>NC_138077.1:189056598-190306598 GCF_964212035.1 Myotis nattereri | reverse complement strand
CTTGTATAGTTACCATAATTTTGGTTAGGTCTTAGGTTATTTTAACTATGTAAGCAAGCATCAAACTGTGATAACTTCTTTTATACATAGCATTTTGTTTTTCCCGGAATTCATAATTGTCTTGCTTTCTCATTTGCTTAGCCTTCTATGCATTTCTTCCTGATTCTGTCCCAGATTCTCCTGCCTTTATAAATCGCTCGTCATGTTCAAACACATCAGATACTCTGTCAGTTTCGCTTTCTCATAGTAGCTCCGCCTTGAGCCTGGTGGCTGCTCTCGCCCGGGCGGGCTGCCTTCCAGGCCTTCTCACAGCTACTGTCCTGGGGTCTCCCGTCATCTCTTACGTTGCCACCTTGATTGTCTTCTTCTTTGGTCACTCCCTCGTCTCAGTAGAGGACATACTTTTGCAGCTTCTGCAGAAAAGCACTTGGGAGGTAACTTCTTGGAGACTGACGTCTGAAAAAATGTGCCTTCCCACTTGATTGATAGGTAGGTGTAGGATTCTAGAGAAGGCTAATGCCATTCTGACGCTTGGTCCTTTGTACAAACCTCTTTTTTTCTTTTTTCTATCTAAAGCTATGCTGTTCAATGTGGAGGCCGCTAGCCACATGTGACCATTTAAATTAAATTACACTAGCCAGGTGCTGAATAACTGTTCGATAATGCTGGTCTAGCGCCTTGGAGGGTCTGTTTATCCTGTACTCAGAAACGATGTGCTTTCGGAATTATTTCCTTTTATCTGTCATGCTGACTTTTTTGTGAGTCCTACTGTATTAGGTTTCTTTTGCTGCTGCAACAACTTAGCACAGACTTGGCAGCTTACAAGAACACCAAAGTATTGCCTTACAGAATCCGGCGTGGGTCTCATTGGGCTAAATGAAGGTGGCAGCCAGGTTGCTGCCTTCCTTACTGAAGTCTTAGGGGAGGAGCTGTTCCCAGGGACATCAGGTTGTTGGCAGAATTTAGTGTCCTGCGTCTGGAGGACAGAAGTGCCCCTTTCCCAGCGGGCTGTCGCTGGGGCTGTTCCGGCTTCTAGAGGCTGGCGGCCCCTTGCTCCACCTGCAGAGCCAGCAGTGGGGGATCAGCCTCACGTTGAGCTTTTGGTGTTTCTTTCTTCATGACTTCAGCTGGGAAAGCTTCGGTCATAGGCTCACGATTTATTAGGCCCACCAGGCTGCTCTCCCATCTCAGTCCGTAACCTCAGTCCCATGCAGAGTGCCTCTGCCCTAGCATATCTCAGGTTCCAGCGACTGGGGCACAGGCATCCTTGGGGAGAATTGTTCTGCATCCCACACTTGTCAGTCAGCACAGTCTGTTTATCCTTTGGCTTGGGAATATTTCCTCGAATTATTTTCTTTGCTTTTGTCCCCTCTGGTTTCTCTCATTTCTCTCTCTAACTTTCTAATGTTCTTTTTTATAGCACCCTGAGGTTATGTCATGCATGTAATAAGTTTCGAGTTAATGATTCTATAATACATCTGTATATCGCTCCTGTATATTACTCCCCAGCTCCTGGAAACCTCTAATCTACTTTCTTTCTGCATTTGCCTACCCGAGATATTTTATATAAATAGAATCACATAGTAGTTGTCCTTTATGTCTGGCTTATTTCACTGAGCATAACATTTTCAAATGTCATCTGGGTCATAGCACAGATCAATACTTCATTCATTTTTATGACCAAACAATATGCCATCGTGTGGCTAGACCACATTCTGTTTATCCATTCATTTGCTGACCACATTCTGTTTATCCATTCATTTGCTGACGGACACTTGAACATTGCTTTCACTTTCTGGCTATTGTGAATAATGCTGGTATAAACATTCATAATAACATACGTGTTTAAATCCTTGTTTTCAGTTCTTTTGGGTATAAACGTAAGAGTAGAAATGCTGGGTCATAAGGTAATATTATGTTTAACTTTTTGAGGCACTTCAAGCTGTCTTCTGTAGCAGCTGCACCATTTACATTTCACCAGCAGTGTATAAGGATTCCAGTTCCCCCACATCCTCGCCAACATTTGTTATTTTTGTTTATCACAGCCATCCTAGTAGATGAAAAGTGGGGTCTCATTATGGTTTTGTTTTTTGTTTTTAATCCTCACCTGAGGATATTTTCCCATTGATTTTAGAGAGAGTGGAAGAAAGAGGGAAAGACAGAAACATCGATGTGAGAGAAACACATTGATTAGTTGCTTCCTGTACGCGCCCTGACCAGGGCCTGGGCCAGGGAGGAGCCTGCAGCTGATTACGTGCCCTTGACTGGAATTGAACCCAGGACCCTTCTGTCCATAGGCCGACTTTCTATCCACTAAAGCAAACTGGCTAGGATTCATTATGGTTTAAAATATATATATATATACATACACACACACACATATATATATATATATATAAAAATATATATGTATATATATATTTACCCATCCCGCGGGTTAAAATATATATGTATATATATATATATATATATATATATCATGCGGGTTAAAATATATATGTGTATATATATATATACACACACACACACACACACACATATATATTTATTTATTTATATTTATATTTATTTATTGATTTCAGAGAGGAGTGGAAAAGGAGAGAGAGATAGAAATATCAGTGATGAGAGAGAATCATTGATGGGCTCCCTCATGCACACCCCCTACTGGGGATTGAGCCTGCAACCTGGACATGTGCCCTAACCGGGAATCGAACCATGACCTCCTGGTTCATAGGCCAATGTTCAACCACTGAGCCACACCGGCCAGGCAACCTCATTATGGTTTTGATCTACATTTCCCTGATGACTAATGTTGAGCATCTTTTCATGTGCTTTATTGGCTATTTGTATATCCTCTTTGGAGAAATGTCTATTCCAGTCTTTTGTTGAGTTGTAGGAATTAGTTATAGATACTGAATATTAAACCCCTACCAGATAGGATTTGCAGATATTTTCTCCCATTCTATGAATGGCCTTTTCACTCTTAAGAGTGTCCTTTGATGCATATAAGTTTTTAATTTTGAATATGTCTAATTTATATATTTTTTCTTTTATCAGTGCTTTTGATGTCGTATTTAAGAAACAATTGCCAAATCCAAAGTCACAAAGATTTGTCCCTCTGTTTTCTTCTAAGATCCTGTTTGGTTTTTCTTTTTAAAAATTACCAACGGTTTAGAGTGGAGTGGAGCTAGAATGCATGTACTCCTCCCTCTTTGGTAGAATCCCCTGTTGTCCTTTAAGATGTCAGTATCACAAAACAGAGTGAAAATTTTTAAAAATAGAGTTTTCAGTCTAGTAACAAGGGGGTTTTATTTGCTTGTGTTTTAACCTGAGCACCTTTTCCTGTCTCAACCCCAGAGAATTTCCGTTGCCTGTGCACCCATGAGAAGGGCTTTGGCTTCAAGGGGAGCAGCTTCCACCGCATCATCCCCCAGTTCATGTGCCAGGGCGGCGATTTCACCAACCACAACGGCACCGGGGGCAAGTCCATCTACGGGAGGAAGTTCGATGATGAGAACTTCATCCTCAAGCACACGGGACCAGGTGGGACCTGATTAGGGGGTTGCTGAGGGGCCCGGGCCTGGCAGGACGCCTGTGCGGGATGGGATGTCGCTGTGGTTCTGGCCAGGGGTTGGGACTGGAGAAGACCCTGCTAGTGAATAGGGGAAAGGGTTCGCCTGGCTAGAGCGGGCCTTCTTTTCACCACTGTGTCTGGAAAGCGGCTGACACATCAGAAACACACAATAAGTACTTGAATATTTAAAACATTCGCAGGCTGGTCTGTTAGGTGTGCGACACCCTGCTCTGCACTGAGAGTGGAGTGGGACGTGGTCCATCCACGGGGTGCCGTGCCGAGGCCCAGCGGGAAGAGCGGCTTTCTCACCACCACGCACCAGCTGCAGCGCCTCCTGCCGCACGCCCTCAGCCCACAGACCTGGGCCTCTTAGACACACTCAGATGGCCCCTCCTCCAGAGAGCCTTCCGTGATCGTGCAGCAGCATACATCACACACACCTGCACATGCACATGCACACACACACACGGTCCCTGTGTGGCTGCCTCTGCATCCGGTCCCTGCACAGGTGTCTGTGTCCCTGGCCTCACTCTGTCATGGCTGTCGGCACAGCTCTTTTCGTGATGCTTTTTCACTAGACTGAGCTCCCCCGGAGCTGGGACCGTGTCCCCAGGCTCAGCAGGGGTCTGGTTGTAAAGTAGACGAAGTGTTTGTTGAATGAATGGAGGGTTAAATCCGTATAAAGTGATTGAAACCCTGTTCACCGTTGCACTGCCATCAGTTGAGGGGAAGAAAGACATCGCATGGTCTGTCTGTCCCAGCATGGGCCTGGCTGAGGGAGCCGGGTGGAGGGACTGACTGCTCGTTCTCCCCCAGGCCTGCTCTCCATGGCCAACTCCGGCCCGAACACCAACGGCTCCCAGTTCTTCCTGACGTGTGACAAGACGGACTGGCTGGACGGCAAGCACGTGGTGTTCGGGGAGGTCACGGAAGGCCTGGATGTCTTGCGGCAGATCGAGGTGGGTGCTGCCCAGGCCTCGGTGCACAGCCTGTGGGACAGCGGAACGGCGCCCTGTGGCCTGGATGGGGGCCAGCTGCTCGAGGAAGAGGCTGCTCTGCTCAGCCTGGGAATGGGGGGATGGGTGTCCCTGAGCCCCTTTAATCTTCACCCTCCCTCCCCATTTCTTCTCTTCTCTTCTGTTCCGCCCACAAAGGCGCAGGGCAGCAAGGACGGGAAGCCGAAGGAGAAGGTGATCATCTCCGACTGTGGGGAGTACGTGTGAGAGGCGCCTCCTCTGCACCGCCCCGCGCATCCAGGATCCGGCAGCCCCGGGGACCCAGCACCTGTTAACGGGGGTCTGTGCCGTGGCCTCCTCGGGCTCAGCTTGGAGCAGCTCCTCTGAAGGCATGGCCTGGCCTTCCCCTGGCTCTTCCAGGTGAGGCCACGGGCCGGGATCCAGCACAGGTGCCACCCTCCCCACCATGGACGATTTTGCGTGGCCTTTCTAGGCCTTTGCTGCCAGGGCCTCTCCTGGGCCCAGCAGTGTGGCTCTGGACGTTTCTTCTGGTAAAATAAACCCAAGTTCCTGTCTTGCTGCCCCCAGCTAGTTCCTGGGAGACTGCACCTATGGCTAAGCTGTCACGCCGAGATAGGCTGGCAAGGAAGTGGGGCATAGTGTTTTCTCCGCAACGTGTCTTTCCTTTCTTGGGTATAGTCCCTGAGATGCCAGGTGATGTATCTTCAAGCGAGATATTCTGAAAGTCAGAGGCAGTGGAAAAGTTCCCATCTGTTGCCCCTGCTGCTAACCTGAAGCTGGCTTGTCATAGCCAACCTGCATACTTACGAGTCTCAGTGATTCATTTATTTGTTCACTTTCTGTTCTACAGAATTTAAAAAATGACATTTATAACTCGATGTGCCTTTTCCATGCCAGATACTATGCTTATTTGTCAGGAGACAGGAAGTCAGCACACTACCTGATCCTAATCCAGCCTGCTGCCTATTTTTATGAATAAAGTTTTATTGGCGCACAGCCACATCATTTGTTCACTTGGTGTCTATGGCTGCTTTCTCACTGCCCCAGCATTGTTGAATGGTCCCAATATTAGAGTTCTCCAGAGAAACAACCAAGAGGACGTTGTATATATGCACCTGTAAAGAGAGAGGTTTAAGAATTGTTCTATGATTGTGGGAGTTGGCAAGTTGGAAATCTGCGGGGCAGACCAGCGGGCTGGCTTCTCTACACTCCTCTTCCATGTTCTGGTTACCCAGGTGGTTTTAAAGATCCCGCACCTGTGGAAGGCTCTGAGCAGGGACTGAGCTCTGTAGCCACACCATTCAGAATCCACTGCCCTGGTTTGATTTTATTTTTATTTTTATTGATTTCAGAGAGGAAGAAATAGAAACATCAGTGATGAAAGAATCATTGATCGGTTGCCTCCTGAACGCCCCCTACTGGGGACCCAGCCTGAAACCCAGGCATGTGCCTTTGATCAGAATCGAACTTAGGAACCTTCACACCACAGGCTGACGCTCTTATCCACTGAGCCAAACCAGCTAGGGCAGTGCCCTGGGTTTTTCAATCTTAAGATGTGGATGCGCCTGGAGGCAGGAGAGGCCTGCTGCTCCCTGGCCCTGTGATCCCAAGGTAGCTCCTACTGAGGGACAGACAATGGCATTCTGGCTTCTGGCTCCTGTCTACCAAATGGACTCCCAGCCTTTAGCTGAGCTCCCTCTGCTGTAATTGCCCAGATTCCCGTCTCCTGTGGCAGGGAGTTCCCAAAAGAGGCCCTCCAAGCAGAGGGCCCCATTCGTGTTGGGGTTGGGGTTAGGGTTAGGGTTTTAGGGTTAGGGTTGGGGTCAGGGTCCGGGTCAGGGTTAGGGCCAGGTTCTGCCAATTGCCAATTCATTCCCTCACTAGGGTTTGGTTAGGGTTAGGGTTAGATTTAGGGTTAGGGGTGGGGAACTGATATAGGGTTAAGCCTCGGACTGACCTGTTGGCAAAGTCACAAACAAGTCCCAGCTTAGAGAGCACAGTCCTCTTAGCATAATTAGGCTTGACCTTGTGACACTCCCTAGATCTTATCTGGGAAGCTAATGGGCTGAGGGAAGTGCAGGAAGTGTAACTATGGTCAAAACAAGTGAAACTCACAAGAACTGTGTAACTATGGTAACCACTACCTTGTTTACCTCTGACTATAAAAGCTTGGTGAGGCCTGAGCACAGTGGAAGTCCTTCCTCCTGAGTTGGACTTACCCGCCTGGCCCCCAATATTCCCAAATTATCTCGTGTCTTTTCTCTTTCATTTGTGTGCAGCTCTTCTTCCAGATCCCGAACCCTGAACCACGCGGGACATGGAGGGAAACAGTTACAATGGTTAGGGTTAGGGTTAGGGTTAGGGTTGTTGGGGTTGGGGTTGTTATTGGGGTTAGGGGGGTTAGGGTTAGGGTTAGCGTTAGGCCAGGTTCTGCCAATTGCCAATTCACTCCCTCACTAGTTCCGTGAGGGTTGAGGTTGGTGGGTTGCGGTTAGGGTTGTGTTGGGTTAGGGTTAGGTTTAGGGTTTTAGGGTTACGGTTACGGTTAGGGTTAGGGTTAGGCCGGTTCTGCCAATTGCCAATTCACTCCCTCACTAACTCCATGAGGACTGGGTTCTCCTTATCCTGGTCTTGACAGCTGCACCAAGGAAGAGACCCAGGCTGCAGCCAGCATCAGTCCTGTGGCGGCCGGAGTTTCCTCTAAAGCCGCATCTGCTTTCCGAGGCTGCTGGCATAGACATGTGCCACTGTCATGGAAGCCTTGCACAACCGCTTGGAGGGACTGTGAGACCTGCTTTTTTAGTGATGAAACCTGAGTCTTATAGTGTTCAGGGGATTAGAAATATAGAAAGCCATGTTTTTAAAAAATATTTATTAACAGGGAAATTTTCATTATATAAGAAAGTGGGGAAAGCATATCTCAAAGTACTTTAATATAGAACTTTGTAAAAATACCCAATTTTTTAAAAATACCTATCTATAATATGTAAACATCTATATTTATATGTATATCCTAAGGGGGGAAAACTAGAAATTAATTCACAAAATATTAATAGTGTATTTATCTGAGTCGTAGGACTATGGTGATTTGCATTGTATTTTTTTTTATTTAAACTTCCCTCCAAAACGACATTTTGTGGGTAGTAAATGAAAAAAATTTTTTTAAAGGTCAAGTGCTTGCACAAGTCCCTCGCAGAAGCAGGAAAACCTGGGATGGACCATCCCTTTCAAATGCTCAGGGGCAATTGGTGGGTGCTGAGCACCTTCTACAGGACAGCGGGCTCCCTGTGTCAGGGAACACAGCCAAGTTTCCCAGCCCTGGCCATTGCCAGCAAATCTCAGCACTTGCCTCGGGCCTTCCAAGCAGGTGAGAATTCAAGTCCTGCCCTCAAAGTATTGCAGTATGTAGTTTTTTGAATGGAAAAACCCAGCTCTGAAGTAAATACACTATCACCCTTGGGACACATTCTGGGAGGAGGCTTAGTGGGCAAGCATGGAAGGGGCTCAAGACTAGCAAGTTCCTTTGTAATAACATCAGCAGGTCCCAGTTGTTAAGCATTGATAGGCCAGACATTGTCCTAAATGTTTATGGACATATCTGATCCTTGTCACAGCCTGGGAGGGAAAAGCCAATATCCTGCTATAGAGAGGAGGAAGAACCAGGATTCGCATCTATTTGGTTCCCAAAACCTATACTCCTGCTATGCTGCTCTTTCCTATGTCCTAGGGATTTTTCCAGAACATGTGGCTTCCCTGCCTTAGAAGACAGTGAGCACTAGCCTTGCAACCACTTGGTCTCAAGGCCAGGTCTGCACTGGGACACCAAGGCTGCCTGTGTTTCTCCTTAGCCTGCGTCTCCATGCGTCCCCCCTCCTGCCAACTGTCCCTCGTTTCTCATTGCTGTCGGTGGGTATGCACGGACCACCCGTATTTATCCTTCTGGTCTGGTGTGACCAGATAAACAAGCCATACCCTGAGCAAGAGAAAGGGAAGCAGTGGCATCGGGGCCGTGTTCCTGCCAGCCTGGGCCACCCACTGCAGCTGCCACGCTCGGCTCAGCAAACAGGTAACTCTTGGAGTAAAATGCATGGGCTTGTGTCCACAATTATTTCACTGCTTGGGGCTTTTTCTATTTGATTTCATTTGGTGACTAGGTCTCAGAAGTTGCTGGAAGTCTGATGGCCAGGTGGGTAAGCAGTGACTTGTTTTTCAATTGTTCTGCTCAAAAACGGACTGCAACTCCTATTCATTCCTGCTGTGCACAGCTTGGTTGATAGGGAAGGGATACTCCATATCTACAAACCTTTGGGTCATTTGACAGGCATTTCTATTTCACCCCTACCCACACCAGGCCATTGCCGGGCACTAAAGATACCAGGGGAAGTAAAAAAGTAGTTGCCAGCCCTAACCAGTTTGGCTCAGTGGATAGAGCATCGGCCTCCGGACTCAAGGATCCCAGGTTCGATTCCAGTCAAGGGCATGTACCTTAGTCAAGGGCACATCCCCACTGGGGAGTGTGCAGGAGGAAGCTGATCGATGTTCCTCTCTCATTGATGTTTCTAACTCTCTATCCCTCTCCCTTCCTCTCTGTAAAAAATCAATAAAATATGTATTTTTTTTAAAAAGTAATTGCCAAAATAATTGGCTATTTTAGAATTTACAGTTACCTAAAAAACAAACCTTGATGTTGAGAAGAGAGAACCTTTACACAGGACAAGAATAGCAAATAGGTTACATGTTATGTACCAATTCGTGACGGCCACCTGGTTCATAGCTCGGATTTGTGATGGCCACCAGCTCGTTTCAGGTTATGAGGCTGTTATTTGGGCTCAGCACTCAGACACGGATTCCATGACTGAAGGCCCTCTCATGTTAAAGATGGGAAATGGCCCAGAAGAAGAAGCACCCACAAGTCAGGTCTCCTAACAGCTAGGCCAATGCTCAGGTCCCTACATTGACTGATTGGGAGCTCAATAGCTTCAAGATAGTCTGTGCCCCTGGGAGGGCCTCTTCCTCAGCACTCACTCCTGGAATCCCTCCCAGTTCAGGGGTCCGGGCTGCTGCCCTGCAGCCTGGCCCAGCCTCCACCCCGGCCCCAGACCTGCTCTCCTGGAGCCTGCCCTCAGGGTGCAGAGTGGATCCCAGGGTGCGCGTCCTTGGGCACACGGGTCATTCTGCCTCTGTGGGCCGTGCCTGTGGGTTGGGGTGGGCCCAGGATCTGCTATTAACGACACAGTATTTTAGGGTTCAGGCAGCTGGACTGTCTGCTCCAGCAGGTAAATTACAGGGTTAGCAAGTCAGAAATCAAATAAATACTCCCACTGCCTCGGCTGCTCCAAGGAGAACAGTGGTTTCCGGGAACCTTCCCACCCAGCTCACCCTAATTACTGCCTGTCACTCCCCTGGGACAGGGGCCTTTTCTTGGGCTCACAGGCCCCAAGAAACAGGACGGGGCTCCTGAGCAGACAGGGTGACGCAGACTTTGGTGACCAGCCTGTGTTTTGACAACTTATGGACACAACGGGTGCCAACAAGTCCCTACCCTGGCCCCACACCTGGCCACAGGCTGCCCGGTGTTGCAGACACATGGCTCTGGGTGGAATAGATTGCTCCTTAGCAGGAGACGGCACGGTTTCAATTCACATGCCAACTCTAATGTGCTGGAAGCGGCTGCCTGGAGTTCTGTGCTGATCACTTGAAATTCTATCCTCATTTGGTAGAAAACAGCATCAAGGTTGATTATTGATGCCTGTCATGCAGAAGAGAAAGGCACGTTATGTCATTTGTGCTGGGCACTGTCATCCTGGGCTACAAATGTGCGCCTGGCTCAGTAAAAAGATACTTTCCCACGGAGCTGAACTCCCAACGTTCAACACGATGACAGACAGTGGGTCAGTGAAACCCCAAGATTTTTTGTTTCTCCAAAGGAAAAATTTCAATGCACTGCATGCTGAGAAAGTATAGACAGATCTAGGGCAGGAAGACAGAAGAGAAATGCCATTGGCCTTAGCCCTTCACCATGCTGCTCGTTCAGCTCTTTCTGGAGTTGCCCCACATGCCTCCCTATGGCCAGCAGTTTGGTAATTCACATCTGAAAATATAGAGCACACAAGGCAAGTCCATGCTCTTTAACAAGTACCCAGAAATGCCTACTTTTCCCACTGGGAAGGGTAGGCAACTGGAGGTGGGCCAAACCCTGTCTACATACCCCCAAACCCTGCAATGGAGACTGGAGGACCTGAGCTGGCCACCTTGGGCTCCAGGTGCCTCTCAGGTCATTACACATCTGCCCACAGCCCAGGCCAGCAATGAGTAAGGGCAGGTCCTCAGAGAGCACTTTTGTGCTGACCCCAGGACATGGCTGGGGCAGAACCCTGCCTGATGACTCCGCCCACCAGAACTAAATGCCAGAATCTATCACAACCTCAGGCAGGGGAGGGGCGGCGGGGCCTGGAAGGACCAGCCCTGGCAGGAAGGAGGAAGGGGCATGGACATGTCGATCTGAGGACTCTCCGTGCCAGTCCTGTCTGTGCTCTGGCTGGGTTTGAGGGCCTCGGCCTCTGGAGCGGGGCTGACCTCGGCGGGAGGCGCTGCAGTGGCCGGCGGGGCCTCAGTGGCAGCCGCAGGCCTTGACCACCATGTTGCGGTGTTTGCGCAGGATGACGTTGTTGCTGCTGTCATAGTAGAGCACGGAGGTGGCGCTCAGCTTGGTGGGCGCGCAGCACGCCTTGGGCACGGCGTCTGGCTTCATCAGGTGCACCTGGCCGGGGAGGGGGCGGCAGGCAGAGTGTGAGCACTGGGGCCTCCTCCAGGACCCGCCCAGCGCCTGGCCTCCCGACCCCTCCCATCTCCAGCCATAGCCAGCGCAGTGTGGTGTGAAAATCTGCTCACCTTGGCCCCTGCCCTGCCCCGGGCCCTTAGGACACAGCTTGGGCACCTGTCAACTCCCTGCCATACCCACTCCCCTCAGACCCGAGGACCCTGCTGGTCCCCAGCACACAATGTGCCTGGTGGCAGGTCCCTATGCTGAGGCCCCTGCAGCACCCCCAGCCCACAGAACTCCTCCACTCTTTCCTCTTCTTGGCTTCTTTTAAAAAAATGTTTTTATTGATTTCAAAGAGGGAGAGGGAGAGAGAGATAGAAACATCAGTGATGAGAGAGAATCATTGATCAGCTGCCTCCTGCACGCCCCCTACTGGGAATCGATCCCTCAACCGAGGCATGTGCCCTAACCAAGAATCAAACTGTGACCTCCTGGTTCATGGGTCGCGCTCAACCTCTGAGCCACACTGCCAGGCTTCTCTGGGCTTCTGCAATGACCCTGATCATGCCTTGTCCACTTCCTTGTGTCCACTTCCTTCCCGTCTCCCCCTCCTGGCTGATCCCAAGAGTGTTCATGGAGCAACTGGATAAAGCCTCGGATTCCAGGTTCACCCCTGGGGGTTCAACACCGTCATTTCTCAAAGCACTTTTCACCCTCCTCACAGCTTCTCAGGTGAGTCTGACTCTGGGCGATGAAGGAACAGCGCACACAGGCCACGGGCGCTGGGGCAGGACTCGGACCAGGTGTGGTGAGCCCGCTCCCTCTGCCTGAACCGCTTCCCCACCAGGAAAGAGCCTGACTGTGGAGCTATTTCGGCCTCCACACAAATATTTATCCTGCGACTTGGCAGGATGAGCTGAGTTAGCACTGGACGCCTGGTCAGGCCCCACTCCGGCGGCCCGAGCTCTGGGGCAGGAGAGGAAGGACATGGGCTTCTGTCCGTGGGTGTTGGGGCCGCTCCGAGGGCCCAGGACCGCCCAGCCCTACGGGGGCTGCAGAACCGGGTGAAGCTTTCTGATGGGGGCCTGTCCGGCAGTCTGGTGGCTGTTCCCCCATGCCCACTGGTCCCGGGAGCCCCAGCTCTGGGCCAACCTGCCAGGAGGACTGTCAGCCGGGCACTGGGCTGGCGTGGGGCCCAGAGCCTCTCTGCAGCCACTGGGAAGCCCAGGCCTCTGCGGGGATGTCAGCCAGCCTGGACAGGGGGCCACTGCTCCCAACTTCCCAGCCTCCATATGAGGTGTCTGGGCTTGGCATTCGAAGGCCCACGTGACAGGAACCAGGCAGCACCGTCCGGGCGTGCCGGCCATGGGCTCTCAGTGGGGGGAGCAGGGAGGGCCTTTCCGACCTGGGACCCGGGGGAGAAGTCGGGCCTCAGGGACCTGGCCTTTCGGAGAGGAGAGCCCTGTGCACAAGGGCTATGGGTGACTCTCCCGACTCGCTGTGAGGAGGGTGGTGAGCACACACGCCTGTCTCTCACCTCGTGTGCACGTGTCACTTGAAGTTGAGCAATCCCGTGCACACGGGCACACGTGTTCAGAGTGCACAGGTGCCCAGGTGGGGTGGACGTCTGTTCTGTGTGTGTGCATGTGAGTGTGCGCACCAGCAGCGAGTCTGCATATGCAGCTGGCCACACAGGGACCTGCACGGGTGTGGGAGTTTAACGACACCTGCACTCAGCTGTGCACCAGCCAAGGTTCCACGTGAGAACCTCCGAGAGACGGAGCAGGTGCCCCCACTCCCCTCCAGGCGGCCCTCCCCGGGCCCGGGCAGCACAGGCTGGGTACTGACCAGGGACTGCACGATGGCGTGGTTGGTGGCGTTCATGCAGGAGTCCAGCGGGAAGGAGCACTCCCCCTCACAGTAATAGGCTGAGTATCCTTGGGGGGCGATGACCCAATCCTGGGTGGGGAATGGAGAAGGTGAGTCCCACCATATGGCCCCTCCCACTAGCACCTGTCACAGGAGGATTCAGGGCTGCCCCTCTCCCTCCCTCCCTCCCTCAGCCTCAGGGACCTGTCACTCACCCTCGGCCCCTCCAGAGCAGCCTCCCCGCTCTCCCTCCCCAGCCCCGAAGCCTGGCGTCCACCCCAAGACCCTCAGCAGACAGGACTGGGAACAAGCCCTGTGGTCCTCGGGGTGGTCCTCCCGCTGCCCCGCCCCCACCCTCCCGCAGCTGCTGTCACTGCAAAGGCTCAGAGGTGCGGCCACCCCGGCCTCAGGCTCCCTTTGTAGCGCTGGCATTTTATGGCTCAGGATGCAGACTGTCTCCATTTTCACAGTTTTTACCAAAAAAGGGCCTTTCCACCATAAAAGTAACACATTCTCCTTTTAGAAAACTTGGAAAACTCAGAAGAAAATAATATGAGAAAAAAATCCCCCAAGTCTACCCCCTCCTGGAGACACCTGACCTTCAGGGGGGTCGTCATTTAGGAGAGAAGGGAGAGGAGAAATTACCAGCCAGCCGAGGTCCTGGAAGCTGACATAGAGCTCGTGCCGACGGCACACCTGCCGACCGTGGGAGCCGTGGGCGCCATCTGCGGGGACAGACGTGGAGGTCTTTCCTGGGGCCCTGCTCTGTGCCGCGGCCACGGGGGCTCCCTGGGCGGGGACGCCCTCACGGGCACATTTGTGGGATAAGTGAACGATGGAAAACCAAGCCATTGGGTCCCTCAAAGCCCATCCCTGCTGCTCTGCTGGTGTCGGACCAGCTCAAGAACCTTCGATGGCTCCCAGTGGCTCCAGAGGAAGCCACGCTCCGCCCAGCCTCCCGCTCAGCCTGTGGGCCTCCTGATGCTCCATAAACAGCCCAGGGGACCTTTCTGCCACCAGGTGGCGGCAGCTCCTCCTTCCCTCCTGAGACACCTGCCCGCACCCCACCCGTCCTGCCACACCCCTGCACAGGTCACGTGGCTCATGTTGAGGCCCGACCCCGATTCTGAGGGTCTCGCCTGGTGGGGAGACCTTCGCCTAAACAATTGTGCATCCCGAAGGTGCCTGAGGGGGAGCCGCGGGCACAGGGGCGGTGCTGCCCGGAGGAAGGGCACCTGGTTCTGACGGAGGCGTCAGGGGGGGCCTGCGGAGCCGGGAGGCCTGAGAGACAGTGCCTGGCCGGTCCACAGGGGGCGCGGGGCAAGGGAGGGTGTCAGGAGGGTGGCTGGAGGGTGACCACTGGCTTGACCCCTTGTGAGGGCCAGAAGGTTCTGCCACCACCACTGGTCCTCGGCCTGCAGCCTGGCGCCCCGGCCGCCCGGGCCTCACCAAAGATCCCCGGGAGCTTGTTGGGCTGCGGCAGCTCATTGGTCTTCTTCAGCAGCCGCCTCCTCAGGGGCCTCACCGCCCGAGGGGCCCGGATGGGGCTGGGGCTCGCCCTGAAAAACGTGACCACGAAGGGCTGTTGGGAGCGCGGTGCCCGTCGCCCCAGCAGACCGGCCAGGCCAGGATCCACGCTGTGCCCTGCGACAGAGAGGAGAGAGGGCGGTCACCGAGGGCGGCGGCTCTGCCGTGGGCACAGCAGCAGCTCTGCCAGGGCCGGGGCGGGCCCAGGGGCCTGAAGGCTGAGGACCTGAGGCGGCCGCCGTGCCCGCTCCCCTCATCTGAAGACCGGAGTCCAAGTCCAGCCCCGGCCCCGGGCAGCGGGTCTGAAGGAGACCATGGGAGGAGGGCCTCGCGACCCCAGGGTCAGCGTTGGTGATGTCACAGAGCCACACGGCGGCCCCCCCTCGGTCTGGGGCCTCCTGGGCCCGAGTCTCCCTTCCCGCGTCCTCCTGGGATGTTCCTGTGGGAGGGTGGCGCCCGGCTGATGGGCGCAGCTCCAGGGCGGGGCTGGTGCTCACCTGCCCGAGAGCAGGCCTCACTGCTTCCCGGCGCCACGGACACACACAGGCTCAGTGGGCGGACACTGGGCCACAGTCCCAGGCCCGGGTTCACCCAGGTCGGTCTCATTCCAGAGCCCGTTCCTATCCTCAGGCCCGGTTAGTGGCTACAAAAGAAAGGAGGGCTGCGGGCAGGGCATGACGGGGCCCCGCCCTCGGAGCAGTGAGGTCTGCAAACAGGAACTGACCCACAGCCTAAAGACTGAGGCCGCTGGGAACGCTCACGCGCCCTGCAGCGTCCACTCCCCCGGGCACCTCTCCCCCTGCCCCTCCCCGTTCCCACGGGACCTCGCGATGCTCTCACTGTCGCAGCAACGTCACAACTGCAGGGAGACTTTAGAGAAAAAATGTCCCTCATGCACCACAATTCACTGAGCGATCAGCTGATCGCTAGACGTTGAGGTTGCTTCCTGGCGTTCATCATAAAGAAGAGGAGGAGGTAGAACCTCTTCACTTTCTTTCCTGTGGAATGTTAGCAGGAGCGTGATGACAAACTCATTTCTGTTTCTCAAACACGGTGACCACCATTCCACTTCCGAGTGCATTCCCCTCAGTGGTGCAGCACGGACACACACACATGCACACCCATGTCTGCACACACACACAGGCAGGCATCATCATGTACAGTGTGCAGACCCACACGTACGTAGGCCTATATACGCGTGCCATGAGCAGGTCTGACATGACCCCCATTGGACACCACAGGCCAAGGACAGTGCCTGCCCCACCCACACGCCTGCTCAGAGGTCAGCTCTTAACAGCTGTGCTCAGACCTGTGTCCATGGGCCTTAGTGAACTGACACCTGATGAATCCTCAGACCAACCTTTGACCTATGACATCACCTGCCACAGAACAAAGCTCTGGGCCCATCAGAGGCTCCACGCAGGACTGAACCTGCTAGGACAGGAGGTCGAAGCTGCAGGCGCTGTTGCTGGAAGGAGCCCAGACAGAAGCCATTTGGGAGAGTTTGGGTCATGGTGAGTCGCAGTCAGGAGGACGCAGGGGAACCACGAGGACACAGGCCACAAGACCCATGGACGCTCTGCGAGCAGAGGGGACAGGCCAGTGAGGCCAGGACAAGGCGGCCACGGAGCCATGAGCAGATGGGCGCCTGTCATCAGGTGGCACTGAGTGGAGCTCCACGGCCTGGCTGACGCAGGGGGACGCCTTGGGCCCAGCAGCCCCCAGCCTGTGTGTGCCGCTGCCCTGTCCCTGTTCTCTGGACAGCTCTGCCCACTGGGGCCCGAAGGACATGCCCGGGGGCTATGCTCACTGTGTGTTTTTCTTTATGCAACTGTCTGTTCGGGGATCTTATTGGGGTGTCCTGGGTGCAGAGAGAAGGACATAGCAGATCAACTAGCAGCACCACTGCGGCAGCACGTCACCGAGGCAGCCTGTGGGGAGCCTGACTGAGATCCTGAAGCAGCTGATCCTAGGTCCCATTTCACAGAAGCAGAAACCAAAGCCCAGTGAGAAGCACCTGCTCAAGGTCCAAAGCAGGCTGCAACCAGCCAGGACACCCCCAACCACCCCCAGCACACCCTGCAGAGGCAGGTCTGGGGCAGGGGGACCGGACTAGGGGACTGACTCCAGTCTTTCAGACGGCCTAACCTGGGAGGCCTGGGCATGGACCCCAGGCCCTCCTTCCAGAGCCCAGAGCTCCCCTCCCATCATCTTGAGCAGGGCTCCCTGCCTTCTCCTGGCTGTCTTCTTGGGCGGCCCCTCGGCTGCCAGCTCTGACAGGCCCCTTTCCAGAAAGGCGGAGATGGGAGTTTGGGAGCCTCTGGGGCCCAGGTACCGCCTCTAGACCTGACCTGTGAGGTGCTGGCAGGCATGCCGTCCCCTTTGCAGTAGATGGGGTATGCGAGGCCATGCCTGGAGCTATGGGCCACACAGGATGGAAGACGCTGCTCCTTTGAGCCAGGTGGGCCCCATGGGACCTCTAGCCTCATCCATATCCGAGGCGCCCCATCAGAGCCCAGATGCCTTGGCAGCTCCCCTGCCCGATCCTGTCCTAATTCATGCGCCTCCCAGCTGTGCCAGGCCAAGCCTCTCCCCAGGCTTCCTTCTGCTCTGGGTGCCCCTGCAGCCCCTGCTCCACCTCAGCCTGAAGTCACGGATGTGACCCTGGTGCCACGCTGAAGGTCACTCGGATGCCTGGTCGAAACCCTGGAGGGCATCCCAGCTGTGGGCCTGGTCTGCTTTTGTCCCTTAGGCGACTTCATCGCGTGAGGATGGGAAACCCAGTCCTTTTCCTCCTTTCTACTGCTTAACAGCCCTGTAACTTGTCGGCCCCTGGGAGCCTCTGCCTGTCCCACACTGCCACTGGGACGTCCCGACTCCCAGGGCACATCTGCCCAGGAGCCCCCAAAGGTGTCTACTCCATCCCACCCACCCCCATCTGGTCATGCCCTGGCCTCTTCCCCCCACACCCCCAGGCTGTGCCCACGGTGAGCACTGCCTCCCGCCTCTCCATCCCAGGACCTGTCCCTTCCTGGGGATGAGGCCCCTGCGAGGCCTCCCTGAAAGGCCTTCCTTGACCAGCTGGAACTCCCTGGTCTTACCCAGGGGCTCATGTTGGTCGTGCGCCCCCTAGAGCCATGCTTAGGAAGTGCAAGCTCCAAGTCCGGTTTTAACGCACCCCTCGGCCCACCCCCGCCCCACACACACCTACGAACTCACTTTTTTCTAAGTCTTTGAGACTAAGGATTCAGGATGGAATCCCTCAGGCCCCTCTTGGATGACAAGAGAATATTAACAAGAGGCCGGGTCGGGCTCCACAACAGAGACGGAGGACAGAGAGTCAGTTCAGGAGGACACAGGAGCACTGGGTCACGGTGAGAAAACCCGTCTGAGTCCCTTGGTTAGGTTTCTAGAACTCCTCCTAGCTGAAGCCACAGCCCTTGGCAACACACAGGGGAACTGTCTATGGAGGAAACCCTGGTGGCACCCACAGCCCCTCCCCTGCATCCTCCCACGACCAGGTCACGTCCCCCGGCGCGGCCCTCCTTTCCTTCTGGGACGTGCACTGAGCCACGCGGAGGCGGCGTGTGGGGAAGAGGAGGTGAGGCTACAGGAAACACAATCCAGCCACAAAATGAAAGGCCCAGCAGAAAAGTCAGATGGGCCAAAGGAGACAATCTTTCATTTAGGCAGCATGTCTTCCCACCAGGACCTGATATTTATGGGTATTTTTTTTTGTTTTAAATTTTTTATTATTATTATCCTCACCTGAGGATGTGTTTTTATTGATATTAGAGAGAGGAAGGGAGGGAGGAAGAGAGAGAGAGAGAGAGAGGAACCTCAATCACTTGCTTCCCACACGCGCCTGGACCTGGGTATATGCCCTGACCAGGAATCAAACCCACGACCCTTCTGTGCACGGGAAGACGCTCCAACCAAGGGAGCCACACCAGCAGGGCTGACGTTTACACTTGCATGTTTTCACAGGACTAGTGAATGGTGCCTTTGCTACCCTCTGGGTGGGGTTACTCCCCGCCCCGCCGACATTCATGAGGGAGGAAACCTTCCCGTGGGGTCCCCTCCAGCTGCACGGCTTTCATGTAAAATCACAGTGAAGAGGCGTCCGAGCCCTGGACGCCTGCAGCAGTGCTTTCTGAGGGCCCACAGCGCACACAGACAGACGCCTGTTTTCCTTTTGTTTTGTTTAAAGTCCCTTCCCTCTGGAGAGAACAGTGTTTCTGGTGGTAGGAAGCCCGAGGGGCCGGGAGAAAACGGGTCAGGCTGCTGGTGAAATGGACCAATGTGATCCCGGACTCCTCTGGATGAGACCCTGAGGTTAAAATGAAAGACACGCCTCTGTGAGCAAGGGCTCCCTCCCAGGGGGGCTGTGAGCTGCTGAGGGGCCTGGCCGTGGTGAGCCGGCAAAGGCGCCCCGCGCGCTCTGATGTCCTCCGGGTTAGGCCTTCCCAGAGCTCAGCCAGCGCCAGTCCTTCCCCTTGTGCACGTCACACGGCCTTTTCCACGATGATTCTGTCCACGCACCGCTTCCCAGTCAGGGGTACTGAGAACTTCTCCAAGATGTGGGGTTCGTTGGCCTTGGTGCAGTGCTCCATGGGGAGCACTACTCTGGCCTTGATCCTGGACACCAAGTGCACCGCACCCCCCATTCCCTTCACCTTCTTTCCGGGGTCATCCAGGTAGCCAGGTCACCGTATTTGGAAACCTGCACGGTCCTAGCTTGGTTAGGTGGGTGTGTCCCCCTCGGATCATAGCAAATGAGTCATCGCTGGAGAGAAAACAGCCCCTGGGAAGAATGATGGCGGTTTGCTTGCCAGCACTGATGAGATCTGCATCCACCTCCTCTTAATGGACGTGGACCCACGCCTGGGACTCCATCTTCACTGTGAAGGTGGACAGTTACATTGGGACGGATATATAGTTGCGACCAGAAGAGGGGTTCCTATGCCCACATTGGCATACATGCCATCCTCAAATTCAAGATCTTCCCGTTTGATGATTTGAGCTGTTACATCATCCGAAGACCTAGCTTTTCCATCTTTCTCTTTCTGGATTGTTAACCACTCAACTCTTTTCTCAAACTTTCCCCTTGTACCATGTGACCTACATGAATGTCTTCTGGGGCAAACAACCCCACACCCACCATTTCTTGAACCTCCACCACGGAGGTTCGGCAGCTGTGCACGTGGGCAGGTTGAACTTCCTGGCGCTCCCACAGGAGATAGCGTTTCGCCAGTGTTTTCCACCCTTGCACCAAAGCAACATCCTTGGTGATGGCCGCTCCAAAAGACAGTGATGCCTGTGAAACTCCTCCCCTCTCTGGGCTGGCTCAGGATGGCCACTGGCCGCTGTGACAGTACCTGATGGGGGCGCCTCCTTCCTGAACCTGAGTCCCGCTGGCCCTGGGCGTGTAGAAGGCGGCACCCCAGCCCCGCCTGCGTGGATGCGCTCAGCCAAAGGGCCCTGGAGTCACCTCCAGCTCCAGCTCACCCGCCAAGAAGTGGTGCTCATAGAGCGCGTCTTGGCTCACATACGGGCAGACCATGCGATGCAGGTCATCTGCTTGGCCACCATAAAGGCCCAGCCCGCAGTGGTCCACGCCCACGTTGCTGCTGATCATAGTCAAATGCTCCACTGGGGTCTGAGCAGCGCCCCTAACATTCTCCAGAATCGCACAGAGCCCAAAGCCCCAACCATGATTTTCACCCCATGAGAGATGTCCTTCACAGCCTCCACGATCCCTTAGAACTTGGCGCAGGTACAAGCGCTGACGGTGAAGCCGCACAGGCAGCCCTTGGCCCGTGAGGACCGTGAGCAGCCGGTGGGGACACAGCCCCTGAGCAACGCGGCCAGGAGCCTGCCAGGAATGGGCCCTGGCAGGGACAGGCAGCAGCCGGCCATGTGCGTCCCAGGCCGCAAGTCACAGAGCAGGGAGGGCTCCGGGCTGGGGACGCGCCAGCCTGCTGGTGCCACCAGTCCGCCCAGCCTCCCTCTCTGATCCAACCCTGGAAAGGTGGACAGCCACAGGGCCTGGGACTGGTTCTGGGGCTCATGAAGGTCCCCAGGGGGCGCCCCTCAGGGGAAGGCTCAGTGGCAAGTCCCTTTCCGGCTCCATCGCTGAACTTCTTTCCCAGGTGCCTGCCCAGTTTCAAGCCTCTAAACCCACTTTTCTGTTTCACTGGTTCCCAAACCTGTGTCCCCAGCGCACCTGTCCTGGAATGACATTTTTGTGGGCCTCAGCCAGGGCTACCAGTGAGCCATTCCCCACTTCAAACCTGCCCCTCTTCTATTTTCCCCAACTCAGGGAAGAAAAAAGTATGTATTTTAAAAACCCACTGGCACACAGAGAACAGACTGATGGTTGCCAGAGAGGAGGGGAATTGGAGGGTGGGGGCTGGATGAAAAGGGGAGGATTAAGAAGTGCAGATTGGTAGTTACAGGCCCTGACTGGGTTCTTCAATGGTTAGAGCATTGTCCCCACAGGCCAAGGTTTCCCTCCCATCGGTCAGGGCACATACAAGAGGCAATGCATAAATAATGAAATTAATGCATAAATAATGAAAAAGCACACTGATGTCTCTACTCTCTCCCTCTCTCTAAAATCAGTAATAACAAAAATTCAAATTGGTAATTACAAAATAGTCCCGGGATATAGAGCACAGCATAGGGAATATAGCCAATACTATTGTAATAACCAAGTATGGCGTCAGGTGGGTACTGGAAATATCGGGGGAAGACTGTAAAGTATATGATTGTCTAACCACTATGCTGTCCGCCTGAAATTAACAGAAAACCATATGGACTGTAAACTGTAAATTAAAAACAAAGCCAATGGCTCCGTCCACTTTATTCCCGACCCCTCTCCCCACTTGTCTCCATTTCTGCTGCTACCAGCCGCCCAGCCCTCACCTGGACACTGGCTGCCGGGGCCTCCCTGGCTTCCCTTCACTCTTGCCCCCACAGCTTACACATCTCCTTGCGGTCAGGGTGTATGCTTATGCATACAATAAATAAAGCTTTTACTCACAACAGTTGAGATGTAGAAAAACTTGCAGAGGTGCTTGTACAGAGAATTCCCCTATACCCAACGCAGTGTCCCCCGGGAAATGTTAAATCTCAATTACTATGGTACATTTGTCACAACGAATGGGCCGGTATTGATACCTTCTTAACTCAACAGCATGATTTATTCAGATTTCATTCGTTTCCCCAGGTCCCTTTCCTCTCCAGGATCCCATCCAGGACCCCAAGGGCACGGAGTCATGGCAACGCCTCAGGCCCTCTGGGCTGTGCAGTTCTCGGGCGGCCCTGTTGTTGGTGGCCTTGCCCGTTCAGGCGTTCTGTAGGCCGCCCTTCAGTTGGGTTTGTCTGATGTTTTCCTCATGGCGACACTGGGCCATAGGTTTGGGGAGAAGACCCCCCGAGGAGATGAGCCCTCCCATCCCCCCATATCCAGGGTACACCAGAGCCCAGTGAGTTTCCATGGGAACCTTGATCGCCTGGCTGAGGTGGTGCTGGTCAGCTTTTCCCAGCGTCCAGTTCCCTCCCCTCCCCCTGCACACTGTCCTGGGGAAGCCAGTCACCGAGGGCTGCCCACACTAAGGGATGGGAGTGACGCCACACCTCCTTGGGGGCTCCTCTATGCAAAGCTAACTCAGACCCTGCCGCCCTCCACTGCTGTGAAATTCAAGAAGCTCCCTAAAAACTCCACCCCTTACGCTGGCTTACCCTAACTCAGAATGCCGCTGCCTGCCTCTCTCAGCTCCTCTCCCTCTGACTCTCCCTGACCCCTCTGCTCCAGCCCTGTGGCCCCTTGATGTAGTCACACAGGTGATCCGGGGGCCCACCTTCGGGCTTTCTGTGCCCACTGCCTGGGATAAAGGAGGCTCCGCCCCTAAACACCTGGTGGATGAATGAGGCCTGAATCCTCCTTCCACAGGCGACAAACAAGGCCTGGAGGGTAAGTAACCTGCCAAGGTCCCCGTCAGAAAGCTGCAGAGCTGGGGTGCAACCCGGACCCTCTGATCAGAGCCCGGGAGGAGGTTCGCTGCCTGACCCCGGCCTTACCGTCCTCCGTTTCCACGTAGAGGCGGAGTCCCAGGTCCTTGCTACGGTTCAACAACCCGTGGTCACTGGCTGCTGTCACGTCCAGCACCAGCCAGCCCTCGTCCTCAGCTCGGAGCGTCTGAAGATCCAAAAAGAACAAGTCAGACTCCCTGTGGATACGAAAGAACAATTAACCGAAGCCGGCACAGCTGCCTTTGTGTTTCCTGTGCCCACCTGGGGACCACTCCTGGGGCGTCGGCCCTCCTGGCCCTGAGCTGGGCGCCTCACCGCCTCATCTCACTGCATCTGCCGTAGAAAGGTGCTGCCGCCCCCGGGGACAGAGGGGAACTGAGGCTTGGGGGCTCAGTGACCCGTCCCAGGCCCCACAGCCAGGACGCCAGGGAGGGGGTTGAAGCCAGGGTGCCAGGGCCTTGGGCCAAGCATCTTCCTCTTGGAGGGTGTGCTCCCAGGAAGCCCCCGTCCGTCCCCCCGGGGTTGGGCCGACACACCCACAGAGTTTGACCGGGAGGCGGGTGTGGGCAGGCACCTGTTGGCCCGCTCTCTGACCACCTCGAACATGCTGACGTGGAGGGTCCTGTTGAGCAGGTGGGTGCTGGGCAGCTTGTAAATCCGGAACTCGGCAGCTGTGACCGCCTCCCCCGCCGGGATCTGGGTCAGGTCAAAGCGGAACTCCTTCCAGGGGGGCTCCTGGTGGCCCAGGGAGCGGCCGAGCTCCACTGCAAGACAAAGCGGGCTGTTCGCTCCTGGCTCTGGGCTCAGGCTCCAGGGTGGCAGGGCCCGTGGGAACCAGGGGCCGGACAGCCTGGGAGAGGCATTTCCTCCCTGGGGAACGGGCTTGCCCACAGGCTCTGCCCCCAGTGCTGACAGGGCCCGGAGCCCGGTAGTGAGGTGCCCAGCACAGCACCTGACGCACAGTGGGGCCAACATGGGCAGCTTCCATTTCTGGCCCCCAAGCCTCCGACCCAGCAGGTCCGGCCCCGCCCCCTCTGTCTCTGGGCCCACAGATGAGCAGAGAGGACAGGTCCCTCCTCTGGGAGATGGACGTCAGACCCAAGGAGAAGAGGCCGAGTGGCGGCAGGGACATGACTGAGTGCACTTCAGAGGCCACCAGGTGTGTGGATGGGACGTGGGACGGTGAGCGCTCACAGCTGACTTTGGAGCTGGGCCTTGAGGGGTGACAGTGAATTTACCACGAGGTCACGGGACAAGAATGCTGCACAGGAAGGGACCAGTGTGAGCAAAGGCCTGGAGCTGAGAGATGACAGCACAGACAGGGAGACAACAGCCATAAAACACAGCGAAGGGCGAAAGGGTGGCAGGGTCCTCTTGGAGCAGGTGAAGGAGGAGGGAGGGCCAGAGGGAGAGATGGAAAGAAACAAGAAGCAAGGTGGGAGTGACAGCTCCTGGGGAGACCAAGTCAGTGCGGGAGTTGGAGGTCCCGTGGTGTGGTGGGATCTGGGTGGGCTTCCTGGAGGAGGTGACATCTGAACTGGCCTCAAAGGATGGGATGACGGAGTCTTGGCAGGTGGGGAGGTGGCAGGGAGGGCTTTCTAGGCAGAGGGGATATCGAATGCACAGGTTGAGTGGGCCAGGGCCACCCACAGATCAGAGGGGGGGGGGGTACGGGCTATGAGTCTGGCGGTGGCCTGACTGAGAAGAGTTGGAGTTCGGCCTAGGAGCATGGCTGTGCCTCTGGCCAGTGGGGGGCCAGGCTCCAGGCAGCAGGGAGCAGGGTGTGGTGTGGAAGCTGTGCATGGAGGTGGGATGAAGCATGGGCTGGAGGGGGACCCGAGGTGGCTCCGTTGCGGGGCCTGGTCCAATACTTTGGGCAAGAGGCCGCTTGTGCAGAATTAATCCCACATGCCCAGCTGCCGGAAATGCCCAGGACAGTATATTTAGAGCCGTCTCACTTTAGCCTCTGTCACTTTCAAACACTAAAAATCTGTGTTTCCGGAAAGCAGGGGCGGCAGCCGCCCAGCACCTTCCCCCAAACCCAACACTGAGATTTTAATTACATGTCTGAGAGTCTTTTTAAAAAGTCTCTCTCTGGCTACCGGGCTCAGTGACCACAAGTCACCAGGCGGGTGGCAGAGGCGGATGTGGGAGCACGTCCTGTCCTCGCGGTGGGAACCTGGTCCAGCAATGGCCGGGCAAACAGCTGTGCTGGGTGGGGCCAGCAGACACACATGTTTGGGCAGGAGATGAGTGTTTCATTCCCAGACCAGGGAGGAGAGGAAATAGAATGCCCATCACCAGACAGGAAGCTGGACATGTAGCAAATGCCCACGGGGAGCCAGGCTGTTTCAGAGACACCGGCGGCACCGGGGTCCTCCCGCACAGGCCGAGAGCGTGGGGGGCAGGGTCCTCGGCAGACACACGCACTCGCACAACTTTGGTGACAATTCCCGCGCGTTCGGGGACCACGCAGACCGAGTCCACTACGGGGCCGTGTGGGAATCCCGGGTCCGCGGGACGGAACAGGCCCCGGCTGTTGGCTGTCACGGGGTGTGGCACAGAGGGAAGGCGTGTCGTTCCTTCACACCCTTCAGCGGACGGACCCTCTCAAAGCACCGCTATGTGCACCTATCCCCAGGCACAGTGGGGACTGGCGGGCGGGTCACCGGGACTCTGTCTGCAGGCCTGAGCTGATTCCCATGTTGGATCCGAGGACCGAGGGAACCAGCCGCAAACCTGCCAGCTCCACGTGGGCACCACGCCGTGCGGCCCCCTTCCCTTGCTGGGTCAAGAGCACCTTGTTCACCTGAACCAACTCTCGTTCCAAACTTCCGTCCTGCGTTTTGATAAACCAGCAGGAGCTCCAGCTCAGGAAACAGCCCCCCTGGCTGCTCCCACCAAGCCCCGGAAGATGGGACATTGTTACAAAAATGCTTTCATCAAAAGTTGGTGCAATTTCCTGATGCATGGAACTGGGTAGAGAGAGAGCAACTTGTCAGCGGGGAGGGTGGGAGAAGGACACCTGTGGTCTTGCAGCTTTTGCAGTTGCTTTGAGTTCGGAGAGGTATTTCCCCAGGCAGTGTTCTGAGAAAGCATGTTCTGGCCTCGATTTCCTCCTTGTTAACTGTGCAGATCAGGCTGCTTTCGCCAGTGAGGCAGCTTCGGCAGCTTGGAGTGCAGGCCCGACCTTGCACCCACCAGGCATGTACTTCCTCTCTGGGCTTCGTCTCCTCTGTGAACTGGGAATAAAGATGCTGCCCAGCTTTCCTCACGGGCCATGAAAGAGCTTTGTAAAGAAGCAATGGACTGGGCGGGGTGGCCACTCAACAGGAGTTTAGGATGAACCTGACCTGCAATCTCCCAACTTTGTGCTAAGATGTGATAGTGCCCTGAGGCCATGTCCGAGATTCCAAAGCCACGGGGTGGAGGGAAAGGGGGACTCTGAATGACGTTTTTCTGTACTCATTTATTTATTCTTTAATTTATCAAGTTCAATTTATCAACAAATATATCAAATTCTTACTGTGTGGCTCGGGCCAGTGTGGCTCAGTTGGTTGGAGCACATCCCATGCACCAAAAGGTGGTGGATTCAATTCCCGGACGGAGCACACACTTCAGTAGCAGGTCTGATCACTGGTCAAGGCCCATGGGGGAGGCAGCCAATCCATATTTCTTTCTTTCTCTCTCTTTCTGTCACTTCCTCTTTCTCTAAAACCAATAAACATATCCTTGGGTGAGGATTTTAAAAAAATTCTTATTATAGATCAGTGCCTGTCTGGCCATGGAACACAACAGTAAACAAGACAGAAGTCAGGTCCCTGCACTCATGTAGTTTACGGTCTAATGGGGAGGGAATATAAACAACAAAACAAGTAAAAGAGGGGATGCCATCTATTGAAAGTGGAACAGAGAGGGCTGTGGGGTCAGGAGTAACGGGAAAGGTGTGGGCAGTGCTTTTCTTAGGGTGGTCAGTATGGCATCCCTTTGAGAAACAGGTAAGAGCGGACGTAAACGTTCACACACGTCACTGGTAGGAATGCTGTGGAGAGGAACCTGGCGATACCCTCTTGCAATACCCTAGCAAAATTGCATATGAATTTATCCTTTGACACATTGGTCCCAAGGACAAGATGGCAAAGGATGAGAAGCCATGTGCACGAAGCTATTCATTGGGCACAGAACACAGACAAAGCTACGCCTTGCTCAATAGGAACCTCTACATGTTTATTTTCCACAAAATTACAAAGGCTGCCCAAAATGTTCACACACGGAACCAGCTTCTATCTGGGGAAGCAGCACACAGATTTAGTTTCTGAATTGCCTTAATGTGGCTTCCAGAACAATAAACAGTCCTGAGTCACTGTGTGCTAATGGGACCCTGGCCTTCTCCTCCAGTCCAATCACACAACATCCGGGTCCCGTGTTTGCAGGAAAGGCCCCCGTGAGCAGGAGGCAGCCTCCACAGCCACGACCACCATCAACATCCTGAGGCCCTGCACCTGCCACTCACAGGCCAGACCTCCAGATGCCACACCCTGCACCCACCAGCCCGACACCAGCAAAGGCTTCGGCTATTTTCGTGCCTGGGAGAAAATGTAGTCACCCAGATGACCTAAGTCTATCTTGTTTCTGTCCAAAAAGTAAGACTGCAAAAGACCCACTCTTGCTCCGGCCCAGAGAGGCTGTTAAGAGAACAGAATCTTCCGACCTGCCCGCCTGTCCTTCCTGCCCTCAAACCCTTCCCCAAGCCTGGCAGGGCCCCAGGAGGGGCCTAAGCTCAGCTCTGTGTTCCAGGACCTTCCTGAGCTGGCCCAGGCCGTCCACACGTCCAGTTGGGAACTGGAAAGGCCCGGTTCCCAACACTCTCTCAAGCCCCCCGCCCAAGAAGCCACTGTCTTCTGGGTGGCCCCATCCCATGTCTGAAGGCTGCTTTCCTCTCCGTCCAGCTGAAAAAGCCCCTTGTCCTCCTCTGACCCCACACAGATCAGCCTGCTGGTCTCGCCCTTTCCCCCATCCCAGGGGCCCCTCTGCCCCCATGGACAGTGAGCAATTTGAGGGCAGGGACCAAGCAGTGTGAAGTGGAAGGAGGAGGCTCCGTCCCCTTCTTCCCAAGAGCTCCTGGTCCCCAGGACAGTGGCCCAGGGCCCAGCACCCCAGCTGTGGGCTAGGGCACTGCTGCTGGTCTGGGAGAGGCTGCCTGTCACGGTGTCTCCATCAGAGGCCACGCATGTGTTTCACTTTCCTGTGGGACTTGCCGGCCTCGAGGCAGAGGGCAGCTCAGGGTCCCGGAGGCGGACGGGCTGGGCCTGTCTGGCTGGTCCTATCTGTAACGGAGGCCGACGGGCCCACTTCAGACCTAAAACAGACCCGGGTCCCCTCGGCCGGTGCAGGCCCACGGGGGAGCCGAGGAATTGATCACCTATCGATTCTGCGTCCTGAAAGGCTTCCTCCCACCAGAAATCTCAGCGCTGCCGAGAGGAGCCCCAGGTTGCATGGCTGCGGTATTTTTAGTCAGTTCTCATTACTGACTTTTTTCAGAGTTCTTTCCATAAATGGCTCTGCACACATAATTACCGTCCGGACCTCAGCCGGCTTCAGACCCCGAATTACAGGGGACACCGCACACTCCACCACATCAAGCCTGCCAAGGCCAAAAATAGATCCAAGGGGCTGTGAGCCAGGGGGAGGCGAGTCCTCAGTTCAGACCCGGGGAAGCACTGACCTGTGGGCGTTTCCCAGAAAGATGTGGTCACATCTCGGGGACACGCCTCTCTCCCGTGGGGAATGTGATCCCTGAGGAGGTGGCCGCCTGTGCCTCCTCTCTGCGCTCACCCCTGGAGGAGCCCCCATCGGGAGGCAGGGGATGGGCACATTCTTTGGTCAGAGCTGCAAAAGCCTTCAGGGCGACCCTGCACAGATGGGGAAACTGAGCCCCAGAAGGGCAGAGACTTGCCAGGGGTCACAGGTCAGGTAAGGGTCCTTCACATGGACTCTGACTCGAGCTGCTATAAAATGAGTGGCCTAGGGTTCCTCTGGGCGGCAACACTGGGACGGGGTCACCTGTCTTCAAGGTTCTTCTCTCAACAGGTGCCCTAAGATGCCTGTTGCAGCCACCCCCCTCCAAGCAGGACCCTGCAGGGACCCGGGATCCCAGGGGAGGACCCAGGGACATGCTGCACCCACTGTCAGTTTCTGAAAAGACAGAGAGCGCCGGCCCTGCTCTCCCCACCGCCAGGCCAGGCTCCTTCCCCGGGTCCCGGCCCTGCCTCCCCCCGAATTCCTCTCCTTCACCTTTGCCCACAGAGACGGGTGCATGGCAGAGGGGGCAGGAGGGAACATGAAGAGTCAGATTTGGTCCCTGCTCCCAGGTGGTTCATGGTCTCCTGGGGAGGAGGATAAAGAGGGTAGACACACCCCTGATCTACAGGCAGAAAGTGACTAACAACCAGGAAGCATGGGGGCTCTAACCGTGGAAGGAGCCTGGCTCTTTGGGAGGAGTGGGGCTGGGAAGACTCAGGTTTATGGAAACACCTGTCTACCCCCTTTAAAAACAGACACGGAGGTGAGTGTTGTCTATGCAGAGGGTATGACACGAGCAAAGGCACTGAAGTAGGATGTGATGTATCAATCAGCTCCCATCTATGAAGTCCCATCCGTGAGGCGGGCATCCAGCTGGCCTCACTGCACGTTTCGCTCAGTCCTACACACACGGGAAGGTAGGCCTCGTGCACCTCAAGGTGTCTTAAGAGTGAGGAAGTGAGGGTCAGAGACTCTAATCTAAAAGGAACCTGTGTAAAGTCTCACGGCTCCCAAGTGGCAGAGTCGGGATGAGCACCCGGTTTGATACAGCCACGGAGGGAGGAGTCCAAGGATGCTCAGAGCAGCTTTCTTCATAACCCAAACCAGAAACAAGCCACGTGTCCATCAGTAAGAATGGATCCGTGTGGTGTGGTCATGCAATGCAATACAATTCATTCACGTGTAAAAAATAACTACAGATACAACATCGTGGGTGAATCTCAACAATATCATGTGGAGTGAAATATGCAGAGGGTATCACACACAAGACTATGCACTGTAGGATTCCATTCACATGAGCTGCAAAGAACAGGCCAAATGAACGTGTGGTGACAGGAATGAGACGGTGGCTGCCTGAGGGGATGGCTGGTAGGACTCCCGGGGCCCTCGTGTCATATGTGCCTGTGTGGTCTGAATTTTGCGTAATGAGCATGTGTTATTTCTGTAAACCCCCAAACAACAGACACTTTAAAAACAGGATTCTCAGTTTACAACGTACATTCAGCCCAGTCCGGTTCAGAGGCCCTCACTGGGCCTAATGATAGGCCAGGCCCAGGGCGGGTGGAGAGGCAGCTTCTACGTGGGAGAAGAGCAGAGGCTGTACAGGCCGGGAGACCACCTGCTGTGTGGCCTTGGGAAAATCAGGGAACGTCTCTGAGCCTCATTCTTCTCCTTAGCAAACATGTGACAGTAGCTATGAGATGGCAGTGAAGGGACAGATGTGGAGGTCTGGGCTGAGGTCGCCCCTGGGTGTCATCTCACATGGTCCCTCAGCAGCCCCTTACGGTGGGTACCGTGAGCTTCTCCATTTTACAGAAGAGGAAACTGAGGCTCTGAGAGGGGGACTGGAAAGTCCAGATCACACTAAGCGTAGGCAGCGGAGGCCAGATGCAAACTCTGTCTGGGTCCCAGGTCAGAACCCTGAGCCCCGTCCTGTCCACTCCCCCTGACCACCCCCTCCTCTGTCCAGATGGGGGGGCACTGTCTAGACTTGACAGCCACCTCCGTGGCTCCTGTGTTTGTCACTTGTCTTTCCCACTACAAGGCCAGGCCCACCAGGGCAGGGACTTGGCTTTGTTCACTGTCATATCTCAGTCACTACAACTGTGCCTGGCACAGAGCAGGTGCCACACGACCATTTGTTGAGTGAATTAGTGGAAAAAAATTGGAAGAATTCCCTAGCGAAGAACCAAAGAACGTGGCCTGGGGCTCATGGAGGTAAAGAGTCAGCCCTTCAAGGTCACAGGGCTGAGAAGGACCTGGGCCAGATCCCCGACTCCCAGCAAGCCCCGCCTCTCCTGTTTGTCAACACCTGTCACCCGAGACCCAGGAAGAAATCAGTCTGGTGCAGGGAAGGGTCAGGACGAAAGTGAAGATGGCTCTATCGTTTCTGGCTGGACTTCTGCCTGCAGTGTGTTCGTGCCTCAGTTTCTCAATGGAAGAGGAGCCCGTCACCTGCTCACATGAGGTGAAAAGGATTCTGGGAACAAGCAGGGCTGGTCCTGCCTGCCTCTTTGCTCCCTCAGCAGGGGCTGGGCCGACCTGCAGTGCCTGCGGTGCAGCCGGTCACACCTGTGCTTGGAGGAGAATGGACTGTTTTGTGAGAAGGTCTGTCCAACAGAGCCACAGGGTCAGAGCTGGGAGGCCCGTTTTTCTGACACCATCACTACAGACTGGATGGGAGACCAGAGGCCCAGAGAAGAGGTATCTGAACCCGGGTGTTGCTCAGCTCAGGGCTGTCTCCTCCCTAAGCCCAGGTGACACCAGGGGAGGTTCTGTCTTCTCCACCTGGGTGTCTGCTCCCATTACTGTGTTCCGGCCATAGGAAGCCAAGTTTCTACATGGATGAGATTGCCAGGCAGGTCAGGCAGGGCCGCCAGGTCTGGCCACAGAGGTCTAGGAGAGGCCTATGGCCACTGGGTCCCACAAACTGCCACTGATGGTCAGGGACCTGGCCGGCACCAGGCCTGGCTTCCCAGGAGCCAGATGAGGCCGACAGGAGAGGAGGAGCAGGAGGCAGCAGGTGTGGGAGCCGGGGCGTGGGAGCTGATAGCACAGCGACTCTGCTATTAGACTCCATGTGGCTCAGGGGCCTGGGGCCAGGGCCTCCAAACAAGAAAAGAGTCCTGCGAGGTGTCTAATCCCCACATCAGTCTAGGTAATTACCAGTTGAAACCACTCTCACTGAGAGTTCTACTAGTGCAATTAGTGTGTCAGAATAAAGAAGTCACTGACAGCCGGCTGGGCCCGCCCACAGCTGGGCTTCCACTGAACAAGGACCAGCTTGTTGATCCCACCGGCCTTAGATCTTATGAAACACACAGAGGTGGTGGAGGAAGAAGCTGGGGTTTGGAATCCTCAGCCTAGATGATGACATGGACATGCTGTGTGGCCTGGGCTGGCCATTCAACCTCTCTGAGCCCATGAAATGAGGCTGGCAACACAGCTTCGCATGGCGCTGCATGGATGAAACAAGGAGTTCTAGAGCTATGGACGTTCAAATGCTAGAGTTTATTCTAAAAATTGGTGGAAACGCCTTTGGCTGGCTTTTAAAATCTGTTTCTGGGTTTCACATGCGTATAAGACACATGGGACTTTCCTGTCACATCTGAACCAGGGCTGGGAAGTAGCTGGGAGGGACCAGAGTCGGTGATGAGGCCCAGATTCACCCTCAAAGAGGAGCTGACTTTCCAAGTATCAACCAATCACACCACGACTCTGAGGATGCTCTGATCACTAGGGGCCCCTTTTATAAGGAGGGGCCTGCGGCTCAGAGAGGGGAGGGACTTGCCTAAGGTCACACAGCAGAGTCAGAGGGGGCCAGGTCTTCCTGCGCTCAGGGCCCTGCTTGATCCACAGCAGCAGCTCCCATTAGGGCTGTGCACGTCTTGACCCAGGGGCCGCTGGTTGAAGCAGGACATGGGCTGGGCGCTGACTCACTCTAGGAGATGGCTCCCTTGGGGCATTTTCCCCGTGACTCCATCCACAGCTCTTCTTGGTCCCGAGCCCTGGGTCAGCGTGTCCCCAGTACAGAGCTCCAGCCTCAGTTCCACATATTCTCTGTCCCTCGTCCCCACCATGCCCTCTAACCAGGGAGGCAGCATCCAGAACCCAGTGACCCAAGTCCTGTGCCTGGCACCGGGCTCTCTGCAGAAGTTAACAGCTGCCTCCTACTGCTCATTGCCCCACCTCAGCCCACCATCAGCCCTCCTTGGCTGTGCCCTCTTCCTGCCCTCCTGCAGGAAGCAAATGGCTGAGGACCTCACAGTTCCTGCTGCTGCTCCATCCCCTGGTTCCTCTGCCTGGGCCACTCTGAAAGCTCCCTCCACCCTGAGAGCCTGGTGCCCCGACAGCAGACATGTCCTTAAGGACCAGAAGTAGAGCCAAGCAACCTGGGCCTGCCCTGGCTGGGCTGCCGAGAGGCCCTGCTATCCCAGCTGTGACAATGCCTCTCCCCGCTTCACTGTCCTCATCTGGGATGAATGTCATGGCTGGTAACTGGGCTCTTGGGAGGACTGGGAGAGGCTGTGGCTGGAGGGAGGCTGGTGGCCTTGGCAAGGTCCTCTCCCTGCTCTCAGCCCCTCAGCTCTCCCCACCTCCCCACCTCGAGCCAAGTGGCAGTTCTTGGGTCCCCAGGTCCAGTCTGGTGTCTTTCTGAGCCCAGGCCCCTGCCCATCACTGGCCACAGACAGGAGGCAGAGGGGACGGGGGACATGATTGAACATTAAGGAGAGTTTAGTAATGGAAAAGGTATTTCTGAGAACTTTAAGGGTAAATGGCTCCAGATGTGGCTGCAGAGGGGAAAGCTGGGCTTTGCCTGGGAGAACAGTGAGGTCCAAGCTGCCCGTCGGGCCATGGCACGGGCCTGGACACACTGCATGTGAAGCGGGTCCCAGGCTCTGGGCGTGGTGACAGAGCACAGACTGCCCCACTGAGCTGAGGCTGCGCCTTCCCACCTGGTCCTGAAGCCACACCCCCGCCTACAGGCTGCCGGGAGGCTGCTGTGGACTCAGGACACTGGGTGCTCCCTCGGCTCTGGTCACTTTGGTGATGTGCCGGGTGCTCTACAGTGAACTTTGTCCCTCTCCTCCTACTGCCCTGATCACAGGACAGCATGGCAGCCTGTTTACTCATCGTCTCCCAGGACTGGACTGCCTTCCCGGCACTGCCCAGGTCCACCTGACGGCACATGATTCCTCCCTTTGGGTGTGTTTGGCGGCGGATGACTGTACTCGCCCTGGGACTCGAATTCCTGCGTCTGCCCCGCCCCACCCACAGCTCACGGACCCCCCACCCTTAGACTTGGCCCCGCTGACCCAGGCAGCCCCCACTCCCCTGCGGGGCCCTTGTCCACCACACGGTCACTCCTGGCTCACCGCCGGGGCACCCACTGTCCGAGGTTGGGCACTGCCCCCTGCAGCCCGTGCTCCTGCCGAGGGGCCACCCTGGGGGGCCCGGACCCGCTGGCTTCCCACGCGCGCATCCTCGCGGAGGTCCCGGGGCCCCGCGGATCACCGCCGCCCACGCGGCCCCGCACTCACCCATGTTGACGAAGCTCATGACCAGGTCGGCGCGGCCCAGGCGCCGCTCGCGAGGGCCCCCGTCCTCGTCGTCGTCGCCGGCCATGGCGTGGTAGAGGTCCAGCATGAAGAGCGGCGCGGACGCGGGCAGCCGGGCGGCGGCGGGCGGTGCGCGGGGCCGGGGGCGCCCGGGCAGCCCGAGCACCGCCAGGATCTCGCGCTGCAGGTCGCGGCGCTCGCGGGGGCCCAGGCGGCGGGGCGGGCCGCCGGTTGGGGGGCGCGGGCCGGGGCCGCCGCCGCTCAGCGCGCACAGCGCCAGCCCCAGGAGCCACAGCGGCCCGGGGCGCGCGGCCATGGCGGGCGGGACGCCGCGCTCACCCGACGCGCATCCGCTTCGCCGCGGCCCGACGCTGAGGCTCCCCCGACGGCGCGCGGCCGGCCGCGCTGGGGCCGCGGGACAGGACGGGCGGGAGGTGCCCGCGGCGCAGCGCCGTCCCCAGAGAACCCGCGGGCACCTGTCGCGGCTCTGGGCCGGTGGCGCGGACGCCAACACCTGCGGCAGCAGCCACTCGGGGACTGCGGGCCGCCGGCTAATGTGTCTGCCGCCGCCGTGCCCTGCAGCCGGGCCGCCGACGAGGCCGCGCAGTCCAGGCGCTCGGGGAGGTGCGGACCCACGAGCCCCGCTCAGCACAACCCGCGGGCTCTGCCGCGCGCCCCGCGGCTGCCAGGTCCAGCGCCCGGCCTTCGGGCCCCGCCTCTCCGGGCCTGGCCAATGGGGGCGCGGGGAGGGGGCGGGGCCAAGGCCCAGAGCCCACCTTCGCGGTGAGAGCTCGGAGTCGTAATTGATGTTGTGGGCGGTGCGCCCGGGAGACGCGACCCGGTGGGTGGTGGGCAGGTCCGACCAGGGAAACACAGCTCAGCTGTCGGGGTCGGAAGGGTCGTCCCGGGCTGCCCTCGCAGCCGCTGGCCACGCCATCGGGCGGTTCGGGGCCGCTGTCCGAGGGCTCCAGGGTAGCGGCCGGTCAGGAGAAACCGAGAACCTGCGCTCCCGCAGGGCGTGTCCTTGCGCGCCCTCCCGCGGGCGGGAATCCCGGGTCTGGGTCTGGCCAGCGAGGGACCCGGCAGCCCCGCCTTGGTGGGCTGTGCAGCCCCAGAACCCGAAAAGAGGCCTCAGTCTCGTCTGGAAGGGCCCCGTGAGTGCCAGCCAGGCCCGCAGAGTGGGCGCCTGCTTCCGCCAGCACAGCTGGGCCCAGGATCCCCGCCACCACAGCTCCTGGCCGGCCTCCCGGCGCCTTTCCGCTGTCCCCTTGCATAAATTCCTGGGGGCCTTTCCCTCCTTGATGGCAGCTCAGTCTCTGCTGCCAGTGCGCCCACCCACCTGGCTCCCGCGTGCCCCAGCCAGCGTCCCAGAAGGGCCGCCTTCGCTGGTCCAGCGGCTGCGCGGTCACCACCAGCTGTGCCCTCTGAAGATCCTGTGGTGATACAACCAGGAGAGGCGCACCTGCCTCCACCCTGCGGAGGCGCTCTGGGGCCTCCCTCGGCGCCAGGGAACAGCCTTTGCGCATCTTAACTGGGAAGGCCCTCCGCGTCTTCCACCCTCGGCGACACTGGGCATTATTGTTAAGTATATAATTAAATAAACCTGCCAACATGCAGGCAACGCGGCTCCCTGCTGCTGTAATGTGCACGTGGGGCCTTGCTGACGGCTCTCTCCTTGAAACCCTCCCTCCCTTGGCTCCCAGACACCGCTCTCCCGCTTCTCTTCCTCCCCCCTCCTGCCCACTTCTTCGGCGCTGACAGCCCTTGGGCTCTGTCCACTGTCCTGTCCTCCCTCTTAGACTTGCATGGCGATGAGCGCATCCACCTGAGACCTTAGTGCCATTAGAAGTCATGCCTGACGCCCAAATACATCCCCGCACAGAGCCACTCCTGGAGGTTAGACGTTACAGCCAGTCGCTGGTTAGACACGACCAGAGCCAGAAACCTGGAGCCGCTGCAGTTTGTCTGGTGGCAGTTTGTCTGCTGACTCTACATCGAATGCTTCTAAATCCTGAGCCTTCCCACGCCCTCCTACACCACGTGGTTCACGGAGCATCTTCTCCACCCGGGAGGGCCGTGACAGGCTTCCAACTGCCTCCTTGGTGCTCATCTTATTCCCCACCTCTCCCTCCCTCCTCATTCCCCAGAATGTATTTCCCAATAACAGTCTGATGTCCATGGTCTTTCACTGCTAACAGCAGTTTCCCAAACGGGTTTTTGAGGGGTTTCCTACAAAAGGGGGTTGGGTAAATACTGTTTGCTCCTTTTCCCCAGGACAGCCTAATGCCATCAACATTTTTTAAGCTATGAGGAGTCCTGCAGTAAAGAAACCTGCTTAGCTTGAACTCGGTGTCTTCCAAATGCATTTGATGATGACTTTGGGGGTTTTTGAAGATCACATCTTGGGGACCAGGAGGCACTATGTGATCAAGCGCCCAGTACTCAGTGGTCTGACATCTGCCAGCTGGTCCTTGCTGCTGACCCGTTTACAATCTTTTTGTTTTGTTTTGTTTTAATAATTCTTTATTGTTGAAAGTATTACATGTGTCCCCTTCCCCCCTTAACCCCCTCCAAGCCCCACCTGCCTCCTGCCTCCTGCCTCCTGCCCCTCCCCTTCTCCACCCTATTGTCTGTGTCCAGGGGCCATGCATATATGCATACAAGGTCTTTGGTTGATGACCTCTCCCCCCTTCCCTCTGAGATTCCGCACTCTGTTCCATGCTTCCATGTCTCTGGATCCACTCCGTTCATCAGTTTATTTTGTTACTTAGATTCCACATGTAAGTGAGATCATGTGATTGTCTTCCTCTGACTGACTTATTTCAGAGTGCTAATATTTTCTTTGTGATTTATGTATTTATTTCACTTTATGGCTGTGTGTGTTTTCATTTTCTCCCATCCACAGATCCTGTTCATGATGATATAAGCCCTCATTGATAACTTTAGCAAGTTCGGATGTAATTTTTGCCTGAGACATGTGATTGCTTGTTCAATCTTCTCCAGAATGTTTTCTCACAAAAGGTGGTGTCTGAGTTACAATCAAAATCTTGTTTAAATCCTGGTCATCGATTTCATATTCTGAATCATTATCAGCCCAATCAATAAATGTGGTTTTTTTCTTCTTCTATTTGTTCCATCTCTTCATCAGATAAAAAATCAACTTCTTTTTGATCTTGTTCGTCTGGAGAATAGAGCTGATTTCCCTGTTCACGATCTTGTCCAGCACTGAAGGTGTACACCTCGCTTCAGCCATGTGGGAGTACCTGGGACCCCTCACCTAGCCTGCTGTTGACAGTTCTGTTCATCAGCACATGTGGTTTCCTTTACGGAGAATGTCCAGATGCCCTTTGCCTCCCTGGCCCAGCATTACCTCTATAATGCCGGGGTCCAGCCCCCGGGGTCCAGGGGTTCCCAAAGGTGTGGATGGAGTCGGCAAAGAATGTTTTACACGGAGACAGTGTTCAGAACTCTCTAGCTCTCTTTAGTCTCGGTGGATCTTCCTGTGCCTGGCTGAGGCCACAGAGAAAGATCCTGAGGCAAGCTGAGCCTTTATTTTATAGTGAGAGGTAAACAAGGTAGTGGTCACCAAAGTTACACTGTTCTTGTGAGTTTCACTTGTTTTTGTTCTTGTTGGTGCTGCACTTCCCTCAGCCCATTAGCTTCCCAGATAAGATCTAGGGAGTCATAAGGTCAAGCCTGATTATTCTTAAGAGGACTGTGCCCTCTAAGCTGGGACTTGTTTGTGACTTTGCCAACAGGTCAGTCCGAGGTTTAACCCTATAGTGGCTCCCCACACTAGAAGAGGCAGTTGAAGCAACAATTTGTCTTCTCACTATTGTCTCTGGCTTCATGGGTAATTACATCCCCCCTACCCCCCCCCCAACTCTCTCATTTTATCAAACTGAAGGGCATTTATTTATTCACGTGTTTGCGCCCTCCACTTCCTCTCCCTGCTGTGAACTTCTTGAAGCAATGATTGACCTTTGGATCCCAGTGTCAGACTCATGTTTAGGGTCTCAGTAAAGATTTGCTGAATTTACTAGACTCTGAGAAAGGTGTAGCCTCCAACTGTCATGAGCATTTCCATTGAGAATTGTTCATTATTGAATGGGAGGCAATGAACTGAAGCAGGAAGCTTTTGGAGTGTGGGGATCAGTGGCCAGCCAGGCTCAGTCTCTTAGCTATGTGACTGGTTTTCTTGCATACCAGCCACAAATGCAAATCCACAAATTTTCACTACTGAAACCACAAGGTTACATTCATAATCTCCAAGATCTATATAAAATATAAAAATGAAACAGCAATTTAAAATAATAGAGAGAACAGTTTTCCATAAGAAAGTTACTACAATAATGGAGATTATCCAATATTATTACTGACACCTTTATCTGCATTTTGTGATGTAAGGACCTGTTTAATACTATCACAGGATCCTGTCCTGGGTTCATTTGTTGTTGTTGTTGTTGTTGTTGTTGTTGTTGTTGTTAATCCTCACTCGAGATATTTTTTCCATTGATTTTATTTATTTAAATATGTTTGTATTGATTTTTAGGGGGAGAGGAATAGAGAGAGAGAAACATTGATGAGAGAGGAACATCATCAATCGGATGCCTCCTGCACACCTTCTTCTGGGGACTTAGCCCACAACCCGGGCATGTGCCCCAGGAATAGAACCAGGGACTTCTTGGTTCCTGGGTTATCACTCAACCACTGAGCCACACTAGCCAGGCTTTCCATTGATTTTAGAGAGAGTGGACGTTATGGGGAGAGACAGAAAGAGAGAAACATCCATGTGAGAGAGGCACATCTTTTTGTTTGTTCCCTTTCCTTGGTTTCTGACTTTCTCTTTATTGTTTCATTCCTTCCTGTTTTTAGGGGTTTGTTTTACTGCTCTTTTTTCACCATCTTAAATAAAATGTTTGCCTTATTTATTTTTAGCACTTTATTGAGGCATAACTTATACAACATAAAATTCCCACCTTAAGTGTACAGTTGAATGATTTTTAGTACAGCTACAGAGTTGTACAACCATCACCCAATATAATTTTATATTTCCATAACCCCCAAAAGAAAGAGACATCATATCCCTTTGGAGTTTATCCCCTCCTAGCACTAGGCAACCACTAATGTACTTTCTTTCTTTATACATTTGCCTTTTCTGAAAATTTCACAAAAATGGAATCATGCAGTATATGACACTTTATGTCTGGCTTCTCTCACTTATATAATGTTTCTGAGGTTTATCTATGATGAAGCATTAGCGCTTTCACTCTTTTTTACTGTTGAATAATATTCCATTGTATGGACATACCACATCTTGTTTACTCACTACCAGTTGATTGGCATTTGTACTGTTTTCATTTGGGGGCTATTTAAATGTCTGTGTCTATAACTCCATATCTAAATCCTCTGAGGGTATGTTTTTCTTGTCTATTAGTTCTACTGGTTTTCTTCATGTTAACTACTTATGTGCCTGTTCTGTGTGTGTATGCATGCAGGTGCGTGTGCTGGCCACTATAGATGTATTTATAAAATTCCTCATAGAAACTATCTCAGGCTTCGGGTAGTGTTACTTTCCTCCAGAGAGGAAGTCCAGAGAGGACTTACTTTTGCTTCTTCCCAGCACCTGGAGGGACTTGCAATCGGGGGTCACCCTAATGCAACTCCAGGGGCTGTGATGGTGTGGAGCTGAGATGCTTTCTTTGTGAGGACCTGTCTTCTTCCCATTTATTCATACATAAGCCCAGAGTTAAGCCTTTAGTGTCCCTGCTCAAAGTGAGGGGGTTCCACCAAGGAACCTTCTTCATGATCCTTGACTCCAAATCCTGTCCCACTTCCCCTGAAAATTTCTGGAAGAATTGCAGGTCCTTGAGTAACATCATTTTGTTCAATGTTGTTTCATTGTGATGTTGATGAGATGCCATAGGAACTTAACCCTTGCTAATATCAATCAGCCTCTGGTAAAAATGGGTTTCATTATACATTGTTTTGCTTAAAGTTCCAGACCTATTGACAATCCTATATAATAAAGAGGTAATATGCTAATTGACCATCAGGCCCTCACAATATGGCAGCACCCACAGTCATAAGATGGTGGCACCCAGTCCCCTCAGCCCCACGGGCAGTGAATTTTCACGCGACCATTACCTTTTTAAAAAATCCTTACCCAAAGATATGATTATTTTTTTTAGATCATCTGTTCTCGGGGAGCAGGCCTAAGCCAGCAGGTGGGCATCCCCCCAAGGGTTTCAAACTATGAGAGGGCGCAGGCTGGGCTGAGGGACTCCCTGTGTGCATGAATTTTCATGCACTGGACCTCTAGTGTTTAATAGGTACTACTCAGGCTTTCAGGAAACAACAGGCTCAAACACAAGGCTCATCTCTCTGAGCCTCTATACTTCCAAGAGACCTGCTCCAGTTGGTAATTCTTTTTCTTTTAAAAAAAAGATTTTATTGATTTTTTACAGAGAAGAAGGGAGAGGGATAGAGAGTTAGAAACATCGATGAGAGAGAAACATCGATCAGCTGCCCCCTGCATACCCCCTACTGGGGATGTGCCCACAACCAAGATACATGCCCCTGACCAGAATCGAACCTGGGACCCTTCAGTCCGCAGGCCGACGCTCTATCCACTGAGCCAAACCGGTTCGGCGGTAATTCTTTATTAACTTGTTAACACATCACTGCCTGTAAATTAGCTTTCTCTGTTTCTTAAATCTTCACTCAAAGACATGCTTAGAAAGAGGAAGGAAGAGAGAAACATCAATGTGAGAGAGAAGTATCGATTGGTTGCCTCCCTTACACGCCCTGACCAGGCATTGAACCCACAACCCCGGTGTGTGCCCTGACTGAGAATCAAACCTCAACCCTTCAGTACACAGGACAATGCCCAACTAACTGGGCCACTCAGCTGGGCATATCAGTTATCGATTGCTGAATAACAAATTACTACTAAATTTAGCAGCTTCAAATGTTTTTTTTGTTTTTGTTTTGTTTGTTTTTTTGTTTTTTTTAAATATATTTTATTGATTTTTTACAGAGAGGAAGGGAGAGAGATAGAGAGTTAGAAACATCGATGAGAGAGAAACATCGATCAGCTGCCTCCTGCACACCTCCCACTGGGGATGTGCCCGCAACCCAGGTACATGCCCTTGACCGGAATCGAACCTGGGACCTTTCAGTCCGCAGGCCGACGCTCTATCCACTGAGCCAAACCGGTTTCGGCAAAATGTTAAATTAAAATGTATTACTTCATACAGTGTCTGAGAGTCAGGGTCCAGTCATGGCTTAGCTGGGTGGTTCTGGCTCAGGGTCGCTCCTGAGCTGCAGTAAGACTGTCAGCAGAGGATGCAGACATCTGAAAGCTTGACTGGGGCGGGAGAGCCCACTTCCAAGATGGCACACTCACACCTGGAGAGATCAGTGCTGGCTGTTGGCAGGAGGCCTCAGTTCCTTCACCTTGTAGACCCCCTGCATAGGGATGCTTGCGTGTCCTCATAATAGGGGAGTTGGCTTCTCCCAGAGTGAATAATCCAGGAGGAAACCTTGATGATCTGGACACTCACTGTCGCTTCCACTTTATCCTGGTCATTAGAAGTAAGTTGTGAAGTCTGAGCCACGCCCCAGGACTCTGCCTCTTGAAGGGGAGTGCCATACATTTATGGACATGCTTTAAACCTGTCATAGTTGTTAAGTAGAGTGATTTTTAAGTGATTTTGTCCAGCTTGTCTAGCTGTTCTCAGGAATAAGGTTGCTCAGAATTATCCAGCTATCATAACCTGAAACACAAGTCTATAAATTTGTCTTTTATCCCAGAAATACAAATTACTTGTTTTATTGTGTACTGATTCTTGCCTGCTAATAAATATTCTAGGCTCTTCAGATTTTGCATAATCATAAAAGATATTTCAGGCTGTGTTAATTCTTCTTTCTTCTTCCTCCCAGGAACATAAGAGTCATACTTAAGAGATTAAAGACAAAAACAAACAAACAAAGAACATTAAGAAGGATCCATCACTTCTTGTCTCTTCATTTTGATGTTTGTTTTTCATGTTTTATTATAAATCTTAAATTTGCAAATATCAAAGTACTGCATTCATCCAAATTAACAATATTAAAATGAACCAATAAAAGTTCAATAAAAACTAAAATATTGCCCTACCAGTGATGGCGAACCTTTTGAGCTCAGCGTGTCAGCATTTTGAAAAACCCTAACCTAACTCTGGTGCCGTGTCACATATAGAAATTTTTTGATATTTGCAACCATAGTAAAACAAAGACGTATATTTTTGATATTTATTTTATATATTTAAATGCCATTTCACAAAGAAAAATCAACCAAAAAAATGAGTTCGCGTGTCACCTCTGACACGCGTGTCATAGGTTTGCCATCACTGCCTATCGTAGCCGGCTCAGAGGGTAGAGTGCTTGCCTGTAGACTGAAGGGTCCTGGGTTTGATTCTAGTCAGGGGCATATGTCTGAGTTATGGGCTCTATCCCCAGTAGGGGGCGTGCAAGAGGCAGCCAATTAATGATTCTCATCATTGATGTTTCTATCTCTCTCCTCCATTTCCTTCCTCTCTCTGAAATCAATAAAAATATAATTTAAAAATAAAACCCTAAAATATTTCCAGGCAGTAGCGACTGGGTAATTAGAGGATGATGATAAGCTGGTGATTTTTCTGAAGCAGAGTGCTCTGTAAAGCGGGTCCTCCTGTCACGTGACTCCCTGGGCCCGGCTGACGTCCCAGTGAGTCCTACGGATTCTAACCGTACAGAGGCCTGTGTGGCAGGAGGCGCCTTGGATACATCCTGGGGCCCTACAACCATAGCTTGAAGTTTATCACAGAATTCCTATCATTAACTGAGTTTGTGGATCATTACAGTTGCCGTTGTGCTATTTGCCTAGCACTATGAAAGTATTCCAATATTTCAACAACTGGCACAGCCATGGCGTTGATAATCTTGCCTACTCATCAGCCCTGTGTAGGTAAGGTTATTCGTGGCGGTACTGTTTGTGATGGCGAAAGTCCAGAAACAAACCAAGTGTCCATTAATAAGGAAGGATCTGGCTAAATAAACTATGAAAAAGCACACAATGGAATACTAGAGAGTTGAAGAAAGGAGCAAGACTGGTTAAGCTACAAGATGCATTGCTGAGTGGGAAAGGTAAGAGGCAGAACATAGTATACCCTCCTTTAAGTAAAAAGGGGGCGGAATAAGAATGTATATTCGGGCCCTGACTGGGTAGCTCAATTGGTTGAAGCATCATCCTGATATGCCAAGGTTGCAGGTTTGATCCGTGGTCAGGGCACATTCAAGAAGCAACCAAGGAATGCATGAATAAATGGAACAACAAATCTCTCTCTCTAATCTCAATCAATAAATTTTTTAAAAGAATGTATATTCATACATTCTTGCTTGTGTTTATTTACATTAAAAGGGTACATAAGAAATCAATAAAATTGATTATTTATAGAAGATGGAAGAGGTAGAATGCAAATACATGTAGCAGGGAGACTACTTAAAGCATATCATTCTACATATGGTTTCTTGAATGTTGTAGATATATTTCTTAGCCGAAATATTAAACAGAATTTTAAAAAGGGTTGAATTGCCCTGGCCAGCGCGGCACAGTTGGTTGGAGTATTTTTCCCAGGCCTCCCCCAACCCCAAATGGCAGATGACCTCCCACTGCACTGACGACAGACCCTCCCTCCCAGTTGTAGGCGCCTTTCTGCCGAGTGGCTAGTGTGAGCCAAACACTTCAGCATGTATTCTCCTTCAGCCTCACAACCATCCAATCTGGCAGGTAAGGAAATGGAGACCTGGAGAGGGTTTGGGTAGTGGTGGGGACGGGGAAGGAAAGACTGCTAAAGTAGCCTTTCCATGAGGGAGGCAGGACCTCTGGGCCTGCATGGAGGGATGCCTGGAGCTGGGTGTTGTCAGAATATAGGGAACAGAAAGGTGCAGGCTGCAGAGGTAGGCAGGCTCCCTAAGGGCCACTTAAGGGATTTGGACAACTGTTCCAGATGAGGCATTTGCAGGTCTGGCCTGTGGTGTGGGCAGGTGGGGTCACTGGGGGGAGGTGCAGGAGTACTGAAGGGGGGTGAGGGAGGGAGCTATTGAAGGAATCCAGGAGAGAGATGGTGAGGCCTGATCTATAGGGTGGAGAGGATGCAAGAGAGGCGAGAATCAGCTGGCTTGGTGACTGATGGCCGGTGGAGATGGAGGAGGAGTGATGAAAATGATGATTAGCATTTATTGGGCACATTCTGTATGTGTGGCTCAAGCGTTTCATACTCACTATTATACTTAATCCTCACAACATCCTGATGATGTTGGTACTATTCTAACCCCCATTTAATAGATGGGAATTGGGGCTCTGAGTAGTGGGAACCTTGGCAGAAGTCACAAAGCTAATCCTAATCCCCAAATCCTGGGAGTCACTGTATGCACCCAGCAGCCAAGCCCCGAGTGCTAGGCTGCTGGTGTCCACTAGGGGGCAGAGAGAAACCAGGAATTCAGAAACAGGCTTCCTATTTTCCTGAGCTTCCCCTTAGCCTTTCTTTGTGGTCAGAGATCTTGGTGATCAAGGGATCCGACCCCTATTTCTCATTTTACAAGAGGATAAGCTGAGACCAGGGAGGAGGAGAGATCGGCCCAGGTGGCAGTGCCTCTCAGGAGCAGACATGGGACCAGAGCCCAAGACTCCAACCTCCCAGCAGTTCCCTGGCCCTGGACTCACTCAGGTGGCCCTCAGCACCGGTGGAGAGACCTCGCAGCCGTGAATCTGGACTGAGGCCGGGCTCTGACCCCAGCTGTGCACTCCGCACACACAGGTGGCCTCACACAGGCCATGCCGCCCTGCACACAGAAAGGCTAGAGCTGCCATTTCCTGGACAAGGCTCAGTCACGACTAAGTTCTTGTGAAGTGGGGAGAGCGCCTCCCACACAGGACTACTGTGAGGATTCATGCAAAGCACCCAAGGCAGAGGAAGTTCTCCAGAAGCGGTGGCTATGTAATTGTTGTTGTTGCTATTTTATTATTAATAGCAAGTTGCCCAACAACCCACGGAGGCGTGTGTCATTTATGCCTGTTCTAAGGAGGAAGAAGTGAGGCTCCGAGAGTCCCACAGACAGCGAGTGGTGGAGCTGGGGTCCTGGGACTCCAGGCCATGCTGCCCACACCTGCCTCAAAAGGGCCTCTTCCTTTGGACAGCTCTTTACTCATTCGTCTACCAAGGACTAGTGCAGAATGCAGTCTGAGCCTGGCCCTGTAGTGGGCATGGGGCGCTATGCCCTGGGCCCTGGGTGGGGCGTGAAATGAGCAGAAACGGAGGTCGCCCGGCCCCGAGCATATGTGCTCCCTGGGTCCAGGCACTGAGCAGTGAAGCTGGGCTGCAGAGAGCCAGGCCTGAGGGCGCAGTCTCAGAGCACCGCTGCCTGGCCCGGGCCTGCTTATCTTCCACAAACTGGAGGTCAGAGGGCCCGGGTGGCAGTGGTCACTAAAGCACAGGGTTGGGGTGCGACTTGGTGCTGGCCTGGGGCTGGGAGTTGGGCTGGGGGCTTGGGCCAGTCCCTGTTTGAATGAAAGAGCTGCGGGGAGGTGGCCTCTTGTCCAGAGCCATAGCCCTGAGGTCTGGCTCATGCGGAAAAGGGAAGGGAGGAGAAGGAACTGCTCAGAGTCCCTTGGGGAGTTTCTGTGCCACACCACACCCTGGGCCCGGAGTCTTCTCTGCTGCTCATCCTCCCAGGCCCCTGGCCACATTGACTCCCCCAGTGCCTGCTGTTGGTTACACCCAAACCCGGTGCAGGGCCCCTGGGCATCCACCACCGAGACACAGGCTACACCTCTGACCAGCCATTGCTACAAGACGGACCTCCTGGCTGGGGGATCCCAGGCCGTGGGGGAGGGGGCGGGAACAGGAAGTTCAGGCGCCCAGCAGAGCCCCTGGGGGGGCGGGGGAAGGAGATGAGGGCCTCCCTCTGGGATGCCCACCATCCAGGGCAGCTAGGAAAGTGGTGCCAGCCGGGCAAGGAGCCTCTCCACCGCCGCCTGAGGCCATGTAAGGACCAGACCTGACCTGGCCCAGAGGTCAGATTTGTCAGCTGAGGAGCTCCAGGCACAAGGAGAGGCGGCCAGTGGTGGCGGGAGGACGCCTTTGTTCCAGGTATTTTCTCAACTGTGCGGCTGGGCTGCCTGCCAGGTGCCAGGGCGCGGCTCTGGCCTCCCGCCGAACAAGCAGCTTTGCCGCCAAGCCCTGTACCTGGCTCAGCTGCTCCTTCCCGCGCTTCCTCTGCCAGGCCCGGGAAGGTGAGAGGCAGGACCTGTGGGCCCGCAGCAGCCGGCTCCCAGCCACTGAGAGAGGGGACTCACTCAGGGCTCCTCTGGGCGCCTGGCACTTGGAACTATGCCTTCTTCCAGGAGAAGGGGCTAAAAACATACAAATACAAACTTTGGTTCAACGAAATAGGATACAACTGCGATGTCGGACATGGCTCTCGATATAAACCCCGGCCCCACCGCCGACTAGCTGTGTGACCAGCACATCACTTAACCTCTCTGTGCCTCAGTTTCTTCATCTGAAAACTAGGGACTGCAGTTGTGCCTACCTCATAGGAGTGTTAGGAGGATTTAACAGGTAATTGCATGTGAAGCCCTCAGAACAAAGCCTGGGACGTTGTGACAGCTTGGAGGTGTTTGCGGTGGTCACAATGGTGACATCAATGAGGAGGTTAGCCAGGACTCCTGGTCACACAAAACAGAAACCACCCAGGGAAGCTTAAGCAAAGGAGAGGAAGTTAACACAAGTCATCAGGGGTGTCACATGGAAGTAGGGTGCAACCAGGCCCCAAGAGGCTGAGAGCTAGACCTGAGAAGCCACTGAGCAGCGGGTCTCGGCATCCCCCGGGTCTCTGCACACATGGCCAAATATGAGCGGCTTCGCTTCTCAGGTCAGGTGGCAGCAGCAATTGACTGGCATCTCTGAACACCAACAGCAAAATCATTGGGGGTTGGGGGTGAACTCATTGCCAATCTGGGTCATGCACTAAACGCCCATCAATGATGGCTGGGGGGACTGCCAGTGACCCAGTCCAGGGGGCAGTCGATTGCCCAGAGAGAGTAGCGTGGGCTGGGCAGACGCCCCCAAGAGCATCCATCTGCTGCAGTGGCGCTCTGGAGTGCGGTCGAGACTTGGGCTCCAGTCCTGGTGCTGCCTCGGGAAATCCCGTGTCTCTGATGCCTTTTCCTCTTGTGATCACGCGGTGCTTCTAGTCTTATCGCAGCACTGGGTTGTGTTGTCATTATGTATGCATCTGTCTTCCTCATTACACTCTGATTTTCATTCATTCTTTCAATATATTACTACCCCCACCAGCCATGTGTTAAGGATACAGAGATGGATCCAACCAACTGCCCTCGAGGGCTCTGTGAAACAGGGCAGCATCACTGTCCAGTCCCGCCCGAGGTCGGGTGCTGGGGCTTTCTCTCTCACACCCGCTGATACTCAGTGTCGAGAGCCCACCCTCTGTGTTATGAGGCTTATAAGGTTCCTGAGCGGTTAGGCAGAGTGGGCGTTCACAGAAAACGGCTCACATGGGCCATGGCATGGGTGGGCACCACTTCTGTGGGGTGAACGAAGGCAGCTGACGAGAGAAGGACTTCACCAGCAAGCGGGAGAACAGGGGACGCCGTGCGGACGCAGGGGCCGTGGGTGGTACCCAAGCTGGCTTGGCTGCCAGACCGGCCTCTGCCGGGCAGTTAGTTTCTTGATGCCGACTCTTCTCCTCTGCACATGAGCTTTCCACCTGCTTCCAGGACCACCCGTCTGGGCTCTCAAGTCCCTCCTTTCCATCAGGCCCGCCACGTAGCTTCTGATACCATTCACGGAGGTGTCCACACTGGAGCCTAGCTGGACGCTGAAAAACTCAAACATGGTTTTTCCCCTTTCTCTTTCCGTTCTTGCTACAAGAGGACTAATTCTTGAAGGCAGTGTGAATGCCCCTGGCTGACTAGGGGGAGGGGCACATACAAGGAAAGGTGAGGCGGGAGCACAAATATAGTATTTCAAGCTGTTTTCCTCCAGCCGAAACCGGTTTGGGCTCAGTGGATAGAGCGTCAGCCTGCGGACTGAGAGGTCCCGGGTTCGATTCCGGTCAGGGGCATGTACCTGGGTTGCGGGCACATCCCCGGTGGGGGATGTGCAAGAGGCAGCTGATCGATGTTTCTCTCTCATCGATGTTTCTAACTCTCTCTATCTCTCTCCCTTCCTCTCTGTGAAAAATCAATAAAATATATTTAAAAAAAAAAAAAGATGTTTTCCTCCTACACCCATCACCCCGTCATTGTAAAGACATTGGAGAGGGTCTCTAGTTGTGTGTGAAGAGTTCCCAGAACTCGGGCTGGGGTGGAGGAGACAGCAGGGCGGCCTGTGCAGTGTGGGTGCCACTGAGCCGTGCCTTGAAGGGATGGGTCAGAGTTCCCAGGGAAACGGTGGTCTCGGAGAGCATCCCAGACAGCATCCACGGGACTGACGGAACATGGGTGATGGAGGAGGAGCTGACCGAGTGCCACCCCCTGTTTGGGTAAGGACGTAAACAATATTAATTTAATCATCACAACAACCCCTGGAGCACCAAATTTTTAAAAATATGAGAGGCACGGAGTGGGTACGTTCTTGGCCCAAGAGCTCCGATCTGGCAAGTGGGATTCAAGCCTGAAAAGTGTGGCTCCAGAAGCCCTATAACCACTCTGCTCTGTCTCGGATTGGAAAGTAGCGTTGTGTGGCTGGTCGGGGTTTCGGCTGAAAGGGTGAACAGAAAGACCAGAGAAGACCTTGTGCGCCATCTCAGGAGCTCAGGCTTTATCCTGAGAGTGAAGGGAGATGGGTAAAAGCTCAACCAAGAGAGAGACAAAGAAGATGCAATTAGAAAGATAATGGATTGGGGGGGCAGGACCAGAAGCAGAGACCAATTAGGCTGTTTAACAGCCTCCGTGAGAGACAGTGTGACTCTCTAAGCAGTGACAGTTGGCACAGATGGGTTCCAGGAATGCTAAGTGGGTAGGATGGTGTGAAAGATACCCACACCCTAATGACTGGAATCTGCAAATGTCACCTTACATGGCAAAAAGGAACTTGCCGATGAGATTAAGGATCAGGAGATGGGGAGATTGCCATGGGTTATTGGGAGGGCCCTATGTGAATCACAAGGGTCCTTATAAGAGGATGATAGATCATAGTAGGAAGAAGGCAAAGTGACGATGGAAGCAGAGGGGGAAGTGATGCAGCTGTAAGCCCATAGGCAGCCCTTAGAAGCTGAGACAAGGCATGGATTTCCCCTAGAGACTCCAGAAGGAACCAGCCTTTCCAACACCTTGATTTTAGCCCCATAAAATTCATTTCAGACTTCTGACTCCACAACTGTTAGATAACAATCTTGTGTTGTGTTAAGCCAGAAGTTTGTAGCTATTTATTATATCAGCAACAGGAAACACATTTAGGGTGGGGCAAATCTAGGTTTACAGTTGTGAGTATACAAACGTTTATTCTTGCATTATTATTTATTAATTATTGTATTATTTTCCATGCAAACAACTGTAAACCACTTTTGCCCCACCCTGTGCAGATGGTAAGACCTGCTGACCAGGCAGTTATGAAAAAAGGAAAGGAAGGGGCCACAGGAAGGATCGAGGATGACAGCCAGGATTTTGACTTGTTTGATGGGACTGGGAATGAAATCATGATAATCAGGATTGGGAATAGTGAGGAGGGGACAGTTTGGGGAGTAGCGGGAGGGCAATGTGTTCAGTCTTGCATATAGCGAGTTTGAAATGCCCCTGGGACACCCAGATGTCCAGGGAGGTCTTGAGTCTGGGATGGAGCTTGGGCGCCATCTGCATGCACAGGTTTGGTCTGAAAGTTGGCAGACCCTCTGGCCAGAGACAGAGGCTTCCTTTCCTAGCTCACACTCTGGGATGTGGGCTCCAAAGTCTCCCCCAGACGGCAGCCATTGAGCATTTCGTCCCCAGTCCTAGAGTTTCCCTCAGACCCCTTTTTGGACTGGGTGGCAGCCTTGTTCCAGATGGCAGCCTCCAAACTGACTCTCCCAAGGTGGTGCTCAGGATGTCACCTCCAGTGGCATAGGGAGCCTCGCACCTGCCAGGGCCTTGCAGGGCAGCCCACAAGGCAAAGGTCCAAGTAGACCCGCTATTCCGGGTGAGCTCCGTTAGCTTCTGAAGGGCCACCCGTCCCACTGGTCCATTTGAAGATGCAGCTTAGTGTATAAGCCACTCTAACTCCAGCTACACCTGTGGGCAGCACCAGGCCGTGACCGTGACCGAAATTTCTCAGGCCGTTTCCCTTGGTTAAACTAAACAGAATACAAAGTGTATGGGGTAAAGTCACATATCATTGAAAAAGCAAAGTCTGCTCATCCTGCAGAACAGGTGGGAGCAAAGGCCTGAGAGCAGGCGAGGTCATTCAAGGAGACTGTGGCCGAGGAGAGGAGGCCCAGGGGAACCAACGGCTGAAGGTGGGCCACAGAACAGAAGGGGGAGCCCAGGGCTGACTTATAGGGGGAACGCAAAGGATTCTTGATGAATAGATCCTTTTGCCTTTTATCTTCTGTAGAATATAAAGAGGAAAGAGACTGGAAAATATGTGTATCAATTTAAAAAAAGATATGTTTATTATCCAACTAACTGAATTACGTGTGAAACTGGATTCTACTTAGAAAGGGCTTAAAAAGTAAATAGTATGAATATAATGTTACCCTAGGAAAATGATGGTATTATCAGTGAATAAAACAAATGCAAATTCAAATACCTTAAAGTAACACTATAGGCCCTGGCTGGGTAGCTCCACTGGGTAGTGTCGCCAAGGTTGAGGGTTCGATCTGCAGTCAGGGCACATACAAGAACCAACTGATGAATGCATAAACAAGGGGAACAACAAATCCATGTTTCTCTCTGTCTCTCCCTCTCTCTTAAAATCAATAAATAAAGAGCGAGGAGCAAGCGAGCAGGGCAGGTCGGCGGCAGCGGCGCAGCAATGCCTAAATCAAAGGAACTTGTTTCTTCAAGCTCTTCTGGCAGCGATTCTGACAGTGAAGTTGAAAAAAAGTTAAAGAGGAAAAAGCAAGTTGCTTCAGAAAATCCTGTAAAGAAGCAAAAGACCAGTGAGACTTCAAGAGCCCCGTCGTCTTCCAAACAGAGCAGCAGCAGCAGGGATGACAACATGTTCCAGACTGAGAAAATGAGGTGCGTCAGCGTACGGCACTTTAAAGGAAAAGTCCTCATTGATATTAGAGAATACTGGATGGATCAAGAAGGTGAAATGAAACCAGGAAGAAAAGGCACTTCCTTAAACCCGGAGCAGTGGAGCCAGCTGAAGGAACAGATTTCTGACATTGACGGTGCAGTGAGAACACTGTAAAATCTGAGCCATGTAAACCTGTACTGTCCTAGTTGTTTTAACCTGTCTTTTTACATTGGCTTTGTTTTTTAAATGTTGTTTTGCAGGCTATTGTATATTTGGATTGCAGAACAATTTGTCAGAATACTTTTTTTTTTAATGTGCATTATTAAAAATGTTCTGAGTGAAGCTAATTGTAACTTTATTAAGGGGGTTGCCTTGTGCCCACCACCTAGTGTAAATTTAAAAAAAAAAATCAATAAATAAAAAGAAAAGAAAAAGGATGATATTTAAAAAAAATAAATAATATAGGCAGGAGCATTTGAGATCTTGCTTCCTGCATATGTCATCAGTTTGGCTCGAATAAACGCTTATAAAAATCCTTTAAAGCTGAAGCCGGTTTGGCTCAGTGGATAGAGCGTCGGCCTGCGGACTGGAGGGTCCCGGGTTCGATTCCGGTCGGGGGCATGTACCTGGGTTGCGGGCATATCCCCAGTGGGAGATGTGCGGGAGGCAGCTGATCGATGTTTCTCTCTCATCGATGTTTCTAACTCTCTATCTCTCTCCCTTCCTCTCTGTAAAAAATCAATAAAATATATTTTTAAAAAAATCCTTTAAAAAAAAAAAAGATAACATTATAGGCCCATAAAACTAGAAGAAACAAAACCAGGCAGCAAAGCCCTCAGTTGGTGAGGCCGCGGGAAACAGGGCACCGCCAACCTCAGAAGACAGCAACAGCGGCCTCGAGGGACAGGAGCTATAATAAAGTGCTTACCCCGGGACAGGGGCCTGGGGCTGCACATAAAAGAGACCCACGTAAGCAAAAACAGGGATTTTGATCAGGAAACAGAGGTATCTCAGGAGCCCACAGAAGCACCTTCGGCCTCAGAAGGGTCAGAAACCAGAAAGTCCACAGGAACCTCTCTCTCTCTCTCCTCCTCGTCTGGACAGACCTCACCCATGGCCTCTTCTCTCCTTCTCTGCAGTCTTTCTGCCGTGCACCCACGTTCACACAACAGAGATTTATTTTGTGTCTGTGCCCAAACAGCAAGCTGCACCCGGCAAAGACTGAGTTGCAATTTGAAATACTCATCCAGGGTCCTCCACTGGCCTCATCTGCAAGGACCCGGCCAGGCAGGTGAGCTCCGACCTCCACGGGGTTGGAATCTGATCCCTTTCCCTCCACAAGAGGACCCTTCATCTTTATGTAAATTTGGGAGTGTGATTAGATAAACAGGAGGAAATGCCCCCGGGTGGAGATCAGAGATCATTAACCTGCCTAAAACTTCTGAGCTCCAGGCCCTGGGTCCAGCCAGGACATCCGGTTAAACTTTTTCCTGCTTCCACACTCCACATCCTCCTTATGCCTCACAGTCCATTCTGCACCTAGCAGCCAGACCTATCTCTTCATGTAAATCAAGATTACATCCTACCCCTGCTAACACACACACACACACACACACACACACACCCCAATAAAACCCTCTTCCGTTGCAATTAGAATAAAATCCAAAATCCTTACCTCAGCCTATTATCCCCACCTGACCCAGCCGAAGGCTGCTTCTGGGACTTTATCTTTTACATCTCAGCGATGTTTCTTTTTTAATGTATTTTTTTATTGATTTCAGAGAGGAAGGGAAAGGGAGAAATGGAAACATCAATGATGAGCATTATCGATTTACTGCCTCTTGCAGGCCCCCTATTGGGGATCGAGCCCATCACCTGGGCTTACTCCCTGACCAGGAACCAAACCAGCAATCTCTTGGTACACAGACGATGCTCAATCAACTGAACCACACCAGCTGGGCACTCTCTGGTCCTGGTCCCTTCCTCCCTATAAAATCAATAAAAACTTTTTTTTTTAAAGTATTTGTTGCAGTCTCCCCATATGCAAAATGGGGAGAAGAGCACCCACGATATTGTTTGAGGATTAAATGAGTTCACACAGGTAAAGGGCTTACAAAATGCTTGCCGCAGAGTAAGCACTCAACATGTTTTCATGCATCATTCATTATTGTTAGTCCATTCATTTGAATTTTTAAGATATATTTTTTATTGATTTCAGAGAGGAAGGGAGAGGAAGAGAGAGATAGAAACATCAGTGATGAGAGAGAATAATTGATCGGCTGCCCCTGACCAGGAATTGAACCGTGACCTCCTGGTTCATAGATCGACACTCAACCACTGAGCCACGCTGGCGGGGCTCATTTGAATTCTTAAAACTAACCTGTCACTCTCCTGCCCTCCATATCTCCTTTATTTTCAGGTCTCTATCAGTTTCCTCTGTGCTCTGAGAGTCCATCTCTAGTTTGTTTTCTTTGCTAAATTTAGCCCTGGTGCTCACCTGGCATTTGTTGCTTCCCTGCAGTTTTTTTTAAAAAATATATTTTTATTGATTTTAGAGAGGAAGGGAGAGGAAAAGAGAGATAGAAACATCAATGATGAGGGAATCATTGATTGGCTGCCTCCTGCACGCCCCCCACTGGGGATCAAGCCCACAACCCAGGCATGTGCCCTTGGTCGGAGTCGAACCTGGAACCCTTCAGGCCATAGGCCGACACTCCATCCACTGAGCCAAACCAGCTAGGGCTTCCCTGCAGTTTTTATTTTAATTTTTTTTAAATATATTTTATTGATTTTTTACAGAGAGGAAGGGAGAGAGATAGAGAGTTAGAAACATCGATCAGCTGCCTCCTGCATATCTCCTACTGGGGATGTGCCCACAACCCAGGTACATGCCCTTGACCGGAATCGAACCTGGGACCTTTCAGTCCGCAGGCCGACGCTCTATCCACTGAGCCAAACCGGTTTCGGCTTTATTTTAATTTTTAAAAATATGTTCTTACTAATTTTAAAGAGGAAGGAAGAACGATAGAGAGGTAGAAACATCGTTGATCAGCTGCCTCTTGCACGCCCCCTACTGGGGATCAAGACCAACACCCGGGCATGCGCCCTGACTGGAATCAACCAGCCACCCTCTTGGTTCACAGGTGACACTCAGCCACTGAGCCACACCAGCTGGGCTCCATACAGTTTTTAATTTAACAGCCGCATTTTAACCTCCTCCACATCTCCTTATCTCGGATTATTGCATTGGCAGGATTGCTGGTTGTAAATTAAATAGGTACCCTCTTTTGGAAGCCTATTGCTACACCAATCAGGTAGTGCCTACACTTCCTTCTGTTCCTTGCAACAGGTCTTTTTCTGAGGCAGGCAGCTCCTCGCGGTATTCAGGGAAATGGTAAATTGCCTTCTGCCACGGTAGACTATTTCTTACTCCTCCTTAGGGAGGGAGTCTACAGGACGTGAACAAACCATCCTGTTTGCCTGGCCTGAGCGGCTGCCCAGGACAGGGAACTCCGAGTGCTAGAATCAGGAACGTCCCAGACAAAACCAGACGCGTGGTCACCCTCCCTCCGGCTCTAGACAACATCAAGGAGGAGGGCAGCCATATTGGCACAGATGTTCCTCCAAATCTGTCGCAAAAGGAGGAGACCATTTTCTAGTATTTAGCACTACCAGCTCTTCCAAGTGGCATTTACACATGTGCAAGTCTCTCAGAAATAAAACAACGTCCTTCAACCCCACGCTTCCCCTTGGCAACCACCCTCTCTCCTTTTCATAACTTAAAGAGCAGGCCACGCTCACTGTGACTACCCTCCTTCCTCCCACTCTCTCTCCAAACCACTGAGATGTGACTTCCATTTGCTACCCACCAACTGAGCCTTCCCTTCCCAAGGCTACCACGATGCTCTCGTCACTAAAATCCACGGAAGGTGTCTCCTTCCTTATGGACATGGCCTCTCGGCACAGCCTCCCCCGCTGCTTACTAAAGCTCTTCCCACTCAGCTTCGAGACCCCAGCAGCCTCCTGGCCGCTCCCCTCTCTCTCCTCAGTCTCTGATGCAAGCTCCTCTTCCACAATTGTTGGGTGTTCCTCCAGTTCTGCGCTACACCTTCGCTCTTCTCACTACACCCCCTGCTCAAGTGACCTCATTCTCCACGGCTTCGAATGCCATCCACGCTGATGACTTAGAGATCCCTATCTCTAGCCCAGAATTCTCTCTGGGCTCAACCTGAATCCCCAGTTCCTCGCTGTACTCCCCATTAGGATTCTTCACAGACACTTCAAGCTCAACCACTCCCAAACTGAACGCATCCTCTGCCCTCAGCCCACGTCTGCTCTTTCTCCAGTGCTCCCCATCTTGGCCAAAGAAACCACCATCAATCAGTTGCCCGAGTGAGAAACCTGAGCCTGTTCTTGACCCATCATTCTCCCTTACCGTCAATATTTAGCCAATCATTAAGTCCTGTAAATTCTACCTACCAAACACTTCAACCACCGTCCCCCTGCCTCTGGTTTGTTTCAGCTGATTCATTCTCCACATTGTAGCAGGGATCTCCCCAGCAAACATATCTGAGGTTGTTACCTTGGGGTTAATGGTTTACAAGGACCTCTATGACCTGCTTCCTGCAGACCTCTCCAGCCTTTCTCCTAACACTCCCCTACCTGACTCACTCCTGTTTCTTCTAGTGTTTTCTTAGATGCCGTTTCTTCAGAAATTCTTCCCAGACTTCCCTGAACTGGGTCAGGAACAACTGTGCACGTTCCCCTCTGTTACAGTATCACCACATCCACTGACGTAGCACAGAAGACTTGGAAGGCTCTGAGGACAGGAATTGTCTTGTTCACTGATACATATCTCTAGTGCCTAGCATGGTAAATACTAGCAGTAAGCACTCATTAAGTCTGCTGAATAAATTAACAAATGCTCCTAATTATAAAGCTCTTATCTGTTTATTAGATCAGGCTCCCAAAGTCCTCTATTTGCCGTCATCTTTAGTCCAGTTCAAGCTATCATGGACCTGAAGAAAAATGATGAAGTGATCATTCAAAATAGCTAGAAGCTATTGATACAATAGAAAGAACACAGCTCTGAGGCCAGGAGACCAGGATTCAGGTCACAGCTCTAATATTCTTCATGCTGTGAACCACTCAACCTCTGTGGGCCTCAGTTTCTCCATCTGTGAACTCAAATGGCTCATCTAGATCAGTGCCTTTCAAAGGGGAGGAGACAATCAGAAGGTCCAGAGGCCCCTGTGACCTGCCCAAACCCCACGCGACTCTGTTTCAATCTATATTATATATTGGAGTTCAGGTAGGACTTTATTTGGAAGAAGGAACAAAAAAGATCCACAGCTAAAACAAGTTGGAGAACTGCCTGGCCGGCATTGTTCAGTGGTTGAGCGTCGACCTATGAACTAGGAGGTCATGGTTCGACTTCCAGTCAGGGCACATGCCCAGGTTTCGGGCTCGATTCCCAGTGTGGGGCATGCAGGAGGCGGCCGGTCAATGATTCTCTTATCATTGATGTTTCTATCTCTCTCTCCCTCTCTTTTCCTCTCTGAAATCAGTAAAAAATATATTTAAAACATAAATAAATACAAATAAAACAAGTTGGAAAACAACTGAACCAGGTGATCACTGAATTCTCTGCACGCGCTGACATTTAAAACAACCGAAAGCCAGGAGTGCCACTATCAAGGGAATTCCTAAAAAGCATGTGAAGATTCTGACTGTGAACGTTTGGCAAGGTGGGCTGGCGCCTCCATCTGCCATCAGGAACCCACTGGTTTTCATGGGATTCTACCTCATTGTGCACATCTAGTAGGACACAGAGATATTTTTGAGTCCACAATAACATTTCTATAAAAGTCTTCAGCCCTCAATCCCCTTGATATTAACAAGGAAGCTCAGGAAGAAGACATAGCCTAAATGATTTTAAGTCTCACTTTCAGGTGGTTCATCACCCCCATCTGGAGATTCACAGCTGAGAATGCCCTGTCCGGGGGGCTTTGCACAGCAAGGCCTTCCTTTTGTGTGGGAAGTACTCGTAGTTACCAGACGCCACTCAGGGTGCAGTCGGAAGACCTGGGCTTCTCTCTTAACCTGCCAGTAAGGGCTCTGTGTCACTGCTTAGGATGTGTATCGTTTGGTCTATTTAGCATCAATCCCACACTCACCCTTTCTGAAAATGGTTTTTGACCTCAGCCACGTTCTAGTCACATGGCTCTATAGGGAACTGCCACGTTCTTGGGCAACCAGCTTTCCTGCTTAATCCAGGGGGAGCGACAATAGAACTCAGCTCTGCACGGAGTCCTTCCTTAAGATCTTTAAATTTGAGACACAGGCCCACTTTGCGGTGGGGAAGAGCTATGAGAAGCGAGGTGTGGAAAATGCCAATGAGCATTTGAAGAAAACCGGTGTGCATGGAGAAACGCACGGAGTCAGCACGCAGAGGAGAACAAGGAGGGAGAGACAGGCAGTGCTGGTGGTGGCAGGCCTGGTGCCCAGCTGCACCTGCCCTGCCCTTTTGTAAACTGTGGTACAATGCACCTAACAAAATTTATGACCTTAACCATTTTTAAGTGTCAAGTTCAGTAGTATTAAACATTGCACAGTGTTGTGCAACCAATCTCCAGAACCTTTTCTGTCTTGCAAAATTGAAACTCTATACCCATTGAACAACTCCCCATTTCCTTCTCTTTCCTGCCAACCTCAACTCTACTTACTGCCTCTATGAAATTGGTAACTTGACAAAAGTGGAATCATCCAGTAATTGTTGTTTTTTTTACTGGCTTATGTTATTTAGCATATCTGTAGGGTTCGTCCATGTTGCAGGATGTGTTAGAATTTCCTTCCTGAAGATTGGATAATATTGCATTGTACATATAGATCACATTACGTTTATCCATTCATCTGTCGAAGGACGCTTGGGGATTATTTCCACCTTTTGGCAATTGTGAATAATGCTATGAACATGGGTGTACAAGAAGGCCTCCAACATCCTCCTAGCCCTTCTGGATATGTACCCAGAGGTGGAATTACTGGATCATATGGCAATCCTACTTTTAATTTTTTGAGGAATCTCCATATTGGCTTTTTGTTTTGTTTGCTTGTTAATCCTCACCTGAGGATATTTTTTTCTATTGATTTTTAGAGGGAATGGAAGGGAGGGGGAGAGACTAACATCAATGTGAGAGAGACACATCGATTGGTTGCCTTCCTGCTCGCACCCAGATTGGGGTCGGGGATCAAACCTGCAACCGAGGTACGTGCCCTTGACTGGAATCGAACCCAGGACCCTTCAGTCTGAGGGCTGACACTCCAACCCCTGAGCCAAACCGGCTAGGGCTCCATACTGTTTATCACAGTGGCTTCAGCATTTTACATTTCCACCAAAAGTGCACACGCCTTCCAATTTCTCCACATCCTCATCAACATTTATTACTTCCTGGTTTCTTAATAGGTAGGAGCCATCCGAATGGGTGTGAGATGTCCTTGCACTTTTGAACTTAGAACCAGAGAAAGCATCGACAATCCCCAAGCGTCCTTTTACACTCCGAGAGGGATGTAAAAGCTCTAAGAGGTAAGGGTTCGGTGCTACTGGCAGCCCTGTCTCCCACCCTCTACAGAAAGTCTGTTTGAAGGGAGGGAGAGAGGAAGTCTCCACAGCATCAGATCAGGCAGTACCAGTTGTAGGTGGGACCTTGATGCCCTCTCACCCTTGAATTTGATGAAACAGCCTATTATCAATTCACCTTTCTGCTGGAGTTTGGTTTGCCTGGTTTCTGCTTGAGTATGTTTCACTTGTGAGCATGGGTCTTAACATAAACATCTTAGTAGAAGAGCTAATTCTTCAGAAATCTTTCTCTTTTCCTTTTTTTGGGGGGGGGGGGAGGGGGTGTCTTGATTCCTTCTTATAAGGAGGTGGACTATAAATAGCTCCTATCTTCCCTCCCCACCACCTTTAGTGTTAGCACGGGCCCTCAGTCTCCATCAATCTCACATTCCCTATGTTTTTTAAATTCTCCTCTTTAAGATCGCATCAGACAAGATCTTGTCAATTGAAATATATCAGAGGTCAGCTCCGACAACTCCCTGATTTCACGGCTGGGGAAGTGGAGAGATTTGCCCCTGGAGCTAATTGGTTAAAGCAGCCTGGAATTCGGGCTCTTTCCATGTTACTAACTTAGTGGAGACTGCAAGTTGCCCACCAAGATCTGTTCTCCCAGTCTTGCTTGGCACATGGCTAGCCTACACTTCTCAGCCTCCTCTGCAGGTAGGTGCCGTCTGACTGAATTCTTGCCAACAGAAAGTGAGCAGTCCCCACACCACGGCCGGGTCTGGGCAGTAAGGCATCAGGGTGTGCCTCCTCCATGCAGTTCCCTTCCCACTGGCTGGAGCCACTGATGACCCAGCTTCCGCCGCGCAGGTGACGACAATGCCCCCAGGAGATTGCAGGCAACGTGATAGCAGGAGCCTGTGTCCCTGAATGACCGCTCGGAGCAGAGCTGCCCCACTGACCTGGGCTGCTCACTTCAGAAATGCTAACTCCCCTCAGAGTTGTTCTGTGAGAAACAAACCTCTTTGTTTTTGAAGCCACTGTTTTGTTGAGTCTGTTACAGCAGCTTAGCTTTTCACCCTAATACAACCATGCAACTTCCTTTGTGTGTATTCAGAATAGCTTTACAAATGACCAGTTAACCATCTTTTTAGAAAAAAAGCCCTAACCTCCCAAGTATGTGATAATCAAATAATGACATTCCTTCCTGTGGCTACTATCCCAGAATGTCTTCATCTGGTTAAATGCTATTTAACAATTGAAACGGATCATTTAGGGAGAGACTCACTTGGTTTTTATGCTTTCATGCAATTAATTCAACAAATATTTGGCTTTCTAGACGCTGGGGATATATAGAAAGGTTCCTACATTTATAAAAGCTTGCTTTCGAGTGAGTAGTGTTGTTTTTGTTTTGTTTTTAATGTTGTGTTTTGTTTTAAGCAGAAAAGTCTGTGTGGAATGTGGAACTGAGTCTAAGAATACAAATAATGACTGAAAGTTACAAAGGATCAAACCATGTGCCTACATTTCAACTGTTTTCTTTTTTTTTTTTTAATATATTTTATTGATTTTTTACAGAGAGGAAGGGAGAGAGATAGTTAGAAACATCGATCAGTTGCCTGCTACACATCTCCTACTGGGGATGTGCCTGCAACCCAGGTACATGCCCTTGACCGGAATCGAACCTGGGACCTTTCAGTCCGCAAGCCGACGCTCTATCCACTGAGCCAAACCGGTTTCGGCTCAACTGTTTTCTTGTTTAGCCCTAAAAATCAATCAAAATACTTTTAAGGACTAAGAATCCAGTTTTCTTTTCAAAGTATTTCCTAACCGCTTAGAACTGCATTGTCTGAACTGTAAGAAGTGTCCATAGCCTAGTCAAGATTTTTACTTTGTCAATTACATCTCAATAAAACTGGGAAGAAGACTTTACTGACAGGTAGACGGACCTAACAGCTTGCTGAGTGTTGGAATTAATTGCCCCAGCCATTCAGACTGGAGATGCTGAGTACCTGGACTTGCCTGGGGATTAGCTAAGGCCAGATGGTGTGAGATGGCGCTCCTCATCCTCACTATAGGCTGAAACAGCCCAAAGCTAGTCTCTATGGCAGGGGTGGGCAAACTTTTTGACTCGAGGGCCACAATGGGTTCTTAAACTGGACCGGAGGGCCGGAACAAAAGCATGGATGGAGTGTTTGTGTGAACTAATATAAATTCAAAGTAAACATCATTACATAAAAGGGTACGGTCTTTTTTTTCAATAGTTTTATTCATTTCAAACGGGCTGGATCCGGCCCACGGGCCGTAGTTTGCCCACGGCTGCTCTATGGTCTTTCCCTTGCCCACTCTCAAGTGAGATTTGCTGAGATTTAGTAGTTGAATGAGAGGTCCTGGCTTTGCCACAACTTGCTTCCTGACTACGGAACATTCATGTTTTGGGCCTCAGTCACCCCATCTGTACAGGTGATATGGCTCCTTCCGTCTCTACATTTATGACAACCACTAGAACTACTTCCCTTCCCTACACTCAACAGCCATGTCATTCAGAGGGAGCAGGCAGAGAAGGGAACGTCTACCTGCCGCAGACCCCGGCACCCAGCAGATCTCTAGTGTTTGACTTCCCCAGGTTCTCTGCTGCTGGTGGCGAAATTCTAAGAACAGGGGCACTGGACACAACCACAGTGCCTTCAACTTTGTAGGTGCTTTCTTTTTTTTTTTTTTTTAAATATAGTTTATTGATTTTTTTACAGAGAGGAAGGGAGAGAGATAGAGAATTAGGAACATCGATGAGAGAGAAACATCGATCAGCTGCCCCCTGCACATCTCCCACTGGGGATGTGCCCGCAACCCAGGTACATGCCCCTGACCGGAATCGAACCCGGGACCCTTCAGTCCGCAGGCCGACGCTCTATCCACCGAGCCAAACCGGTTTCGGCTGTAGGCGCTTTCTTAATAGAAATTCATTTCCAATTGCCAAGAGCAGCAATTTTCAACTGATGCGCCACAAGAATTTTTAAAACATGCAATACCTAGTCAGGGACACTGACCCATTTCCCCCTCAATTGTAAAAATTAAAAAATTACAACAGCCAACACAATAGCCATCTGGTGTGAATGAATCAACATCATACCCTTCTTTTGGTCTCACTGGCAAAAAACTGTATCTGGTATGTTGCAGAATTTTAGTAATTAGTTTATGTGCCATGAGACGAAAAAGGCTGAAAATTGCAGCCAGAGATAGCGATGAGTTGAATGGGAAGTTACTGCACCAGGTATTTCAGATGGAGGGATTAAAGGCTTTTTGAGGGTGAGTTGTTAAAACTAGTTTTTCCTGCTTGTCCACTGAAGCTTTTTAAAAGCTTTAAAACACATTTGGCAACTCGAGTGAAGAGCATTTCAGAAAGACTAAGGTCCCCCCTAAAAACAGCCGGCTTCACACAGCTCCACAGCCTGAGCACTGGAGTCTGCCGGCTCCGCTCAATGCCAGCTCTGCCGCTCACTAGCTGCACTCTCTGCCGGGCCTGCTTCCCATTGGCCAACAGGGACAGACGGGCATCTCCCTCCCAGAGCTGTGTGAGAAGATAATGTATACAAACTGTTGGTCCTGCTTGACTCACAGTAAGTACATCCCACTTCCAGTGGGAAGATGTGGCTTCCACCATGTTAGCTCCTGAAGTAGTTAACAAACTGCGAAAATTATGCCATGTTTAATGTAAAGGCCAACATGGGGTGAATACGATGCTAATTTCATCTCTGACCTGAGAAAATTTTATTCTTGAGATTCAAATTAGATAAAGTGGGGGAGGGTGTAGGGGGGGGCTAAGGTGCAATAAAACTCAAGGGAGCCAGGACACCCCACAGACTGGGAGAAGAGGGAGAAAAGAAGCCACTGAGGTCAAGTAGCAAAACCCAGCTTCCCAGGTCACATGGTAGCATACCTGCTGCCCTGGCCCCGACTCCTGCCCTGGCATCACACCGTGCCACATCAGGTGCCTTGACACAAACCTCCCCCAACACACACACTCACTCCCACACACAAAGGTGAGGCAGCTGCTCACACTGCCTGCCCTTGCAGCAAGTGTCCTTCCTTTGCAGACCTTATCACAGATATCCTATCTAATAAGGTGGGAATATGAAAACTGACCATCATGCCATAACAAGGCTGTACCCACAGAGAGGCCGAGTTCCTGTAACAAACCTTAATGAGCAATCAGCAGGGACCTCAGGGCGCACCCCTCCACCCCAGCACCAGGCCGGGGGACCTGAGGCCATGCCCCACGCCCAGCAGGGCTTGAAATGGGACCTCAGGGCACACCCCCCACCCCAGCACCATGCTGGAGGACCTGAGGCCGCGCCCCCCGCCCCGGTACCAGGCCAGGGGACCTGAGGCTGCGCCCCCCCACCATGCGGGGCTTGACGGGGGACCTCAAGGCGCACCCTCCACCCCGGCCCAGGCTATGGGACCCGAGGCCGCCCCCCCACTCCCGCGCTGGGCCAGGAGAGCTGAGGCTGCGCCCCCCACAACTGGCAGAGGTTGACGGGGGTGGGACCTGCCGGGTCTGGATCTAGCCCAATAGGGGTGGGGCCAGCCGGGTCTGGGTCTCATGCGACTTCGAGGCACACGTGGGTAGGCAGGGACTCGACTTGGGTTCCCGTGGCGTGCCCCAGACTGACAGGAGGAAGATTTTCATGCACATTTTACTAATTTTCTTTCATCTCTGACACTTCTATTACAGAGAAAGGGCAAACAGCAAATTAAAATATTTCCTCTAATTAATTCCCTTTTAATGTGCACGAGTTTTGTGCACCAGGTCACTAGTAATTCTATAATTATATGATCAATGTGGATTTTTCTCATCACCATGTATTCCTAGAGCCTAGCATGGCACATGGCACATCATTTCTAAAATGTGTGCTGGCTGAATGAATGGGCTGGCCATAGCTTGAGAATTTATCAGAGGCTGCTTTCAGCCTAAACTCTGGCATCTGAATAAAGATCACTATACAATGGTGAGAACACTGGGGGACCCTAGGGTGGTGGTCAAGGCCAAAAACAGGAGAACTGACAGAGGTGGCAGGAGAAATCCATGTGTACCCAGGTATTGCCAATAGGTAAGGTGACAGATAAACACAGTATGTGCTATATGCCATTTTTTTTGGGTAAGGGAAAAAATAAAAAATATATACATTTGTATTTGTTTGGTTTTGCTTAAAAATTCTTGAGATATGTAAGAAATTAGTAAGTGATTATCTATGGGGGCAGAAGGGCATGGAGGTGGGAGTGAAATTTCTCAATGAATTCCTTTATATCATTTTGATTTCTGAACTATGTAAAAAAAGTCTGGTAAAAAATAAAACTTTAAAAAAATATTTGAAGAAAAAGAAAGGAGTGAAGCTATGGAATTCAGCGCTGTTTAAAAGCTCAATCAAGTTTGATAGTTCTTTTACTTTACCCTCTCCTTATATGCACAGCTAACAATACATTTACCAAGAATTGCTTTTTAAGGTCTAGCAAAAGTGATCTTTCTTCCACAATCCCTTACTCTCCCTCCAAAGTGAAGTTCTATACAGTTCTTAGAGCCTTTGATATTCTCTTACCTAGGTCAGTTGTCTGTGTATATATACGATATTTATAAGCTTCCTGAAAGCAAGAATCACCTCATTTTTAAAAAATACTTTAAAAAAATATTTTTATTGATTTCAGAGAAAGGAGAGAGAGAGAGAGAGAGAGAGAGAGAGAGAGAGAGAGAGAGAGAATATCAATGATGAGAGAAAAATCATTGACCAGCTGCCTCCTGCACTCCCCACACTGGGGATCGAGCCTGCAACCTGGGCAGCTGCCCTTCACCGGAATCAAACCTGAGACCCTTCAGTCCGCAAGCTGGCGCTCTATCCATTGAGACAAATCAGGTAGGGCAATAATCACCTCATTTTATCTCTGTATTCCCTCTTGCCTAGTTCAGGGACTCTCATATAGTAGGCTCTGAACAAATAAAATATTACTTGAGAAGAGAGTTATTGCTTAATGGGTACAGAGTTTCTGCTTGGGGTGATGAAAATGTTTTGGAAATAAATAGTGGTGATGGTTACACAACACTAAGAATGTAATTAATATAAACTTAAAAATGCTTAACTTTATGTTATATGCATACAGACATATACGTAACATTGTTGGCAGCTCAGGTCATTCCAAAAAGAGAGCTTCAACTGGTGATAACTTAAATCTCTAATAAAATGAACAGAAAGTGTGATCATATGAAGAATGTCAAATTTGAGAAAAAGCCATCTGTTGGTAACAAATCAGACTGTATATAAACTAGATATATACATATATATCTTTTTAAGGACTAAAGAGGCTCTTTCAAACTTTTTCTTTATTTAAAATGTAGATTCCTAGAAACAAAAAAACAAAAAATAGATAAAATGTAGATTCCTAACTCAATAGAGACAGTAGTCACAGTAATTACCACACAAGAGGACCTCAATAAATGTCGATGCCCTTCGTTTTTCAAATCCCATGTCACAGCCACCTTGGGCTGGGTCTCTCCTCTATGGAATTCCAAGAACTGGTTTGGTTCACCTAATCATCTAACTGGGGCCAGTCCTTTCCTGCCATTCACTCAAATCCAAAACTCCTGATTTGTGGGGCGCACAATCCTTTGGTCATCTATAAAAGTGTCTGGAAGTTATCGATATTTTTAGTCAAAGTCAGGGACATAAAACTCATTTTTTAAGGGATATAGTGAATCTTGGTATTTATCAGCAAAAAGAGTCCCTCCAGTGTGAAAAAGTGCAATCTGTGTCTCTTTTAAAAATAGAACCTTTAAGGTTAAAAGAAAAAAATCCCTTCCTGAACTCACATTGCCAGACACATCAGCCACACAGGAGCTGACAAGACCTGCTGTTTCCATGACAGAGAACATGACACTTTGAAACCACACCACTGAATGAAAGAAAATGGCGGGAGCTTTTTGCATAGCAGTCCTCCGCCCAGACTGGGGCACAGACTCACCCTCCCCCTGAACCAGATTCCTGCCACTTTTGCAAAGGCCACTGGCCATGTCCCTTAAACACTAGATTTCAGGTCTTCATCATTCTGCCCTACGGATCCCTTCTCTTCAAGCTCTTTGTCACGGTCTGGGGAAATACTCTGACTTCCTATGGTGGTGAAGGCATCTGAGTCCAATCGTCTTCTTTTCTTCATTTGGTGTAAATGGGATTTGGATTTCATATGTGCTAAATAAAACAACAACAACAAACAACTCATTAGGCTTTTCTAGAATTAATCCTAGCAGCATATAAAATTAGCTATGCAAACCTTCCGTTTAATAATAACAAGAACAACACATGTATTGGTATAGCTGCTTAGCAATTTTAAAGGAAGAATAAGTTATATGGCCAGCGAGCTAGCAAACTATAGCAAGCTACCACGTATCACACACACCCTGCTACGTGCTTTATATCACTAATCCTCCCCAAAATCTTGCAGACAGTACTATGCAGCTCATTTTATATGGGAGGAAACTGAAGCTCAGAGATGTCTTACATTTTGTCCAAGACCACACAGCAGGAGAGCTCCTCAGCTTACCTATAGTTCTGAAAAGGGGCCAAATTTTCCAGAATCAGAACTCTTAACTCAATTTTTTGGTATAGGGCTCCCGTTACAGATACATTTCAACTCACATGACTAAAAAGTTACAAATTCAAATCCTTGTCTGTATTGCAGGACAGCCTGCCACAGGCCTGGGGCACCCAGAGACGCCCTTCCTACTCCTTCCCTGCTCTACAGGTTGCCCCTCCTGCACTGACATCCCTCTGCCTGGGTCAGATAAGCCATCTGAATGACTAACCCACAAGGCTCACATTATGCAGACACACAATGCTCTGGGCAGATAACAAGAAACCTTCTCTGACATCCCTTCTGAGGGTCCACAGAAGCAGTAAAGCTACTATTGCCTGATATCAATTCTGACCTCTCACTCCAGACAGTTCCCACCCTCTGACTAACTCACACAAGCTCCTTTTCACTAGCCTGTTCTTTTTCAAGGAAATCTTATTTGGGAACACCTAAAAAAATAAACAGCTAGATTAAATTCTATTTCTACATATTTAAATAATCATTTTTAAGGGTTTAGAAGCAAAAATAAATAAGGAAGAGGTTAGAAGTCAAAGAAAAGCTTACTTGGGGGGAAAAAGTCAGCTTTGTTCTCCAGCTAGAGGCTAAGGCAAAAATAAATAAATAAATAAAAGGGGGGTGGGGACACTCTGGACTGGCTCTCCATGGCAGCAGGAGATAGGAGGACTTGACAGATGGCACTATAGAAGGGCTTATACAAGCTAAGCTCACAAAGGCTCACAAATGTTGCTTCTCTAAGGCTACCCCTGAAGGACACTGGACAAATCGAACCACTAAGTTTCCTTTAGAAAAAACAATCAGACTCTCTCTCTCTCTTCCCCTTTCATCATTATAAACCAATGACAATCGAGGCTTCTTCTGCTGCTTGGGCAATCACAGCCGTCCCCAGTCTCTGACAATGGAGTTCATTTTGCCAGAGTTACCAGTTAATAGAACTAATCATTTTACTGGTTGGTATGGGGAGAAAAATCAACTTCTAAAAGAATCCCATGCAAAGCAGTACTCTGAACAGAAGGATTCCAGCCATTAGATAATCCAGCTGTGCATAAAAGGAGTGAGCCTTAAACAAGTTTCTAAATGTGATATAAATTCAAGGCTTGGAGGCTAAGGCCCTTTGGGATTTGACTGGGTGACTACAGAAATCCGACAGGGAGTGCAGTGTGACTCTGGCAGAGGCAGATCCAGGCTCTAGAACAGAGCGGAGCCTCCACGCAGGGCTGATCCCTGGTTGGCCGGAAGTACCTTATAAAGGAGACGTTATCCATAACCACCTTCTTTATACATGACTGATAGCCTTGCTGTCACACTTTGCTAGGTTGAATGTTAAGTCTCCCTTAACACTTTTCATCAGTTTTAACAACCACCACCATTTCAACATTACCTTAAAAATTACTGAAGAGCCCTAGCTGGTTTGGCTCAGTGAATAGAGCGTCGGCCTGCGGACTGAAGGGTCCCAGGTTCGATTCTGGTCAAGAGCACATGCCCGGGTTGTGGGCTCGATCCCCAGTGGAGGGCGTGCAGGAGGCAGCCGATCAATGATTCTCTCTCATTATTGATGTTTCTATCTCTCTCTCCTTCTCCCTTCCTCTCTGAAATCAATAAAAATATATTTTAAAAAAATCACTGAAGAGACACCACTTCTGAAGAATGTACTCAGGAAGAGTAACTGTACTTCCTGCTCCTTCCACCTTTGTTTGGGTGAGTTACCTGGCTTCCCTTAAAATCCTACCCCATCCCACTGAGATCTAAACATGAAAGGCCAAGGAACTCCTATAAGGCAAGACCACAAAGGACTCTGGAAAGTTAACTGTAGACCCTTTAGTATAAAATATCTACTCTAGCTGTGGGCATATGATCTTCCTTTGAAATTCAGAATACAGAGATAACTGTCCAATTTGGGAAGATAGCCATGAAATTTGAGTACAGGCTCTCAGAGGAATCTGGCCCTCCCTGTACAAATACGCAGACTCTAGCATTCAACCTAGCAAAGACCTTGAATTTCATGAAGTTCGTGTAACACACCCTTACAGATTTCTCTGTGCCATTCCCCAGACTCTACCTGCCCATTCACGGTCCCCAATGATGATTCGACCACAGAGGTCACACATGTGAGAACTTCTCTTGTTCTCCGTGCTACTGTATGGCATCTTTACTGGAGCAGCGTCAGGCTTACGGCCCTGAAATAACAAAGGGGGTGGGGTGGCAGAGAAGCATTCAATTCAAAGAGACTTGGATATCACTCTCTGATATTAAGGATAGAGGGACAGTCCCAAGATTCTTTTTTCTCATCCCAGAGAGCAGGTGGACTGTGAACAGATTTTAGCAACAACCTTTCTGAATGTGAAAGTAGAAACACAGCCTCCAGGGATCTAAAAGCAGCCAGCCCTTCTGCTCTATTCCACGGAAAAGAAGGCTTGGTTCCCAACACAGCAACAAAGGTATAAGCTAAGGAAAGTTGTTTGAAAACCAGACAATAGACAGTACCATGATAATAATCACCTGGATGAAACTTTGCACAATTTCAAGAGCAGGTTCAAGAACAGACTCCTCCCACTTCAAGGTATCAGATACTTCTAAGCCATATATTGGGGGGACACCGGGACCAGGTCCTAAAGATGACAAAGAAAAGCTGTGAGAGGTCAGCCCCCAAGACATAATCTATTCTGCTTCCAGGACTTCAATTCAAGAAAGACCTAGAAGGTTGACTGGTCTGCAGCCAACAAGTCTAGCTATATAATCCAGAGTCTCGAGTGTAGGATCTTCCAAATCAGAAAGCAAAACAATATAGAGCAATAGCTCTCATAACCAGTGTGGGCTATAATGTAAAGACAGTACAGCAAAGGAGGAAATAAACTAATAGCTTGAAGTACTTCTGAATGGAGATGAGACCAGAGGTAGCCAAGAATACAGCTGTAGGCATTTCATCCATCTGAGCCAACCAGGTTCGGTCTCTGCTGGTAGCTTCCCCAGTTTGTGGACACACTGAATTGCCTTCCACAGCTAGGTTAAGTCAGTTGCCTAAAGGCAAAGAGGATTGCCCCATGGACCAAACATCAAAGTCCTCAGGATGCCAACGGCAGGCAGGTGCTAGCCTTTTGATTGTGCCAACCACAAATAAGATTCTTCTTAAAATGGACTGGGCTGCACCTGCCACCACATGGAAAGGTGAGACAGGGAGGGTGCAGGCAGCATCCACAGCACACCTGGCCTTGGCTAAGCTCTGCACCTGTTTCCAGGCCACTCTATATTTTCCTTTCCCTCTAAGTCCTTTGTTGGGCTTCTGTGCCCTGTCTAAGCACCTTTCAACAAGTTCTCGGCTCCCAGCTGCTATTCCTGGCTTGAGTCCAAGGCCAAGCTGGGGTGGGGAAGTCCCTCTGGCTTCTTGCCAGAACCATATCCCAGCAGACCAGCCCTGGCCAATCACACACAGCTCCTGATTTGCAGGGCAGCTGTGCCTTTCACACTAGCACCAGGACTGTGCGGGCATATGCATGAATGAGGAATGGGCATATGATGCACTCACTGTGCCATCAACGCCTCCTGACTCGGAGATGGGGGAGTTATTGTGGCTTTACCACAGAAGGAAGCTCCAAATCATTACAAAAAAACATCTTTTGTTACAGACTAATTGTAGCCCTGGGGAGAAGAGAAGCTGCATTAGAAATTCATGGTAGTGAACTTCAATTTCAGCTGACTCAGGCTTCCTCTATCTAACAGGACATGCAAAGAAAGCAGGATAAGTAGAATAAAGTGTCAAGAGCCTCTTGGCACCATAACAACAATGGAGAGCTCTGTCAGAGAGTGAGAGCTGGGAGAGAACTTCAGCAATCTGGTGGTCAACAACATGAATCAAGGTGTTTATGTTCAGAGGCACTGAGGAGCAGGGTGGAAGGCCTCGCTGCCCTTATCTGAACTGAAGGCAGAAGTAAAAGGTAAACAGGGGATGATTCAGAAGCATATTTTAAAAGTGTCCACAATGGGTTTCACTTATGCTTAATCTATATGTATAAAAGGCTAATATGCAAAGTGTCCCCTTGGGAGTTCGACCGGGAGACCAGGAGTTTGATTGCTCACTATGATGTGCAGTGACCACCAGGGGGCGGTGTGAAATAAAGGAAGGCTCCGGCTGCCAGCCGGAAGGCCGGCCCTGATTGCCGGCCAAGCCTAGGGACCCTACCCATGCACGAATTTCGTGCACTGGGCCTCTAGTATCTTAATAAGCACACAATTTCTTACCCAAGGCCAATACAAATGCTGTCTAGCTAAAGTTATAGCTAAAGGAAATAAGAAGAATGGTGGAAAGCAGAGCATGGGCTTCAGAATCAGGTCTGCATTCAATCCTCTATTGCTTAATAGCTAGGGGATTCCTAGCAAGTTATTTACTTATTTTTTTAAATATATTTTATTGATTTTTTACAGAGAGGAAGGGAGAGGGACAGAGAGCTAGAAACATTGATGAGAAACATTGATCAGCTGCCTCCTGCACATCTCCTACTGGGGATGTGCCCGCAACCCAGGTACATGCCCTTGACCGGAATCGAACCCGGGACCCCTCAGTCCGTAGGCTGATGCTCTATCCACTGAGCCAAACCGGTCTTGGCGCTAGCAAGTTATTTAACCTGTCTGAACCTCCATTTCCTTACCTGCAAAAATAAAAGAATAACAACTACCTGGAAGACAGAATAACTTATGTATAGCACCAAACTTAGTACCAAGGATCAAATGAATGAGATTTTCCTTTCCTTTTCCTTAAAAGTGCTATCCAGCCCATGTGTTTAGTGGTTGAGCATCACAGGTTCAATTCCCAGTCAAGGGCACATAGCTGGGTTGCAGGCTCAATCCTGGGCCCCAGTCAAGGGGCAGGTGGGAGGCAACCAGTCATGGATCTGTCTGTCTCTCCCCCGCCCCCACTACCCCACCTCCCTCCCTTCCACACTCTCCAAAAAAACTGATGAAAAAAATATCCTCGGGTTAGTATTAACAACAACAAGAAAGTGCCATCTAGGGTGCAGGTGCAGGGTAGAGGGTGTCAATGGGGAAAAGGAAGGGGGACATCTATAATACTTTCAACAACAAAGATAAAGTTTTAAATAAAATAGTGCTATCCAACTAAAATCAAAGGTGAAGCAGTTTGAAGCACCACATATCTGAACACAGAACACTATGGTGAAGGTTTTATCTTTATACTACTCATCTGGCCCAAAAACCATTTTAATTAGGAAAGCCTTCCTATAGAAATTTGATTGCTCTTCAAAATTAGAACCTAAAACAACCCTGAGCACCAGCTCTGCTAAGATGTTGCTATTTTGCTCTTCCCAGTTTGCAGCCAGCATGCATATGTTCAAGGCATAAAGCAGACTTCTCATTGGAAAGATTTGTTTTCTGAGACATCACAAGAAAATATCCCTGGACGATCAATTATGCAATAGACACCCACCCAGGTCATGTCTCCAATCTTAATACAGGTCCAGAAACTGAAGTTCATTTTCTGAGTGAGCTGAGGGCATCTATAGTCTATTGAAAACAGACCCAGGGGATAAGGAAAAACATGAGACTTACTGCTCAAAAAACGATTTTTAACCCATCGGTTTTGCTTCCGGGCATATCTCTTAGTCACTTGTTTCAGGGCCTCAATACCTGAAAGATAAAGTAGATATAAGAACCTCTAAGTACTTTTCACCCTGCCAAAAGGAAGGCCCATCCAGCCCAGCAGAAGAGAACATTAGCCACAGCAGCACACTAGGGGACATTTGGTCGACAAAAATCTTAATTCTGAGCTGCAGGCCATTTGGGACTCTTCTAGCCTTAGCTCTTTCTCAGACCATACCAGCAGGAAGCTCTGTCACCCAAGGATGTCCATGGCTAGGTTAAATGGAGAAATTCACACCTTTCTTTAGGAGCTGGTTACTAGTCTCTGGTGTGCATTTTCCCTCAGTGATCAGGTACTCGTGAAATTCCTTGAAGCCAATTGATTGGAAGATACCATGTTGATAGTCCTGGCTGGGAACAGGAGAGCATCAGCAGATGAGCCATTGCATCTGAGCACTAGCAGGGGCCTTGGAGATGATCTAGCTGAGCCATTTCATCCCTCAGATGAGGAAATTGAGATCCTTAGCAGTTATTGCCTCTCTGAACTCCTTCCTCCACCACCCCCACCAACTGCCAGGTTACTTCCCTTGAAAATTAACTCCTGAGAATGCTTGACAGATTAGAAAACTGCAACTGTAACAAGTACACCAAACCTCCTCCAACAAGCCTTGCCAAGGACAAAGGCTAACAAACAAAAAGATCCAAAGCCAGTATTATGTTTATATAGTCTTTTGACCATAAGCAAAGGATGGAGAGTAGGTTAAAGTAGTAAGTCAAATCCTCACCTATTTTCTTCAATTTTCTTCTGATTATAGCGTCTGTGAAAATCCCTCAGTTCATCCAAGAGCCCAGCAGCAAGCATGTCATCCACCCTTTTATCCAAGCGCTCATCTAGAACTTGAATCAAATTAACCCATCACCAGTAAGCCTGTTGTAAGTGTGTACTATATACTTACATGATGAATGGACATGCTGCACAAAGAACAGAATTTGTGCAAATGGAAGAAAGGGTTCAAAGTCCAAAGATCTATAATAATAAAGGGTAATATGCTAATTAGACCTTCTGGATGAAGCCGGGTCTGTGAGGGAAGCCTGGGTCCCGGGTGCCAGGAGTCGGAGGGAAACCCAGGTCCTGGGTGCCAGCAGCCCGGGAAAGGAAGGCCTACTCTTGCATGAATTTCGTGCATTGGGCCTCTAGTTATATGATAAATCATTTCATATGACATTTAGTCACGCTAAGACTCTGCAACTCCAATAAAAACAGCCAGAATGAAACACACATCTTCTTATTATATAAAGAGAAAGCATACAATTGCACCTTTTAGGGAGAACAAATATTTTTTATTTTATTTTATTTCATTTATTTATTTTTTAAATCCTTACCCAAGGATATTTTTCCATTGATTTTCAGAGAATGGAAGAGAGAGGGAAAGACAGAGACAAATATCAATGTGAGAGAAACACATGAATTGGTTGCCTCCTGCACACGCCCTGGCAGGGCTGGGGAGGAGCCTGCAACCAAGGTACATGCCCTTGACCAAATCGAACCCAGACCCTTCGGTCTGTAGGCCAACGCTCTATCCACTGAACCAAACCAGCTAGGGAATGGAGAACAAATATTTTATTCTCACATGGAATGTATTTCCATTGTTTATTTCAGAGGCAGCAGAGAGCCCCCTGGTTTACCCTTACTTTTTTTCATCATAGTTGTTACTCTAACGTTGTGTTATTTCACATTTAAGAATTCTCAGATGACTCCTTCGATAGGAACAAGGAACTTTAGTCCAAAGCCATCCTCAGTGTATCCTGAACTACTGCGCCAGACAATTGAGTAAGAGGTCATAATCATTCAGATGCGGTGGTCAAACACAACTTTATTATAAATCAGATACCATTATATTATGCTAAATTACAGGACATATTTTAATTTACAAAAATTTAATTTGGCCCTGGTCAGTGTGGCTCAGTTGGTTGGGCGTTGTCCCATGCACCAAAAGATTCAATTCCCAATCAGGGCACATGGTGGGGGATTCAAGCTTGATCCCCCACAGAGGGAGTGCAGGAGGCAGCTGATGGATGTTTCACTATTGCATCAATGTTTCACTCTCTCTCCTTTCCACTCTCTCAAAAAATCAATTTTAAAAAATCTCTTTAAAAACTTTTTTCATTGTGAAAACATTCTTTTTTTATAAACTTATAACTAAAATTCATAATAAATTTTCACCATTTCAGTCATGCTCTTCTACATCTCTGCCATTGCTATTTCATTGCCTGCAATGGAACTAACCCATGTTCCTGTCTTCCTAAAAAATTTGCATGTATTGAGGACTCTAGATGTGTCAGGCACATTCTCAGTACTTTATTTTATTAACTCAACTAATCTTCAACGAAGCAGTGAGATATGTACTGAAACATTATCTCCATTTTGCAGGAGAGAAAATGGGGGGCACAGAAAGGAAAACTAACTTGCTTTAAAACTCACATAGCTAGAAGATGATGGGTCAGGAATCTGAATCCCAAACAGTCCGGCTCAGAGACCATGCTCTTAATAACCACACCATACTGCCTATTCTCAAATAGTCTCACCTTTCCAGACCTAGCTCACAGGTTACCTATACAGACTGGTCCCTGACTCCCCCGCAGAGAATGTTCATCACTTTCTAGCCAACATTTATCACAATGTAGTATCTATCTCATTATTTGTTGCCCCACCAGACTAAGAGCAGGCACTGAGTCTCATATTCATCTCTGAAATCCAAGTACCATGCAGAATACTTGACACTTCAACCTCTTCCACAGGAGCCTCCCTGCTCTTTAGCTTTCTCCTTTGGCTCTTCCCTGGATAGCAATCTCTCTTCCATCCCACTCATCCCATCTTATCCCACCCTTGATATCTTATCCTGGTGCAAGGGCTGCCCTTACTCCCTTTCCAGATAGATACTTAGGGGGATGGCCTTACTGTGCCTTACTAAGTCAACAAATAATGGTAAATGAAAATAAAATTAATAAGTAATACTTATTTAGTGTTTATTATGAGCCACTCATGGTTGTAAGCATGTTATATATAGTAATATATTACTGTAAGATCTAACTCGAATGAACTCTAGGGCATCAAAGGGCTTTTACCTGACTGGTCAGCATGAAGCCAGAGGATGCAAGAGTTAGGGTACTTCAGAGGGCCTCCAAGGGGACCACCACCTTCCTCTGCATGTTGACGATGAAGAAATTCACTGTGAGAGATTCCCGTTTCTTCAAACACTTGCAAACTCCTAAGTCATTTAGGGGTGGGGGGAACGAGGGGGTAAAAGCCATAAAAACTATTAGGAAATATTAATTCTCAAGGAGAGAGGGTGTTTATTATAAAACATCTCATTCTCACTTTCACTGCATCAGCCCATGAAGATATGAAAGTCCAGGTTACTGATTCTATAGCTATTCAGAAAGGGGTCCTAAGAAAACTTTAGGTAAAGTAAGAAATAATACTGTTCCTTTAAAAACATATCAATTTTTCTAAAATCAGTTAAACAGGTTTAGAAACAACAGGTTTCTTCTATACATACAAAATGGGACTTACTTTCAGGTAAGCAGTAAAAGAACTTGTTTGGGACACTTTGTTACAAGCTAACAAGTCTAGTCTCGCTAGAATGCCTTTCCCACAGTAGAAAAGTATGTTGTATAGCCAGCTCATCAACTTTCTTTTAAAATATGTCTAAAATTCTGACTAATTCAGTATTCTACTAGCACAAAGACCAATGAAAAAAGAACTCACATACTTACTCTTAAGCCACCATACACTCTGTCAGTATCTGTTATGTTACACAGCACTAGGTAATTTAACTCCCAATTCTATACTCTACCACTCTGGGTGATTGTAAGTTATCAGTGTGAAAGTGATCTTTCCCTTCCTGACCCAATTCTACTTCCTGAAACCCTAGCACAAGAGTAAAGACCCCTTGTTATTTCACATCACTGGTCATTCAAAGAGGATCTATGAGGAAAAAATGTATAGTGACAATATCTCACTTTTCTGGAGGTTGGACTACAGGCTCAAACTAAAAGGAAGATGAAAAAGTCCTCCAATCCTCAGACTCTAGAACTCTTACTTAGACTTGATTGATTCCGACGAAGACACAGTTCTCAACTCATTACTAGTTTAGAAGTAGAAAATGAGGAGAGGTGATAAGAGAGAACTACTTGATAAAAGGAGAGGAAAATATAAACCAAGCTCCAGAATCATATCATAAAACAATATAAAAATGAATGTTCATCATAATGTTCCTGAGTTTTCAAAAAAAATTTTTTTAAGATTTTTATTAAAATGTTTGGATACTAGAAAATATAACCTTCATTTATCTACTAGACTATGTATTATCAACAGGGTGATATTGCCCTCAAAGAGGCAAAAACAACCCTTACCTAATACGAGGTGTGTGTCCCTCCAAAGGGCAACCATACCCAAAAAAAACCATAATTCTCCAGTATTAAAATTTCATTGGTGTGAAGAAGGAAAGGGGCATAATTAGGAAAAACAATTCTAAAAAGGCTTCTAGGTGGGGTGGGAGGCAATAATGAAAAAAGAATTCAGTAACATGATCTAGAACATTCATTTGAGTGGAACACTTCATAATCCCTATCAATACCACATGTTGCCATATTTAATCTTTATAACCATCCACATAGTTGGTACTTCGTTAGATCTTCTACTCTACCAGATACTCCCAACACAGAAAAATACAGCCAACACATGAGGCTGCAATTTCAAAACAACCTAAGAAAACATGACCTTATGAGTTCATGCACCACCTCTCTCTTCCCTGAAGAAAATCTCCATGTGTAAAGGTGAGCTGATCTATGAGACAGTTTATAACTCTGCCTCCCACTGGGAAAGCTGTTGGGGCAGAACTCAGCATTGCACAATCAATTATGAAACCCAAGTCACAATGTAAACCTACTGCATGCCAGAAAAATTTATATGAAAACTGTTATACAAGCAAAGATCAAACAGAAAATGAAGCAAGATTACATAGGCCCTAGGGAAAAACTATATTGTATATGTATTTTAAATGTAACAACAAAGTAGGGTACAACTATTTATTGAGGGAGTTGGTCTGCGGCAGTAACTCAGGGCCTCCTAACCTTTTAAGCTGTAACTCATCAATCTCCACTAAATACTATTATCACACCTCTCTCTCATCACCCAGGCACACTGAAGAACTGACTATCCTCTAACTCTAAAGGAACTCAGGGGTCAGTGGGCCCGGGCTTTCTTACCTGGCCACTTTGCGCTTGTCATGTGGGTGCAGCTTGGCAGCCATTTCTGGGTCCACCTGGCTTAGGCGTTGGTGAAGTACATGGCCATCTTCCTTTTCAAGCTCTACTTTCCGGTCAAACTCTTTCTCAGTGCCCATCTCCTGGGGCTATTAAATGAAGGTGTATAAGTAAATTTAACTCAACAATTCAATAAGCACCAAGACAGTGTGTGTACCAGGCACTCGGCTAAATGTTAGGAATACAGAATAGAGATGATTCGGAAGGTCTTGCCATACAGTGAGAGGCAGATCATAAACAGAAAATTCCAATACATCAGGGTAGTGCTATAAGGCCACAACAAATAAGAGGAAGGGGATATACTCTGGTACCCTGCTTCCTTGTCAGGAATACAAATAGGCACCAGGGCTAACATGTCTATATTAAGACATACAGGAGTCTAGTGTTCCCAGCAAGTTTGACCAAAGAGTAGATCAGAATGGCCAAAGTCCCACCCTATGCAATAGCATCTCTGTAAGAAAGGTTAGTATTGGATATCTCCCTGACACAGATTGTTACAGCCAGGAAATGCTGAATCAGACTAGTGCGCTGCTAACTATATGGAGATGCTAATTAATCCACAGAGGAGCATTTTTCCCACACACAGCCCCTGCCCTTAGGCCTGCCTGGAGGAGCACACTTCACATATGGAGGTGGCATTTGCTTCAGAATATTAAGTTGAAAATTACAGTTGCTGAGTATAAGAAATAGGCAAGAGTCCTTCCACTAAAATTAGCTGGTAAGAAAAAAGAGCCCATTTTCTTGTGACTTACAAGTGAACTAAACATACCTTAGCACTGATAAGAACTTTCCAGAGTAGAGACTCAATGTAATAATTGGTTCCTCCCACGACAATAGGAATTTTGTGTCGGGCAAATATATCTTCAATGTGAATATTAAGAAAGACATCACAATATTTAATTTCAGAAGAGAATCCTGACTCACTCAGAAAGGAGGGTATTAGCAAAAAAACCACATTCACTTGGAATTGATACTAGTCTTCACTGTTTGCCATGAGTTCTCAGAATTATATTCTATCAGTTCTGGAGGGACTTTCATAAACCAGAAACATAAATGACTGTAATTATTTCCAATTCTAGAACTTTCTAGGCCTTGCTGCTAAAATTCAAAGGTTGCTTGGTATTCCAATCAGCTTAATGAGCACAAGTCCAAGGACTTTCACAGAGCCAAGTGTCAGCTGCTCAGGAGCCACCAAGGTGACGTCTGACTTTGCTTTCTAAGGCAAAACACAAATTGGTTCTCTGAGACGTGGCTTAGACTCGGTCTTCCCATTATGTGGTGGTAGTGCACATTTCAGCCACTTGAGACTCCACTAGAAAAACTCAGAAGCACTGGTTCTAACGACAAACAGATTTCAATTACTGGTTCCAGTTCTTGGGCATGTTATTCAACCTGAGCTTCAGTTTTCTCACCTGTAAAAATCCTCATGAGTTCTTATGAGGATTAAATGTGACAATGAAAGTAAGTCCCCAGTCACAATGCCTGAAATATCTTTTCAATTGTGTCAGCATTCAATTTATAATTTACTTCAGTCACTATTGTTTTTATGTCTCTGCTACTTTGAATTCTTTTCTTTAGAACTCCGTTGAACAGGTAATTATCTGCTTTAAGAAGGCTTTGCTTCTGAGAATAATTGATAAAAAGAGACTTTCAACCCAAACAAAGACTCATTTACACACTTCTTTCCCTTGCCAGCCAGTCAGAGTGCACAGACAAAGATGATCTCTTTTCTATCAGAAGCCCACTAACCTTTAAGAAGTTGGGGTGGGGTGGAAAGATGTTAGCAATCAAGGATCATATAGAAAAAACATGTGTTTCTTTAAAGATAAATTCTATATTGCCCTCCTTAAATTAAGTACAGGAAGTATACAATTACACAGTAGTTGTAATAGAACTTCAAATATATAATTAACAAAAGGAAAAAGGACAAGGAAAACAAAAAGGGAAGGCTAAAAACAGTGAGAGAGCAGCAGTGGGGGAGAGCGGAAAAGAGGGAGGGAAATAGGCAGGAGGAGACATGGAGTGAGAAAGTGTAACGTGTTTGCACAAGCCATGAAACGACTGTGATCCCGGGCAAACCCTCTGTCTGGGCCTCAGTATCTAGTACCTTCATCTGTCTAATCAAGAAGGCTGACTGGCCCTGACCGGTTTGGCTCAGTGGCTAGAGCGTTGGCCTGTGGACTGAAGGGTCCCAGGTTTGATTCCGGTCAAGGGCATGTACCTTGGTTGCGGGCACATCCCCAGTAGGGGGTGTGCAGGAGGCAGCTGATGGATGTTTCTCTCTCATGGATGTTTCTAACCCTCTATCCCTCTCCCTTTCTCTCTGTAAAAAATCAATAAAATATATTTTTTTAAAAAAGAGAAGGCTGACTGGCTACTTCTGAAGATACTTTCAATTTTGAACTCTGCTTGTAGGTTCTTACCTAAATTCACTACATCGCCAATCCTATAAATGACCTGATTAAATTAAATCATCCCCATTGTTGCTGCCCTTTGGAAATTTTAATTCTCTCTCCATTTTCTTTAAGTTCTTCCTGAACAACCAAATTGTCCTATAGCAACAATATACTTTGGTGATTTATTTTATTTTCCAAAGGGCTTTCATATAATTTATCTCATCTGATACAACTGCCTTGTAGAGCAGGTAGGGCAAGAATTACTATCCACATTTAAATCTCTGCCCTTTGAGAGGCAAAAAAAACACCCAAAAACCTCATTATTTTTATTTGGATGGTCCTGATTAACAGTAAGGACAAACCCTTTTTCATGTTTATCACCATTTCTATTTTTTCTTTGTGAATTAGTACTCATGACCTTTAATTTTTGTACTGATTCATAAGAGTTCTTCATATTTAAGTATATTAACATCTTACCTTTCCTGTGTTACAATATTTTCCCCCTGGTTTGTAGTCTGTTTTGGGGTTTTTTGTTGTTTTTTTAAATATTCTTATTGAAAAAATATTTTTATTGATTTCAGAGAGGAAGGGAGAGGGAGAGAGAGAGAAACATCAATGATGAGAGCAAATCATTGATCGGCTGCCTCCTGCACACCCCCTACTGGGGATCGAGCCTGGAACCCAGGCATGTACACTTGACTGGAATCAAACCTGGGACCCTTCAGTCCGCAGGCTGACGCTCTATCCACTGAGCCAAATCGGCCAGGCTATAGTGTGTTTTTTAATTTTATTTATGGTGGGCTGTTTTCCCCATTTTATACACACACACACACACACTTCAGAGAGGAAGGGAGAGGGCGGGAGATAAAAACATCAACGAGAGAGAATCATTGATCAGCTGCCTCCAGCATCCCTCCACTGGGGATCGAGCCTGCAACCCAGGCATGTGCCCTTGACCAAATTGAACCGGGGACCCTTCAAGTCCACAGGCTGATGCCCTATCTACTAAGCCAAACCAGCTAGGGCTCCCCCCTTTTTAAAAATATATTTTTTATTGACTTTTTACAGAGAAGAAGGGAGAGGGACAGAGAATTAGAAACATCGATGAGAGAAATCTATCAGCTGACTCCTGCACACCCCCCACCGTGGATGCGCCCGCAACCAAGGTACATGCCCTTGACTGGAATCGAACCTGGGACCCTTCAGTCCGCAGGCTGACGCTCTATCCACTGAGCCAAACCGGTTCGACTCCCCCCTTTTTTTTTAATTATAAAATATCCAATATATACACAAGAACATTTTGACATATGTAAATTATGAAGCCCAGTAATAAACAAATACTAATGAACCCAATGTAAGAAAAAGAATGTTAGTCATTCCTTTGAAGTTTCTGTGTATTCATTCCCAAATCAACCCCCAACTTCTCCTTTCTCTGAGGGAACCACTATCTTGAGTTATTTCAGGGAAAAGAAGGGTATTTGTTTTTCATCATTCCCTTGTTTTTCTCTACATTACTACTGATGTGTATATATTAACACATTAATATATAAAATACATAGTCAATATATAACAATATATAATTATGATCAGTTTTGTTTGCCTTTTAACCTTTATAATGGTATGAACATGTATGTATCCTTCTATAATTTTTCATATTTTATGTTGTTTTTGAGGTTCTTCCACATTGATTGATACATGTACCGATAATTTATTCATTTTCACTGCTAAAAAAGTAAACTTATATGAACAATGCAAATGTTATACATTCTTCTGTAAGTAGGAATTACAGTGTTTATATGTTTTTGCTGCTTAGAGGAATGCTATTATAGAATGAGATCTACCACATATCTCTGGGTATACTTGTGACAAGGTTTCTCTAAGTAGATACCTAAGAGTTCTAGCTGATACACATTCTTGCCAATACAAATTCTTAATCCTTACATATTCAACTCTAACAATTTTCCTTTTCTGCCCAGCCGGTGTGGCTCAATGACTGAGCCTCAACCCACGAACCAGGTCATGGTTCAATTCCCAATCAGGGCACATGCCTGAGTTACAGGCTCAATCCCCCAGGAGAGGGCATGCAAGAGGCAGCCAATCAATGATTCTCATCATTGATGTTTCTCTCTCCCTCTCCCTTCCTCTCTCTGAAATAAAAAAGTATAGCCGAAACCGGTTTGGCTCAGTGGATAGAGCGTCGGCCTGCGGACTGAAAGGTCCCGGGTTCGATTCCGGTCAAGGGCATGTACATGGGTTGCGGGCATATCCCCAGTAGGAGATGTGCAGGAGGCAGCTGATCGATGTTTCTCTCTCATCGATGTTTCTAACTCTCTATCTCTCTCCCTTCCTCTCTGTAAAAAATCAATAAAATATATTTTAAAAAAAGTATATATCTTAAATATATATATATACACATACATACTAGAGGCCTGGTGCATGAAATTTTGTGCAGGGGGGGGGTCTCCCTTAGCCCAGCCTGCACCCTTCCAATCCTGGGATCAGGCCTAAACCAGCAGTCGGACATCCCTCTCACAATCCAGGACCACTGGCTCCTAACTGCTCACCTACCTGTCTTCCTAATTGCCCCTAACTGGCCCCCCTGCCACCCTGATCACCCCTAACCACCTCTGCTGTCGACCTGATCGCCCCTAACTGCGCCCCCCTGCTGGCCTAGTCGCCCCTCACTATCCCCCCTGCTGGCCTGGTCACCCCTCACTGTCCCCCCTGCCGGCCTGGTTGCCCCTCACTGCTCCCTCTGCCGGCCTGGTTGCCCCTCACTGCTCCCTCTGCCGGCCTGGTTGCCCCTCACTGTCCCCCCTGCTGGCCTGGTCGCCCCATGCAGCCTGCTGCTCAGTCATTTGGTCGTCCCTCACTGACCCTCCTGCCGACCTGGTCGCCCCATGCAGCCTGCTGCTCAATCATTTGGTCATCCCTCACTGACCACCCTGCCGGCCTGGTCGCCCCTCACTATCCCCCCTGCCGGCCTGGTCACCCCTCACTGTCCCCCCTGCTGGCCTGGTCGCCCCTCACTGCTCCCTCTGCCGGCCTGGTAGTCCCTCACTGACCCCCCTGCTGGCCTGGTCGCCCTATGCAGCCTGCTGCTGAATCGTTTGGTCATCCCTCACTGACCACCCTGCCGGCCTGGTCGCCCTATGCAGCCTGCTGCTGAATCGTTTGGTCATCCCTCACTGACCACCCTGCCAGCCTGGTCGCCCTATGCAGCCTGCTGCTGAATCGTTTGGTCATCCTTCACTGACCACCCTGCCAGCCTGGTCGCCCTATGCAGCCTGCTGCTCAGTCGTTTGGTCGTCCCTCACTGACCCCCGCCAGCCTGGTCGCCCTATGCAGCCTGCTGCTGAATCGTTTGGTCATCCCTCACTGACCACCCTGCCGGCCTGGTCGCCCCACGCACCCTGCTGCTGAATCGTTTGGTCGTCCCTCACTGACTACCCTGCCGGCCTGGTCGCCCCACGCAGCCTGCTGCTGAATCGTTTGGTCGTCCCTCACTGACCACCCTGCCAGCCTGGTCGCCCCACGCAGCCTGGTGTTCAGTCGTTTGGTCGTCCCTCACTGACCCCCCTGCCAGCCTGGTTGCCCACCGCAGCCTGTTCGGTCATCCGTTCAGTTGTTTTTGATGTGACGGCCCCTAGCTCTTTATATATATAGATATAGATATTTAACTCTGAAATCATGTCATATATAAAGAGGACTTGGTTTTATTTTTTTCCAAAACAATGAACTGTCTCAGGAATAATTATTAACTACTGCATTATTTCTTCATTTATTTTATTTTATTAGATATAGACTGTTTCACAAATTTGCATGTCATCCTTGTGTAGGGGCCATGCTAATCTCTGTATCATTCTAATTTCAGTACCTACATATACTGCCGAAGTGAGCACTCTTCACTATTTTTAAATGCTATCTTAATAAGCTAATATATATGTCCATTTGAATTTGTATCTGAATTTTCTATTCTGTGCCATAATTTCCATGCTATTTTAATTATTATGAATTTTTAATGTCTTAGTATCTGGCACTCCAGATGTTAAATGCAGTCTGGACATTAAAATATATGGACAGCCCCCCCCCCCCCCCCTTTATACTATTCCTTTTTCAAAAATTGCTGGTATTACCCAGAACAATTTTTTTCCTGTCCCATCATTTCTACTCCAAATATCCCTTTGAAATTCTAACTGGAAGTCCATTATATTTATAAATTAATTAAGGGTAGAAAACTGAAGCTCAGTGAGGTAAATATTTAACCAATAAAATTCACATGATCAAAAGAGGGGGTTCTAAGGCTGGAACACAGATTTTTCTGGTCCTAAATCAATGTTTTCTCCACTAAAACAGTGCTTCTCAAATTTTAATGTGCACATAAATCACCTGGTACTCTTGTTAAATGCAGATTCTGATTCATATGAAGTGAGGCCCAAATTCAGCATTTCTAACAAGCTCTCGAGGGATGCTGATGTTGCAGTCTGAGGACAAGACTTGAGTAACAAGGACACCATATCTTTCAATCCACATATGCTGATGGGATGCTCCCTATTGGTAGTGAGGTCTTGCGTGCCCTTGCTTAGCAGAAACTGTCACTAGAAAGAAAACTTCTTTCTTGGCTTGGGCTGCCTTGCCATCCATCAAGCCTAGTTGCTGTCTTTCCTAAGGATATCACAGCAGTTGCCTTGTTCCTGAAGTCCACCACTGTGTAATTTGTCACAAGAGGATCCACAAAGCTGATCATGTGGTGCTGGCATAGTCTCTGCTCTTGGGTAGAAACCTTGTTGGTGATGATGTCTAGGCCTTCATAAACCTAGGAGAGAGAAAATTAGCATGAGAATGTCATAGGCCTCCTTTACTGTACACTTGATGGGTGGAAATGGTGATCTGCTCCTCCCTCCAGCCAAATACTTGACTGACCTAAGGCACCAGAGTAAATGTGATCTAACCAGAGCATACCCAGATCCACAAAACCCAAGGCAAAGGAAGCAGAATATAGAACACCAGCTTTCTTATCAAATATAGGTTTTCCCCACTTTCCCAAAGTACAGTGTTCCTATGAAAACTTTCCATAAGATAAAATGGGGTAAAGCAAAGAAGCAATTATCATTAATTTATATGAGAACAATTTTGATCTTTCCCAGACCCCAAATTCAATCTATATACATTGTATATACATCTATACAATGTCTTTATTTTGTTCACCACAATTGAAATGCTTACTTGCATCCAATTTTACACTAAGCATAACACCCTTACAAGCTTTTTTAGGCTTTGCTGACACCTTAGGACACATCTTACTAATGGATACACAAAATAAATTGAGATAAAGCACAGATGCTCACAGACACTGTTTGAAGCTATGAGGGCTCGACACTGAACTGGTAGGTGAATTTCCCAGGGAAAGGGTTGGTGCTATCTTTATAACAACTTGCTGCAAAACAAATGATGAACGCTATTTTCACTTTTTGCCTTTTTTCATAAAAACAAAAATTCTCTTTGGATTTCTTATAGTAAACAAAAATAGTACAGGTTTCCCACACTATCCAAAAGAAGAGCATTTCTATGAAGCCTTTCATAAAATTAAATGGTGTAAGGCAAAGAAGCAATTACCATTAATTTAAAAACCCCTTAATTAATTAAAAATACTCTTCAGATTTCGTTTGGTTACCAAAAACAGGTATTAATGTAGATCCTACTTGTAAAAGTGAAGTGGCTTTACTGAAAACTTTTGAAAAGTGGGAATACCTGTCGTGGCTATTAGCTCAGACTTAAAAATGAAAAGGTTATGTAAATCAGTGCCCAAATGAGAATTAATTCTGCAAGATTAACCAGAGGTTCTTTGGCCTGAACTTTAAGCTTCTAAACATGGATAGGCTGTTTTATTTATTCTATTTATCACAAGTCTCCAGAAAGGTAACATTTTGCATTGCTCATAGTTCTACTTCAAATGCTTACACATCTTGGGATTTAAGTGGCTCTGAAAGGTTTTTAGAATCTGTATTAGATTGGCTATCTACAAGAATATATATATAAAACACACAAAGTCAACTATTCTTTAATAATAAATAAATAAAACACATAAACACTTTGAAGTCAGACCCCTAATACTGCTGTACTCTGGTGAAAACATAGTGATAACCAAATTACTGCTTAGCACACCATAAATGCTACATAAGAGTTCTTATATAACAGTCTAAATACTCAAAGGCAAGCCCAGCAAGTGTGGCTCAGTGGTTGAGCATTGACCCATGCATGACCCAGGAGGTCACATTTCCATTCCCAGTCCGGGTACATGCCCAGGTTGCGGGCTCAATCCCCAGTAGGAAGCAGTCGATCAATGATTCTCTCTCATCACTGACATTTCTATCTTTCTCTCCCTCTCCCTTCCTCTGTAATCAATACATGTTTTTAAATAAATAAATAAATACTGAAAGGCAATATATCCTATCTGCAAGCTCTTGATCTGCCAATTGAACTAAAAAGTTCAAGTGTACTTTTTCTAAATGCAAGTTCTCAGATGGAGAACAAATCTGAAAATACTAGTTTGAAAGGAGGGATGAATGCTTTGAAATTAAATGTTCTCTCTGTAATCACTGATTCTACAGGGAGCACTGAATGAACAAATAATAAGTTCCATAGAGCCCACAATGATGTTAAAAGCATTTTTTATCTCACATTTCCCTTTACTTATATGGGTGTCATATAAGTACAGTACAGTAAAATAGTTAGAAGGAAAGACCCTGGCGCCAGACTGCCTCAGATCAATTCCTAGACCTGCCACTTACTAGTTATTTGTACTTGGAGTGGTCACTTACTAAGTTCCCTGTGATTCAATCTCTCCTCAGTAAAATGAGGATGATAGAGTCTATCTCATAGGGCTGTTATACGGATTAAATGAGTTAATATATGTAAAGCACTTATTTTGCTTGGCACACCGTAAATGCTACATAAGAGTTCTTATATAACTACTTATATTAAGACCACTACCACTACTATTATCACAACAGCATAGGGAGAATGGGAAATAATTTTAGTGTCACTATTTACTGAACTATACAGTTATGAATTAACTATTCATGTTATGGTATACATTATCTATCAATTAAAATCAATGCTCAGCCAAAAAGCAAAAACACAGCAATATTTTACACATTTGCACTAAGAGTAAATATGTAAACAAACCAAAAAAAACCCCAATCCATTTTGTAAATGTTACTTTTGGTCTATAAAGATACTTATATTGTAGATGCCACAATTGGGCTTATAATTTCATTAGCTGCCTAGAAAACATTCATCCAATAAAATAGGTTAGATTTGTAGCTGATTGTTTTACATTTACCCTATTTTCCAGCTTCAATTATATATGTATTTTAAAATATATTTTTATTGATTTCAGAGAGAAAGAGAGAGAAACATCAATGATGAAAGAGAATCATGGATCGGCTGCCTCCTGCATGCCCCCCACCGGAGATTGAGTCCACAACCCGGGCATGTGCCCTTGACCAGAATCGAACCTGGGACCCTTCAGTCCACAGGCCGACACTCTATCCACTAAGCCAAACCAGCTAGGGCTTCAATTATATTTTTCAGTGTGACTCTACCTATAGAACAGTCAGCCCTGGGTGCCAGGTAGAGGACCTGTGGTATCTTTCAAAAGGCAGCAAGTCATTCTGTTCCATTTCCCATTCTTCCAGAAGACACCTGAGATCTGTGTACATAGAAATTACTGGATAAAATAATTCTCTCTGCACAAATCAGAATTTGACAATATTAAGGGAACTCTGGCCTCTTTGTGAGGCTTGATAACTGACACTGAAAAATTATAGGTTTAAGCTACTTAGCTAATTATCAACATAACTGACATTTCAGCAAACATTCACTGAGCATCTACTATGTGCCAGGCACCCTGCAAGATGTTTGGTATGCAAAGATTAAGGAAGGATCCCTGTCCTCAAGGAGTCCAGGCTAGTAAGAAACACAGATACAAATAACGTAGTACAAGGAGATAAGAGATATAAAAGTTCATGAGAGTTATTAAAGTTTGACTACACACTCTTTTCTAAATACCACAACCCCAAAACATTTAATTTAATGGTTTAGGTATCTAACTGGCTGCTTACTGATAGGGAAATATACCTCTTTGTCTCACCTGTAGTGAGGGTTTATTTCCAGCCTGAAAATTTTTTGGGAAAAGGTCACAAGGCTGAAATAACTCAACTCTCCAAGCCAACCGAGGTGAAGTGCCTAGAGGGGCTAATGAACGTGAGAGGAATCTATAAAAGACCTAGAGGAAAACCAGAAGAATCTAGAGTTGTGATTGTAAACCAGAAGTGAATCTGTCCACCAGGAGATACCTGCAGTGTCTGGAAACATTTCTGGCTGTCACAACTACGGAGGTGGGGACACTGCTGGCCTCCAATGGGTAGAGGCCAGGGATGCTACTCAACAACCTACAATGCATAGGACAACTTCCCATGCCCACATCAAAGAATTATCCAGCCCAAAACTGTCAACAGCCCCAAAGTTGAAAAACCCTGATCCAAAGAAATTTCACCCTGGAAAAACTCACCAAAATTTTTATGTATACAGCCAAGAGCCAACTCATGCTGTAGGGTGGCCCTAATGAGTGTGCTAATTAACAGCATCCTGGGCACTGGGCAGATCAGAGAGCTCTGAGTGCTGGCTGGCTCTGATACCCCAATACAGCCTTTTACAAGCAAGAGTACAGTCAAACCTCGTTTCTTGAACATCTCCCATCTTGAACAATTGGGTTGTCGACCAAGTGGTTCACAGAAAAAAAATGTCTCTCGGTTGTTGACTAAAACTTCAGTTTTCCACCTGACAACTCAAACGTTTCATGTTGATACCTCAGCATCACAAAAAGCATCTCTCAGGCAACAAAGGAGAGAATGCTTTTGTTGCTGGCTAAATCAATGATTAGCACAATTTTAAGACATTATGTTGCTAAGGGTGTGAAAGTGCTCACAAAATAAGAATCATATGCAAATGAATAGGTAGAAAAACTGTTGTTTGGATAAACAAAAAGTAGCTAGCCAGTGACAGCATCTCAGAGGCAATGATATATTAAAATTCATTTAAGGCTAGCAAGGATGGTTCTATAAAGGTAAGAAGTTTTTATTTATAGACTAAACAGTACATTAGATATGTACTGTATATAAGAAAAGTTAAAAAAGAATCATTTGGGGGTCTGGAATGGATTAATTCAATTTATATTATTTCTAATGGGGAAAATTATTCGGTTTTAGAACAATTCACTTCTCAAACAGTCTTTCTGAACAAATTAAGTTTGAGAACCACGGTTCCACTATAAAAGCAGCTTCCCCCTGTTCTCCCCCCAGTTTGGTTCCTTCCCTCCAAGTTATCTTCCTCTTTTGACTTCATTTCCTTCCCAACCAAATTAGATCCTGAAGTCCTTCAATCACTTTCTTACCCCTATGGATTACAACTGCATTGAAACACACAATCTTGGATTACGGATCAATACAATCATAGCTACCTACCCCCACCCCCAGCTCCATTGATATCACACTCTCTGAGATCACTAATGAATCTGACTGCCAAATATAACACTTTTCCACTAAGCTCCCAAAACATGTCATGAAAAGGAAAACACAATCTGGTACTATTGAGCTCCCTCTCCTTCATAAATCCTTCTTTGGGGCTTCAACTGCACTAATCTCTCTAGCTTTTCCTCCTATCTCACTAGCCCTTCCTCAGTTTCCTTTACTGAGGTCAGCCACTGCTCAATTAGCAATGTCTGTCATGGGAACAATATGCATTAACTGGTGGCCTATGGGCAGTAACACAATCTCATATGAAGTAACCTTAGCCATCATTCTCTTATCAATTTTACTTATAAACAGCACCTTTACATTATCAACATTGATCACTACTCAAGAATATATTTGACTAATTTTTAGGGCATCTACCTGCCATTTCTATACTATAAACTTTCTCTGGGTGACATTCATGGCTTCTACTTATGCTCATAACTCCCCAAATCCATATTTGCAACCTAGTTCTCTCTCATGTTGCCATGCCAGGCCTGGATACTTAACTGCCTAATGAACATTCCCATCATCAATGAGAGGCATATAATATAGTGAAGTGGTTAACAGTAAGGACTCAAGAATCAGGTTTCCTGGATTTAAGTTCTGGCTAAACCACTTACTAGCTATGGAAACTTGGTCAATGTAACTTATTTAATCTCTGTGCCTCAGATTTCTTATTTATAAAGTGAGGATAATCTTAAATATAACCTCAAAAGGTAACCGTGAAAATTAAATAATTAATACATGCAAAGCATATGGTATAGGGCCTGCCCTATAAGAAACAGTCAATAAATGTTAGCTAGCTAGCACCATCATCATCATCATCATCACTCCAAACAGGCACCTGAAACATGATATGCCCAAAATTGAATTCCTTACCTTCCCAGCCATACTTGAGTGAACCACCCAGATCCCTGGTTGGCATACTGCGGCTCTTTGGCCCCTTGAGTGTGGCTCTTCCACAAAATACCACGTGCAGGCACGCGTACTGTGTGACTGAAACTTCGTGGCCCATGCGCAGAAGTCGGTTTTTGGCCTGGGCGAGTCTATTTTGAAGAAGTACTGTTGCTATCTGGCTCTGCTGACTACTGAGTTTGCCGACCACTGACCTAGATAATCAAACTAAATACTCTGAAGTGATCCTAGTATCTGACTCCCTCATCCCAGTTCCAATCTGTCTCAACTTCTACCTATACTAGTTCCTAAAATTATCTCAGTTTATCACATCACCATTACCACATTTCCCACTGCCACTAAATCAAGTGAAGGCTTCATGATTTCTCAACTAGACTATCCTATCAGCTTCCTCATTGATCTTCTTACCTTTAGAGTATAACCACTCAAATTTATGTCCACTACAGCCTGATCTCAACCAGTCCCACACTCTTTAGCATTACTTCCCAACGAAAGCCTGCCTTGAGATGACTCCCCAGCTGTACTTGCCCTCTGTCTGCCATAGTAGCCTGCACTTACCTCTATCACAGAACTTATTGTACAAAACTTTAAAACATTTCTATCTCCCCCACTCGACTACAAGCTCTGAATGAAGAAATGGTGTATTTTATCTCTAGTCTCAGCACAGAGCCTCATACATAGAATATACTCAACGAATACTGGGTCCAGATTGCTAGATCCTATGCTGAGTTTCACATCCTATGAAGTTACATTGCCCTTGTTTTATCAATGAGGAAATAGAAATTAGACACATTAGGTAACCTGCCCAAATTCACACAGCTAGTTAGTGGCAAAGGCAAACTATGAATCAATTTTACAGTCAGTGTTCTTTTTCCACTATATTACTTATCTCTGTTCTGTACAAATCAGCTTGTGACTTTGGGAAGTCAACTTTCTCTCCTGAAACCTCAATGTCCTCACATCTAACATCCCTTCTAATAGTCCAAGCTTCAGAAAAAAACTTTTGGCAAAGGAGGGTAAAAGAAACAATTATTTGTTTAGAGGATGTTGGCACATCCCAGAAAGTTGATTTTCCTTTTTGATTAAAGAAATTTGAATTTGATTATTCAACTGAAGAGAAATTGAAGAGTAGGGAAAAGGTCAGCATCTTGACTTTTATTTCTTAATAAAAGGATGAGTTTTGTAAAAATTTACGCTTTATTATGTTAGAATGAATTAGCTGCAGGAACATCATGGCAAGCAACTACTCCTTTTTAGCTTTGTTTGGCAAAAATTCAACTGCAGACCTGCTGAATATATCAGACAGATTAAGATGCTCAATAAGTGGGAGAACCTGTACCTGACTTGTTCAGTCAGTCTGGTAAGAGGAGTGGTTTGGAATTTATAGTGCAGATCATGGCCTGTATTCTTCCTATGCCTGTCTCTAAGGGGAAAGGGACTACAATAATAATATAAGGCCATGCTTCTCAAATTGAGAAGTGCATACATAAGATGTATGTGATGCATTCTTCCAGAGCATCAATCTTACCAAGTGGTAAAAGGAATTTGCAACATTTTTACATCTAAATAAGATGTAGGGTAGAGAATGCAAAATTGGCACATTTTTCAGAAATTCAGAAATCATCCACTAGTCCAGTGATGGCGAACCTATGACATGGGTGTCAGAGGTGACACGCGAACTCATTTTATTTGGTTGATTTTTCTTTGTTAAATGGCATTTAAATATATAAAATAAATATCAAAAATATACATCTTTGTTTTACTATGGTTGCAAATATCAAAAAATTTCTATATGTGACACGGCACCAGAGTTAAGTTAGGGTTTTTCAAAATGCTGACACGCCGAGCTCAAAAGGTTCGCCATTACTGATCTAATCCAATCCCCTGAAATTTTATACTTGATAATACTAAGGCTGAGAGGGCTCCCCTGTCCATATAATTGACTGGTGGTAGAGACAGGACTAAAGCCTGGATGCTCTCCCTATAATACAAACTGTTGCAGCAGCCTCATACCAACAGAATTTACACCTCTTTTACTCTGGTCTATTTGCTCGCTTGAAGTACTGAATTCCTACTAAGATGAAATTAAATTCCAGTGACTGAGAATAGTTACCATACACCGGACCCCTTTCAAGGTTCTCAAGAGTTAGTATGACAAAAGGCAAAACAAACACAAACTCATAGTCACAGACAAGAGTAAGGTGGTTACTGCAGGGAAGGAGGGTGAGGGTGGTGTAGTAAAGGGTAAAGGGGGTCAAATATACAGTGACGGAAGAAGGTCTGAGTGTCTGAGGTACAGATTGCTAGATCCTATGCTAAGGAAAACAAAATACAGATAATGTATCATACAACTGTATACTTGAAACCTTTATAATTTTATTAACCAATGTTACCCCAATAAGTTTAATAAAAGAGTAAATGTAATAGAAAGATGGAAATATACACATAGACAATGCTATGTGTTCAATGAATGCATAAATAAGTAGAACAAATCAATGTTTCTGTCTGTCTTTCTCCCCGCTTCCTCTATCTAAAAATAAAAATTTTAAACAATAATAATGTTTCTATTCTATGGCCATCTTTACAGCCTCATGATTGCCCATTTTTGATGGTTTCGGTGATATTTTATCTTATGATACCTGTGATAGAGTATAACAGCTGAGGTGCTCCATTATTTGGAGGTCTACGTCTAAGTTAGGGAGAGGCAGTAGAGTATAATGAAGGCAGAATGCCTGGGTTCAAATTCTGGCTCTACTATCCAACTATAGCCATTATCTGGCAAGTTATTTAAGTATCTAATTTTTCTTTGCCTCAAGTTTTCTTACCTATAATCTTCACTGGGTTACTCTGAGACTTAAGGCTTTTAGAATAGTGTCAAGCAGATGGTAGGCACTATATGAGTGCTTGATATTATCTATATTTAATTGGTGGAGGCTAACCAAGATTTTCCTTGGCTCTTTGTATTGAGACCCCTGCCTAGGGTTTAAAAGAGAACCACAAAATACCAGAGCTGAAAGGAGCTTTAGACACAGTGACAGACAAACAGCGTATGGCCCACAAAGCCTAAATTATTTACTACCTGGACCTTAACAGAAAGTCTGCCCATCCCTGGACTAATCCAATCAGTTTCCCCTATCTAAGATATCCGAAGAGGGAACTAAAGCCCAGAGAGGATAACCTGTCCACAGTTATATATTCAGTGAGTTAGTGGGAAAGCTGGGACTAAAACCTAGTAAATAAGAATAAAGATTAACTATAAATTAGGAAAAATATTGGCAGCTGAAGAGTTAAATAAATCATCTATTTCTAATGGATATTTACTGAATATTATAAGCCTTGGCATCAATGTGTGTGTGTGTGTGTGTGTGTGTGTGTGTAATTTTATTTTTGCATCAGTGTTTTTTAATGCTCTCCAGGTAGATCCAATGTACAGCTGGAGGCGAAAACCATTGTGACAAGTACTGTGCTGTGCAACAAGATATAAACTAATCACCTTCCCCCCTCAAAAAAAATCAAGGAAACTGACTGGGTAGTTAACCAAAGGTACCCATACCTATAGAATCCCATATTTCACTTGCAATTACCTACACGTTTGTGTAAGGAACTCCACAAAGAAGAGCAACAGGAATGCACAGTGAAGACAAAGAGGCCCTGGGTATATCTTCATTTACACTAGAGAAGAGAGTCAACATCATTTTTTATTTACATTTGTACGTTCCAACAGTTAAGTGAATTATAAATTTCAGACAAGAACTCTTTCTGAAAGAATGTTAAAATAACTTGTACTCCTAAAAACTGTACAAGAATATACTAATTTAAAACTTTTATATGGCAAAAAGGATCATAAAAGTCAAAAGACAAGTGACCAACTAAAAAAATACTTCTGATGCATGAGATTATACAAAGGGTTATTACTTGCAATACACAAAAAGCTCTTCCAAATCAATAAATACAAGAATAAAAACGATTATATACAAGTGGACACAACAGGAATGAACAGGAAATTCAAAACATAAAATACACAAATGGTCAATGTACCCTTAAAAAAAACAATTAACCTAAGAAATGAAACCCATTTCTTGTTTACCAGACTGGCAATGAAAGAGACAGGTAATACACAAATTGCAAGGGTGAGGGGAAACAGACATACAGCTGGTTCAAACCTTTTTTAAAGCAGTCTGGCAATATGTATCAAAATATAATGTGTGCATCTCAACAACAACAACAACAAAAAACCCAGTTTAAAAAACGAGCAAAGGACCTAGTCTCCAAAGAAAATATACATATGGCCAACAAACACATGAAAAGATGCCCAACATCATTAGTCATTAAGGAAATGTAAATGAAAACCACAATGAGACACCACTTTCCAACCCAAGAGGATGGTTATAATTTTTTTTAAAGGAAAATTAGTGTTGGAAAAGATGTGGAGAAATTGGTATCTTCATAGATTGCTGGTGGGGATGTAAAATGGTGTAGCCACTGTGTAAAAAGAGTTTGGCAGTTTCTCAAAAAGTTAAACATATGACCCAGCAATTCCATTCGTAGGCATAGGCCAAAAATAACTGAAAAGAAATACATGTACACATGTATACATGTACACATGTTCACAGCAGCACTATGCACAACAGCCTAAAGGTGTTAATCTCCATCATTAGATGGACAAATTGTGTTCTATATACAATGACATATTCAACCATAAAAAGGAATGAAGTACAAATAACTACAAGTGAAGAAGCCAGATGAAAGGTTGTATATTGTATGATCCCATTTATATTAAATATCCAAAATAGGTAAAAACAAAAAACAAAAACAAACAAACAAAACAAACCAGAAAGCAGATTGGTGGTTGTTAGGGGCTGAAGAGAAAGGGGACTAGGGAGTAACTGCTTAATAGCTACAGGGTTTTCTTTTGGGGTGATGGACACATTTTGGAACTAGATAGAGGTAGTGGTTGTACAACATTGTGGATGCACTAAATACCACTGAATTGTTCATTTTAAAATGGTTAGTTATGTAGAGCACTTCCAGCACCAGGTAGATGGTAACCATAAAGTTCAACCCTTTGGTCACCTCGCACCAAAAACTGCAAACACGCTTCAATGTCCCCTCACACATGCACTAGAACAGCCGTGGGCAAACTATGGCCCGCGGGCCGGATCCGGCCCATTTGAAATGAATAAAACTATTGAAAAAAAATACCGTACCCTTTTATGTAATGATGTTTACTTTGAATTTATATTAGTTCACACAAACACTCCATCCATGCTTTTGTTCCGGCCCTCCGGTCCAGTTTAAGAACCCATTGTGGCCCTCGAGTCAAAAAGTTTGCCCACCCCTGCACTAGAAGATGATCATGTTGTCCCCGCTCCCCAAGGAGCTGTGGCAGAAGTACAACGTCTGCTCCTTGCCCATCCACAAGAATGGGGAGGTCCAGGTGGTTTGAGGACACTACAAAGGCCAGCCTGTAGGAAGGGTGTACAGAAAGAAACAGGTCATCTACATCGAGCGGGTGCAGCGTGAGAAGGCTAACAACACATTGTCCACGTGGGTATTCATCTGAGCAAGGTGGTTATCACCAGGCTAAAACTGGACAAAAATCAGGAAAAAATTCTTGAACGCAAAGCCAAATCTCAACAAGTTGGAAAAGAGAAAGGCAAATATAAAGAAGAACTCATTTAGAAAATGCAGGAATAAATGTAACCTGTTGTACAACCACAGTTTAGATGTAGATTTTTAGCCTGGTGTATATTCCTTTGAGACGTTTCAAGATGTCTCGAGAATATTTCATTTCCTTCCTGTTCTGTTATTGATATGTACCTCTGTAAACCTACTGTTGCTGTTTTAATTTTATGAATAAAAATTGGAAAAGTTGAATTTCTAAAAAATAAAAAAGTTAACCCTGGCCTGTGTGCCCTGTGATTAGAGCATTAACCTGCGTACCAGAGTCGAGGTTCAATTCCCAGGCAAAGGCACATATCTGGGTTGCAGATTGGATCCCAAGTACAGGAGGCAACCAATCGATGTGTCTCTCTCACATCAATGTTTCTCTCTTTCCCCCTTCCACTCTATCTAAAATCAATGGAAAAATATCCTCAGGTGAGGATTAACCAAAAAGGAAAAAAAAGTATACCCTCTAATAAATGCCTTAGAAAAGTGGAAGAAGAAAAAATAATGTATACATCCTCTCATCCTATGAATTTACCCTGAAGAGAATCATACAAAAAGATGTATGTGCAAAGATGTTCACCTTAGCATCATTTATTACAGCAAAAAACAGAAGAACCCTCTAAATGTCCTTCAGTAGAAATCTGGTTACATGAATTATGATACACCTGAATTCTACACAAAAATTAAAAACAATAATGTAGATAGAGAGCTTTGCTATCCAATTTCAAGACTTATTATAAAGCTATAGTAATCAAGAAAATGTGATATTGGCAAAAGAATAGACATAGGTCAATGGAACAGAATAGAAATAGCCCCACACAAATAGAGTCAATTGGTTTTTAACAAAGGCGCAAAGGAAAAAGGATAGTCTTTCAAAAACAGTGCTGGTATGCCCTGGCCAAGTAGCTCAGTTGGTTAGAGAATCCTCCTAATTGACCAAAGTTGTGGGTTCGATCTAAGTGTTCCCTGAATGGCAAAATTAGCCCAGATTGAGACCACTGATGTAGACTTGTATACATTAATACATAAAGATATCTATAACATACTGCTAAGAGGGGGAAAAATAAACAAGACACAGAATAGCATGAAATATATGCATCAATTTACATAAAAACACATACACATGGACAAAACTTAGGGACATTATGCTAAGTGAAATAAGCCAGTCATAAAAGACACAAATACTGTATCATTCCACTTATATGAAGTACTTAAGAGTAGTCAAAATCATAGACACAGAAAGTTGTATGGAGGTTGCCAAGGGCTGGAAGAAAGGAAAATGGAGAGTTACCCTATATAATAAAAGGCTAACATGCAAACAGACCAAATGGCGGAACAACCGAACAACCGCTCTCTATGACTTGCGCTGACCACCAGGGGGGTCACGCGGAACATGGCGGGCATCGGCCACGGCAGGATAGTGGAGCAGGTGAGCGAGGGCGCCAGACCAAGGTGGAGCGCCGATCACTGTCATCAGGGTCAGCCTCTGGTGGTTACAGAAAATTCTTTGCTCCCGCAGGTCGCGGTCCCACCTGGCGCTCGCACCTGCTGCCGGCATCAACCCCGCTCACACCCGCACCCACTGCCGGCACCAGCCCCGCTTGCACCTGCAGCCGGCACTAGAGCCACTGCTTGCACCCACCGTGGGCACCAGCCCCACTTGCACCCACAGCCAGCGCTGAAGCTGCTGCTCACACCCGCTGCCGGCACCCAGCGCCAGGTCCCGATCGCTCAGCTCTATCAGCAGGTGCGAGAGGCAGTTGCTGGCCCCAATTGCCCCTGAGGGCTTCTCCACCTCCACCGCTTCTGAGGGGCAATAAGGGTAGCAGCCACAGCTCACACCCGCTGCTGGCACAGTCCGCGAAAGTGAGCAGGGCTGGCCCCATCAGAGCATGGGAGCAGTGGCAGCGGGAGTGGGGCTTCTGGCAGAGAGGGGATCAGGGGCCACGGCAGGAGGGGCCGGGCGGGGGCGTGGAGGATGGGCCGAGACCCACCCTTGTTCCCACTGCAGCCTCGCAGCCCACAGTTCCTTTCAAGGTGCACGAATTCATGCACTAGGCCCCTAGTTGTTTAATAAGTATAGAGTTTCAGTTTTACAACATGAAAAAAGTTATGAAGATGGATGGTGGAGATGGTCACGCAACATTATGAATGCATTTAACCATTGACCTGTATACTTAAAAATAGTAAGAGAGTAAATTTTATGTGTATATTTCAATTAAAAATTAGGGGGAAAAACACACATACACATGTGCATATAAATACATAGATAAATGTCTGGAAGGATGTGCATCAAAATATTAAAATGATTATCTCTGAATGCAAAGACTATGGTGATATTTCCTTTGTACTTTTTAGTGTTATCTGGATTTTTTTCCAATAAGCATGTATCCTTTTTTCCAAACATAAAAAAGGCTTTTGTGCCCAGCTGGTGTGGCTCAGTGGTTGAGCATCTACCTATAAACCAGGAAGTCACTGTTAGATTCCCAGTCAGGGCACATGCCCGGGTTGCAGACTCGATCCCCAGTGTGGGGCATTCAGGAGGCAGCAGATTGAGGGTTCTCTCTCATCATTGATGTTTTTATCCCTCTCTCCATCGCCCTTCCTCTCTGAACTCAATAAAAATATTTTTAAAAGGCTTTTGTTCTCTATCATTTTGTTTCAAAATGATCCCATTTCAATAACCAAAATCCTATTAGTCTGTCTCCAAAGTGACAAAATGGTTACTTGCTATCCTTAGCCACAACCCAACTCCAGCCTCTTTCATACCCAGGCTAACATAACAGAATCCTAAACTGTTCATCTCTCCACCCAGCCAGTGGAGTTACCTTATAACACAGATTTACTATCACTTCCCTATTTAAAACCCAAAATTCCATAGCATGCTTTCAATGGCCTCTAAAATTTGTTCTAAGAGTCTATATTTTTAGTTTGGCCTCCTACAGCTGTCTCTCAAGTATCCTAGATGCCAGATAGTTGCTGGTCACTCCTTGAAAACATACCATGCATTTTTTTTACTCTTTTTACTTTGCTCATGCTGTTCTTATGTCAAGAGTATTCTTCTCCCGCCCTGGCTGGTTTGGCTCAGTGGATGGGGCACTGGCCTGGGAGCTGACAGGTCCCGGGCTCGATCTCCGGCCCCAGTCGAGCACGTGCGTAAGGGAACCAATTGATGTGTCTCTCTCACATTAATGTTTCTCTCTGCTCTCCCCCTCCCTTCCACTCTCTCTAAAATGGAAAGATATCCTTGGGTGAGGATTAACCAAAAAAAAAAAAAGAGAGAGAGAGAGAATATTCTTCTTCTTTCTCTGCCTGATGAAATGTATACAGTAGAATAAAGGAAAAGAATGGAATGAAGGACAAATGGATAAACAAATAGGAGGAGGTGGAGAAAAAAAACATAAAATAGCATGGAGATGACAGTTCAAGAAAGCAATTTTTGGTAGGGATGAGATTATTATAGTGCCTACCTCATAAGGTTATGGTGAGACTATTAAATGAGATAATATATGTCAAACTTTTAGAACAGTGTCTGTTATCTATAATAATCTATAATAATAAAAGCATAATATGCTAATTAGACCAGATGTCCTTCCAGACGAAGCCACGGTGGGGGCCGAGGCAGCTGCTGCAGCAGCAGGGGACCTTGCAAAACTTACGTGTATCGGGCCTGTAGTGTGTGTGTGTGTGTGTGTGTGTGTGTGTGTGTATTACTGCTATTTTCAGTATTGTTATTATTATTCATGATACAGTGCTAAGAGCTTGAACTCCTGCTGCCACAATGAGGAAGGAGCAGTGGTGAGGCTCCAGCAGGGCTCCAAAGGTAACCAAAGAGACAAACGGGGCACTGGTCTGATTCAAATTTATTCAACAAACTACACGCAAAACCAAAACCAACTAGGTTAAGCCATACTAGAGTACATACAGAGCATGTAGGTGAATTCCTATACACCGCAAATAACTTTTACTCCTCAAACATATATCCTTTTTAGAAGTGGAGCTGTTTCAAGTGAAACATGAGGACAGTACTCATGCTCACACATGTGAATCTGCAAGTCTTATCTACGCTCCCCAACAGTTTTCCATTTGGCCAGGAGTCATTTCTCCTTCCTTACATAAAACAGGTGGTTTGACTACAAAGTTCTTCTCATAGCTGCAAAAAAAGTGAGTATATATGTAAAAACCACCCACACTTAATAATGTAGCAAAGGAAAATTAAATTCACTCACAATAGAGGTGAGTAAAGAAACCTTAGAGACTCATCCTATATAATAAAGAGGTAATATGCAAATTGACCATCACTCCAACACACAAGATGGCCACCACCATGTGATCAAAGATGGCCTGCAGGGGAGGGCAGTTGGGGGGGAAACAGGCCAGCAGGGGAGGGCAGTTAGGGGTGACCGGGCTGGCAGGGGAGTGGTTAGGGGGTGATCAGGCTGGCAGGCAGGCGAACGGTTGGGAGCCAGCAGTCCTGGATTGTGAGAGGGATTCCCAGATTGGAGAGGGTGCAGACTGGGCTGAGGGACGGACACACACACACACACACACACACACACACACCCATGCATGAATTTTATGCACTGGGCCTCTAGTATATACATAATTTTAGATGAGTCAAAAATTTGAGATTTCCTTCTTTGCCTCTTATCAGGCTCAGTCCTATTAAAAGATTGCCTCCAGAGAGGTCAGAGTGGGACCATCCAGTTTGCAGCTCCATGGAACCATAAAAGACACACTCAGGGGGCAGACTCAGTGAGCACCAAAGCCCCATCGAAGCAAGTCTAGCCCCAGAGGGGTGTCTCCAGCACAGAAGTTCTCCCACTGAAGACACAGCTGATTCTCACAGCCAATTGGCCTGGAGGTCAATTCCTCACAATGATAACTACAACAATCAAGGCTTAATTACAACAAGACTGTGCACAAAGCCCACAAGGGGGGTGCACCAAGAGTGTCTACCTCAGATAATTGGGACACTTAGCACAGAAAGGCACTCTATCGACACAGCGAAGCATAAAAAATGCCGAGACAAAGAAACAGGACACAAACGACAGGATTGGAAGAAAGCAAACTGCTGGATATAGAGTTCAAAACCACACTTTTAAGGTCTTTAAAGAACTGTCTAGAAGCCGCCAATAAATTTAATAAGGCCCTTGAAAAGACTGGTGAGACCGCCGATAAATGCAGTGAAATCTTCAAGAAGACTGGTGAGATTGCTGATAAATGTAGTGAGATCCTCAAGAAATCTAATGAGACCCTCAATGTTGTGATAAAGGACCAATTAGAAATTAAGCATACACTGACTGAAATAAAGAATATTATACAGACTCCCAACAGCAGACCAGAGGATCGCAAGAATCAAGTCAAAGATTTGAAATACGAAGAAGCAAAAAACACCCAACCGGAAAAGCAAAATGAAAAAAGAATCCAAAAATATGAAGATAGTGTAAGGAGCCTCTGGGACAGCTTCAAGCGTACCAACATCCGAATTATAGGGGTGCCAGAAGAAGAGAGAGAGCAAGATATTGAAAACCTCTTTGAAGAAATAATGACAGAAAACTTCCCCTACCTGGTGAAAGAAATAGACTTACAAGTCCAGGAAGCGCAGAGAACCCCAAACAAAAGGAATCCAAAGAGGACCACACCAAGACACATCATAATTAAAATGCCAAGAGCAAAAGACAAAGAATCCTAAAAGCAGCAAGAGAAAGAAAATCAGTTACCTACAAGGGAGTACCCATAAGACTGTCAGCTGATTTCTCAACAGAAACTTTGCAGGTCAGAAGGGAGTGGCAAGAAATATTCAAAGTGATGAATGCCAAGAACCTACAACCAAGACTACTTTATCCAGCAAAGCTATCATTCAGAAGTGAAGGCCAGATAAAGAGCTTCACAGATAAGGAAAAGCTAAAGGAGTTCATCACCACCAAACCAGTATTATATGAAATGCTGAAAGGTATCCTTTAAGAAGAGGAAGAAGAAGAAAAAGGTAAAGATAGAAATTATGAACAACAAATACACATCTATCAACAAGTGAATCTAAAAATCAAGTGAATAAATAATCTGATAAACAGTAAAAAAAAAAAAAAAAAGATTGCCTCCAGATAACCCCCATCTCTTTTGGTTACCAGGTTTTCATGACTTTTATTTCATATCCTAGTAATAAGCCACTGTGATCCACTATCCCATCTCTCCTTCATATCCCTCCCCGATGCATCCCAGACCTCCCTTGAGCACTATCAGACAGTAGGCCTTTAGTTTAAAAGAAAAAAAAAGCAAAACACTGCTCCTAAATTATGTCCCAAAGCGGACAAAAAGAACGTAGAACTCTACATCTATTAAATGGCACGTAGCCTGCTTACTAGTCAGACTGCCAAAAATCATTTGCTTCTCCTCTTGTAGGTTTAGACAAACACAAAGGGAACTATGCTCCTATGTATGACTACTACTTCTCCACAGGACCTGAAGGACTAAGGCATTAGAGATACTTCCTCTCTATAAACCCAAATAGAACACTGTTTATTTTCTCTTGGCATACAGTTAGTGGTCTGTATTTCCAGACAGTCATTGTACATCTTTTGGCAAGTGCCTTCAAGTTTCTCAGTACAATGTTTCATCCAGTCACTGAAGGCAATGCATTGTACCTTGAATTTACATGCCAAGAAAAGACAGACTGAAAAGAAGACCTTCAGTATCACCTTCCTGCAATAGATGAGACACTACAGGAGTTAGAAAGCCCAGATCCAATTCCCAGGTGTGCAAGTGTCTTGCAGTATGATCTCCAGTCTGCTCTTTAATCTTTCTGTACTTCAGTTTTTCCATCCTGGAAAACAGGGATTGTATTATCTTCCCCTCCCTGAATTTAGACTCTTACTGCTGACTGAGAATATTTATGTTTCTATAATTTGTGAAACTGGGGTTTGGAAAACTCAGAAAATTAAGCATAAATGTCATTTCTCACTTTTGTCAGGTCTACCATGCAGAATCCACAGAAAGTGGATTTAGCAGGAGTCTCTAAATAAGTAATCCCTCAGAGAGTAGTTCTGACTTCCCATTCAACAAGTAACACCCATGAGAATGGGAGGCAAGAGGCCAGGGAGGACCTTCAGATGCTACATGGCTAGCTACAGAAGCAAGTCATTACACATCAGGCTCCATTACAGTATTATCACCCTAGACATGCTATCCTTAACACCCCATTGTAGTTCTACCTCAAAGAAACTACCTCAATATTTAAAGCACTTACTTAATTCAATGTTTACCAAAAACAAGCACTTTCCCTGGATGGTAACTGCCCTGGTAAGGGTTGCCTTGGGGTGACCCTACAATTAAGGCAGGACAAAGGGATGACACCCCAAGTATGAGTGAGGTGCAAGACAATTTAAGATTTAAGGCAGTATTTTACAGTCCTTTTTGAGTTACTAGTACACTTTTTTTTAAACTGTTAAATGACTTTTTTAAATTAAGTTTTATTGTTGAAAGTATTCTATATGTCCCCCCTTCTTCCCCATTGAGCCTTTCTAGCCTGTCCCCAGGCCTTCACTACGTACGGTCTGACTAGTACACTTCTGAAATACAAAATTCTGGACAGGATTCCAAAAAATTATTAAAATGCAAATGTTGGTTTTTAAAAAGATAAACTTGGACCCTAGCCAGTATGGCTTGGCTGACTGGGCGTCATCCTGTGTACCAAACGGTTGCCAGTTCGATTCCGGGGTGTGCAGGAAGCATCCAACTGATGTTTAGCTCTCACATCAATGTTTCTCTCTCTCTCTCTCTCCTTCTCCCTTCCTCTCCCTCTTAAAAAAAAAAAAATCAATAAAAAATAATTTTAAAACAATTTTTTTAGCCCTCGCCGGTTTGGCTCAGTGGATAGAGTGTCAGCTTCGGACTGAAGGGTCCCGGGTTCAATTCCAGTCAAGGGCATATACCTTGGTTGCAGGCACATCCCCAGTAGGGGGTGCGTAGGAGGCAGCTGATCGATTTTTCTAACTCTCTATTCCTCTCCCTTCCTCTCTGTAAAAAATCAATGAAATATATTAAAAGAAAAAAGAATATCACTTTGTGCCCTGGCTGGTTTGACTCAGTAGATAGAGTGCTGGCCCAAGGACTAAAGGGTCTCCAGTTCGATTCCGGTCAAGGGCACAGCTAAAGTTGCACTTCATGAGTGTGTCCAGCACCATGTGGATATGGCTGGACACTAGTTAGAGTGTCGCTGGGCACTCTAAATAGCAAAAGCTCTAGAATAACTGGGAGGCAACCAATGGATATGTCTTTCTCACACTGATGTTTCTCTCTCACTGTCTCCCCCCGTATCTTCCACTCTTTCTAAGAATCACTGGAAAAGTATCCTCAGGATAGGATTAATAAATAACAAGAAATTTTAAAAAAGAATGTCACTTTGTTCATATGCTTACAAAAAATTTTCTGACTCAACCTCAAGTCACTGAAAAGCATCACCTCCTTCCATTAGCTAAAAAACAAGCAAAGCAGCACTACCCTAACAGGGGGGCATGGTAAGCAGATATAGAAATGAAGAACTGAATATTCACAGTGAATGGGGCAAAGATACTTTATTTTATTATTTAGACTGAAAAGTAAAATCAAAGGTCAAAGTTTTTCAATGGGACCAAGAGGAAATGTTATGAATATCCAAGATATAATCAAAATTAAATACAACCTATACCCAATTCAGAAAGCTCAATAATCATTAAAGTATTTTTCATATATTAATTAATCCTCATGGCATCTCGAGGAAGTTTGATTCTCATATTCTAATTACTTATAACCACAGGAAAAATCTGCATGGACCAAGATGCACCATTTTAACAAAACAAGTCAACAAATATTTTCTTCTTTCTTATCTATCTATCCCAACTTCACCTACCTTTCAAGTCCCTTTTCAGAGAGATTTCCATGACTATGCCATCCTTCACTGATTTCTCCCATCTCAGGAATTATTTAATTTAATTTATAATAAAATCTAACACTTGTAGCCTCTCTTCTCCCTACCTGTCCACCTTACAAAGCATCATTAATATCTCAGTTCAAACACTTATTAACTCTATTTTGTTTCATGTTTAGCTGAAATAAAACTTCTTGAGGACAGGGATTATGGTTTTGTCTCTCCAAAAGGACATTTCAGAATAGTACCTACCAGTCCTAGCTGGTTTGGCTCAGTGGATAGAGTGTCGGCCGGTGGACTGAAGGGTCCCAGGTTCAAATCTGGTCAAGGGCACATGCCCAGGTGCGGGCTTGATCCCCAGTGTGGGGTGTGCAAGAGGCAGCCGATCAATCATGCTCTCATTATTGATGTTTCTATTTCCCTCCCTCTCCCCTTCCTTTCTGAAATCAATAAAAATATATATATTTTTTAAAAAGAATAGTACCTACTATATTTTTACCACTTACTATGTGCCATATGTTGTATTAAGTGCTTTACATACTTTATCTCCTTTAATCAGTACAATAATATTGTGTTGTTGTTATTATTCTGCCTATTTTACAGAAGAAAAAACAACAGTACGAAGAGGTTGGGCTGCAGTTGCATATCTTAGAAAAGATAGGGCTGAGATTTGAGTCTCAGCCCTAAAGTCTATCTCTAGAAGTTGGCACAAAGTAGAGATCACAAACAATATTTGCTGAATTATCCTAATCATCTCGTGTGTGTTGACGGTTGTATCACCCCAAATGAACTAATGAGGGCAGAAACCTTGCCCAGAGGTTTATAAGGTAGAGTGGGGAGCGCTGCCCCTCCAGGCCCCGAACCTAGGTGGAATTTCACATCAAGCACCTCATTTACTCCATAAAAACGTCTATTTGTAAGTTCTCTTCAACAAATAGCACCTGTAACTCTTCCAGCAGAGATTTACCCCAAAAGTCACCCTCTCTCAATCCGAACACAAATGCTCCCAGGTGCCATGTGTGCTGCCTTCCTTCTGGGCCTCCCTCTGGTTCAAGGAAGAGGACAAAGCCTCCTGCTCCCCCGCCCCCCCTCCCGCTGCCAGTAGCTTAGAAAGTTCAGCTCCTGCCGGGCCAGCCGGCTCAGTGGCTGCGCAGCGACCTGTGAGCCAGGAGGTCACCCATCGGTTCCCCTGTGTGGGTCATTTGGGAGGCAGCTGATCAATGATTCTCTCATCATCGATGTTTCTATCTGTCTCTCCCTCTCTCTTCCTCCCTGAAATCAATAAAAATATGTAAACTTTTTATTTTTTTAAATATATTTTATTGATTTTTTACAGAGAGGAAGGGAGAGAGACAGAGAGTTAGAAGCATGGATGAGAGAGAAACATCGACCAGCTGCCTCCTGCACATCTCCTACTGGGGATGTGCCTGCAACCCAGGTACATGCCCTTGACCGGAATCGAACCCGGGACCTTTCAGTCCGCAGGCCGACGCTCTATCCACTGAGCCAAACCGGTCTCGGCTAAAATATGTATACTTTTTAAATTTCAGCTTTTTTAAACAAGCATTTACCAAGTGCCTGGTCTTCTTCAGAAAAGGCCATCCTGCTCTTCATTCTAACTCTATTTTAACCCCAGTTATTAATCACGACAGCCCTGTGAGGTAGGTAGTGTTTTCTCCACTTTACAGATACATAACGTCCCCCAGAAAACTACATTATGAAGGTCAGGAGGCCGGTGGCCGATCAGGGGCTGGAATCCAGGTCTCCTGCCCATCCAGCGTGTTCCGTTCCCTCGGCAGAAACTCGCAGATAGTAACCGACCTATTCTGGTGTCGCTGGGCACTCTGAAGAGCAAAAGCTCTAGAATAACTTTCATTTAAAAGCTAATTATCGCCCTGACTGGTTTGGCTCAGTGGATAGAGCGTCGGCCTGCGGACTGAAGGGTCCCAGGTTCGATTCCGGTCAAGGGCATGTACCTGGGTTGCGGGCTCATACCCAGTAGGAGATGTGCAGGAGGCAGCTGATCGATGTTTCTCTGTCATCGATGTTTCTAACTCTCTATCCTTCTCCCTTCCTCTCTGTAAAAAAATCAATAAAATATACTTAAAAAAAAAAAAAGAAAAAGCTAATTATCGGACACGTATACGTCAGCCTTGTAGGTTCAAGTACTATCTCCTCTACCTACCGGCTCCGGGGCCCGGAGAAAGTGTACGGCACCTCCTTCGGTGAGTTCCCTCGTCTATACATGGAGATGATAGTGCCGACCGAACAGTAATGTCGTGAGAAGCAAATGAGACGAAAGTGAAACGCCTGCAACTGTGTCTGACAGGCGGTGGGCGGCGAGTAATGATGGGCTCCCTTCCCCTACCCGCTCCGCCCCGCAGGCCTCGGGGTTCACTCACTCTCTCTCCCGCTCCGGGGCATCCCCCTGGCCCGAGGCCTGCACGCGCGCGGCCTCCGGCTTCCACGGGCCGGGGCCGGCCGCACCGTCATACCTGCATGGAGTCGGCGCTGACGACCTCGCCGCCCAGCCGCTGGCCGAGCTGCAACGCCAGGGTGGACTTGCCGGTGCCCGTGGCCCCGAGAATCACTACAAGCGGCAGTGTCCGCTGCACGCCCCGGAGCCCGGGGCCCACAGACAGGGCGCGTGCAGCCACCGCCGCCGCCATCTTGAAGACATCTGCGCTTGCGCGGGAGCAGCTGTCCCCATGGCAACCGTCAGTGCGCCTGTGCCAGCCCGGGGCTCAGCAGGGAGGGGGAGCCGGGAGGAGGGAGCTGCGGTGTCAAGGTCCCCGGGCTCCCGACGTGAACGCCGCCAACTAAGTGGTGTCACAGCTCCAACTACCAACTCTCTACATAGGGGCTGGCAGTCCTATCTAATAGAGTTATCCCCATCATTCTTTTCCAGCACCCAGTTCTTCATAGCACTGATTACAATATAAAATTATAAATTGACCTCTTGTCTGTTGTCTGACTTTCCACTCCAGGCTGCTGGCTCCATCAAAGCAAAGAACAGCTCCTGCCCAGGTCATTGCTGTATCTCCAGTACCTAGCACAGCACCTGATACCGAGTAGGCTCCCAATATTGTTGCTGTTTTAAATATATTTTTATTGATTTCAGAGAGGAAGGGAGAGAGAGAAAGAAACATCAATGATGAGAGAGAATTATTAATAGGCTGCCTCCCTCACGCCCCACACTGGGGAGGGAGCCCAGAACCCGGGCATGTGTCCTGACCTGGGATCCCACGGTGACCTCCTGGTTCACAGGTCAACGCTCAACCGCTGAGCCAAGCCACCAGAGTTTGTTGGGGTTTTTTTTAATGAAGCACTTTACAAGTGTCAGACTTTTTAAAAATAATGAATCACCCTTTTTTTATTTTATTTTTCTTATTGGTGAGAGAGAGAGAGAGGAAGACAGAGGGAGAGAAAAAGAGAAACATCGATTTCTGTTGTTTCACTTGTTTATGCATTCATTAGTTGTTTTCTTATATGTGACCTGCCTGGGGATCAAACTCGGCAACCCTCTAACCAACTGAGCTGGGAGGCCAGGGCCCAATATTGTTAAATAGAGAGGAGAATGGCTTGCCTATCTAGTGCTGGAGCCAGTCAGCTCAGAGGTGTGGCATTCTCCAGGATCAAATCTGCCCTGTTATCAGGCCAGGGTGGCTGCACTAATGTTTTCATCCCACAATGCAAACTCAGACACAATCAGAAGACAGGGAAAAACCCTCCATCCCTTTGGGGAGAAGATGCAAGAGATGGAGTGAGAAAAAAGAACAACAAGCAAACTACCCACAAAATATGAAGAAGAAAAGTAAAGCAGGCAGAAAGGATGAAGTAGTAGCAATCCTCCCATGTGGCTCAGTGGTCAGAGTGCAGTCCTGTACACTGAAAGGTCAGGGGTTTGATTCCCAGTCAGGGCCCATGTCTAGGTTGTGGGTTCGATCCCCGACCTGGTCAGGGCACATGCAGGAGGCAACCGATGGATGTTTCTCTCTCACATCGATCAATCTCCGCCCCCCCCCCCCCCCACTTCGCAAAATCAATGAAAATGTCCTTGGACGAGAATTAAAAAAAAAAAAAAAAGGTGAGAATTAGAACAAGAGAAGACCAAAATCCAGGGGACTCCACCATCTTTAAGAAAGGGCTTTGGAATCAGATGGACTAGGTTCAAATCCTTTGCTCTGTCACTTATCATCTGTGTGGCCTCATACAATTAGCCTCAATTTTTGTATCATTAAATACCTCTCAAGAATATCATAGGGAGAAAATGAAGTAATGTCTGAAAAGTGTCTGCTACAATGCCCTGGCACAGAACAACCATTTTTTGAACACTTTGTATTATTATCAAAGTAACACTCCATCTGCCTCACTAAAGAGGTAAGAGCAGCAGCCTAAAGGTCCAAAATTTTCAGTAATGTGTAAAAGTGTCTAAATACCTACTGTACTAACCCCTTCTTAGCCAATTTAAGAGTTAATTTTTTTCTCCCTGAGATTACTTGTCTCTGTCTAGCTCTCAGATCATGTCACCAGGATCCCCTGGGCCACAGGAATTACTCCTGGAAGTTTAGAGCATATGTGAGAATATCCGCCAATATGTGCCCTGCCTGGAATAACTACGAATACATTTCTTAATCACTTGGATCACCCCTGGCATAATGGCCACTCTTATAGCCACACGTATTGTTTGGAGAACACCAGATCCCAGGGTCCCCATACCTCCTTTCTCAATCCAATCTGCTTTGATCAAAAGCCTTGTTCTCTCCAATTTGTGGTACCTGCCTGGGGCTGGAATTAAAATCAAAATGGGAGGCCACATATTGGCAGACACTCTCAACATGATGGTTGTTAACTGTAGAGCCTTTGCCTGGAGACTTTCAGAGGGTACAGTTACCATGACAACCAACAGAAAGATGACAGGCTGGAGAAATGATGCAAATAAAGCAAAAGGGAGGCTAATTTCATGATGACAATCTGACCATGACAGAGTATGCTCACTCACAGATGGGAAAGCATAGTCCAAGTCCTGACCAGGTGACTGTTACTAGAGAGAGGAAAAGAAGGGGGTGGAATTTACCACCGAGAGACCAGAAGAGGGAGAGGCTGGTTGCCAAGGCAACTGGGAAGAAAGGAATGAAAAAATGGAGCTTTACCACAGCAGCAGAAAATTGCTTCTAGCCAAGCAACACAGGACTGTTGCTATAGAAACAAAGAGAACAGGGATCCTGTAGACCATGGGGAGAATTATCACTAAAATGCTGAGCAGGGAAGACTCCTAAATCAGAATGGAGTCCAGGGTCCAAAACAAATGAGAAGTGAGAAAAACATGGTACCGTTTCCATTCATTGTAATTCTACCAGCCCTACCAAAAGGGAATGGGAACATATTTTGTAATACCTTTATAGTATTTTATTTGTACATCTGTCTCCCTAATGATCCTCTAAACTCTACTAAGAATAGTTCCTGCAGGTGATCTGTAATTTGAAATCCTAATTGGAGAGATTAAGTTCAAGGGAAAATCAGGAAATTGAAGCCTATGACCAAGAGTTAATAAGTATTTCTGAAAACAACATAAAACCCTCTAGGGCAGCGGTTCTCAACCTGTGGGTCGCGACCCCTTTGGGGGTCGACCGACACTTTCACAGGGGTCACCTAAGACCATCGGAAAACACATATATAATTACATATTGTTTTTGTGATTAATCACAATGCTTTAATTATGTTCAATTTGTAACAATGCAAATACCTGCATATCAGATATTTACATTACGATTCGTAACAGTAGCAAAATTACAGTTATGAAGTAGCAACGAAAATAATTTTATGGTTGGGGGTCACCACAACATGAGGAACTGAATTAAAGGGTCGCAGCATTAGGAAGGTTGAGAACCACTGCTCTAGGGAGAAGCTTTGCAGGATAATAAGGAGACAAAAGGTTACAAAGGGAAGTCAGAAAAGCTACATGTAGTCATGCCCAGGTATTAGCTTTGTCCCTCTCTCCACCTTTTATGAGGCCAGATGGGATGGAGCTCAATCTTTTCTGTAAGATAGCTCAAGAGGAAAGGGAGCCTTTCACTTAAAGTATCTATATCTATAAAAGCCTAAGTGACCATTACGATGGAATGACTGGAACGGCGGGAACGACCAGAATGACCGGCCACTATAACATGCATTGACCACCTCGGGGCATACACTCAATGCAGGAGGTGTCTCCAGCCCGCAGTCCCCAGTCACCAATGGGGCCAGGCCAACCTCCCGGTCCCTCCCCCGAGCCGGCAGGCCCCAATTGCCTGATCAGGGCTGGGCCCCTGGACTGGGATGGGGATCTGGGGATGGATGGCGGCGGAGGCATCCCCTTTCCCAGGGTGTCCAAGGGCTGGCTTCCTCCTCGAGGCCGGCGGCCAACCTCCTGGGTCTTTCACCTTGTTTTTCTCCTGGCTGGCAGGCCCAAATCAGCCTGCTGCCCACCCTCCGCGGTGGCAGTTGGCCCCTCCCCACCTGGCCAGCAGGCCCTGATTGCCTGATGGGGGCTGAGCCCAAGGTGGGACGGGGAACTGCGGGTGGGTGGTGGTGGACACCGGCTGCAACAGAAGGAGGGGGAGGAGGCAGAGGGGGCGGGGAGGTGGGGAGGCGGGGAACCTGATGGGCCCTGATCACCGGCCAGGCCTAGGGACCCAAGCCGTGCACAAATTTTGTGCACCAGGCCTCTAGTATGTATATATGTAGAGGTGAAGGATGCATGCAGAGTTTATCTCCAACATACTCCACTGCTTACAGATTGTTTGGGGTAAAGAAATTCTAGTTTAAAAGGCAAAAATGGCCCAGCTGGTGTGGCTCAGCAATTGAGCATCGACCTATGAACCAGGAAGGAGGTTACAGTTCTATTCCAAGTCAGAGGGGCCCAGCCTGACTATAGAGAGCACATGCCCGGCTTGCGGGCTCCATCCCCAATTGGAAGGCAGCCAATCAATGATTCTCTCTCATCATTAATGTTTCTAGCTCTTTCTCCCTCTCCCTCCCTCTCTGAAATATATATATATATATATATATATATATATATATATATATATATATACACACACACAGACACACACTGAGTGGCCAGATTATTATGACCGGCCAGATTATTATGACCACCCCATCAGTACTTCATTGACACTTCCAAAAATACTGAATATTGAAAACTTCCTAAACAAATACTCTCAAGGTTTTATTATTAGTATTATTTGCATAACTAATTCACTTCATTGTACTGATGGGGTGGTCATAATAATCTGGCCACTCCGTGTATATTATATATTTTAAAGGCAAAAATGTTGGGATAGGTTCAATCTGGAAGGGCATATCTAAAATGCAGGAATGAGGTACTAGGGATGCTCAAATTACTTGGAGGGTAATAATTCCTTGCCTGCCCTTCTGAAAGTCCACAGCATCCACTAATTGTCACCCACAGTGTGTGAGTGTTGTACCCTAGGAGCAGATGTATAGTCAGGCTGGGCCCGTCTACCTACCTCCTGTTCTTTAGGAAACTGGGAGCAGAACATTGGGTTGGATGCACATGGGAACATGATAGAAAAGGAGAAAGAGAGAAGTGCAGAAAGATAGAAGGGAAAGAAAAAAAGAGAGAGAAGGGAAATTTGGGTGATGACTCGTTAGTGTTTATTATGTTACTTTCTATCCTCTGTATATTTTAAATAATTTATTTTAAAAATTTTTGGAAAAAGAAAGAAACTTGAGAAGGCTAAAAGTGAAACCATTAGAGTGGAAGGTCCATTCAAAGTGAAGCATCTAGCCGTAACCGGTTTGGCTCAGTGGATAGAGCGTCGGCCTGAGGACTGAAAGGTCCCAGGTTCAATTCCAGTCAAGGGCATGTACCTTGGTTGTGGGCACATCCCCAGTAGGAGATGTGCAGGAGGCAGCTGATCGATGTTTCTCTCTCATCGATGTTTCTAATTCTCTATCCCTCTCCTTTCCTCTCTGTAAAAAATCAATAAAAAATAAAAAATTCAAAGTGAAGCATCTGGAATGGGATTCTGGAGGATGCTGTGACAGTCTGGACAGAAGGAAGAAGGTGGGAGGACTGAAGCATCCGTGTCCAAGGTAAAAGAAGAAAGTTGGGTCAAAGACAAACACCAGTTTTTTTGGTAAAACTCAAGGTGCCTTTGCAACCTAACCCCATACTAATTAGGTATCGTAAGTAAAAAATATTTCCTGCCGGAGTATTTCATGGTGAACTTGGTACTTGTATTAGTTTCCCAGAGCTGCCATGCTGCCATAACAGATTACCACGGAGGGGGTGGCTTAAAACAATGGAACTGCACTTTCTCACAGTTCTGGGCCAGAAGTTCAAAATCAAGGTGTAGACAGGCCATACTCCCAGGCTTCCATCTATGGAAGAATCCTTCCTTGCCTCTTCTAGCTTCTGGTTGCTGGCAATCCTTGGCATTACTTGGTCTGTGGCAGCATGACTCCAGTTCTGCCTCTGTCTTCACATGGCCCCCTTCTCTGTCCGAATTTCTCTCTTTTTTTCCCTTGTTTTTTTTTAAATTGATTTGAGAGAGAGAAACATGGGTTTGTTGTTCCACTTACTTATGCATTCATTGGTTACTTCTTGTATGTGCTGTGATCGGGGATTGAACACACAACCTTGGTGTATCAGGATGATGCTCTAACCAACTGAACTACCCCACCAGGTCCTGAACTTCTCTCTCTTTAGGATACTAGTCATTGGATTAGGGCCCAGCCTAATCCAGTATGACCTCATTTTAGCTTGATTACATCTGCAAAGATTCTATTTCCAAATAAGTTCACATTCACAGGTTCTGGATAAACCTGAATTTGGTGGGGGATATTATACAACCCAGTACAGTGTCTGTCAGTAATCACAACACATCCCATTGGTTTGGTGAATTGCTGTTTCCAGCGGTGATTGGTTAATTCAAATTTGGGAGCATCAGAATTGCGCAAAACAGGCAAGAAGAAGAGAGTAGAGCTCACTGTGTTATACCTAAAGAGTTACAGGGTTTGCTTTAGAGCACAACCGACTATTTTCAAAAGACACTTCACTTTGGACCTTCTGGGCTCCCTAAGAGAGCCCGCATACCCGCAGGTCATCCCTGAAGGCTGCAAAATCAGAGTGGGGAAGGTGCAAAAGGAAAAAGAAGCAGAGGTCCTTGCCAGTTCTAATCTCAGGGCTCTTTTTTCTTTTCTTTCTTTCTTTCTTTTTTTTTAATATGAAATGCTTCATGAATATGTGTGTCATCCTTGCGCAAGGGTGATGCTAATCTTCTCTGTATCGGTCCAATTTTCATTTATTTATTTATTATCCTTTCAATTTTAGTATATGTGCTGCCAAAACGAGCACCTCACGACTCTTTTAAGCTTTATCCTGTACTCCTCGGCCCTCCTCTTTCTCATGGCGTGGCATTCTGGACCTTCATCATCTTTATATCTTGAGTTCCAAGCCTGTGTCTTCAGTTCAAACCCTTTCTAAAGCTTCAGTGTCACATTTCCCACTTCCCCTGTTTTGGATGACCCATCACTTCAATCTCTGTGTCCCCAACCACAATCAGTTTCTTTCTTCCCTGACTTCCCTATTTCAAAGAATCACAGAGGATGTTTGCTATTGAAAGGATCCTCTTAGAAATCTAGTGCAAACCCTCTTGTTTTGTAAAAATGAGTCCAGTCAACAAAGCACACCAGATTTTTGCCCTTCCCCTAGGTTCCACATAACCTTCCCAACCCCCTTTCCCCAAAGCTATTCCCTTAGTCTAGAACGCATTCTCCTCTTCATTTAGCCAAATACTACCGGTACTTCTAGTTCCAATATCCTCCACAGGAACTTTCTTAATGACTCCAAACAAAGTGCTCTTCCCCTTCTGAGGCTTGTCACCCTTGTCTGAGACACAGACTGCCTTAGCTTGTAATCATGTTTGCACGCTCATAAACTTTCATAAGGAACTTTATCTTCATAAGGAACTTTAGCTTTATCTTCATTGCTCTTAACTACGTGGGAGCTACCATTCCAGGAACTTTTCATATAATAATTTATTTACTCTTTACAACAGTTATTGAGGCAGGTGTTAATATTATATCCATTTTAGAGGAGAAGGAAACTCACTTGGGGCGGTGATTTGCCCAACATCACATGGGCAGTAACCTCAAGTCCCTGTCTTTAACCTTTATACAGGGTGGAGCAAAAGTAGGCTTACAGTTGTTCTTATGGAAAGTAGTACAATAATTAATACGAATAATACAAGAATAAACTGTTTCGCATACTCACAACTGAAAAACTACTTTTGCCAAACCCTATACTCTGCCATCTATACCACCTCCTGTGAATATTTTTGTATCTTTGCATCTCTGCAGGTCTTGGCTCTAAACCCTATTCCAATGTTTTTCTAAGTGTGACCTCAGGGATTCCACCTCCCTGCTTGCTCATCAGCAACGTAGATTTCTGGCCCTGACCTCCTGCATCAGGGTTTTGGAGGTAAATTCTAAAAACACCCTCAGATTTGAAAATCTCTGCCTGAACAAAATAGGCGTTAGAGGATTTAATGACTGAATGGAGTCAGTTGACTCCAGCTCAGACCGAAGGTATTGCAATACCGAGTAAGGACAAATGGAGGACACATATGTGCACTGGCATCATAGACTTGCGGCTCCTGCCTGCCATGGGTCATGGGATGCTGTGGACCCATCAGAGATTCAGATCTTTGCTCTCTTCCTCCTCTGCCCATCTCAGTCTCTCCAAACCCTGGCTACTCCTTCCTGGATAATTTACTGCCTCTTGAGGCATCAGTATGTGTACTCAGATTACTTCAAAGTAGTCCACTTGGGAAGCTGTCTTCTTTTATCAATCCCTCCTGTCTGTCACCTTTCAATAGGATGAATCTGTACCCTAGGTGTGGCTTGTTAAATGGCTTAAATAACACTAGTCATTTGGGGAGAAAATACTTGCAAATTACATATCTGATAAGGTTAATATACAGAATATATAGAGAACTCCTAAAAAAATCCAATTAAAAACTGGGCAAAGAACTTGAACAGCCATTTCTCCAAAGAAAAAATACAAATGGCCAATAAGCACATGAAAAGATGCTCAATATCACTAATCATTAGATTTGGTGCCAAAACCACAACAGCTACTACCTCACATCTGTTAGGATAATTACTATTAAAAAAAAAAAAGTGGCCCTGGCCAGGAAGCTCACTTGGTTAGAGAGTCATCCTGATATGCCAAGGTTGCAGGTTCAGTCCCCAGTCAGGGCATATACAAAAGCAACTGACGAAGGCACGAATGCATGAATGGGTGGAAAAACAAATCGTCTCTCGAAAAACCAATACATTTTAAAAAATGGTAAAGATAATAAATTAAGATAACTTATGTATATTTTACTACAATAAAAATAATTGGGGGGAAACGATAACAGCTAACATGCTCATAGAATGCTTACCATGCGGCAAGCACTGGTCTAAACACTCCACATGTGAGAACTCACTACAAAAAAACACTAATCATTTACTCAGCACTTACTATTGCTCGCAACAATCCAATGAAGCAGGTGCTACTATTTACACCTATCTTACAGATACGGAGGCGAGGAGAGGTTAAAATTTGCCCATGGTCACAGAGCTGGAAAATGCAGAGCCAGAGTTAGAACTGAAACCTGTTGGGTGTGAGAGCCCACTTAACCATATTGCTTCCCACAGTTTAAAGGTGATCCATCACTTCCTGGGCACTGAGTCTCATTGGACGCCTGGCACTGAATCTCATTGTTTTTAATAACTCACCTGATTAGAGACTTTAAGAACATATTTACATTTCTTCTGCAAAAGAATGGTAACATTAATACAGTGGATTCCTTTGGCAGCAATTCTAAATAAAGACATTAACAAGAGCTACTCACCGGACTTAAAGTAGAAATGCCCACACCCCAAGGCAACTTCAGCAGACACATTTAGATACCTCCCCTTCATCCCTCATCAATTATCTCCCAACTGGTTATCTTATCCTTAGAAAGGAACCTCTCTCCTCTCTCTCCCTCCCATCACCTTCCAGATCTACAAGGCATCCCCATGCCCCTTTTCTTCCTAAAGTGAATCTTCTGCAACATCCTGACCCAAGGAGCACTTTAGACAAATTCAGTGTCTAAGATAACTCAAGCTGTCTCAGTCCCCCTGCCCCCCAGATAGCTGCCAATAGAGGCAGGAGTTAAGCACATGCATTAACCTTTTCATGTCTAAGAGGACAACTTTCTTTTCTACACCAAGGGTTGCTTCTTGGCTGCCCCTTATTGTCCGTGCCCACATCCCCAAGTTGGGTGTATATTCTCCTAAATTCAGGAATAAAATTCTAGCTATTTCCAGACAAAGATAGAGGTAGGAGTCTATAGAAACGAGCTAGGAAGGAGCTTAAAATACTTCACATTCCAGAAACACCCTCCCTTCCCCCCAGGAGATGGCTTTATTCCCACTCCTTTCTCAGCAGAGTTGGACTCAAAGGAGCTGAAGCTTGGAGTCAGGCAGCTGGTGCTAGCTGTGTGGGCTTAGATAAATGACTGAAATGTCTCAGCTTCAGTTTGCTTATCTGTGAAATGGGGGTGACACCATCCTGTTCTCCAGGTTACCATGAGGATTAAGATACGTAAAACAACTGGCATCTTATTGAGGACCAGGAATTCATTCAAGATCTAGTAAAGGGAGAGAACTCCTACAAATGAGTTTCTTGACAAATGTTCTCAAAAAAGGATGGGAAGCCTGGCTGGTGTGGCTCAGTGGGTGAGCACCGATCTATGAACCAGGAGGTCATGGTTCAATTCCCAGTCAGGGCACCTTCCCTGGGTTGCAGGCTCGATCCCCAGTGTGGGGTGTGCAGGAGGCAGCCAATCAAAATGATTCTCTCTCATCATTGATTTTCTCTCTCTCTCTCTCTCTCTCTCTCTCTCCCCCTTCCTCTCGGAAATCAACTATATATATATTTTTTAAAGGATGGGAACAGCCCTAGCCAGTTTGGCTCGGTGGATAGAGCTTCAGCCCACGGAAAGAAGGGTCTCGGGTTCTATTATGGTCAAGGACACATACCACATTTGCAGGCTTGGTCCGGCCCTGGTCTGGGTGCGTGTAGAAGGCAACCAATTGATGTGTCTTTTTCACATCGATATTTCTCTGTCTCTCCCCTCCCCTTCCACTCTCTAAAAATCAATGGAAAAATATCCTTTGGCGAGGATTTACAACTAAAAGGATGGGAACAGAGTTGACATTAACTAAAAGGAAAATTAAATTTTAAGACAAGAGTCCCAGCAACCCAAGTCTCTTTCTATCAAACAGCTACTTATAAACTGGGTTTGGTGATGTAGGGGCAGTGAGGGTGGAGTGGAAAGTTTACCTGACAGGAGTCTGGGTTTGGGATTCTGATTTTGTTATGCGACCTTAACCCTCCAGTACCATGTGGCAGATATTGCCTACTTACCAGGTTGTGATGAGGGTCACTGGCTAAATGCCAGGAATTTATAGTTGTTGTTTTTTTTTACTCTACTCAGGCTCCATAGGAGTGCCGGCAGGCAATACCAACTCAGGTTTTAGCCGTAAGGCAGGGGTAGCTCAAGCAAGGTGGCCTTCTCCCACCATGCCGCTCATGGCCCTTCGAAACAGCAACCGCTTCCCTTTCCATCCCACTGATGGGCAAAGGGGCTGGTTATGGAACATATGCATCACTTCATCCCAGTAAGTGGCAGGCACAATGCGCCCCCCCCCCCCCCCCCCCGCCCACACACACACCTGGAGTTCCAAGCAGCAGTTAAGCGATGGAATTTCATGTTTACCTCCTCCACACACCCCATGCTAACAAAACAAGCTGATCGTTACTATACTGTGGGGAAGATATTCAGAGGTGGTTTCAAATCCCAGCTCATTGACTTACCAGCTGTAACTTTGGGCAGTTTTGTTTCGCTCTAAGAACCTGTTTCCTCTTCTGCAGTCCTGGTGGGTGTGGCACAATATGGAGAAGTAAGCTCAGGCATAGGCAGTACTCTATCAGGAAGAGCTATTATTAAGTTCTCTCCTCTTGCATTTACAGCAACTTTATAAGAACTACGGGAGGAAAGGGAGTCTTCATTCTCCTTCATTAAATCCAGGGAAAAAAGGGGGGAGGGTCACATTACATCACAAATTCACTGAGAATTTCTAAAAAGACATCCTGCCATGGGTCATCAGACCACTAACGTAAGAACAGTACCACCCTAAATACAAGGCTTTACAGTTTAGAAAGTGGTTTATCATCTACTACTTCACTGAATACCTGCCAAATCCCTGTGAAGTAGCATTTATCCCCATTTTACAGATAAGGAAACTAGGACTCAGAAAGATTAGGCTAAAGGCACAGAACAAGTGGTGGAACCTGGATTTCAAGCCTTCTGAAGTACAAATTCAGCATGCTTTGCAATTCACAAGGGAATTTCGTGTTCACCAAGAGCCAAGCCTACGTTGTTTAGACATGTCTGAAATGGCATTTCAGCAACCCAAAGTGGAATGACCAGGTGAGCAATGTGGTTAGAGAAATGCAACCCTCTGGCTCCTTTGTAGCTACCCTGAAACAGTCTTCCTTGGTTCAGGGAGACTCAGTTGGCATAAGCTGCCCCCACTCTGACATGTTTGAGAAAGTTTTATTAGCTGTCCCAGAAGGCAACATTTTTAAATCAGGCGATCAATAATTACAACTAAATACATAATTTCAGATAAACTTGCCTTTCAAAATAAGTCAAGACTCTCACAACAGGATAATTGCCCAAGAGCTTTTTTCTTGTACAAAAACGCCACCACTTTGCAAAAGGCATACAAAAATACAGTATTAAAAAAAACACACACAAAAAAACTGCTTCCGGTATAATACCCAACAGCAGCTCATAAAACACAAGCTATTCAGGTGAGACATCAGTAACCTATTTCCCACCCATTCTCCAAAGACAGTTCCAGAAGTCACTTGGCTCCAGAAAACCATGCTCCAAAAGGTAGAGAGGCTTTCTCCAAACTTCCACTGGGGTTTTCTCTAGGGCCAAGAAGCAACCTCAGAAACAGACTCTCGTGCATAACAGGTTTAGAAGTAGCAGGTGGCTTTCCAGAGCCACATACAGCTCTCAACCATCCTTCCCTCCCCCACTTTCAAACCCACAGCCAGCAGAGCCCTGGAAGGGGGGGTCGATCCTTTTTTCAGAATAGGCTTGGGGGCTCGTGAGGTTGCCCACAAGACACTACAGGGTTAGGTTTTTTTACAGACTGGAAGTTGCACCTGGAAGCCACTTGGAGGTGCGGAGTCCAGCTGGGGCAAAATGCACCATGGTCCACTGAGCAAAGCCCCCACCCCGGGAAGCCAGGCGGCCTTCTGGAGCACTGGATGAGTCCCAGCAGCTCTCCCAGGAAGACCTTCAGTAAGGCCCAAGTTCTGAGACAGGGATCTGACTCATGGCAGGCTGGCAGGTGGCCCAAGGGTGGCTGCAGAGACACAAGCTCCTTGGAGCTGCACGAGGACAGGTTTGCACGGTTCTAGTAGAACTTCAAACTTATCAGTCAGGGCTTGAGATTAGAGGAAGCTGCGAAAGAGGAAATGGTACAGTTCTCACTCCTGATGTGCCTGACGACCGCCTTGAGAAAAGATTCCAAGATGGAAGACACCTGGGTGGGGAACAAGTTCACAGCCAGAACCCCAAGCCTTCCCTTGGTTCGGACCCATGTCCCTGCATCTTGGGGAAATATTTCTGACCTCTGGGAAAGGGGTGCTCTAACGCCCATTGCTAACAAAGGCAGAAGGAAACAAAAAAGTCCCTTGTGAGGACAGAATGGTCTTTCCCTCAGAGGAAAGGGCCCAGAGGGCTTTGAGACGAAGAATCTAGAGGCCAAGCTCTTTAAATGTTCTCAAGGCAGCAGCATTGAGTGGAAGGAGGGGTGTCATCTGACAATATATATGTATATATTGGAGGTTTCCAACTCCTCAGCTACTGTAAAGTGTCTGACAGTGAGGTAACGGTCCATGTTGATCAAGTCTGCGAGCTTGTCTTCACCCAAGACAGCTCGTATGTCTCCTGGAAAAAGGAGCCTCAGGGAGTGCATCCAGGCCCAGCTGTCCCAGCATCACCCCAGAGACACCAGTGGGAGCATCCCTTCCCAGCCTAAAGCTCATCCGGAGTGTGAGATTTCATGCAGGCTGGAGGCCCCGACAACGTCCACCACCTGTTGCATAGCATCTGTCAGGCTTTTCTTCAGAGCTAGTGAGCTAGGCAGACCCCAAGGCTCCTCAGTCAGCTGCCCGCCTGAGAAGCCAAAGGCGCCAGAGAAGACACAGTGCTCCTGTTGAGTCAGGGAAGAGGGAGAGCTGGGTTTCCAGGGTGCACCAGCTGCAAAGCATCCTGGGATCTACTGTCCAGACTGTCCCGCCGTAACCAAAATGTGCAAATTACTAAAGGGGAGAGGGACGGTTAAAAAATTAACTCAGGTCTTTGTAAGAGCAGTCAGGCGTTTTGGTCAGTTAGTAGCCACTGAGATACGCAATTCTTTTCTGCAGTTGCTGCTGCCGGCATCGAAGCTGCCTTTTCTCGGTAGCCATCCTCTTCTCCGCCCCCACCAGGGCCTGCAAGTATTCCAACGCCTTGCTCAGGATCACCACTTTAGGGGCCTTGGAGCAGCTGGCCAGGGTGGGTACCTGGTCCCTCAGGGCCAAGAACCTTGAACGGAGGTCATTTCGCCTTTTGCGCTCCAGGAAGTTGTGGTTCTTCCTCTTGGTCACATCCTCGGTGTCAGAGCTGACAGGTCTGGGGTGGCAGGACTGGGGAGCCTCACTTTCTATCGGCAGGGGGCTCCCAACCTCTTCATGTACCTCATCTTCCTTTTCCTCTGGAGCATCTGTCTCCAGAGCCTCTTCTTGAGGACCTCTCTCTGGAGGCCCTTCTTGGGAACAGCTCTCGGGAGGAAAACGGGCGGCATAGTTGTGCTGTTGCTGATGGATGGAGATGTGGAAGTGTTTCATGCAGGGGTCCAAAGGGTCTGCTCGCACTGTGATGGTGACTGGCTTCCGCACACCCAGGGACTGTCTCTTCTCCACTGTCACAACATCAATTTCTTCACCCTCTGTCCAAGAAGAGAGATCAAGAGAAAAACACACCCCATGAGAAACATATACAAGGATCCTACGCTGGGAAAGGAAGTGACATTTTTCTAATTTAGATATAAGCAAACTGAAGTGAAGGGAAAGACAGCTGATTCATTTGTAATGGGTAAGGGCAGTGTGGAGGAAAGGAAGGGAAATAAGCAAGAAGGGAAATATTCTCCAATTTCCTTTTGCACAGCAAGGCTTAAGTAAGAACAAAAGGCAGGCCCAAGCCAACAGCCCCCAGTCTGCACAGGCTCTCCCCTCCCCCACTGAGAGGATGGAGAGAAAGAGCTATCAGCCTGGGACAAAGTTTAGCTATAAAGATCTTCCCCAGTCGGGTTCTTTCATGCCCCATCAGAATTGTAAATGAGGGGTCTGTGGGCAGAGTTGCCCTTTGTTCCTGCCCAGCACAGCCTGCACTTGGGGAATTGTTACTTTTCACAAGTTATAAATCCTATTATTCCCCCACCTCTCTATTCTACTATCCCTTTCAGACGAAGATTCAGAGAAGGGAGGGCTGCAAGGCATCTCTCATCTCTCCACACCCACAGAGGGGAAGGAAAGGTTTCCGTTAGGGGCATTTTGCTATCGGGTTCAATGGGTTTCTAAAGTCATCCATCATTTATAGGTTGCCTGCCCCACCCCCTTCCCTGGACCAGAATAGGGTTGGATTTGTAATTGCAGGTCGGCAAAAGCTGCAGGAACTTCACAAAGGTACGAGCGACCATTTCCACGCTACCTGTGCCAGGGATAAGAACCAAGCAGAATACCCCCATGCAAGGGCTGAAACACCAGGGGCCTGGACATGCCCCATCATTCCCTGGCTTGAGGGTCTCTTAGGTTACCCCAACCAGGAGAGGGGCATTTAGGGGGAAACCTTCCTGCTCCACACGTTTTTCAGACCTCCACATAGCAGACCACCTAACGCATTTCAGCCTGACAACAGAAGAGCTCAGTTCTCTGTCTCTTTTGCATATCAGGAAGCTTGAGCCCCTTTGTCAGGAAGGCTTCCATTGTGTGGACAATCGCATTACTTCTCCATTAATAAAACCTGACCATTCAGCCCTCCTGGCCCCAAGGCCTGTGATTGGCTGGCTAAGCTGTGTTTGGAATGCTGTTTTACCCAGCCCCTACCGGCTATTGGCTGAGCTTTGCCATCAGTCACTCTCCCCACCCCCCTCATTGTTTGCAATCTGTTGCATTTTGTTCTGAGCCATGTGGCCTGTGAACCAGGAGCTTGCAAACAGGTTCAGGTTAAAGGGCAGGTCAGAAGATTATTCAGCAGGCTCCCCCGCATCCCAAACTTTAATATTTCAATGTTAAACCTGGTGGCTGGGAAGGCTCGGCCTAAGGAAGAAATAATGTAAGACCACTATTCCCCTTTTCAGAGAGCAGCGTCTAACTCTCCCCAGACAAGGAAATGCCCTCAGCTGGACAATCAAGGCCAAGCCCCTCATATGCCAAGGGAGAAACAGACCTAGATCATCCAAATCCACACATCACTTTTGTAACATTCTGGACCTCAAAGTAAGATCTCAAACTCCCAAAACAGTGCTCTTCCCACTCTTCCACTCCATCAGCCTTTGTAGAGATCTATCTTTACTGGTTTCTTGATCTCCAAATTCCCATTCCAGCCATTAAATAAATACAAGCTTTTGGTATAGGAAGCAAGCAGGTTAAAAATGACCTTAAACACAGTGGACTGGAAAATAGTTGACTTTTAAATTTTTCTTGTTATCCTTACTTTTTCCCTTCAAGTGTATGACGACTTCCATACCCTATTCCAGGGGTCCTCAAACTTTTTAAACAGGGGGCCAGTTCACTGTCCCTCAGACCGTTGGAGGGCCGGACAATAGTTTAAAAAAATAACTATGAACAAATTCCTATGCACACTGCACATATCTTATTTTGAAGTAAAAAAACAAAACGGGAACAAATACAATATTTGTATTTGCATGTGGCCCGCGGGCAGTAGTTTGAGGACCCCTGCCCTATTCCCTAGTCCCCTCTAAATGGTCATGTAAAGTTATCCTTAAAAGTGAACAAGTGGGACATCTGTAATACTTTCAACAATAAGATACATTTTTTAAAAAGTGACAGGCTTTTCTCTGTCCTGCATCTTATAAAAGCACCCGCTCCGATATTTCCTATGGATACAGAGGTCCGAGAAGAGGGTAGGCTAAGAACATTGTAGCCTGGTGGCCTGGGATGCTGGTCTGCCCTTAGTGAGGTTTACACTTGCATTCAACGGTGGGGAAAGTGGCCTGGAATTCCATATCCTTGACCCCCCAGCATCTAGATTCTAGAGAGTTTGGCACAAAGTAGGGGCCAGCGAACCTTTTTCGAATGCACGGAGGCAGCTGAAGCTCTCGGATGGATTGGGAGGGAGTTAGAGGGACACCTTTCCAACTCAGGCCAAAGCAACAAGGCAAGACGTAGCCCTTCTCCGATAAACTACACTGAAGACCCTCTAAACATCAAGAAGTACCTGGTTGAGATGGAGGGTTGGGCAAAGAAGCTGGCTAGATGGCAGGAAGCTGGGGCTCACCTCTAGTGATTTCCTATTTCTAAGCCTCAGTTTTTCCATCTGTTAATGGTCAGGGTTCATTCCTTCCTTGTCTCATGGGTAATGGTGTGGATGCACAAATGATAAGGGATGGGAGCATTTTAAAGTCAAGCAGACAGGAGACTAGGTTTTTAAAAGGATGAAGGCTTTGGCTTTGCACAAAAGGCTCCTCAGCTTCCTCTCTCCCTAGGGGAGTGTGAGTTTCCCAGAAAAAGAGGCAGTAACAAAAAACTTCAAGCCTGGAGTGACCCTGAAGGGACCTCTTCCAGCCTCCCAGGACAGAAATCCCCTACTGTCCAATCCCGTATTGTCCTCTCCAAGCCTCACCCTTGTCTCCCTTGTCCCCTGGGGTTCCAATCATCATCAAAGAAGCGCTGGCTCCCACGCCACTTCTTCAAACTGTTTACTAACACACCCACGTGCCAGACAGACACTGCTGGGGGCTACACTGGCAGCTTCAGCCCGAGGAAGGGGGAGGTGGCCGAAGGGCTTGCGAAGATTCAGTGCCTGACCTCAAACTGCGGCAGAGTTTTGGCCACCCATGGGGTGCCCCCCTCCACACACACCTCCTGATCAGCCCGGGGCAGTCCTTACCCGAGTCGCTAGGGCTCTCGGACCCCGAGCAGGCCTGGGTCTTGGGCTCGCCCAGTGGACAGGGGGCAGCGGGCACCGGGGTGCCGACTTCGAGGCTGGGAGCGCAGTCCGGGGCGGCGGGCAGCTTCGGCGGGTTCCCCCGGGGCGCGCCAGTGGCGATCCGGTCGCTCACCGCTCTCTCCAGCCGCTCCCGGGCTGAGAAGCCGCTCCACATGCAGTCACGGCGGATGATGGAGGCGTAGTTTCTGCCCCAAGCTTTCGAGTGGCCCCGGGATTCTGCCTCATCCCCGGCGCCCCCTCCGGGCCACGGCTCCGGGGGACCAATTCCAGGGGCCGGGTCCCCGGCGCCGGGACCCGAGCCCCAAGGCGGCGACGTGGGAGGCGACGGCACCAGCTCGAATTTCTTCCAGATGTCCTCGCTGGGCGCCGTGGAGCGGTAGAAATCCTCCCCGCAGTCATAGTCGTAGAAATAGTGCTGGTACGAGTCGAAGTCCATGTCCGCTCCCTGCGAGAGGGAAGGGGGACGTGCTGATTGGGGTACGGGCCCGGGGAGGGAGGCGTTCCCGGATTCCCAAGCACAGCCGGCTGCAAGGCTCTACCCCTCCCGAACCTCTGGGCTTGGAACCCACGCCCTTCCCTCGCGTCCCGGGAAGCCCGGTGCTGGGTCAGCGAGCCCGGGGAAGCCGCTCACAGAGCGCGGACGCGGCTGCAGGAGCGAGTTCAAAGCAAACTTTGCCAGCGCCGCCCGGGGCGCAGCTCCCAGGGCCCAGCCGGGCCGGGCGGGGGCGCACTGTGCCCAGAAGGCAGCCTGCAGCCCGCCCCCCGGGACCCGTGCCCGTACCCAGGCGGCCCCTAGTCTCACCTCGCTCCGGCCGCCCGCCACCGGGAGCGGACCCGCTCGGGGCCGGCTCGGGGCAGCCCGGCAGCCCGCACACAAGCACATGCGCGCCACCGAGCGCGCGACCCGCATCCAAGAGCGCGCCCCCGCGCGCGCCCTCTTTCCCTCGCTCGTGCACGAAGCCCCAGACGCTGCTACCGGGATAGGCGCGGGAGCGCGAGATGCAGGCGCATTGTTTCCCGGCTGCCTTATATCTCGTTGCGCGCTCTAGGCTCCGGGACCCGGGGGCGGGCCCTACGGGACAAGCCCCTCCTCCTATTCGCCCCCTCCCAGCAGTCGACAGGTGGGGACTCGGAGTCTCCGCCCCACCCCTGCTGGCGGCTCTCTCCGGCTCCATTAGTCCCTATACCCCACAAATAAATTGCACACGGGGGAGGGCAGGGCAGGCGGCAAGCTGATGCAGCCCGGCGGTCGCCTGGTGGGGGAGTGACTCTTCCCCAAGACCCAGACGGCCCCTGCAGACCGAACTAAAACGGTGGTCCTTGCCCACTCCGGGCTGGGAACGAGGGCTACTCCCCGCCGCGCCCCGCCCTGCCCAGCCCCGCGAGTCTACTTCCCAGGCCTCGCCCAGCCTCGTTCAGGTGCGTCTGGCCCGCGGGGGGTGAGGTGGGGAAGCCCTCGCACCTACACCGCGCCACCTGGCGGCCCGCACTCCCGCGCTGGGGCTGGTCCCCAGCATCTGGTTCTTCACCCGGTGACCGGTTTCTTTAGCTAGGTGTTACAGACCAGGGCCCCAGCGAAACGAGGTGGTGAAGATTCCGGACTTTGGAGCCTGAAACTTCACTTTTTTTTTTCTTTTTAATCCTCACTCGAGGATATTTTTCCATTGATTTTTTGAGAGAGAGTGGGAGAGAGAGGACAAGACACAGAGAAACATCGATGTGAGAGAAACACATGGATTAGTTGTGTCCTGCCCCTCCGCCAACCAGGGCCCGGCAGGGGAGGAGTCTGCAACCAAGGTACGTGCCCTTGACTGGGATCAACCTGGGACCCTTTGGTCCACAGGTGGATGCTCTATCCACTGAGCCGAAGTTCACTTTTCTGTGCCTCAGTTTCATCTACAAAATGAAGGGACAGTAATACCTTCAGAAGTGCGAGTTTTTAAGAAGATAAGGGTATCTAGAGAAGGAATCAGGCCAGGAGGGAGGCCAGCAGAACAGAGCCCCTGGTGCGGTGGTAAGGAGGATAATTTTCCTCCAGGGCCAGGCCACGCGGAGGCCTCTTCCTTACACCACACACAAAATACTCTGTAGGAGTTGTAGTATTAGAGGAAAGAATGGGAATTTGGCGTCTGGAAACTGTTCAAGCTCTTACTTTGCTACTTGCTAGCTGTAGAGCCAAGACATTTGAAGGCCTCTGTCTGCCTACCTGTAAAATGGGAACATTGCTTGCAGCTGCCTCTCTGGCCAACATAATGGACATGTAAACCCTTTATGTCATTTTACATGTAGACTATCTTCGGTAAAAGAGGAAAAGCCAGACTATACAGTTATTCTATTGAGACCAAGGAAAGTAACTTGGAATAGCTGCCAATTAATCTAGAATGCTTCACCTGGCATTCAAGGTCTTGTCTCTGTCTGCAAGCAGCAGCCTGATGGCCTGCTATCTGTGTCTTTCCCTCCCACCTCTGCAGTCTAAGAACAACAACTACTCACTGTTGGCATCCCAGCAGAGAGAAAGGAGAGGTACAAGTAGTTCCGTGTTGTTGGAACATGGGACACACAGTGTGAGTTGATATATGAGTTGGGAGGAGGCAGGAAAGATGATCCCCTGAGCTTTGGATATGTTGGGTCTAAGGTGTATGTGGGACATCTTTGAAAGCTGCAACTAGCTCTTCCTAGCTTTGCAACCTCAGTACCTGGTAGGTATTTATGAACTTACTGAGTGATTCAGCCAACCAGATATTATTGAGACAGCCTGGGTGCCTTACTTTGTGCTAAACAGAGGCACAGATCAGGGAAAATTCAGGTCTGGTTGCAGCCCTGAGGCAGAAGGATTGGAAATGTCTTTTTGGAGACTTATTCTCTGGTCCAGGGGTCCTCAAACTACGGCCCGCCGAAAACATTTATCTGGCCCACCAGGTGTTTTTGCCGCCGCTGTGTGCATAGGAATTTATTCATAGTTTTTTTTAAAACTCTGGTCCGGCCCTCCAACGGTCTGAGGGACAGTGAACTGGCCCCCTGTTTAAAAAGTTTGAGGACCCCTGCTCTGGTCCATAAAAATGTCTGAAGTGGTTGCTGTATCAGAGTTCTTGGTTACAAATGACAGGAACTAACCCTGGATAAATTTAAGCAGAAAATCACTTTATTGGAAGGATTTTGAGTTTAGAATCCATTGGAAGCTGGGAATCTATGCTTGGAATATGAGTCTTCTTTCTTTATCTAGACAAGAGTCCTTACTCAACAGCCCCTCTCCGTGATTCATTGTAGTAGGTGATATCTGGGGGCAGCCAGGAGATGACTCCACCTCAAGAAATAGGATACAGTAAATTGTCATCTGAGAGGCTGTTCCTTCACTTTGCACTTTGTTTGATGTTGGTCTTCCTTACCAGACTATAAACTCAATGAGGGCAGAGACAAATACCAGTCTGGCCCGCGGGGGGTGGGCAGGGCCAGCGGCAAGCTGTAACTTAGAACAGAGTCTGGCACATCATGGGTGTTTTGTAAACGTGTTGCCTGTTTGACTGGACCTACATCTCTACTGCTTTAAAATAGAAATGTGTCAGCTTCCAGTGGCAAGGTATTGGGAAGGGGTAGTAGGCCCATGTCTTTTCATCATGAAGGTGGCAAGAAGAAGGGCCTGGGCCCGGCCAGCAGTTGAGCTCACTGGTTTGATTCCTAGTCAGGGCACATGCCCGGGTGGCAGGCTTGATCCCCAGTAGGGGGGGAGTGCAGGAGGCAGCTGATCAATGATTCTTTCTCATCATTGATGTTTCTGTCTCTCTCGTCCTCTCCCTTCCTGTCTGAAATCAATTTTTTAAAATATTAAAAAAAAGAATAAGAAGCCCCTGAAGCAGCCCAAGAAGCAGGCCAAGGAGGTGGATGAGGAAGGTAAGGCATCTGAGCAGAAGCAAAAAGAGGAGCAGGGGAGACCCGCGGAGCTAAAAGTGAAGGCCACAGGGAGGGGCGCCCTGGCCACAGGTGGTATTAAGAAACCTGGCAAATAAATGGTGATGGGAAAGGAAAATAAAATAGAATACAAAATAAATGAATAAAAGTAAATTTTTATAAAAGAAGGAGGAATCTGGCAAAGGGCTCTCTCTCCCTCTCAGGATCACAGCTGCGCCTTTCCTGTCCCCTTCCGCTTCCCCCCAGTCGCATTGCCTGTACGCTTCTCTCTCCTAAGCTCCAAGGGCCCCTTCTTTTGCCTCTGTAACTTGTTTCCAAAGCCCATTTCTTCTATGGCTCACTTCTTCTACTTCTGTGACTTTCTAAATAAACTTTCTCTTATTAAAAAAAAAAGAAGAAACACCTATGGATTCTTTTATAAAATCACCCCCCCCCCCCCCCGGGATTCAGGGCTCCGTTCTCCTGGCAGTTTGCTAATTTTGCGTAGCAATTAGTACTGACTTCTCAAAACGGGCTATCCCAATACAGTTGGAGAATGTCCCACGTAGTTCCTCAGAGACCGTGGGTAACCCTGTGCTTTTTTATTGCACACTGGAAGAGGCGGAACTTGAATAATTACTAAATTCCCAATCGGAGTGGTCTGGAGGAAGACACAGCAATCCGAAACTAGACATTAATTCAAGCCCTTCCTGAGACTGGGCAGCAAAGAGCCAGGATATGCCTTATTTGAAAATCTGTCCTACCTATTCACTGGCCGCACAGGCCAGGCCACATGGTCCTCTCTTGCAGCCAATCCAACTGTGAGCAGCAGATGGGATAATTTGCATTTTTCTTCTTATATTTTCTTTGACAGGCAAATTAAAGGGTTTTTTTTTTTTAATTAAAAAAAAAAGAAATCTGGCAAAAGGTGAGCTGTTCCTTGTGCCTGGTGATCCTTCATTCCATTCCTGTTTGTTTGTTTGTTTGTTTTGTTTTGTTGTTTTTAATAGTTTATTGATATTTAGAGAGAGGAAAGGAGAGAGAAGCATCCAAGTATTTTTATTGATTTCAGAGAGGAAGGGAGAGGGGGAGAGAGATAGAAACATCAATGATGAGAGAGAATCATTGATCGGCTGCCTTCTGCATGCCCCACGCTGGGGACTGAGCCTGCAACCTTGTCATGTGCCCTGACCAAGAATTGAATCATGACCTCCTGGTTCATAGGTCGGATGCTCAATGACTGAGCCACGCTGGCTGGGCTTACAAATTTTTTGTAACAGCAAAACATCAATGGGCTGCCTCCTGCACACCCCCTATTGGGGATCAAGCCTGAAATGCAGGCACATGCCCTGACCAGGAATCAAACTGGCAACCTTTTGGTTCACAGGAGAATGGCCAACCAACTGAATCACACTGGTCAGGGCAATTCCATTCCTGTTTTAACATATGGATTCCCTGTCATAACATCTCTTGGCACCTATAGCTAGAATGAAGTATTGTCTTGGAGCCTGTTATACATTTAGGAATAAACTTTTGTTTAAAATAATAATAATAGTAATAATAATGCAGTGGCTAATCTCTTTAGTTCTTCTCATTCGGCCAATTCAACCTCAACTGTGAGGTCAGAGTAAACCCAGCCCAGAATCCTGTCAACTTGTGCTCTTCCATCTTTGTTGTATTCCGAGTTCTGTACTGCCTGGAATTAAACCAGCTCACTTGAAAATAAAATAATAAAATGAAATGAAATGAAATAAAATAATAAATAAAATAAAATAAAATAATAAAATAAAATAATAAAATAAAATAAATAAAATAAAATAAAATAAATAATAAAATAGAGATGTGTCAACTTTAGAGATAGGGACAGAATAACTTAGGCCCAGTACAGACTATAACCTGAATAACTGTATTAATGCAGCTAAAGAAAAGAAGGTGCCAGTTAGGAGGGGTCTGGACAGAGATCAAGAAGAGTTGTCAAGCCCTAACCGGTTTGGCTCAGTGGATGGAGCGTCGGCCTGCGGACTGAAGGGTCCCAGGTTCGATTCCGGTCAAGGGCATGTACCTTGGTTGCGGGCACATCCCCAGTGGGGGGTGTGCAGGAGGCAGCTGATCGATGTTTCTAACTCTCTATCCCTCTCCCTTCCTCTCTGTAAAAAATCAATAAAATATATTTAAAAAAAAAGAAAAGAAGAGTTGTCAAGGCAATCACCAGAGTGTCCATCCCTGCACTGCCTGGGGACAAGATGCTAGTCCAGGGACACGGGAGACGGAGGCATCATTCTTTGAAACCACCCAGTTCAACCCACGCTTCACTGGTGCTGTGGGTCACCAAGCAACATGCTGAAAACCACTCTGTTCCCTGTGCAGATTCGCCTCCAGGGAGAGAGTGCGCTCAGCAAACAAGAAGATCCTGTCTGCTTCAAAGCTTTGCCTCCCTTTATAAATTAATGAATTGGTATTTGATTTGAAATATCGGTCTCATGAGCCTGGCTAATGTGTGTCTGTTTATAGAAATGCTGCCACTTTTAGGGCTGACAGCTCTGGTTTCTTCGGAGATGTCTGGAGCCAAGATAGTGATGAATTCACTAAGGTAACAAATGCTACCCTAGGGACGCTCAATTTGTCTGCAATTTTAAATTTTCTTTAAAAAATATTTTTAAAATGTATTTTTATTGATTTCAGAGAGGAAGGGAGAAGGGGAGAGAGATAGAAACATCAATGATGAGAGAGAATCATTGATCGGCTGCCTTCTGCATGCCCCACGCTGGGGGTTGAGCCTGCAACCTTGTCATGTGCCCTCACCAGGAATTGAATCATGACCTCCTGGTTCACAGGTCGATGCTCAATGACTGAGCCATGCTGGCTGGGCTTAAAAAAGATTTTTAATCAAAATAAGACATGTACATAGTGTTTTAAAAATCAACTAAATGTATGACAAGGTTAAAACAAAAAGGCAGTCTTCTGCCCTGCCTTTTCCATCCCTGATTCCCATTCACAAAAGGCAACTAGTCTTTTTGCTGTTTTGTTTTTTTTTGTCCCCAGTACTTACTTCCATATTTTGACCAATCCAGAGAACCTATTTTTTTTCCTGATTTAAAAATTCTTATTGACATTTTACAATAAAAGGAGAAGATGTAGCTCTTATATTTCCCTTTCTACCCCCACATACTTGGTCTTCCCATTTTTCCAGTAGAATTATAGTTCAAATTTAAAATTAGTCAATATTTATAGTATTTTGGCTATATGAATACGGAATACTAACTATATTTCCTTTCTTCTACATTTTTTTTCAGATTTAAATTGTCTCATTTTTCTCTTTTGCTTAGATTTCTATGTATATGACTTTACATATCCATTCCCACTAGAGCTACAATGATCACTTAACATGGTCAAACATGTCAAGTTTGTTTTTTTTCTTGAAAATATCCCTTCTTGGAGCCCTTTGTCTTTCTGTTCCAATTTGAATTTATTGATCTGTAGGCCTGCTCCACAATTTTCATTCTGCAACTTTGTCACCATCATCCTGGAAATTCCCTTTGCTTCTCTCCTATTCTGGCTCCCGTTTTCTGGAGCTCATTTCTTCTTTCTTGATTTACTTCCTCCCATTGGTTAAGCACATCCTCCAGCAGCTGCCTGAGAAAGGGTACTTTTACCTTGCATTTCTGAAATTGTCTTTATTATACTGGCACCTTTGGTTTGTGTGTTTAAAATATATATATATATATATATATGTATATATATACACATATATATATATATATATGTATATATATACACATATATATATATATATATGTGTGTGTGTGTGTGTGTGTGTTTTAATTGATTTGAGAGGAAGGGAGAGGGAGATAGAAACATCAATGATGAGAGAATCATTGATTGGCTGCCTCCTGCACGCCCCCTACTGGGGATCAAGCTGAAACATGGGCATGTGCCCTAATTAGGAATGGAACCAGTAACCTTTTGGTGCATGGGATGGCACTGCAACCAACCGAGCCACTCCAGCCAGGGCTTCCCCCAGAATTTTAATTAATTAATTAATTAATTAATTTTTGTTTTGTTTTCTTCCCAGAATTTTAAAGGTATTGCTTTCCTGTTTCTTAGTAACCAGTGTTGCTACTGAGAAGAGTAATATCATTTAATCTCTAAACCGTTGTATGCGACCTGTTTCCTCTGGAAGCTTTTAGGATGTGCTCTCTTTGTCTTGGCATTCAGGAAAAAAATTTTTTTTCTAATATATTTTTATTGATTTCAGAGAGGAAGGGCGAGGGAGAGAAAAATAGAAACATCAATGATGAGACAGAACCATTGATTGGCTACCTCCTGCACCACACAGGGGATCGAGCCCACAACCGGGCATGTGCCCTGACCGGAAATTGAACTGTGACCTGGTTCCACTGAGCTATGCTGGCCGGGCTACATTCTGAATTTTTTCATCGGTGTGGGTCTGTTGTATAAGAAAGAACTTGACTGGCCCTTGTATGAGCTTCCACCACTGCCTCTTCCTAGGAGGTAGCCTGGAAATCCTTGGAATTTCCTGAGTGATAGAACAGTCGGTTATTCCTGGTGGGCCCTAATGGTTTATGCTAATGAAGGTACTCATGGTGAGTGGCTAGATAATTTAAGATGATTTAGGGAAAGGGCTGGCCCAGCCAGAAAAGCCAATTATGCAATTACAGGGTGGAGGCTTTGAGCCATGTGTTATCTGCCTGCCTTCTGGGAAGGAGAAGGGGGCTGGAAATTAAGTGGGCAATGATTCCATCAATCATGCCTACATAATGAAACCCAAGTAAAAACTTTGGACGCTGAAGCTCAGGTGAGCTTTCCTGATTAACAATAGTATATGTGTATTCTACACATCCATGTGCTGATAGGATCTAACTTCTCCCATTTATCCCTTCCTTCTATTTTTTTTTTTTCAGCCTTTACCACTAATTTCAGAACATTTCACCACTCCAAAAAGAAACCCCAGAGCCATTAAGCAATCATTCCCTCCCTTGTGAGTTTATATATTTTTTCCTAAATCATTTACTGTCATTTTAATGGAATTTCAAGAGTGAGTGGAGATAAACACATGTGATCAATCCTCAGGTTTAGCCAGAAATCTGCTCTTCCTTTCAAACTGCAACAATTCTCATTTTCATGAGGTAGATTCCTGAGCCAGGTTGTCTGAGAGGGCCTTTTGGAGGAGGGAAACTTGATCTGAGCCTTAAAGATGTCTAGGATTCCAGCGGAAGTTAAGGAGATGAAGGTGGGAGAGGATGCGAAGGGAGCGTTAGGGAGGAGAAGGGGGAAGGAAGGGAGAGGAAGGTCTTTGGCAAAAGCACCAGAAGAAATTTAATCAGATTAAAGTCTGGTTTCTTATCCCATGTCTGTGGCTCTGTTACCTCTGCTTGAATTTCACTGAAAAGCAGCCCTTTCCTTAGAACCCTCAGGAATGTGGCCTTGCCTTGAGTGTAGGGAGGAAGGCGTTCTGGAGACGTGGTGCCTCACTCTCTGCAGCCAGCCTAGGGTAAAGGCCAGGCCTAAAGAGATGCGAACAGTTTTCAAGAACAAAGAGAAGTAGGCTGAGTAGAAAACTTATCTGCTGGCAGATAAATAAATAAAAATCACACGTATCTGTTCGCAGACTGTGTTACCCGGGGCCAGCTTGTACGGACTCAGTTTCCTCATCTGTACAGTGGTTATTGCCAGTGGCATTATTGGAGAATCAAATAAGATGCTGTTTGCAAAGTGCTTATCACAGAGCCTGGCCCAGAAAAGAATTTCAAAACCCTCCGTTTTCTTCTCTTTCTTTCTTTGGAGGTTAAAGGCGAACAGTATGGGTGGAGTCTCAACCAAAGCCTTGAATAGCTGACTGAGGACTGATGCTGAAAGCCATGCAGAATTATAGGAGGTTTGTGAGTGGAGGAGTGACACAGAGATATCTGTGCTTTAAAAAGATCACTTCTGGCCTGGCCGGCGTGGCTCAGTGGTTGAGCATTGACCTATGAACCGGGAGGTCACAGTTCAATTCCTGGTCAGGGCACATGCCCAGGCTGTGGGCTCGAACCCCAGTGTGGGGTGTGCAGGTGGCAGCCGATCAATGATTCTCTCTCATCATTGATTGTTTCTATCTCTCTCTCCCTCTCCCTTCCTCTCTGAAATCAATAAAATATATATTTTAAAATGAAGAATGTAATATTAAAAAAAAGAAAACAGCACTTCTGAAGAAGAGAATCCAAGCATAATGCAGGAGAGTCCCTGAGTCCCAACTCTACATCTGATTGACTCCATTTTCTTAAATGTGTCCAACCCTCATCCGTGTTTCCCCAGTGGGCTATGAGTTAAAGAAAACATTTAATCCCTAACACAAACAGGGTCTCTCAGCTTGCCTTCTTAGAGATAGGCCTAATGGGAGGAGCTCCCCATACTTGAAGGGCATGTGGGATGAGATGGGATTTTGAGAAGCTCTGGAGATTGTGATATGGCTGAAGCGAAGGGGGCCTTCCAGGCACTGCCCCTCAGAGAGGGGGAAATGCTTAGTGCCTGAGGACAACTGTGAAACCATATGGCCCCCCTTAAAAAAACTTTCCTCAAGATGGATGATAAACCTCATCCATACCCTGCTTTGGGTTCTGAACTCTAGGCACAGGTAGAGCAAGATAGTCACCTGGAATGATTCTTCTGTCCACTAGAGGGAAACCCAGGCTAGGGAGATGGTGAATGGGCACAGGATCTCTGAGGCTGGAGGAAGCAGAGGATATGCTGTGTCTGATTCTCTCGTACTAGTTCCGTGAGAGCTGGTTGCATTTTCAGGAATTGTGGGAGCTGCTGGTTAAACACAGTCATTAAAAATTAAATTATTGCCCTGGCTGGTTTGGCTCAGTGGATAGAGTGTCGGCCTGTGGATGAAAGCGTCCCGGGTTCAATTCCAGTCAGGATCCCAGGCCCTGGTCAGAGCACGTGCAGGAGGCAACCAATACATGTATTTCTTTCACATCAGTATTTCTCTCTGTCTTTCCCTCTCTCTTCCACTCTCTCTAAAAACCATTGGAAAAACATCCTCGAGTGAGGATTAAAAACATATTAAAATTAAGTAATATAAATGTACACTTAAATTATATCAAAACCAAGATAGTAAAGACTCTGAACTTAGTCCTTACTTTTTATTTTACTAGATCTTGCTATTATCTATTGCACCTGTTATGGTGGGAGTACTATATAATGGTGTGCTACTGTCCAATTCCAACTTTGGGAGCTTGGCATTGACCGTGGTGGAATATTTACTCCATGGAAACCCACAAATGCTACATTCAGGGTTTCTCCCCATTCTGTGCTAAATGCTAGATCTCACTGAGATCGAGGCCTTTTCCACATTAGGTTTTGTGGGAGGACATAAGCTTTTCCAGCTGTCTGGCCAACACAGACACACTTAGAGATGTCCCCATGGATTCAGAAGGCAGAGGGGTGAGAGAGTGGGGGTGGGGGGAGCGTTCTTGTGTTGTTGCAGGAGTTTGACACAGAGGTCCTCACCCAGTCTCAGGCTTTGTGCAAGCTGCCCTGCCCCGAAATCTCTCTGTGCTCAGGCATGCCTTTCTCTCTGCCTAGTTCCCCCAGTAGAAAGGGTGCTTCCTGAGGGGTAGGAAAGTGCCCACCTGGATGTGTATCCCCAGGCCTGGCCCATGTTAGAGTGGCTACACAGAAACCCTATTCGGGAACAGGACTCAGACAGATCTGGGCTCTGCCAGCCCTACCCGCATGACTTGGGAAGGACATTTAAGCCCATCTGGTCTTCAGTCTCCTAACTTGTCAAATAGGGATAAGAAGACTCCTCATGCACTGCTGCTATGAAGATTAAGTAAGATTATTCACGCCAAGCTCTCAGCTGGGCATTCCATCACCTAGGAGGTGTTTCCTGATGTAGAAGCTATTATACGGAGGGGTGGGGTAGGTACTAAATTTAAATCGGCTCTGAGTGCCTGACCTCCCTGACACTTTGTGTGGCAAGGAGATGGGAGCAGGACGGGAAGGGCCAGGAGGCGACAAATCCGTGGTGGCACTGCTGGCAGAAGTGTCCCAAGCACAACTTGGAATTGGAATTGGGACGGGGAGCCTCTAGCCAGGATTTGGAGAACGCTGGGTGCCGGACAAGAGGCGCCTCCTTAGTAACCCCCTCCCCACCTCCAGGCTGGGTGGGGCTTTGGGGCCGGAGGGCGGGCCACCGGACATCGCAGGCCCCGGGCTGTGCGCAGGAAGCGGCGGCCCGGGCCGTCCTGGAGCTTCAAAGCGGCGGAAGGGAGGGAACAGCCCGCACCTGCATTGTGCAAGCCCGGCTCCCCGCAGAGTCGCCGCGGACCCTTGGCGCTGAGATCCTGGCCTGCGCGGCTAGGGCCCGGCCCTCGGCTTTCAGGCAGGTAGTGACTGGACACAGAAGACTCTCTGCACGTTCGTCCATTTATTTCTACATTCACTCATTCATGCATCCAGCGGTTATCCAGCTCCCGCAGGAGCTGGTGAGCGGAACAGTCCGTGATTCCAAGGGCCTTCACAGTTCGCGGCTCTGTGGTCAGATGGCTGGGTCGGAAGCCTGGCTCCTTCACTCGACCAGCTGTGTAATTTAGGCAAATTACTTACCCTCTGGCGTCAGCGGATGGAGAGCTGGATTAAATGCGTGGGGGACTTGTGATCCATTACTTCCTTGAGTGTTGGATTTAAATGAATCCACGTGAAGCACTTGGAACCATGTCGTGCCTGCAACGACCAAGCATTCATTAAATGTAGGATTTTTTAAAAAAAAATGCTCTGCAACTTACCAAGTTAATTTTTTTAATTTATTGATTTTTATTATTATTATTATTTTTAATATATTTTATTGATTTTTCACAGAGAGGAAGGGAGAGAGATAGAGAGTCAGAAACATCGATGAGAGAGAAACATCGATCAGCTGCCTCCTGCACATCCCCCACTGGGGATATGCCCGCAACCCAGGTACATGCCCCTGTCCGGAATCGAACCTGGGACCCTTCAGTCCGCAGGCCCACGCTCCATCCACTGAGCCAAACCGGCCTCGGCTAATTTATTGATTTTTAGAGAGAGAGAAACATCGAATTGTTGTTCCACTTATTTATTTATTTATTTAAAATCCTCACCCGAGGATATTTTTTCCATTGATTTTAGAGAGTAGCAGAGAGAAGGAAAGAGAAAGAAATATCAGTGTGAGAGAAACACATCTGTTGGTTGCCTCCTGCACGTACGTGCCCTCAGGGTCCTGGCTGGGAAGGAGTCTGCAACTGAGGTATGTGCCCTTGACTGGACTCGAACCTGGGACCCTTAGGTAGATGGACACTCTATCCACTGAGCCAAACTGGCTAGGGCATTCCACTTATTTATGCATTCTTTGGTTACTTCTTGTATGTACCCTGACCGGGTCCAACCCCCAACCTTGGCTAATCAGGATGACATTCTAACCAACTGAGCTGCCCCGCCAGGGCTAGGATTTTTAAAAAATAGTTTTTATTATTGCAAAAGGCCATCTTAAGAGTCCTGTGAAAGATGTACTGGAAGGGCCCAAAGTTATATACTGAAGGTCTGAACAGTGGATTTAAGATGATTTTTAAAAGTTTTTTTCTTGTTTGTTTTTTTAGCCAAACTGACAAATATACAGGGGAGCAACATCTCATATGCTCTCAGATTTAAAGATTTTTAAAAGCTAATATCCAACATTAAAAAATTGTGACATTTCATCTAAAACTCAGATTTGGTCTTAAACGATCCAAGGCCTAGGAAGCTTGTGTTTCATAAGCTGCTATTGGGTGTTTTGCTACAGGCAGTCTCTCTCTCTCTCTCTCTCTCTCTCTCTCTCTCTCTCTCTCTTTTACAGTACATTTTTGTATGCCTTTTGCAAAGTGGTGTTAATTATACCAGAAAAAAACTCTTGGGCAATTCCACTGTTGCAAGGGTCTGCAAGGCAAGTTTATTTCGAAAGGCAGACGTTGTAATTATTGATTGCTTGATTTTAAAATGCTGCCTTTTGGGACAACTAGTAAAAGATTTCTCAAATATGACAGAATGGGACAGTCTGTGCCATTGGAATCCCCTGAATCAAAGAAAAGATCTGTATGCCATTGACTTTTCCCAGTGAGGCTAGAGGCCAGAAGCTAGTGAGTGGGTGGGAGGTGGGCAGTCCTGACCAGGAAGTGGAGTGGAGGTAGAGGGAAGGAGCAGGCAGATGACAGGCACTTAGTAGAACTGACAGGATGTGGGGTATGAAGGAAAGAGCGGAGGCTGGGCTGACTCAGGTTTCTGGCCTGGAACAGTGGGTGGGAGGTAGACCCATTCACTCACTGACTTGCGGTTCAGAGGAAAAGAATGAGTTTGCTTTTAGCCATGGGGGTTCTGAGAGTCTGGGTCTGTTATGAGGAGATTAGTGGTCTGGTGGTCAGGAGAGGGAGCTGGGCTTAGATGTGCCTTGGGGAGACGAGAGGCCTGGGGAGTGGGTGAAATCACCCCAGGGCTGTGTGGGATGAGCAGGAGGCCTAGGATGGACCTTGAGGTCCTGTTTACAGTAAGGGATTAAGGATGATTAAGGGATTGGATTAAGGACTTTAAGGGATTGGAAGGATAGTAAAGGAGAGGAAGAGGAGTTTGAAAGACTGCAATACCCAACTGCCTCCTCAGATGGTTTCAGCCTTCATCCTGCAGGACTGGACCCTGGCAAACCTCACTGCAGAGGTGGACTGAGGAATAAGTGGGCAGAAGGGATTCTGACTGGAGCCTGCTGCAACCCAAATGAAAGGGGAAGAGGGGCAAGACCCCAGGCTCCTGCCTGCCTCCCAAGGTCACTCGGTGGGCTTCTGGGACACTATTGGGAAGGGGATCTCAGAGGAAGGGCCATGCTGTGCCTCACTGGCTGGACAGAGAGCAAACAGGGCACCCAGGACATTCTTCTTAACTGAGGGGCAGTTGGGTGGCCAGGGGTGCCAGTAGCTGCCACGTGGTAGGATACCTGCAGGTCAGGCTAAGGAGCCCCATCCCTTGTGCCCAGCGTGTATTGTGATTGTCATTGATAGAGGCCAGCCGACTTGCTTGGGAGCCAGAAATTTGGGCTAGGGCAGGGCTGAGCTTGGAACATGCATTGACTCTTACTATGTGCTAGATACCGCACACGTTTCCTCTAATGAGAACCTTATGGAGGAAATAAAATTCCCCCCATTCTACAGAGGAGGAAACTGACGCTCAGAGTGCATAGCAACATTCCAAGGACACGCAACTGCTGGGAGGCAGAGTTGGGAGGACAAGGAGCTCAGGCTCTGCTCCTAGGGTTTCTCCTACGGTAGCCCCTCTGCTGCCATGGCCTCTCAGCCGCCTGGACCCCTGGGCTCTACCTTGGGTGTCCTCCCAGCCTCCACTCTCTCCCTCACCCTCAATCTAAAAAATGATCACCAAATCCTGCCCCCTCTACAGATCTTGCATCTGTTCCCTCTGTCCATTCCTGGAAGGCTGTGGCTTTTTTTCCAAACAATATGAGAAGGTTTATTTTAAAAGTCACAGAGGTGGAAGGGAGCTGTAGGAGAAATGGGCTCAGAAACAAGTTACAGAGGCAAAAGACGCGCCTTTGGAGCTTCGGAGAGGGCAAGGGAAAGGTAACATGCCTAGGGAGAAGAACGGGGTGGGGAGAGGCACAGGCATGCTCCCAAGAGGGAGAGCTGCCCTGGAGGCATTGCCCCTGTTTGGGCCTCATGATCTGCTCTGGCTATTACATCAGCCTCCGCTTTGGTCTCCCTGCCTGCCAGTTCTCCCACCCCCATTCTTTCTCCACATCAGCAGCTAGAGGCTCTTTTAAAGCACAAGTCTGGCCTGGCTGGTGTGGCTCAGCAGTTGAGCGTCGACCTATGAACCAGGAGGTCAAGCTTCGATTCCCTGTTGGGGCACGTGCCAGGGTTGTGGGTTGCAGGTTCCATCCCCGGTGGGAGGGAGTGCAGGAGGCAGCCGATTGGTGATTCTCTCTCATCACTGATGTTTCTGTCCCGTCCCCCCCTCTCTCCCTTCCTCTCAGAAATCGATAAAAATATATTTTAAAAATAAATAAATAAAATGAAATATAAGTCTGACCATGTCCTTCTTAATACTTGCCAAGGATGGCCGGGTGCCCTTTGATAAAAATCCAAATTCCTGTGCAGGTGGGCTCTGATCACCAGCCTCAGCAGCCGCATGTTCACTGGCTCCCCTGGCCTGTTCCAGCCAAATATGCTAGTTCACCCTCCTCTGAACAAGCCGGGAGCTGGGCTTTCTCACCTCTGGACCTTTGCTCCCACTGCCTACTCTGCTGACCACAATCTCCCTCATCCATCTCCGCCGACTAAAGTCGGGCTTGCTCCGTAGAAGGCCCCTTTGCCAGAGCCTAGTGTGCCTTGGATTAAACTTCTCTGTGTTCCTATCTCTCTTTCCTACTGAGCAGCATGAGCTCTTGTGTGTCCCTCCCTCTGCGCCCAGCATAGTACCTGAAATGCTGGGGAGGCTCTGTAAGTGTGGGGTGGGAACACCATGGCCTCCATCTCCCATCCTCTCCAACCTGGCCTCTGGCTCCTGGTTCAATCCCTCGCCCTGGCCTGGGTTCACACCAGTGGTGATAATAGCTCCAGGTCAGGCTCTTGGCTCACTTCCAACTCTGATTCTAGCTCTGATTTACTTCAAGCTTTAGCTCCAGCTCCTGGTCTAACACTAACTTTGACTCAATATCCAGGACTCAATGTTTAGCCCAGGGGTCCTCAAACTACGGCCCCCGGGCCACATGCAAATACAAATATTGTATTTGTTCCCATTTTGTTTTTTTACTTCAAAATAAGATATGTGCAGTGTGCATAGGAATTTGTTCATAGTTATTTTTTTAAACTATTGTCCGGCCCTCCAACGGTCTGAGGGACAGTGAACTGGCCCCCTGTTTAAAAAGTTTGAGGACCCCTGGTTTAGCCTATGGCATTGGGTCTAAACTTACAACCCATCCAACTGCTTCCTACTCTCCTGACCCCCAGCTTCACTTTCCTGGGCTGACGTTTCCTGCTTTCCTGATTAGGAGGAGGGAGAGCAAGAGAAGACTAGAACAGAGCTCCATGCAGCCTCCCCACTTCTGGGATAACCCCAGCCTTGGAGCCACCTTGCTGGAGCATCCTGGCCCAACCTCAGGCCCCTGACCACTGCTGCGGGAACAAATAATCCCAGGTTCACAGCATTTGAACCATTTACTGGCTGTAAGGATTTAAGCACCTCCTTGGGCCCCTATTCTGCTCCAGCCGAACAAGCCCGGAGCTGGGCTTTCTCACCTCTGGACCTTTGCTCCCACTGCCTACTTCTATGAAATTGGATAACAGATGATGTAAGAAAGACAAGAGACAATGCTGTGGAGGTCTGGGCATGGCGCCTGAAACAGTGTAGATGTCAATAACCTTGTGGGCCTTTGCGCTTCACCCTGTCCCCAGGTTCATGAGGTCAGCTCCTGCAGGTGCCCAGCACATTTCACAGAGCCCATTACATAAGGGCTTTTCTGTAACTATGATGTTGGTGGGCCTGGCACAGCCTTGTTTCCTGGCTTCAAGCTTGGACTGTTGTCCCTGGGGCCTCTTGGCCAGTAGGGGCAAGGCCAAGGCACTATACTGGATCCCCTGCCCAGAACTGCATGTCCCTGATGTCAGGAGTAAATACAGACCCAGAAGGTACTGGGGGAAAGGCTGGTCTCCCCTCTGTGGCTCTCCCTTGTTGTGGGTTGAATAAAAGTATTTGGATCGGGGAAGTATGGGTGCTTCCTTCTCACCTCTGATTGTCTTGCTGAATTTCTGTCTCATCAAAGCTGAGAAGACAAGAATTCCAATGGATAAGGGAACTTGGGGACCCTGCCCCTCAAACACAGGAATCAACAGTGGAGGTCAGGGTGTCATCTGGAGATGAGAGAATGTATATGTATGGATGTATGTGTGGCATGGTGTGTGGTAAGTATAGTCATGTAAGAATATCATGTGTAGTATGTATATGTCTGTATGTCATGTGTGTGTGTCTATAAGTGATGTGGGTAGTTGGAGGGCTGTGCCTATATGTAGCATGAGTATGGTACATATATGTGACTTTTGTGTATTACTATCTATATATGTGGTGATAGATGTAGACCTGGGTATGTGATGTAAACAATGTGTGTTGGTGTATCTATATGTGATGCGTGTCTCATGTGAAGTAGGACGAGTGTGAGCTGGAGAGTTGTGTTAGGCAATGGGGAAGTGTTGGTGTGTTTGGGATTTCCTGCTAAACTCTCTGAGGTGGCAAGGTTATTGTCCATTCGCTGCAGGGGTATTAGGGGCAGAGTAAGGGGGTTGGGCCTATTCTCTAAAGATCCAACATCCTCCACACCCAGCTAACCGCCCTGCCCTGATGTCTGTAAATACTCCAGGGAAATAAATATAACCTTTGGAAGTCTTGGTGATGTGTCTGGGAGAACGCTCCAGCTGGTAGCTCATGTGGGCAATGCCCTGCCTTTGACCAGAGGTGAGGTCAGTGAGGTCAATGGCCTTGCTGCCACTAACAGGTCCTAGATGATTGCCTCACTGTTGTCTCAGTATTGCAGCCCTGCTCCAGAGCTTCCAGAGACTCCCTGTTGATTGGCATCTCTAGAAACTCCAGGCCCAAGAAGGAAAGTTTAGGGATGTGTAAGGCCAGGCCACACCCAGGCTTCTGAGCTCTGGAGGAACCTAATTTTAACCCCAGCTGTCTCCTCCCTGCTCCACCTCTAGAGGTGCCTCCCCTCTCAGAATGACTCCTTAGATTATGTGATCCTGCCTGTGTCTCCCATCGTTCCCAGATACGCACTCCCTGCTGGGGACACCCAAATTGCATTTTCAAGAAGGCACTCTGCAGTCTACTGCCAAAAACACTCTACTCTGCCCTGCTAGCTCGGATTCATCCCTCAAAATTCAGGTTAACTGTCAGAATGCTTTCTGAGGCTGAAACTACTAGTTGTTCCCTAATATCCATCCATGATCCTGCTTGTCCTTAGTCATAAAACTCTGCTTTTTAGCTGGGCACAAGGTTGGCCTGGAGTAAAAACCGTATTTCCCAGAATTCCTTGCAGCTAGGCATGGCTTTCACTTCTTTGCACTAAGTGCTGGTCAATAGAAGTTGTGAGCAGAAGAGTTTTGTGTAACTTCCAGAAACTACTTTTACAGGGAAAGTGTGCTATTTTCACACCTTCCTCCTTTAAAAAAATGTTTTTTATTAATTTGAGAGAGAGACAGAGGAAGAGAGAGAGAGAGAGAAAGAGGCATCAATGGGCTACCTCCTACACCCCCCCTACTGGGGATCCAGCCTGCAACTGGCTCATGTGCCCTAACCAGGAATTGAACTGGCGACCTCTGGGTGCATGGAATGATGCTCAACCAACTGAGCCAGGGCCACACCTTCCTCCTTCAGACTGGCAGAATGCAAATGTGATGACTAGAGCTTGAGCAGCCATACTGGACAATGAGATAGAAGCATCATGTGAGGGATGGCAGAAGGCGGTAGAGCTATAGAGCTGGGTTCTAATGATTATGGATCCACCATACTAGCTTTGGAATAGTTAATTCCTGCCTTTTAACTGCTTGTAATGACTGTTATTTAGGGTTTTCTGTCATCTACAGCCAAACCCAAGCCTAATTGATACACTTTTTTATTAAGAGACTAGAGGCCCAGTGCACAAAAATTTGTGCACTGGTGGGGGAGGAGGGTGGGGGGGGGGTGTCCTTCAGCCCCACTTGTGCCCTCTCACAGTCTGGGACCCCTTGGGAGATAACCACCTGCTGGCTTAGGCCCACTCCCCAGGTGGCAGATGGCAGGCCCGATCCCTCGGTGCCTGCCCCGCCTCCCTCCGTCATGCACACGGCAGGGCCGATCCAGGGTTTGAGGCGCCGCCCTGGCTTGGGTTGCACACAGGACGCCCGAATGGCGGCCGTGCGGGCTGGCCAATTGCTGCTGCACCGCCTGGCCGCCCCAGGTCAGGTTGCACACGGACACCTGCCGCCCCGGGAAGCAGATAGCAGGGCCGGATGGTGGCAGAGCAGGCGGGATGGCGCTGTCCTGCCCTGCCTGCAGTATTCAAATTAGCCGCCATCTTTGTTGGCAGTTAATTTGCATATCGTGCTGATTAGCCAATGGGAGACGTAGCGAGGGTATGGTCAATTACCATGTTTGTCTATTATTAGATAGGATTTTCTCGCTTTAGCTGGTTTTTCTCAGTGGATAGAGCATCAGCCTGAAGGGTCCAGGGTTTAATTCAGGTCAAGGGCACATGCCTGGGTTGTGGGCTCGATCCTCAATAAGGGGTGTGCAGGAGGCAACTGATCAATGATTCTCTGTCATCATTGTTGTTTCTACCTTTCTCTCCCTCTCCATTCCTCTCTGAAATCAATAAAAATATATATTTTAAAAAAAGAGATTTTCTCGCCCTGGCTGATTTGACTCAGTGGATAGAGCGTCAGCCCACATACTGAAGGGTCCTAGGTTTGATTCCGGTCAAGGGCATGTATCTTGGTTGCAGGCTCAATCCCTGGCCCTAGTCGGGGCTTGTATGGAAGGTGGCCAATTGATGTGTCTCTCTTATATCCATGTTTTTCTTTCTGTGTCTCTCCCCTTTCCTTCCACTCTCTCTAAAAAATAAATTGGAAAAAATATTCTCAGGTGAGGATTAACAAAACAAAAAACAAAAAGGATAGAGAGACACTGAACAGACTGTCCAACCTCAGAGGGAAGGCAGGGGAGGGGGAGGGGGGGTAAGAGATCAACCAAAGAACTTGTATGCATGCATATTAACATACACATGGACACAGACACTGGGGCAGTGGGGGCTTGTCCTGGGGGATGGGAGTGGCCGGAGAGGGATCAATCGAGGAGAAAGGAGACATATGTAATCCTTTAAACAATAAAAAAAAAGAAATTTTCTTTTATTTTAAATCCTCACCATAGAATATGTTTTTTAAAAAAACACAAGAATATATTTTTTAAAATATATTTTATTGATTTTTTACAGAGAGGAAGGGAAAGGGATAGAGAATTAGAAAGATGGATGAGAGAGAAACATCCATCAGCTGCCTCCTGCACAACCCCTACTGGGGATGTGCCCACAGCCAAGGTATATGCCCTTGACCGGAATCGAACCTGGGACCTTTAAGTCCACAGGCTGACGCTCTATCCACTGAGCTAAACTGGTTACGGCCAAAATAATATTTTTATTGTATTTATTTTTTAAAATATGTTTTTATTTATTTCAGGTAGAGGAAGGGAGAGGGAGAGAGAGAAAGAAACATCAAGGATGAGAGAGAATCATGATCAGCTGCCTCCTGATGCCTTCCACTGGGGATCAAGCCCACAACCCAGGCATGTTCCCTGACCAGGAATCGAACCATGGCCTCCTGGCTCATGGGTTGATGCTCAACCGTTGAGCCACACCAGTGGGGCTGGTATATTTTTATTAATTTTAGAGAGACAGGAAGGGAGAGAGAGAGAGAGAGAGAGAGAGAGAGAGAGAAACACTGATGTGAGGAACATCGATCAGTTGCCTCCCGTAGTACCCTGACAGGGGATCGAACCCACAACCTGGGTATGTGCCCTGCCAGAGTCAAACCCTCAACATTTGGTGAACTGGGACAATATTCCAACCAACTGAGCCACCCGGCCGAGGCCTACACTTTAATTGGCTCAGATGTTTCTTCTCTTGTCCCCTCAGCTCTCTGCCAAGACACTCCAGTCTAATTTCCTAGCTCTATCTGCTCACAAGACCCTGAGCTCAAACAGGCAGGGTTCATGTCATTCACCAAGCACAGTGTGTAACAAAACAAAAAATTTAGTTATGTATTAACAGCTATGTGAAATTCACGATCAGGCATCCAGATTTGGGTGGAGCTATAGATTGGGGAGTTTTAAGTATAAATATGATCGCTACAGGGATGGGAGAAAATGGGGTAAAGAGGAAAGAGGAGCAAAGAAAGAAGTCCTTAGACCTTTAACACTTAAGGTCATGTGAGTAGAAAAAGACCTAGAACAAGGCTGAGAAAAGCAGTAAGTTGACAAGGACTGGGCAAAGGGCTTCGGAGCAGGTGAGCTCAGAGAGAACATGTGATCATGTGGTTTCCTCCAGCAGCTCGCAGTAGCCTGAGATAGGAGCAGAGAAGGAAATCAGCTGGGTCTGACCCACGATGAAGGCAGGGGAAGGTGCTGGCAAGAGAAATGCCAGCCCTATGGCAGGTAAAACTAGGAAGTGCTGGTAGGTTGGGTGAGGATAGAGCGGTGGAGGGATGGGGTTGAAAAACAGGTGATGTGGACCTGCGGGCATGCGCGAGCTGAAGGGAATTTGACATTTTTTCAGGGCCCAACCAGGGCATGCCATGCCTGGGATAAAATCAAGGCCACCAAGTAGTTGTTCTGGTTCTGCAGAACCTCAGCCTCCTTCAAAATCTTTCCCGAAGAGCTTTGGGAATCCCAGGGGCTTTTCATATATGCCCAGAGTTCCTTCATGAGGCTTGCTTCCCATTTCTCTTGTCTTGCTCAAGAGAAGCCGACTCTTGTCATGCTAATACCCAATGAAGGCTCTGCTGCTGGTGAAGCTTAAGGGGGGCTGATGTGACTGCTGGTGCTCACCTGAGAGGCCACCCCTGACCAAAGTTAAGGGCACTACTGTTGAAGGAAGCGGTGGTCAAGGGCTCAGGATTCTAGAGTCCAGGACATCTGGGTTTCCATCCTGGCTTTGCCATTCACCGGTTCTGTGACCTTGAGCAAGTTGACTAACTTCTCTGAGCATAGATTTCCTTACCTGCACGGGAGGCTAATAAAGAACCTACCTCATGGAATTGTGGTGAAGTGAAAATGAGGGGGAAATTTTTTAAATATATATTTTTATTGATTTCAGAGAGAAAGGGAGAGGGAGAGAGAGATAGAAACATCAGTGATGAGAGAGAATCATTGATTGGCTGCCTCCTGCACGCCCCACACTGAGGATCAAGGCCGCAACCTGAGCTTGTGCCCTGACTGGGAACCAAACCTGTGACCTTCTGGTTCATAGGTCGGTGCTCAACCACTGAGCCACGCTGGCCAGGCTGAAAATGAAAAAAGTTTTTTTAAAGAAATTTCTTCTTTTATAAAAAAAATATTTTTTATTAATTTCAGAGAGGAAGGGAGAGGGAGAGCAAGATAGAAACATCAGTGATGAGAGAGAATCATTGATTGGCTGCCTCCTGCACACCCCCTCCTGGGGATCGAGCCTGCAACCCGGGCATGTGCTCTTGACCTGAATTGAATCCAGGACCCTTCAGTCTGCAGGCTGACGCTCTACCCACTAAGCCAAACCAGCTAGGGAAAAAATGAGAACATTTATGTAAACCACTTAGCATAATGCCCAGAATGGGTGGCTAATGAATATTAGCAATTACAAAAATTTTTTGATTAATCTTCACCTGAGGATATTTTTCCATTGATATTTTTTTTTAAGAGAAAGAGAGCCAAAAGGAGGAGGAGAGACAGAAAAACATCGATGTGAGAGAGAGAGACACACATCGGTTGGTTGCCTCTTGCACAGCAACTGAACCTGCAATGAGGCAGGTGCTCTTGACCAGAATTAAACCCGGACCCTGCAGTCTGAGGGCCGACGCTCTATCCACTGAGCCAAACTGACCAGGGCAATGCTTTTTGTTATTTACAGTTGACCCTTAAACAACACATTTGTACTAAATAGGTCCATGTATATATGGACTTTTTTTCAATAAATATACACCTGGCCCTCTATATCCCCATTCCAGGTGTCGAATCCATGGTTGGGAATGTGTGGGTGTGGAGGGCTGACTATATGCATTGTTCCATGCCGTTATTTATTTATTTGTTTGTTTGTTTCACATGGTGGCTGTTTACCACCTTCCTGGGCTTTTTATTGTTGTTGTTTTGTTTTTTTATTGATTTGAGAGAGTAAGGGAGAGAAAGAGAGAAACATCAATGATGAGAGAGAATCATTGATCCGCAATCTCCTGCACACCCCCTACTGGGGATCGAGCCCTGACAGGGAATTGAACCCTGACCTCCAGCTGGTTCATGAGTCAATGCTCAACCACTGAACCACACTGGCCGGACTCTATGCTGTTGTTTTCTTTGTTGTTGTTTTTTTTGAGAGCAAGGAGAGGGATAGAGAGATAGAAACATCGATGAGAGAGACTCATCATTGATCAGCTGCCTCCTGCACACCCCCCACAGGGGATTGAGCCCACAACCCAGGCATGTGCCCTAACCAGGAATGGAACCAGCGGCCTCTTGGTTCCTGGGTCAATACTCAATCACTGAGCTACACCAGCCGGGCATCTATGCTGTTTTTTATAAGGAACTTGAGCATCCCCAAACTTTGGTATTTGCAGGGGGTCCTGAAACCAATTCCTGGTGGATACCAAAGGACTACTGTGGTTAACTTTTAGGGGAATCTAAAGTTATATGTGGATATATATATATATATATATATATATATATATATATTAAACACATAATATACTAAGTAGACTGGATGTCCTTTGGACGAACCTGGGGCTGTGAGGATGTGAGGGAAGCCTGGGGTCCCAGGTGCCAGAGGGAAGCCAGTGCCACCAGCCTAGTCTTGCATGAATTTCGTGCATGAAATTCATGCACATTAAAAAGGAATTAATTAGAGGAAATATTTTAATATTTGCCCTTTCTCTATAATAGAAGTGTCAGAGATGAAAGAAAATTAGTAAAATGTATATGAAAATCTCCCTCCTGTCAAGAGTCTGGGGTGCACCGCAGGACCCAGAGTCAAGTCCCCACCCACCCCGCACTTGCCTCCAAATTGTGCAAGACCCAGACCTGGTGGCCCCACCCCTGTCAAGCCCCGAAGGACAGAGGGCGTGGCCTCAGGTCCCCAGCCCGGCACAAGGGCTCAAGGGCATGATGACCATTTGCATATTAGCTCTTTATTATATAGGATATATATTACTGATTATATATATATATATATATATATATATATATATATATATATTGATTTCAGAGAGAAAGGAAGAGGGAGAGAGAGAGAGAAACATCAATGATGAGGGAGAATCATTGATCAGCTGTCTCCTGCACCCCCCCTAATTAGAATCAAGCCCTCAACCTAGGCATGTGCCCTGACTGGGAATCAAACCATAACCTCCTGGTTTAACCACTGAGCCACACAGATGGGGCCATATGTGGATTTTTGACTGCACGGGGAGGAGATTGGTGCCCCTAACCTCCATGTTGTTCAAGGGTCAACTGTATAATCCTTCTTACATTCACTAACTCATTTAACAAATAAGCTATAGACATTCCCCCACATGTGCCCAGTGCTTCTGCCAAAAGGTATTTCCTGATATTTCCCAACATTTAGCATGTCCCCTCCTCCTGCTGTGGCTTTGCACATGCTGTTTGCTGTGCTTGAATTGCCCTTCACTCCTCATCTGCCTGGCCAATTTGCCCTTTGGGCTAACACTTAGTACCTCAAAGAACTTGCCAAGACTTATCAGGCTGGGTCAGATACTTCCTCTGGGCTTGCACATGACCAGGGCTATCTCATTGCACAACTCCAGGGGGGACCGATCAAATAGAACCCTATTGTTTTGTGACGTGGCAACGTTGCCCATATCTCTCCTCTGTTTCCCTTTATCATAATTTTTATCAGACACTTACTATAATGACTTATTTACCTGTTGATCTCTACCTCTAGACTCTGAACTCCTCGAGGACTCTGTCTGACACAGTGTCAGGACTTAGTGAATGCTCATCTGAATGAAGGGATTCTGCATGCATCCTTTTTTTTTTTAATATATTTTATTGATTTTTTACAGAGAGAAAGGGAGAGAGATAGAGAGTCAGAAACATCGATGAGAGAGAAACATCGATCAGGTGCCTCCTGCACATCTCACACTGGGGATGTGCCCACAACCCAGGTACATGCCCTTGACCGGAATCGAACCTGGGACCTTTCAGTCCACAGGCCGACGCTCTATCCACTGAGCCAAACCGGTTTTGGCAGCATGCATCCTTGCATTTTGGGACTCCCAGTTTGGCTGGGAAGACAGAATGGACAAACATAAAACATGTCAAATATTGAACATGACCAGAAGTTTCACAGCCCTATGTGTTTCAGACCGAGATTTTCTAGAACAGACAAACAGTAAGGGAGGATGAAATGGTCAGAGTGGTGGACTGGGGCTGAGACATAAAGAATGAGTTTGCAGCCCTAGTCGATTTGGCTCAGTGGATAGAGCATTATCCCATGGACTGACGGGTCCCAGGTTTGATTCTGGTCAAGGGCATGTACCTTGGTTGCAGGTACACCGGCCCTGGTTGGGGTGTGTGCAGGAGACAACCAATCAATGTGTCTCTCTCGCATTAATGTTTCTCTCTCTCTCTCCCTCTCTTTTCCACTCTCTCTAAAAATCAATGGAAAAATATCCTCAAGTGAGGATTAACAAAAAAAAGAAAGAATGAGTGTGCACTTGGAAAACCCAATGCCCCGCACTTTGGGTTGCTCTACTCAGAAATGGGAAGAATTCTAGCCTTCCCCCATGATGTTCATCTAGGCCAAAGTGAAGGAAGTAATCTTTTCAAAGTTCTTACAAGAATGTTATATATCTAAGAGGGACCATCATGGGTTGATGCTCTTTGCCAGGCGTCCTGCCCCCGCCTTTTTTAATGCATGCTAATCTGGGGCATGGCTTGAAGCAAGAGGATGTACCCAAAGCAACTGACATTGCTCTAAAAAATAATTTGAGTTATCCCCATTATGGGCAGGGATCAGAGTACAGGGCTCTTAGGAGAGTGTGACCCCACCCAATATGGATTTAGACAATACTGTTCCTGAGAATAAACACTTTTTAAAAACATATATTTTATTGATTTTTTACACAGAGAAAGGGAGAGGGACAGAGAATTAGAAACATTGATGAGAGAGAAACATCAATTCAGCTGCCTCCTGCACACTCCCCACTGGGGATGTGCCTGCAACCAAGGTATATGCCCTTGACCGGGATCGAACCTGGGACCCTTCAGTCCACAGGCTGATGCTCTATCCACTGGGCCAAACCAGTCAGGGCAACACTTTTTTTTTTTGTAGGAGTGTGTGTGTGTGTGTGTGTGTGTGTATGTGTCTGTATTTGATCTACATTTAACCACCCCTCTGTCATCCCCACTTGGCCCAAAAGGCCAAATCTGAACAATGAGGAGGAGGTATAGCTCCTCACTTCTCACTGGCAAAGAGACTTTCAAGAGATGGGACACTGAGAGAAAAAATGCCAAGCCCACCCTAGGTTATTTGGCTGAAGCCCATTTCCTGCACCCCTCCCACCTCCTGCTGTGATGTGCTTTTAGGCTGATAACTCAGATTTGGGGAAGTGTTCTGCTAAGTATTTCTTTTAAAAAATATTTTTTAATTGATTTCAGAGAGGAAGGGAGAGATAGGAGCATCAATGATGAGAATCATTGATCAGCTGCCTCCTGCACACCCCCTTCTGGTGGTGATGGGGAATAACCCAGGCAGGTGCCCTGACCAGGAATTGAATCATGACCTCCTGGTTCATAGGTTGACGCTCAACCACTGAGGCACACCAGCTAGGCTGCTACGTGTTTATTATCCTGTTGCTCCTATCCCATTGGCATAGGGGGGTGAGGTTTCCCGCAGAGTTTGATGGAGATTTTGCTTGGTGAGAAGGTGGTCTCTTTCTGTGGGTGCGAGGGAAGGAAAATCTGACACAGGAGAATAAAGTTAGAAACTGAGTGTCCTCATGAGGGGACATTCTGTTAACAAGTTTTGGTTCTCTTTTTCCCTGTGGGCAGTCATGTGACACGTACAACTTAGAATGATTTCTTCTAGTTGTATTTCCTTACAGGAATTCCTGCCCCTTCAGTGAAGTCTGTCGCAGGCACCTGGACCTTGAATTCATGGCAGCATTGTAGAGACAGCATGTCCAGCAGGGGGGTTGGAAAGGAGGCCTACTGGACATTAGCTCCAGAGCAGGAGAGGGAGAAAGGGGATTTTCCTTGAAGGGGAATAAAATATGAAGCAGTCCATTGTAGGGTGAAGGCAGTGAGGGTAAAGGGCAGGACTTCAACAAAAGCTTAGGTAAACCCTGGAAACTACCTTTTCTGGGGATGGAGATCTTCAAGCCCAGCTTCTGGCTGGAACAGAGGGTGTGGTGACATCTCAGGGAATGAGGTAGGAGAGTTAGATGTGGGTGCCCCTTCGTCCCAGTCCCAGTTCCTGTGGCAGCCTGCCTCCCATGCCCTCCTTCCCTCAGGGACTCAGGCTGTAGGCTGTGCCCATGCTTCTTCACTGCTCTGTGCTCTCTGGGAAGGTCCTGGATAACTAGCAGGATGCATTCTGACCACCTGAAGACACCTCCACATAGCCCCTGCCCTACCCTTTACCTCTCTTTTCTTGCTGGTGGTCGAGGAAGTCCTCCAGAAGCTCAAGGAAAGCTACAACCACCTTCACTTTGGCCCTTTCTACCATGAGGGAGCCAAACTGAGTCTCCAGCCGGAGGAGTGGGCTGAGGGGAGAGGCTCAATAATTTGCTACTTTCCCTTCTGTGACCACCTACTCCTACCCAACATAGTAAGCCCAGAGCCTGGAGTTCAGAGGGCAGAGACCACAGCTTACCACCTAAGGTTTAGAACCCAGCCCAGCCCAGCTCCAGAGGTCAGCTCAGGGCCTAGAACAGCCGTGGGCAAACTACGGCCCGCGGGCCGGATCCGGCCCGTTTGAAATGAATAAAACTAAAAAAAAAAAAAAAAAAAGACCGTACCCTTTTATGTAATGATGTTTACTTTGAATTTATATTAGTTCACACAAACACTCCATCCATGCTTTTGTTCCGGCCCTCCGGTCCAGTTTAAGAACCCATTGTGGCCCTCGAGTCAAAAAGTTTGCCCTCCCCTGGCCTAGAACCTAGAGCCCAAACAAGCCCAGCTCTGGTCCAAAATCCAGCTCAGAATCCAGAACTAAAGGCTGGAGTCCAGAATCCAGACTAAGAGACCAGAGCACAGCTCACTCCAGGACCAAATACCAGCCAGAGCCAAAAACCAGGGCTTAGAATTTAGAACAGCTGAGAACCCAAAGCCAGAAGGCCCAAAGCTCAGAGCCTAGAATTCAGGCCAAAGCTAAATCCAAAATCTAAACTCCAGAGCAGTCTGACTTCAGTTTAGAACCGATCCAGTGAAAAGCCTACAACCCAGCACAGACCCATCTTAGCTCTAGAACCTAAAGTCCAGCCTAATAATTAGGGTGGTCTAGAGCCCCACCACACCCAGCCCAGAGCCTAGCAGATCCTTGATGCTCCTTTTAGGGGCAGCCCCAAAGGGAGAAATCAAGGCTGCAAACTGAGGAGGAGGAATTCCAGATCTCAACCTTACTTCTGGCTGGAGGTGAAAAGGAACTGATTATTTGTGTGTGTGGCAGGGGGAGTGTTCTGTGGTCCTCCTAGCCCTGGCCTGGAAGGTCCATCCTGGGGAGTCAGATAGCAGGCAAAACATGGGCCGCCCCTCAGAATCCCACTGCTGCTGACTTGCTATGTGACCTTGAACAAGTCCCTTCCTTTCTCTGGTATCACTTCTCCTAGAAAGGAAACCAGGAAGTGCTTTATTTAGACCCATAGATCGGGGAACATAGAGGAAGGAGTTATTACAAATAGCCCTTTCATCCATGTAGTCTTTCATTCATCAAGCATTTATGGAACACATATAATAGGTAAACTTTAAGCAGGGGTGTGAAATGGTCAGGTTTGTGGTCTTTTAAAATTTGTCTGTTGTTGGAAACTGGATCAGAGGGAATCAGTTAGGGCATTGCTGCAACAGTCCAGGAGAAATGGGATGAGGGTCTGAGGATGACAGTAATGGCACTGTTAACTTTATAAAGTGACAGATGTAGTCACTTCAATCCTCTGCTCAGAATCTTTTCATGTCACCCCCCCCCACCCCCCATCTTCAGGGTGAGGATGCAGGCCTCCTTCCATCTTCTCAGCCTTAGGGCTTACCAATTCCCATCCAGCAAATGTCCAGAGAGTCCAAGCTGCTAAGTGTTTCTGTACTCACCATCCTCCATCACATCTCCAGGCCTGTGGTGCTCCCTTTGCCAGGCACCATCCTTCATCACATTTCCAGGCCTGTGGTGCCCCCTTTGCCTGTCACCATCCTTCATCACATCTCCAGGCCTGTGGTGCTCCCTTTGCCTGTCACCATCCTTCATCACATCTCCAGGCCTGTGGTGCTCCCTTTGCCTGTCACCATCCTTCATCACATCTCCAGGCCTGTGGTTCTCCCTTTGCCTGTCACCATCCTTCATCACATCTCCAGGCCTGTGGTGCTCCCTTTGCCTGGCACCATCCTTCATCACATCTCCAGGCCTGTGGTGCTCCCTTTGCCTGGCACCATCCTTCATCACATTCCCAGGCCTGTGGTGCTCCCTTTGCCTGGCACCATCCTTCATCACATCTCCAGGCCTGTGGTGCTCCCTTTGCCTGGCACCATCCTTCATCACATCTCCAGGCCTGTGGTGCTCCCTTTGCCTGGCATGCCCTTCCATGTCGCAGGCACTCTTACTTGCCCTTCAGGTTTCGTTCCATCATCGCCTCCTCGGTGAAGCCTTCCCAGGCTTTCACCCCTCAGACAAAATCTAGTGCACTCAGATCTCCATTTAGGTCTTTGTCACATTACTTTGTAACTTTTCCTGCTTGTGTTTGTCTCCACAATTCGATGTGACTTCCTCAAAGATCACCCATGCTTTACTCAATTCTGTGTTGCTGGGTGGGCCCAAGTAGGCTTAGTGAACACAACACCAAGGCAACTTTCACCCCTTCTCCAAGTATCTTTTCCTTTTCTTTTTTTTAAAGGCCTCATGTCCTGGCTGGTGTGGCTCAGTTTGTTGAACATCGTCCCATACACCAAGAGGTCGCAGGTTAGGTTCCTGGTCGGGGCACATGTCCAGTCGTGGGCTTGATCCCCAGTAGGGGACCGATGTTTCTCTCTCTCCGATGTGTCTCTCTCCCTCTCCCTTCCTCTCTCTCTGAAAATCAATAAAAACATATTTTAAAACAAACTAACAAAAAAACAACCTGAAACTATTTTTTTTAAAAGGCTCTCATGTTTCTTTTGAAAAAAATCCTCACCCAAGAATATGTTTTTTATTGATTTTACAGAGAGAAGAAGGAAGAGAGAACCATCGATGTGAGAGAAATATTGATCAGTTGCCTCCCATCTGCACCCTGACCTGGGATTGAACCTGAAACCTTTTGGTGTACAGAATGATGCTCCAACTAACTGAGCCACCCAGCCAGGGCAGGCCCTCATGTTTTAAGTTTTTAAACCCAGAACAGAAATGTGTTTTTCCATTGTCTATTTGTTATTGTTGTTCTTATTTATTTCTTTTTCTTTATTTTATTTATTTTTCAGCACCATTTATCCCCCCCCTATACCCTCTCCTACCTCCACACCCGCCCCACAATCACCACACTGTTGTCTGTGTCTATGAGTTTTTCTCTCTCTTTCTTTTTCTTTCAATCTCTTCCTCCATCATTGTCTGTTCATCAAAGGCATCTTGCCAATCAGAGGAAATGGATAAAGGAAAGAAAATTATCATTTGTTGAGATCCAACTGGAAGGTTTGTTTTGTACCCACAAATTGTCTCACCTGACCTTCAGGATAAAAATGTGAGGCATTATTACAGATCAGATAAATGAGACTCAAAGAAGTTAAACGACCGGCCCTAAGTCACAGAGCTAGCTAGGGACAGAAGTAGATTGAAACCCGGATGAGCCTGACTTTAAACTGCACTTGTCAAGGACCTCAGCGATGCCATTATCTTTTGCTCCTGATCAGCATACGATCACCACAAAGTCTGAAGGCAGCCACCAAAAGCCGGAGGCCTCCACATGCCACAGTGAAAATGGAAGCAGCCATCACATGGTGCTGGGTTGTCCAACATGCTTTTTGAGCATGTGGGGCGGGGAGTCGGGGGGTGGGGGGACTTCTGGGCTTCCCAAGGCAGGCTTTGCTTCTGCCATGCTGACCTGAGTCCAGCAAATCATGTACTCGGAAAGACTCTTCCAGTTCTGAGAGGGTCCAGGCCAGGAGATCAAGGCAGGGCCTCCATGTGGTGGGAGCATGAGGAAAGCCAGGTCAGACTCCTGGCCAGCCAGGAAGGGAGAGGTATGGTTCAGGCTTCAGGCCCCACCCCCGCTCCTGCCCCGAGTACACCTCACCTGATCTTGTGGTTCCTGAGGCTATGGGTAGGTTGGTCCAACCCCTGGGGCTCCCTCAGAGCGTGCCAGGGCCTGAATAGCTATGACTCTCAGCTGACCTACCCAGCTTCTTCCACTCCGTCGTTCTTAGGTCTTCTCAGCACTCAGAGTTTTCTTGGCAAGTGGGATTGTTTCTCTCTCCTGGGCGGACGTTGAACTTGGGGGAGTCCAGGATGAGAAGATGCAGGGCACTGGTTGGTGGGGGCAAGGGAGGGCCACCAGGTGTCCCAAGTGTCGATGTAAGAAACATTCAAACCTGTAGAGAATCCTTAAGAGTTTATTTGAGCCAAACTGACGACATGTACTGGGGAACAAGTTCTTAAATGTTCCAGAGAACAATAGTTTAGCAGCTTCTTTTACGCATTTGAAATTAAGGAGGGGCTGTAAGGAAGATTGAAGAGAGCACTGTGGGGATTGGATCAGAGGATATTAACAAGGTTATGTGCTTTCTTAAGAAAGGTTATGTCTTTAAGGGGTGTTACTGCTGACATCTCAAAGGTATGTTCATCTATCAGGGGTGGGGAACCTTTCTTCTGCCAAGAGCCATTTGGATATTTGTAACATCATTCATGGGCCATACAAAATTATCAAGTTAAAAATTAGCCTGCTATATTTGGTCAAACGTTTAATTAACGCACCTCACCCCTAATGCCTTGGCATGGCAAGACCAAATGATTTCTCGGGTCTTATATGGCCCTTGGGCCAATGTTCCCCACCCCTGAAGATGCACAAGAACAATGGACAGAGCTTGCTTAAGGCTAAGATAAACCTATTTATTTATGTATGTATTTTTGAGAGAGAGAGAGAGAGAGAAAGAGAGAGAGAGAGAAACATCAATGTGAGAAACATCAGTTGCCTCCCTTATGGACCCTGACCAGGGATCAAACCCACAACCTAGGTATGTGCCCTTACCAGGAATAAAATCCAAACCCCAACCTTTTGGTGTACAGGACAATGCTCCAACCAACTGAACCACCTGGCCAGGGTGGCAAAGACAAACATTTTTTAAAATATATATAGTTTTATTGATTTCAGAGAGGAGGGGAGTGGGAGAGAGAAATAGAAACATCAATTATGAGAGAAAATCATTGATCGTCTGCCTCCTGCACACCCCACACTGGGGATTGAGCCTGCAACCTGGGCATGTGCCCTGATCAGGAATTGAACCGTGACCTCCTGGTTCATGGGTTGACACTCAACTACTGAACCACACAGGCCAGGCAAGATAAACCTTTTAGTAAAAAGTTAGATGCCTAGGCACTGGTTGGTGTGGCTCAGTTGGTTGAGTGTCGGTCTGTGCCCCGAAAGGTTACCGGTTCAATTTCCAGTCAGGGCACATGGCCGGGTTGTGGGTTCAGTCCATAAGGGAGGCAATCCACCAATGTTTCTCTCTCTCTCATTGATATTTCATGCACTCTCTCTCTCTTCCTCTCTCTTTCTAAAAAAAATCAATAAAAACATTTTTTTTTTTTTTAAAAAAAGGGAAAATAAAACTTATATGCCTAGGGCATGATCCACCATGACTTGCCTACTTAGGAACCTGTGAGGTGACTTTCAATAGAACCCTTTTATTTCATCCACACAAGGAATGTCTGGGAACTCTTCATGCCCCTCCTCCCCCTGACAACTGAGGCTCAGAAGCCAGACTCACCACCCAGCCCATTCCTGAAGCCCAGGATAGGGGGCCTCTCTCTGGAGTGGTCTCTAGCTTTGTGGGATCACGGGTCAGCCTTGGGACTTGTGCCCCACAATTGCCCAACCAACATCCAGGCAGGAACTGGCAGCCTCAGGTGACTTCAAGAGTCCTCAGCTACTTTTCCCCCAAAGAACCTCTCCTGGGATCCTCAGGAGTCCCTCCTTCCTACTTTCTGTCTGCCACCCCCCATCCCCGCTCTGCCACCCTCCTCCCCCCACACCCCCCCACCCGGGACAAACAAAGGGACTAATTGGGAACAGGTTGAAGTATTCCCAACACCGTAGCTGTTCCAGGAAGCTCTTGTTCCAGCCTGTGCCTCTTCAACCTGGCCATTCCCTGGGCTCAGGCCTTAGAGCACCATCCGGCAGGATGTAAACTTACCAGTGGCTATTGAACTAAGTATTGTTAGGGTATGGGCTGGGCTCCTTTTCTCCAGAAGTCAGGGTGGTAGGTCTGCTAGTTAGGGACTGAAAAGATCTTACCATTAGATAACAGACCGTAAGCTATACTACTTGGCAACATTGGCATCTGACAACACCTTCACTTAGCAACAATCTCCTAGCACCAACACCTCAACAGCTCTACCTGACAATCCTGCCTAGAAGCATTCCGGTCTGCTAAAAATACCACCTTGAGTCCCTGACATAGAGCTAGTCCCTAGCCATTCATACCAAATTTTCTCCCTTCTGACTTAAGTGGTCTTACTTGGTGAGGTTTTGCTCAGCATACTAATACTGATAATGATAATAATAAACGCTTTTAAGTGCTTTCTATATGGCAAGCAGTGTTCTAGGCACCCCACTTAATCCTCGTGACAACCCTATGAGATAGATACAATTATTATCCCCACTTGGCAGGTGGGGAAAGTGAGGATCAAAGAGATTCACTAATTTGCCCAAGAGTAACCTGTAATGGTAGGGTAGGCTATGAAGCCTGGTAATCTGTCTTCTGGGATCTTTGCACTTACCTCTGTGGCTCTGTTTCCCAAGAAGCTCAGGGGACCTAGGGAATTCCCCCAAAGGCCTTCAAGGGAGTATTCTGGGGCATTGAAGAAGCCCTCAAGGCTGGGCATGGTGCCCTGTGATGGCACAGATAGGTGCAGAGCAACCAGGTGAGCACTGACGTTCATTTGCCTTAGGTCATGAGGCTGGGCTAGATCCAGAAAGGGTTAAGGATGGCCAGGAGGGTGTTCCCACCACAGAGCAGGGAGCTGTTGGTCTGCTCCTCAGGGAGAAGCCCTTGTCCGCACTGCTATCCTAGGTAGAACATTGCTATGAAAAATGGGCCCAGGTCTCTGCTCCAGGCTCTTGAGGGTAATAGGGCTGGAGAGGTTACCTTCTGTCCATTGTGGACTGGAGCCTCACCAAAGCCCCTTGGGCTCCAGGCCTGGTGGTGTGGGGGTATGAGGGTAGGAGGGAGAATGGCAAGAGGCCCAATGGAGATACATGGTCAGGACTGTATTCATCTGGAGGACAACATCTCTAAGTGACAAATTCATTGACAGAAAAAGATGCCTGATTCTGGGGTTATAAAATTAGTTCCTGCTTCCCCTCTCTTAGTTTTAGGTTCATCATGGTAAATAGGGGTAACAACAACTACCCTTTTCAGTGGTGGTGTGAGGAGTAAATGCGATTGTGTAAATGGCAGGTGCTTTCCTCGTGCTTGCCCAGCACACAGTGGGTGTTCAATAATTGGGAGCTGTTGGATTAGCAGTTAATGGTAAATGAGTGTCTGTAGTGATGTGTTATGGGGCTCTTTCCAGACCAACAGTAGGTATGGTGGAGTTGAAGTCCCAAGGAACAGCCTAGATCTAAACATAGAGAGGGAGAGCCCTGGCTGGTGTGGCTCAGTTGGCTGAGTGTTGTCTCATGCAATGAGAGGTCACTGGTTGGATACTCAGTCATGGCACATGCCTGCGTTTCGGGCTCCATCTCCAGTAGGGAGCATGCAGGAAGCCGCTCAATGTTTCTCTCTCTCCCTCTCTTTTCCTCTCTCTCTAAAATCAATAAAAACATATTTTAAAAACTAAACTTAGAGAGGGAGAGAAAACAGGGGGCAATAGAACTGACATTCAAAACAATTTTGGTGCCCTAGCCGGTTTGGCTCAGTGGATAGAGTGCTGACCTGTGGACTGAAGGGTCCCGGGTTTGGTTCTGGCCAAGGACATATGCCCACAGTAGGGGCCTGTGGAGGCAGCCGATCAGTGATTCTCTCTCATCATTGATGTTTCTGTTTGTCTCTCACTCTCTCTTCCTCTCTGAAATCAATAAACTTTTTAAAAAATTTGGTGAAAACACAATACAACATACAGATGATGTATTATAGAATTGTACATCTGATATCTATATAATTGTATTAAACAATGTCACCTCAATAAATTCAATAAAAATGAAAAATGGGGTTTTATCTTTAAAAAACCATATAGACAAAAATTAACAACAACAACAAAAAACCCACAAAATTTTGACATGCTGGAATAAGCAAGATGACATTGTCCTTCTGTAGCTTCAAGTCTTTGCACAAAGCAGAGGCAGGGGAAGAGACCTCACTTGACCCCAGCTCCAGTGAAAAGGATCTGAATGATTTAGTTGACCACAACCTGATGGGAACTAATCATGGGAGAGAAAGACTCGGGAGCCCAGCAGCCTTAGGCTGCATTAACAATGTCTCCAGTCCAGACTAGGGGAAATAATGGGCCTATTGTGTTGGCTTGGTCAGGCCATATCTGGAATCTTGCATTGCTACACTGACAGACTGGAATCAGGCCAGGACTGGGACCAGCTCAGCCTCAGCTCCCAGGCACTTGTGCTAAGCACTTCCTGTGCATTTTCTTGTTTCACACTAAAATAACCCTTTGAGATAGTCACTCTTTAAAAAAAAAATCTTTATTGATTTCAGAGAGAAAGAGAGAGATAGAAACATCAATGATGAAAGAGAATCATTGATCGGCTGCCTCCTGCAAGATCGGGAATTGAGCCTGCAAGTGGGGCATATGCCATGATCATGGGATCGAACTGTGATCTTCTGGTTCATAGGTCAATGCTCAACCAACTGGGCCAGATACTCTCTCTTTTTATTGTTGTTAATTCTCACCCGAGGATATTTTTCCATTGATCTTTTAGAGAGAGTGGAAGAGAGAGGAAAAGACAGAGAGAAACATCGATGTGAAAGAAACACATTGATTGGTTGCCTCCAGCACGCACCCTGACCAGTGCCTGGACTGGGGATGAGCCTGCAACCAAGGTACGTGCCTTTGATTGGAATCAAACCCAGAACCCTTTGGTCAGCAGGCTATCCACTGAGCCAAACTGGCTTGGGCCAAACAGTCACTTTTAATATCCCTACTTTATACATAGGAAGGTTAACTGGGTTGCCTAGAATCAATCACACAGCTAGTAAAAAGGCCTGTGGCTTTTCTGAATGGGCCTCTCTTGTACCTGGGGAAGGCTGAACATGCACCATTGAACATATGTTTATTTATTTTATTTTATTTTATTATTTTATTTTATTTATTTCATTTTATTTTATTTATTTTATTTTATTTATTTTATTTTATTATTTTATTTTATTTTATTATTTTATTTTATTTTATTTTATTTATTTTATTTATTTTATTATTTTATTTTATTTATTTTATTTTATTTTATTATTTTATTTTATTTATTTCATTTTTTTATTTTATTTTATTTTATTTTATTTTATTTTATTTTATTTTATTTTACATACTAGAGGCCCGATGCACAAAATTCGTGCAAGAATAGGCCTTCCTTCCCCTGGCTGCTGGCACCAGCTTCCCTCTGGCACCCGGGACCCAGGCTTCCCTTGTAGCCCTTGTTTCATCTGGAAGGTCATCCGGAAGGATGTCCAGTCTAATTAGCATATTACGCTTTTATTATTATAGCTATTTTTATTGATTTCAGAGGGGAAGACAGAGGGAGAGAGAGAAGCATCAACGATGAGAGGGAATCATTGACTGACTGTCTCCTGCATGCCCTCTACTGGGGATGGAACTCGAAACTGTGCCCTGACTAGAATTGAACCGTGACCTGGTTCTTAGGTCAAATCTCAACCACTGAGCCACACCAGCCGGGCACCACCAGGTGTCAGAAAGACTGTTATTGGCATCTATGTGTGGTCTCTGTTCTAGACTAATGTCCTCTCATCTTCTTTCAAGGACCAGGTTGATTACTCAGTACTCTCTTTTTCAAACCTTTCTTGAATTATTTCAACCCAGAGTGCCATTGTAGCTTTGTATCTCCCAGGGCTTCTTGCTGGGGAGACACATGCGGTCTTCGGGTGATGTTTGCCAGAGGAAAGAGGGAAGGCTTTGGGATGGGACAAAATCTTTCTGGCCTGGTTCCCCCACATGTGCGTCTCCCTTTCTTCAACTGTAAAATGGAGATAATAATAGTACCACCCTCATTTGGTGGCTGTGAGGGCTGAATGACATCATGGTGAGCATCTAGGAAGCTCTCCATAAAAGGCTGCTCTTATCATCTACGTGTAGTAGTGTAGTAGCGGCTGTGGTCCCCGCTCCTCTCCACAACTTGGGGGTTTGGTGACCGCAGGGGAGCGTTGCCTCATCTTTCTCCCCATCTCTGAGGGCCCCAAAGATGCCAACGGCAGGAAGAGGAAATGGGGAATGAAAGAGGGGAAATGCCAGTGCCACATCCTCCAGGTTTGGAGGAGAGGGAGACTCAAGCGATTCCAGATTTTAAAGGGGGTTCTGAAAAAACTACAGGGAGGCTTCTGAGTCCCTACCTTTCTCAGACTTGGGGTCGTGGAGTGCAGGCTGAACTCGGGGAAAGCTTGTTCTGGGAGGCCACGCGCGCGCTCAGCCTCAGGCTTCAGCTTCTGGTGATGTCAGGTGGCTCTCCCCGCCTTCACTCGGTAGCGAGGTTCGGGCTTCAGAACGTGGCTCAAAGACTGAGCGCCTCAGGGGTGGAAGGCGGGGGGCCGGCGGGCGAGCGGATTGGCTGGAGGCGGGGCAGCAGGGCGCCGGGATTGGCCGGCTCCGGGAGGGGGGGCCAACCTTTAAGAGGTGCGAGGGGGAGTGTAAGGGAGTGTGCACTCGCGTCTGCCGCCGGCCTGCGGGCTTACTCTCGCGCGGTGACTGTGGCGGCGGCGGCGGCGGCGGTTACTGCCCGGGTCCGGACGGAGCAGAGGCCGGCGGAGCAGGAGAGCATCCCCGCGTCCCGATACCAGGCGGCGTGGCCCGCGGGTCATGGCCAAAGGAGAGGGCGCCGAGAGCGGCTCCGCCACGGGGCTGCTGCCTACAAGCATCCTCCAAGTTGGTGAACGCCCGGCCCAGGTGAAGGTGAGAACCTGGCATCCGGGTGGAGGGCCAGGGCCGGTGTGTGTGTGTGTGTGTGTGTGTGTGTGTGTGTGTGTGTTCGCGCGCGCGCGCGCGCGCAGGCTGATGGGGGCATCAGGATAAGCCTGGGTCTGGGATACATTGGGCTGCCCGCGGACTGGCGGCCCCAGGGGCAGGGGTGAGCCTGGAGGGGCCCTGGGGGCCGGGAGCGATGAAGTAGTTTGTAAACCCCAGCACCCCTTTTGCTCACCCTCCCTCCGCACCTCTACGGAGCGCGCCGAGCGCGCCAGCCCACGGCTCCACGAGGCTCCCGGCTCTGCCTGGCTGTCTTTCATTCTTCTGTGACTTGCGCGGCTTAGAAGCCAAAAAGATTCTAAAAGCCAGAGAGACCCCAGAAGTCTGGGAAAGTCCTCTTGGTTCCCCATATCTCCCCCATACTCCCCACCCCCACATGCCTACGTTTTCGCCTCAACTCTGTGAGGGCCGCTCAAGTTCATTCATAAGAACAAGGACTCCGCTCTTAAAGGAGCCGCATTCCTGAGGCGTTTGTGTGAGTGTGGGTGCAGGGGCTCATCTCCTGCCTGTGCTTTGGGCGTCTTGACCTTGGGCACCACCCCCAGCTCTTCTCTGGATATAATGAAGGACCGAATGAAATCAGGTAGCCCCAGGGAGGGATCCCAGGTCATAGATTTCTGCCTGGGTGGTGATTGCCTTTTACTTTTAGTTTTAACTGATCTTTGAAAGGAGCCCAGGCAAGCAGTTAAGCCGCTGCCGTGAGTGAGTAATCTCTACTTTTCCATGGGCAACCTCAACCTCCCTGCTGCCCCACCCAGAGAGAACCCAGCCCTGCACCCGGAGGCTTTTCCTCCCCTCTCCAAGGTCCCCTAGGGGCTAAGGAAGGGCAGGGCAGCTCCTGGGTTTGCCTGAAGCTCTGGCTGCCCACAGGGGCCAGGGATGCTCTGGGACAGATGGAAGGAACAGCTGTGCCTGCAGTCAGCTGGGCTGGGCCCCTACAACTCTAGAGCCCTCGCCCAGTAGGCAGGTGGGTCCTGGCCTCTGAGCCAGGGCAGGAGCTGGGGCTGCGCTTCGGCAGCTCTTGTCAGCAAGAGGATTTTCAGGTTGTGGCAGTTGGTGCTGGGTGGGGACAGGTCCGCTGCTGGAGCATGTTCCTCTTCCAACCTGGAAACGAGCATGACTGAGGCCTTGGGGGGAGTTTTTTAAAGAGGGTGGGCTGATAAGAATCTGGGGGTGGGGTAGGTTGGGTGGCTTAAGGGAAACTTCTTAAGTATGGACTCCCCTTTTCCAGGTTCCTAAGAATAGAGAATACCTTTCTTTTCTTGTGGGAAGTGCTATCTAGCTGGGTGGGAATAGAGCAAGACAGATTTGTTCCGCCTGGCAGAATTGTCTGGAGGGATGGTCCTGTCTTTGGAATTTTCTAGGATGGGGACTAGGAACTTGGGTCTCCTTTTATGCTTTTCTCTTCTCCCAAAAGGAACCAAAGAAGAAACAACAGCTGTCCATTTGCAACAAGCTTTGCTATGCAGTTGGGGGAGCCCCCTACCAGATGACAGGCTGTGCCCTGGGGTTCTTCCTACAGATCTACCTGTTGGATGTGGCTCAGGTGAGTGGACTGAGCATGCCAGGGTTCCTGCAGCATCCAAGGTTTTCCCCACCTGTGAAATGGGACTGGGAATCCCGACTTTGCTGCCTGTCAGAGTCACACTGGATGAGAAATAAGGGTTTGGAAGTATCCAGAATGAGAGTCTATATGCCCCAGGAGGCATAGCTGCCGAAGTCAGGCAACTCCTCCTTGTCTGGCAAGAGCAAGAGAGCCTGGAAGGGTAGGCGGTGGTATGAGGGAGAATGGAGCCTGTTGGTGACGCTGTTCTTAGAAGAGACTGGCACACCATGTCCCCAGCTGGACAGCAAGCAGTCAGCTGGCTTGGCTGTGGGGCTGGTAGATATTGCCAGGCATGTGGATGAGGTGCATCTCATTTTCACCTGAGGAGCAGAGGCATGTGGGGGGAGGGAGGGGAAGGCTCAAGTGCTGGACTGAGTTAGGTGCCCAGTACATGGGATCTTTGACTGGGAGGGTATTTAAGGTGAAGCTGGGCTCCTCTGTACTCGAGAAGCTTTAGCCAGAAGCTTGGCATCCTGAGAATTCATCTTGTCTGAGAGAGTGGGAGGCTGCACAACCACGGATCTCAGGGCTCCCACACTGGCCATCTTTTTTATGTAGTATCGGACTTTGCAAGCAGGGCATCTCAGTTGTATGCATTTACATGTCGGGAACACTGAGCCCCAGAAAGGACAAGTGGCAGCATTCAACAGCTAGTTTTCAAGCAACTTTCATGGGTTGCGCCCTGAGTGGGGTGCAAATATGAGGAACCTGCAGCTAAAGTGTAAAACTGTGTTGTATGTTAAAGTTGGAAGTCTGATTAGGGAGACTGCCATGTGGGAGAGGCCAGAAGTTCCCCAGCTTCCTGGAGCAATAGCAATAGTAGGGTCTTTTCTTTTGAAATATGTTTTTATTAATTTTAGAGAGAAAGGAAGGGAGAGGGACAGAGAGAGAGAAACATCGATGTGAGAATGTAACATTGGTCAGCTGCCTCCTGCACAAGATTGAGCCCACAATCTGGGCATGTGGCATGACTGGGAATTGAACCAGCAACCTTCCGATGCATGGGATAACACTCAACCAGCTGAGCCACACCGGCTGGAGCGCAATAGTAGGGACTTGATGGGTGAGGGAGAGACAGAGACCAAAGAAGCTGTCTATTCAGGCCTAGAAGATTTGGGGGAGGAAATAGCTTGAGTGGGTAGTGATAGGCCACTTTTTAAAAGCATCTATAGGTTCCTTTTTCCACGTCCAAGATAGAGCTTGAGCCATAAGGTAGGGATCATGACTCCCATTATATAAATGGGGAAATTGAGATCTACTGTGGTCCTAACCAGCAAATGGTAACTCTGGTATCAGGTGGCTGGGGGGTCAGGGCTGTGAAAGGGAGGCAAGGAAATCATTCTGGATTCATTCTAATTGATGGGAGTGTTTCAAGGGCAGTGAAGGGGAGGATGTAAGGGAACAGATCTGGGAAAGTTTCTAAGGAGGCACACAGTGCTATAGCTATCAGAATTGTTACTGTCATTATTAACAAGGCAAGTGAAGGTGCTTAAGGCCTGAGTGAGAGCAGCACAGTCTGCCAAGGGTCTGGCTGAGGAGGGGAGGGAGCCCCTGCTATTGCCTACCAATGAAAGCTGAGGTAGGTAGAAGGATGAAGGGGTCATTTTTTGCCTGTTCCCCATTCCAGGTGGACCCATTCTCTGCCTCTATCATCCTATTTGTGGGCCGAGCTTGGGATGCCTTCACAGACCCCCTGGTGGGCTTCTGCATTAGCAAATCTTCCTGGACCTGTCTGGGCCGTCTTATGCCCTGGTGAGTAGAAGAGGTTCCTTCAAGATGGCAGAAGGCAGGGCTTCAGCATGAATACTACCCTTCAGTTTTTCCATGTGCCTTGTCACAAGCTGAGGGGTGAGGAGAAGGAATGACGCAAAAACCCGAGTGTCGAAATGCTAGCTGAGGTCAGCTACCCCAGGCATGGGGCCTGGATGCCATGCCAGTTTATCTCCAGTCTGGCCAAACTGTTAAATTGAGCAACTTCCCCCTGCCCAAACCCTATTGCTTCCCAAGTTCCATTCCCTTCAATGAAACTGGAATTCTAATTTTTCCCACTGAGTCACTGCCCATAGTAGGACAGGTAGTACTGCATAGTGGTTGAGAGGAGCCAGCCTGACTCATTTTGAATACCAGCTTCACCACTTACAGCTGTGCAACCTTAGACAAATCACTTAACATCTCTGAGTCTCAAGTTTCTTCATCTGTAAAATGGGGACAATAATATGCCTATCCCATAGGGTTGTTGTAAGAATTTCAAAGGTTATTTTATTTTATTTATAAGTACTTAGAACAGTGCCTGGCACAGATTAAGTGATATCTAATTTGGCACCCCTTCAGAATGACTCCTAGTGGGGGAAGACCGAGAATGGGATATAAGACCCATAACCCCTTGGTACAAAACCTACAGTACTCAGCCTCCGACTATCTGGCAAAGTAGGAGGGGTGCTACAACAGATCAGACAGCAAAGGAGGCACATGGGACAGGCGGAGAGGCGGGAGCTCTGGTTCCCTCCAGGACATCCTGCTTGGTGGTGGTGGTGGTGTGGGGGGGATATTTCCTTTCATCTCCAGCCCATCCACGCTCAAGTGGGCGCCTTCCTGCCCCTGGGGTGCCCATACCTGGTCTCCGGCCTTCAGCCTTCAAAGCTCTTCCCACAGCCCCCGCCTCTCCCCCACAGCTTCCTTTCCCACGAGCCCCCTCCCACTACAATCCTGCCAGTCCCTGGCTAAGGCCCAGGCTGGGGCCTTTGATCCAAGACTTCAGGGCCAGAGGGCAGGACAGCCTGCCTTACCTGGGCAGCCTGCTCAGGGCTCCCTAGGCCTGGAGCCACACACCCAAGAAGCTATTGTACCCGCCTCCCTGGGAGCGAGGCGGCGGAGGCGGGGCTCCACTGCCACATCGCCTCATGAGGCCCAGCCAATGGCAGGCAGCCCCTCTCGCCAGCCCAATAGGCAGCAGTCCAGCCCGGGTTACTCCCAGTCACATTCAGTTCCTCGTCAGCTGCTGGCGAGCAGAAGACGGAGTGTCTGACCAAAGCTGACGCCCTTGTTCCCTGAGAAGACACGTGGGTCTGGGAGGGGTGGAGGAGGGCTGGGAGGGAGAACTGGGGAGGCCCTGGGCAGGTGTGGCAGCAGCTTGGTGAAGTTGCTGAGGCCCTCAGGCTGGTTTCTGTTTTAGGACATGTCCTCACCTGTGTGGGTGATGCCTCTCGAGTGGCACTACCACCCTTGTCTGAGGGCACACTGGACCACTCATGGGCTGAAGGGCTGCCTTGTAGTATTGTGACCTTCTCCCCGTCCATGCCACAGTTAGCACCTAGGACCTGACACCCCTTCAGTCAGTATAGGAAGAGGCTGGGCCTTTCTGAGTTTGTGAGCCACGTGGCCCATTCTCCTCCCAGGCTTTAGACCAGATCTGCCCTCAGCCACCATTTAAATCCCCCTTTCAGACCAGGAAGACTTTGACAGATAGTTTCCTGGGGGTTCCCAAGGCTGTCCCATGAGAGGCAGGGTGTCAGCAGGGCCACATGGGAGGCCGAGATACAGCAGGGCTGGACCTGAGGCCTGACTCCCAGCCCAGTGCTCTCCACAGCTCCCTGGCTGTACTCTTCCCTTTTAGTTTTCCTGGTGTGATAATCACAGCAAACACTTACTATATCCCAAGCTCTAGTCTACATTTTAATACCAACTTATTTAAGTCTCAAAACGACTTCAACCCTAGAATATAGAATCGGGGTCCTTACCTGGCTTGTAAACCCCTATATGACCTGGTGTCCCATTTCCTCTCTAATCTTACCTCCTAACTGCATGGTGCATGCTCACTCCACTCCAGCCTCACTGGTCTCCTTGCTATTCCTCATACCTGCCCGGCACAATTCCCGCCTGAGGATGTTTGCACTCACTGTTCCCCTTGCCTGACACACTCTTGCCTCAGACATCTGCAAGGCCAACTCCCTCCTCTCATTCAAGTCTTGGCACAGATGTCACCTTCTCAAAGAAGGCTACCTTGTCTACTCAGTTGTGAATTGCACCCCCATACTCCTAATTCCCATTTAGCCTGCTTTATTTCTTTAACCCATAGCAATTAATCACATTTTATTTATCATTTTTTAAAATTTCTACCCAAGGATATTTTTCTATTGATTTTTAGGGAGAACAGAAGAGAGAGGGAAAGACAGAGAGAAACATCGATGTGAGAGAAACACATCCATTGGTTGCCTCCTGCATGAGCCCCAACCAGGGCCCAGGCTGGGTAGGAGCCTGCAACCAAGGTACGTGCCCTTGACCAGGACCCTTCGGTCTGCAGGCCCATACTCTATCCACTGAGCCAAACCAGCTAGGGCTTAATCAACTTTTAATATGTTTATATGACTTTTTTGTGGTAAAATATACATACCAAAATTAACCATTTTAACTTTGTTGTTGTTAATCCTCATTTCCCCCCCATTTATTTATTTATTTATTTTTAATATTTTTTTTCTCCACTGATTTTTAGAGAGAGTGGAAGGAGTGGGAGAGACAGAGAGAAAGAAAAGAAACATTGATGTGAGAAAGAGACATCAATCGGTTGCTTCCCTCGTACGCCCGGACTGAGGGCCTCCGAGATGGAGCCTGCAACCAAGGTGCATGCCCTTGACCAGAATCAAACCCTCGACCCTTTAGTCCGTGGGCCAACGCTCTAACCACTGAGAAAACTAACTGGGGTTTAACCATTTTTAAGTGTGCAGTTTAGTGGCATTGAGTATACTCTCATTGTTGTGTGACTTACTAACCATCCATCTAAGCTGAAACTCTATCCAGGGGTCCTCAAACTTTTTAAATGGGGGGCCAGTTCACTGTCCCTCAGACCGTTGGAGGGCCGGACTATAGTTTAAAAAAAAACTATGAACAAATTCCTATGCACACTGCACGTATCTTATTTTGAAGTAAAAAAACAAAACGGGAACAAATACAATATTTGTATTTGCATGTGGCCCGCGGGCCGTAGTTTGAGGACCCCTGCTCTATACTATTAAACAGTAACTCCCTATTCCTCCTCTCCCTAACCCCTGGCAACTACCATTCTTTTTATCCCTGTGAATTTGACTACTCTAGTTATGTCATATAAGTAGAATCATACAGCATTTGTCCTTTCGTGTCTGGCTTATTTCGGTTAACATAATGTCTTCAAGGTTCATCTGTGTTGTAGCATGTGTCAGAATTTCATTCCTTCTTAAGGCTGTATAATATACATATTAGATGTGTATAATATATATCCTCCCCTCCCTCAGGATCATCTTCTCCACACCCCTGGCCATCATTGCCTACTTCCTCATATGGTTCGTGCCTGACTTCCCACAGGGCCAGATCCTATGGTACCTGCTTTTCTATTGCCTCTTTGAGACACTAGTCACGGTGAGTGTGGGCACCTCCCCTGGATGTGAGGGCAGTCCCTGGGGCCTCTAGGGTTGGTGCCCAAAGCCACATCTGTTTGTCCATCGTCTGACTGGCCGAGGGCCTCTCTTCCATGCCAGTGTTTCCACGTTCCCTACTCAGCTCTCACCATGTTCATCAGCACAGAACAGAGTGAGCGGGATTCGGCCACGGCTTACCGTAAGTCTCTCCCTAAGCCACTGATCCCACCTACTAGGAACCCTGGGTCCCCCATTCCTTGACCGTCCTGCCACATTTCTTCCCTTGCTGGGAATGAATATGAAACCGTCTTAAAAATAACTCAATCCCCTTATGGCTCTGGTGAGACCAGACGCTAGTCTAGACCAGAGGCAGGGACTAGTCAGAGGTCACACAGAGCAAGGATATGAGTTTAGTGGTTCTCAACCTTCCTAATGCCGCGACCCTTTAATACAGTTCCTCATGTTGTGGTGACCCCCAACCATAAAATTATTTTCGTTGCTACTTCATAACTGTAATTTTGCTACTGTTATGAATCGTAATGTAAATATCTGATATGCAGGATGTATTTTCATTGTTCGCGACCCACAGGTTGAGAACTGCTGGAACTTAGGCCAAGGTGCCATCTGTCCCACCACCCTATGGCCACCCTACTTGGAGCTGCTACCATGATCTGGGGCTAGAATTTGGCTTCTACTCATCTGAACTCCCTCCCTTGGGGCCCACAACCCATGGGTCCCCTTCAAAGAACCTTCTCTTTATTACTTAGGGATGACTGTGGAGGTACTGGGCACAGTGCTGGGCACAGCGATCCAAGGGCAAATCGTAGGCCAAGCAAATATGCCTTGTCTTGAGGACCCCAAAGATTCAGCAGTGGCCACGGAAGATGCCAATCATACACACAGCACCACCTCACTCAGAGAAACGGTGAGGCCCCTGTCAGGGCAAGGGTTTGGGGAGATGAGGAACAATGGGGTGGTTGCAATCATCCTCAAAACAGTAATACTGTTGCTAAATGTTGGACATTTGATATGCAAACTATTAATGTGGCCATGGCCACTTTGTAGATAAGGAAACTGAAGCATAGAGAGGCTAAATAATTTGCCTCTCTATGAGTGGTGATAGAGTTAGTGAGTTGCCGAAACTAGATTTGGGAGAGATTTTTCTGTGGGTTCTCAGACTCCATAGCCGGCTTCTTAAAATTTTGTTCTGCTGGACTTTTCCAGCAGAACAGCCTTGGGAAACAGCAATAGGCCGAGGATGACTTTTCCATTTCACAGATGAAGTCAGTGAGGCCTCAGAATAGAAGGACTGGTCCAAGGCCATTGAGTGGAGCTACTGAGTTGAGATGAGACCAGACTGACTGTCTCTCTATGCTGCCTTTATCCCGCTTTATAGAAAAATGCATACCTGCTGGCGGCAGGGGTCATAGCCTCCATCTATGTCGTCTGTGCTGTCATCCTGGTCCTGGGCGTGAGGGAACAGAGAGGTGAGAAGCCGTGAGGCGGGTGGGGTGCAGGCCCCAGCACAGAATGGCTTTGTCACTCTGCCTGGGTCTCAGGCTTTGGAAGGAGCTTCTGCTCTCTTTCCTTACTGTTCCCTCTGGTCCCCAGAAGCCTATGAGACTCAGCAGGCTGAGCCGATGCCCTTCTTTCGGGGTCTCCGACTGGTCATGAGCCATGGCCCATATATTAAGCTTATTGCTGGCTTCCTCTTCACCTCCCTGGCTTTCATGGTGAGTGGGGGTCTGACATGTTCAGCCTAGAGGGGGGAGGAGGTGAGCAGAGGATCAGGATGTGACAAGCCTGAGAGATGGTGGAGTGAGGGGTGGGGGTAAGCAGAGACCCCTGGAGCATAGGGAATGTCTTGGGGAGGCCCAGCCCCAATATCACGTGTTTCTCTGTGCTTCCCCCCTCCCTTGTCCTGCCTCCCAGCTGGTGGAGGGGAACTTCGCCTTGTTTTGCACCTACACCTTGGGCTTCCGAAACGAATTCCAGAATCTGCTCCTGGCCATCATGGTGAGTGTGGGGCCCCGAGGCTGGGTAGGCAGCCTGGGCGGAAGTGGCAGAGATTGCGAGATGGTTCTTAGGAGAGTCAGAGGGTATTTCTGAGACTGACCCAAGGTCATAAAGGGGTGAAGGAGGTTTCTCAAAATAATTTGGTTGGATCTGACCTATCATTGCTTAGATAGGAACGTGAAAAAGTTTGGGTGCGTGTGTGAAATCCATTATGTTGTACCCTTAAACTACTAATACAATGTTGCATGTCAATTATATCTCAATAACATGGGATGGGAGGAGGGAAGAAAGAGTTTGGAGTTAAATGGAACAACACTGGCCATCTTTTTTATGTAGAAAACTCCTTGCTTAGAGTTAAGTGTCCAAGCAAGAGCAAAGAGGTAGAGGCCAGGAACTGTAGAACTTCGGCTTAGTGTGCTCAGAAAAGGCAGGAGATGAGGTTGGAACCTATTCTCAGCCCCCTTTGGGAGCCATCAAAGGTGCCTGTCAACTTCCTCACTGCTCAGATGAGGTCATCTGGCTGATGTCAGGCAGGGCTGGGAGTACCTTTGGGGTCCTGGGAAGGGCAGGAGGGGTTCCACAGCTCTAACCCACTTCCCTCACCCCTTTTACATCTACAGCTCTCGGCCACATTCACCATTCCCTTCTGGCAGTGGTTTCTAACCCAGTTTGGCAAGAAGACGGCTGTATATATTGGGATCTCAGTGAGTGGGACTAAAGGGGGAAATGCCTGCGCTAGTGGTTGCTGGTGGGAGCTTCCCAGCTGACTCATCTTCCTGTACCCACTTCCCTAGTCAGCAGTACCATTTCTCATCCTGGTGGCCCTCATAGAGAGTAACCTGATTGTCACGTATGTGGTAGCTGTGGCAGCTGGCATCAGTGTAGCAGCTGCCTTCTTACTACCCTGGTAAGTATATAGACCCACCTGGGTATATTTCCCAGTTCTCCACCCCCACTTCTAAAGTTCCTTTGGGATAATTCTGTGAGGGCTTCTCTTCTCGAAGGCCATTCTGTGGGCCCAGGTTGCAGGTGTGGGGCAGGTCTTCCCATATAGTTATACAGGTTGTAAACTGTAAAAGAACACCTAATCAGCTCTGGCTGGTGTTGCTAGGTGGTTTAGAACATTGACCTGCCCACCAAAGGGTCCGGGGTTTGATTTCAGGTCAAGGGCACATACCTGGGTTGCAGGTTTGATTCCTACCCTGGTCAGGGTACATGTGGGAGGCAACCAATCGATGTGTCTCTCACACATTGATGTTTGTCTCCCCGCTTCTCCCCCTCCGCATCTCCCCCTAACCCCCCAGCCCTCTCAAAAAAAAAAAAAAAAATCAATGGAAAAATTATCCTCGGGTGAGGATTTAGAAAAAAACACACACAAAAACCCCACACCTAATCAGACTGAGAAATGGGGGCTTGAGTCTAGTCTGCATGCTGCTAGTCCAGTGGAGCACCTGGTGGGGCTAGTTCACCATAGGAAGGAAGGGGCCTTAATCACATCAAGTTGCCATCTCCTCACTGAGCTGTGTCCATGGGGCTGCAAACTCCCAGAGAGCCACCTCTTCTCATTGACACAGAGAGGTACCGAATGGGCTAGTAGGGGCCTGGGGTTCTAGGTGGGTGGGTCCTCATGGCTGTCACTACTCTGTACAGGTCCATGCTGCCCGATGTCATTGACGACTTCCACCTGAAGCACCCCCATTCCCACGGAACCGAGCCCATCTTCTTCTCCTTCTATGTCTTCTTCACCAAGTTCGCCTCCGGAGTCTCACTGGGCATCTCTACCCTCAGTCTTGAGTGAGTAAGGTGGGGGCCTGGGACAGTGCTGGACAGGTACAGGCCCCAGGCATCCCATCCTTACCACTCGCCTTCCTACTGGGTCCCACAGCTTTGCCGGGTACCAGACCCGTGGCTGCTCCCAGCCAGCACCCGTCAGGTTTACATTGAAGATGCTGGTGACAATGGCTCCCATAGTCCTCATCCTACTAGGCCTGCTGCTCTTTGAGCTGTACCCCATTGATGAGGAGAAGCGGCGGCAGAACAAGAAGGCCCTCCAGGCTCTGAGGTGAGTGAGGGAGGGGACAGGAGGTGGAGGAGAGGCACCATCCAGACTACGTCCTCAGCTTATGCATTCTGTGGCCATTCCAGACTTCCACACACCTTCCCTTGACAGCTCTTCCTCCACCCCTTTCCCCTGCCAACTTATAATGGTTCCAGCTGATATTTCGCTTTTTAAATATATTTCTTATTGATTTCAGAGAGGAAGGGAGAGGGAGAGAGAGATAGAAACATCAATGATGAGAGAGACTCATTGATCGACTGCCTCCTGCATGCCCCCCACTGGGGATCGAGCCCACAACCTGGGCATCGAGCCCACAACCTGGGCATATGCCCTTGACTGGAATCGAAGCCGGGACCCTTCAGTCCGAAGGCCGACGCTCTGTCCACTGAGCCAAACCAGCCAGGGCCCAGCTGATATTTCTTAAACATATAGTTGCATGCCAAGTGGTTTTACACTTATTTATTCATTCAACAAATGCTTATTGGAAGCCTACTATGTGGTAGGCATTGCTCTAGTGAATGAAACAAAAATCCCTGCCCTCAATGGTTGAGCGTTGACCTATGAACCAGAGGTCATGGTTTGATTCCTGGTCAGGGTATGCCCAGGTTGTGGGTTCAATCTCCAGTGTAGGGCATGCAGGAGGCAGCCAATCAATGATTCTCTCTCATTGATGTTTCTATCTCTCTCTCCCTCTCTGAAATCAATAACAAAAATATATGTATATATTTTTAAATCCCTGCCCTCAAGGAGTTTGTTTTAGAGAATATACATTCATGACCTTCTGTAGTCCTCCGACAACCCTAGGTGTCACAGAGCACTATGATTCCCACTCTGCAGGTGAAGAAACTCAGGCTTAACCAGGAAGAGTGACTGGCCCAGCTGATAAAGGGTAGAGCCGGGTTTGAGGCCTGGAGTTCTGACTCCACACCATGTACTCTTCATGGCACTCCTGGCATGCAGGACCTCAGGTGTGGCCTGAGCCCTGCCTTTTGGGAGACCAGAGGGCAGGGTGGAGTGAGTCATGCCAGCCCATCAGCCAGCCTAGGTCAGAGCATACTCCTTGGGCTTGTAATGTCTTATGGGTAGCAAGAACAGTGATTAGACCAACCAGCAGTTTCTTGGCTGAAAGGGAGAGTATTTTATTTTTATTTATTTATTTACTAGTAGCCCTGCGCGCCAGTAGCTCTCTGCGGGGCCTGGCCCCTCCTCGCCCACTGCCCAGAGGCCCATCCGTGGCCTGGAAATGCAAATGACTGCCCTCCCTGTTCTCAGGAACTCCGATAAAGGGCTTCCTTCCACTTTCATGGGCTTTCACCCCTATGCCTCCGCCACCAGCCCCTCCTGTCACACTATCCTCCACCCCCTCCACCCTCTGGCCGCCCAGACTTGACCTTGCCTGGGAGTTGGGGGCCACTTGACTCTGCTCAGCTCGCCAATTCCTTCTCTTCTTACACAAGTGTTCCGTGCCCCGGCCTGGCCAGAGGCCCATTCACGGCTGGGCGCGGAATGCTTGCCTCATCACCACAGCGATGAAGCAAGCATTCCTCTAGGCCGCTCACGCTGCCCGCTCTCAGCGGCTGCCCTCACGGGACTGGGGGCTCTAGCGAGCTGAGAGGACTGGGTGCCACCATCTTGTGGCTATGGGCGCCGCCATATTTGTGATGGTTAATTTGCGTATTACCCTTTCATTAGATAGGATTTTAAAATCCTCACCCAAGAACATGATTAGAGAGAGAAAGGGGGTTGGGGCAGAAAAAGAGGGAGGGGGAGAAAAAGAGACATGAAAGAGAAACATCGATCAGTTGCCTTCCATAAGTGCCTACAATCCAGGAACCCAGGTATGTGCCCTGACCAGGAATCAAACTGGCAACCTTTTGGTGCACAGGATGACACTCAACCAACTGAGCCACTCTGGCCAGGCAAGAGACAGGGAGGGTTTTAGACTTGCCTGACAGCTGGCTAAGATTGCAGGGCCAAAGATTATGCAAGGAAGTAGGCATGTGGGGACAGGGAAGAGGTAAGTATGATTCTTCTAACCTGTCTTCTCTGGCTCTTGCAGGGAAGAGGCCAGCAGCTCAGGCTGCTCTGACACAGACTCTACAGAGTTGGCTAGCATCCTCTAGGATCCGCTGTGTTGCCTGAAGTCACCAAGCACAAGGCCTGAGTCACCAGGTCACACGAGGAATCTGGGTCTGCTTGCCTGCTCCAGGTGCCAGGAAGGGAGCCAAAGACTTGAGAGTATGTGGCCCAGGACACCTCCAATGCCCACCTTGGGCAGTCTATTCATACAGCCACCTGCCTCTCTCCCCGCCCATGGGGCCGAGCCCTGGGGCTGCTACTGTGAATATGCCAAGGACTGATGGGGTCTAGCCCAGGACACTAATGTAGAAACATTTTATACGGACACTAATTAATAACTTAATGACTGTGTATATAGCTATGTGTGTGTATGTATATGTCTGTGAGCTATTAATGTTATTAATTTTCATAAAAGCTGAAAAACAGAGCACTATGTTTCTGTCTTTGTCCTTCACCACTGAGGCCTTCTGTGCCAAAATTCAGATAGTGAGAGGGGAGCATTGAGCCAAATGGACCCTGGCTAGGGAGAATGAGTCTAGAGGTGTGATAACAGCATTAGCTAACATTAACTAAACACCTATCTGTACCAGGCATAATGTGGAGTATTTTTTAATATATATATATATATATATATATATATTTTAGAGGCACAGTGCACAAATTTGTGCACCAGTGGGGTCTCTCGGCCTAACCTGTGGGATCGAGCTGAAACCCGCTCTCCAACATCCCCCAAGGAGACCTGAATTGAAAGAGGGTTCAGGCCAGGCCAAGGGACCCCACTGGTACATGATTGGGGCTGGGGAGGGATGCTGGAAGTTGGCCAGCTGGGGAGGGACCACGGGAGGGCTCCACGGCCGGACCCCAGCAGCAAGGTAACCTACTGGTTGGAGCATCTGCCCCCCCTCCGGGGAGGTCAGTGCACATCATAGCGAGTGGTTGAGTAGCCTTAGCATATCATTAGGATATTACGCTTTTATTGGTTGACCGGATGACCAGATACTTAGCATATTAGGCTTTTATTATATAGGATTTTTTTTTTTTTTTTAAATTTCAGAGAGTAAGGGAGAGGGAGAGAGAGATAGAAGCATCAATGATGAAAGAGAATCATTGATCGGCTGCCTCCTGCATGCCCTACACTGGGCCCACAACCTGCAAATGTTCCCTGATGGGGAATTGAACCATGATCTGGTGCCGGAAGCCAGTCCATCCTTGCTGCTTGACACAGTCACTGCAGGGAAGAAACATCTGCACAGCATATGTTTCAAGGGACCTGGCGTATATGGCATACTGTTCTTAATATGTTTGCGCACCTTCTTGGCGCTATGTGTTTTAACCAAGGTCACCTCTCCGAGAAAGGTTGTTTCCCCAGGTAGGGATTTTTCCCTGAAGTTAGGGAGGGAATAAAATCCCTTAACTAAGTGCCAGGCGGGTAGTTAATCACTTTTAACTACGAACAATCACCCTTAAGCTATATAATCTTTACTCCCTGGACTGGAGATAAGAAACGCCCTAACCTTTGGAATAGAAATTGACAGGATTAAAATCAACTGGTATAAATACAGATGTAACAAGACAATAAAACACAGAACCTGGCTGGGGAACCTAACCAGAACTTGGCTAGAGATCCTGGCTAGGCTGCTGATCAACTGAACGCTGTCTCCATGTCATTCCTTCTTCGCCGACTCCGTCCACACCTTTGGGGACCCCTGGACCTGCTGGGGTTGGACCCCAGCATCTGGCACCTGAACAGGGACTTGAACCCTGGACCCTAAGAACTTGGCTGGAGATTCTGGACAGAACTTGGCTAGAGATCCTTGCTAGGCTGCTGATCAACTGAATGCTGTCTCCATGTCATTCCTTCTTCGCCGACTCTGTCCACACCTTTGGGGACCCCTGGACCTGCTGGGGTTGGACCCCAGCATCTGGCGCCCAGCAATCTGGCAGGCGAGAATTCTACCACTGAACCACCAATGCTCCAGCTAAGCAATCTGTTTCATAGGTCGACGCTCAACCACTGAGCCACAGTGGCCGGGCATGGTATGGAGTCTTTACATTCACTTTGTCGGTGTTCTCAACCCTGGAAACCATCCTGCTATGTCAGAATTTGTCCCCATGTTATTTATTTTTTAAAAAGAACTTTATTGATTTTAGAGAGAGGAAGGGAGAGAGAGAAAAGCATCAATCAGTTGCTTCCCACACATACCCTGACCAGGGATGCAACCCACCACCATTTGGTGTGCGGGATGATGCTCCAACCAACTGAGCCACACCAGCCAGGGCTGGACTTGCACCCATTTTAAAGATGAGGAGCCCTGGCAGGTGTTTCTCAGTGGTTAGAGTGTTGGCCTGCACACCAAGGGGCTGCAGGATTGATTTTATGCCCCTGTTGGGGTGTGTGTAGGAGGCAATTTATCCATGTGTCTCTCTTACTTCGATTTTTCTCTCTCCCCTTCCACTTACTAAAAGAAAAAAAAATCAAAAGGGGTGGAGGGAAAGATGAGGAAACTGAACTCCAGTGTTGAGAGGAACTTGGCTAACATCACATAGCCAAGAGGACCTAACGAATTCCACCTTAGGTCTGTGAGACTCCAATATGTTCACCACCAACCTCTGCTCCCCTTTGTCTGATAATGACTGATCTACTGTCAGATAGTAGCTCTGCCCAGACCCGCACTGGGTGTTCTGCATCCTGTGTAGGCCTGAGTATGTGGGCCTGGCTGTGCTAGGGCAGGTTCTGTGTGATGGTCCATGTGGTGTCCTAGAGTCCTGTGATTCTTCACAATTGTTGGAAAGTGAGAATGTACCTGACTGGGTATATGTGTGTTAGTTGAAGAGGGGTTTCACTGGTGTGCAGGTGAAAACCACCTCTGGCAGGGAGCACAGTGGCAGGAGGCGGGGAGATTGAAAGCCTAGTTTGTAGCATGTGCCTATTTCCACAGTGTAAACACTCCCACTATAACCAGTTGCTAGTTCTACATTCTTGCAAAATTCCTGAAAATTTAACAGTTGGCTCTTGCAAATAGATAGGAGCCTGCCCTGGCACATCACTGGATTTTATACACTTTTTAAAAATATATATTTTATTGAGCCCTAACCGGTTTGGCTCAGTGGATAGAGCAGCAGCCTGCGGACTCAAGGGTCCCAGGTTCAATTCCAGTCAAGGGCATGTACCTTGGTTGCGGGCACATCCCCAGTAGGGGGTGTGCAGGAAGCAGCTGATGGATGTTTCTCTCTCATGGATGTTTCTAACCCTCTATCCCTCTCCCTTTCTCTCTGTAAAAAATCAATAAAATATATTTAATATATATATATAAAAAATTGATTTTTTTACAGAGAGGAAGGGAGAGAGAGTTAGAAACATCGATGAGAGAGAAACATCGATCAGCTGCCTCCTGCACAACCCCTACTGGGGATGTGCCCGCAACCAAGGTACATGCCCTTGACCGGAATCGAACCTGGGACCCTTCAGTCTGCAGGCTGGCGCTCTATCCACTGAGCCAAACTGGTTAGGGCAAGGATTTTATACACTTAAGCCAAGCTCCAAAAATCAGAAAAAGTAAAGCTGTTAGGATCAGGAGCTACCAGTCCAAACTCTCTATTTTATCGATTGATAACTGAGGCCCAGAGAAGAGAAGCACTTATGAGTACTTAAACTTGGGTGTGGGGCTCCATTTTTTGCTAATGAAGTTCCGCCATGCCACTTATCCTATGTAATAAAGAGGTAATATGCAAATTAACCCTCACACCCTCACAAGATGGCTGCCTATGACCAGGCCAGTAGGGGCGTTAGTGAGGGATGACCAAATGATTGAACAAGCAGGCTGCCTGGGGTGACCAGGCCAGCAGAGGGGGCAGTTAGGGGCAACCAGGCTGGCAGTGGGGGACAGTTAGGGGTGACCAGGACGGCACGCAGAGGCAGTGAGGGGCGATCAGGCCGGCGGCGGGGGGGCGGGGGGGTGTGCATGGCGGGGCAGTTAGGGGCGACAAGGCAGGCAAGCAGGTGAGCGATTAGGAGCCAGTAGTCTAGGATTGTGAGAGGAATCAGGCCTAAACCGGCAGTCGGACATCCCCCAAGGGGTCCTGGATTGGAGAGGGTGCAGGCTGGGCTGAGGGGACCCCCCACCCCATGAACGAATTTTGTGCACCAGGCCTCTAGTAAATTTATAAAGTGATACTAATAGGCACTTAATAAAGATCAGTTTATTAGTGAATGCTAACCACCAAGTCCTGTTGTTGTTTTTTAAAATTTCTATGCTTTTATTTAAATTTTTATTGTTAATACTATTGCATATGTTCTCCATCCCCCACCCCCTTTTCCCACCTTCACCCAGCCCCTGCCCCCACCCATCCCTTGACCCTCAATGCACTATTGTCTGTGTCCATGGGCTATGCATATATGTTCTTTAATCCTTTCACAAGTCTTGTGTTTTTTTTAATTGTTTTTAATTTCCTAAAGCACTCACACTTGCTTCTTTCCCATGCCTACAATTATTAGATGTTATCTTCTCTTCTTTCCCATCCCTACAATTATTTATCAGAACACTAAAACCAGCATTCTCACTGATCTGTCTTTGATTTGATCTCATATTCCTCCTACAAACTACCCAAGATAACCAAGCAGCTCTCCTGTTTAGAAACCCTCCTGTGAGTCCCTGTTGCCTTTAGGAGGAAGTTTGAGAGCCCCTCCAGCCTCACCAGCCCCAGATCGAGATATAAGCCCTTTTTGCAGGCCACTGACCAGCCCTGGAATATTCCTCTGGCCTCTGGTCCCCCTGGCAGACATTGGCCCAATGTGTCTTGGTTTCAGTATGCTTCTCTAAAGTCATTTCTGACCCCCTACCCTTAGGGGCAGCTTTGAAATTTCCATGCTCACTTCATTGTGGTCTCCCACATGAGTCCAGGGCCAGGTATAGTGGGCTGGGGCTTGTGGAGCTAAATAAACACGAGCTATGTCAAGAGGGCTTTGTGAGCCAGGCCCAATTCCTAGTGACCCACTACGATGCTTCTCTCTTGGCTTCCCCCAACTGTACACTTGGGATTTGGAAATGAAAACCCTTGCCTCTCTCCAGTTTCATGCTCACAGAAAGTTGTTCTTTTTTTTCAAATTTGTTTTCCTTTTCAAAGACCCCCAATGGAGGGTTTGGGGGTGGTATAGGTGGGCGAGTGGGAAAGCAGTCTGAGGTCCCAGAACCCCCTCGGGTCACTGGCTACTCCAGGTTCCTTTTGGACAGCTCATATCTACCCATCCTTGGGGAGAAGTGCCATCCTGACTTTCTTTCCACTTGGATCCAGCATTACCAAAAAAACCCCTGCTTCTCCCCTTTTGACCCTGTCCTCAGCAAATCCACATAACCCCTTACAAATCCCTGCCAAGGACCAGATGTAGCTTTGGCTCCACCAGCTGGAAGAAAGGAGCAACATCTTTCACTATTGCAAAGAAGGAATTCCAGGTCTGTCATTGACTGGCTTTGTGATCTTGATTATCCACTTATTGAACAAATATTTATAATGGACCTACTATGTGTCATGCACCAGCTACACCCTGAAGATAGAGTGGTGAACAAATTAGGGCTTACATTCTCAGTGGAGACCAACGACAATGAAGGGACATATAAAGAAGTTCAGATTGTAATAAGCACCAGGAAAGAAAGAAGCAAGTTGATAAAGGGAACTTGTGTGGGGGTTATTTTAAACTGATGAAAGAATTTTCTGAAAAAGTGATGTTTGTCTTAAAGCATGAAGGAGAATTAGCAGACATCGAAGAGCTTCTAGGAAAGCAATGCAGGTGGAGGAGACAGCTAGTGCAAAGACCCTGAAGTAGAAAAGAGCTTGGTGACTTCAAGTCCTGGAAGAAAACAGTGTGGCCAGAGTGGAGTGAACAAGAGGGCAGATGGCATGAGGTGAGTCTAGAGCAGCGATGGCGAACCTTTTGAGCTCGACATGTCAGCATTTTGAAAAACCCTAACTTAACTCTGGTGCCGTGTCACATATAATTTTTTGATATTTGCAACCATAGTAAAACAAAGATTTATATTCTTGATATTTATTTTATATATTTAAATGCCATTTAACAAAGAAAAATCAACCAAAAAAATGAGTTCGCGTGTCACCTCTGGCACGCGTGTCATAGGTTCGCCATCACTGGTCTAGAGAGGTATACAAGAATAAGACCATCCAGGGCCTTGTAGCCCACAGTGAGAGTTTTGCCATTTTTTAAAATATATTTTTATTGAGAGGAAGGGAGAAGGAGAGAGAGAGATAGAAATATCAATGATAGCCGAAACCGGTTTGGCTCAGTGGATAGAGCATCAGCCTGCGGACTGAAGGGTCCCAGGTTCGATTCCGGTCAAGGGCATGTACCTGGGTTGCGGGCACATCCCAAGTGGGAGATGTGCAGGAGGCAGCTGATTGATGTTTCTCTCTCATCGATGTTTCTAACTATCTCTCTCCCTTCCTCTCTGTAAAAAATCAATAAAATATATTTAAAAAAATATATCAATGATAAGAGAGAATCATTGATTGGCTGCCTCCTATATGCCCCCTACTGGGGATCAAGCCCACAACCCAGGCATATGCCCTTGACTGGAATTGAACCAACACCCTTTAGTCCCCAGGCCGACACCCTATCCACTGAGCCAAACCAGCTAGGGTGAGAGTTTTAATTTTATTTTGAGACCAAAGAGCCATTAAAGAGACTTAAACAAAAGTGATTTCTTTTTCTTTTTTTAAAATGAAGACAGTGGCAGATGGCACAGTGCTTTGTAGGCCATGTTAAGCACTTTGATCTTTATCCTAAGAGCAGAAAGAAGCCACGGATGAGTTTTAAGTAGGAGAGTCATATGCTAGATCAAGATGTGGACAAAAAAGGGGCTCAGATTTATATCTGATATAAAGTAGCCTCATAGGGTTGGATCATATAATTTCTAAACTGGGCAGGTCAGGGCAGGTAGTCACTGGCTCAGGCCTATAAAAAGTTTAATCTTTGCCTTAAGCAAGCCCTATCCCTTGTCATATATATATATATATATATATATATATATATATATATATATATCCCAGTGCACAAAAATTTGTGCACTCGGGGGGGGGGGGGGGGGAGGAGGTCCCTCAGCCCGGCCTGTGGCCTCTCACAGTCTGGGACCCCTTGGGGGATGACCACCTGCTGGTTTAGGCCTGCTCCCCGGGGGATTGGGCCTAAGCTGGCAATCAGACATCTCTCTGGCAGCCCGGCAGCCCTCAGGGGATGTCCACTTGCCAGCGAGGAGCAGGCCTAAGCTGCAGTCAGACATCCTTAGTGCTGTTGAGGAGGCAAGAGAGGCTCCCACCACCACCGCTGTACTGGCAGCCATCAGCCTGGCTTGTGGCTGAGCAGAGCTCCCCTATGTGGGAGCACACTAACCACCAGAGGGCAGCTCCTGCATTGAGCATCCTCCCCCTGGTGGTCAGTGTGTGTCATAGTGACCAGTCATTCCCAGTCTTTCTGCTGTTAGAGTCAGTTTGCATATTACCCTTTTACTATATAGGGTAGAGGCCTGGTGCACGGGTGGGGGCCGGCTGGTTTGCCCTCAAAGGTGTCCTAGATCAGGGTGGGGGTCCCGCTTGGGTGCCTGGCCAGTCTGGATGAGGGGCTGATGGTTGTTTTCAGGCTGACCAGCGACTGAAGCTCCCAGCCTCTCCTTTTTTTCTTTTTTCTTTTCTTTTTATTCTGGGATTTATTTACCCTCTATAATTGAAACTTTGTTGCTTTTGGAGCTTAGAGTGGGCTGCAGCAGGCGGAGAACCTCGGCTTCCTCCATCACTGGAGCAAGCAAGCCTCCTGCTCACTTCAGCTGCGTGGCTGCTGGCCGCCATCTTTGTTGGCATTTAATTTGCATATCTCACTGATTAGCCAATGGGAAGTGTAGTGAAGGTACGGTTAATTACCCTTTTTGTCTTTTATTAGATAGGATATATATATATTGATTTCAGAGAGGAAGAGAGATAGAAACATCAATGATGAGAGAGAATCATTGATCGACTGCCTTCTACATTTCCCACACTGGGATCGAGTCCGCAACCTGGGTATGTGCCCTAAGGGAATTGAACCGTGACCTCCTGGTTCATCCACTGAGCAATGCTGGCTAGGTTCCCTTGTTCTTATGCATCTAGGTTAACACACCTTTGAAATGTCAAACTAATTCTCCTTTTCAGACCCTTAGGAGGTGTAGCCATCCTCAAGGAGTACATAATATTGTTAACTATCCTGTAATCCCCACCTTGCTTTCTCCCACCTTCATATAATCTTCCTTAGTTCCCTTAATTCCAAAGTATAAAAGGAAATGCAAAATTGTCATTCTCCAGAGTACTTGTGATCTTGGTTCCCAGTATGTCATCAATTTGGCTCAAATAAATTCTTAAGAAATTTTCTACATGTTTGGACATTCTTACTTGGACAAAGAATTTAGAAAGACCATATCATCTGCTTTGTGGAGAAAATATTGAAGGAAGTGAAAGTGGAAGCAGGATGAGTTGTGTAGAGACTGCTCTTGCAATATTCTTAAGCAATGAAAAGGACCAGACTGGGTGGTGATAACATAGTAGGTAGTTAGACATAAGCAGAGTAGAAATGATAAACCAGTGATGGACAATTATAAGGTGGAACCTTGCCCCCAGGGTGACCTTTCCTCCCCTAGCATATCGAGCTTTAGAACCCCTGACCTTTCATACCTTTGGTCATACGGTTGGGCCCCTTCCCTTGCCTTTCCTCCCCAGGCATGTTGACAATCATGCATTAGACCCACTTAGAGGAGGAACAAGGAGGACAGAGTATAACCTCATATAACTCCCATATAAGCCCTTGCAGGACCACTCCCTTAAGCATTAAGCCCTCTGGCCCCATCAAACAATTTTAGGAACAAAGCCTCAGGTCTGTTGACCATAGAGACAGAGTTTTGGTCAAACCAGAGATAACATCTAGGCCTAAGTTGTGTTTCAGCTCCAGGCCCGGAAAAGCAGCAAGGCCAGCCCAGTGACAGCATGGCTGATGTCAGGACCAGCTACAATGACCAATGATCCCCTGCCCTGGAGTTGACCCATCAGCGGAGACCAAAACCCTCAGTAAACACACCTGGAAAAGCTATTCTATTGAGATCCTCCCCTGAGATCTCCCCTAAAAACTCCTCCTTTGGAAACCAGATAAAAGCCTTTAAGACAAAAGACCCAGTGGAGCTCTCTTTGGAGCATGCCCAAGCCTTTCCCCCTCTTCTTCCCTGAGGTGAGTTTTCTTTGCCTTTCTCCTAAGCTTTGTAACTTGTTTCCTGAGCCCTTGCAGCCCAGCTGGCCCACTTCTTCTATCTCTGTGACTTTCTAAATAAACTTTCACTGGTGATATGAGTTCCTTGGCTCTGAATTTTTTCAAGGACTGATAGCTAACATCTGGTGCTGTTTTGCTGTTAACAGTGGCAGTGAAAATGGAAAGAAGACAGATTTGACAGCTGGATGGCCTGGATAATAAAGAGAGATTGGGGTGGGCAGGCAGGGGAGAGGGAAAGAAAGACAGAAATAGGGCGATGCCTAGATTTCTAACTTGGGAAACAATGCTGCCTCAGGGATAACTGTAAGAGGAACAAGCTTGGGGGACAGAACAATTCATTTCTCACCTCTTTGTGTCCTATATAATAAAAGACTAATATGCAAATAGACTGAATGGCAGAATGACTGGTCACTATGACTTGCACTGACCACCAGGGAGCAGACACTTAATGCAGGAACTGCCTCCTGGTGGTCAGTATGCTCCCACATGGAGAGCGCCACTCAGCCAGAAGCCGGGCTTATGGCTGGTGAGCACAGCAGTGGTGGTGGGAGCCTCTCCCACCTCCACGGCAGTCAGACATCCCCCAAGGGCTCCAATACTACGAGAGGGTGCAAGCCAGGCTAAGGGACCGCCCCCCCCTGGAGTGCACAAATTTTGTGCACCGGACTGCTAGTTATTCTATGTAATAAAAGCTTAATATGCAACTTGTCCCTTTGACTGGGCATTCAACCGCTCGCTATGATGTGTGCGACCACCAGGGGGCAGCATGGAACATGGTGGGTGTCGGTGACGCAACACTGGCAGCAAGTGGCAGTGGAGGCACTGCCAGCCCTGATGGGCCCTGACAAGAACAGGATCACGGCGAAATAGTGGAGCAGGTGTGCAGGCAGCACCAGACCAAGATGGGTGCAAGCAGAGTCCCAATCGCCCCACTGATCACCCTGCAGATGGTGACCAGCAGCTGGCAGGCCCTGATCACCCGATCAGGACTGGGCCCCAGGCTGGGACAGGGAACTGGGTGTGAGTGGCAGTGACCAACTTCTCATGGCACCCAGGTAAGGAGCTGCAACCTCTTGCCAGCTACCTGGGGGTAGGGGTGGCAGGGATGGAGGTGTGGTGAGAATGCAGGGTGTCTGCTAAGCTTACTCTCACTCCTCCAGCTATCCTCCCCCAGGATGCCAGGGCTCGTGCACCAGGGAAGTCCCCCCCCACCCCACGCTCAGGTGCCAGGCACCCACGAGGAGCCTGCCCTGCACCCAGTCGGCCTCTTCTGGGTGAGCCAGGCCACAGCCGCTGAGACCACAGGGGCCAGTGGGGCTCCCCATGGAGCAGCTGGTCTGCGAGGCCAGCCAGGAGAGAGCACACTGCCCATTCGGCTTCCGTGCAGCGCTGCTGAGCGGCCCAGAGGCCCACATTGTGCCCCGGCCTGCGGTGTCAGGCCGCACTCACCACATCTCCATGTGGGGACTTGGGACCACGACTCAGATGGAGGAGGGCTCATGGGGTCCAGGGGCCCAGGTGCTGCCTAGGGCCCAGAGGTCAGCTGGGACCTGCTCTTCCACACCAGATGCTCGCACTTCAATCACTGGCCAGGCCTAAGGACTGTACCTGTGCATGAATTTCATGCACCAGGCCTCTAGTTTTCATATAAAAAAAGGAATCAGCCCCAGTTGCAGTGGCTCAGCGGTTGAGCGTAGACCTATGAACCAGGAGGTCATGATTCGATTCCCTGTCAGGGCACATGCCCAGTTGCAGGCTGAATCCCCAATTGTGCAGAAGGCAGCCAATCAATGATTATCTCTCATCATTGATGTTTCTATCTTTTTCTCCTTCTCCCTTCCTCTCTGAAATCAATAAAAATGTTTTGTTTTTTTTAAAGAGTGGATTATTTCAGGTAAGGTTAACTTTCCTTAGGGGAAAACAGGGGTCTTATCAATCAGATTACCTTACTAGTGTTTTCAGGAAATTCCAGACTGACTGATTTAAAATTTCATTCCTTGGGGAGATTAAAACTGCAATTAAGTTAGGTATTAAGTTTTGGTGGGGTTTACTACAAGTGACTCCATTTTGGGTCTGTTGTTTCTTTTTAACATAGTCAATGCAATTAGATAAGAAAAACAAAAATTGGAAAGGAGTAGGTAAATTTATCTTCATCTATCAATGACATATTTGTATTCTAAGAGAATCCAAGTTAATCAACTGAAAAACAACTATCAACAAGAAAATTCACTAAAGAAATGAGTATAAAATTTTTATTTTTATCCTCACCCAAATATATGCTTATTGATTTTAGAGAAAGATGAAGGGAGAGAGGGGGAGGGAAAAAGAAAGAGAAAAACATGGATGTGAGAGAGAACATCAATCAGTTGCCTCGTATACACTTTTGGACTGGGGATTGAACCTGTAACCTAGATATGTGCCCTGACTGAGAAATGAACCTCAATCTTTTGGTGTACAGGACAATGCGCCAACCAATTGAGCCACTTGGCCAAGGTGGGTATAAAATTTAAATTAAAAAATCAATACCCTTTACATAAAACAAACAGTTAAAACTGCATTGTCCAAAATGATAACCACTACTACATGTTGCTATATAAATTTAAATTTAAAATAACTAAAATTAAATAAAACTTTAAATTCAATTTTTTTCACTCATACTAGTCTCATTTTAAGTTCTCGATAACCACAAGTTTTATAGAACTTGTTCATTGTTGCAGAAAGTTCTGTTATCCAGTGCTGAGTTAGAAGATATGGTGAGAGAAAACAACATTTATGAGCTCAACAAAATACCTGGGAATAGAAAAGAAATACTGTAGCTATTTGATTAGTTTTTGATTATAGGCCCCCTGTCTGGACCTCTCTGTATTCCAGGCAGGGTTAGAGGTTCCTCCAAGGGCCCCCAGCATAACACACAGCTGATCCTCATTCTTTGCAGATTCTGTATTTGTGAATTTGCCTACTTGCTAAAATGTATTTGTAACCCCAAGAAGGGAGGCAGGAGAGAGAAGGGAGAAGAAAGAAGCAACAATGACAGAGGAGGTAGTGGGCCAGAGAAGGTGTTTTGGATTAGATCCAGAGCTTCCGCCTTTTCCTCCAGGGCAACTGGGCAGGTAGGGTGGGGCTCAAATCTCCTGGGCAATCAAGGAAATCCCTGATTTCTGTGGCTTGAGGCCCTTTCTGGGGTGAGGCCCTAAAGAGGCCCAGCCCAGAGTCAGCTCTGATTGCTCACCTTCCAGGAAATTGCCTTCAGTTTGGCAGAGATTCCACTGAAATTGTCCTAGGTTGGATGGACTGCGTCCTCACCCCAAAGCTTTCAAAAATCACCTGGATAGTTTGGGAGGAGTCTTGGATGTCTTGGGGTGGCCTACGGTCAGAAAAACAGGGAGCTATCTGCCCTTCTAGTGGTTCATAAGAAATGGGGAATGAGACCTAGAGCCTCTACTGTCTCCCATGACAGTCATGGCAGTCACTCATCCCAGTACCTTCCTCTTCAGGAGTCTCATGCAGCCTCAAAGGATGCCTGTATGTATTAGGGAAGGCAGAGGAACAACCCAGACTAGGGATTTGCACAAGGTACACAGTCAGAGTCAGAAGAGAATGGAATCTAGGGCTTATTCGCAAGCTCAGAGTTATTTTTCTTTTCCCACCAAGTTGTTTTTCCCTCCCCCTTCACTTCCACCAGGACCCAGTCTCCAAAGCTAGTTCCACATTTTTCTATGGCTACCAGATCATTAGCTTGGTCATAAATGATAACACCGAGGAACAATGCAGTGGGGGAGGACCTGTTCCACTCCCTGCTTACAGGGACCCAGTGGCAGAGGCTACAAGGGCAAAGACCTAGGTTTTCTAACCCTGAGGAGGAAACTGGTCTTGCAAGGTGTGTCAGGCCATAAAAACTGTGAACAATACACTGCCCTGGGGGAGGGGGGGAGGTAGTTATTGCTGGCCCCAGGACAGATCATCGGATATGGCCTGGGAATTTCCAACACCTGCGGGCCTTCCTGTAAGCCCACAAAAGGGGGCAGAATCATATCTGCAAGACAAAGACCCCAGAAGGTTATAAAAAGTGAAGCCCTCTGCGTGTTACTCACTCTGATTTGGAAATTATTCCTGAGTCCACTAGTGTTAATAAGCAGGGTCCCTCCCTTTCTCTAGGAAGCGTGCTTGGTATTTCTTTGGTCTTCTGCAACAGTACTTTTAAAAAAATATATTTTTTGCCGAAACCAGTTTGGCTCAGTGGATGGAGCGTCAGCCTGCGGACTGAAAGGTCCCAGGTTCGATTCCGGTCGGGGGCATGTACCTGGGTTGCGGGCACATCCCCAGTAGGGGGTGTGCAGGAGGCGGCTGATCGATGTTTCTCTCTCATCGATGTTTCTAACTCTCTATCTCTCTCCCTTCCTCTCTGTAAAAAATCAATAAAATATATTAAAAAAAAATAAAAAATAAAAAAAAATATTTTTATTGATTTCAGAGAGGAAGGAAGAGGGAGAGAGATAGAAATATCAATGATGACAGAGAATCATTGATTGGCTACCTCCCACACACCTCCTACCGGGGATTGAGCTGTGACCTCCTAGTTCATAGGTAGACAGACACTCAACCACTGAGCCACGCCAGCTGGGAGCCAGATGTTCTCATAAATTCTGGGAAAAGTCACAAAGTAAAAGGGGGACCTTGAAATCCAGTCTGTTGCCCAAGATATCTGGCAGAGGAACCTTGAAACCTATAGACAGAAAAGTATAAAACCCTTAAATCTCTACCAGGCAGGGTGCTCAGACTAGCTGGGTTGCCCACTGTACTATATGCCAAGTGTATTTTTCATCTGTATATATAAAAGCCTAAGTGACTGGCCAACCACCAGGGGACAGATGCTCAACGTAGGAGCGGCTGAACAACAGCAACTTTGCAGAGTGCCCTCTTGCACTCCAGGACCCCTCAGGGGATGTCGAACTGCTGGTTTCAGCAGGCCAGGCAGAGGGATTCCATCAGTGCACAAATTTGTGCACCAGGCTTCTAGTTTTTAATAAATTTTCTTGCTTTGCTCCCATGCTGCTGTCTGTCACTTGTCTTAAATCTTTCTTATAAGATTGACAAGAGCTGAATAGTAGTATAGCCCCCTCCGACTCAAGGGACTTACCAATAACAGTTGTATTTGTACTAAACACAGACAGACTTTTTTCTTGTCATTATTCCCTAAATAATACAGTATAACAACTGTTTACATAGCATTTACATTGCATTAGGTATTGTAAGTAATCTAGAAATTATTTAAAGTATATTGCAGGATTTTCATAGGTTACAAGCAAATACTACACCATTTTATTTAAGGGACTTGAGTATCCTTGGATCTTGATATCCTCTGGGGTCCAGGAACGAATCCCCTGTGAATACTGAGAAATAACTGTACAGCGATATGAACTCTACCTAATTCAAGATATAGAACATTTCCATCCTCTGGAAGGTTCCTCATGCTCCATATAATCAATATCCATTCCACCAGAGGTAAAAACTACAATAGACCCCCTTATTTGCAGGGGATATTTTTCAAGCCCACATTAGATGCCTGAAACCATGGGTAGCAACAAACCTTATATATAATTTTTTTCTATACATACATATCTATGATAAAGTTCAATTTATAAATTAGGCACAGTAAGAGATTAACAATAATAATCAGTAATAAAATAGAATTATTATAAAATATACTGTAATAAATGTTACATAAATGTGGTTTCTCTCAAAATATCTTATTGCACTGAACTCACCTTTTCACTTAAAGCACTTTACAGCTTCTCTTTGGCATATTCAAATTGCCAACATCATTATTCTTGCACTTTGGGGCCATTATTAAGTAAAATAAGAGTTACCTGGCCAAAACCGGTTTGGCTCAGTGGATAGAGCGTCGGCCTGCGGACTGAAGGGTCCCAGGTTCGATTCCGGTCGGGGGCATGTACCTTGGTTGCGGGCACCTCCCCAGTAGGAGATGTGCAGGAGGCAGCTGATCGATGTTTCTCTCTCATCGATGTTTCTAACTCTCTATCTCTCTCCCTTCCTCTCTGTAAAAAATCAATAAAAAATATATTAAAAAAAAAAAAAAAGAGTTACCTGAACACAAGCACACAATACTATGACTGTTGGTCTGATAACCAAGGCAGCTACTAAGTGACTAACAGAAGAGGGGTGCGTACAATGTAGATATGCTGGATAAAGGGATGATTCATATCCCGAGCAGGATGGAGTGGGATGACGTGAGATATCATCATGCTACTCAGAACAGCACACATGCAATTAATACTTATCCATTTTTTATTTCTAAAGTTTTCCACTTCATTTTCTCAAATGATGATCTTGGTTCTTATTTAATCAGAAAAGCAATCAGAAGGTAACCTCTATGTTCTACTACCACCGCATCAACCTACCCACCAGCATCTCCACTGCCTTATTCAAGCACATTCCTTCTACAATTAAGTTATTTCTCCCTCTTGCATCTTCCATTTTCCCCTTTTACTGATACATTCTCAGCAACTTACAAACATGCCATGTTATCTCCTATCTTAAAAATCATATAAAATCAAAATCCTTCTCTGACAGCACACTTATTTTCTAGCTACCACCTCACTACTCTAATCTACTTTATAACAAAACATTTTGGAAATTTGACTCTATCCTCTCTCTACTCCCATTTTCTCTTTTTTTAAAAAATATATTTTATTGATTTTTTACAGAGAGGAAGGGAGAGAGATAGAGAGATAGAAACATCGATGAGAGAGAAACACCGATCAGCTGCCTCCCGCACACTTCCCACTGGGGATGTGCCCGCAACCAAGGCACATGCCCTTGACTGGAATCGAACCCGGGACCCCTCAGTCCGCAGGCTGACGCTCTATCCACTGAGCCAAACCAGTTCGGCCCTTTCAACCTTTTAAATCTGCAGTGGTCCTCCTCCTCTCCACATCTTTTCTAGTTGTCCCTTTACTGTCTTGAAGTGAAATTCAGGAATAATGTAACTACTGTATTAGTTAGAGCCTGGAAGGAAACAGATGGCACACTCAAGCCAAGTCCAGTTGAGGCCAGTTTAAGCAAGGGATTATTGACAAAGATGTAGGCAAAGTTAAGAGAACAAACAAGGAATAAGAAAGAATTAGAGGGTGAAAAAATGTCAAATAAACTCATCAAAATTTCTCAAAAAACTAGAGGGAGTGTCTGCCATCCTTAGGCCTAAAGGGCCAAGATAAGGGAGTGGTATGTTCCTTTGGTTGAACCCAACCAGAAAGTACAGGGCAAGGGAGCTTGACTCATGCCTTTCATAAAGCTGGCCCCCCAGGGCAGGAAGCAAGGGTGCAAAAGAACATCGGGTTTGGAGGGGTAAATGCAGACTATCCTTCACCCCCTCCAAATTATCTTCACATGTAATTTCAAAATAATGAATTTAAGTCCCTATAATAAAAGGAGAAATAAGGGGAAACTAATGCATACAACTATATATTTGAACATGTAAAATTATGCACAACTTCAGCAGAAGCTCTAATGTAATAATCAGGTGCTTGCAGCCATCCATCCCTAGAATCACTGTACCTGCCAAAGCTGCATACGCAGACTGATTTAGGATTGGCATCTAAAATACAGAGAGCATGCCGAAACCGGTTTGGCTCAGTGGATAGAGCGTCGGCTTGTGGACTGAAAGGTCCCAGGTTCGATTCCGGTCAGGGGCATGTACCTGGGTTGCGGGCACATCCCCAGTAGGAGATGTGCAGGAGGGAGCTGATCGATGTTTCTCTCTCATCAATGTTTCTAACTCTCTATCTCTCTCCCTTCCTCTCTGTAAAAAATCAATAAAATATATAAAATAAAATAAAATACAGAGAGCAGTGGTGTTATTGATTTTCCAAACAAGACAAAGCACTCTCTCCCATCAATCACATTGTTGGGAAGCTCAGTGTATACTAAAACCATATAAAAAAATACTGTGTATGTGCAGAACCGATGTAGGTTGAAATAAATATAAACATATTTTCACCAAATGAATGTCCAATAGGACATTTGAAAATGATGTAAAATGTAAGATAATTTCTATAATATAGGATTATCTTGTGCATTGCAGGATGCTTAGAAGGCCTGGCCTCAACCATAAAGCCTTATAGTGTTCCTCACCCTAATCATCATGATCTCCCACTCCTATATCCCCCTTCTCAATGTTTTGGTGATTTTCTAAAACTTTCTCTAGTGGGTAGATCATTCCGGTAGAGACTCATTGGCCTAGATCCGTGGTCGGCAAACTGTGTCTTGCAAGCCACATGCGGCTCTTTGGCCCCTTGAGTGTGGCTCTTCCTAAGCCTTAGGAGTACCCTAATTAAGTTAATAACAGTGTACCTACCTATATAGTTTAAGTTTAAAAAATTTGGCTCTCAAAAGAAATTTCAATCGTTGTATGTTGATATTTGGCTCTGTTGACTAATGAGTTTGCCGACCACTGATCTAGACGAGTCTCAACGGGCTGACTGGGCACTTCAAGTCTCTGCCACGTATCTGTTCCATGCCAGTAGGCTACCTCAGGAATATCCTCATGGAGATGACAGAAACACAAGAAAGAGCAAGGCCTCTCGAGTTGTAGACTTAGAAGCACCATACTTGCACTTCTGCTTCATTCTATTACCCAAAGTCAGGCACGTGGTCAAGTCCAGAGACAGAGGCAGAGGACACTTCAAAGTTAAATGCCCAAGGGGGTGGATGCAGAGAGGGTAAAGATCATTCAACCCATCAGCAAGACCTATCAATTCTACCTTAGAAATACTTTCCACACCTGTCCAATACTCCTTCTATCTTATTGCTACCACCACTTCAGTTCACCATGATCTCTCTTACCTATCACCACCTGACTGCTCTGTCCAAATCTTTCTTGTCCATTCCTTCTCAGACCATTCTCAATGCAGCAACAAGAATAAACTTAGAAAGAAAACCTGCTCTGACCACTCATTTAATTAAGTCTGCCAAATGGTTTCCTATTGTTCTCAGAATAAAGGTGAAAATCCTGACTAAGGCCTGAATTGTTTTCAATTTTCAATTGAGGGGTTATTTTATTTATTTACTTTTAAATATATTTTATTGATTTTTTACAGAGAGGAAGGGAGAGAGATAGAGTTAGAAACATCAATGAGAGAGAAACATCGATCAGCTGCCTCCTGCACATCTCCTACTGGGGATGTGCCCGCAACCCAGGTACATGCCCTTGACCGGAATTGAACCTGGGATCTTTCAGTCCGCAGGCCAACGCTCTATCCACTGAGCCAAACCGGTTTCGGCGAGGGGTTATTTTAAAGCAAATAGGTGAACCTGGTGAAAGGGAGAAAGAGAGTGAAGAGGAAGTGTGGGAAAGAGAGGTTTCGTAATGACTTCCATGTGAGGACAGCCTGGGACCCCTTTCTCCAACCTCATCTCCTTCCATCCTTTCTTTCACTTTATGGTTGGAACACATCATAATTCCCCAACTTGTACACTATTTCAAGCCTCTGGGGTCTTACTTGGACTGCTCTGTGTCCAAGTAGAGTTCTTTATCCCTCCTTTTGGTACGGATTCAAAACCTTCTGCCTTTCTCCTTTCCTTCTAGGGAAAAAGAAGAGAGGATAAGAGCCCCCCAAAAAAGAGAGGAGAAGAGCCCTGATTGGTTTGGCTGAGTGAATAGAGTGTTGGCCTGCGGACTGTAGGGTGTCAGGTTCGATGAGAGAGAAAGAGAGAGGAGAGGAGAAGGGAGAGGAGGCCAGTTTAGGAGTACCCTAATTAAGTTAATAACAATGTACCTATATAGTTTAAGTTTCAAAAATTTGGCTCTCAAAAAGAAATTTCAATCGTTGTACTGTTGATATTTGGCTCTGTTGACTAGTGAGTTTGCCGACCACTGGCCTAAATCATCTCCTCTGGTCCTGTGAATTTAAATACACTGCACCTTCCAAATTACTCATTCAGCTTCATCCTCTCTCCTGAATACACATTTGTAGACTCAATTTCTACTTGATGTCTCTATTTACATCACTAACTGACATCTCAAAATCTTGAATCTACACCCCAACACAGGAACCCCACCCTTCTCTCCCAGACTTATTTTAGTTTTGGAAGTGGCAATTTCATTCTTGTAGTTGTTTTTGTATTTTTGTTTGTTTTGTTTTGGTCTTGTAGTTGTTTAGGCCAAAAACATTAGCATTATTCCTGACACCTCTCATTTCCCCATACCCCACATTGGATCTATCAGCCAATCCAGTTGGCTCTACCTTAAAAATATATTCCAAGCCTGCTGAGCTCAGTGGTTGAACCAGGAGGTCACAGTTTGGTCAGGGCACATGCCCGGGTTGCAGGCTCAATCCCCAGTGTGGGGCGTGCAGGAGGCAGTCAATCAAGGATTCTCTCCCATCATTGAAATTGTATCTCTCTCTCTCTCTCTCCCTTTCCCTTCCTCTCTGAAATCAATAAAAAAATTTTTTTAAAAATTTGACGAGTAAATTTAAAGATCAAATTGGCTTTATTAAATCATTCAATAATTGGGTAGCATCCTATCTAGCAGATACAAAGGCGTTCCAAAGAGCTGTACAAAATGGAAGGCTTTAGCCCTGGCCGGGGAGCTCAGTTCCTTAGAGCATCATCCCAATATGCCAAGGCTGCCAGTCTCTGGTTAGGGCACATACAAGAAGCAACCAATGACTGCATAAATAAGTGGAACAACAAATTGATGTTTTTCTCCTTCTCCCCCTCCCCCCTTTAAATCAATAAACAAAATGGAAGGCTTAAATACACAGGAAGGGGAAGAGACAAGTCTGGCAATAAGATCTTTTTTTTGCAGAAGCAGAATGGACTTCATCCACATGTGTCACAGCCTTTATAGATTCTGTTGCTGCTGCCTTTGCAAGAAAGTCAGCTAGGGCCTTTCCCTGATACTCAGGTCAGTCTTTTTAGTGTGCACCTCAATTTGATGACAGCAATTTCAGAGGGTAAGAGAATAGCAGTAAGAAGGTTGTTTACTTGTCCATTTTTAAAAAATATTTTTTATTGATTTTTTACAGAGAGGAAGGAAGAGGGATAGAGAGTTAGAAACATTGATCAGCTGCCTCCTGCACACCCCCTACTGGGGATGTGCCTGCAACCAAGGTACATGCCCTTGAACGGAATCGAACTCGGGACCCTCCAGTCCACAGGCCGAAGCTCTATTCACTGAGCCAAACCGGCTAGGGCTACTTGTCCATTTTTAACTGAGGTCCCAGTTGACATAAGAAAACCCCTGCCATCCCCAAATCATGGACAACCCCTAAGGCATATCAGCTATCAGTATATTAACCATTTGTCCTTTTGATAACTGGCATGCTCTGATAAGGGCATGGAGTCTGCTTGTTGGCTGATTTAGATCATGGGAGACTTCCCCTCTCAAGGAGTTCAACAACATAACCAGTCTGGTAATTCCCTTTTTCATTTTTACAATATGACCCATCAACAAACAAGATTAAATCCAGATTAGTCAGAGGAGTGCCTTGTAAATCATGACACAGTGTTGCGAAATGGGATGTCATTATCTCACGGTCATAGGGCTCATCTTTGTCAGGCAGGGACAGTAGCTGAATTAAGAATGTGATGTTTAAGATGCAGATTAGGTGGTGAAAGCAGAAGGATCTCATGGGAGGTTAGTCTGCTTGGAGAGAAGTGTTGAGTCAATTCAGAGTTAAGAAGACTCTGAACAGTGTGTGGAGTTTGCTAAGTAAAAGTCATGTTTTGGCATGAGCATTCCCGGGGTTTGGTCATCTCTTTCATAAACAAATAAGGTGAAAAGTTTTGAACAGTTAGGTAGCTGTAGGGCAGGTGGTTCTTGCAACCCTTGTTTTAGTCTTTTAAAGACCTGCTCATGTTTATTTTCCCAAGGAAGGGGTCCAAGGACTGACATTTTAGTAAGTTAATAGAGTGGAGAAGTCAATTAAGAAAAATTAGGGCCCTGACCGGTTTGGCTCAGTGGATAGAGCATCGGCTTACGGACTGAAGGGTCCCGGGTTCAATTCCAGTCAAGGGCATGTACCTTGGTTGCGGGCACATCCCCACTGGGGGGTTGTGCAAGAGGCAGCTGATTGATGTTTCTCTCTCATCGATGTTTCAAACTCTCTATCCTTCTCCCTTCCTCTCTGTAAAAAATCAATAAAATATATTTAAAAAAGAAAAAAAAAGAAAAATTAGGAACCAATAGCCAGTCAGACCTAGAAATCCACAAAGCTGTCACTTGATTGTGGGCCTAGGAAATTCTTGGATTAGCTTAATTCTTTTTGGAACTAGCTGGATTCCTTGAGTGCTTCTATGACCTAGATAATGAACAGTGTCTAGAGATAATTGTAATTTTTCCTTAGATCCTTTATGTCCCTTTTCTGCTGACTGTTGTAGCAAACAAAATCCTGTATGGCCACCTCTTTGGTAACTGAGCATAGCGAAAAATCACCTACATATTGTAAAAGGGTTGATTTCCTGGGGAACTAGAGGATGCTTACATCTTGGTGGAATACTTCAGAGAAGTAAGAAGGGGCCTCAGCAGATCCTTGCGGAAGGACTGTCCAGGTATATTGTTGATTGTTCCAAGTAAAGGCAAGTGGATACTGGCTGTTGGGGTCTCTAGGGATGCTGAAAAAGGCTGAACAGAGGTCTACAACAGTGAACCATCTTGAATCTGGTGAAACTTGTGACAGAAAATTGTTCAGGTTTGAAATAACTAGGACATGGAAAATAACTATCATGTTAATAGCTTTCAAGTCTTGGACAAATTGCCATCTTCGCCCATTAGGTTTTTGGAATGGCAAGATTGTCCCGGTTTTTTGTTCCACATGGCAGGTAGCCAACCCATAGCTCCTAAGTATACATCTCCTCTGTGTGAACTTCCCAGATTGAATTGAGTTGGACACTCCTTGTTCTAATTACAGATTAGAGAGAGGGAGAGAGAAAGAAATGTACCCTAGAGTTGTATACTTGGTACATAGAGCTGCCCACAGGGGGGTAAGATACTTCAGGTGGTACTTTAGGGACTTTAGCTCTCAACTATAGAGATATTTAGGTCCTACACTGTATTTATCACCTGCTGAGAGACCAAGACGTCTCTCTCCTATGGGAAAATCTCTTTGTACTCTACTGGCAGCCAACCTCAACCTTCCAGGGACAGCTAAGTTCAAGTGGAAAGAGCCTTATATGCAATCTGAAGTCCTGGGATGGTATCAACATCCAGTTTACCACTTACTAGCTGTGTGACCTCGGGCAAGTTATATAACTTCTATGAGCCTCTGTGTACTCATTTCAGAAAAATCAGAAAATGCTAACAATTGTAACTAGTAAAAGAAAACCACACTCTTTGTCCCTTTCTTTCTCCCTTTCACAGGCTCCTTTTTATATAATATGCACAAGCACAGCCTGGAGGAGTTTAAGGGTTTAATTTCAAAGCTTTGGCAGGGCCTTTGTGTCTTTGTGTAGAAAAGGGAGAAGCCATTAAGAGGTACCTGACTCTTCAATAGGCCAGCTCACTATTCCCAGCAGGCCTAAAAGAACACAGTTTGGAAGGCCAAGGAGCAAAGAAATAAATACAACTGTTCTGCATTGCAATAGAAGTCCTAACTCCACTGTGAGAGAGGCGGCTTTCCAAATTATGGTGGTAGAGGGAATGAGGTAGCTAAAGCAGGAACAATTAGTGAAACCCAAGAGTGGAGAATTGTATAAACCTCCAGGGGAAGGTAGGTGAGAAAGTGTTATTTAGGACATGTATGGGAGGGGTAGGTTTCCCCTTCTTGTTCAGACACAGCCAGTGGCACCTCTATCCCACAGAGGCCCTTAGAGGAAGTTAGTAAATGGTGCCCCCTCCCTGAGTAGAAGCAGCTCTGTGCCAGGATGCAGGACTTGGTGTGTGGAGTGTGGGCTAGGCACCATCTTCAAGGTTATGCTCAGTGGCCCTGCACGTCAGCCCTTATTGTAGACTAGCGGGCTCAAGGAAGATCTACCAACAGGAGTGGACCCAAATGGACCCAAATGGACCCAAATGGAATCACAAGGGTGATTCCTAGGATTCTGCCCCCCCCTCCCTTCGCCCCCCTATCTCAAGCCATACCTGGTAGGATGAGAAAAGGAGAGGCCAAACACACAGGTTTTATATGTAAACCAGCTCCCTACCCTTCAAATTACGTAAGATTATCTCTAACCTCTAATCCCAAACTGAATGGAAAAAATCTGCACATTGCTTAAATCCTGTTAATTTGCAGGGGTTACATTTTCATATTATCCTTCTGGGTTCCAGATTCCTTCCAATTATATGCTGTCCCCTCTTCAAGTTTTATAAAAGCCACTCATACTAAGCATTAACTTGAGTATTAGGTATTATAGAAAATTAGGAGTGGGAAGGGAGAAGATGAAGGATGTACACTTAAATTTTGCATAAGGGAAAACTCCAACCGTAAAATTCTTTTCAGTTATCCTGCCATTCTACAGATTTCTCACTGACATTTAACTTCATGTACACCCAATCTTCCAGAATTTTGCTGGCTCCCATCTCTTTCCCCTTTCTATGTCCTCCTTCTTCTAGAATTGCCTTATATACTCCAAATTTGTCTTCTCTATTATGCAGAGCAACTTAGCTCGCTTCAACTCTGAATCTGCAACATAAATCTAAACCCAACAAGTAGTCTTATACTGTGACATATGATATAGTTGTAAGAACCTAAGGGAAAAAATATTAGCTTTGTTCAACCAACCAATTTGCTGGTGAACCTCCATATATTAAGTATGTGATACTTAATAAATAGGAGGCATAGAATATTAGGTAAAGTTGGAAGTAGAATGATTTTTTTAGCCACGCTGAAAATTTGAATTTTCACCTTGCCCTTCACATTGCTGGGAGATGTGGAATATTCTGCATATATAGTTTAGTCAGGAAAATATTGATCTTTTATTAACTTGATCTATAAGTAAAAAATTAAGGTCTCTCAATAGTGAAATTTTTGATTTGCCACTCACTGAGGTATGAAAGAGAAGAAGTTGGGTTATATGGGGGTCTGAGGATTATATATTTTTATAATGGTGGTTTAACATTTAAAAATTATTATTAAAAATGTAACTCAGTGAGACTTCAATGTGTGATGAAGGGAGGGGTACTACACCTAGGAAGTGCTAAGACTAGTCCAGTTACTTTGTGCAATTTTGTGTAAAGATGGAGCTACCTAAGTTAATGCAAGTCCAGAGTGTTTTGATTGTCCATAACTTGGGGGCAGAGATCAAAGCAAAAAGGGGGACACACCTGATGTCAAAAGTGTGAGCGTAAAAAGGAGAAACACTATTTTTTCTTCTAAACTCCACATATAGTAATATGAAGAAAGCCAGATATATTTAAAAGTAATTATCCTTTTCTTTCCTTTTCCTTTGCCCTAGAATAGCATATGGTGTGGGTTGGTGATGGATAAGTTTGTCATTTTGTCCACAAGTTGCACAATATGCAGGGGGATCATGATGGAACCAGGGAACGGATGCCATAACTGGATGTGGGCTGTCTCCTTTTAGAAATTGAGTGTATTTTTTTGTTTGCATGTGAGATAATTATATTGTTAGGCAGAGGCATTTAAAAAAATTATATATGATATAAAAAAAAGTGGGAAGACGTTGCTTGGCAACCCATGGTTGGAATGCAGAAAACATCTGTTGTTTTTCTCTATCAGCATTCTATCTCCTTGTTTTGTACACTGCCTCTTCACCATTGCACACTGGTTTGATGGGGCTGTCAATCATCATTCTCTGCCCTTCCCTAGTCAGAGGATGGTATCTAATCCCAACTAAGGCAAATGGAAGAGCTTCCTCTGTCTCTTTAGTGAAAGACAGGAGGACAGAAAACTCTTGAAGCTGACTCATTCTGGGGTAGCATTCTGAAGAGACTTTTTATTCATTTCTGCTACCTACAAATGCAGAACTGCCCTGATTCCTGAATATGTTGAAACTTGGCTGCTCAGATTGTCTTTTGACTTTATGAATTTTCATATTTTATTTCAATAAGTTCCTTCATGTTTCACCTTAAGTTATCCAAACTTAGCTTCTGGTGCTTGTAGCCAAAGTACTTTAACTAGTAGTTGGTCCCTTAGCATTAAGCTCAATTAAAAGGGTCCCATAGCCCAGCCAGCATGGTTCAGTGGTTGAGCATCAACCTATGAACTAGGTGGTCCCAGGTTTGATTCCCGGTCAGGGCACATGCCCAGGTTGTGAGCTGGATCCCCAGTGTGGGGCATGCAGGAGGTAGCCGATCAGTGATTCACTCTCATCATTGATGTTTCTCTCTCTCTCCCTCTCCCTTCCTCTCTGAATTCAATAAATATATATCCTATATAATAAAAGCCTAATATGCTAAGTGTCTGACACGCACTGACCACCAGGGGGCAGATGCTCTGACCAGTAGGTTAGCTTGCTGCTGGGGCCCGACCAATGGGGACTGGGCAAGATGGGCTGGACATGACCTGGAGCCCTTCCAAGGTCCCTCCCCAGCCCCGTGCACCGGTGGGGTTCCTCAGCCTGGCCTGCGCCCTCTCGCAATTCGGGACCCCTTGGGGGATGTCAGAGAGCCGGTTTCAGTCCAATCCCTGCAGGATCCCATAGCAAAAGGACAATAAACTCAGAAGAATACCATAGATAGCAAAAAAGACCCGCAAATGAGATGATATTTAATGATTCAACTTTTTCAAATCATGTATATAGCACCTTTCTCCCCAGACATTCCAACACAGTGTCTGGATTGGAAAGGTTTCAGGAAGGGTACCAGTAATTGCTGATACATTGTATTCAGAACTACCATTTAGGTATGGCCTTACAGGTTTTGCACTACAAAAAACTCCAGGAACTTCCATTCACAAACATTATGATGTGTATGGTGTTTTTGGTATTGTGTAGTGCAGTGACCTGTTACTCCCCTCTCATAGTCCGTTACTGGATTTGTCTTTTTTTTTTTTTTTTAAATATATTTTATTGATTTTTTACAGAGAGGAAGGGAGAGAGATAGAGAGTTAGAAACATCGATGAGAGAGAAACATCGATCAGCTGCCTCCTGCACATCTCCTACCAGGGATGTGCCCGCAACCCAGGTACATGCCCATGACCGGAATCGAACCTGGGACCCTTCAGTCCGCAGGCCGACGCTCTATCCACTGAGCCAAACCGGTTTTGGCTGGATTTGTCTTCTTATGACAGCCTCATGCAGCCTCCTCCTTCCCTTTAATTTTCCCTCAAGTGCACACTTGAGCTTCCTGAAATCAGTCAGGGCCATACCAACCCATCAGATGAATTTGTATGTGTCTGAATCAAATAGTGGACAGAGATCAAGATTGTTTCTCAGGAGGTTCCTGAGAAATTAATGTATACACTGAATGTGTCCCCATCCAAATTCATATGTTGAAGACCCAACCCCCAGTGTGGCTGTTTTTGGAAATGGAGTCTCTAAGAAAGCAATTAAGGTTAAATGCGGTCATGATGGGGAGTCCCTGACCTGACAGTATTAGTGTCCTTATAAGAAGAGACACCAGCCCTGACAGGTGTGGCTCAGTTGGTTGGGCAATTTCCTATGTACCAAAATGTTGTGGATTCAATTCCTGGGCAGGGCACATTTTCAGGTTGTGGGCTCGATCCCTCGTAGGAGTTCGTGTAGGAGGCAGCCAATGCACATTTCACTTTCATGTCGATATTCAATATAAAAAAAAAAAAAAGCCCTGGCCAGTGTAGCTCAGTTGGTTGAGTGTTGTCCCATGCAATGAAAGGTAACTGGTTCAATTCCTGGTCATAACACATACCCAGGTTGTGGGTTTGGATGCAACCAATCAATGTTTCTCTCCCACATGGATGTTTTTCTCTCTCTTTCTCCCTTTTTCCTGTCTCAGCAGGAGTTACTCAGAGGACTGCTCAGTTGTAAACTCAATTTTCTTATGGAAAAGGAAGAAATGATTCAAAGGGTTGAACCAAGCCCACAGTGAAAAAGAACAACTCTCAGGCAATTGGATTAAGCTCTAATCAACATAGACTTGTTGGACTTCAGAATTGGCTCTGTTGTGTGTGCCTCCTACTTTCCCTCTCTTGGAAGGGGAATGACTATACAGATTATCCTGTGCCTTTTCCACCATTGTGTGTACAAAATATATAGGGGAGAGATAACTTGCCTCTTACAGTTCACAGATCTGCTATGTAGGGAAGGGTGTTAGGGAGAGACCAAATGAAGAGGTAAATTAAGAGGCTCTTAAAAATAGTCCAGGCAAGAGACAATAGTGATTTGGAGTAGATAGCAGTGGGAAGAGGAATAGGTGGTGAGATTCAGAATATATTTTGAAACTGGAGCCCACAGGCTTTGTTGATGGAAGTGGGACATGACAGAAAAAAGAGTTGAATATGACTCCCCAGTCTTTAGCTTGAAGAACAGAGTAAATGAATGTTTCCCTCAAAGCCTTTTGATTGTCTCATTTTCAGAGAAAATTTTTCAAGTGACCTACAATGCTGTACCCATTTTCTCACCTTTCACTTATCTACTCCTATCTAGTCTCTGCCTACTACCACTTTACAGAATTGCTATTGATAATATCACCAATGGCAACCATGTTTCTAAATCCAATGGACACTTTTCCATCCTCTTTTCATTTGATCACTATTGCATTTAGTACAGGTATCCACTGACATTCTGAAATATTTTCTTCCCTTGGCTTCCTTTCTTTTTTTAAAAAAATATATTTTATTGATTTTTTACAGAGATGAAGGGAGAGTGATAGAAAGTTAGAAACATCGATCAGCTGCCTCCTGCACACCTCCTACTGGGGCTGTGCCCGCAACCAAGGTACATGCCCTTGACCAGAATCAAACCTGGGACCTTTCAGTCCACAGGCCAACGCTCTATCTACTGAGCCAAACCAGTTAGGGCTCCCTTGGCTTTCATGATTTTCTGTTACCTCTCTGGTTGCTCCTTCTAACTATCCTTTTCTTTTCTTTTTTTAAAAATATATTCTATTGATTTTTTACAAAGAGGAGGGAGAGGGATAGAGAGTTAGAAACATTGATGAGAGAGAAATATCAATCAGCTGCCTCCTGCACACTCCCTACTGGGTATGTGCCCACAACCAAGGTACATGCCCTTGACTGGAATCGAACCTGGGACCCTTGAGTTTGCAGGCCGACACTCTATCCACTGAGCTAAACAGGTTAGGGCCTAACTATCCTTTTCTGGCTTCTCTTCCAACTACTATTAATGTAGCTCCTCAATAGCTCTGGCTGACCTTTTTCTGGTCTCATTTTATATTCTTTCAATCTTAGGACTCCTAAATCCACACCTCCTGGCCAGACTTGTCTTCAAAGCTCCAGTCCTAGGTCTACCTGCACATTCAGGAAATCTCACAGACACCTCAAACTGAACATGTCTAAAACTGAACTCATCACTTTTTCCCCTCAATCTTAGTCTTCCTCCAGTGTTCCCAGTCTCTATAAAGAAATACCGTCTCCCCAGCTGCTCAACCCAGAAAACTAATAGTCTACTTGACTACTCACACACTCTCATAAACAACCTAGTTCCTGTAATGTCCAACTCTTAGATCACTCACTCTCAAATCTGTCCATTTCTTTTTATCTACTGCTGTCCAAACCATTCGCATATCTTGCCAGGACATCTGCATCAGACCCTCACTCCTAACCCCACTGGCTTCTACCCCATGGCCAGAATGTTCTTGTTCAAACACAAATAGGACTGTGTACTTTCTCAGTTTAAAGTCTTTCAGTGATTTCCTAAAAGCCTTGGAATCTATATATATAAAAGGCTAATATGCTAAGTGTCTGACTAGTCGCTATGACGTGCACTGACCACCAGGGGTCAGACGCTCAATGCAGGAGCTGCCATGACGTGCACTGGCCATTTACAGAGAAATGGCACTGCGAACCTGGCACCCACAAAGCAACACTTGGCTTCCCCCAAGTGGGACACAGGCCCCGCCACCACTCCGGAGCCACAGCCCACCAAATCACAGCCGATGCTGCCAAGACCCCATGGTGCAAAATGCAGCCCACAGTCCAGCCCAGCCCAAAATGGTCACTGTGGGTGCTGGGTAATGATGTCATGTAGCAACATCCCGCTTCCTCTCCCTAGTGACGACTAGCCTCCTTGCAGTTTCTTCAGCCCAGGAACACGACTTGCTTTATAGCCAGATGCAAACATTTCACACTTTAACCAAATGTCTGTAAAGCGTTTTCCCGTGCCTCATCTCATTTGATCCTCACAGAAGTCCTGGAGTAGGTAGATAGGAGACTCGGTGGAATCCTATTTTCTGTTCATTAGCCAGAAAACAGATTTAGAAAGCTTAGAAACTTGAGCTGCCTGAAAAGAAGTAAGAAATGGTGGACCTTGAAAATGACTTCAGGTTTTCTCACTGTGCAGAATATAGTCAAACACTGCTGCAGTTAAATATTTTACCCTTTGTTCTCCCTGCATGATCTACAATAATAATCTGCTTCCTGTTGATATTTACTGCTGTGTTGCTGACAACTACCTGAAAGAGAATTTGGGGTGCTTCACTGACTGGGCTGGGAAAAGGTTTAGCTAAATCAGAAAGCAGATCTAATTAAGCAAGTTTATTCTATATATACTAGAGGCCCAATGCACGAAGATTCACGCAATAGGCCTTCCTTCCCCTGGCTGCCGGGGACTGGTTTTCCTCCAGCACCCGGAACCCGGAACCCAGACCTTTGGTCCAGCTGCAGTGGAGAAGCCAAGCCTCTTCAGTCTTCAGTCTTCACTCTGGCCGGAGCCTTCTGTCTTCGCTCTGTGCCTGCATATACAAATTAACCACCATCTTTGTTGGGTTAATTTGCATAGTCACTCTGATTGGCTGGTGGGTGTAGCGGAGTAACACCAATTTGCATGTTTCTCTTTTATTAGTGTAGGTAAAAGGCTAAGTTGACTTGTGCATGCACAATACATATAAAGCTCTTGCTGGCGCCAATCGCACACATGTGTTTCCATCTGTCATTGTTGATCATGAATTTGACTGACACTTCTATTACAGAGAAAGGGCAAATAGCAATATTAAAATATTTCTTCTAATTAATTTCCTTTAAATGTGCATGAATCCATGCACCGGGCCACTAATATATTATAGAATCCTTCATATAGTTTAAAAGAGCTTTGCAAGATCTGGACCCTGATGTCTCTTTCACTTCAATCTCTTATCACTTCCCTTTATTCTCTGTGTCCAGCCACACTGAACTTTTCTCAATCCCTTGAAACTGCTGATCTTTCTCTCACCTTTGGACCTGCACACTTTTTCTCTCTGCTCAAACAGCTCTTCTCCAATCTCTTTGTTTGACTAATCTTACTCATCCTTCAGGTCTCAGTTAAGAAAAATTTCCTCAGGGCAGCTTGCCCTAATCTCCCCAGATTGTCTGTTTACTGTTTCTTGAATCTTTAGAACAAGCATGTCAAACTCAAAGGCTAACAGGGACCAAATAAACAAGGTTTAAGTTTAGGTGGGCTGCAAATAAAACCAAAAGCTTCAATTTTCATGGAAACGTAGGTTTATTTCAATAGAGATATGCTGAATACAAAGGGCTGAAGTAAATAAGTAACCGTTAACATAAAATAATAGAGTATTTTAATAAAATTAATATTTTTTCTTGAACATTAACTTACCAGACACTGAATAACTGCACAAATTAATAAGCGTAACACAAATAAACCTATTTTTCTTATTCTCCAAAAGTGAAATATTTCCTCTTGCACACACCAAACAAGTCAGTCCAAGACTAATGACATGGCAATCAGCTGCTAAAATATTCACTGCTCGTATTAGTGGAGAGAAATGGTGTGCCTGTGAGTAAGGCACATAGGAAAATGAATGCAACATGATTATAGTAATGAGTCATTATGAGCATTGTAGTTCGTTATTAATAATTATGTATAACAGGATATTGTGAAAATTAAGTTATGAAATTTTTTTAAATATATATTTTATTGATTTTTTACAGAGAGGAAGGGAGAGAGATAGAGAGTCAGAAACATCGATGAGAGAGAAACATCGATCAGCTGCCTCCTGCACATCTCCCACTGGGGATGTGCCCGCAACCCAGGTACATGCCCTTGACCGGAATCGAACCCGGGACCTTTCAGTCCACAGGCTGATGCTCTATCCACTGAGCCAAACCGGTTTCGGCAAGTTATGAAATTTTTAAATTTTTATTAAAACGTTTCTTGCATACTGTTATTTTGGCTGAGCTGCAAAAATATTCATTGTGGGCTGCAAATTTGGCATGCTTGCTTTAGAACATCTCTTTGTCCATTTAGCCGTCACTTGTGGTTAGTGAGGAAAGGAGAGGGATAGAGAGATAGAAACATCAATGTTGAGAGAGAATCATCAATTGGCTGCCTCCTGCATGCCCCATACTGGGGATCGAGTCCACAACCAGGGCATATGACCTGATCAGGTATTGAACCGTGACCACCTGGTTCATAGGCCGGTGCTCAACCACTGTGCCACGCTGGCCGGGGCTGCTTGTGATTCTTATAATTATTTAGTGGAATATGTTTCATGTTGTCTTCCCCACTAGAGTAATTTCATGACATTCTGTACCTATTTTATTCACCTTTATATCCACAGTGCCCGGTAGTGCCTGGCATGTAGTTAGATGTTCACTAAGTATTTCTGGACTGGCTGACAATCAGGGAAGGTCCAAGTAGCACTGGCCTCAGGCAAAGGCTATAATTACCTAAGGCTACACCCCCATCCCTTTCCTCCCTTAAGGAAATTTGTAAGGGCCAGGGGAAATGCAAACACCGGATGACTTCCTGCACTGTCTAGTACAAAATGAAAGAATATTCATCACAGTTTTACTTATTAGAGTGAAAAAATAGAAAAAAAAAATCCAACATCTCCCAAATGTGCAACAATGTGGAAATGGCTACATATATTACTTCAGTAGTTTAAAAGTATTGTCTAATATAGTTAATACTTATTTTTCAAATTGAACTTTCATGGGGCTCAATATCTAAAATGCATTAAAATTGTGCTATTTTATTTCCTTTCCCCTTGCTCCTCCCTTTCTCCTCAAATCTTGAAGGCTTTCCAGTTTCTGGTTTTACTCTCTCTTCTCTCTCTCTCTCTTTCTCTTTCTCTTTAAAAATATTATTTTAGAGAGGTGGGGGGAGAGAAGGAGAGAGACAGAGAGAAACATTGATCAGGTGCCTTCTGCACACCCCCTACTGGGGACCAAGCCCACAATTGATCAGGAATGGAACAAAAAAACTCTTTCAGTGCATGAGACAATGCTCAACCAATTAAGCCCCACCAGCCAGGGTCATTCTCTCTTTTAAAGCCAGGACATTGTTTCTGCTTAGGGTTCCATGAGACACTCCCAAATGGTCTGTTGTGTTGTTGTTAAGCTGGTTCAAGTTGGTTTTCTGTTAATTGTAATTAAAAACAAAAAAACGTAAATAATACTGTTGCAGTTTGAGATTTACTTATGTAATGGAAAAAGAATTGGCTTTGGAGTCAAAACTGATTTTAAATCTAGGTCCTGACTTTGAGCAAGTTAACCATTTTTAACTCAATTTTCTCATCTGCAAAGGGAATTATACTTAACTTTTGCAAATATTAAAAAATACAAATAGCCAGAACCGGTTTGGCTCAGTGGCTAGAGCGTCGGCCTGCGGACTCAAGGGTCCTGGGTTCGGTTCCGGTCAGGGGCATGTACCTTGGTTGTGGGCACATCCCCAGTGGGGGGCATGCGGGAAGCAGCTGATCGATGTTTCTCTCTCATTGATGTTTCTAGCTCTCTATCCCTCTCCCTTCCTCTCTGTAAAAAATCAATAAAATATATTTTTAAAAAATACAAATATATTCAAAGAATTGATATTGAGTAGGCTCTCAACAAGTATATCAATAACATTAAAGTCTTACTAGAAGTCGCTCTTAACCCCTCCAACTTGAAGAAGTGAATAACTGGATTCAGGGTAGCCAAAACTAGCAAGGCTGCCATCTTGTGGTGATTTACTGACATACTGTCCAAAGTCATTTAATATATTTGAAGCAAGATACTCAAGAACATAAAGCTACATGAAAGGATGGCAGACATACCAGAGAGCCATTGGAATGAAGATAATAACTAAAGATACAGGATAAAGGTAATTCATCATTGGAAAGCACAAGAAATAAAGAACCTAAGACTGAACTTTTAGGAACTGTAACATGCAGTAGAGAAGTCAGAGGAAGAAACAAAAGAAGTGATTGATGAAGAAGGAGAAGTAAATAAGTACTTTAGTGTATCACTCAAGCCAGGGTTGACATATATATTTATGTTGATAGCTAACCTGATCCTGTTTTTTGTTTTTCAATACTTCAACAGCCATTACAAAAGCCAACCCAAGGGGGGAAAAAAAGCCAACCAACACCATCTATACTTCTACACTAATAAAAGAGAAACATGCAAATTGGTATCACTCCACTACACCCACCAGCCAATCAGGATGAGTATGCAAATTAACCCAACAAAGATGGCAGCTAATTTGCATATGCAGGCACAGAGCGAAGACTGAAGAAGACTGAAGACTGAAGAGGCTTGGCTTCTCCGCTGCGGCCGGAGCGAAGGCCTGGGTCCTGGGTGCCGGAAGAAAACCAGTGCCGGCAGCCAGGGGAAGGAAGGCCTATTGCACGAATCTCTTTGTGCAACGGGCCTCTAGTAATTATTATAATACCACTAGAGGCCTGGTGCACGGAATTCATAGAAGGGGCTCAGCCCTTGCAGCTGCGGCAGCTTGCCTCGGCCCTCACAGCCCTGGCTTCATCCAGAAGGACATCCAGAAGGTCATTTGGCTGTTTAGTCCAATTAGCATATTATGCTTTTATTATTATATTGCCCAGGCTATTCAAATACTATCGTTCCTCTTAAATCAATGTTTCACCTTCCTTCTATATCTTATTACAATATACCACTAGTAAGAATTTTACTAATTATGAGATTACTGTATGTCAAGGGTTATCATCACTCCATTTACCACCAACAATGGGATTCTCATTGCTGTCTGATCCAATTCCAGAATCCCATCCTGAGACTTTTATTTCTAAGGTCACACCCACCATCAAATCTTTTAGACTTAATTTCCCCCAAAAGTATAGCCTGAGACAAGGGCATGAAATAGGTTTTTTTGTTTGTTTTCAGAAGTGATCCCATGGAACATGAGTCAAAGAAGGGAAGAGTAAAACAGGAAAGTCAGGCCAAGGATGAGGGATAGGAGGTCACTGCTTTGGACACACGGGGTTCTATTCCCCTGGAAATATTCTGAGGCCATGTAGAATGTGTTTTTCAATTGTCCAACCAAGGGAAGGAAGAGAGAAGTATTCATTCACTGGCTCCTGCCTTCATTGGTGAAGGATTAACTCCCTTGCACTTTCGAGAGTTAGCACTTTCAGGAGCACTTCTGGAGCCAGACGGTCACCGTGAAGTTCAACCCCTTCATGACCTCGGAACGCAGCAAAAACCGCAAACGCCACTTCAATGCCCCCTCGCAGAAGCGCCGCAAGATCATGTCTTCCCTGCTCTCCAAGGAGCTGCGGCAGAAGTACAACGTCCGCTCCATGCCCACCCGCAAGGACGACGACGAGGTCCAGGTGGTTCGAGGACACTACAAAGGTCAGCAAATCGGCAAGGTGATCCAGGTGTACAGAAAGAAATACGTCATCTACATCGAGCGTGTGCAGCGTGAGAAGGCTAACGGCACAACTGTCCACGTGGGCATTCACCCCAGCAAGGTGGTTATCACCAGGCTAAAACTGGACAAAGATCGGAAAAAAATTCTTGAACACAAAGCCAAATCGGAAAAGAGGAAGCCAAATATAATGAAGAACTTATTGAGAAAATGCAGGATTAAATGTAACCTGTTGTGTAACCACAGTTTAGCTAGGTTTTTAGCCTAGTGTGTATTCCTTTAAAATTGTTCAAGATGTCTCTGGAATATTTTGTTTCCTTGCTGGTTTGTTATTGATATGTGGCTCAGTATATCTATTGTTGCTGTTTGGATTAATTTTATGAATAAAAATTGGAAATGTTAAAAAAAAAAGAGCACTTTCAAGATGACACAAGGGTCACATGGCTGTGTAAATTCCCATGGGCATCCTATGAGGCTAATTCCATGAGAGAAGCCCTGAGGCAGAAAACAAGAGATATTTGGAGAAAGCAGTTGAACTTTTGGGCTGTCAGGTCATACCTGCATGCACCTGATAGCCACAGAAATGGCTGGAGTAGAAAGGTGGCCAGCAGAAGTAAGAGACAACAACTTGCAGGATAGAAAAGTAGCCTATAGGATGCACTATAAGTTCTGAACCAGGAACCAATGTGTGGTGGTGTTTTACTCATAGCCAGAATAGATGGATCCCGGAAGAAAAAGGGTAAATGTGGAGTGGCAATTCTATTATACTTAATTGACTACTTTTATTTATTTTATTTTTATTTATTTATTTTTTGAGAACCAAATTTTTTTTTTTAATTAAATCTTTATTGTTCAGATTATTGCAGTTGTTCCTCTTTTTCCCCCCATAGGTCCCCTCCACCCGGTTCCCACCCCACCTTCCACCCTCAGCCCCCGCCCCCACTGTCCTCATCGATAGGTGCACGATTTTTGTCCAGTCTCTTCCCGCATCCCCCACACCCCTTTCCCCGCCAAGAATAGTCAGTCCACTCCCTTTCTATGCCCCTGATTCTATTATAATCACCAGTTTATTCTGTTCATCAGATTATTTATTCACTTGATTTTTAGATTCACTTGTTGTTGTTCATAATTTGTATCTTTACCTTTTTCTTCTTCTTCCTCTTCTTAAAGGATACCTTTCAGCATTTCATATAATACTGGTTTGGTGGTGATGAACTCCATTAGCTTTTTCTTATCTGTAAAGCTCTTTATCTGACCTTCAATCCTGAATGATAGCTTTGCTGGATAAAGTAATCTTGGTTGTAGATTCTTGGCATTCATCACTTTGAATATTTCTTGCCACTCCCTTCTGGCCTGCAAAGTTTCTGTTGAGAAATCAACTGACAGTCGTATGGGTACTCCCTTGTATGTAACTGACTGTCTTTCTCTTGCTGCTTTTAAGATTCTCTCTTTGTCTTTTGCTCTTGGCATTTTAATTATGACGTGTCTTGGTGTGGTCCTCTTTGGATTCCTTTTGTTTGGGGTTCTCTGCGCTTCCTGGACTTGTAAGTCTATTTCTTTCACCAGGTAGGGGAAGTTTTCTGTCATTATTTCTTCAAAGAGGTTTTCAATATCTTGCTCTCTCTCTTCTTCTGGCACCCCTATAATTCGGATGTTGGTACGCTTGAAGCTGTCCCAGAGGCTCCTTACACTATCTTCGCATTTTTGGATTCTTTTTTCATTTTGCTTTTCCGGTTGGGTGTTTTTTGCTTCTTCGTATTTCAAATCTTTGACTTGATTCTTGCGATCCTCTAGTCTGCTGTTGGAACTCTGCATAATATCCTTTATTTCAGTCAGTGTATGCTTAATTTCTAGTTGGTCCTTTATCATAACCTCGAGGGTCTCACTAGATTTCTTGAGGGTCTCACTACATTTATCGGCGGTTTCTAGAAAATTCTTGAAAAATCTTAAAAGTGTGGTTTTGAACTCTATATCCAGTTGTTTGCTTTCCTCCATTTCTGTCATTTGTGACCTGTTTCTTTGTCTCCGCATTTTTTATGCTTCCCTGTGTTGGTAGAGTGGCTTTGTGTGCTAGGTGTCCTATAGGGCCCAGTGGCTCAGCCTCCCCAATTACCTGAGGTGGACACTCTTGGTGCACCCCTTTGTGGGCTTTGTGCACAGTCTTGTTGTAGTTAAGCCTTGATTGTTGTAGGTATCACTGGGAGGAACTGACCTCCAGGCCAATTGGCTATGAGAATCAGCTGTGTCTACGGTGGGAGAACTTCTGTGCTGAAGACACCCTTATGAGGTAAGATTTGCTTCAGTGGGGCTTTGGTGCTCACTGAGTCTGCCCCCTGAGTGTGTCCCTTATGGATCTGAGGAGTTGTAATTGGATGGTCCCACTTTGACCACTGGGTACACTGGCTCTTGGATCTCTGAGGAGGTGCTAATTTAGCCACTGCCTGAGGCTACCCAGCAGGAGCTACGAAGAGATCTGCAGATTCCCCTTCCTTGTTTGGGGTTTGGAGGTGCCCAGATGAGGCCCAGCTGTGAAGCAATGCAAGCTGTTGTGGGGCCTTGGGCCTTCTCTTGGAAGTTCTGGGTCTGTCTGGCCCAGCTGCAGTTTTGTTAGGTAATTTTCAGATTACAAAGGGTCAGGGCATTCATATGCAAAAGCCTCTGCCACAGCTTGGGTGGGGCAGGGTCTCAGGGAATCAACAGGGGGGGAGCAAACAGCTATGGCCGATCCTCAGCCCTGCCCTAAGGGGCCCTGAGTCTCAGTGTCCTGGTAATTGCTGCAAGCACCTTTGAGAGAAAGCCGCCCTCAAGTTCCGAGTTCTGCCAGATAGTCCAGTTTCTCCCCATATGAGTCTAGGTCCCCAGAGACTCACCCAGAACTGGAGTTCAGAGCAGTTGGGGGCTTGTGATTCCCTCCTGATTCAAAAAGACAGCCGCGCCCTCAGTTGCCAGCCCTTGCCACGTGCGCCTCCGTACCTCTGCGCTTTACTTCCACGCCTCCTCTGAGTCTCAGTGTGCTTTTCTCTTTCCTTCTAGTTGTAGAATTTCCACTCAGCCAGCCTTCCTGTGGTTCTGGATGATGTCTGCTTTGTCTTTTAGTTGTATTTTTGAATTTGTTGTCTTAATTGACTACTTTTAAATGTTTATCTTAGTGTCTTTGTGATTCTGAACATGGCTAATCATGTTTTATTATCTTCTACTAGAGGACATGTAAATAGTTTCATTGGATTGGAAACTAAGGATGGCAGTTGACAATTTGGGCTTGTTATTTACCAATTTGGGCTTTCATGCCAGTAGGTGAATAGATTTAAAAGACAAAGGTGAATTCAGTGGTGTGCTAGAGCCAGCTCACATAGGCTTACAAGAGTCAGTTACGTGCTTGTATTAGTTTCCTATTGTTTCTATAACAAATTACCCCAATTTAGTGCTTAAGACAACACAAATTTATTACCTTACAGTTGTGCAGATCATCAGAAATCCAAACTGAGCTAAAATCACGGTATCAACACAGCTGTGTTCCTTTTAAAGGCTCTAGGTGAAAATCTGTTCCTTGCCTTTTGCAGTTAGGGGCTGCCCACATTCCTTGGTCATATCACAAAGACTTCTACTTTCACTGTTACATTTATTTTTTAAAAATATGTTTTTATTAATTTCAGAGAGGAAGGGAGGAGACAGAGATAGAAACATCAATGATAAGAGAGAATCATTGATTGGCTGCCTCCTGCAGACCCTATATTGGGGATCAAGCCCACAGCCCAGGCATATGCCCTGACCAGGAACAGAATCGTGACCTCCTGGTTCACACAGGTCATCGTTCAACCACTGAGTCACGTCAGCTGGGCTTACATCTCTTTTTCTGCCTCTGCCTCTCCTGCTTCCTTCTTTCCCTTATAAGGATACATGTGACTGCACTGGGCCCACCTGGATAATGCAGGATAATCTGCCCATCTCAAAATCCTTAATTTAATTATATATGCAAAGTCCTTTTGCCATGTAAAATAGCATATTCACAGGTTCCAGAGATTGGGATATGGACATCACTGGGGGACCATTATTTCACCCACTACAGTGCATTTTTCTCAACTCTATATTCAGTGACATAACATTGGTTGTTTAAAATTGGCCCTGGAGGTAATATTTACACTGTAGAAATTGGAAAATTCTTCAAATCAGGGATATTATCGCTGGAGAGCTTATTGTTAAACTTTACCTATCTCTGATTGTGATGATTGACTGGGATGAATGAGCCTATTATCAAGGCAAAAGAATTTTCATAATAGAGGAAGAGAGGATTATGGATATAATCCAGAGGATACCTAGGGTACCTCCTATTCTTGCCATGTTTAGTGAAAACAATTATGGGAATATCATACAGGCAGCACCACCAAAGTCTCTAGTCCCCCAAGAAAAAAGGTTTGGGTCACCTCTAGAAAACTTACTTATATGATTAAGTTCTAGTTAATGCAATGTAAGTGGAAGTGATATATGCCACTTCTGGATCAGGGCCTTTAAAACAGTAGCATGTCTCCTTCATGCCCTCTTCTCTTCCCATCACTATGACCCTGAGGAACTGAGGTGCTGGTTGAAGACCAAGAGAGTATGGAATGGGTAGTAGATATGTGAAGTCAAGACTATCAACCAAGGCCAGGCAATCAGGTACAGAAAGGTTTCTGGCCATGTCAGTTCAACAGTTACATACTATATTTAATTTTCTCCTCCTTTCCTCCCCCCACCTCATATATGTAGAATGTGGTATATCGTGGTGGTTGACTATATATATATATATATATATATATATATATATATATATATATTATTGATTTTTTACAGAGAGGAAGGGAGAGGGATAGAGAGAAACATCGATGAGAGAGAAACATCAATCAGCTGCCTCCTGTACACTCTCCAGAGAGGATGTGCTCGCAACCAAGGTACATGCCCTTGACCGGAATTGAACCTGGGACCCTTGAGTCCGCAGGCTGACACTCTATCCACTGAGCCAAACCGGTTAGGGCTGTGGTGGTTGACTTTAAAGTTCAATCCATATACTGAAGAACATTGAAGCAGGATCATTATGGAACTGAAGGAAGAATGAACATTATTCAGCACTCCTGGACCTGAAGCTACATGATGTAATTAATGAGACTTCGGTTGATTCCTGTTTGGGAGTGGGGAATAAATGTAATGATGATATTTCAGGCGATAAAAGGTAGGTTATTTTAGTTAAGAGTCTTGTTTTGTTTCATTTTTTGAAGTGGAAGTATAGAAAGAAGGGTATATGTTGATGTTGCGCTGTCCCAGGGGTTTATTAATGTGGACTTGTATCATTCTTATTGGACACTCAGCATCTGCAGCCCCTTCATATATTTGGGCAATATCCCAAACAGAGAGAGAGTGCACACCTTATACTATCAAAGCTGACCATGCTCACTGTCACTTTCCTAGCATCACAGACCCAGCCAATCCTATCCTCTGTTTAGTTTGGGTTCCCTGAGACAAGTGAAGTGGGGAAGAGAGAAAAGTCAATACAGGGTTCATTAATGAGCAGGTTACTTCTGTGGACAACTGGGGGCTCAGTTCCTATGGGGACTTTCAGAAACAGTGTGAAATGAACACGTTGGAAATGTCCCTCTGAGGGAAAGGAAGCTGCAGTATTTGTTGACTATTGTTTCTGGCTATGAGACAGAAAGCAGGGTATGCTTTATGGAGTTTGGCTCAGTGAATAGAGCATCAGCCTGCGGACTAAAGGCTCTTGGGTTTGATTCCGGTCAAGGCCACATTACTGGGTTGTGGGCTCGATCCCCAGTAGGGGCCATGCTGGAGGCAGCAGCCGATCAATGATTCTCTCTCATAATTGATGTATTGATGTTTCTATCTCTTTCTACCTCTCCCTTCCTCTCTGAAATCAATAAAAAAATATTTTAAAAAAGAATAAGTCAAATGGAATCACAGAGATATCAACTCATATTACTGAGCCAGTAAAACTGCCCATTTCCATTCTTCCTGTATATGAAAAAAAAACCCACTTTGTTTTAAATGTTTCCACAGTCAAGTTTTCTGTTATCTGTCGCAAAAAGCATTCAAATTCCTAACTGATTTATCTAGTCTTACTTGCAGCCAAGGGCACAGGCCACAACTTGGAATCAAAAGGTAATGATATAAAGAATAGACACTGTGGGCAACCTTTCTTGTGATGGGATAGTAGTGGCAGTGGTTATGGTGGCACCATCCATTGTGTTGATACTTCAGACTTTATTTTGCTTCTTGGTGGTCTTCACCAGGGACATAGACAATAGACTCTCTGTATTGAATAATTGTTACTACTCATTGAGTCAATGATTTTTGTAAATTTTCTCTCTTAATCACCATATCAGCCATTCAAGATGGATATTAATATCCACTGACCTGACCAAGATTTCAAAATTAGCAAGTGGCAGAGTTGGGATGCAGGTTCAGGTCAGAGTGACACCAAATCCAGATCTTAACCACTACATTATAGTGCCAATATTTATTTTGCCAACTTGTAATTTTTGGACTTGAGAACCTAACTCAGGCTGGATCCTAGGGCTACCCTAAGAGGGGAAGAAAGATGGGCTTGCATCTTTGTCTGTCATCAGCCCCTTCTGGCAGGGGGAGAGAGGATCCGCCCAAATGCAGACAGGCTCTGAGCCAGGCAGCACAGATGCAGGCAATCCTCTGAGCCACGTCGGGAAACATTCCAGATAAACCGGGAAACATTCCAGATAAACCGCTAGACTTCTGTGTCTGAAATGCTGAGAGATAAGAATCTTGGAGACAAAGATAAGAATCTCAGAGACAAAGCTATTCCGCAGGCTTAGAAATGTGCTGAAATCTAGGCAAAATGAGAAAATGGCAAAGTACATGAAGACAGGGCATGTGTGAGAATCAATCAACTCTGTTGTCAATTCTTTTTTTTTAAAATAGATTTCAGAGAGGAAGGGAAAGGGAAAGGGATATAGAAACACCAATGATGAGAGATAATCATCGATTGGCTGCCTCCTACACACCCCACACTGGAGATCAAGCCTGCAACCTGGGCATGTGCCCTGACTGGGAAATGAACCGTGACCTCCTAGTTCACAGGTCGGCACTCAACCATTGAGCCACACTGGCCAAGCATCTGTTGTCATTTCTTGTTTGCAAAATGATTAACTGCACTCCTTTCTTTCTTTCTCTTCCCAAGACTGGATTTGTAAGTCTAAGGCTCAAAACCCTAAAATACGAATCCAGTCTTCCTCTCACCTTCCATTCACCCATGCTCCAAGTCTCAGAGCCACCTTGGCCCCTCCATCCTTTTCATTTAGTTAACATTTTCCATAAATATCTATTGAGTATCATTTTTGAGCCAGAGAGGCAAGGACTCTCACTTCAAGGTACTTACAGAGAAAGAAGACATTACAAGATAATTGCACAAATAATTAATTAAGATTGTGAGACCTGCCAGGAAGGAAAAGTAGTATTCAATGGGAGTATATCCCTGGGGAACTAGATCTAGACTGAAGGCTCAGTCAAATCATTCTCTTTCCATTTGTCTTACTCCTTATCCTCCTCCTCCTCACTGCTCCCTTTATAAGAATGGTGTCTTTTGCATTGTCCCTTCCCCTGCATCCCCCTACCATAGCCTTGATTCAGGCCCTTGATACATTTTTGTATCTGTCTTCTAACAGGTTTCTCTACCCCCCCCCCTTTTTAATATGTTCTTATTGATTTCAGAGAGAGGGAGAGAGAGAGAGAGAGAGACATAGACTCATCATTTGGTTGCCTCCTGCATGTTCCCTACTGGGGATCAAGCCTGCAACCAGGGCATGTACCCTGACTGGTAATCAAACCATGACCTCCTGTTTCATGGGTCGACACTCAACCACTGACCCACACCAGCCGAGCTCCCAACCCCTTTTTTTGCCCACTCAAGTCCATGCTTTGCATCACAGCTAGAGTTATATTTCTAAGTGAAATACGACCAGCTCTTCCTTGCTTTCACATTAAGGTTTTACCTCTCTTGCCTGGCACATTGCTCAACCTCTTTTTTTTTTTTTTCTTTATCTCCAATTTCTACAGGAAGCTCTCACGTCAGCCATCTCCACTATTATTTACTCATGTTTGCTCTGCAGTGTTCTTCCCATTTACCTCAGCTCAGTAAATGACTATTCTGAATTCAAGGGTCTCACTGAGCACGTGCTTGATGAGAGCCCACCATGGATGAGGCACTGCGTAAGATCAGTGAAGAAGAAAAAGCTGGAAGCCAGTAGTCAGCCCTTGTTCTGATGACTACTCCAGATGTAATACCTGTTTCCACAATAGACTGTAAGCTCCATTAGGGCAGTGAGAGGATCTGAATTATCCACTGCTGTGACTCTAGTTGTGCCTGGTACAAAGTAGCAGGGTGCCTAGCACAGAGGAAAAAGTCAATAATTTTTTTCCTGTGTATAAATAAATGAATGAATAAATAAAAGTGACAAACACTCTTAAATTGCCTCCCACTAGAATTGTAAATGCACATGTTTAGAGTCCTTAAAAGATTAGAAGTGTCCTAGGGGGAGGGGTTGTGCCTTACTCATGCGTGCACTCTTTACAAAAAAAATCACTTTTATAGAGTGGTTTCACATAGGTTATTTACTGCCTGTTTCACATTACAACCTTACGAAATTTTTTAAAAGATTTTTTAAAATTGATTTTACAGAGAGAGGTGGGGAAAGAGAGAGAAAGAGAGAGAGAGAGAGAGAGAGAGAGAGAGAGAGAGAGAGAAATATCAATGTGAAAGTGATACAATGATCGGCTGCCTCCTGCACGCTCCCTACAAAGGATCAAGCCTGCAACCAGCATGTGCCCTGACCAGGAATTGAACCCGCAACCTTTTGGTGCACAGGATGAGCCCAACCAACTGAGCCACACCAGACAGGGCAACCTTATAAATTATTGTCTCAATTTTACAGATGGAGAAACTTCCTTCCTTCCTTTCTTCCTTCTCCTTCCTGATTCCTCATCTCTCCTTTTCCTCTAGGGTGCGTATGTGGTCTAGGTATTTCCTGTCTTTAATTGAGAAAGAAATTTAGAAGGGCTAAATGTAAAGGTGATTACAATGAGAGCCAGGGAGGCTATTTGCCCTAGGTTGCACATATATGAAGCACTCAAATACAACCTTTTGATGTTACATCTGAATAAAGTCAAAGTCTGTGTGTGTGCTTGTGTTTTCTTGTTAAATGTAAAAATGTACAATTTTTGTACAATATTTTGTCTTGCCATTTTTCTTGTAAACATACTAGGAGTCATAAAATTGGGAAGAGGCCCAAGTTCAAAGAAATTAGGTAACCTGATAAAAGTCTGGCCCCTACTTAAGGGCCTAAGCCAGGACTAAAACCCAGGATGTCTCCTCCTCCAGAGAAGCAACACTGCCTCCACACTGCCCCAGATGATTTCAGTTTGGTCTCTATATGGAGGTCAAGGGATTTAAAGTCAGGTAGATGTGTTCCTTTCAAAGGTAAAACAGTTACTTTGCAACCTTGGCAAATAATTCAGCTTCCTCATTTTAAAACGGAAGGCTATAATGGTACCTACCGCAGCGTGTTCCTATTAGGATTAAATGAAAATGCATGCACTTGAAGTATTCAGTGCAGGCCTGGCATGTAGTCAGCGCGTAATAAATGGTAGTTCTTATTATAAGAGCTGCATTTGTGGAATGAATGACTGGCATATAACGCCTGCATTCAACTTGAAGCTTGGAACTACCACAGTCGCTCAATTGAAGGGACAGGAACTATATAGCCAATTTTTGCTGGAAATAAATCTTTGTGGGAGGATAATCAATAGTTGGAAAATGTGAGCCTTGAGGCATCAAAGCTCTGATCCCCAGGTCCGAGCCAGGAAGACAAGCCTCCCCGGCGGGCTGCAGCGCCGCGCAGAACCTCCCCTGAACTGAGTGGCAGCGGGCGGGGCACGCCCAGCCCGGGGTGAGGCTGCTTCAGAAGCCGGGTTTTAGTGGAGTGGAGCAAGCAGTATCTCTTCTAATTCCGCTCATCTTAGTCTCGGAAACCACACCCTGGGGGCTTGGAGGAAGGACTCCAAACCCGCGGGGCGGAGGCTTCCGCGAGGCCCCAGACCTGACCATCTATGGTCACAGAGCGCACCGAACTAACAGGAAGTGGGGCGAGCTTCCACCTTCCCAGTCGGGGCAGAGCGAGCGAGGCCGCGGCGGGCACGCCCAGAAGCCCGGGGCTGAGCCCACGCGCCCTCGTCCACCCTCTCCTCACACCCAGCCTCTGCAGGTCCACCCAGAACACTGCCCAAGGCCAACGTCACAAACGGGGAAACCGAGGTATACACGCCCCGAGAGAGGCGGAGCTTAGCCTTCATCGCCTCGCATAGTTGATGGCCGCCGAGAACTCCGCCCCTCAGAAAAACTACCCCTTGGTCCCTCCAAGACCCCTTCTGGACGGTTGTGAAAAGGGAGCGGCCGTTGCCATTGAGTCCGTACCGGTAGGAGCATTAGCCACTTACCTGTCCTCCTTCTCTGGAGGTGGAGCTTAGCCAGCAATTTCATCCCTTCATTGGTCCCGGCGCCTGCGGCCCCACAGTTAGATGGAGGCGTGGCCAGATAGGACACGCCCTTCGGGGGGGTCGCTCCCGCCCTGGGGGCGGGGTTGTTATGCCTGTGCGCTCCTGGCTGGCGGGTAGACGCCGGGGCGTGGTGAATAGGGGGTGGAGTCACGAGCAGGGCGGCCGGACTTCCTCCCCGCGCTCCTCCAGCCAGGCATTTCAGCTGGCCGTTCGTTTCCGGTGGGGGTGCCGCGCCCAGTGAGGGCCCGGAAGTGGGTCGCGCGAAGATTGCTGGGCGGTTCTTGCCGGAAGTGGAAAGCGGCTGTTCGCAGTCCGGAGGTGAAGCCGAGCTCTGAGGTGAGGGTTCGCGGTCCGGTAGGGACTGGGCTGCCTTCCGCGGCCCACTGGCCCCTGGCGTTGTTAATGGCCTATGTGCCTGGCCTATGTGCGCGTGGTGAACCCTGCCGAGGCGTCTGGGGCGGAGGCCCTGAGGCCGACCTGGTAACCTGGGCGCGGTCTCTTGAGGTGGGGCCGGGGTGACCAACTGAATTGGGCTCTCCCGGGGTGGCCCTTCCCCTGGATTTCGCGGTCCGGGTCATCAGGTTCAGCGGAGGCCTGATTCCTAAGATGCCCTGACTAAAAGGAACCTCCGAGACCTTAGTAGTCTTCCTTATCCCCATCTCGCCCCCATTGCACGGATGGGTAAATTGATCCCGGAAAGAACAGGCTGGTCTACGATCGTATAGCTAATGAGGGAAATAATTGGAATCATGACTTCAGTTCTTTGAATCCAAGCCCCAGATCCTTACTACATTCTTTCCCCGAGAACCTGCCTCGGTACGGTTTTCCGGTTGGGTGTCCTCTCTTTGGCATCTGTAAGTTAAAGGGCACCAAGATAAAGGCTTCTTGGAACTATTTTTTTTTTTTTTTTTTGTAATGCCGCGTGTTTGGGATGCCCGGGGAGTTTCTAAATGGAGAGAGGGGCAGGTCCTTGTATTTGCATTCGAATAGTCCTCCCTTCCTCCTAGTCTGTTGCTCTTATTCTGAAGAGGCAAGTTAACTTTATTGCGGGTGTTGCATACTCCTGGTCCTGAAATCAGGTGGCTGAGGTTTGGTCTTGCCCCACTGCTGAGTGTCTGTGGCCATAGATGCCTTATTTAACTTCTTTGAGCCTCTTTCTCCCCCCACCCCTACCCCCCATCCTTTAGGTGGAGATCTCCACTCACCTCACAGAATTAAATTTAGAACAAATTGTGTTTACTCTGTCTCAGGCACCCTGCCACATCCAGGGAATGCAGTTTTGAAACAAAACCAGCTAGATCCTGCCATCAAGGAGCTAACTGTTTGCAGGGACGTTTGTTTAAGAAGTAATTATAAATGTGATGTGTTAGGAAAGAACACGGGATGCTATGGAAGTATGTAACAAGGGGCTCAGGAAAATTCCTTCTGCAGAAGCAATGTTTAAGATGAATTTTGAAGGATGAGTAGGAATAAGAGAGGATGGCAACCTTTTTAAGGCAGAAGTATCAGAACTGCCAGTTGAACTTCTTTGTAGGAATTCCTGTTCAAGTGAAAAACGGGACAGCCCATCACCAATGATTTCTCGAGCCTTTAACATGTGTGAGGCACAGATTAAAGGAGGCACTTGGCCCTGGTGGCTAAGAATACAGTTCTCATAGAGTGGAGGAAGGGGCAGACTAGTAAAGCAGGGGTGGTTTACAATGTTCAAGTGCACTGTGTGAGCACAAGGCTGAAAGGCAGTAAGAGGAGAAATACCTGAGCCAGATTTTCAGGCTTTGAGGAGGAAATGGGAGCTAAGTCTTGGAGATTTATTTAGCCATATGGTGAATCTGAAAACGGAATTGCCGTGCAAAGCGTACAAAACCAAGGACATGGAGGTCTGGACATGTGAAGGACCATGGCTAGTTCAGTGTGACTAGAATTCTAGCAATGCTTGGAGAAGTGAAGGAAATGGGAAGGGGTGGGGGTCAAATATGAAGGACCTCGTAAAACCATGTTAGGAAATATGGATCTGGCCCAACTGGAGTGGCTTAATGGTTGAGTGTCAACCTATGAACCAGGAGGTCATGGTTCGATTCCCAGTCAGGGCACATGCCTGGCTTGCAGGCTTGATCCCCATTGGGGAATGTACAGAGGCAGCGATCAATGATTCTCTCTCATCATTGATGTTGCTATCTTCTCTCCTTCTCCCTTCCTCTCTGAAATCAATAAACATTTTTTTTTTAAAAAGCAATGTGGAATATGGATCTGACCCTGAAAGCTATGAGGAGGCTTTGAAGGCTTTTATGTGGGAAAATTATGTTGTCAGATTTATGTTTTATTGTATTTATTTTTAAATATGCTTTTTAAAAATATATATATTTCATTGATTTTTTACAGAGAGGAAGGGAGAGGAATAGAGAGCTAGAAACATCGATGAGAGAGAAACATCAATCATCTGCCTCCTGCACACCCCCTACTGGGGATGTGCCTGCAACCAGGGTACATGCCCTTGACTGGAATCGAACCTGGGACCCTTCAGTCCGCAGGCCGACGCTCTATCCACTAAGCCAAACCTGTCAGGGCTAAATACGCTTTTATTGATTTTAGAAATGAAGGGAGAGGGAGAGAAGCACTGATGTGAGAGAAATATTGATTGGTTGCGTCCTGCATGGCCCGCCACCCCCCACCCCACGCCAGGGAGCTAGTCTGCAAGTCCGACATATGCCCTGACCAGGAATCGAGCCAGTGACCTTTTGGTGCATGGGATAGTGCTCAACAACTGAGCCACATAGGCCAGGGTAGATTTATGTTTTAGAAAGCTCAGTCTGTCAAATGGGAAGAGACATGAGAGGAAGTAGACCAGTGTTTGGAAGCTGTTTTCATAATCATGATTTTAAATAGGGCAATGACAGTGGAAAGAAGAGGAGGAATCAGGCTTGAATAATGTTAAAAAGATGGAATCCATAGAACTGGAGGTTGGTTGCTTATGGGAGTGAGGAAATAGGAGTAGTCTAGGGCAGTGGTCGGTAAACTCATTAGTCAACAGAGCCAAATATCAACAGTACTTCTTCAAAATAGACTCTCCCAGGCCGAAAACCGACTTCTAAGCATGGGCCACGAAGTTTCAATCGCACAGTACGTGCACGCCGCACGTGGTATTTTGTGGAAGAGCCACACTCAAGGGGCCAAAGAGCCGCATATGGCTTGTGAGCCGCAGTTTGCCGACCACTGGTCTAGGGTGATTGCCTGGTTTTCTGGCTTAGGGAACTGGGTAGTACCATTCACCAAGATAGGTATTATGAGAGGGAAGGCTGGGTTGAACAGGTGGCAGGGAAAGAAAATTAATTTTGGATATATTGAGTACAAGGTGTTTGCAGCACATCCAAGCAAAGATGTCTAATAAGGTACTCAAATAGTGGAAACAGCAAGAGCAAGATGTGGAGGCAGGAGAGGGCATGAAGTACTGGAACCTGGAGTTTGTGGCAGAAGATAAGATCAGTAAAAAGGTAGATGCCTGCCAGGTTTTGAATGGCTTTTGATACCTTATTTGACTGCACTTGTATTTTATTCTGTGGTTGACAGCTTGCTTATTGTATAAGTTGTTGCAGTCCAACATAAAGAAAATTCTATAAGAACTTCCTGCTCTTTTCTCACCCCCCACCCCAAATACTTTATGAATCAGGTGGACATAATTTATGCCTCAAGTTTAAATAGAATGTAGCAGTGAAAGTACTTTGTCATGTACAACCTGTCTTGCAAACTGAAAATGGTGGTAGTGTTAAGATTCGAATAATGTGTTTTTGCCTTGAGGAGGTTAGCTGTTTAGTTTGTAAAATGTTTTGTTTCCAATAAGTGGTGATCTTTATTGTCACCCCTTTTCTTGGTTATACATACATTTGTTTAATTGCTATTATTTTTTTTTAACGAGGGACTAAGCCTTTAAAAATTTACTTCCTCCTTTCAGTTTTCTGAAGCATTGTGAGTCAACGATTCATTTTACTTAAACAAGCAAATGCAAAATATCATTTGAATTTGAACCCTCTGGTTTGGAATTTAATCCTGAGATTTGAAATCTCAGGATTCTCAAGCCATAATTTACCCAGTCCTAGTGATTATGCCTTGGAATTGTCATCATCAGTTTCTTTACTTTCTACTAACCTGGCTTTCATGCCTATACTTCAACTTCTGCACCACAACTAGACTAATCTTACGAAGAACCATTTTCATCTCATTACCCTTCACTTTGCCAAAGAATCATATTACCAAAGAATCAAATCTAGCCCTGGCTGGTTTGGTTCAGTGAATAGAGCATCAGCCTGCAGATTGAAGGATCCAGGATTCTATTCCAGTCAAGAGCACATGCCTGGGTTGCGGGCTGGATCCCCAGTAGGGGGCATGCAGGAGGCAGCCGATCCATGATTCTCTCTCATCATTGATGTTTCTGTCCCCTCTCTCCCTCTCCCTTCCTCTCTGAAATCAATAAAAATACACTTAAAAAAATCATAGGAGAAATGGAAATAAACATAAAATTTTAAAAAAGAATCAAGTCTAAACTCCATTGTCCAATTTACAAAATTCTCCACAATCAGACTCTTATCTTAGTTTTTTTGGATGTTTCAGATTGACAATATAATTTAGAAAGTCCTAAACTGCCACATTAGCATTTTATTTGTATCTCTTGAGCTTCCCTTTGCTCCTCACTATATTGGGACAGGTTTTCACAATTTGGCACAGTTGACAATTTGGGCTGGATAATTTTTTGTTGTGGTGTTGTCCTGTGCATTGTAGGATTTTATTTGTTTACTTATTTATTTTTAATAGATTTTTATTGATTTCAGAGGGAGAGAGAGATAGAAACATCAGTGATGAGAGAGAATCATTGATCGGCTGCCTCCTGCACGCCCCCTACTGGAGATCGAGCCAACAACCCAAGCATGTCCCCTTGGCTCAGTGGATAGAGCGGCAGCCTGCGGACCAAAGGGTCCCAGGTTTGATTCTGGTCAAGGGCACATACCTGGGTTGCAGGCTCAGTCCAGCGTGCAGGAGGCAACCAATCAATGATTCCCTCTCATCATTGATGTTTCTATCTCTCTCTTTCTCTCCCTTCCTCTCTGAAATCAATAAAAATATGTTTAAAAAAAAAGAAAAAGTATCATATCATAGCTATGATTGTGCAATGCCTTATCTCTCCAACTAATTTTTCTAAAGGCAGGCTCCATGGCCATGCTTAGCACAGTGTATGGCACATGAGAAGTACTAGGTATCCTGCAATGAATGCATCATACGTTTCATTGAGACATCAATAATTATTATTTATTCAGAGAATTCCTGGGTGGTCCTTGAAGGACTTGCCTTTTTGGGTTTTTTTGTTCTTTTCCTCAGAGGGTGTGATCTTAATAGAGAAATGCTACTGATTTAGGCACTCACTAGAAGAAAGCTTTGGGTTAGTTGACAGCGCAAGTGAGGAGATTTATAGAGGGTGGAGCAAAAGTAGATTTACAGTTGTAAGAATGAGAAATACAGAATTTATTCTTGTATTATTTATTAATTATTGTATTATTTTTCATATGAACAACTATAAGCTTACTTTTGCCCCACCTTGTATGTCCCCTATATTGGGGATATATAAATTCCTGTTTTGTTCATGTTGCCTGCATTTAGGCAGCTTGGTTTAGTGGACAGAAATTATTTATTTTAAACTGCATATAATTTATGATGTTGTATTCAATGTTTATTTGATTGATTAAGTTGTTATAGTTTATCATCTTTAATGCAGTTACAGCATCCACCATGAAGCAGTTTCTTCGTGATATACTGTTCATGTAAACAGCATAAAAAGAATCATGGCTCTAAAAATATTCCTCATGCACAGTGCAGCTTTGTTTGCTTTGTATTACCAAACCTGTCATGTCAAACTTTTCCGTCTGACTGGAAAATAGTTATAGTTGAAATGTTTCATGGAAGGAATGAGCTTGCATTTTTTGTTTTGTTTTGTTTTCTTTTTCTCCTCCAGAGGTCATAAAAATTCCTGTATTTAAGTTAATTATAGACTTATAGTCACAGATCTTTTCATACATCTAATTGTAGCTAAATCATGGGTAGGGACAAATGGCATCCTTGAATCTATCTTTATGCATGAGAATGGGAAATGCTGTTCTGTTTAAAGCCACTGCCCAGCTGAAATCAGCCAAAGCAGTTTTTCCTTATACAATGTCAAAGATGCCTGCTAAATGTTCCTATGCAGTTAGTCTTCATCATATTCCTTGCATGTAAGACAGAGAGGAACCCATTGCCACATAAAGTTATGTTTGCTCCAGACCTTTAAAACAGCTAGTTCCCAAGTCTTGACTCCAGCTTGTACATTATTACTAGCTTTACTCCTGGAGTTTCAGATAGAGGACCATGTTAAGGAGGGAACAGGAGACAAGTGCTGATATTGAATTGGATTCTTTCCCTCCCTAGAAGATAGGCCTTTCATTCTCTTAATCTAAGCCTCGGGTGGCAATGACTCAGGCACTAAATGTCATTGGTTTCATCAGTGAAACCAAATGCTTGGGGAAGAACAGTGGCTCCTGATTTGGGTTAGATTTAGATGGCATCTTTACTGGGGCAAAGTGGTGTCTGTTCTTTGGTTTCTGGGTTAAAACAGCCAACTTGTAAGTATCTGTCATTAGCATGTCTAGGTTTTGCTTTCTGACATGTTAGAGGCTAGTGATGAGAATTTCTATATTGTTAGTAGAACTAAGTGATGCCTTATAGCTCACTGGTAGCTAAAGAGATATTCCAAGTGGAGCTGTTTGGCTTTATTTTCATTATAAAGAAATTATATAACTTTGTTAAAGAAAGTTTGGAAAATGGAGGGGTAAATTGTCCAAAACCCCATCACTCTAATGTGACAAATATTTTAAAATTTGTTTTCTTAAAGTCTTTTTTCACAGTGCATTTAGCTACTCTGTTATAATCAGAAGTCTAAGCTAACATTGTAGTGAGCATCTTCCCACCTATCATTTTTCCCACATTAGGATGATTTTCTTAGGATAATGTCTCAGGAAAAGAATTACAAGTCAAGGCCAAGAGAAGCCTTTTGAAGTAGATCAGTTGTACTATCATAGTATACAGGCTGAAATGTATAGTTTCTCTTCAGTTTCATTATAACTTAAGGGAACAACTACCAGACAAAGTAGAAAACATTTAAGTGTAGCAACTTCCTACTCAAGTAGAAATTCAGACCACTGGTTTAATTGCCTGATGAGATGAGACAAAAATTGCAGGAGTAACCTGGTTCCATTTACTTTTGCACAATTTCCTTGAGTAGGCAGGAAGAATTGGGTTGCTTCAATTGTTAGAATGATGAGAGTATGAAGCAGCTTTGACAGGTATCACAAAAGCCATTTCTGATTTTACTTCGTTTCAGATCACAAAAGAAATTGCTGGAGAACCAATGTTCTAGTTTCTTTTTGCTCTGCATGATATCCCTTCAAGAGCCTATCCATTCTCATGACTTCATGACATTTCTTTGCTGATGACTTGCAGACATTGATCTCCAGTCTTGATCTTCCCAAGCTTAATTTCTAACTACTTAACTGGCCATTTCTATTTGATGCTTCATCTCTTCACATACTGCATATCCAAAAATGACCAGGTTTTTTTTGCCCTAACTAGAACATTGTAGAACATGTTTCCGTCTATAGTGTCATCATTCTCTTAGGCCACTGGATTTGCAACTCTGGAGTCATCTTCGGCTCCCTTTTTCTGAATGCTACTGTATTCATTAGTCAGCGCTGCACAGTTGTTACTTGTTCTGTGTTTAATGCACACTTGTTTTGTGTGACCTTCAATGGCAAACCAAGATCAGTGGGTGGAAGTTGCAGGGAAGCCAATTTTGCCTCCATATAAGGAAGAACTTTTAAATACTTTGAGCTGTCTGAATGGGATGGGCTGCTTCCAAAAGTCTTGGGTTCTCCACACTGAAGGTAACTGAACAGAGGCTACCTGACTAATTGCTGGGAATGTTGAAAGGACTGTTTTGGCATCAGATGGTGTTTTTACAAGATAGTTCCTGCACTCCCTCCTAATCCTGAGAGCCAGTGATTCAGTGGAAGGTAGCTTTGTTTCTCCTGCAACTCCCTTAGGGCAGAAAAACTACTTTACCATTCTTTTATATTTCCACAGCACTTAATTCGTGTGCTGGTCACTTACTTGCCTAAAACTGATTATTTGTGGGTTACTCTATTCTTTTCCTGTGTTTCCTGTATCTGGTTAGACACTAGATGTTATGGTTGTTTAACTTTGAAATATAAAATATATTTTTTGTAGTAGCCTTCTTATTTTACAGATGAACAAGAGCTTTCAACCTAACTTAAACCCTAGTATCTTCCTTTTCCCCCCAAATCCCATTCTGTTTCTCAGACAGTATTTGTTTTGTGTGTGTTTTTTCTCAGATAGTATTTGTAAAATTTAACTTTCATTATATTATTCACTCAAAATCCCTGAATGGCTTCACAATTATCACAACATCAAATTCAAATACTGCCTGGCCTTCCCATGATACTTCACATTGCATGATATATGCGGTCTTGTACTTTTTATGCATTGCCTTGTTCTTTCTTCTTTGCTTCTGATTGCTCTGGAATGTCTTTCCTTTTTTTCTTTTACCTTTTCTATCAAGATGCCCCACTTCCCTCCAACCAGATTACTTTCAATCCTCATTGATTTCTTCTGAGCTCTCAGACCACATAGTAATTTATACTCTACTAGAGGCCTGGTGCACGAAATTCGTGCACGGTGTGTGTGTCCCTATCCCTCAGCTCAGCCTGCACCCTCTAAAATCCAGGACTGCTGGCTTCCAACCGCTCATCTGCCTGCCTGCCTGATTGCCCCTGACTGCTTCTGCCTGCCAGCCTGATCACCCCTAACTACTCCCCTGCCAACCTGATCGATGCCTAGCTGCTCCCCTGTTGGCTTGATTGCCCCTAACTGCCCTCCCCTGCCAGCCTTGTCACCCCTAACTACCCTCCCTTTCAGGCATGATCACCCCCCAACTCTCTTTCAGGCCTGGTCCCTCCCAACCGCCCTCCCTGCAGGCCTGGTTCCCCCCAACTGCCCTCCCCTGCAGGCCTGGTTCCCCCCAGCTGTCCTCCCCTGCAGGCCTGGTTCACCCCAACAGTCCTCTCCTATAGGCCTGATCGTGACAACTGCCCTCCCCTGCTGGCCATCTTTGACCACATTGGGGTGGCCATCTTGTGTGTTGGAGTGATGGTCAATTTGCATATTACCTCTTTATTAGATAGGATAATTCAGAACCATACAACATTCTGCAAAGAAAAAGCTTTAGTATAAAGGTTGACACTTTAACTTACCCTGATCCAAGTGAAGTTAGATATCTAACGACTTTTAAAAATATAGTCTTTATATAAGTGTGCATGTGTATATTGATTGCAGAGAGGAAGGGAGAGGGAGTGAGATAGAAACATCAATGACAAGTTTTCAGGATTTATTATGTTGCCATTTCATCTATGTTGTCCTTCTCAATAAGAATGAACGCTTCTGGAGGGCAGACACTGTGTCTTCTATTTCTGTAGTAGCTGCCACAGTGCTAAGCACTTTCATTTATGAGCATCTTCTGTGTGCCAGGTTGTTCTAGATGCTGCAAATTAATGGGGCTGGGGTTGGGGGAAGAGAATGGATAAATATCTGTCCTCCTGGGAGGCCTACATTCTAGCACACAATATGCAGTGATAACATTTTAACTACATTTTAAGGCTCTCAAAGTCACTAGTCATCTATAAAATGTACTCCTTCAATCTTAAATCTTAAATCTGTGTGCTAGGTGAGGATCCATTAAATGACTGTTCTAAAGTAATACAGTTAATACTGCAGAGTTGAGACTCAGACTTGGTTTCCTGAATCCTAGTTTTATTTAGATTTGTGTAATTAGGTTTGCCTCTTTTTCTAAAGCTTTTATGATAAATAGTTGGGAACCTATACATTCATTTATGAAGCTTACATATAGTTCTTGGTTATTGTCAATCAAAAAATGGCAAGGAATGCCTCGCCATCATGGCTCAGTGGTTGAGCATCAACCTGTGAACCAGGAGGTCACGGTTCGATTCCTGGTCAGGGCACATGCCCTGGTTGCGGGCAGTGTCTAGTAGGGCGCATCCAGGAGGCAGCCAATCAATGATTCCCTCTCATTGATGTTTCTATCCCTCCCTCCCTCCCTCTCTCCCTCTCTGAAACCATTAAAAACATGTTAATAAACAGAAGAAGAAGAAAGAAAGAAATGGCAAGGAACAAGATGAGGCGGAGTTTTCTGCTCTGGCAATTCTGTATTTTGGAGAAAACTCTTATTTTAAGCATTTGCCTTCTAGACCTGTATCATCTAGCCTGAATGTGAAAAATATTGGCCTCCATGGAGAAAATTGAAAGCTGCTAATAATTTAACTAAGACACCATAGAGAGGCCTTGAATTCACAGTACTGTGCTTAGCAAACAATGGGGACTGGATGCTCTGATGAAACATAGAGTCACATAATTGCTTAAAAGCCAGGTGGGCCGGCCAGTGTGGCTCAGTTGTTGAGTGTTGACCCATGAACCAGGAGCTCAGGGGTCTATTCTTGGTCAGGGCACATGTCCGGGTTGCAAGCTCAATCCCCAGTAGGGGGCGTGTAGGAGGCAGCTGATCAGTGATTCTCTCTCTCATTGATGTTTCTTTCTCTTTCTTCCCCTTTCTGAAATCAATAAAAAAAATATTTTTAAAAAAGCCATGTGGGGTCGTGTAGAGAGATTTAGAAAATTTGTGCCCAGTGCCTAGGTCAGTGATGGCGCACCTTTTGAGCTCGGCGTGTCAGCATTTTTAAAAACCCTAACTTAACTCTGGTGCTGTGTCACATATAGAAATTTTTTGATATTTGCAACCATAGTAAATCAAAGACTTATATTTTTGATATTTATTTTATATATTTAAAAATGAGTTTGCATGTCACCTCTGACACGCGTATCATAGGTTCGCCATCACTGGCCTAGGTTCTCTGCCTACTGGTTGTTTGATATCTGGCAAGCTTTTTAATTTTTGTTAGTTTCTTTTTTTTCTTCTTCTAATGAATTGTAGAGAGTGGAAGGGAGAGAGAAAGAAACATCAATGTGAGAGAGAAACACAGATCCATTGCCTCCTGCACACCCCCAACCAGGGATCAAATGAACAACCTACATATGTTCCCTGACTGGGAATTAAATCCGCCAACTTTTGGTGTATGGGGCCACACTCCAACCAACTGAGCCACAGCAGGGCAGTTTCTTTATTCTAAAGATAGGAATCAGTATCTTCATAATATATCTCATAGAATTAAGTCTTTTTTTAAAATCAAGTCTTAGAAGAAGCAGTTTGGTGATATAAAGCACACCTATAAGGGACTATTATATTTAATATATAATTTAATAAACAAGAATTGGTTTGGAAATCTCTATAGCAGTGTGATTTGTGCCCAAGAAGGCAGCATTTATTTGAAAGATCAGGGTTTTTGTAAAATCCTAAAATAGACAAGCAAAAAAGAAAGTAAGGGGAAAAAACCACTTCTCAGATTTGTCAGAGAGAGGAAACAGCCAAACTTGTGTTGAGGGGAGGGAGAGGGTAAAGGCTATTATTATTATTATACTAGAGGCCTGGTGCACAGGATTTGTGCACTGGTGGGGGGATGTGGCCCATGGGGAACGGCCTACTGCAGGAGCAGCTACTCATCCAGGTCAGCCAAGCAGCTGTGGACCTGCCCTCTGAGCAACTGCTCCCAGAAGCAGCTGCTCATTCTGGTGAGCTGAGCGGCGCTGCCACTGTGGGAGTGCACTGACCACCAGGGGGCAGCTCCTATGTTGAGTGTCTTCCCCCTGGTGGTCAGTGTGTGTCATAGCAATTGGTCGACCAGTTGTTCTGGTTGTTCCGCTGTTCGGTCGCTGGGCTTTTATTATATAGGATAGGATTTTTATTACCTCAAGGACTCTTACCAACCTACAGTATTTACAGTGCATAGTACATTTATAGTACATGGTTTCTGCCCTCAAGTGGCCAGTTGCCTATTAAATGATTAAATAAATGATTTAAAACGTATATGTTAAATGTGTGGTAGAGGTAAGTGCACAATGTGTGGGAACACATATTGGAAATGCTTCTTGGAGAGGTATTACTTTAGTTAAGACTTAAGGGACCATAAGAGTTCTGGAGAGGGGGCAGATTGAGAAGGAAAAGCATTTGAACTAGAAAAGCTTCCCTGGAGAAGGCAGCACCTTAGCTAAGTATTATAAGGCAGTAGGAGGTCTGAGACAGGTCAGATTAGGAAGGAAATCAACAAAGCAAAGAGGATAGCATTATAAAGGCGTAAAAGTGAGAGAAAGTATGACTCTTTCTGGAAAGTGCTAGTAGTCCTGGATTACTGTACTGTGCTGAGGAAAGGTGTGGCAAGAGATAAAACTGTAGTTGTAGGAGATAAAGCAGGACCAGGTTCCAGGTTATGGAAACCTTGTTTGGACTTTACCCTGAATGCCCTGGGGAGTATTGAATAATATTAAATAAAAGACTATCATAATTACATTTGCATTTAAGAAGGATCACTATGGTAATATGGAGACTGGATAAAGAGAGTGTATTACTAGAATTGGGAGACTGGCAAAGAAGTTATTGCAATCTGGCAAAAGTTATAAATTCTTAATTTTTGTCAATCAGGATGATGCAAGATGGAGCCTGTAGATTTTGATAACTGATTAGATTTGAGGAGTAAGGAAGAAGATAATTTAATTAACATCTATGGAATCCTTACTATTTTTGAGGACTGAGCCAAGTACCTCTACATGCATTTCCTCTTTTTTTTTTGGTTTTTTTGTTAATTCCTCACCCAAGGATAATTTTCCATTGATTTTTTAAAATATATTTTTATTGATTTCAGAGAGGAAGGAAGAGGGAGAGAGAGATAGAAACATCAATAATGAGAGAGAATCATTGATTGGCTATCTCCTGCATGCCTCGCACTGGGGATCGAGCCCGCAACCCAGACATCTGCCTTTGACCGGAATCAAACCTGGGACCCTTCAGTCTGCAGGCCGACGCTCTATCCACTGAGCAAAACCAGCCAGGGCTTCCCATTAATTTTTAGAAAGAATGGAAGGGATGGGGAGAGAGATGAAACATCTCATATCAATTAGTTGTCTCCCACATGGTCCAGACCAGGGCCAGGGATTGAGCCTGCAACCGAGGTACATGCCCTTGATCGGAATCTAACTTGGGACCCTTCAGTCCACAGGCCAATGCTCTATCCACTTAGCCAAACCAGATAGGGCCACGTCTTTCCTCTTGATTCTCACTGTAGCCCTTTGGATTTCAAACTGCGGTCTCCGTTACACAGATAAGGAAGCTGAGGCTCAGAAAGTTTGATAACACTCATAGTTACAGAGCCAACGAGTGCTGTTATTCAAACCCCTATCTGTCTGACTTCTCTAAAGACAATGCTCTCAACCCTCTATACTTGACTACCTAACAGTTTCCAGGCTACTAGTTTGGTCAACCAGGTGACTGATGGTAGTGCTGGATTACTGAGACAGTGGGGGTGGGAGATGGGAAGTTGACTATTTCTGTTTTGGACATTTCATCTTGAGATGCCTTTGAGATATCTAGGTAGAGATGTCTCTAGGAGGAAGCTGGATTTAAAATTCTGAATCCCAGAAGAATGTCCTGCACTGGATATGCTGCTCTGGGAGTTGTTAATCCATAGGTGGTTGTGGCCATACCACTCAGCAAGCAGGCTGGATAATGATAGTGGAAGGTTTGGGAGTGGATCCAACCGCCTAAAGAATGTGAATGTGTGCATAGACAATGAGACAAGGTGTACCTTTTGGTCCCTTCAGTTCTGGACATTCTTTCCCATATCATCTCACGTTTCATCCTACCCTCACCAAAAACAAAAAACTAGGTGCTGTTCTATATTTGGTTAGTGGTAGGATGAGATTAGCTATAAATGATCGCTGTTTTGCCCTTCCTTTCATTCTGCTTAACTTAGCAGAACTAGCTTGTTTAGCAATTAAAGGTTACAAGTGGAGAGAAAGGAGCCAAAATCCCATGAAGCTGTATTAAGCTTTTAAGATTGGTGAGTCTTCACCAACCTTGGCAGTTTTTAGAGACACTTGTATTGTGTTTCTGTGTTAATACTGTAGCATCTATTGTGGGAACATGGAGAGAACATGTTTTAGAACAGGTGGTATCTATTAATGCTTGGGAGTTTATTATATTTGCTGCCTTTCCCCCTGGGATTTATTGTGTGTGGTAAATAATATGTTTATCCCTGGAGAGTATGCAGAATTGACAGCAATTCAGGAACTCAAGTGATGGTAGCATAACATGAGGGAGACTATATTGGCTGCTTCTAGTTTCTCTGTTTGTGAGTAGAACAGAGTTGGAGACTTCTGCTGCATCTCCAGGCCAAGGAATGGAAAGGTTTGTCTGGTTTGCATTCTTATTTTTTTTCTTTTAAACAACATTCTCTGGAAGTCATCGGGCCCAGAGAGACTAGAGCCCATACACAGGAAAGAATGGACAGGGATACTTTATCTTGTGAGCTGCTTATCTCTTCGACAGAGAGGATAATGTGTTAACTTGAGAAATTCTGGCATGTCATCTTTGGGGAAATTGTAGTTGTTATGGTCATTTTAGGCAGCTTCAAGGGAGTTGAGTTCATTCAGCTTCAATTACCTGAACTAATTAATTCTTTGAAATGGAATCCCTCCAAGTCAAGGCTTTGATTGAAATTTCACAGATTTTGCCCAGCTGGCATGGTTCAGTGATTGAGCGTCGACCTATGAACCAGGAAGTCATGGTTCAATTCCCCGTTAGGGCACATGCCTGGGTTGCAGCAGAAGTCTCCAACTCTGTTCTAAATTTAAAATTTTGTGATACCATATTCAGTAAGTATTTGAGTGAGTAAACATTTGCTTTCAGTGAACACCTTTTCCTGGGTAGTTCTCTTGCTTAACGAGGTCTTTATGATCTTGCAAATGTTCTAGACTTCTTTTCCATCTTATTTTATTATTAAATGACTCTGTTCCTCAGAATTGGCATCCTCTTCATCCCTCAGTATTCTTTCTTCTCCTTAGGTAGGTACTATGTAATATTAAAACAATAGATGACTTTTTATCTGTTTCAGCAGGTGGTGCATTATGGCTGACATGCAAAATCTGGTAGAAAGATTGGAGAAGGCCGTGGGCCGCCTAGAGGCAGTATCCCATGCCTCTGACGTGCACTGTGGGTACGGAGACAGTGCTCCAAAAGGTAAGCAGTATACAGCCCGGCAGAATATTTTGAGTGAAAACTCAGTGTCTTGGTCTGAAATTTTTTTCCTCAGTGTATTCTCTCCTTTGGAACCAACTTCCCAAAATGCTTAATCTAGAAAGTTCATTGCCTGTAATTCGTATTGCTGTGAACAGATAAGGGAGGAAGTGACTTATGCAGGGAGGCCTGTGGTTAAGTTATTTTAACACAAGACTTCCTGCTTGTGTGCTGTTTCCTGTTCTTTTGCAAAATGACTCCAGTGTAAGACAAATGACAGGTGATATTAAAATTTCCTCTCCCAAAATGATTGGCAAATTGGCCATTTTGCATATGCGCCAATTGAGTCATAGAGTGTTAGAGCCAAAAGGAACCTTGGGGGATCATTTTTTAAATTTTCATTTTATACATAAAATTAAGCTCAGAGAGGAAAAAAGGACTTAGTCAAGGTAACACAACCAGTTTTTGTTGGTAGGTATTGGAACTAGAACCTAGGTTTCCTGCTTATGTTCATTGTATAGCCTTGCCTCTCCACTTTTATATGGAAGTGCCTTTTAACAAGTCATTTTTCTGATGCTTGACTGATTATTGGTGTCTGTCTTCAGCAGGAGCAGTTCCCTATGTGCAAGCATTTGACTCACTGCTTGCTGGTCCTGTAGCAGAATACTTGAAGATCAGTAAAGAGATTGGAGGAGATGTGCAGAAACATGTAAGAATGTTTTGCCCTTTGCCCCCCTTTTAAAGACTGATGGCTTTCTTTAGATTCTGTTTATCCTTGATTTAAGAGCCCTTTGTGAGGCTCACGGCTCCTTTCTAGCTAACTCATGCCTGAAGTTCAGTCCAGACACTGGAACCATCCTCAAATTTTTCTGCTTTTATCACATATTCTATGTGGGCTTCTTTTATATACAGATAACTTGCTTGGTTCATCAAATAGGTCTCTGTTCATCTTTGTTGTGAAAACTGCTACCAGTCTCATCCCAACATGTTCTATAACCAAGCCTATGGTGGCTTATTAAAAAAAGGTCACTATCATGACTTAGCATTTATAAAACTATGCTTGATAGTTACTGGTTATGCTAATATGAGTTATTTTCACACGTATCCCACAGCAGGAATATGAAGTAGGCAGTGACAGGTGCCTGTCCACCCACCTCCCTTCATTTGCTGTTACCTCTCCACCCACTTCCCTTCATGTGCTGCCACCTACTTGTCACCACCACCTGACATTCGTATGCATATAGTTGGTCTCTCTCTTTGGGATCCAAAATCCTTCTAGTCTTTTGAGTGATTCATTGTAAGCAATAATCATGTTTAGGATCTTCCTGACCCTTCTGCAGGACTGATTGCTTGATCTTTGGAAGATTTATTTTTAGCCTGTTATAAACCATCTGTTGGCAGTGGTGTTAGCTCCAGAGAATGGGACTGGGCCTTAAATAGGGGTATTAGAAGCTTGCATTTTTACTTTAAATAGTCTGTAACATATGAAAACATTTTAAAACATGTATCACTTTTATATTTAAAATGCAAATCCCGAAGAAATATATTATCTTATTTTAATTTTATATTTTAATAGTGCTTATAGCCCATGTTTCTTAAAAACTTTTTTTGACCATGACCCTCAATAAGAAAATACATATTTGTAACAGATATGTTCACAAAATAGCCCTTATAACTACTTGTACTGCACTCTCATTTACTTGTTGTTGGGGGAAAATAATTTCAAGCTGACATACTGTGCTTACTGTTTTGTTTTATTTTGTTCTATTTCATTTAATAAAGTGCTGGTTATGGCTCACTAAATTGATTTTGATTAATTACCTCTGAATGGATCATGATCTAACATTTGAGAAATAGCTTTAACCTAAAGGAGTAAATACCTTGAGAATTTTAGACATAAATTTAGACTTTTGCCTATATTTCTGCCTCTTTTTTTTTTTTTTTTTTTTTAAGAAAATAGGGTCTGGGTGTTGTTCTTGTTTTTGTGAGAGGCCAGAAGGGCTTTTTCAATGAACTTCATATCACACTGCATGTGCAGTTGCTAACTTAATTGATTTCATCCAAGGCTAGCCCTCATCTTCATTTCCTGGATATGTGTCCCTGATTAGTGCAAGAGGATCAGTGGTACATGTAATGCTGCCATCAGTCCCTGGAATCTGGAATACCCGAGGAAAGCAACGCGAAGTGCCTAGGTTGCTACCAAAGTACATGGAAGTGGAGGTTTCAGGTTATTCTTATCAGGACCTCTCCAGTTGTAATGTGTCATTGATAGCTGTTTCTTCTCCTTTCCGGCAGGCGGAGATGGTCCATACAGCTCTAAAGTTGGAGCGGGCTCTCTTGGTTACAGCCTCTCAGTGCCAGCAGCCAGGAGGTGTAAGTTCACTACTAGTTGGTTTTGTTTTGGTTTGATGTTCAGAAGTTGAGAGGTTTCTGCTGATCTATCACAACATGCTAAAATAAACCTACCAGGCTCATGTATGATCACAATATCCAGAAGTAGAGTCAGAATTAAAGTGCCAGTTCTGGGACTGTACTATTGAGTATTTATTGAGTTGTATTAGCTTTTCTTCTGTCATTTTACTTAGGATTGTAGTTACCCCTGGGACTTTGCTGCTTCCCTTTTTTTGTTTAAGAGGAAGTTTACTTTAAAAGTTACAGAGGTAGGAGAAGTGAGCTGTAGAAGAAATGGGCTCAGGGAACAAGTAACAGAGGCAAAAGAAGGGCCCTTGGCGCTTAGGAGAAAGATAAAGGCAAGGAAAATGTACCTGGGAGAAAGGTGTGGGCATGCTCCATAGAGACAGTGGTGCTACTCTTTTAATAAACAGCCTTTTTTAGCCTTTTGGTTGAGGCTAAATTTATTGTCCCCTAAGCCCTTTGGGTCATAGGAAATGGTTTTCTTGCTTTACTGTGAAGTGGACTGTAGTAATGCTGTGTAGATCCTAAAACTTCTAAAGTACTGCTTCTCCCCTTTAACGCTACTTCTACCTCAAAATTGTACACTGCCAAGTATAAAAATGAATTAGAGAAAGTTGAGATTTTTGTTGGAGCCAAAGATTTTAATTTTGTTTCTTCTTTTTGCATTTGGCTTTCCTGGGCAGAGGGGCAATAAAACTCCTGCTAATGTTATATTAAAATCTTTGGACCCTTGGCATGCCTAAATAATGTAAAAAATAGTGTAAGATAATGTTAAATATATTAGACTTTAATTATTAATCTGTCTTGAATGGTTAAAGCATTTTGTTTAAACCTTTTCTCTAAAACAAATCAGATAGTTGAGACACTATTATAGTTCCCCTGATGTAGACTAGGGACTGGCAAACAACAGCCCACAGGCCAAATCTGGCCTGCCACCTATTTTGTAAATGAATTTTTTTTTTTGGAACACAGCCATGTTCATTCTATTACTGCTTTATGCACCACAATGGCAGAATTGAGAAACTGCAGAATGTTTGCTATCTGGCTCTTTACAGAAAGTTTGTTGACTTTTGCTCTAGACTGCTAAGAACTGAGAATTAAGATGTTCAGAAAAACTGAGCTTTAGAGAAAGGATAAAAACACAGAAACACAAGCCATCTTTTTTGCTAAGCTGCCTGCTCAAATGACAAACCCCCTAATTACATTTGACTCAACAGATCTCTACTTAGCAGCTGCTATATGGCTAGGAATGTGTTAAAGGCTATAAGGATTATAAAAGAGGGTTAAGACAAAGCCTTTGTCTTTGAAGAATTAATGAGTTGGCAGGCGGGGGTGGTGAGGGGGATATAGCATGGGGTCATTAATAGTTTGGGCTGGTGTGTGATACAGTGCCAAAATTGGTTATGCTGACAGTAAGTGCTGTAGGAGGCCATTGTGGCTGGAGTTGGAGGGCAGTTCCTCATGAAGCATGAGGAGCATTTGGATAGATGGAGAAAGAAGAGACCATTATGAGTAAAACCCCAGAAATGAACCAGTATCTCCTATTAGTGGAACAGAAGAGAGGCTGAAATGGTAGAATTTTGTGATATAGCCAGAGTGTGAGTCCTAATCATGAAAATTCAGCCTGAGAAGTTGGAACTCTATGAGGAGAGAGAGATGAGGAGCATTATTTTAGCCATATGAATCTGTGCAGAATGAATACAAAGTTTATTTGGATGCTCGTTGTAGTCCATAAAGAATTCTTGCCTTCAGGATAGAGCTGGCAAAGCTTTTATAGAAAGACGGTAACATGAATCTTTTTCTGCATCTTTTCCTAGAATAAGCTTTCTGACTTGTTGGCTCCGATCTCAGAGCAGATTCAAGAAGCAATAACCTTTCGGGAGAAGAACCGAGGCAGCAAATTGTTCAATCACCTGTCAGCTGTCAGCGAAAGTATCCAGGCCCTGGGTTGGGTAGCTGTGGTGAGCAGCTCAGCTTCCATGGGAGGGGAGGGATAGGGTGAAAAAGGTAAGGAGATAGGGCTGGAGAGGCTCCGAGTCACCGACAGCTTCTCTTTCTTAGGCACCCAAACCTGGTCCTTATGTGAAAGAAATGAATGATGCTGCCATGTTTTACACAAACCGAGTCCTCAAGGAGTACAAAGATGTGTAAGTCCGGCCATTCCTCAAGGGGTAAAGGACAAACCCAGTTGGATAGTTGTTGGAGTAGTGCTTCGGGGTTCAGGGTTGGCCTTGGCTGCTATGTTAGTTCTCCTGGCTCAGGGCTGCTTTCTAGAAATTTTAGCAGATAATGGCACCTAGAAGGTGCATTTATAAGCAGGAAGTGTTTCTCCTTCCACTTTTGCTTCTTCAGGGTTTGTAGAGGCCCAAAGTTTTCTAATGCGTACCCTTCCAGGTTTAGGAGGTTTTGCTGGAGATAAATGGACTAATGCCTTTTTTTATTCTGACCTGATATGTTTATTATTTTAAAGCTCTAAACTTGCCCTTTTTTTAAAATATATTTTTTATTGACTTCAGAGAGGGAGAGAGAGAGAAAGGTCAGTAATGAACGAATCATTGATCAGCTGTCTCCTGCATGCCCCCTACTGGGGATCGATCCCATAACCCAAGCATGTGCCCTTGACTAGAATCGAACCTGGGATGCTTCAGTCCACAGGCTGATGCTCTATCCATTGAGTCAAACTGGGTAGGGCTGAAGATATGTTTATTGATTTTTAGAGAGAGAGGGAGGGAGAGAGAAAAAAACATCGATCTATTACCCCTCATACGTGCCCTAATCGGGAATTGAACCCACAACCTTATGGTGTACAGAACAACGCTACAACTCACTTAATCACCCTGCCAAGGCTGGACTAATGCCTTTTAATTTGCCTGTTTAGATAAGATTTTTTTTCCCTTTGTTGAGGATTTCCAAACAGCCCATTGGCAAAAGTTTTAGTAAGATTTTCTAGGAAATTATCCTGACTATTGATGTGGTCAGGTAAAGTGAGAGGACGGCTACCTGGCCAGTGCAGGAATTAAGTAAGGGGAGTCATTGTATGGAGTGACTGCAGGTAGCTATTACTTAGCTGCATAGCTACCTAAACCCTTCCTTTCTTCTGTTCATCATCAATCAACCAATATTTGTTGAGTAACTACTTTGTGAAGGAGTAAGCCTTCATGTGTGTGAAGTATGTCCCAGAACACCAGGCACCTCCTTGATCTTTCTAGCAACCTGGAATTAAGCATCACATGTTTTGATTATACCCCCTCACTTTACAATTGAAAAAAATTAGGTCTTATGCTAAATAACTATAAAGTCTTCTAGCTCATATATAAGAAGAGATGAGATGTGAACCATACTTCAATACAATTTCCTCCTGAAGGGAAGTTTTTTGGGTTTTTTTTTTGGGGGGGGTGCATATCCTATATAATAAAAGCCTAACATGCTAAGTGTCTGGTCGGCCATTCAGCCAATCAAAGCGTAATATGCTAATGATATGCTAAGGCCACTCAACCGCTCGCTATGACATGCACTGACCACCAGGGGGCAGACGCTCTGACTGGTAGGTTAGCTTGCTGCTGGGGTCCAGCCAGTCGGGACTGAGCAAGACAGGCTGGACACGTCCTGGAGCCCTCCTGCAGTCCCTCCCTGGCTAACCAACCTCCTGCGTCCTTCCCCGGCCCCCATCGTGCACCGGTGGAGTCCCTCGGCCTGGCCCGCACCCTCTCACAATCCCAGCTGTGGGACCCAGCTGAATTTCATGCACCGGGCCTCTAGTTTTGACATAAGGAACTAGGTCATATAGCTCTCAAGTTTCTTGGAGTTCAAGAGTTTCACAGTGATGGCTTTCACAGTGAAAGATCTCTACTATGGCTTCATGCACAGAATGATTACTTTCATCAGTTTTTATGTATTAGGTTCTGTCTAAGGTCTACTGTGAAAAAAACAGTTTTGCTACTTTTAATTTATAAAAAATATTTTTATTTTTTAATTGATTTCAGAGTAAGATAGAAACATCAGTGATAAGAGAGAATCATTGCCTGGCGGCCTCCCGCACTCCTCCCACTGGGGATCGATCCTGCAACCCCAGGCATGTGCCCTGACCAGGAATCAAACTGTGATCTCCTGGTTTATAGATTGATGCTCAACCATTGAGCCATGCCGGCTAGCCAGGCTATATATATTTTAATTGATTTTGGAGAGAGGAAGGGAGAGAGAGATAGGAACATTGATGAGAAAGAAACCTCAACATCTTTTGGCTACCTACTGCACACCCCAACTGGGGATGAAGTCTACAACCCCAGCATATGCCCTGACCTGGAATCGAACTGTTCATGGACCTACACTCAACCACTGAGCCACACTGGCCTGGCAACAGTTTTACTACTTTTTAAAAAAAAGTTTGAATAATACTGCTATAAGAGAAAGATATAATCTTAAGTGCCTATCCTAATGGACTTTGGTCTGATTAGAGAATAGTTTTTTTAAAAAAAAGAAAAGCTCAGTGATGATAGAAAAGCTACAATTGAGCATAGCCTAAGGAACACCAGGCATGAGGATGTGAGCTCACAGAGAGGATTCTGGAATCACTATTGTAATGTACCCTGACTGCCCGTGATGAGTGCTTTAATTTTCCAGGGATAAGAAGCATGTGGATTGGGTTAAAACTTACTTGAGTATATGGACAGAGCTGCAGGCTTACATTAAAGAGTTCCATACCACCGGACTGGCCTGGAGCAAAACGGTCAGTGCATCCTCCTTCTTTTTACTCACCCAGGATGGGGTCCACAGGTTTCTTAGACTTTGGCACTACCAAGGTCCCAGAGCAATGTTAGTCTTTCAGTGTAGGGTAGAAAGAAAAAGGAGAAGGAAAGGGAAAAAAGAAAGACTAAAGAAAGCAAGAGTCAGAATATTCATTTCTGTTCAGTTTCAGTAAACATGAGTGGGGAACAGTGGAATGGAGGGGAGACATTAACGAGTTACATTATTTCAGCACTCTTAAGGCTTAAAAATATAGATACAAAACCCCAATATAAATCATCAAAATAAATGCTATAATAAAGATACACTACAGCAAGCATGTCAAAGTTGTGGCCGGCGGGTTTAAATAAACGAGGCATGTAGCTCGTTGGCCACGAGTTTGACGTGCTTGCACTACTGAGTATGCGAAAGAGGAATGATTCTCACTGGGAGAGATTGTACTGAAGGGATATATTCTGGTCTGAGACTTTTTGCAAGTCTAAGGCAGTGAGAAGTGGGGGAAATGGGGAAACTAGCATGTGGCAAAGCTTAAAGTAAATACAGAAAAATCGGTCATCTCGGACTTCAATAAGGAAAGATAGACTTTTAGGAGAAAGGGCAGGGAAGGAAAGTAGGTTGAGACTTTTAGACTTCATAATAGGTGATAATTATAATCGATATTTGAGCAAGAAAGTGATAATGATCAGATTTGCCCTTAAGAGGGCCTCAGTTTCCAGGTTAGGGATAAGGACATATGCACAGACTTTGAAAGTGTTCCTAGTGCTAAGGGCTGCTATAAAAGAATTTGTAGGAGATGTAATCAAAATACAAGGAAGATTTAATGAGATTGAGGGGTTGCAAGACTTAAGGAAGATTGAACAGCCAAGCGTGGGAGCTGATGTCTTTCACTGAGATAGAGATGAGGTGGTGATTAGACAAGTAGGGGAGCAGGCAGGAGATGAAGAACTCAGTCTTGGACTTGTTGAGTCTGAGATAGTGGTGACACACTTAAGTAGATTTTTAGAAGTATGGGTTTAGAGTTGGATTAGAGGCCAAAGAAAAAATGTGAAGGGTGAAAAGAGCTGAGTTGGATCTTAGAAAGGGTGGGAAGGAATAATCAAGCTTTACTGGATAGCTTGACTAGTATTTATCACTGTATCAGGGGTGTATCCTGCACACATGTAGGACCCAGTTGGAAATGGTACAAAGGGGAAGAGAGTATGACTGTTGTTTGCGTTTATTGTTCCAGGGGCCTGTGGCAAAAGAACTGTGTGGATTGCCATCTGGACCCTCTGCTGTATCAGGTCCTCCTCCCCCACCACCAGGCCCACCTCCCCCACCAATGCCTACCAGTTCAGGGTCAGACGACTCTGCTTCACGTTCGGCACTGTTTGCGCAGATTAATCAGGGGGAGGCCATCACACATGGTGAGTACTTTGGCAAGAAGAGTTGGTACAGTAAGTTGCTTGGGCCAAACCTTACCAACTAGGGATTGGACAGTGTGAAAAGCAGAACTCTGGTTTGTGTATGGTAGAATTCATTTGGGATGTCATATTACATTTAGTTGCCCAAAGGGACAGCAGAGTTGGCTTAAATAGAAATTTTGAAATTAGGTGATTGTAGTTGGAGGAAGCCAACTTTAGAGGAAAGTGATTTATTATTAAGTGGCATGTACTGAGTCCCCTGTTGTGCCAAGGCATGGGGCCTGCAATTTTCCCCAGAGCTTTTTCCATGTCTACTTGGGATGACGTGTTGGGGGTTAACTTCCTCAGCGGATACATAATAGTCATGGAAAATTTGCATAAGAATTACCTAAAGTTGGTGTAGAGAAAGTATATACTCTTATATAGCAGGCAGAAGTCTAAATTATATAGCCCTATTTTGGGGATCTACTTATAAAGTATCTAAAAGACCAGTTTTATAGTATTATTAATAGCTAAATAATATAACAACCTAAATATTCAACAGTAAGGGAAATTGTTAATTGTAGTTTATCCTCTTGATGAAATACTATGCAGTCATTAAATCTCTTTCTGCAGTGAACCAAGCAGAGTTTACGAAAAATCTAGTATTTAAACTACTACCACCAGGAGTGGTGGAGCTAAAAAGGCCATTCAATATTGGTTATGTAGATTGGCCATGTTCAGGAGTAAGGAGTGGGTTAGCCTGTTGAGGGTAATTATGGAATCTTTTCCCTAAAATTAAAAAAATTTAAAATAGCCCAGCCAGCGTGGCTCAGTGGTTGAGCGTCAACCTGTGAACCAGGAGGTCATGGTTCGATTCCTAGTCAGGGCACACACCCAGGTTGCGGGTTCAATCCCTCCATACATACACATATGTTTTATCTTTTTGAGTGGAACTATATAAGTTAACCTTAGGGTAGAAGAGAAATTATCAAGGTGCTTCTCTAAAATTGCTTTTGAGAGAACATCTCAAAGGCTCTAGTTTTGGCTTTAATTTTTTGTTAAGAATCAGTCTGAGTTAGTTATTGCCTCAGCCCAAAGCCCTGATATGAAGGACAGAAACAAGATAGCTTGTTGTTCTTTCAGCCCTAAAACATGTACCTGATGACATGAAGACTCACAAGAACCCTGCCCTGAAGGCCCAGAGTGGTCCAGTACGAAGTGGCCCCAAACCATTCTCTGCACCTAAACCAGGAGTTAACCCATCCCCTAAACCAGCCACAAAGAAGGAGCCGGCTCTACTTGAACTGGAAGGCAAGAAATGGAGAGTGGTGAGTTAATAATTCCGGGACTCGGGTAACAAGGAGTGGACGGGGTTTTAATGGAGCACAGCTAAATAAATGCAGGGTTCTGACTTAAATTGCAAGAAGGAAAGTTTGTGATAGTCTGTTTTGGGGATGGTGTGTGCTTAGCGATGAGATTGCTGAAAGGGGTATCTCTTTAACAGGAAAATCAGGAGAACGTTTCTAACCTGGTGATTGATGACACAGAGCTGAAACAGGTGGCTTACATATACAAGTGTGTCAACACGACATTGCACATCAAGGGCAAAATTAACTCCATTACAGTAGGTGAGTCCTTGTTGTCCTAAGCAAGCTCTGTTTTAGAGCCTGAGCGGGCGGAACCATACCTACCCTGTTCCTAAGATTCTTAAATATATTACTTTCCTTTAAAGTTATACTGTTGACCTGCTCCCTTTCTTCTAGATAACTGTAAGAAACTCGGTCTGGTGTTTGATGACGTAGTGGGCATTGTGGAGATAATCAATAGTAGAGATGTCAAAGTTCAGGTAACTTGATATTTTGGCTTTTTCCTTTGGTCCCTGAGGAATTAATTGAAAGAGAGACAGAGCCGACCCACAGATGTTGCTGTGGTGGGAATCTGATTCTACAAAGTCTGTAAGCTGAGCTGCTTTGGACGTGGCAGAAGCGGAGTTGGCTCTTAGAGTGAGCTCTTTCCAGCACCCATCCCAGCCTGCCCCAGTATCCAGTATCTGTTGTGCACCTGCAAGCTTTTCATGTAGTTGTTAAATCATGTGAAACAGTGGAAGCTTTTCCTGTAAATTTGTTACTCTCCCCAACTGCTGGGACTTAAGTGTTCTTGGTGTTCTCTGCAGGTAATGGGTAAAGTGCCAACCATTTCCATCAACAAAACAGATGGCTGCCACGTTTATCTGAGCAAGAATTCCTTGGACTGTGAGATCGTCAGTGCCAAATCTTCTGAGATGAATGTCCTCATTCCTACAGAAGGCGGAGACTTTGTAAGTTTCTTGATCTTTTTAGTATTAAGATCAGAAGGGACTGAAGACTTCTTACATTAGACAAAGTGAGTTGAGGGGCATTCTGCCCTGAGTAGGTCAAACTCGGCGACGCACACTTGAAGCACAGAAAAGTGTGACGTAGTCACACGAGGTAGCGCTCCAGAGGAGGGTAGTACGGCCTTCCTTAGGTTGGGCAGCCGCTCAGGTAGTAAAAAGGAAAGAGAATGTGGCACAGCACTCTGTTGAGTTGGTGCCATGAAGCCATACATCTTCTCATCTATGCTTCATAGGCTTAACAGTCTGTTCAGCATCACTGTCAGTGAACTGGACAGAACAGATCCAAACGTATACCTGCCTGGCTTTGGAGCCTTTGTTCTCATTCCCACACTGCAGTGCTCCTCCACTGTGTCAGTGGTAGGGGAGGCATTAGTAAAAGATGTGGGTGGCAGGGCCAGTGACATAGCCTTTTAAGGGAGGGTTTGGTTTCTCACTACATTTTGCCTGCTCTCAGAGCTTAGTGGAAATAAGCAAAGGAAGAAAAGTGTAAGACTGAATCCCAACTTATTTTTTTGCTCATATTTAAACCTGTTTCTTTATTTGCAGAATGAGTTCCCCATCCCAGAGCAGTTCAAGACCCTATGGAATGGGAAGAAGTTGGTCACCACAGTGACAGAAATTGCCGGATAAGCGAAGTGCCACTGGGTTCTTTGCCCTCTCCCTCACACCATGGGATAAATCTGTATCAAGACGGTTCTTTTGTAGATTCCCTCTACCTTTCTGCTCTTAAACTGCTTCTCTGCTTTGAGAAGCACAGCTACCTGCCTTCACTGAAATATACCTCAGGCTGAGATTTGGGGTGGGCTAGCAGGTCAGTTATCTTCTGCAGGAAGGGCCAGCCTTTTCCTGTCAGCTCAACCGCACCACCAGTCTGCTCTTACGGAACTGCAGGCCAGGACTGGTGTGTTTCAGCTTTCAGCCTTTGGGGATTATTCCACCAGTAGTCTTTTGGGAAGAACAAAGCAGTCCCCAGGAATTAACAGCTCAGAAAGTTCACACAAGTTAATCTTTTCCTAACAATGAGCATGAGGTAGCAGAAGCTGGTGTGATTCCAGCTGGGTCTTCTAACAGACTAATTTTTCACTGTTGACAAGTGAGGCAAGTGTTGCATTGGACCAAAGGCTGAAGCTTGGCCATCTAGCATTCCAAGCAAGATTGTTTCCTCTAAGTATTCCTTTTATTCTGCATTCCATCGGGGCTCCACCTGAACCTGAGACAATAGGTTCTCCTGTACCAGTTGCTGTGGCAGTGCCTGCACCCAGGCCAATTTAGAGTCTTGGACCCTTTGTTTCTCTGGGATCCCTGCCCAGCACCTTCTTAGAGATGACATAAAAAGAGGGGGGGGAAAGGAAAAACGCACCATTCTAAGGAATCTGGCATTCCTCCTCCCATGCTAGGTGCCTGTCATCCATCTTCACTGTCTCCATTGCCCTGTCATGCTCAACAGCTTTTGGCTTCTGTCCAGGCACCTGAACAAAGGACTACAATCTCCACTGTAGGCTGGTTTTCGGTTTTATGTAAGAATCTTGCACAGCATTGCTAATATAAATTTCAGTTTTTCCCTCTAGGACAAACACATACCAAAATATGCAACTTTTTTTTGGTGGGAAGAGATATTGTCCTGTGACTTGTACCCATTTCCTGAGGCCTGTAGAAATAAACCTTTATCTACTTAAAGTTATACAGAAAATAGAATAAAATTAATACCAAACTTGCTTAGTATTTACCTGTGATATTTATTGTACAGAGTTGTAAGAATATTGAAAACATGACACGAAGTTTAAGAAGCTACTCTTTAGACAACCTCATACAATTCTTTTCACATCCCCCCGCTTCTTACCCGTAAGCCTCATCTTTTAGTTGGAAAAAAAGGCTTAAGTGTAGGAAAAGTCACAAAGAGTAAACTTTACAGCACTAACAAGATCCTTTTTTCATGTAGCTAATCATTTCCCCAAATTGACATGCTGCACAGGTCTTCCAGAACAGTTTTGATAGGTTTTCACGGGCAGGGAAGTTGGGGCTAACATGTTCAAACTGCTCAAATAGTGTGGGGAATGGTAGAATAAGGTTAGTTTTCTGTAACATAACAGGAATTCTCAGAGTCCTTAATTTGGGTTGATCTCCAAGGAGAAAAGGGATGTGCAATATTCCCCAAGCTTTTTGAGGAAACAATCTTTTTTTCTCTCTCACAGAGCACATCTTAAACAAGTTTGGAGTGTACCAGTAAATATGATTTTTTGTAATGGAAATTAGCCTGATCTCCATGTTTCCTCCCATTCTCTGTTAATACCAGTAACAGAGTGACTGAATCCAGACCACTAGTCACATTGGAGATGACATATTGAGGGTGGAATGGAAAGAACCAGCCACCTCCTCAGTTTTCATCTCCATTTCTACATTTTTCTTCACCTCCCTTTCTAAGTTAAGCAATACCATACTTCCTCCCTTAAACACTCCAATCGGGTGTTACCTCCCTCCTTTTATCACAGCAACTAATGTGTCACAATCGGAGGAGACCAAGAGTGCTACTGAAGCTAGATGGTGGGCTAGCAGAATTTGTCTAATTGCTAAAGACACTACAGAAGAAAACATACTCAGGGAGAGGAGGGTAGCCTTAGATTATATAGCAACATGCAAGCAATACTCTTGTAAGCACTGGTTAAATCCCACCAGCAAAACTGAGAGAGCATGTCTGTGACCACCTCAGGCCTAGGTATTGGCCCTCTGGCTTGAATGTGGCTAGATTTATGTGAGAAAGATGTTTGCCCTCAGAATCTATGTCACTTGTAGTTTGTTCAGTCTCTTCTGGGCCTGGGCACAGTTCTGGCACTGACTTGCAGCAGACTATTTCCTGAGACAGCTTGACTACATCAAATGGTTGTAAAATAATCTCTGTGGTTATTAACTAATTAAACTTGCATTCAACACCATATGCTGATAGGATGAGGCAAAGGATAAGATTTGGATCTTAGATCTTTCTAAGTAGGTCATGTTAGATGATGACTAGAGAGAAGGGTTAGTTGCAAGCTGGACCTGTGCTCCGGCTTGGGCATGAAGGGAACAGTCTTCACTCGTGTGGAAGTGCTGGGGGCGCCCTGAGCTCTGGTGCAAGTTGCAAAGGTTTCACTCAAGGAAGGGTATGATGTGGGCATAAAACCATTCTTCAGACAGTTGGAGATGGTCCCCTTCTACAGCCAGGAATACTAGTTGTCCTGCATTGTCCATTTCTCTTAGCCCCAAGCGGTCCTGCAGAGAGAAATGCCATAATTAATCAAAGGGCTCACTGAAAAGTTTTGGAATAAAAGAAAAGGTTAGCTGAGCCCTGGCCGGTTTGGCTCGGTGGACACCGAGTGTTGGCCTGGGGACTAAAGGGTCCCGGGTTCGATTCCAGTCAAGGGCACATGCCTGGGTTGCAGGATCGATCCCCAGTAGGGGGTGTGCAGGAGGCAGCTGAGCAGTTATTCTCTCTCATCATTGATGTTTTTATCTACCCCGCTTCCCTTCTTTGAAATAAATAAAAAATAAAATGTTAGCTGAGATATATTCTCAAAATGCAATCTTTTGCCTAAGTATTACAATTTAGGTGTATTGTCAAAAATGCCAAAAAGGATACCTCCTATTTTTTCCCCTAAGCATTAAAATTATATGCAGCTGAGATTATTCTATAGTTTTATATTTTGCTTTCTAAAGTTTTCCAAACCTTTTGGAGGACAAAACTGCCTCAAAATGTCAGTTAAGTGGAACTGAACCAAAGACAGGAGAACATTAGCTCAATAACTTAAAACATCCAACCCCTAGGTAACAAATCTGGGACACTTTCATATCTTGCAGTTGAAAACATTGCCCGTGTGCCACAGAACAAATATGATGCGAAGATGAGCAGTTATGACAGTGTCAGAATGTTGCTTCTGTGGTTACCATCAGTTTGAGTTTCACAATAAGGAGGCTCTTAAGTTGTAATTTCCAAAACTTAACAGACCCTAGCTTCCCTCTTACCCATGAGGGGCATCAAATGTAAGAGAAAAGCCGAGAGAGGAGACTAGGCTTCTGAAATGTAAAGAAATTGGAGTAGAAGACAACTGGTTCAGACATAACTCCTGTGCATTTTGGGGAGTGTATCTCTGACACAGTCTTTAGTGTGGAGCTGGAAGTGGTGAAATGCTGCAACCTCTGCTTGAGAAACCATCTGCTACAAAAAGGAATTCACACTCTAGTCCAGCCGTGGGCAAACTACGGCCCGCGGGCCGGATCCGGTCCGTTTGAAATGAATAAAACTATTGAAAATAAAGACCGTACCCTTTTATGTAATGATGTTTACTTTGAATTTATATTAGTTCACACAAACACTCCATCCATGCTTTTGTTCCGGCCCTCCAGTCCAGTTTAAGAACCCATTGTGGCCCTCTAGTCAAAAAGTTTGCCCACCCCTGCTCTAGTCCCATAACCTCCTGCAGGAGGAGCTCCCCTTGTCAGTGCCTAATTTAAAAACACTTCCACGACTATTAATGTTTTAAAGTAACGCCTGTCTCCTGTTTTCATTATGCCTAGGGGGCTTGTTGGATTTGATCCAGTCTACATCTCAGCAAAAGAAGCCAGTTCTAACCTTTTTACCAGAAAGGAAGAGCTAGAAAGGATGTGTCCCTTGGTCATGCTTGAAAACCATGAGGTACAGGTCCTTCGACGTTCAGGATGTAGATTCTATAGACCAGCACCTAATAGACTAGCGCAATAGTCAGCAGCCTAGCCAGCCTCACCGAGACGGGTCAGACGCCTCACGACCACTTACTGCTTTGGGGTGTACAGGACAGGATCTATCACCCAAGAACCCGGCAGCTTCAGGAGCCAGGAGGTGAAAAGGACAGCACCTCTCCCCACCCAGTTACCTGTGTGTACAGAGTGGTCTTCTGTAAAGGAATGGTTTCCTTGTCTTGTCCACTTCTGTAAAATCCAAACCACTGCAGGAAAGGAGGAAGAAATACGCAGATCACATACATGGCATATATACTGCCAAACTAACTTAAAACTGGCTGGTAGCTAAGCCGAACCAACAAATGACATCATGAAGGTATAGTAAGATGGAAAAATAGAATATGTCTTGAGTCATCTCTTTTTTAAGGGTAAATCTTGAGAGATGAGTTATCTTTTCCAAAGAGCTTTCCAATTTCCCAAAATTTCTGCTTCCGATAATTATTGAGCAACTACCCTCTGAAAATCCTTATGCTGAACTAGACACTCAAAGATGAATACATAGTCAGTTTTTCAAAAACCTCTAGTATAATGAGGCACAGAAACAACTAATTGTTTAGCATACTTTTCTATAAAGGTCACATACAAAATATTTTTGGCTTTAAGAGCCACATGGTTGCAACGATTCAATGCTGCCATTGTAATGCAAAAGCAGCCACAGACAATATTTTTAAAAACTCGAGTATGGCTGTGTTTCAATGGAATTTTAATTATGGACACTGAAATCTGAATTTCATATAATTTTCACTTCATCAAATATTTTTTACTTTTTCAACCACTTAAAAATGTAGAAACTATTCTTAGTTCATGGGCCATACGAAAGCAAGTGGCAGGCTGGATTTGGCCTGCAGGCTATGGTTTGCTAGTTCCTGGTGGTCTGATGTGATGAGTGCTATATCTACCTGAAATAGGATAGCATCCTAAATGGATAAAGTGATCTGAGATTGGCCTTGAAAGGTAAATAGGAGCTTGTCAGGTGGAGAAGCCCAGGGAAGGGCATTCTAAGAGACTGAAAAGCTTGAATAAAGGCATGCAAGAGAAAAAGCATAGGCTGTTTGGGGCATTTCAAGTAGTACAATGTGATCAGAGAATCTAAAGTGGATAGTGTAGGGAGATTAGGTTGGAGAAACAGGCTGAAGCCAGGTCAAGGCAGACCTTCAATGTCAACCTTAGGGACTTACAGACTTTGAGTTGGTGATTCTTAACTAGGGGTCACAGGTCTCTGAAAATCTAATCAAAATTATAGTCCCTCAGAGAATTCAACGTTACCATTTTGCATACTCTGGGTGGTGTCGCATTTATAGACCTCAGGTGAAGAACCCCTGCCCTACACAAAGGTTGGTGGACGGACTAAGGTTTTTCCCCAAAAGTCATTTACTCAAGGTCTCCTGTCTTGTGGCCTGCCCAAGCAGTCTCACCTCAGAATCCACAGGGTCCACAATGGAATCATTGAGGAATTTCACCATCACAAACTTCTTCAGGGCCATAAGGTTTTTCTTGTAGGACTCATTGACACCCTGGGGGGAAAGGCCAGCAGTATCTCAGAGTCATCATCAGGTTCCAGCCGGGGGATTAAAGCCTTTCAGGCTGCTTTTTCAGTTTCCTGCCCAGAATATACCTGTACAGCCTTTTTCTTAACATCCTATCTGACTGGCATGCCCCCAGCAACCAGGGTGCCATCATTAATCTGTCACAGCACTCCACAGGTATTCAGCATATAGGTTAAAGACATCTAGCCAGAGAAAGCCAAGGCAAAATAAGAAGCTGCAAGTTCTGAGTGGTTCTGCTATACGACTGTTTTTCCCTCTTTCAAAAAAAATTGTTTTAAAAAGACTCCAGCCTTGGCTGGTCTGGCTCAGTTGGTTGAGCATCATCCTATGCACTGAAACGTCGCTGGTTTGATTCCCAGTCAGGGCACAAGCCTAAGTTGCGGGGACCTGGTCCCCAGGGTCGGGGTGGGTACAGGAGGCAACCAATGTTTTTTCCCCTCTCTCTTTTCCTTCCTCTCTCTCTAAAATCAATAAAGATATTTAAAATAATATGAAATTTTTTAAAAACCTCTAGATAAACAATATAAATTAAGCCATCTAATTTACCAGAATCTCCCAAACCATGCTTATATTTGGGACAAACAGTCCCCTTTTAGTATCTCTTCTAAGTAAATCTATTTTCTGTGAAAATGTGACCCAAAAGGGACCCACCAGGAAGACTTCCCTCAGTAAACCAGCAGCTGTGAAGTTCCATGTAAGCCAGCCAGCAACCCACTGAGCTGACCATGCTTCAACACTAGGAAAGGGAAAAGACATAAGGGAAGAGAGCCAAATGGATTTCAGCCTCCCTAAAAGGAACTGAATCTCAGAATCACTGGCTCCCTTCCTAAAAACAGAACTTCTGTTTCCGGGGTTGTCTGGGATACTTCGGGTAAACAGTCACTGCTGATCTTTTTATAAATGTCCCAGATAGAAAAATGAATACATAACAGCAGCCTGGCTTGGGTGCTTACTCTCTCCTGATTAATATCTGCCAAGAAGATGCTGTGGTTGCGGTACATGTCCTCCTTTATGGGGTCGTGCCAGTATTCTGCTTGCACCAGCCTGCAGGGGGAAAAAGAAATCAAGGTGACCAAGCTGCATGTCAGCATGCCCCTCTGCATAGGTCACCAGGAGACTTCAAAGGGTCAGAGACCGGAGTCCTCAAGTCCCAGGCCTTGCCCTCTAATAGGGAAGACAAGACTTCCACCTACCAAAGTTCATCACCTAGACACCTGAGGCAAGGATGTGCTATTTAATACAGTAAAGAACATCTTAGCCTGGCCTGTTTGGCTCAGTCGATAGAGCATCGGCCCTCGGACTGAAGGGTTCCAGGTTCAATTCCAGTCAAGGACACGAACCTCAATTATAGGTTAATCCCCAGCCCTGGTCGGGGCATGTGCAGGAGGCAACCAATCGATGTGTTTTACTTCAGTGTTTCTCTGTCTCTCCCCCTCCTTTCCTCCCTCTCTAAAAATCAGTAGAAAAACATCATCAAGATGATTAAGAAAAAAAACAAACAAAAAATATCCTAAAACTTAGGAAAAGGACCTATCAATATGGTTCCCCTGTACCACTGAGCTTTATCACACTTAATCATGCTTCCAAGTCATGAAGACACATGCTGTCCCCTCCCACAACCCCAAATCTTTCACTCTCCTTTGCTGTCTACTCATCCTGTAAGACTCAGCTCAAATACCACAACTTCTGCCTCCTCTTCACCCATTTATCTCTTCTCTCTCATCGTGCTGATACTGGGATGGAGGTCTGATCTTTCAATCACAAAGCATTTATCATACTACTAGAGGCCCAGTGCATGAAATTCGTGCACTGGGTGTGTGTGTGGGGAGTGGGGGGTCCCTCAGCTCGGCCTGTGCCCTCTTGCTGTCTGGGAGCCCTCGGGGGATATTCAACTAATGGCAGTTGAACATCCTTAGCCCTGCCACAGAGGCAGGAGAGGCTCCCGCCACTGCTGCTGCACTCGCCAGCCATCAGCCTGGCTTCTGGCTAAGCGGTGCTCCCCCTGTAAGAGCACACTGACCACCAGGGGGCAGCTCCTGTATTGAGTATCTGCACCACCCCCCCCCCCCCCCCCCCCGTAGTCAGTGTGTGTCATAGTGACTGGTCGTCCCATCATCTGGCTGAAACTGGCTCTGTGACATCCCCCAAGGGGTCTGGGATTGCGAGAGGGCACAGGCCAGGCCAAGGGACCCCACCAGTACACGATGCGGGAGGCTGGCCAGCCAGGGAGGGATTGCAGGAGGGCTCCAGAGCATGTCCGGCCCGTGTTGCTCAGTCCCGATCAGCCAGACCCCAACAGCAAGCTAACCTACTGGTCAGAGCATCTGTCCCCTGGTGGTCAGTGCACGTCATAGCGAGCAGTTGCAAGGCCTTAGCATATCATTAGCATATTATGCTTTGATAGGTTGAACAGCCAACTGGACGACCGGACACTTAGCATATTAGGCTTTTCTATCTATATAAAAGCCTAAGTGACCATCACAACTGAACGGACGACCAAATAGGCTGCGTGGGGCGACCAGGCCGGCAGGGGGGTTAGTGAGGGGCAACCAAACGACTGAGCAGCAGGCTATGTGGGGCGACCAGGCTGGCAGGGGCTGGGGGGAGTGGCAGTTGGGGGCAATCAGGCTGGCAGGCAGAGGCAGTTAGGGGTGATCAGGCTGGCAGGGGGGCAGTTTAGGGGTGACTAGGCAGGAAGGCGAGCAGTTAGGAGCCAGCGGTCCAGGATTGTGAGAGGGATGTCCGACGGCAGGTTTAGGCCTTAACCTAGGGATCGGACCTAAACTGCAGTCGGACATCCCCCGAGGGGTCCTGGATTGGAGAGGGTGCAAGCTGGGCTGAGGTTCCCCCCACCCCCCCACCCCCCCCCCCACCGCATGAATTTCATGTACCAGGCCTCTAGTATTATATAAGATTGAGTGATACTAGTTTTCAGGATTCTGATATGTCATGCAATTTTTAAGGACAATAGGCAGGTATTCGGTGGTTATATTATTATTTCAGACACAGATCAGTTCTCTTCACACTTTTTTACTTTCTCTCAGTCTCTCTCCACTTCCCCTTCCATTCCCTCCTAGCCCCCCCCTACCAAAACTGACACCTCTACCATAAGTTCTCTCAGAAGTTAGTTCCCACTTAGCACCTGCATCCACACAGCAATATTCCAGCTGGAGAAAAAGGCTGAGCATGGACCTAATGAGAGATGTCCTCTGGGGAAAGGGAGGAATTAGAACATGAGTAGGACTTTCTATCCCAGTTTAGCAGGAAAAGAAATCAAAATTTCTACAAAAGGAGCCAGCCAGAGTGAAAGAGCTGCCCAGAGGTAGTGATCCTAGAAGCACCACTCAGCAGAGCAGCATGGCACTAGAGCCCACTGAACCATCTACATCAGAGATGATGGCAGCTTCTGACGTCCAGGAGATGGGGCTGAGGTTCAAGGAGGCAGCAGTCAGACTGTCAGCAGTCAGCGTGACACATATAATCTGATTAAAATGTATTTGAAAGCTTTTAAATGTTTACTTTATCCAATTTTCAAAAGGTGACGAATTCTGAACATTTATAAAATACTGGTATTAGTGGTGGTCTTATTTTGTTTTGGCATTGTTATCACTTACTGTGTGAGAGTATTGGTCCCGCCTCTCCCCTACAAGACGGCAAGCTCCTCAGCAGTGACCACCTGGCGGATGCTCAGTGGGAAGGGTTTGCCGAATGAAACAGAAGGATGTGGGGATGCTAGACAAGTTATGAGCAAAGTAGGCCTGGCAGTAAAGGAGGGTTAGGGTTTAGAGATGTGACAGGAGGATAGTTAGAACAAGGGAAGACAAAGCTTCAAGAATAGGTGGCCAAGTGTGAAATGCTGAGAAATGCTGAGCACTGAGCCCACACACTTTTCACACAAGTGGACACTCAAGCTCCTTCAGAAAATGTAGATAAAGAATACAAAGGCCCTAGATCTTGCCAGGCCCAGTTCTGGTGACTCAGAATGGCAGGGGGGAGGCCCAATGGCTAAGGATAAAAGAAAGAATAAAAGCAGTAATCACAGATTGGTCACCTTTATGTGTGAAAGGAAACAGCTAAGGGGCAACAGGAAGAAAAGGACATTTTGTTTTGTAAGAAGCCTGGTGCACACTATTCAATCCTTACAAGAATTCCATAGAGTAAGTACTATTATTATACTCATGTTTACAAGTGAGCCCAGGGGAAGGATGTGAGGATGAGCTAAGCTGGAAGTGCTGCAGAAGGCGGGGAGGTGAAGGAGAGGGCAGCTCTTCAGGAGGTGGACAGAGAAGAAAAATGGTTTGTACTATTTACCTCCTTTTTACCACTGAAGGGCCAGATTCAGAGAGCTTAAGTAGCTCTCCCAAAGCCACCAGCCAGCACTAGAAAGGGTAAGACATGAGTCTAAATCTTCTGCGTCCTCACTCTCCAGTGCAGCACACGAAGAGGCAGGGAAGAGCAGCTCCCAAGCCAGAACTTCCCAACCACAGGCCACCCTTGGTGAGATAAGCCTCCACCCTCGGAGGCTAGCCACTGTGGCTTAGAGAGTATAATAGTAGCACATAGCACTTACTATATACCAGGCCTATTGTAAGCACTTTATATATATTAAACTATTCCATCCTTACAAGAATTCCATAGAGCAAGTACTATTATTACACTCATGTTTACAAATGAGGCAACCATACTCGGAGTGATTAAGCAGCTTGCTCAAGGTCGAAGTGTTGGCATGTAATAGAACAGAACACAGGAGGGGAAGACTGGGCTTTTCAATACAAGGATGTTCTCTGAAAGTTGTTTGTTATAATGAGAACTAGAAATGAGTACAATATGGAATCAATAAACTGTGAAGTCATACAATAAAATGTCATGCAGCAAATAAGACAAATCAGCTTTATGTATATGTAATAACATGTTTAGATCTCAAAAATGTAATACTGAGTACAAAAATCATTTGTAGACTAAAATACACAATAAGATATAATTACATAAAGTTTTAAATATACAATATAACACTATTTGTTGACTGATTGTGGATATGTATGTATATGGTACAAACTTTTAATAAGCTATATTCTGATTGGACAGTGGTTGTCACTATGGAGGGAGGGCAAAGAATGGGATCTGGGAGAGATATGTAAAAAATTCAATTGTATCTGAAATGTTTGTTCTTAAAAATATCTGAGACAAATATGACAAAATACTAATTTTAGGTACACAGAAGCTTTAGGTACACTCTGTACTTTTTTTTAGCATGTTTCATGGATTTTTTTTTTTTTTTTTTTGGAGAGAGAAGAAGGGCTCCGAGGGAGAGAGAGAAGCATCAATATGAGAAAGAAAGATCGATCGGTTGCCTAGAGTCTCGTAGGCACCCTTACCTAGGACAGGGCCAAAACCTGGGTACGTGCCCTGACCGGAAATTGAACCAGCGACCTTTTGGATGACATTCAACCAACTAAGCCACACCAGCCAGGGCTCTCTGTACTTTTATTTATTTAGCTAATCCTCACCCAGGATATTTTTTCTATTGATTTTATTAGAGAGAGTGGAAGGGAGGAGGAGAGACTCACAGAGAGAAACATCAATGTGAGAGAGACACATCAATTGGTTGCCTCCCACATGTGCCCCAACTGGCACAGGGGATTGATCCTGCAACTAAGGTAAATGCCCTTGACCAAAATCAAACCCACAACCCTTCATGCTTCAGGCTGATGCTATATCCACTAAGCCAAACGGGCCAGGGCACGCTCTACTTTTATGAACAACTGAAAAGTAACTGAGGCAGCTTGAGTGGTTGCCTCAGTATTTCCAGGAAAGGGTGTGGCAAGTTGAGGGCAAAGAGGTGGGCAAAGTGGGACAACTGAAGACAAGCACTCTTTGAGCCATGGGGGTGGGAGCGCAGGCGCTGCAAAGCAAGGGGCATGCAGGCTGGGAGCCAGGGACCAAGGAGAGGGCCAGCTGGGAGAGCAGAGCTGGCACAGAAGACAAGAGGCCAAGGGTGGGGGATGGCAGGGAGAAAAGGAGGAAGGAGAAGTCAGGAAGGGCTGCTAGTATGTCAGAGGGGGAACCACAGGGCAGATTTCAGTCAGAAGGTGAGAGACAGCTGTTACACTCACCATTACTCATTGTCCCCACCATGCACTTCCTCACTGCCCTGGCCAGTGGCTGGGTTGGAGCAGTTGTCCATACACCAAAAGGTTGTGGATTTGATTCCGTCGGGGAGTGTACTGGAGGCAGCCAATCAATGTGTCTCTTTCACATAGCTGTTTCTCTTTCTCTCTCCCCCTTCCTCATTCGCTAAAATCAATAAACATCTCCCCGGGTGAGGGTCAAAAAACAAAAACAGCCGAAACCGGTTTGGCTCAGTGGATAGAGCGTCGGCCTGCGGACTGAAAGGTCCCAGGTTCGATTCCGGTCAAGGGTATGTACCTTGGTTGTGGGCACATCCCCAGTAGGAGATGTGCAGGAGGCAGCTGATCGATGTTTCTCTCATCGATGTTTCTAACTCTCTATCCCTCTCCCTTCCTCTCTGTAAAAAATCAATAAAATATATTAAAAAAAAAAAACAAAAAAAAACGACGTCCTCGCTGCGTATTCAGGGAATTAGGATATCAAATTTGCTTTGCTATGGTTAAATTATTTGAACAGTATAGAAGACATGTTCCGAGGTCTCTGCCTAAATCAAAACCATCCTCTCTCGTGTGGGAACTGCACCCTTCCTGCCCCCACCTACCAGTTACAGGAGCGGGTATAGTTGGTACCATGTGGTCCCACACTTCTCTGGTCACAGCTAATGAGAACAAGTGGGAACCTGACCTGAGCTGGGGCATGGCCCCTTCCCTAATAATTTGAATTGGGGCAGAGAGATTCCAGCCTCAGGCTGAGATAATTTCCTAAAGGAGCTGTGCCAGGTACCATGGCACAGGGGCTGGTCTGCATGGAGAGAAAAAAGAAGCACTGAAACAGAGGGAGCAGCACTGACAACAGCTGGAGAGAGACTGCCTTAGCTCTGGGTGGTTCCATTTCTTCCTTTCTTTTTTTTTAAAGAATGGTTTATTGGTTTTTAGAGAGAGAAGGGGAGAGGAAGAGAGAGAGAAGCATCAATATGAGAGTGCATCAATCGGCTGCCTCCTGCTCACTCTGCCCCCTTCTGGGGATCGAGTGCAAACCCAGGCATGTGTCCTTGACCAGGAATTGAATCTAACAATTCTGATTGCCAATGGTTGTGTTTGGTTCACAAAAGAAATATAAAGAAAAGGATGTGCTTTTCTTAACCATCTGAGTTAGAATGAGAAGAATAAAGAGTAAATTAAGAACAAAGTGTAAGGAGGCTATGTATATATCCATGAGAACAAAGAATATGTAGGACATTAATAACCAAGCTATGGCTAGTCAAACCATGTAAGAGGATAAAGCTTAGCAGTGGTTAGAGCTGCTTGAGGGAAGATGGAAATATCACGTATCTTAGTTTCCTTCACTGACCATCAGGTGGCACTGCTGACCCAAGATAGCTTTGTAGCTATGCATATAGCCACTGAAAGAAAAGGAAAAGAGCTAGGGTCCGGTTGCTTCTCTGTGAGTCACTCACAAGGCTATACTTTGGAAAATGGCTTCAAGGAAGTGTTGTATTGAAGAGTTGTTGTTAGACAAGAATGATCCACTTGGAAAACCCACAGGACAGATACCATCACCAAACTAATTAATCCCAGTTATCACCTAGAATACTCTAGGTCAGTGGTCAGCAAACTGTGGCTCGCAAGCCACACGTGGCTCTTTGGCCCCTTGAGTGTGGCTCTTCCACAAAATACCGACTTCTGCGCATGGGCCATGAAGTTTCAATCGCACTGTATGTGCACACCCACACATGGTATTTTGTAGAAGAGCCACACTCAAGGGGCCAAAGAGCCGCATGTGGCTCGCGAGCCGCAGTTTGCCAACCACTGCGGTGTATTGAATCTGAATTTCTAACAATGGAACCCTAGAATCCATTTTTAATGAATTTCCCAGGGGTTCTAATGTATATTTTAATTTAGAAACAACTGAACAAGAACATTTCCCAAAAGTGATTCTATATGCTTTTAAATAGCCAGACACTCAAACACACACACACACACACACACACACACACACACACACACAGAAAAACAATACCAAACACATTGAGTATTGGGGACGTTGACGTAGGAGACTAACCTCGCGCTGCTGACAATATAAAGAATCTGCCCTCCAATATTAATAGTAATTGCTTGGGCTTGGTACTTCCTAAAGGCTTTTTCTTTGTTTAAGATGAACATTTATTCTGTTGTAATTACATTCTTCTTATATAGAAAAATGTCCTCTGTTTCTTTTTAAAATTATTATTAAAGCAGTTTTAGGTTTACAAAAAAATAGATAGTAGAGAGGTATTTATGAAAAAAAAATCACACTTGAATATCACTAGCAATCATTCCTGGAATCACTGTTAGCATGAAAGTCAGCATGATATTTTCATGAAGTGCTGGTTCTATATCCTTTTCAGCTAACCATACATACCGTTCTTGAACAGCTTTATTGTAAGCCCCAGCATTCAGTGTTTTTCTGATCAAGTCACAGATGTGAGAGCTCTCTCCTGGGCACCGAGGGAGTCCAAAAACACCTAGAGTAGTAGAAGACAAATGCCCATTCCTTTAATAATTACGTACTGAATACCTACTATGTCCAAGGCACTGTGAGAAACAAGCAAAAAAAGCAGAGCTTGACCCTGATTTCACTCAAATATTCTTCAATAATGTCTTGAGGATTAACACTATCACTAGCTTCCTCTTGGTCCCCCCACACTCTTTCCTGCCTAAAAATCTTTACATCTGGTCCTCCCTGGAGGATATACAGGCATACATCAGAGATACTGCAGGTTCAATTCCAGATTGCTACAATAAAGCGAATATTGCAATGAGTCATTCAAAGTCTTTGGTTTCCCAGTGCATGTAAAAGTTATGTTTACACTATAGTGTAGTCTATTAAGTGTGCGACAGCCTTTAGGTCTAAAAATATAATGTACATACCTTAATTTAAAAAATACTTTATTGCTAAAAAATGCTAATAACCACCTGAAACTTCAGCAACTTGTAATCTTTTTGCTGGTGGAGGGTCTTCCCCAGATAGTGATGAAAATATAGTATTTGCAAAGTTCAATAAAGCGAAGTGCAATAATACAAGGCATACCTGTACTTCTCTTGCTGCTTCAATGGCTGGACTCATTTGCATCTCGCAGGTCTTAGCTTAGAGAAGTCATATCTACCTACCCTAACTCAAGTAGTGTCCAACCCCATTTCTTCCCCTCTCCCAGTTATACTTTCATCCCCATTATCCTCAATAACGTTTTTCGGGGGTACCGGACATAGTTCTGAGCACATATTGACAATAATTCATTTAATCCTCACAACCACCCTGTGGAATAGAAATCATTTCCAGCCCCATATTACGAATTTGAAGCTTTAAAACAGAGAGGTTCAAGGTTAAATAATAAGTGCTACAGCCAGATGAACACAGCACTTTTGGCTCCAGAGCCTACACCTTTAACCAATACAACCACAATTCTGTCTCTCAAGTATTAACCCTTTTATTTTTTTCTTTATCGTAGTTACCGCTGTCTGTATTTATTTTATTTGTTTCATGTTTATCTCCCCCCACTACCCCCAGTAATAGAAGTTTCATAAAGGAAGGGACCTTGCCTTATTTCTAGGTTTTCAATAAATATTTGAATGAATAAAATGATAAAGCTGTTTTTACCAATTTGCACTTGAATAATATTCTCACTTTTAGAAAGTATTTCCTACCTATTAGTTCACTTCATCCTCTGAAAAATTCCCACAAGAAGAGCAGAGCCTTATTTTGGTTTCCCTCACCTGTGAAAGAGACCTAAGAGACCAAATTACTTGCCCATCAGTAATAGTTAATTGGGTGAATCCAGTGTCCTGATTATAAGGAGACTCCTTCCACCCCTTCGCTATACCACCTAATAGCTATACCCATCAGAACAGAGATAAAGTTCTATTCCAAAGACACATCCTTCCCCAAGAGTCTATAATTCTGTCTACATAGAAAACCTGTTGTTTTCCAAGGATTTAATAGCTACTGTTACTTTTACAGACAAAAAAAAGCTTACACATCATTCTTTACCTAAGCCTAGATATCACCAATGCCAGAAAACAGGAAAGGTTGTTAGACTTTCCTAATTCCTCAACCAGCACCAGCTACGGGCTGCAATCATCTCACCTCCAGGAAATCATGTCAATTAAATTGGAGAGAAGTAGATGACACATATGATTCATTTGTGTTCCAGGCCTATGGAACCCTAAGTATCTTCCTATTTCTTCAAGAATGCTGGTTAGTTTGTTAGAAGCTGGGGGGCAGGGGGAGGGGGCGGGGGACAAACAGAATTTTGCAAGGATGGCTGGCTGACTTCTTGTATAAATAGAGCTGCTAGAATTTTTTTTTTTAATCAAATGGTCATGTGGGTTAAATGGAAAAAAAGAGGCACAGAGCCAAAGTTACCTTGATGTTGTCCCCCAATTGAGATCAGATTGATCATGGGAGGTGAGGGACATCTCTGAGCCACTGCCCTCCTGAGGGGGGAAAAAAGGATTATCACCTCTGACTGTCAGATGGAAATGTATCACCAACAATCAATTCCTCAGATTCCTCAGATTCAGACACTTAATTCTCTGTGGTTCTCCAAGGCCACAGGGTTTCAGGATTTTCCTCTGATATGACCAAATACAAGTTTTTATTCTTTCATAGAAAATAAATTAAATTCCACATAGAGCTTCTGACATGGGGACATTTTAGAATAGTTCCCGGGGGCTGGCTCTGTCTATGGGGCACGCCCAAGCCTTTCCCCGCCTCCTTCCCCAGGGCATTTTCCTTGCCTCTCTCTTTCCCCTCAGCTCCAAGGAACCTTCTTTTGCCTGTCAGTTGTTTCCTGAGTCCATTTCTTCTACAGCTCACTTCTACTTCTGTGACTTTATCAATAAGCTTTCTCTATAGTTTGGGGGAGGAGGTAGCATAGCTTCCCTTCCATAGGTGAAGATCCAAAAATAATTAGAGGAGTCAATCTATTGGAATCAGAAAAAAGAAGTCGATTCCATGTAATTGGTATAACAGAAGGGAACTTACAGAAATTGGCCTCCCTGAGAGAATCCCATAGCATTGTAGCCTTGCTGCAATTTAGGATCCTTCGCAAGAATCTCACACACTGATGTTACTTGGGAATTGACATTCAAGAAGAAGCTATTCTCCACATCCTAAAAGAGGAACCACAGAGAAGTGAAAAGATGGGGCTGAAAATCAACAATGGCTTCTTCTAAGAGGTGAACTTGTTTAGTTTAGGTTGGTATCCTCACATACGCCACTCAAGAGTTAACTTGCCATTGCTTGATATGCTGCAAAAACATAAGGCAAAGCATTTGAGCAGTATATTCTATGAAACTAGTCAGCAAACTTCCAAGGAACAGAGCTGTGAAGAGCCTTACCTCTATCAGCGTCTTCCCAATCTCTAGAGATAAGACGTAAATTCCAGGTATTTTCTTCTCAACCATTTTTTTGATAAAACCCATGCTTAGGGGATTACAACAGCTGTCTCCTAGACAACAAAGACAATGATGGGAACTTATGCATCATACGATTTTTTTTTAAAACTTTTGTGCTTCAAAGGGCATTATCAAGAATGTGAAAATACAACAAACAGCATGTGAGAAAATATCTGCAAAACATATATCTGATAAGGGCTTAATATCCAGAATATACAAAGAACTCTTATAACTCAAAAAGAAGATAACATAATTAAAAATGAAAAAAAAAAGGATTTCAACACACATATCTCCAAAGATGATATACAAATGGCCAAGAAGCACATGAAAAGATGGTCAGCATCATTGCTCATTATGGAAATGCAAATCAAAACTACAAGGGGATACTACTTCGTACCTTTATGAAAGGATGGCTTTCATAAAATAATTTTAAAAAAATGAAAAATACCAAGTATTGGCAGGATATGGAGAAATAGGAACCTTTGTACATTGCTGGTGGAAATGTAACATGACACAGCCACTGTGAAAACAGGCTGGTAGTTCCTCAAAAAGTTAAGCATACAGTTACAGTTATCATATGACCTAGATATATAACTTCTAGATACAGACCCAAGAGAAATGAAAACGTGTGTCCATACAAAAACGTGTACATGAATGTTTACAGCAGCATTATTTATAACTGTCAAAAGGTGAAAATGACCCAGATGCCCACCAATGGATGAATAGATAAAGTAATTGTCACACACACACACACACACACACACACACACACTGACAACGTGGATGAACCTGAAAACATTATTATAAGTGAAATAAGCCAGACACAAAAGGTCACAGATTGTACTGTTCCCTTTAACGGATATATTCAAAATGGGTAAATCCACACAGACAGAAAACAGATCAGACATGTCAGTGAGTTGTGGGAGAAGGGGAACGAAGAATGATTATTTACTGGGCACAGGCGCTCTCTGGGATAATAAGAACGTTTTAACCAGAGAGAAGTAGTGGCTGCACAGCACTGTAACACACCAAATGCCACTGAATTGTCTGCTTTGTTATGGTTAAGTGTACGCTACATGAGCTTCTCCTCAATTGAAGAACGAGCATCTTTGCTTAGCTCATGTTTATCAAGGAATAAACTTCAAAAGCCCACACAATGTAACTGGGACACCAAATTTACAACTGAAAAATAAGCAGAGGTGGGTATTCCCCTCCCTTATCACACAAAATTTAAGGAGGCGCTCACTCTCAGATTCATGTAAGTGCTGACCCTCAACTTGTAACAAACTAGAGCAGCGGTTCTCAACCTGTGGGTCGCGACCCCTTTGGGGGTCAAACGACCCTTTCACAGGGGTCGCCTAAGACCATCGGAAAACACATATATAATTACATATTGTTTTTGTGATTAATCACTATGCTTTAATTATGTTCAATCTGTAACAATGAAATTGGGGGTCACCACAACATGAGGAACTGTATTAAAGGGTCGCGGCATTAGGAAGGTTGAGAACCACTGAACTAGAGAGTGAGTACTTCCTTAAATCTAACCCTCTAGGGCAGTGAGATGGTCCGAGGCAGGCACACTGGTGTGCTGCAAGTATTTTGAAAACATGCAATACCTGTTTAATCATGGGCACTGACCTCTCTTCCCTTAGACTGTCAAATGAAACAATGGCAACAGCCAACACAACAATAGCCATCTGGTGTGAATGAATCAAAATTACACTTTTCTTTTTGTCAGATCAGCAACAAACATATTTTTTGCTGTGCCGCAGAATTTTAGTAATTACTTGGTGTGGGCCATGAGACGAAAAGGATTGAAAATCATTACTGAGGGCTTCCTTGTTTCACCCAAGGCCCAGTCCTGTTTCTCTTCCCGTTTTAAGGAACCAGAACTAAGAATGGGAAGCAAAGTGACGGACGGACCACTGAGTGGGAGAAGTGGGATGAGATCATTTTCCATTTTAACTTAGTTATCCTGTTTTCGACCTGAGAGGAAGCTTAAGAATTACTTTTTAAAGAGGAAAAGGCTAGGGATTACAGCCTCTTAGCTTTTGCTCATAGTAGCATGCACCGCACTGAACTGCAATTGTTGGTTCTTACCTGCCTCCCTACGGACTGACTGTGCTCTGGAGGACTGACTGTGCTCAGGAAGGACTGACTGTGCTCTGGAGGACTGACTGTGCTCTGGAAGGACTGACTGCGCTCTGGAGGACTGACTGTGCTCAGGAAGGACTGACTGTGCTCTGGAGGACTGACTGTGCTCTGGAAGGACTGACTGTGCTCTGGAGGACTGACTGTCCTCTGGAGGACTGACTGTGCTCTGGAGGACTGACTGTGCTCTGGAAGGACTGGCTGTGCTCTGGAGGACTGACTGTGCTCTGGAAGGACTGACTGTCCTCTGGAGGACTGACTGTGCTCAGGAAGGACTGACTGTGCTCTGGAGGACTGACTGTGCTCTGGAAGGACTGACTGCTCTGGAGGACTGACTGCTCTGGAGGACTGACTGTGCTCAGGAAGGACTGACTGTGCTCTGGAAGGACTGACTGTGCTCTGGAGGACTGACTGTGCTCTGGAAGGACTGACTGTGCTCTGGAGGACTGACTGTCCTCTGGAGGACTGACTGCTCTGGAGGACTGACTGTGCTCTGGAGGACTGACTGTGCTCAGGAAGGACTGACTGTGCTCTGGAGGACTGACTGTGCTCTGGAGGACTGACTGTGCTCAGGAAGGACTGACTGCGCTCTGGAGGACTGACTGCGCTCTGGAGGACTGACTGCTCTGGAAGGACTGACTGTGCTCTGGAGGACTGACTGTGCTCTGGAGGACTGACTGTGCTCTGGAGGACTGACTGTGCTCTGGAAGGACTGCCTGTGCTCTGGAGGACTGACTGCTCTGGAAGGACTGACTGTGCTCTGGAAGACTGACTGTGCTCTGGAGGACTGACTGTGCTCTGGAAGGACTGACTGTGCTCTGGAAGACTGTGCTCTGGAGGACTGCCTGTGCTCTGGAAGGACACAAAGCATCTTGTGTTCTCATTTAACTCCCCTGTAGCGACCCAGGCCCTGGCACAAAGCCCTGACAGAACTGGCTAATTTGCTAATTCTAATTCCTCTCTGGACACTTTCCTTCAACCCATTCCAACAAGACTCTCATTCTTTCCAGAAGTGCTTTTGTCAAGGTCTTTGGTGATATTCATGTTGCTAAATCCAGTTACCAATTCTCAGCCCTTACCTTGCTTGACCTGTAAACATTCCATAGTTTGATTACGCTCTTCCTCTTGAAACATTTTCAGCTGTTCCCCAGGAATTGCACTCTCCTGACTTGCTTCCACCTTCCTGGTTGTCCCATCACTGCCTTCTTTGCTAGTTCCTTCTCATCTCCTCAACCTCCATATGTTAGGAGCGCCTCAGGGCTCAATCCTCAGACCTCTCCTTTCTTCTGTGTACACTCACTCCCTAGGCCAGTGGTTCTCAACCTTCTGGCCCTTTAAATACAGTTCCTCATGTTGTGACCCAACCATAAAATTATTTTCGTTGCTACTTCATAACTGTAATGTTGCTACTATTATGAATCGTAATGTAAATATCTGATATGCAGGATGGTCTTAGGCGACCCCTGTGAAAGGATCCTTCAACCGCCAAAGGGGTCGCGACCCACAGGTTGAGAACCACTGCCCTAGGCTGTATAACCTCACCCAGTCTCACAGCTTTAAATACCAAATATATGTTGAAGGCTTCCCCAAGTTAAATCTCCAGCCTGCACCTCTCTCCTAGACTGCACACTCCAAATACCTCTACATCTCCTGGATGTCTAACAAGCATCTCAAACTTAGTAATTCAAAAGCAGACCTCTGATCCTCTCCCCACCCCAAGTGTGCTCCCTACAGGCATCCCCACTTTGGGGAAATGCCAACTTCATCCTTCTGGTTTTCAGGCCAAAACTGATGGAGTCATCCTTGATTCCTTTATATCTCTTTCATTCCACATCTCATCTGTTAGCAAATCCCTTTGGTTCCATCTTCAAAATATTCCAAACTTTGACCACTTTTCCATTTTACTATACTGTTTCAAGCCACTGTCATCTCTCTCTTTTTAAGTTTTATTTTGTGGTGTTTGTTTGCTTGGTTTTTTTGTTAATCCTCACCCAAGGATATTTTCCCATTGATTTGTAGAGAGTGGGAGGGAGGGAGAGAGACAGAGAGATAGAAAGAAACATCGATGTGAGAGAGACACGTCGATTGTTTGCCTCCCATACGAGCCCAACCAGGGCCGGGGATGGAGCCTGCAACGGAGGTACCTGCCCTTGACCGGAATCGAACCCAGGACTCTTCAGTCCGCAGGTCAATGTTCTATCCACTGAGCAAAACTGGCTAGGGCCACTGTCATCTTTTTTTTAAATTACTACAATAGATTCCTAACTTGTATTCCTGCAAATGTCCATGACCTCCTATAACAGTGGTTCTCAACCTGTGGGTCGCGACCCCTTTGGGGGTTGAATGACCCTTTCACAGGGGTCACCTAAGACCATTGGAAAACACATATATAATTACATATTGCTTTTGTGATTAATCACTATGCTTTAATTATGTTCAATTTGTAACAATGAAAATACATCCTGTATATCAGATATTTACATTACAATTCATAACAGTAGCAAAATTACAGTTATGAAGTAGCAACGAAAATAATTTTATGGTTGGGGGTCACCACAACATGAGGAACTGTATTAAAGGGTTGTGGCATTAGGAAGGTTGAGAACCACTGTCCTACAATCTATTCTCAACTAGAGTGGTCCTTTTAGTATATGTGCTGCCGAAGCCAGCACTAGAGTGGTCCTTTTAAAATATAAGTTCAGATCATGTCACTCCTCTCAACTCCCCTCTCCAAGGGCTTCCCATCTCATTCCAGCCAAAGCCCCCACAGTGGCCTTAGTGGGCCTAACAACATCTGCAGCCCCCCTCTCCCAGCCCCGACCTAAACCCCTATTTTCTTCTCCTTGTTCACTCAGTTCCCACCACACTGACCTGAATGTAGTTTCTGGGACATACCAGACATACCTCTGCCTCAGGCCCTTTGCATTTGCTACTCCTTGGACCAGATGGCCACAGGGTACCTCCCTTGCCCACTTCAGTCTTTGCTCAGATATCACTCTCTCAGTGAATCCTTTCCTGATCTTGCTCTGTAAAATTGTAAGCCACCATCTTCAGTTTCCATGCCCCTCTCTGCTTTATTGTTTTATTTTTCCATCGCACTCGGCACTTACCTGTATAGCCTGTCTCTCCCACTGTTATGTAAGCTCCAGAAGAGCAAAGAATTTAGTCTGTTGTACTCTCTACTGTATCCTCCGCATCTATAGGTGCGCAATAACTATGTGACTCGCTGCCTAACAAATCCCTGTTCAACGTGTGCATGAATCAGAGGACGGATGCCCGGGTCGCTGCAGCCACAGCCCAGCTCTGCTGAGCGGGTGCCAGGTGCTCCATCCTCACTGCTGTGAAGATGACACACTCCGCACAGCAGTGCACAGCCCCTGCGAGCGCGCACCCAAGCACAGACCCTCCCCACGCCGCTTCCCAAGCAGGGCAGCCCCCAAATCCTCACGGCGGCTGGCGGCTGCTGTGGGGCCGCGGTCCGCCCCTTGCACTTGGCAGACGCGAACCCGGGCTGAAAGGGGAAGAGTCGCCAGACCCGTTGGGTCCTCCGCTCGCTCACTCACCCATCCCGTGCCAGATCACCAGCGGCAACGGCCCGGCCGGGTCCCGGTGCCCCAGCCGCAGGGCAGCGTAGGGCGCCGGCAGGAGAGCGACAGCCAAGAGCCACAACGTGCTGGGCAACGCCATCTTCACTCAATCACATGACCGCGCCCGCTCCTGGCTGGTCCCGGCGCGAGTTGGGCGGAGCGCTTCCCCCGGCCCCGCCTCTGGCCCCGCCCCCGCCCCGCCTCGGCCCCGCCCCCGCCTCCGCCTGGGCTTCCCCTGGGCGGTTGCTTTAGCGGTGGGAAAACTCATTAGTCAACAGAGCCAAATATCAACAGTACAACAATTGAAATTTCTTTTGAGAGCCAAATTTTTTAAACTTAAACTATATAGGTAGGTACATTGTTATTAACTTAATTAGGGTACTCCTAAGGCTTAGGAAGAGCCACACTCAAGGGGCCGAAGAGCCGCATGTGGGAGAGCCACGGTTTGATAGACGGGATACCTCGGTGAGTCAGTAACGTTTATTCTCCACTTCACAGCAAACACTGTCCCAAGTGCTCTAAGTCTGTTAACTGGTTTGTTCTCACAACAACCGTGTACACTTCTCCCCATTTTACAGTCAGGACACTGAGGCGCTGAGAATTTGGGTCAGCTGCCAAAGTCACAGAGATAGCAAACTGGGGGTTCTGTTACAGGCAGACCAGAGACAGCCCTTCCCCACCCTAGCCCCCCAAAAAGATGTTCTTGGACAGCCCCCTGAGCCAGAGGGAGAGGACTGCACCCAACCTCAATTCTTGTCTTCTCGTATAAATTACTTTTTAAATATATATTTATTGATTTCAGAGAGGAAGGGAGAGGGAGAGAGAGATAGAAACATCCATGATGAGAGAGAATCATGGATAGGCTGCCTCCTGCACTTCCCATAGGGGAGCCCTGCAACCGGGCATGTGCCTTTGACTGGAATTGAACTGGGGACCCTTCAGTCCGCAGGCCGCCGCTCTATCCACTGAGCACACCGGCTAGGGCCCTATAAATTACTTTAAATGAGAGACTCTGTGTGTTGTGATAAAGCCAATTTATTAAAGAAGCAAGGCAAGCACATCTATACATCTGATTTGTGAAGCACAGACTGGCTCTCAGCTAATCTGAAGAGGGAGTTGGGGTCCAGGTGTTATATCCCGCCCCCCCCAGTGTTGCTTGGCGTGATTTGTGGCCTTTTCAGAATTCATGAGAAGCACCTGGCAATTTTATCTTTCCAAGCCAAGACTGCTAGTTTTTCTGTTAAGGGAGTAAAACGGCCCTTTTTTCATTTCTCCTTCCCTGCACTTTCTTATTAGGGGAGGATTTTAACCATTTGCTCTCAAGTGTCCTTGGCTGGGAAAGATAATGGCTTGTTATTTACGAGCTGGCTGCAAATTGCCTACACTGTTTGGTCTTGTTTTGACTTTCTTCTCTGGGCTTTAATTCCTCTCGCCCTGAAATTTTCCTAGCTTTTCACAGCCCTGTTAACAGTTCCAAAGTCGTCCTTTTAACCACTGCATTGTACTGCCTTTGGAAGAAAACTACTTTGGGAAGAAAGAAAGGAAGGGAGAACTCAGCTCTCTATTAGAATTGGAAGGGATGGGGGCGGGATTTTTCCAGCCAGGGCCATCAAGGCAGGGTGTGTGGTACTTATTAAAGATCTAGAAGGGAAAGGTGGGATTTCAGCAGGCAAAGATGAAATGTGGGAGAAGGACTCAAATGAGCTAAAGTAGAGAGGAGGAAAAGTAGTGTTTTCTGGAAATATCAGGGCTTTCCAGACTGACAAGAACAACTGTGAGATGTTTAAGAGTGATGAAAACCCTGCCTGGTTTGGCTCAGTGGATAGAGCATCTGCCTGCGGACTGAAGGGTCTCAGGTTCGATTCCGTCTTTGGGCGGGTTGTGGGCTCCATCCCCAGTAGGGGCTGTGCAGGAGGCTCCATTCCCAGTAAGGGGTGTGCAGCAGGCAACTGATCAATGATTCTCTCTCATCATTGATGTTTCTATCTCTCTCTCCCTCCCTTCCTCTCTGAAATCAATAAAGTAGTATATTTTAAAAAATGAAATATATAGATAAAGGTTGACTCAAAGCTCTCGCTGGCGCCAATGTAGACAGAGTAGGAATATTCTTACCTGAACCCGTTTTCGGACAGGGTTAGTTATATGTTGCTTTCTCTCCAGTTTGAAGAGCACGTGACTTCAAAGTTAAAGTTGTAAATACTTCATCACAAGGGAAATTAGTCAAGCACGCTGCAAGTGTTTTGACTCTTAATGTGATATACAGGGAGATATTAGAATAAGTTTAATCAATTTATCAGTCATTGTTTTTAGCAATGTTGTTTTTATATCATGTTTTTATTGTTTTTATAGCATGTCTTTGTTGTTGATATAGCATGTGTTTCTTCTAATTAATTTCCTTTCAATGTGCATGAATCTGTGCACCAAGCCACAAGTATATAAATTAACAATGTGAAATAATATGACAAGGAAATATTGGGCCCTGTGAGAAGGGTTTATGGAAGATTGTGTGAGTATGCTGATGTCCTGATCTTCTATAGCAGGATCAATTGATTCTAATTTAAAACATGTTTTTTGAAAGAAAAAAATATATCAAAATTGCTTTTTCTAACCTTAAATTGATATTTTAAGAAATAATACATTTTGTAGTGGTTAAACATTTACTTGATTCTTCAGCTTTTATTTTAGTGTTTTTTAATTCTGTTAAATTCAAGTGAGCTTGAATTTAATACTTTATTTATTTGGGGGTGGAGGGTGAGGAGTTTTTAGGTAGTTTTATTTTCTTGTGCAGGTAAAGAAGACAGGGGATTCAAATCCAAAGCTCTGTCTTCCCAAAGGGAGGCTTAGCCATTGTTTATACACACTATTTGGTCAATTACATGTTGATTTATTTGCAACTGACCACACTTCTTTGATTGGGTTCCTGTCAAACATCCTGTTCACAGCCACTTCTGCGAGTATACTTTGTTATTTTTATTTATTTTTAAGTATATTTTTATTGATTTCAGAGAGGAAGTGAGAGGGAGGGAGAGATAGAAATATCAATGATGAGAGAATCATTGATCGGCTGCCTCCTGCATGCCCCATACTGGGGACCGAGCTTGCAACCTGAGCATGTGCCCTGACCAGGAATCGAACTGTGAACTCCTGGTTCATAGGTCGATGCTCAACCACTGAGCCACGCCAGCTGGGCTACTTTATTTTTAAATAACTTATATAGTATGATACCATTTAAAAAGGAGATATATCTATGTACCTGTTAGTCTATCATACTATCTATGTAAAGGAATGGAAGAATATTTAGAATGATGTTAATAAAACATTAATAATGGTTATATTTAGATGGTGGGGTTTAAAAGTTTTAAAATGTTTTTTCTTTGTGCTTTTTTTTGCATTGTTTACATTATTTATAATGTATAATTGTTATAAGAACAGTAAGCTGATTTTTCTTAAAAACAAACCTTCAACACTTCTCCTTAATCTTCGGGACATGGCTGAAACTTTTGTATTCAAAGTAAACACCCATGCCCTAGCCGTTTTGGCTCAGTGGATAGAACATTGGCCTGTGAACTAAAGAGTCCTGGGTTTGATTCTGGTCAAGGTCACATGCTCAGGCTGCGGGTTCGATCCCCAGTGAGGGGTGTGCAGGAGGCAGCCGATCAAGGATTCTCTCTCATCATTGATATTTCTATCTCTCTCTTCCTCTCCCTTCCTCTCTGAAATCAATAAAAAATATATTTTAAAAATTGCCAAAACTGGTTTGGCTCAGTGGATAGAGCGTCGGCCTGCGGACTGAAAGGTCCCGGATTCGATTCCGGTCAAGGGCATGTACCTGGGTTGTGGGCATATCCCCAGTAGGAGATGTGCAGGAGGCAGCTGATCAATGTTTCTCTCTCATCAATGTTTCTAACTCTCTATCTCTCTCCCTTCCTCTCTGTAAAAAATCAATAAAATATATTTAAAAATATATATATTTTAAAAATTAATAAATAAAAATAAAAACATATTTTTAAAAAAGTAAACACCCCAAAAGGAGGACCAATGTATATTTTAAACAATAAAGACTAAAAACAACATTAATAAAAAAAGTAAACACCAAGACTATTTTCCAAACCTGATTTCCTTTATCCCCACATTAACAGAGCTTATCTGTAACATATGTTCCCTGAAAATCCCTGCTTCAGCTCCTTTTCCCACATGATTTTTACCATTTTGAATGGGCTCACCATCTTTGTTTTATCTCCACAAATACAGTCCATCTCATAAAGCTCAACCTCTGGACCATCTCTCCATGGCCCTCTTCAGGGCTCATCCTCCTCCCCAGCATTTTTTAATCAAATAGTTAAAAGTATCCATGTAGAGAAGTATGGAGTTCTTACTTCCTCTGGATTTAGTTTTAAGAGGAACTATTTAATGAGAGGCAAGTCAAGTTCTCTAAATGTAAGTCAGTTCCAGGTTATTATTTTAATAAGTAGCCTTTGAAGCTTATTAATATAATAGGAAGTGAGACCTTGCAAAGCCTGAATTTCAGTGTAACTTCAAGGAGTACTGAAAGTTAATAAGATACATATCCATGCCCTAAAAAGACAAGGAACAATAGTAACATAGAGAAGGATCTGAATACTCATACGTTTCCATTTTCTTTTTTGCACACAGTAACGCCTTTTTATTATTATTATTTTTTTAAATATATTTTATTGATTTTTTACAGAGAGGAAGGGAGAGAGATAGAGAGCCAGAAACATCGATGAGAGAGAAACATCGATCAGCTGCCTCCCGCACATCCCCCACCGGGGATGTGCCCGCAACCCAGGTACACGCCCCTGACCGGAACCGAACCCGGGACCCCTCAGTCCGCAGGCCGACACTCTATCCACCGAGCCAAACCGGTTTCGGCTTTATTATTTTTTTTTAATTTAAATTCTTGATTGTTTAAAGTATTCCATGAGTCTCCTTTTCCCCCTATTGACCTCTCCCTGGCCACTCCCACCCCCGAGCACATGTCCTCACCCCCTTAATGTCTGTGTCCATTGGTTATGCTCATAAACAAGTAACAGTTTTTATATATTACATTTTTAAATAAAGTTGCTTGCTATTAAAAAACATATTCATTGAGAAAAAACCAAGATGGTGGCATAGGTTAACGTCGGAGATTGCTGCCTCAAACAACCACTTCAAAAAACAACTAAAAGATGGAACAGACATCATCCAGAACCACAGGAAGGCTGGCTGAGTGGAAATTCTATAACTAGGAGGAAAGAGAATATCATACCCAGACTCAGAGGAGGCGCAGTGCTGAAGTGAAATACTAAGGTGCGGAGTGCACGCGGAGCGGGCTGGAGGCGGAGGGCCTGGTTGTTGTTTTCAATCGGAAGGGAGTTTCAGACTCTGAGCTCCTGATCCGGGCGAGTCTCTAGGGACCCAGACTCAAACGGGAGAAGCGGGACTGTCTGGCTTCGGTCGGAACTCGAAGGCAGCTTTCTCTCTGAGGTTTGCAGCGGTGGCTGGGACTCTGTGAGGCAGAGCCCCTAGGGATGGAACTGAGAGCAGCCATAACTGCTCGTTCCAGCCCGCCCTGTAGATCCCCGGGGACCCGCCCCGCCCAAGCCCTGCGCAGAGCCATTAGCCGGATAGCCTCAGGCAAAGGCTAGATTAGCACCGCCCTAGAGATCCAGCACAGAAGCTCTCCCACTGCAGACACAGCGGACTCTCATAGCCAGTTAGCCTGGAGGTCAAATCACCCCCGGTATTGCCGACAACAATCAAGGCTTAACTACAACAAGGCTGCGCACAAAGACCACTAGGGGGTGCACCAAGAAAGCATAAAAAATGCAGAGACAAAGAAACAGGACAAAACTGTCAATGGAGGATATTGAGTTCAGAACCACACTTTTAAGGTCTCTTAAGAACTGTCTAGAAGCCGCCGATAAATGTAGTGAGATCCTCAAGAAATCTAATGAGACCCTCGATGTTATGATAAAGAACCAACTAGAAATTAAGCATACATGGACTGAAATAATGAACACTATACAGACTCCCAACAGCAGACCAGAGGAGCGCAAGAATCAAGGCAAAGATTTGAAATGCGAAGAAGCAAAAAACACCCAACCAGAAAAGCAAAATGAAAAAAGAATCTGAAAATACGAAGATAGTGTAAGGAGCCTCTGGGACAGCTTCAAGCGTACCTACATCAGAATTATAGGGGTGCCAGAAGATGAGAGAGACCAAGATATTGAAAACCTATTTGAAGAAATAATGACAGAAAACTTCCCCCACCTGGTGAAAGAAATAGACTTACAGGTCCAGGAAGCACAGAGAACCCCAAACAAAAGGAATCCAAAGAGGACCACACCAAGACACATCATAATTAAAATGCCAAGAGCAAAAGACAAAGAGAGAATCTTAAAAGCAGCAAGAGAAAAACAGTCAGTTACCTACAAGGGAATACCCATACGACTGTCAGCTGATTTCTCAACAGAAACTTTGCAGGCCAGAAGGGAGTGGCAAGAAATATTCAAAGTGATGAATACCAAGAACCTACAACCAAGATTACTTTATCCAGCAAAGCTATCATTCAGAATTGAAGGTCAGATAAAGAGCTTCACAGATAAGGAAAAGCTAAAGGAGTTCATCACCACCAAACCAGTATTATATGAAATGCTGAAAGGTATCCTTTAAGAAGAGGAAGAAGAAGAAAAAGGTAAAGATACAAATTATGAACAACAAACATGCATCTATCAACAAGTGAATCTAAGAATCGAGTGAATAAATAATCTGGTGATCATAATAGAATCAGGGACATAGAAAGGGAATGGACTGACTATTCTTGGCGGGGAAAGGGGTGTGGGAGATGTGGGAAGAGACTGGACAAAAATCGTGCACCTATGGATGAGGACAGTGGGTGGGGAGTGAGGGCGGAGGGTGGGGCGGGAACTGGGAGGAGGGGAGTTATGGGGGGAAAAAAGAGGAACAAATGTAATAATCTGAACAATAAAGATTTAATTTTAAAAAAAAACATATTCATTAATCATCAAGATCTAGATACCTACTGGCTTTTTAAATAAAATAAACAGAGATTTCACCAAATGACCCCGTATGATAAGTACTCTTAGACTGAGAAACAATTTATTTCCGTCATCTGGGCCATGAAAAATGACCACGATACTTTTACAGGATTCCAGAGCAGGAGGAATGGGGAAACTGAGACAGGAAAGTTAGAACAAGGCCAAACAGTGTGGGAAATGTGCAGCCAGCTTGTAACTAACAAGCCATTATCTTCCCCAGCCAAGGTCAAGAGAGCAAATGGTTAAAAATAAAAACAACACCTCCCTCAGGAGAGAATGCAGAAAGGGAGGGGAAAAGGGGAAAGGAAAAAAGAAGGCAAGTTTACTCCCTAAGCAGAAAAACCAGTAGTCTCAAGGCTTGGCAAGATAACGTTGCCAGGTGCTTCTCATGAATTCTGAGAAGGCCTCAACAAAGTAAAAAGGGACCTTGAGAATTAATCTGTACCAAAATAGTCAGCAGAAGAATGTTGAGACCTGTAGACAGGAGAGAATATAACGCCTCAGACCCCCACCCAACCTGCTCTTCAGGTTAGCTGAGAGCCTGTCTGCGCTTCAGCTGCAGTGGTTCTCAACCTTCTGGCCCTTTAAATACAGCTCCTCACGTTGTGACCCAACCATAAAATTATTTTCGTTGCTACTTCATAACTGTAATGTTGCTACTGTTATGAATCGTAATGTAAACATCTGATATGCAGGATGGTCTTAGGCGACCCCTGTGTAAGGGTGGTTTGACCACCAAAGGGGTCTTGACCCACAAGTTGAGAACCACCGAGCTAATGTATAAGCCAGATGTATATAAGGTTGTTTGCTTTGCTTTTTCAGTAAAGGTGCATGCTTTAATGACTTTAGTAAATTGGCTTTTCACAGTCAAGGTCTCTGGTATAAACTCATTTATATGAGAAGACAAGGACCGAGATTGGGAACAGACCTCTCCACTGACTCAGGGGGCTGTCCTGTCCAGTAACACCTCTCTGGTGTCAGTCAGAGGTGCCTATATCAATACCATTACCTGATGTCAGCAATGAATAAAAGTAGTACCAAGGTTTCTTGGTTTGTTAACTATTGGGAGCTATAAAAATGATATTGAAAGTGAAAACGTTATATTAGATATGCCATCTACATTAAACTTTTGAGAAAAAGTTTCATCTTCTTGCCCAGTGGAAAAGAATATAATTTTTTATAACACTGTGACAACTTTTGAACATTTTAACCATATATCCTATATAATAAAAGGCTAATATGCAAATCGACCGGTCACTATGACGGCTGGTGAGCGCAGCGGCAGTGGTAGGAGCAAGCAAACCTATATTCATCTGGCTTATACATTAGCTGAAGCGCAGACAGGCTCTCAGCTAATCTAAACACATAAATGTTTAAATTTTAAGAAGGGCATAAAAGAGAAGGTAAAGTCTCTCTTCCTCCCCATTTCTTACCAAGTCTCACTTCCTAGAGGCAATTCTGTTAACAATTTATGATGTTTAGTTTTTCTGATGTTTATCATAACTTCTTTTTTTATTTTGAGAGTACGTTTATTAAAGCTAGGGAAAATGAAACAAGAAAGGGCCTAGGATAGAAGAAGCACAGGAGAGACCTGGCTAGGCAGGCAGCTTTGACTCTCTAGAAATGTTGTAGTAAAAGACGTGACCAAGGTGGGGCCGCTGTCAGCTCCCTGGAGAGTCAGATAAAAGAGGGCCTTGGGCACAGGTTTAGGTTTGGGGGGTTAGCATGGGACAGCTGTCTAACACTCCCCTGGTTGCAAGTTTTGTGGGATCCCTTAGAATTTAGGAGAAGCATGCCTGTAGGGCAAGAGCTGAAGGGAAAGGCACAGAAAAAAAGCACACCTAACTGGTTTGGCTCAGTGGATAGAGCGTGGGCCTGTGGACTGAAGGGTCCTGGGTTGGATTCTGGTCAGGGGCACATACGTGGGTTGTGGGATCGGTCCCCAGTGGGGGGTGGTGGTGCAGGAGGCAGCTGATTGATGATTCTCTCTCATCATTGACGTTTCTATCTCCCTTCCTCTCTGAAGTAAATAAGCATATATTTAAAAAAGAAGAAAAAAAAAGAAAGCACCTGTCATAATACCTTTAATCAGTATAATTATTTATTGGTTTACTAATTTTAACCTGTATCTTTCCACAGTAAAAGACAAATTAAAGTTTATCTTCTTTTCACTTCTCCCCACCTCTAAATTTTTAATTGTTGTAAATATTTGTGACATTTATATTATTTTGTGACCAAATTAAATACAAAATTAATTTGTATATAGATTGACTAAAAATTAAAAACCAAAAACTAACATTCACCATATTATAATTTTATAAATATTAACTGTAGAACCATGCAGTATGATTATACCCTTAGAGATAGAAACATATTTCTATGTCATTAAAATTTTGTAACTCAAAAGGAAATCTCTGTACACCAAAAGGCTGCGGGTTCATCTCCCAGTCAGGGTAAAAGCATATCCTCAGGTGAGGATTTAAAAAAAAAAGCTGCCGAAGCCGGTTTGGCTCAGTGGATAGAGCGTCGGCCTGCGGACTGAAAGGTCCCAGGTTCGATTCCGATCAAGGGCATGTACCTGGGTTGCGGGCACATCCCCAGTAGGAGATGTGCAGGAGGCAGCTGATCGATGTTTCTCTCTCATCGATGTTTCTAACCCTCTATCTCTCTCCCTTCCTCTCTGTAAAAATTCAATAAAATATATATATATATATTTTTTTTAAAAAGCGTGTTTGTTAAAAAAAAAAAAAAGCTTATCTTATAGATCTTTAATGTTTTTCCAAAATTTTTTCACTTTGGTCTTATTCCTCTATTGTTTATATCCCATATGGTCCTCTTTATTAGATTACATTTTCATTTGCTAAAGTATATCTATGAGTAATTTTTTCACATAGAGTATACCGTGTAAACATTTTGAGTTCTTGCATGTTTCCTATTTTGCCCTCAGACTTAGTTAGCAGTTTGACTAGGTATATTATTCTGACAAAGACTCTCTCCTTGACCAAACTTTAGACTGCTTCCCTGAGCCTTCCTTTTGACTATTCATCATCCTTACGCTCTGTCCTCAGCTGCCTGGCCCAGTTTTAGCAAGAATCCTGCTAAATGAGTTTAGCAAGACTTACCCCCATTCTTGATATCTGATCAAGTTTCTCATTACCCACCCTTGATGTCTTAAGTATTTGGCCTGCTTTTAACAAGAAACCTATTAGACAAGTTTATCAAGAATCCCCTACCCTTGCCCTAGCTGGTTTGGCTCAGTGGATAGAGCATCAGCCTGTGGACTGAAGGGTCCCAGGTTTGATTCCAATCAAGGGCACATGCCCGGGGTTGCCAGCTCCATCCCTAGTAGGGGTTGTGCAGGAGGCAGCCAATCAATGATTCTCTTTCATCATTGATATTTCTCTCTCTCTCTCCCCTCTCCCTTCCTCTCTGAAATCAATAAAAATATTTTTTTAAAAAGAATCCCCTACCCTTAATGTCTCCTCTTAGTAATTGTCCATCCATTGGCCCCTTCACACTGTTTTTTGCCTCTAAATACCCAGCTGTCTTTGGAATTAAGGTCAGTTTTGCTGAATTTTCTCTCCCAGACTGAATAATAAAATGTCTTTACTGCCTTTAGCTACTGTCTGGCTGTATTTCTCTTTAACAACTCTAGGTTCAAATACTTCCTTCAAACTTTGAAGACATTTATTGCTAAAGATGGTAAGTCTCATTCCCTTATAGAAAACTGTTTTGTTTGCTTGCTTGTTTTGATATTTTTTTCTCCCTTTGAATGCCTGGTTGCCCACACATATTACTGTATAGAAAGTTAGCCTGAGTTTCCTCTGATGTGTTTTTCCAATAGGCCTATCCCTTAAACTGGGGGCTCTGTGTGAGTGGGAGGTGCATATATCACATCACCAGGCAGGGTTCTCTGTAGGATGCATTGGAAGTAGGCAGGCAATCTGGTGACTTCTATACTGACCTCTTCATGAGGGTGGAATGTACTTTGCCTGAGTGAAGCTGCTGTTCCCACCTTCCTTCCTTCTCTGTAAGTCTGACCTGCATTTTATGAAACTAAATACTCTCTCTAAGCTACCTCTAGGAGACAGCTCCAGGCAAATCCCCACTATCTTCAGAGAGTAGTCTATGCTGTGATTAGCAGACAAACCCTTGTAAAAAGTCATTGGGTTTTTCTTTCCCTTTGGTGGATGACTGTGTGAGATTGTCTATTGAAAATTCACTCCATTTACCCCCTTCTGCGCTCTTCGATATCACTGGAACTGGAAATTTGGGATCTACATTTTCCAAAACACTTTACAAGCGGAGTTCAGGATAGGGCCAGCCAATGAAAGCCATTCAAATGAAAACAAAGGAGAAACAGAAGCCATATATTCTTTTGCTTTTTTTAAAATTTATTTTATTTTTATTTTTTAATCCCACCCAAGGATATTTTTCCATTGGTTTTTAGTGAGAGTGGAAGAGAGAGGGAAAAACAGAGAGAAATATCGGTGTGAGAGAAACACATCGATTGATTGCCTCCTGCACATACCCTGACCAGGGCCCGGGCAGGGAGGAGCCTGCGACCAAAGACATGCCCTTGACCGGCATCAAACCCACGACCCTTTGGTCCGCAGGCTGACACTCTATTCATTAAGCAAAACTGGCTAGGGCAGAAGCCATGTATTCTTGCTCGTTGGGCAGCAGCAGAAAGACAAGGGTTTTTGCAGTGGCCATCAAGTGTTTGCCCACAAATTCTCCACCTTAGTGCTGCATGTGGCAGCAATCATTGCAATTCCTAACACTTCTAGCTCTGAAAACTAGTGACAAGTCTGAGAGCAAAGGATGACTTTCCCTGACCCTCAATCCTCCAGCTCTTCTAATGGGTTGGTAAAACTGAAACAAATTCCTTCCTGCTTGAAATATCTAGAGTGGTTTCTTTTTCCCTGATTGATTCCCAACTGACACAATGACAAAGACAAGGAGAGCCGGGAAGATAAACGTGCTTTGATGTGAAATTGTTTAAAGAAGATCCCACATGGTGAAGGCAGAAGGTGGCAGCTCTGAGAAGAGAGAGGAAAGGTTGAATCACTGAGGCTTACAGCAGAGAATAAAGGATCCAAGAGCCCTTTAAGGAGAAGGTGCCTGGGGAGAACACAATCTTCTTTGTTTGCCACTGTATTTCTAGTGCACAGCACAAGCTTGACATAGAATTTATACATGATAAACATCTATCCTATCTGATAATAGACAAACATGGTAATTAACCATACCTCTGCTACACTTCCCATTGGCTAATCAGGGTGATATGCAAATTAACTGCCAACCAAGATGGTGGCTGGTAGCCACGCCACTGAAGTGAACAGGAGGCCTACTTGCTCCAGTGATGGAGGAAGCCAAGGTCCCCCACCTGCCACAGCCCAGCTCTGAGCTGCACTCTAAGCAGCAATTATAGAAGCTAAACAAACCCCAGATACCTGCTTTCAGCCAGCAGGCCTCGGAGTTGGAGCAGCAACAAAGTTTCAATTACAGAAGGTAAATAAATCCCAGAATTAAAAAAAGAAAAAAGAAAAAAAGGAGAGACTGGGAGCTTCAGTTGCAGGCTTGGCCTGCCTGAAAACAGCCCTCAGCCCCTCATCCAGACCGGCCAGGCACCCCAGTGGGGACCCACACCCTAAAGGGGGTGCGGGAAGCCTGAAAACAGCCCTCAGCCCCTCATCCAGGCTGGCCAGGCACCCAAGCGGGACCCCCACCCTGATCTGGATCACCCTTCAGGACAAACCAGCCGGCTCCCATCCGTGCACCAGGCCTCTATCCTATATAGTAAAAGGGTAATATGCAAACTGACCCAAACAGCAGAAAGACTGGGAATGACTGGTCACTATGACACACACTGACCACCAGGGTGTAGACGCTCAATGTAGGAGCTGCCCTCTGGTGGTCAGTGAGCTCCCACATGGGGGAGCGCTGCTCAGCCACAAGTCAGGCTGATGGCTTCCAGTACAGCGGTGGTGGTGGGAGCCTCTCTTGCCTCCTCAGCAGCGCTAAGGATGTCCGACTGAAGCTTAGGTCTGCTCCCCGCTGGCAAGTGGACATCCCCCGAGGGCTGCCAGGCTGCCAGAGGGGATGTCTGATTGCCAGCTTAGGCCCAATCCCCCGGGGAGCAGGCCTCAGCCAGCAGATGGTCATCTCCCGAGGGGTCCCAGACTGTGAGAGGGCACAGGCTGGGCTGAGGGACCTTCCCTGCCCATTGAGTGCACAAATTTTTGTGCACCGGGCCCCTAGTCCTATCTAATAATAGAGAAACATGGTAATTAACCATAACTTCACTACCCTTCCCATTGGCTAATCAGGGTGATATGCAAATTAACTGCCAACCAAGATGGCGGTCGGCAGCCAGGCAGCTTAAGCAAACATGAGGCTTGCTTGTCCAGTGATGGAGGAAGCCAAGGTTCCCCGCCTGCTGCAGCCCAGTAGTCACTCATATTATCCAGTAAGAAGCAGGTGTTCAGTCATTTTGGTGGTTTACACAACATCCTTGTTTTTGTCTACTCAGACATGATTATGGAGTGATCTTGTTCTGTCTGTCTCTATCATAGTTTGTCTCTATCTGATGCTTGCGTTCTATAAAATTGTGTTCAATTGGAGAACACCATGGCTGAGCTCTGAGTAACAGGCCAACTCCTAGCTATTCTAAGGCCTAGGTGTGAGTGCCAGGATAGCTCTGGATGTCAGGAGCTGATTTTCTCTTTCTCATAATATTAAACAACTAGTGGCCTGGTGCACGAAATTTGTGCACAGGGGGCGAGGGGAGTTCTCTCAGCCCAGCCTGCACCCTCTCTAATCGGGGAACCCTTGGGGGATGTCCGACTGCTGGTTTAGGCCCGATCCCTGGGATCCCCCTAACTGGCAGCCGGACATCCCTCTTGCAATCTGGGACCACTGGCTCCTAACTGCTCACCTGTCTGCTGACCTGATCTCCCTAACTGCTCTCCCTGCTCGCCTGACCCCCTAACTGCTCTCCCCTGCCAGCCTGATTGTCCTAACTGCTCTCCCCTGCCAGCTTGATCCCCCTAACTGCTCTCCCCTGCCGGCCTGACCGCCCCTAACCACCTCTGCCTCGGCCCCGCCACCATGGCTTTGTCCAAAAGGACATCCAGAAAGTTGTCTCGAAGTTGTTTGTTCTAATTAGCACATTACCCTTTTATTAGTATAGATTGATTTCAGAGAGGGAGGGAGATAGAAACATCAATGATGAGAGAGAATCATTGACTGACTGCCTCCTGCACGCCCCACACTGGGGATCAAACCCATAACCCAGGCATGTACCCTGACCAGGAATTGAACTCTGGGCCCTTCAGTCCTCAGGCAGAGGCTCTATCCATTGAGCAACACTGGCCATGGATACACTCCCTTTCCACTGGGATGTGCTCTGTTTGCTGGAGCTGAAACACTGAAGCTGTCTCACTGGGGCAGAGTGGGGTGCAGTGGGTTGGAGCAGGTGAAGCCCCCTGAAAGCTGGAGAGGGGCCTTGTTTAACAGCCAGACTGTTTCATGGCTGTGCTGCCTCGCAGTTGAATGGCCACACTGTTGGGCTGTGCTACTGTCAGTGGGAGTTTACACAACTGAACTGTCTGCACGGATAACTTCCTCCTCACCACACCCTCAAGCTGGGGGTTCCTCTTAGGGTTGAAGTGACACCGACCACCCTTGTTTGGTAGCCCAATTGGCCACTTTGGAAAGAGAAGTGGGGAATCCTGATTTTACGTGAATGCTCCAATTTCTTAAATTGGCAACTAATGCGAACTTCAGATGTTTGGGCCAAACCAGAGAGGTGGTCAGGTCTGGTGTCCAGGCCACTGGGTGGCACTGGGCTCAGCCCAGCTATAAAGGGACCCTAGGCGCCTGTGCAGGTGAAGGGGTTGGGGGTATGCTTGGGTAATTCCGATGTCACCCCAGTTGGTTTTTTGTTTTTTCCCCCCCACTGATTACAATTTATTATAATCTGTTGGCAGCATAGATAGATATTAGGTACCAGAACTATGTCTTCATAGAAGTGGACAGTATGTAGCCATTCTATGGGGAACTGTGTGCACTTAAGCATCAGCATGATCTTTCAGTTTCTTTTTTTTTTTGTTGTTAATGAAAATAAGCTTTATTACATCAAGTAATAAATACATACAAAGATGCAAACACTATTAGTCACTGTCTTCCAGATGTTTGGATCCACTGATGGGAAAGGCGGAACTGAAATGTACATACATCCTTAGGGGAAATTTCAGGGGTCCTTGTCAGGCGAGGTTCAATAAATTGCTCTTTCTTCTGTATTTATAACTTGTGCATTTTAAAGATTGACTTCAAAGTACTAATAGTCATGCAAATGCTTAAGCAAAAAAAAAAAAAAGTTACATTGAAAAGAATTTATACTGTGTGGTGAATGGGCACTGGCTACTAAAGCGCTGCCTCAGGACTCACTGAAACAAACCCTCAGAGTTGGATCAGCTCAGAAGAGAAACACAAAGAACCATGTGAGTAACAGAAATGTATCCAGAAGAGAAACAGGTATCTGGGAGGCCAACTACAGTTTGCTGTGATAGGTAACTGACATGCATCATGTAAATCAATGCTTAAAAAAAACACACACACAAAATGCCCTGGGTAGTTCCTAACTAATATGTAAATCTAATAACTGCAAAAATCTCTTCTTCATCTCAGCGATGGGAGGTTCAGAGCCTGATGAACCACAGGAGGAGCACAGGGAGGAGAAAGCAAGCTGTTACCATTTTGAAACCAAGTTTCATCTGAAGGGGGTGCAAGCATGAGCTGTCATTTCTTGGAAGAAGAGGGAAAGCCTTTCACGCTGACTTAGGGGCTAGGACCTGGTATTCCGCTCCATCTCGGCCAAGCACTCCCGAACCAGCCCTGTCGTGTGGATGATGCCTCGTTTCAGTCTCTCCATCGAGCTCTTGCTGCCCGCTTATGTGAGTCAGATCTCCTTCCCTAGTTCTTCGATGATGACCAGCAGCTCAGCATATTTGCTCTGCGGCACCTGGCTGTTCTCTGTTCCCTGAGTGTTAGAGATGGTGGTCCTAGTCACTCAGCAGCTGGCGGTACTGGGAAGACGTTGCCATGCTGGTGGAAGGCGGGTGAACGCTCCCAGAGGCCTTGATGGAGGTGGTGGGCATGTGCATGGTCAAGTTCGGTTTGTAAGATATCCCTCACCCCCCGCCCCCCGCCCCCGCCTCCCGCTGCGGGCGCAGGCCCCATGAGAAGGCATTGGCAGTGGTGGTGGTGAGGCCAGGCGGTGGCGAGGTGAGCCTGGGGTCTGTGTGCCTGTCTGTGCGCCTGCCCAGCTCCCACACACTTGTTGTTGTTGACAGCTCAGGCGCACTGACAAATATGGCTGTCCCCTCACCCTGACACTGCCGCAGTATCATGATCTTTCAGTTTCTTGATGTTCTGCTTGTGCTGCTCAATTTCCTTCTGCAGACACTCAATCTCCTCTTTATGATGAGTGATCTCTTCTTCATGTTGTTTCTTGAAGGCTGCCAGCTGTTCTTTAATCCGCTCTGGGAAGTATCCTTCCTCTTCAGCCTTCTCTTTTTTTGTGAAGGTCCCCATGGCTTCCCTGATTGCCCCTGCCTTGGAGCTGAAATTATCTGACCATTGCAGCCAAAGCCTCTGGCTTGCATGGCCCTCACCCCCCACACTTCAAGCCACAGATGTGCCACTGACGCAGAGACTGCCCTGGTTGTCAGTGCCGCGCAGTTCCGGACCACCCCACTCAGTTTTAAATGCAAACCTGCCTTGGACAGGCCTTGAAGGTCTTTTTTCCACGGCGATCACAGGGTAGCAGGCCAGCCGGCACCCACAGCCCGGGGGGTCCGGGGGTGCTGTGGCTCTCTCTCCCTGCGCCGGGGCTCTCTCTGCCTCCAATCCACAATGCAATCACTGATCACCGGCTGCCTTTGCCCGCCCCCCACCTCTTGCCTGCCAACTGGGTTTCTGATCCCTTTCGCCTTCCAGCATTGCGGCTATGCATGCAAATTAACCACCATCTTTGTTGGCGGTTAACTGCCATCTTGGCTGGCATTTAATTTGCATATCGCCCTGATTAGCCAATGGGAAGGGTAGCGGAGGTATGGCTAATTACCATGTTTCTCTATTATTATATAGGATGTGTATGGTATGACTATATCATACATTAAAAATTAAAAAGCTGCCCTGGCTGGCATGGTTCAGTGGTTAGAGCATTGGCCTGCTCACTGGAGGGTCTCCAGCTCAATTCCAGATCAAGTGCACATACCTGGGTTGTAAGTTTGATCCCTGCCCCCTGTTGGGGCATGTGTGGGAGGCAACCTATCGATGTGTCTCTCTCACATCAATGTTTCTCTCTCCTTTCTCTCTCTCTCTCTCTCTCTCTCTCTCTCTCTCTCCCCCTTCCTCCCTCCCTCCCCCTCTCCCCCCATCCCTTCCAGTCTCTCTAAAAATCAATGGGAAAAAAATCCTCATTCCTTGGGTGAGAATTAAAAAGAATTTTAAAACCTGACAATTCAGATACGGAAATAAATGAAAATTGAGAGTTGGTATGTTGGAAAATATAAGTAATATGAAAGAACAGAGCAGAATAAGGGAGATCAGGAATGTTGAAGAGAGGAGAATTGCACTGTTAAATAATTAGAATTTTTATGTAGAATTTTATTTATTTAGAAATATATATATGGCTAATATGTTAAGTGTCCTTCCCACTGTCCCCCTGGTCGCTATGATGCACACTGACTACCTGGGGGCAGACGCTCAATGCTTGAGCTGCTGAGCTGCAGTGACTTGGCAGCCTCGGTTCTCAGGTGACCCACCCTGAAACCAGAGAGGAGGGAGCCAGATTCCTAGCAGGGCCATGCAATTCCACCTTCGGCTGTGGGTTACGTTGTTGCTGGAGCACTGTTGGCCCAAATCTGGTTTACTGCACACTTGTGTTTGCATTCCACACCCTGTACCACAGCAACTTTGCAGAGTGTGACCAGGACCCTTCGGGGGATGTCAGAGAGCCGGTTCGGTCCGATCCCCCAGGCCAGTGGTCGGCAAACTCATTAGTCAACAGAGCCAAATATCAACAGTACAACGGTTGAAATTTCTTTTGAGAGCCAAATTTTTTAAACTTAAACTATATAGGTAGGTACATTGTTATTAACTTAATTAGGGCACTCCTAAGATGGCCTTTGATAAAAACATCCTCAATCTGATTGAGGTACATTCGCTGAGGTTGACCCCTTCCAACTCTCCCATCCTCAACTCGTGCGTGCCTCCCCTGCGCCGTGTATCACGTGGCCTGACTGACTGACACCCCCCACTTCTTCTAACACCACTTCTTTTTTTAAAAATGTATTTTATTGATTTTTTTACAGAGAGGAAGGGAGAGAGATAGAGAGTTAGAAACATCGATGAGAGAGAAACATCGATCAGCTGCCTCCTGCACACCCCCAACTGGGGATGTGCCCGCAACCCAGGTACATGCCCTTGACCGGAATCGAACCTGGGACCTTTCAGTCTGCAGGCCGACGCTCTATCCACTGAGCCAAACCAGTTTCAGCACTTCTTTTTTATTTTTTAATATATTTCTTTATTTATTTCAGAGAGGAAGGAAGAAGGAGAGAGAGATGGAAACATCAATGATGAGAGAGAATCATTGATCAGCTGCCTCCTGCACGCCCCCCACTGGGGATCAAGCCTGCAACCCAAGCATGTGCCTTTGGCTGGAATCGAACCTGGGACCCCTCAGTCTGCAGGCTGACGCTCTATCCACTGAGCCAAGTCGGCTAGGCTAATGCCACTTCTTCAAAATAGACTCGCCGAGGCCGAAAACTGACTTCGCATGGGCCACGAAGTTTCAATCGCACTGTACATGCACGCCCACATGTGGTATTTTGTGGAGAGCCACACTCAAGGGGCCAAAGAGCCACATGTGGCTCACGAGCCGCGGTTTGCCAACCACTGCCAATCCTAGGCACCCCACCTGCCGGGGGGACCCCCACTCACTCCACAGACACCAGGGAGGGACCGTGGAGGTTGGCTCCAGGGCATGTTCAGCCCATCTTGCCCAATCCTGCCCCGACAGCCACCTTCTAATTAATTTCCTTTCAATGTGCACGAATCTGTACACAGGGTCACTAGTTATTTATATTAGACTAAGATAAAAATAATGAGGTTAGTGTTAAATTGAACTCATGGCTCTGTAAGGCTTTCACTCAGCCAGTGAAATGGTTAAGGTTTGCTTTGTTTTTGACCAACTGATACCCAGAAGTCACTGAGAGAGATACAGATATAGCCCTAGTGCCTAAATCCTTCATATTATCCTTCACTAAAAGGAACCAGGACTTCTAAGGAGGGCAGCCAATGCCAAATCTCCAGGCAGAGAAACTGCTGGTACATCTTGCTACTGACAGGAAACAGCAATTCTTTGGGGATTCGTGTATCATGTTGGAGGAGGTAAGCAGGGCAGTTTGAGAATAAAGTTTTTATACCCAGGAATAGTCAAGCCATGACAAGCTGAATATTGAAATCAATGACTGTGATCAACCAGAACAAGTTGAGTCCATAAAAATGCCTTGAATCCAGGACAATATGAAAAAAAGAGAGATATTAACATGAAGTATAATGAAAATATAATTGCAATGTAGAGATAAATGATCAATATATGTTTATAAACACTTAGAAAATTTACTTATGGATTAAGCCAAATGATGAGAAGTCTACCAAAAGCTGTGGAATAAACAATCACAAATTAACCCTGTAACGCAGCACTGTCCAATAAAAATAAAAGATAAGCCACACATTTTACTTTAAATTTTCCAAGAGCCACATTAAAAAAATACAACGAGCCCTAGCTGGTTTGGCTCAGTGGATAGAGTGTCGGCCTGCGGACCAAAGGGTAGCCAATAGCATTTGCCCAGGGTTGTAGGCTCAGTCCCCAGTGGAGGGCGTGCAGGAGGCAGCCAATCAATGATTCTCTCTCATCATTGATGTTTCTATCTCTCTCTCCCTCTCTCTTCCTCTCTGAAATCAATAAAAAAATATATTTTTATTTGTATTTTTTAAATATATTTTATTGATTTTTTACAGAGAGGAAGGGAGAGAGATAGAGAGTTAGAAACATCGATGAGAGAGAAACATCGACCAGCTGCCTCCTGCACATCTCCCACTGGGGATATGCCTGCAACCCAGTCACATGCCCTTGACCGGAAAAATATATATTTTTAAAAAGTACAACGAAAGTAGTCAATGAGTCTGCTTATCTGAATGTATTTCTGCAAAAATTTAGAGAAAACTGGCAATAGTAAAGCCAATATAATGAGCCTTGAAGACATTGAGGTCACTAAGGTCCCTGAAAATGGCTATAAGGGAAAAAAATACAAAGAAACAAGTAAAATAAATTTTAAAAACATGTTTATTTAATCTAACATATTCTTTTTAAAAATTATATTTCTATTGATTTCAGAGAAGAAGGGAAAGGGAGAGAGATTGAAACATCAATGATGAGAGAGAATTATTGATGGGCTGCCTCCTGCACTGCACGCCCCGCGCTGGGGATCAAGCCCAAAACCTAGGCATGTGCCCTGAATGGGAATCTACTCGTGACCTCCTGGTTCAGAACTCGATGCTCAACCACTGAGCCATACCGGCTGGGCAAACCAATGCTTATTATGGTAATAAATTCCTCATTGTCCAAGTTGTGAAGAAAGGTAAAATGTACCTAATAAAGGGGTGAGTTTCATAGGAAGTTATAGAAATATGTTTCTATGATAATCAACATTTATTTAGCACTTTCTATGTGATGGAACCTGTTCCAAGAGCTTCACAAAGGTTAGCTCATTTACTTTAATTCTCACAACACCTGATAGGGAAATAGTAATAGCTGACATTTATTTTATTTTATTTTTTAGCTGACATTTATATAACATTGTAATAAACACTTTACATATACTAATGCATTTAATCCTCAGGTAATCCCATGATATAGTTTCTGTTTTTATCCCATTTTAAAGACTTGAGACACAAAGTACAGAGCCAGAATCTGTGTACACATATTTTAAACATATATAGTATTTATTGTTTTTCTTGTCTTAGGGAAGGGTCATGTTGAATGATATGGTTTCAAATGCATTATTTGCACAAATGAATTGAAGATCATTTCATACTGTTGAGTGATAGTGGGCCATAAAAGATATTGTGACTGCAGGTCTTTCCTTGACCCCCCTCCCCCACGTGGGAGGGAGTATGTGCTTGTTTCCCAATAAATTTCCATCTTTTCCTATATAAAAAAAGATACTGTGGCTGAAACCGGTTTGGCTCAGTGGATAGAGCGTCGGCCTGCGGACTGAAAGGTCCCAGGTTCGATTCCGGTCAAGGGCATGTACCTGGGTTGCGGGCACATCCCCAGTGGGAGATGTGCAGGAGGCAGCTGATCGATGTTTCTCTCTCATCGATGTTTCTAACTCTCTATCTCTCTCCCTTCCTCTCTGTAAAAACTCAATAAAATACATATAAAAAAAAAGATACTGTGACTGTATAATATTGTTATATTTCTTATTCATGAATAAGATGAAACCATCTTATGGAGAGCCACTAAACTCTCCCTGGCTCTGAAAGGGCATGTGAAACAAACAAACCAATGAGAGATAAGCTGTTTTCTGACATAATAGCCTTGGGGAAAGTAGACCAGGAGGGTTACTGAGCCTGCTCTATTATGGGTAAAAAGTTTATTACATCATCATTCTGTGAACACTTCCTTTCTTTAGTAAGGAGCCAGTAAGACTTTTACTGTCGCAGTCATGGAATCAGCCATTTCTCCAATAAGGTTTGTTCCTTTTTATTTTTTAAAAATATATTTTATTTTTTACAGAGAGGAAGGGAGAGGGATAGAGAGTTAGAAACATCCATGAGAAACATCCATCAGCTGCCTCCTGAACACCCCCTACTGAGGATGTGCCCGCAACCTAGGTACATGCCCTTGACTGGAATCGAACCTGGGACTCTTCAGTCCACAGGTCGACGCTCTGTCCACTGAGCCAAACTGGTCAGGGCAGGTTTGTTCCTTTTTAATGAAGAATGATATTTGAAAGTCAAGATATAGATGCTAGTTGTGCTCATTGCTATTAGGATATCATTCTTGTACATCATTTCAGTAGGGCAAGGAAATAGGACATTAACTAGCAAATATATATACGGATATACATACACACAAATACAAATATTACGTGCATTCTGAAATATAGGGCTGGAGTCAGTTCATATGGGCTTACAGAAGCAATTGTTAAATATTCAGGAATTCTTTGAGCAGCATAATAACTTTTTTTGAGTAGCACAATAACTTAGTGAATAATAAAAAAATCTCAAGTTCAATTACTACTCAAATTGATTTAAATAAAATAATTATTAAAATAATAAAACATGAAAATATTGGATTTTTAAAACAATGAGTTCTATTGAAGTATAATGTATAGACAATAAAACATCTACTTAAGTGCACAGTTCAATGAATTTTGACAAAAGTATATATACATGTAACCATGACCACAATTAAGATTTCTTGATTGAATAGAACATTTGATAGAATTATAATGGATAGAACATTTCCGTCATTCCAAGAGGTTCTGTGTGCCCCTTCTTTTTTTTTTGTGTGTGTGTGTGTGTGTGTGTGTGTGTGTGTGTCCTTTCTTGATCAATTTCTATCCCCCACCCCTCGCCTGGTAACCACTTAATTACATTATCATCTATTAATGGATTTTTAATATATTTAACTACACACATTTAATTAATTAACAGAATGTCTGTATTTTATTATTAAACCCAAAAGCAAAGAACTGTGTACAAAACAGTGCATAGTTTTGAAACAGGAATTTTTAGGGGCGAAAAAGACAGGTTTAGGAAATTTTAGAAATTAAGGGGACCATGGAAGAAGCACAGGGCTGCAGAGCAGAAGAAGGTGTATGTCCATAGAATAGGGGAGCTGAAAAGCTGCAACTGGTACATTTCCATAGAATAAGGGAGCTAGAAACAGCAGAAGGTCTGTATTTACAAAATAAAGGAAGGAAGCCCCTCATCCAGAAGGAGAAGAGGAGAGCCCAAAGGGAATAGGAAAACAAGGAAGGAGGGGAGAACCTCACATGTCCCTTTATAAACCGTGGAAAAGGGAACTCGGTGGGACTCTTTCCCCTCCCCCACATGGGAGTCTGTGCTTGTTCTTTAATAAATGTCCACTTTTGCTATACTGTCTTCCGTCTGTGGATTCATTCTTCGACTCCAACGGACAAAGAGCCTGGGAACCATCCTGCCCAGGGGAACACCGCGTGTTCCAGTCCAAAAATCCCGCTTCAATTTCACCACGTTCTTATTTCAATCCATTTTTTCTGATTCTCTTTATTATTAAAGAATAAATTTGTCACGTGGCATAAAAAAAGGTGGAAAGTTTGCCTTATTTGCAAGAAAAATAATAGCAGTTGCCATTTATTGAGCATCTATTATGTACCAGGCACCATATTTGGACTTTATATAAACTATTTTCTTAACGGATCCTCACAACAACTCTGACAGGTGGTTATTTATTATCTTCATTTTATTTATTTTTAAATTTTTTCCTGTTTTTTCATTTTTTATATGACTTCATTTTATATGTGGCTCAGAAATACCTCTGACCTCACCTAAGTATAACGAACACAAATATATCTACAAATATATCAACATTTAGCAATATCCCAAATCTTCAAGCTCTAATCAATGAGGACTCCTCCCCAGTCCTCTGAAATAACTGGAACTACCACTGTCACTCTTCTACTCATGAGTTGCTGACCTTTGTCGAAGTCTGTGCTGCCCTCCCCTAGATCACTGAACTTTCCAACTGTTCATGCGCGAGTTGGCCCCACTGCCTATGCTGGGGTCACCTCTGGCTGGAGTTCTCTCTCTCTCCAGGGTGTCGGAGTAATTCACTAAGATCTTTTAAACATTCCTAGGATTCAGTCCACCATCCCAGAAACAAAAGTCCTCTAGGGGGCAGTGTAGACTAACTCCTTAGCCAGTGATGGCGAGCCTATGACATGCGTGTCAGAGGTGACACACCAACTCACTTTTTTGGTTGATTTTTCTCTGTTAAATGGAATTTAAATACATAAAATAAATATCAAAAATATGTCTTTGTTTTACTATGGTTGCAAATATCAAAAAATTTCTACATGTGACACGGCACCAGAGTTAAGTTAGGGTTTTTCAAAATGCTGACACGCCGAGCTCAAAAGGTTCTCCATCACTGCCTTAGGCCAACCTAACCTGGTACCTCTGACCACTTCCGTTAAGAAGCTCAATGTTGAGAGAAGTTAAAGAAAAACACTTGATCAAGACCACCAGCTAGTCAGTAGAAGATTCACTCTCAGTCTATCTGAAGGACGAGTATTTTTTACACTGTTGGGCTATCTTTCTAACCAGTTATTAGATTAAAAGGAAAAGGACAAAAGCAAGTAAATTTCGTAGTAATTAAATATATGGAGCAACTACTCTGTGCCACCAGATACCAACCTATGAAGTGAACAAACGAGAGAAGAAAGTCTTTGGGAGAAGTGGTCTTTGAGGGAGAGTTAGGTTTAAGTTAAAGCAGAGAAGAGATTGAGAATATAGGGGATTTTAAGTCGTGCGTTCAGCAAATATTTGTGCTGGCACTGTGTTAGGCACTGAAATGGAGTGGGAAACAAGCAGACATGAACACAATCTGCAAGTTTACAATCCAGTGTGTGTGTGTGTGGGGGGGGGGCGGGTTAAACAAATAAATGAATACTTAAACGATCATTAAAGATTGTGGTGTAGGCTACGAAGGAAGACAGAACAGGATGTCAGGAGAGAGAAAAGCAAGGGCCCTACTTTCAGAGAAGAACCATGAAAACTGAGAGGGAGCTGGATAGGTGAATTATGTGCCAGGTAGAGAGGACAACAAGAACATTAGCATTTGAAGGGCTGAAGGAAGGCAAATGTAGCTGGGGACCACTCCACTTAGACTGGATAAGTACTATCTCTTAATTCCATTCAGTAAAAATGGCAGGGAGTTCCAGGAAAAGGTGACAAATTGCTCAGAAACACAGAGGCAGGAAAACTGTAGAATGGGGATGGTGGGAGTGGTGACATGTTTGGGGAGCCAGCAAGGACCTTTGTGCTCTTAGGACTAACCGGTGATACATGGTTGGACTTAGAAGCCAGGCTAAAGATTTTTATTGTATTTGAAGTAAAAAAAAAAAGGTATGAAAAGTTTTAAGCGATGGAGATAAATTTAGGAAGCTGAATCTCAGGGAGCTAGTGGGGTGACCTAGAAGCAGGGATACCTGCTGGGACGCTCTTACAATAGCCCAAGCAAGAGAAGAGTGGGACTTGTGTGAGGGTGTAGTACAATAAAGGAATCGCCCCTTCCCTAAGTCCAACAGTATAAAATCCCCAAAAGGAAGAACAAAGAATAATTCTCCAGGGGAAATCTCTGGCAGGAGGAAAACAACTGAAACAGCCTCTGTGAGATTTTTGAGTTGTTATCTCTTGGTTTTTTTTGCTATTGGGTCCCCTGATCCTTCATCAGAACACAGCAACAAAGCCTCCCTCCCAGAATGCAACACTAAGCTCCTGGGGAAGAAATACAATTCTCTTGGGGTCCCAGGGAGAAGACCTGGGAGGGAGTGGCGACAGTTATGGGGAATCAGTTATGGGGAGGTTCTGGAGTACAAACACTGCTTTCTCCCCTGGCCTCTACACTCACCTTCCACGCTCTCCTCAGACCTTCAGAGGACACTATACTATGTTACTTATATGTTCTTATTCCCAGGAATGAATAAGTGGAAATGGGTCAGAGAAAAGATGGATGGAAGATAATTTCCCAAAGACAAATTAATAGGATTTGAAATCTCACCTGATTAGATTTCTAGGAGGAGAAAGAGAAAGAATAGAAAATAATTATGAGAGGAAGCCTGAGTGTTAAAATGGGGGTGATTTAAGACCTTCTAATTCCCTTTATACCAATTCTGCCCTCCCTAAGCATCCTTCTGATGCTAATTTTGTTTCCCAAACTGACTTTTCTATAGGGAAGCCATTATATTTCTTAGAGTAAATTAGTAAATTGGGCTCTTGTGACTTAATCACTACCGAGATGAAATAAGAGAATCAAGTTCTTGAACTGGCAAATGAGAAATTCTGGCCGAAACAGCTCCTTTAATGATGCACACTGGGGGTCTGACTTCTGATCATTTTGTCACTCACAGGACAGTCATGAGAATAAATTGTTTCCAGTCCTGGCCAGTTAGCTCAATTGGACAGAGCATTGACCTGAATCACCAACGTTTTGGGTTCCATCCCGGTCAGGGCACATACAGGAATCAATCAATGAATACATAGATGGGTGGAATAATGAATCAATGTTTCTCTCTCCCTTCTTCTCTCTCTAAAATCAATTAAGCCTAGCTAGTGTGTCTCTGTGGTTGAGGGTTGACCTATGAACCTAGAGGTCATGGTTCCATTCCCAGTCAGGGAACATGCCCAGGTTGCTGGCTTACGCCCCAGTAAGGGGGTGTGCAGGAGGCAGCTGATGGATGATCTTCTCTCATCATTGGTGTTTCTCTCCCTCTCAATTCCTCTCTCTGACATAAATGAGAACATTTAAAAATATTTTAAATCAATTTTTTAAAAAGTTAATTGTGCCCTAGCTGGTTTGGTTCAGTGGATAGAGCGAGAAACATCAATGATGAGAATCACTGATCGGCTGCCTCCTACACGCCCCCTACTGGGGATTGAGCCTGCAACCAGGGCATGTGCCCTTGAGCAGAATCGAACCCAGGACCTTTCAGTCCCCAGGCCAACACCCTATCTACTGAGCCAAGCCTGCTAGGACAATTATTTGTATTTTTCAAAAGTACAGAGAATGATATTAGACAACATGTATCCACATCTAACACATTACTATTTAGCCACATTGGTCCATTAAAATCCATGCTCCTCTGAATCTCTATTAAGTGGGAAAGTGCAAAGAACATAGATAATAGGTGCTTAATGCGTCTGGTGTGATTGGTTGAATATTGGCTTCTGATTAAAAAAAGTAATACAGGTGCTTCTTACACCTCCTTCCCTCCTTCCCCAGGGCACTTCCATTTTAAAAGCAATATATGCCATTTCTATGCATCCTCTTATTTTAATATTTTTTACTACTTGAGCATTTGTTTTGTATGTTTTTAAAAATTATAGCATGGAGCCCGGCTGGTGTGGCTCAGTGGTTGAGAGTCAACCCCATGAATCAGGAGGTCACTGGTTGGATTCCTGGTCAAGGCACATGCCTGGGTTGCTGGCTGGATCCTGGTGTGGGGCGTGCTGGGGGCTGCTGATAGATTTTTCTCTTTTATGGATGTTTCTGTGTCTCTGCCCCTCTCCCTTCCTCATTCTAAAAGCAATAAAGACATATATAAAAAATGATAGTATGGAATAATAAATAGTATATTATATGTCCTTTGTAATGTTCTTTTTAAAAATATATATTTTTATTGATTTCAGAGAGGAAGGAAGAGGGACAGAGAGATAGAAACATCAATGATGAGAATCATTGATTTTATTTTTTTCCCTTTTGGAAAAAAATGTCTCAGCGCCATATATGTAAGAGTTCTTCCTTTCCCTGCTGACTTGTAATGACCTCTCTGTTCTAAATCATGTTCCCACAGAACTAGCCTTCCTTTAGGTCTCACAATCTTTCCTTATTTTCCTTCCAAGGCTCTTCTTCCGATCGCAGCTCCAAGGTCATCCTCCTCATATTTTAGATGATGTCTGCAGGCATGTCGGCTTGTTGACCCGTGACTGTAAAGGCTTTGGAGGAGCTGCCCCGGGCAGGAGCCTCACGGGCCAGTTGTCAGGCTGTGGGCAGGCCTGCCGTCGGGGAGGCCGCAGACGGAAGGAACCTCCCGCCCCCCAGTGACGGCATCCGGCCGGCGCCGGCGTCGCCAGGTTGTGCGTCACCGCGCGCGGCCTACCGGGGGCGTGGCCAGGCCAAGTCACGTGGCTTGGTTGCCTACGCGCTGCTGGGCCGTGGGAAGATGGCGGATGGAAAGGGAGACGCCGCCGCCGCTGCCGCCGCCGGGGCTGGTGGTGAGGCTCCGGCGGGGGCCGGAGCGGGAGACCGGAGCGAGACTGAGTCCTTGGCTCGGAGTCAGCGCCCCACATCTCCGGCGCCGGGAGCCCCTGGGCTGCGACCGTGTCTATGGCAGCTGGAGACAGAGCTGAGGGAGCAAGAGGTGTCGGAGGTCTCATCTTTGAACTACTGTCGGAGCTTCTGCCAGGTGAAGGGCTGACGGGTTGGCTGGGGCGGCGGGGTGGGGAGGCCAGGGAAGAGGCCCCGGATCCCTGGCCGTAGCCGGGCCGGACTGGAAGGCGTTCCCTCCGTTTCGCCGCGCCCCCGGGCCGGGAAGGCCCAGCTCGGAAGCTCGACCACGGGCCCCCCCTCCGCCAGACTTGAGCTACCGCCGGGGCGGGTGGCGCCGGGGCAGGCTCATAGCTCGGAGGGCGCCGGCGTTTCCCTGGAAGGGCCGTGCCCTGTCGCCGTTGCCTGTGCCCCGGCTGGGTGGTTGGAGCTCTGTTGCCCTCGGAGGGATTGATTGCCCGTTTCTGCCAGGAGGTCCTTTTTTTGAGTGGAGTGCAGATCGCCAAACTGGAAAGCCTGTTTTTTGTTTTGTTTTGTTTTGCTTTTGTTTTCGCAATAACCCGGAGATGTGTGTTGGGGCCAGAGACTTATCTTTGGAGTCAGCGTCTCCTGGGTCCCTAAAAGGTGTGACAGTTCTTTGAAAGGCGTCTAGGGCTTTCTGGTTAGGTGGAGGGTTTCTTGCGCTTTTGAAACACACACAAACGAACAAAAATATTTAAGGCGTTCTTTCGACTCTTCTGTATTCCTTTGAGGATTTTGCTCCCGTAAATGCGGCTGGTGAGCCTGGTAGTGGTTATTGGGATCTCCGAGTAGAAGAAAGTCAGGAAGGATGTGGAGTGTGCTCTCCTTTGGCAGCTGTATGACCGTTTCTGTGCCGTACTGGTTTTAACCTATGATTAGTATTTGTGCTTATGTTTAGTTTAGTTTCCATGATCACCGAGATTTTTCTCAATGTTTTTGAGCCCCTTATAAATTTAAAGACATGCCATTATCCTTTCTTCTACTGTTCAGGTTTCAGAGCTAACCCTTTGCTCCTTATCCAGTATACCTTCTTAGAGCATGTAAAATAATCATACTATGTTGGCATTTGGACTCTTAATGAATAGTTGATTTTGTTGAATAAATTGCGGTGCTCCAAATTTATAATTTTGGGGAACACTTTGTTCTACTGGTCCGGAGGAGAATAAAAAGTAGACTTGCTTGGTTACTTTTTCCCCTCTTGTCTGCTGAGCCAGAAGCGCCTCATCTCTGAATGGAATTTTGTCTTTGCTAATCTTTTCCATACATTGTATCACTCCAGTTTTTATTCTATAACCTGTAGCATTTCCTTGCACTGTGAAGTGTTAAACTGCAATTGTTCTTTGCTTCTTCACTAGTAATGATCATTTGTACTTACTACATACATCTGTTGTACTAACTTTTACTGACTCCATAGGATAGTGCCAGGTACTTTATGATGTGCTGAGGAAACATTACTAAGACAGCACTTACACTTGATGAGCTTATATTTGGGAGGAGGTGGTGGAAATAACAGAATTTCCAATGCAGTTTTGGTAATGATGGGAAAGGAGGTGTAGAGACAGTGCTGAGGGGAGAGTCCTCATGGGACATCCTAATGGGACCAACAATTAACTAGTAAAAATAAATGAAAAGATTAACTCTAGAGTACAGTATGTGCTTAGAAGGAAGTAACTGGGAAAGGCCACTTTAGATAGGCTGATCAGAAAAGGCCCTATGCTGAAAAGATGAAAAAATGTGAGTGTTGTGTGTGTGTTTAGCATTCAGGGAACACAGAATGTTTTGAGAGAAAGAGCTAAATGGAAAAGGAGTAGTGAAGAAGAGGATGGGAGAATTGTGGGTTTGGGGTAAGACTTCTAAGCTTGACTTGTCTTTCTGGAAAGATAATAAGAATGGATGTAACGAGTCAAATTGAAGCTTATCAGAGGATATTATGCATATATTTTTTATGCTAGTGTTTGTAGCTTAGATTTTATTTTAAATGAATCTTTTAATGTCTTGAATCTTGGTCATAAACTAAAGATGTGAAGGTACAGAAGAATTTAAAAAAGAAAGTATTTGTATTATACGATTTTTAAAATATTGATTTTAAAGAGAGAGAAAAAGGGGGAGGGGAAGAGAGAGAGATAAACAGAGAAACATTGATGCGTTGTTTCACTTATTTATGCATTCATTGGTTGATTCTTGTATGTGTCCTGACCTGGGATTGAACCCACAACATTGTCATGTGGGGATGATGCTCTAACCAATGGAGCTACCCAACCAGGGCTTTTCTGTGATTTTTTTTTTTTTTTGGCCTAAAGTTTTTCCCAAAACATTTTTTGGACAAATAAATGAAGTAAGAAAAGGTCTTCCTGTGATGGTATGTTATAGTAGAAAGCAGGTGGAATTGGTTGTTAGTTGGATCTTAATTGTGAATCTACCATTTTTTTAGCTGATAACCTTGGGTAAAACTATGACTGTGAAATTGTATTTTGCTTTCTGACCTTTATCTTCTGGTAATGCTTTATACACACAGTAGAAATAGAAAGTTTATATACAACTCTATAATATTCATCACAACATTTTTGTCACATTTTTTCCAGTAGCCTAGGTAAAGTCAACTTAGTATGTTCTTGCTCACCAGATACAGGAAAAAAAATTTTTTTTCAACTTTTAAAAATTAATTTGAGAGAGAGAGAGATAGAGACATGGAGACATCTATGTGAGAGAGAAACATCGATCGTTTGCTTCCCACACTCCTCCTGACCAGGAATTGAAACAGCAACCTGGGTATGTGCCCTGACTGGGAATCAAATCAGCCACCTTTTGGTGCATGGGTTGATGCTCCAACAAACTGAGCCACACCAACCAGGGCCAGAAAAAAAATTTTTAATTTTATGATGAAGCAGGAAAAATTTTACCAACCATGTTTTGTTTAAGGGGTCTTGGTTTCACACTTGAAAGGTAAAATAAGATTTATCCATCCTCTTAAGGATCCCTGGTTGTGGGTATCCCTGACATTGCACTAAGTACTCGAGTTGGGAGCCTGCCCACTAGGAGCACATAACATGTAAAGATAGGTAGTAGCATTACATTATCATAAAGGCCTGACCTGTGTTGTCTGGGATGCTTAATTGCCATCAATATATTTTCATCAGGTGTTTAGTTTAGAAATGTCCTAGAGACTTAGGTTGTGCCAAGTAGATTCCTCCTGCAACAGATTGGGACCATATTCTCTCCATCTTTTGCAGCACTTAAAAGAAATGGTTTTATTTTTGGAATTGCACCAAGTCAAGAAATAAACTAACATATGAAGGGATAGAGAAGCTTGTCTCTTCTGGGCATGTTTTCAATTGTCAGGAGTTTGTGAAGATGATAAAAACAAAATTGCAGAAGTAATAATTACTAAGAAAATAATACCTAGATTAACTTGTAGTGAACATTTGTATTCAGTGACTATGGGATGTGTTTTTTTTTGTTTTTTCTTTTCCTCAGTTCCTTTTCTGAAAATATTGTCTTCCAGACATTGTGGGTTAAGATAAACTCCAGAAAACAGTCTTCCCTTTGTTTTTATGAAAATAATTGATGATATTCTCTCAAGTTTTTGCTATATTTTGGGAACCAAGATTTCTGAAGTTTTACAACTGGTTGTTCTATTTGTAAAACAAATTTTGAGGACTTTTAAAGTAGTCTTCATTAACAAGCTCAAAGTTATTAGGTGAATGATTATACTTTGAGAATATCAGGCAAAGTAGTTTAATGAGTAAACCTTGCTTACATGAGACACTTTTAGGTTCTACACAAACAGTGACTTTGAAACATTTTCTTTTTTAAATCCTCATCTGAGATTATGTCTTTCATTGATTTTAGAGGGAGGGGAAGGGGGGTGGAGAGAGAGAGAGAGAGAGAGAGAGAGAGAGAGAGAGAGAGAGAGAGAAGAGAGAGAAACAGAAACATCAACGTGAGAGAGAACCATTGCCTAATGCACCCTAACTATGAATTGGACCTCCAACCTTCTGGTATACAGGATGACGCTCTAATGAACTGAGCGACCCGGACAGGGCAGCTTTGTAAATTTTTAGTTAAAATAAATGAATACTGCATATATGTATTTCAGTTTTCCTAGAATAGGGATTGAATACAAAGGGTCTAAGTTAGGCATAGTTCACCATTTAAGTAAACTAGTTTTGTGACCTTGGGCATGTATTTTTTTAAAACCTTAGTTTTCTAATTTGCAAATGGAGTAATAATAGTACTTATTGTCCTTTATGTAAATTCATTGTGTGGACTAAATAAGACAGTCTCTATTTAAAAAACCAATGCCCTCAGAATTGTCTTCAGTTTTTAAGATTTCCTAGCCTTGGAATATAAAAAGCCCTCACAACCTTGCCCACAGTTTACTTTTCAGCTCTTACCTAGCCAGTCCCCTCGCTCTAATCCTACTCTTAACTTAGTCAAGGGTATTTGGAGTTCATGGACGACCAAAGTGTGGTCTCAGTTGCTTCTGTGATTAAAATTTTGCCTGTGAATTTCCAAGTGCATTATTTTGGGAAAGATGATCTTAATTTTTATTAGATTCTTTAAGATCCAAGACACATATTAAGCTTTCATTTAAGTATTTACCAACCGATTGATCCCCAAAAGGATAGAATTATTTTAACAAAATCTCAGGTCATTAAGCATTCTTATGTCTTTCCCTCTTTTTTAACTATATTTTTATTGATTTCAGAGAGGAAGGGTGAAGGAGAGAGAGATAAAAACATCAATGATACAAGAGAATCATTGGTTGGCTGCCTCCTGCACGCCCCTACTGGGAGTCGAGCCTGCAACCCCGGCATATGCCCTGACTGGGAATTCAAATCATGACCTCCTGGTTCATAGGTTTGACGCTCAATGATCGCTGGGCTGTCTTTCCCTCTTATTGTGCTGTTCTATCTTTTTCTCTCATTTTCTGCATGGCAAATATTCTTTCTTTAGGGCCCAGTGCAAATGTCACTTCCTCTGTGAAGTTTTCTGATTTCACTATATTTCCTCTTAGTTATTTGTTTTCTTTCGATTTTGTACATACTTATTTTTTTTAATTTATTTTTATGGTTGAGAGTATTACAGATATCCCGTTTCCCTCCGCCATCTGGCCTCTACCCCCACCCCAGGCCTTCACCATACTATTGTCTGTGTCAGTGGGCTTTGCATATATGCACTTTGATTAATTTCTCTCCCCCCTCTCCACTTTTCCTCTGAGATCTATCAGTCTGTTCCATGTCTCTGGACTAATTTTAATTGTCACTTTATTTTATTCATTAGATTCCACATATAAGTGAGGCCATGTGATATTTGTGTTTCTCTGACTAGCTTATTTCGTTTAGTAAAATAACCTTCAGGTCCATCCATGCTGTCTCCAAGGGTAAGAGATCCTTCTTTTTTACAGCTGCATAATATTTATTGTGTAAATGTATATCTATGGTTTTAAAAATATATGTATTTTAATTGATTTCAGAGTGGAAGGGAGAGGGAGAGATAGAAACATCAATGATGAGAGAGAATCATCGATTGGCTGCCTCTTGCACACCCCCTACTGGGGATCAAGCCTGAAACTCAGGCATGTGTCCTGACTGGGAATCGAACTGTGACCTCCTCCTTCATAGGTCCACCCTCAGCCGCTGAGCCACACCTGCCAGGCTCTACACCTATAGTTTTAACTCATTTTTCTTGTCACTGTTTTAGCTCAGGCTTTATAATATCCCTGTCACTAACCTCCATTGCCTTTTTTAAAAAAATCGTCATCGGAGAATATGTTTTTACTGAGTTTTTAGAGAGAAAGAGAGGAAGGGAGGGAAAGATAGTGAGAGAGAGAGAAACACCTATTGGTGTATAGGACAATACTCGAATGCTCCAACTGAGCCACTTGGCCAAAGTTCCTTGCCTTCTGATTGGCCTTATCTACAAACCATTTTGATGCTCTTTCTAAATTTTAAGTATAATCTTGTTAGTCACTTTATTCCATAACATTCTTCAGTGTTTCTTGCCCCAAAGACAAGATAAAATTCAGACTCATCAGCCTGGTTTACAAAGGCATTTAGAATTCTGGGCCCTTCTTCCCCTCTCCAGCTCTTACTCCAGCTTTTTTAGTCCACTTTCACCTGATCTCTCAGTCAGCCAGGGTTTTCCCTTCCCCATCTGCCTATTTATTCTTTAAGACCTGGCTGAAATATTTATACTCTTTCAGAACTGTGTTTTGATTTCAGCTAACTTCACTTAGTATACTCCAATACTATCTCATACATAAGTTTGGTGTCAGAATATTTGTTTCCATGTTTGTCTCTTGTATTTAATAGTAAGTCAACAGAAGTGTGGTTCTTGTTTAGTCTTTTTTGTATACTTTGTAACTAGCAATTACTACAGTGCTGGGATATAAAACTAATTTGTTAAATGAATTATATTGTAGGGGCTTTCTATATATATAAAAGGCTAATATGCAAAGTGTTCCCTCAGGAGTTCGATTGCTCGCTTTGATGTGTGCTGACCACCAGGGGGTAGCGGGGAACGAAGAAAGGCCTTGGCCAGCAGCCCGGGAAGGGAGGCCCTGACCGGCAGCCAGGCCTAGGGACCCTACCCATGCATGAATTTTGTGCACCGGGTCTCTAGTGTAATAATAAGAGGTAAATACTTCAAAAGGAACACCTAATGTAAAATCTAGTATGTTAAAAAGCACCTTTACCATTAAGAAAGTACTGTGTATAAGGAACAAGATAGGGGATTTAAGTTATTTCTTGGAGACATTACTCATCAACTTAGCCTACATTTCTATAATAAAGTACATATTTACATGTGTGGAAAGAAGGGTAGGGTTGGTGGAGGGACACATCGGGATCCATTATAGTATTGAGGAAGAATTAGCAACTAACAATTGGAATAGCTTGGAAATATTGAGATGGGGGAAGATTAGTTTTTCTAATTCCTTCATGTTGATGGCCCTGAAGACCCTTAATGGGTTATTCATTTATTTTAAGTGATTTTTTTCATTTGTTTTAAATTATTTGGGGCGGGGGGAGGTTAATCCTCGCATGAGGATATTTTTCCATTGATTTTTAGGGAGCGGGAAAGAGAGAAACATCGATGTGAGAGAAACACATCGATTGGTTGCCTCCTGCATACACCCGACCCAGTGCCCTGGTCTGGTAGGAGCCTACAACCAAGGTACGTACCCTTGACCAGAATTGAACCCAGGACCCTTTGGTTTGCAGGCTGACGCTCTATTCACTGAGCCAAACTGGCTAGGGCTTAAATGATTTTTAATGCATTAGCTTCTCTTCTTGTGCTGCCTTCCCTTGGGAGCTGTCTAAATAGAAATTAGATGACAGGTAGTTAATAATAGCAAAAATTAGCTTTGTAGTGCATATGACCAAAACATTTTAAATCTGATTTGCGAAGCAGTGGGAACTTCTGTGATGTTATTTACTGTGGTACCATCCAGTCTCTTGCTATATACTGTGACCCTCTAGTGATTTCTGTGTCTACCAGTTGATCATCCTTTTCTGAACAATGTTAACAAAAAAATCTAAATAGAAAGTGCCACTTCAAGATTGTAAAGGCATTGGTAAACTGAAATGCGCTTTGTTTTCATTCAGTTCTAGACACCTGTTACCTCTCTCAGAGGCCTTCCTTGACTATCTTATCTAAAATACCACTTCCCCATTTTCTTCTAGCTTCTTACACGGTTTTATACTTTTTTTTTTTTTACTACTTCTATAAGTCACTGATTACTATCTGGTATGTCTATTTGTCTTCCCCTCTGGAATATAAGCATGTGAGGCTGTTGACTGTTTTGTTTACCCAGTGCCTAGAATAATCCCTGGCACTTAATAGGTACTCAATGTTTATTGATCTTTTATCTCCTCCCTTCCTTAAATTTCTGACTAGACTTCTTGAGGGCAACAAACAAGTCTTTCTTACCAGTCTTTATCAAGAAACAGAGACCTTTTTTTTTTGTCAACTAGTTTATGCTGCTTCCTAGCAGGGATAAAGTCTTACTGTTCTTTATATCTTGACTATCTGAATAGAATTTCGTTTTTATGTTTTCTAAGAATTTTTCAGGGTTATTTATATTCTACAAATATTTAAAGTAATGATTTTTTCCTACTAGGATTGCTTAGCAAGATTTAAGCATTTATTTTGTATATAATTGACACCATACTGGAAACCTTGAACAAGATGGTATAAAAAAATAGATTCCTAAAACTTGCATTGCTGATATAAAGTCAATATACAAACCATTATGTGAAAAATTAGAGGGACTATTTAAGTTACCAAACATCTTTTATGTGCTAAGCACTTAGGCAGGTGATGTTATTTTCATTTTACAGGTAAAACACTGAGGCCCACAGAAATTAAGTAACTTTGCCAGGGCCACACAATTGGTAAGCTGTGGCACAGTCTTCAGACTCCAGAGCCCTTGCTATTTTTCCTGTATCAGCATTTCCTAAACTCTCTTTTGTTCATATACACATACATGTATGTATTTCTCGAAATAAGGATTGTGTAAATAGAAACTGACATAACATTGGGATACATTTTTTTACTGTGTCTTTTATATGTTAAAATGCATTATGAGTCTCCTAGAGCAGCGGTTGTCAACCTTTCAGACCTCACGGACCACCAGTGGTCCTCGGATCACCAGTTGGCGACTGCTGTCGTAGAGAGACATTAAGTGTTGTACAGCATTTGGCAAATTTAGCAGGTTCAAAACATTTAACATTTGCCATGTTCTAAACAGTATTCCAGCCTAAAAGTCATATGCTTTTCTTTTATTATAATATAAAGCAAAACACTATGGTGAAGAAAACTGTGCACACCACTGAATTTTTGTTTTTAAATATATTTTCATTGATTTCAGAGAGGAAAGGAAAGAGAGAGACAGACAGACAGACACACACATCAATGAGAATAAGGGGGATGGAGCCTGCAACCTGTGCATGTGTCCTTGACCGGAATTGAACCCAGGACCCTTCAGTCCGCAGGCGGATGCTCTATCCACTGAACCAAATCAGCTAGGGCACCACTGAGTTTTGATTCCCTAGTTTCAGCCTAAAATATGACTGTGAGGTTTCTGTGAAAAAAAAAAAAAATTTCCTCCAAAGTTTTTGCAGGTCTTGTTATTGTCCTATATATATAAAAAATTTTAATATATTATTTTTGGAAGTTGAGAATGAATTATATTTGTCATATCTTGATTTCAGGTTTATTCAGGTTTACCAATATTTCTGCAACCTAGCTAGATTGGGAACTACTGATGTATTTGTCTGTCATCACTTTTGTGTTATGTCTGATTTATCTAATGTGTTTTTTTGAGTACCTTTTTGGGGGGGGGTTGGGGGGGGGTCTAGTAACTTACTTCATAGTATTGTGCTCCCAAGGAAATAACCTCAGTGTGTGATATTAAGCAGCACAATAATGTATGGTGTTTAAAAAAAATTTTTTTAGCCGTAACCAATTTGGCTCAGTGGATAGAGCGTCGGCCTGCGGACTGAAGGGTCCCAGGTTCGATTCCGGTCAAGGGCATGTACCTTGGTTGCGGGCATGTCCCCAGTGGGGGGGTGTGCAGGAGGCAACTGATCGATGTTACTCTCTCATCCATGTTTCTAACTCTCTATCCCTCTTCCTTCCTCTCTGTAAAAAGTCAATAAAATATATTTAAAAAATTATTTTTTTTAAATTGACTTTAGAGAGGAAAGGAGAGGGAGAGAGAAAAAGAAACATCAATGATGAGAGAGAATCATTGATCGGCTGATCAAGCCCACAACCCAGGCATGTGCCCTGACCAGGAATCGAATTGTGACCTTTTGGTTCATAGGTCAATGCTTAGCCACTATTACCAGAATGAATGGTTTAACTTGGGAATTTCATTTTTATGGTATATGATTGTATAAAACGGGAGTATTTGTATTTGTGATTTCATAATCTTTAATTTGCTTTTTTTCATATGTGTATTTTAAAATATATAAAGTACCTTAAAATAACAAAACTATTTTTTGTTCTTTATGACTCCAATTAATACATGCTCATTAAGGAAGCTTAAGATAAGATGTTTAAATGCATAAAGCAGAAAATGAATAGACCATGTAATCTCATTGTTAATTGCTTGCTGTAGTTATCTGATTTTTGGAAAAATACACACACACACACACACACACACACACACACACATACATATATATATAGAGGGGGGGGGGAGGGATGGAGAGAGTGTGTATAAAATTTTAATTGCCCATGAAATTCAGGAATACATTCTAATTGCAAAAAATTAGAACAATGTAAAATAAGAGAAAATAAAAGATGAAAACTTGTCACACATATCCTTATACTTGATTACTATGTTTTTCTAGGTTAACATTTTGGGATATATACTTAAAGAATTTTTCTGTATGATATGTACATATAAGTACAGTTTTAGAAAAAGTGTCAAGCTTATATGCTAAAACTTGCTTATTTCACTAATTGTATAATACCTATCTTTCCATGTAAAATACATATTTACTACATTAAAAAAAAACACTCCATAGTATTCCATTGACAACTGCATTGATTTAAAATTCTGTAGGTAGCCCAGCCAGCGAGGCTCAGTGGTTGAGTGTTGACCCATGAACCAGGAGGTCATGATTCAATTCCCGGTCAGGGCACATGCCTGGGTTGTGGGTTTGATCCCCAGTGTAGGGCATACAGGAGACAGCATATCAATTACTCTCTCTCATCGTTGATGTTTCTTATCTCTCCCTCTACCTTCCTCTCTGAAATCAATAAAAATATATTTTAAAACAATTCTGTAGGTAGCAAAACTTTCAACACTCTAAATTTAAAATATCATTTTTAACTATAAAAGCAATGTTCAAGGCAAAATACCTAATGCTGCGTAAAGATTTAAGGGAAAAGTAAAAGCCCCCGGCTGCCCTCAATTCCTTTGTCATTCCCCAGAAGAGTTAACAGTCTCTTGTGTATTCTTTTTAAAAACAAAACAAAACATTTTATTGATTTTGTACAGAGAGGAAGGGAGAGGGATAGAGAGTTAGAAACATCAATGAGAGAGAAACATTGATCAGCTGCCTCCTGCACACTCCCTACTGGGGATGTGCCAAAACCAAGGTACATGCCCTTGACTGGAATCGAACTTGGGACCTTTTAGTCCGCAGGCCAACGCTCTATCCACTGAGCCAAACGGGGTAGGGCCTTTTGTGTATTCTTAAAGTTCGAATATATGCTCTTTTGTAATTTACTTTTAAATTTAATATATTTAGGACAATTTTCTATACCAGTACATGTTTAATATGTACCATACTTAACACATTTCGTACCGCTCAGGAATGTTCTCGTGTTTCGCGCGCCATCTGTTAGGGACCGCTCACGAGTGTTCTCGTTTTTCACGCCCATGGAAAAAGGAGCGAATCTAGATACTTATGTAAATTTTGTTTGGTCCCTCTTCATAGAGGAAAATGTTTTACGCAGTACCAGACGTTAAAAAAGTACTAGGAACTTTAATTGTTTAATTGTTTTTGTAAATAAGAATGTTACAATTATTGAAAAACAACACCTAAAGTGCATTATGATGATTTAAATAACGTGCAGTTTGTCCAAAAACGTGAGGTCACTGGCGTATGTCTTAGAGATTTCTATGCGGTACGCAATGTGTTAAACAATTGTTTCCTTTTTGGTTATCACATAATGTTTCAGTGAACATTCTTAAACATTAAGCGTTGGTTATTTATATTGATAATATAAATTTCTGAAATGAAATTTACTGGGTTAGCCCTAACCTGTTTGCCTCACTGGTTAGAGTGTTGGTCCATGGACTGAAGGGTCTTGGGTTCGGTTCCATTCAAGGGCACATACCTTGCTTGCAAGCTTCATTTCCAGCGGGGCAACCAATTGATATGTCTCTTGCACATCATGCTCTTTGTCTCTCCCCTTCCCTTCCACTCTCTCTAAAATAAATAAATAAATAAATGAAAAAATTATCCTTGGGTGAGGATTAACAACAACAAAAATTTACTGGATTAAAAGATTATTTATTTTAAATTTTGATGGATACTGGCCTATAAAAGTTGAAAATGTACTTCCACCAATAATGTTTGAGAGTCCTTGTTTCACTCTATCTTTGCCAATTAAACTCATCTCCAGCCAGACTATATCTCTGGTCTTATTAAACTTTTAATACTTGCCAATCTGCTAGTTTAAAAAAGCTATCATATAACTATATTAACTTGTATTTTAATACGACTTGTGTATTTTTTCATGTGTATTAGATATTTAAATTTTTTCCTGAGGTTTTTTTTTTTACTTTTTTTAACGTGTTTTTACTTTTAAAAATGTTAATAAAGGTCATTAAAATTTGATTGTGTCTAATCATCAAGTATGACCATGTAATCTTGAGATTCTATACTGCTTTGAGGTTGTCAAGAAGCAGAACATAACAGAGATTTAGTTGCAGCCTAAGCTGAAACCATTGGAATGTATGATATAATTTAGTGATTGATTGTTGTGAGAGATTTTTCAGTGTACTGATTTCCAACAAACTTTTATTGATATATATATATATACATATATATATATATCTATATATCTATATATCTTATCAATGCTATTAGAGAAATCATAGCTGAATAACTGGAAATAGTGCTTTCCATTAGCTAACTTTTTCTTATATTGTTATCTTTATGTTTTCAAATAAAGTGCCACTGATTGGATGTATGACCTCTGGCCAAATCAGTTTGTTACTTGGGGCCTCAAATTGCCACTCTCCTCCAGTCTATATATAAAAGGCTGAGTGTCTGTCTGACCATCTGACTGGTAGCTATGACGCACACTGACCACCAAGGGGCAGATGCTCAATGTAGGAGTTGCCATGATGTGCACTGCACCAACCATCTATGTATATAAAAGCCCATCGATGGTTAAGGCAGAACAACCTGGACGACCAGTGGCTATGACATGCACTGCAGCAGCCAACCAGCCTGATCTGGGCTCCGATCGCCTCCCGCCCCCCCCATACACACCCCCTCGCCCCTGCTGGCCCCATCAACCCCAACAGAAGGAGGAGCTGAAGCAGGGAGCAGGGCGGGCAGCAGCTCCGCCGGAGTTGCAGTGGCAGTGTACACTGCAGCCTCCTGAGTGGGGGGTGGGGCGGCCGCGCGGGACGGGGGGGGGGGGGGGGGGCGTGCAGCAACAGGGAATGCCAGCCGGACCAGCCACCTACATCCCCCCAGCCGCCATCGCTGCTCCCAGGAACCTCTAGTCATGGCCGCGCTGTCCGCCCGAGCCCCAAGAATAGCTGCTGCCGCTGGCCAGCCCCAGGTCCCAGTGGTTTGGGGACCCGTAGGAAGGAGAGGACGAAGCGGTGACGCGGAAAGGGAAGCCAGGGGCTGGACGTGGGGGGCTGGGGAAGCGGCGCCCTGGTAACTGGGCTTGAACCCCGCCCATTGTCATGGAAACTGCATCCACAGGTAAGGCGCAGCCCCGCAAATGGCGTCAGGGATCTATCTAGGTCCCCAAACTGTCCCCTCCCCGTAGTGCGCCTCTGCACCTTCCTCAAGCTCCCCACCTTGAGCACCAATCTACGCCCCGCCCCCCCCCCCCCCCAACACACACCCCGCTTTGCCACAGGAGACTATAAATGTTAGCAGATCAGTTGAAAACCTGAATTTAATTTTCCCAAAGACTTGGAAGTAAACAAAATACTGTTAATTATTTTATTTAATGATCATTATTCTGGCTTTTAAAATGGTACAGGCAAACTGCAGCACCTGGTGCTGGAGTGCCTGTGTACAAGTTTCTTCCTTCTGCCAAGGGGTTGGGGCTGTTATGGGCCTCTTGACTGGTTGCCCCTAAACCTGACTCTGTTCCGGGCAGAGAGGTGACTTTAGCCTGTCCTTACCCGTTCCCTCCATGAATCCCCACACCTTACTCCCTCACGGTCCCCCCCTCCCATCCTCCATTTCTCCCTCTCTCCGCGCAGGAAACAAATCCCAGGGTGTGTATGTCTAATTCAGGAGGGACAGCGTTGCCAGAGGGCTGGGGGTTGCCTTTTGTTCCTAGCTGCCTGGATGCAGAGAACACCAACTCTTGCAGGGAGCATTGAAACTTGGAACCCCTTCAAGTGGTCAGCCTGGCTGTGGTGTTACAGGACTTGGGTTGAGTGGGCAAGATTCAGCTTACCAGCAGTCTGAACTCCCCTGGGCTTTTGAAAATTGCCCTGGATTCAGCCTCCCTTTGCCTGACTCCCTACTTCCAAACCAGAGCGCTCAGGTGCCTAGAGGGGACCAGGGGGTCTGAGGCATCCTGGCCCAGGGTTGTGGGAGGCACGTTTGGTGAGGAGCCGCCAGCCTGGTAGTTCTGTTTTTCTAGGAACTGGGGAAGAAGGTTCTGCATTGTGTGATCTGAGAAAGCTTTGTTGTAGTGGAATGGGAGTGTGTAGTTTTGGAAATGTAGCTTTCCAAGGCCTGGGGTGGTGGGCGCTCCCAGCAGAGGGGAAAGGCAGCGGGACTGGCCTTTGCTCTCTTGGCAGCTGATTTAGGGGAACCCCTTTCTTAAGCCACTGCTCTTACTGGTCATGTGGTGTGGCCTTAGGCAACTTTAACTCTGCTCCAGTATGAGATTTGAGCTAAGAGAAGGAGGCTCGGGGATTGCATTGAATTGAATAAAATGGCAACATTCTAAAGGGAAGAGAAAAAGGGACCATCTTACAAGCAAAAAAGGAAAAGACTTAAATCTGAAAAACCCACTTGTCCTATGTTAATTATTATATGAAAGGTTGGGGTTGAGGGTGGAGGGTGAGGAGAGAGGATAAGACTAAGATGGCTACCTAGCCTGTCTTTCAACTTCTTCATCTAAGTAAAGTGAAAATAAGACTCTATCATTGCACATTAAGATGGCAAAAGATAATAGGTAAATAAAGATACCTTTATTGGTTGGATTACCATTACCATTCTTTGATGAGGGTAGCTCATGGTTCAGAACCTTATCCAACATCATCAAAGTAAATTATTTCTTTATAGACATGGTCTACCTCCCATTAGTGTCACCAGGGTCCGGTGGATTAGAGAAAGGAAGCCAAGTGCCCATTGTTTAGTAATACTATCCACTAAAATGAGTCGCTATTTATACAATGTTTACAACAACTCCGGCTGTCACAAAGCAGGCATTTGCAATTTTCAACATCATCGTCATAATTATTATTGTAGAAATACTGTATTTTGTTAGCTGTCATAGAAGTTTCCTATCCTAGGCAACAAATCTATATAAAAGCCTAATGTGCAAAGTGTCTCCTCGGGAATTCGACTGACTTGGGAGTTTGATCGCTCACTATGACATGCGTTGACCACCAGGGGGCGGCGTGGAATGAAGGAAGGCCCTGGTCGACAGCAGCCAGGGAAGGGACGCCCCAGCAGGTCCTGATCTCCAGCCAAGCCTAGGACCCTACCATGCACAAATTTTGTGCACCGGGCCTCTAAAAAAATAAATATATATATAATACACACACACACACCTAAGTGACCAGCCGACCGTTTGACTGGTGGCTATGACATGCACTGACCACCAGGGGCAGATGCTCAATGCAGGAGCTGCCGGGAGACAGCAGCTTTGCAGAGTGCCCTCTTGTACTCTGGGACGCCTCAGGGGATGTCAGATTGCCGATTTTGGCCCGATCCCCGCAGGCCAGGCTGAGGGACCCCACCTGTTGGAGGGATCCCGCTCATTCCGCAGATGCCCTTCGAGCCCCTCTACCACCCTAGGTGTAGCTAGCCGGGAGGGACCTTGGGAAGTTGGCTCCAGGGTGTGTCTGGCCCGTCTCACCCAGTCCCATCCCGCCAGCCACCTTCTAATTAATTTCCTTTCAATATTCATGAATCTGTGCACCGGGCCTCTAGTTTAAAAATAAAGAACACCACAGACCTGGTGCGGACAAACCAATACTTGGCTTCCGCAAGTGGGACACAGACCCTGCCACCACCCCAAAGTGACACCCCACCAAATCGCAGCCGAAGCTGCCAAGACCCCATGGCGCAAAATGCAGCCCACATCCTAGCCCAGTCCGGAAATGGTGGCTGAGGGTGCTGGGTAATGATGTTATGTAGCAACACCCGGCTTCCTCTCCCTAGCGACTAGCCTCCTTGGAGTTTCTTCAGCCCAGGCGCACGACTTGCTTTATAGCCAAGTGCAAACATTTCACACTTTAACCAAATGTCTGTGAAGTGTTTTCCCATGCCTCATTTCATTTGATCCTCACAGAAGTCCTGGAGTAGGTAGATAGGAGACTCAATGGAATCCTATTTTCTTTTCATTAGCTGGAAAAAAGAGATTTAGAAAGCTTAGAAACTTGACCCAACTGAAAAGAAGTAAGAAATAGTGAACCTTGAAAATGACTTCAGGTTTTCTCACTGAGCAGAATATAGTCAAACACTGCTGCAGTTAAATATTTTACCCTTTGTTCTCCCTGTGTGATCTACAATAATAATCTGCTTCGTGTTGATATTTACTACTGTGTTGCCAACAGTTACCTGAAAGAGAAGTTGGGGTACTTCACTGGGCTGGAAAAAGTTTAGCTGAGTCAGAAAGCAGGTCTAATGAAGCAAGTTTATTCTGTATCTATAAGAGGCTAAGTTGACTCGCGCATGTGCAATACAAATAAAGCTCTCGCTGGTGCCAATCGCACACGTATGTTTTGATCTGTTATAGTTGATCATGAATTTGGTTGACATTTCTATTATAAAGAAAGGGCGAATAGCAATATTAAAATATTTCTTCTAGTTAATTTCCTTTCAATGTGCACGAATTTGTGCATTGGGTCACTAGTATTATGTAATTTTATTGAAAAACTCTCACTAAGGATTATTTTCTTTTTAAAAAATATATTTCTTTATTGATTTCAGAGAGGAAGGGAAAAGGAGAGAGAAATAGAAACATCAATGATGAGAGAGAATCATTGACCGGCTGCCTCTTGCACACCCCCTACTGGGGATCAAGCCTGCAACCCCGGGATGTACCCTTGGCCAGAATCGAACCTGGGATCCTTCAGTCGGCAGGCTGACACTCTATCTACTGAGCCAAGCCAGCTAGGGCAAGGATTATTTTCTAAGTCACCTTGTGCATTCTAAATGAACTTACTATGTTTTATTTATATAGTACCAATATATAAATTACAGTGGGGCCTTGACTTACGAGTGTCCCGTCTAACGAGTTTTTCGAGATAACGAGCCGTCTCTTGGCCGATTTTTTGCTTTGAGTTGCGAGCTAAAATTCGGGTTACGAGCCAGCTTCAGATACCCCACCGCTAGTTGGCGCAGCAAACGTCACAGTGAACGCCACAACATCAGCCCAGCATCACGTGTCTCACTCGTTCACTTTAAGCAGTTAGCTCTTAGTTGAAGCATCAGTGTTGTGCTCACATTTGTGCTTGCAGTTATCTTGCAAAACTTCGTTTTTTCAACCATGGATCTGAAGAAAGTAAGTGCGAAGGACAGTGCTGAGAAGAAGAAGCGGATGATGTGCATTGAATTAAAGAAAGAAATTATCGAAAAACATGACCAAGGTGTGCGTGTAATTGACTTGGCGAAGCAGTACGAGCGTAGCACTTCTACGATCTGCACCATACTGAAGCAGAAGGAGTCAATACAGGCTACAACTCCAGCCAAGGGCGTTAAAATAATTTCTAAACAGCGGACATCTATCCATGAAAATATGGAGAAGCTGCTAATGGTGTGGTTAACAGAGAAGCAGCTCGCAGGAGATACCGTGATGAAGGCTATAATCTGCGAGAAGGCACGAGCTATTCACGCTGATTGGCTGCAGCAGACCCCAGGCACTTCAGTGGACGAGGCATCGGGCGAGCCATTTAAAGCCAGTCGGGGCTGGTTCAAAAATTTTAAAAAGAGGACCCACATTCACTCCATTTTCAGACATGGTGAGGCAGTGAGCGCGGATATAAAGGAAGGTGACATCAACGAGCTCATCGAGGAGCACTCCGAGGAACTGACAACGCAGGAGCTAAAGGAGCTACAGACGCAGCAGCACACGGAGGTTTTGTAGGAAATAGATGACACGGAGGAGGAGGTTATTTCTATAAGTGAGATAAAGGAAATATTGGGAATGTGGGAGAAACTTTCAGACTTTATTCAAAAGAAACGCCCAGAAAAAATTGCAACTGGGTGTGCTATGGAGCTATTTAATGACACTTGCCTAACTCATTTCAGAAATATTCTGAAAGGGAGGATGAAACAGATCTCATTGTACAGGTTTTTATTGAAAACTCCTGTAGATGAAAGTGATAAAAGAGTGGCGAAAAGGGCAAAAATCAGCAAATAAGATTCAGTTATTCAGTTATTCAGTTCAGCCTTTCTCCTCCAACTCCATCAGCATCTTTAAGTCGTTTGATCTCCAAAGTAAATGCTGTACATTAAACTTAATAAAACAAGTTTATTGAACTACATTCTATTGTTCAGTATCGAGTTTTTATTCAATATTCGTTATTTTTAAATACATTTTTCTTTTTTTTTTCTTTTTAATATATTTTCTTGGTTTTTTACAGAGAGGAAGGGAGAGGGATAGAGAGTTAGAAACATCGATGGGAGAGAAACATCAATCAGCTGCCTCCTGCACATCTCCTACTGGGGATGTGCCCGCAACCCAGGTACATGCCCTTGACCGGAATCGAACCTGGGACCTCTCAGTCCGCAGGCTGACGCTCTATCCACTGAGCCAAACCGGTTTCGGCACATTTTTCTTATTTAAAAACATTTAACAAAACAATTGCAGTGTTTTTTGGGTGTCCGGAACAGATTAATGGCATTTCAATTCATTGTAATGGTGAAAATTGATTTGACATACGAGTAATTTGAGTTACGAGCTCCGTCACGGAACAAATTAAACTCGTAAGTCAAGGCCCCACTGTATAAGCAAACACAGAAAAATATTAAAGGGATGAGATTTTTGAAAACTCATTTGAATAAAAATATTAATGTTATATCCTGTCCCCTGGTGGGTTGTTATTTACTCCTCTAGGGTAAATGCTCATCCCAATGGAAACCATTCTACTAATTTGAACTGAGATTGTTTGTTTACATTAGTTGTTATGCTCACTATCCTTACTTGGCTTTTACCTTCATAGTGAAATCGCACTTTCACTGTTTAAAGAACTTGGTAAAAGAAAATCTAGAGCAAATTGTCTCAAAGTTTAACAGTAAATGTGGATAAAACATTACAAATGGTCAATCTCATGTTTTATTATCTTAAGAAATGGAGAACATATACAGTAGAAAGTAGATTTGAAATTAGGAGATTATACTTTTAAATGCTCATTCCAACACTCTTGTGACCTTAAACCTTGCCTCAGATCAATATTCATGTCTATAAAACTTAGAGTAGTAGAAAGCTACCTCAAGGATCAAATGGAACAGTGTAACTCTGCCCTTAGAATAGCTTTTGGTAGCAGATAGATATACAATCTGTATGTCTATATTTTATTTATTTCCTTTCTATACTGAATATTGTTTTAAGAAGTGTTTCATGTAGAGCAGCTTTTTTCCATTTTTCCTGTCAATGTCCAGCCCATTGAAGGAAAAAGTTTCCTAGATGTTTACAGAGCATTTGCTACATAGTGTTAGATTCAGAGAGCCTATGATGAGCTTTGTAGATTGGAAGTGTAATTTACAGTGAATTTCTGTTACACTGAAGCAATATGTATGCCCTTTGGGGTTTATAGTCTGTATATGGATTTGATCTGTTGCAACCAACAGATCATTCTATATACAATATTTTTTATTCATTTGGCTGTTGATTTTAACTTGGTTTATTGTTGGGGATTTAAGTGATATATGATTGAAATATGCATATATCAAAAATTATTTGAATTTGTAACACAGTGTCTTTGAGTCCCTGGGGAAAGATGGCTGGCCATCCTATATAATAAAAGGCTAATATGCAAATTGTCCCCTTGACTGTGAGTTTGGCCAGGGGGCGGGGCTGGCCCGCCAACTGCCTTTGGCCCCTTCCCCTGGTCGGCCCCACCCCAGTACAGCCCCACCCCCCTGCCCAATAGGGGCGGGCCAGCCAGACCCCATCCGTGCATGAATTCGTGCACTGGGCCTCTGTTGTTTTCATAAAATCATAGAATCTTTTGTTTGGGGGGAGGATTATAAAGGTTATCTAGCCCATTATCTTTCCAGTTTAAAACTTTACAGGGGAAAATTCCGTCTTATTTTAGGATGTTAGTTGACTATCAGAATAGGTTATAATTTCAATAAAGTTCTGAACTTCGACATATCTATTTGCCACCAAACAAAATTCAAGACTAATATATCATTATGACTTGATGTGAGCACCCTTCTAAAATATTCAGTGATCTAAGCATTTTCCTTTTTAAAATTTCTACAGTTTGGTCAACATGCTGCTTTCCTCCTTTTACAGAGTTTGAATGAAGCAGTGAGAATTTGAAATCAAATCTACTTAGGCTTATTTCTCTCTAATAAGATGTGTATCTGAAAAACTGTCTTAATCAAACTTAAAAGTTGGGAGATCCTTTAATAATAGTGCTAAGCATCAAAAGCAAGTAATTACAGGATACTTGCTATGTGCTACTCAGTATGCCGAGTTCTGGTCTACAGTGATGAAAAAACAGATGTGGTTCTTGCCCTTTGTGATTTTATTGGCTAGTGAAGATAAACATTAAAGTTTTTCATATTCCATTTACTTATGATACAACTAGAGGCCCGGTGCACAAAAATTTGTGCACTCGGGGGGGGGGGGGCGGGGGTGGTGTCCCTCAGCCTGGCCTGTGCCCTCTCACAGTCTGGGACCCCTCGGGGGCTGACCATCTGTTGGCTGAGGCTTGCTCCCCGGGGGATTGGGCCTAAGCTGGCAATCAGACATCCCTCTGGCAGCCCGGCAGCCCTTGGGGGATGTCCACCTGCCAGCGGGGAGCAGACCTAAGCTGCAGTCAGACATCCTTAGCGCTGCTGAGGAGGCAAGAGAGGCTCCCACCACCACCGCTGTACTGGCAGCCATCAGCCTGGCTTGTGGCTGAGCAGAGCTCTCCCATGTGGGAGCTCACTGACCACCAGAGGGCAGCTCCTTCATTGAGTGTCTGCCCCCTGGTGGTCAGTGTGTGTCATAGTGACCAGTCATTCCCAGTCTTTCTGCTAGGGTCAGTTTGCATATTACCTTTTTACTATATAGGATAGAGGCCTGGTGCACAGGTGGGGGCCAGCTGGTTTGCCTTGAGTGGTGTCCCGGATCAGGGTGGGGGTCCCCACTGGGTGCCTGGCCAGCCTGGATGAGGGGCTGAGGGCTGTCTTCAGGCGGGCCAAGCCTGCAACTGAAGCTCCCAGTCTCTCCTTTTTTTCTTTTTTTAAATTTTATTCTGGGATTTATTTACCTTCTGTAATTGAAACTTTGTTGCAGCTCCAGCTCTGAGGCCGGCTGGCTGAAAGCAGGTTTCTGGGTTTGTTTAGCTTCTATAATTACAACATTGTTGCTTAGACTGGAGCTCAGAGCCCGGCTGGGGCAGGCGGGGAACATTGGCTTCCTCCATCACTGGAGCAAGCAAGCCTCATGTTTGCTTCAGCTGCCTGGCTGCCGGCCGCCATCTTGGTTGTCAGTTAATTTGCATATCCTGCTGATTAGCCAATGGGAAGCGTAGCGGAGGTACAGTTAATTACCATGTTTGTCTATTATTAGATAGGATATGTCACAGTTCATTTTTGCACTCTTTTATTGACAGATTTAGAAGCATTTATATTAATGGGGTGGACATCTTAAAAAGTATGTTGATACATGGTGTAAGAATTTCTTTAGATTATATGCTTACAGTGGAATTGCTGGGTTCATATTATCGGCCTATTATCAACTTTAATAAGTAATGCTGAGTTATCCTCCAAAGTATTTGTAACAACTTATGCCAATTATCAGTGTATGAACATTACTATTGCTCCAAAATAGTCGCTAATGCTAGATGTAGTCAGTTTAATTTTAGCCATTCTGGCGGGTGGACTGTGGTATCTCATTGTAGTTTTGTCTTTGTTTTTGTTTACTTGGGAGAAGCTGTTTATCTTTTTAGTGACTATTGCTATTAAGATATCCTCTCCTGTAAATTGCCATTTGTTATTTCTTGCTTATTTTTCAATTACAGTTCTTTTTTTAAACAGCTTTAGTAAAATTTTGTATTTTAGACATGAATCCATTGTTGGAATTATTTTTTCCAGTTTATCTATTCACATTTTATATTATCTTCATGCATAGAAGTTTTACAATTTATTGCAGTAGATATTATTTTTTTAAAATATATTTTTATTGATTTCAGAGAGGAATGGAGAGGGAGAGAGAGATGGAAACATCAGTGATGAGAGAGTATCATTGATCGGCTGCCTCCTGCCCGCCCCCAACTGGGGATCGAGCCTGCAACCCGGGCATGTGCCCTTGACTGGAATCAAACCCGGGACCCTTCCGTCCACAGCTGACGCTTTATCCACTGAGCCAAACCAGCCAGGGCTGCAGTAGATATTATTAATCTGACAACTGAAAAGTCAAATTTGTTTAAATTCCTTTTATGATTTTGTGCAGTTTGTGGCCTATTTGTTTTTTTAAAAACGTTTTTGAGGTGTAATTGACATATGATCAACTGCTCGCATTTACAACATACAGTTTGATAAGCTTTGGCATATACACCCATGAAATATTGCCATAATCAAGATAAAGTATATTCATCATCCTAGAAGGTTTTTTTCCTACCCCTTTGTATTTCTATTTTCTTACCTTTCTCCTCTGTACATTCTTTCATCCTCACTCAACTATTGATCTTTCTGTTTCTATAGCTTAAATTGTTTTTTGTTTTTTTTTGTTTTTTAGAGAAAGTGAGGAAGGGGGAGAAAGAGAGAAACATTGATGTGAGAGATACATCAATTGGTTGCTTCTCGTATATACCCCAATTGGGGACTTACCCCACTACCTAGGTATGTGTTCTGATGGAAATCAACCTTCTGGAGCACAGCACAACACTTAACCGACTGAACCACACTGGCCAGGGTAGATTAGATTGCATTTTTATTTTTATTTATTTATTTATTATTATTATTTTTTAAGTAGACATTTCTGTTTTTCTTTTTTTTTTTAAATATATTTTATTGCCTTTTTACAGAGAGGAAGGGAGAGGGATAGAGAGTTAGAAACATCGATGAGAGAGAAACATCGATCAGCTGCCTCCTTCACACTCCCGACTGAGGATGTGCCCGCAATCAAGGTACATGCCCTTGACTGGAATCGAACCTGGGACCCTTGATTCCGCAGGCTGATGCTCTATCCACTGAGTCAAACCGGTTAGGGCAATTATTATTATTTTTTAATCCTCACCTGAGGACACCTTTTCCATTGACTTTTAGAGAGAGTGGAAGAGAGGGGGAAAGACAGAGAAAAACATTGATTCGAGAGAAACACATCAGCTGGTTGCTTCCTGCATGAGCCCTGACCAAAGACCCGGGCTGGGGAGGAGCCTGCAACCAAGGTATGTGCCCTTGACTGGAATCTAACCTGGACCCTTCAGTTTGCAGGTCAACGCTCTATCCACTGAGCAAAACAGGCCAGGGTGATTGCATTTTTAAAAGAATTTCATATAAATAAAATTACATTGTCTCTTTTGGAGGGCTTTTTTCACTCAGTATAATTATTTTGAAACTTATTCATGTTGTCTATATTAATTCCTTTAATTGCTGACTATTCATTGTATGATTATATCATGATTTGTTTATTCACCTGTTGATAGACATTTGTCTCATTTCCAGTTTTTGGCTATTTCAGATAAAAGCTATTGTAAATGTTGGTGTATAAGTCATTGTGAGGACACATGCTTTCTCTCTGGTAAATAGCTAGGTGGAATGACTGGGTCACATGACAGGTTTTTCAGAATTAGTTGTATCATTTTACATTCCCACCAACAGTGTAGGAGAGCTCTAGTTTTCCACCTCTCAGACAACACTTGCTTTGGCCAGCCTTCTTATTTTTAATTTTTATATTTTTATTGATTTCAGAGAGGAAGAGAGAGATAGAAACATCAATAAGAGAAATATCAATTGGCTGCCTCCTGCATGCCCCCTACTGGGATCAAGCCCGAAACCTGGGCAAGTGCCCTGACCCGGAATCAAACAGATGACCTCTTGGTTCATGAGTCGACACTCAACCACTGAGCCACACCGGCCAGGCACCATTTGAGTTTTAAATTGGTTTGCATCCCTGTAAAAAATATGACTACCCTCAAAGAAATTTCCCTCCTTGATATATTCAGAGAATAATCAAGATACTGCCAGCCTCTTTGAAACCATGCAGTAAGCAATGTAGATAAAATTGGAATGAGGGGAGATATTTTTTTCTTTCATTGTAAACATAATATTGCTGGTTAAAGAAAATCTGGGAAGTTCAGAAAAAATGTAAAGACAACAAAGAATTGTTCACAATCCTATCCCAGTGCTAGTAACCATCTAAGCATTTTAATTGAGTTCCTTCTAGTCTCCCCACTCCCACATTAATTTTTTAATGTACAGATATGTTGTCACTTAACACACATACAGAAATGGAGGGTATTTAGTTAGCCTAGAGAAGTAAACTATTTAGCAGTCCAATTGAGGGATGTTGGGGACTCTGGTCTCGGTCATTAGCTATAGAAATAAAGCTTAGGGACAGGAGACAAAGGTATTCCTGAGGTTGAAGCTACAAACTTTGATGTGGTGGTTTCAGTGGTTAGAATGTCGACTGGTGGACCAAAGGGACACAGCTTTTGATTCCTGGTCAAGGGCACATACCTCAGTTGCAGATTGAATCCTCGGCCCTGGGAGGGGCGCAAGCAGGAGACAACCAATCAATGTGTCTCTCTCATGTTGATGTTTCTCTCTCTCTCTCACACACACACATTAAATAAATAAATAAATAAATAAATAAATAAATAAGCAAGATCTCATGAAAAAGATTTAGAAATATTAAAAATATGTAAATCAGTATAGAGCAAACTATAAACATAAATACTATGCGGTATTGAATCTGAAATTGTGTAACTTGCAGTAGTCTTAATGGAGTTTCTGGGTCAGAAGATAATTAGATTGGTGACAACAGTGTTCTAAATGCAGAGGTGGACTGTGGAAAGACCCACCTCACTTGTATGCGCTCTGCCTTTCTCTTTGCGTACTTTGGCTAGCAGTTGGTTAATTTGCATGTGTGGTTCCAGCTGTCATGTTGTGTTGACTCATTCTGAAAGCTCTCTGAGGATAGGTCTCCATGTCTTTCCCCAGCACCTAGCACTGTATGTAGAGTAGGCTATCAATAATTTTTGTCATGGTAGCTGGTTTGGCTCAGTGGATAGAGCGTTGGTCTGTGGACCGAAGGGTCTCACGTTCGATTCTAGCCAAGGATATGTACCTCGGTTGCCGGCCCGGGCCCTGGTCGGGGCACGTGCCGGAGGCAACCAATAGATGTGTTTCTCTCACATCGATATTTCTCTCTGTCTTTCCCTATCTCTTCCACTCTCTCTAAAAATCAATGGAAAAATATCTTTGGGTGAGGATTTAAAAAATAAAACATTTCTGTGGCTATTTAAAAAAACAAATCTTTGTCAAATGAATAAAATTGTGAATGTATTCAGCAAGCATTTAGTGAGATTTGAGAATGTCCTGTAGGGATGGAGGAGTGTTAGGCCTACAAAGATTGATAAGATATAATATCTGATTAGCCTCAAGGAGCATAAAATCTGGTACTGGTTATGAATTTGTAAAGCTGTCTGGTTTTTAGATTAACCAATGCAGACATTAAGTAATTTGCTGACCTAAAACAGAATTTCTTTCTAACAGACATTTTAATAAATTTCTGAAGAGTGATTTTTGTGACATCTTACCTATGTAACAGATAAGCACATATTCTGTGTTCCTTCTCTCTACTGATTTAGCTGAAGAGGATTGTTATGGAGTAAGTTTTATGACCTTGTTATTTAGATTTTTTTCTTATTTTATTAAAGTTTAGAATTTGGCCCTGGCTAGTGTGGCTCAGTTGGTTGGGTGTCATTCCAAGCACTGAAAGATTGCTGGTTCGATTCCTAGTCAGGGCACATGCCTGGGTTGCGTACTCGATCCCCATTAGGGGGAGCGCAGGAGGCAGCTGATCAGTGTTTCGTTTTCTCATGGATGTTTCTCTCTCTCTCTTCTCCTTTCCCTCTCTCTTTAAAAGTCAATTAATATATATATTTTTTAATCCTCACTTGATATTTTTCCATTGATTTTTAGAGAAGAGAGAGGGAAAGACAGAGAAATAGCGATGTGAGAGAAACACATCAATTGGTTGCCTCCTGCATGAGCCCTGACCAGGGCCTGGGCCAAGCTGCTGGGGAGGAATCTGCAACCAAGGTACATGCCCTTGCCCGGCATCAAACCCGGGACCCTTTGGTATGCAGGCCAACACTTTATCCACTGAGCCAAACCAGCTAGGGCTAGAGATGATAACTTTAGACCTCTGGAAAGCACCACTATAAGCATTTTATGGCTCTATTCAGTGATTTATTTTCCTGTCAGAAGAGCAATTCTGCCTTTTCTTTAACTCAGCATAAACAATTCATTAAGTGGTAAAAATAGAATCCTCTAAACAAGCCAGAGTCTGTAAAGGCAAATACAAGGTGTGTGGGTATTAGAAAAAAGGGAACAAAGAGAATCAAAGACAATTTGTTTCATTGTTTTAATTTTTTAAATAATTAAAATTTTTATTTTATTTTTTAGACCCTATTGCAATATGCAAGCAACAAGAATGCATCAGAACATATGGTGTATCTTCTGGAGGTATATCGACTTGCTATCCAAAGCTTTGCCAGTGCACGCCCGTATTTAACTACTGAATGTGAAGATGTCCTATTAGTGCTTGGCAGATTAGTACTGTAAGTTTAAGAACTTAAATCACTCTTAAAACTAAGTACTCTTGGTTGTAATGTTTGCCTGACTTCTGGCTCCTATGGCATCATGTTATTCAAATCACCATTAAAGTCATATCTTTGCATGAAATTTCCTTTGCTCTGAGACCTCACACTCTGGTTCCCAGGAGATAAGTACAAGCCAAGCAACATAACCAATTGCCTCCAATCTCTTTTCCTGCTCAGGCTTAAAATCCAAGAACGATAGATTTTCTCTGTTCTCAGGTGTAGATCAGTTTAAGTGACAATATCTGTGGAAAATGTTTTGGTCTTAGAGGGACACTTGGAGAAAGAGGAAAACATTATGAAATTCTGCAATTCAGTTGTACTATTTGAACTAAGATAGCAGAAAATATCAGGGTGCACAATATAAGATTACCACTCTAAGAGTCCATGATAATTTAGCTGCTGTTTTAATACCTGGCTGCCTAGTCGCAGACAAAATTACACCTCTAATGTAATTTTCAACTGCAAGCTGAAAAAATACAGCAGCTCTTTCGTTTTTATCTGGGGAGTCACTTTGGTTCAGCTTACAGATTGTTGGGATAACTTTTTGTCTGGGTAATCCATTTTATTTTTATCTGGCCTCACCCTATTTTCTTTCCTTTTCTCCAAAACCTTTAATACTGTACCTTTCACGGAACACAAACATTCCTGGTTTTATAATCTCACTAGAGGCCCAGTGCACGAAATTCGTGCACTCAGTGGTAGGGGGAGGGCCCCTCAGCCCAGCCTGCACCCTCTCGCAGTCTGGGAGTCATCAGTCGGACATCCTTAGCACTGCTGTGGAGGCCGCTGCGCTCGCCGTGAGCCTGGCTCAGGGCTTCTGGCTGAGTGGTGCCCGCCCTGTGGCAGCACACTGGCCACCAGGGGGCAGCTCTTGCATTGAGCGTCTGCCCCCTGATGGTCAGTGAACATCATAGCAACCAGTTGTTCTGCCATTCAGTTGATTTGCATATTAGCCTTTTATTATATAGGATTATTACTTACTAATCCCTAAAGGGCAAAGTAACATTCTGCAAGATTTTAGAGAGGTTTTGGCTTATTGGTATTTTGATTTGATCTTTATTCAGAGTGTTATGTATTGCCTTTTTAAAATTCTCCGTTATTTTTTCTGGGTATTGGTTAGTGTAAAAAGAGGAAAACTCTTTTTTTTCTTGCTTGACTGGTTAGAGGTAAAGAAATGACCTTGCCAATCTTTCTGCTTCTTATGCAAATGACAAGAACCTAAATAGATGATAGTTACATATATTTATCACTTTATCAACTGAATTGACAGGAGCATGAGCTCCTGTTTTTATTTTCTGTAATCAGAATGTTTTCTGTATGGGCACCTCCCCTCCCCGACACACCTCAATTAACTAAATAAAACTGCTTGGTATATGATTCATAAAAAGTTTATATTCTTACTAAATATATTAAAGTAACAATGTAACTATTAAGCCTCCTGATTTCTTTTTTAAAGTTGAAAAGCTAATGTAACAATATTGAAGAAAGTTTTAAAGAGTAAAAAATAAATTTAAAAGGCTAAACAAAAATATATTCTGTACCAATGTCATACTGTGTTTGATTATGACTATAGCCACTTTTATATACTGACTTATGTATATTGTAGGAGTTGTTTTGAATTGCTGCTTTCAGTGTCTGAAAGTGAACTGCCTCATGAAGTCTGGGTACTCTTTCTTCAGTCTCTACAGGTGAGTTGATTTGGGCTCAAAAAAGGTCTCTGTTTAGGTATACAAGACACCTAATTAATATCTCTCAGCAAACTAAATTTAGAAACTTAGAACAAAACAGGTTAATTATATATTGGTATTAGGTTTGTAAAATGAGAGACCTTTCAGATAAAGGGGGTGTGTTAAAAAATGATTTTTTTTGTTTTGTTTTTGTTAGCCTTTACATAGCTTAGAAATCAACAAAGAAGTTTTCATTATTCAAAAACAGTTTTAGGCAGGATAAAGGTATTAAAAATGTAAAATTGTGTATGGTTATAAGGTAGCAATATTTGGGTCATTCATAGTACACTTATATAGCAATTTCCTCCTAACACTTTAGGGATTATGTCAAGCATTACAAGTCAAAATAATCATAAATTCTATTCATGCTTTTTACTTATAAGAGAGCTACATTGGCTCTCATATTGGCTTGATTATCAGCTTTCTAAGGATGAGCAGATCAGAAGGTAGCAAGTTGGGGAGGAGGAGAGAAGGGTAAGAAGAAAAGCAACTGCACTGCTAGCAACAGGAGGCAAATTTGCTTATTACTGTTAGAGAAAGAAAAACTATTTTTAAAAAATAGACATAAGTAATAATAGTTATCATTTCTTTCTAATCACTAATTATATGCCAAACACTGTTCTCTGCATGTTTTGTATCTTTTTCTTTTTTAAAAATATATTTTTATTGATTTCAGAGAGGAGGGGAGAAGGAGAAAGAGATAGAAACATCAATGATGAGAGAGAATCATCGATCGGCTGCCTCCTGCATGCCCCCTACTGGGGATCGAGCCCACAACCCAGGCATGTGCCCTTGACTGGAATTGAATCTGGGACCCTTCTTTCCACTGAGCCAAACTGGCTAGGGCTTGTATCTTCTTAATCCTCACCCAAAGATATTTTTCCCATTGATTTTTTTTTTCTTTTTTTTTTTTTTTTTTTTAAGAAAGAGTGGAGGGGAGGAAGGAGGAGGAGGGAGAGAGAGAGAAAAACATTGATGAGAGAGAGGCACATTAATTGATGCTCTGACTGTGGCTGGGGATTGAGCCTGCAACCGAGGTACCTGCCCTTGACCAGGAATTGAACTTGAAACTCTTCAGTCCAAGGGCTGACACTCTACCCACTGAGCAACCGGCCAGGGCTGTTTTGTATCTTTTACTCAAATTATAAACCTCATAGTCATTTGACTCTCCATTTACAGATGGGGAGACCGGCATAGGGAGTTTAATTAATTAGCTTGCTCCAAGTTACACCCAGGTTTATATCCAGAGCTTTGTATCCTTGAAGACCCAAGCTCCTTAGTAGCTTGGACCTGTTTCATGAAGGCACAAGAAATGATTTGCATATTAACAGACACACCTCATTATATGAACATTTCTTTTCTGGGATATATAAACCAAAATGTTAATATTTTTATCTTTGGGGAAAAGAGGTTTCTTTTTTTTTTTTTTTTTTTTTAATATATTTTATTGATTTTTTACAGAGAGGAAGGGAGAGAGATAGAGCGTCAGAAACATCGATGAGAGAGAAACATCGATCAGCTGCCTCCTGCACATCCCCCACCGGGGATGTGCCCGCAACCCAGGTACATGCCCTTGACTGGAATCGAACCTGGGACCTTCGAGTCCGCAGGCCGACGCTCTATCCACTGAGCCAAACCGGTTTCGGCAAGAGGTTTCTTTGTCATGTTCTTGGCAATTATATTTTGTTGTCTTTTTTTAAAAAAATATTTTTATTGATTTCAGAGAGGAAGGGAGAGGGAGAGATAGAAACATTGGATGAGAGAGAATCATCCATTGGCCGCCTCCTGCACACCCCTTACTGAAGATTGAGCCCACAGCCTGGGCATGTGCCTTCACTGGGAATGGAACACTTGCCTCCTAGTTTATGGGTCAATACTCAACCATTGAGCCAAACTGGCTGGGCTATATTTTGTTAGGAGATAGAATGATAAGTTAATAACCTAGACTTTTCACAACATTTTATATACAGCCATCTCATTTAAAAAGCCATTTGATAGAATAATTTAAACAATTGAAAAAGTATATGACAATTGGTGTCATTAAGTAATATTTCTATCCAATGGAATAAGCTGCCTGTGAATACTATAGAATTCTTTAAAGGAAAGCTGTACCACTGGCCATAAAATAATTTAGTAATGCAAGGATGTAATTGAATTGTGATGCTAATTTTACCTAAGGGGAATTCAGGACATTTTAAAAATATATATATTTTTTATTGATTTCAGAGAGGAAGGGAGAGGGAGAGAGAAACATCGATGATAAGAGAGAATCACCGATCTGCTGCCTTCTTCACGCCCCCTGTTTGGGATTAAAACCACAACCCAGGCATGTGCCCTTGACAGGAATTGAACTTAGGACCCTTTGGTCCATAGGCTGATTGATGCTCTATCCACTGATCCAAACCAGCTAGGGCTCACAAAGCTTTGAGTATAGTTTCCCAGCCCCAAAATATATAGGTCCTTTTATAGACATTGGTTTATATTTAAAAGGCAAAACTACTGTCTATATTGCTTATTTGCCTACTTTCTGGATGTGCTGTGTTTGTTTTAGGAGTCACATGATGCATTATTGGAATTTGGGAATAATAACCTACAAATATTGGTTCATGTTACCAAGGAAGGGGTGTGGAAAAATCCGGTTCTTCTTAAAATTCTGTCTCAGCAGCCAGTAGAAACAGAAGAAGGTAAGTCTTAAAACATACTGACTGTATTAAAGGAGGAGTTAGTTCTAAGAGAATTCAAATTGATATGTGGGTTAAAATTTTGTGAATTTTACCTGATTTTTATATCCAGTCATTCTGTTCTCCTTGGAATAGTAAAACCTAACCATTAGCATTTAATTTTTTTTTTTTAATCCTCATCTAAGGACATGCTTAGCGAGAAAGAGGGCAGAGGGAGAGAGAGACTTCGATCAGTTGCCTTCCGTACATGTCCCAACTGGGGATCGAACCTACAACTTTTTGGTACATAGTATGATGTTCCACCAACTGAGCTGCTCGGGCCAGAGAACATTTAATGTTTTGCCTAAGGATTATTTAATTTTTAAGTAGTGTTTTAAATTCTTTGCACTTTTTTTTTTTTAAGATTTTTTAATTGACTTTTAGAGAGGAAGGGAGAGAGAAAGAGAGAGAAAACACACATCTATATGAGAGCAATCCATCAGCTGCCTACTGTATGTCCCCTACTGGGGATTGAATCTGCAACCTGGGCATGTGCTCTGATGGAATTGAACTGGCAACTCCTCGGTGCTTGGGATGCCTCCCAACCAACTGAGCCACACCAGCCAGGGCTCTTTTGCACTTCCTTTAAAATGTTTCATTGAGTAACAATGTTCAGACAAAGTTCCTGAGGTAGAAATGAATAATCTGCTTCTAGACTTTGGTGTATAGTAGAGCTTAATATTTGTACACTGTAAGCCTTTATTATTATGCTTAAAGAGAAATGTAAGTGTGGTGAAAGAAGTAAATGTGGGGATTTAGAAGAGGGTGGGTTGTGTAGATTACATGCCTGTTTTCAGGTGTGGGATTTGTAAAAATGCTTACACCCTGGTAGGGCAGGTAAATAGAGCAGAAAAGGATATAGGGCTGACAGCTCTGGCAGGAAATAATACTGGTGAATTAGATTGGAGAGAGTCTTTAAAAGAATGGCTAGGACACAACACCTAACTTGATTTCCTTGAGTAAAGGAGTTGGCAAGGAAGAATAATGCCAGAATTTCATTTCTGTATGATTGAGAAAGTACCATTACTAAAAATAGGAGTAACAAACGAACTATTTGGGAGATATGATTGAGTTCTTTCGTGCTATTTAATGCCTGTGGAACTAAGCTGGAAAAGTCCAAGTGAAAGTGATCTGTTTTCTGTCCATGCTTTTTGACCTTTACTACACATTTAGCTATCTGTGGAATTTAAAACCAAAACACACACCCACGCCTGAAGGCCAGACTCCATCTACTAAATCAAAATCTCCAGAATTGAAGCTCTGGCATCCAGATCTTTTTGAAATGCTACAGGAAATGGGCACCTCCCACCTATGTGTGGTGGGAGTATAAACTTTGGGAATCAATTTGTCAGCAAGGTCCAGTTCTAGGCATTTTTTTCCATACATATATTCATCCATGGTTGGAATAGCCTATGTACAGAACTGTAAATTATAGCGTTATTGATGTTTGCCGAAGATTGGAAACAACTTGCAAGTGTATCAGTGGGGGACTGGTTAAATTAAGTATAGTTTACCCACACAGTGGAATACTATTCAGTTGTTAAAAGTATTGAAGTAGCTCAGTGTGCAGTGATGATATAATGATGTGTATGATATATTAAATGAGAACCTTCGGTACTTGGAATATTTTTGGAAGTATAAACAAGACATTGGAAATGGTTATTGTTTCTTGGGAAGGAAAACTATGGGACTGGTTTCAGAGTAGAAAGAAGATAGTTTTTAACTACACCTTTTTGTATGCCTTTTGAGTTTTGTGTCGTGCTTATATGGAATTTGTTTAAAAAGGGGAGAATTTTGAAAACCTTTGATCCTGATACATAGTTAAGATTGGGTCAGTGGTTTATCTCCCTCCCTCCTCGGTGGTTTATTGTTAATATTAATGATTTCTACCCCGTATGTGGCCTATAGACCTAGCACCATGGTCATCACCTGAGAGGCTTGTTAGAAAAGCAGAATCTCAAGTCCCATTCCAGACCTACTGAATTTGAATCTGTATTTTATTTTTTTTTTTTTTATTTTTTTTAAATATATTTTATTGATTTTTCACAGAGAGGAAGGGAGAGAGATAGAGAGTCAGAAACATCGATGAGAGAGAAACATCGATCAGCTGCCTCCTGCACATCCCCCACCGGGGATACGCTCGCAACCCAGGTACATGCCCCCGACCGGAATCGAACCCGGGACCCCTCAGTCCGCAGGCCGACGCTCTATCCACTGAGCCAAACCGGTTTTGGCTGAATCTGTATTTTAATAAGATTCCCCAGGTGATTCAGAAGGCACTTTGAAGTTTGAGGAACACTATTTTAGATGAGCCACTTAAAACAGTTTGCTCATTCACCACTTGTCTTACTTTTTAAAAAATATGTTTTTATTCATTTCAGACAGAGGAAGGGAGGGGAGAGATAGAAACATCAATGATGAGAGAGAATCATTGATTGGCTGTCTCCTGCACTCCCCCTACTGGGAATTGAGCTTGCAGCCCAGGCATGTGCACTGAGAATCGAACTATTGACCTCCTGGTTCATCGTTCGACACTCAACCACTGAATCACACGGGTGGGGCACCACTTGTCTTGATATGCACTATTCCCCCCTCTATTCTTTAAATGTAAAATGATGCTACACACTTGTTGAGAATCTGCTGTTCATAAATTGAGAGCTTGTCCAGAATACTGTGCAAATCAGTGCTTAGGTGCTTAATATTCAGTACTGCTCAGCAGCATTTTCCAAAGTGTGTACTGAACCAGGAACATATTTACATTGTACTAATAATATATGTAAAAGGGTTCTCTGGTCAAATCAGTTTGGGAAACATTGGATTAAATCAAAGTGGACAGTTTTCTTTATTGTAGGACTGTTCAGAGATTTGACCAAGGAATCCTTTTTTTTTCTAGGACTATCTCTCAGGTCTTTTGGTCGGTGGAACACACTTTGAGAAATGCCTGGTTTAGAGGAAAGAGCACCACTGGCTTTGGAATTTTTGGCAAGTTACCTAATTTCTCTGAATATTAATTTTCCTAACCTTAAACTGGGGATGATAATACTTGCCTTGGTGGTGGTGTGAGGAATAAATGAGAGGTATATAAAACACTCAGCTAAAAACTTGGTTACCTCATAATTATAAATTGTAGTTGTTAATATTACATAGGTTACTTGTTTCTTTTTCTTGCACTTATGCTTATAGTTCATTTCACTGTTTCTGTTTTCTTTATCAGAAAGTGAGGAAGGAGGGCAAATAATTAATTTTGATAGTGTTATTAGTAGCTTTATTAAAAGGTTTGATGTTCTAAATAAAACTGCTAAGTAATGTGGGAAGCATTAACAAAATGCTTTTTATTTTACACTCTGCTCTATTAAATGAGTATTGAGACTAGATTCAACTTCCCAATTATATCAACTGAATTTTTTATTCATTAAAAACAAATGAACAACATCGAAACCTTCATCATAACAACCTTGACATTTTATGTGGTATAATAAAAATGTTTTATTTTTCTTTTTTTCTAGTCAATAAGTTGATTGCTGAAGAAGGACCTTTCTTTCTGCAAATGCGAATAAAACATTTGTTGAAATCTAACTGCATCCCTCAGGCTACTGCCTTATCAAAGCTGTGTGTAGACTCTAAAGAAATTTCGAATATGTCATCTTTTCAGCAAGCCTATATCACATGCTTGTGTTCCATTCTCCCTAATGAAGATGCTATTAAGGAGGTGAGTAAAGCAAATAACTGCTGTTGTCATTGAGATTTACTATAAAAATTTTTAATATATTTTTATTGAGAAAGGGAGAGGGAGAGAGAGTTAGAAATATCAATGATGAGAGAGAATCATTGATTGGCTGCCTCCTGCACGTCCCCCATTGGGGATCGAGTCCGCAACCCGGGCATGTGCCCTTGATCGGAATCAAACCTGGGACCCTTCAGTCCACCAGGACCAATAATCTATTAATCCTGTCACCTTGTCACTCTCCCTTATCCTCAACACGCTCTCACTTCCCTCCTTCACTTTCCATAGTCATTGTTATCATTCTCTTGCATACACCTTCAATTCCTCTGCTGATCTCTCCCTTACCTGTACTTATTTGATTACTAACCAGTATCCTGAGTCCCTGAATTTCTACCAACTCTTTTTTTTTTAATGGTTTTTTTTAAATTGATTTCATAGAGGAAGGAAGAGGGAGAGAGAAATAGAAACATCAATGATGAAAGAGAATCATTGCTTGACTCCATCCTGCACAACCCCCACTGGGGATCAAGCCCGCAACCCAGGCATATGCCCTTATCCAGAATTAAACCCAGAACCCCTCAGTCTGTAGGCCAACACTCTTTTTTCTTTTTCTTTTTTAATGTATTTTATTGCTTTTTACAGAGAGGAAGGGAGAGGGATAGAGAGTTAGAAACATCCATCAGCTGCCTCCTGCACGCCCCCTATTGGGGATCGAGCCTGCAACCCAGGTACATGCCCTTGACCGGAATCAAACCCGGGACTCTTCTTCAGTCCACGGGCCGACACTCTTATCCACTGAGCCAAGTTGGCTAGGGCTCCACCAACTCTTTATCTTAACTTGCATCGGTGATGCCAAACTTGTGTGGAGAAACATCTGCCAACTAAGTTTTACTTTAAATCACTGTATTTCTTTACTTATTCTTCCACTGTCTTAGATTACTATTTCATAGTTTTTTTCCTTTTCAAACCTATACTATAATTTGTGTCCCATGTCACTCTGTTTATGAACTTTCTATTTCTCTGAGGAGGCAGTTACAAGAGAATTTCCAAAAGCTCCTTCCATGAAATCTATTCCCCTGCTTGCATCTATGCATATACAGCTTCTCTTTTGTTACTAAGGACGTATCTGTTCTTCCAGCTTAGGTTAGTCCCCTTGACTTCTGTATCAGATCCCATCTGCTCTTGTCCCCCCCCAGGAGCAGTTCTTTTCTCTATTGAATCAATAATTTCAACCTCTGCTATATCTATCTCGCCAGGATTTATGTTGTTAATATTTCTATCTTTAAAAAAGAAATTTTAAGATTACACTTCTTCTTCAGCTACCACCCCATTTCTCTCCTGGCCTTTTGCGGTAATTTCTTGAATGAATTTTCTAAATTTACTGTTTAACATTTTTATCCTTGAACACTTTCTAATATGGTGTTCACCCCTGCCAGTTTACCACATCACTAAGTCCAATGAAGCATTCTCAGTTTTCATCTTATTCAATCTAACTTCTTAACTTTGTCTTTTAAACTTTTATCAGTTTTTCCACTTGGTTCTAGTTTACCACACTCTCTTGGTTTTATGTCTACCTGATTGGTTGCTCTTTCTCAGTTCTACTCTAGGACTCTTTCTTTCTTTTTCTATCTACACATATCCCCTCGATTTTCTCATCTAGACGCATGATGGTAAGGACCAATTATGGTTTAAATCCCAAATGTTTTATTTCTAGACCATTTCTCTCCTCTGAACTCCCCACTTAAAAATCCAACTGCCTAATTATATCTGCTTGTATGGCTAAAAGCATCTCAAACTTAGCATGTCCATAACTAAGCTCCCAATATTCCTAATATTAGGAGCTTTATGTTTTTATGATTCCCTTTGAATGAAGTCAGTTGTTTTCCAACTATATTCTCAATGTTAAAGGTGGGGAGATGGGTAGTGAATAACCAGCCACCATTTTTTTGAGTCCTTACTATGTGTTAGGCATTAGGCTAGGTGCTTTATATACATTGTCACATTTAATCCTCATAGTAACTGTTAGCTCCATCTTATTAGTGAGGAAACTGAGGCTCAGATTAAGTAATATGTACATGGTTACAGAGCTTAAAATGATTATGTTGAGATTTATACCTGAGTACAGACAGTCCTCGGGTTACATTGGACTCAAGGTACGTGGTTTCGTCACCATCTCCCATTTATTTATTAAAAAAAAAAAAGTTCTGTCATTTTGACGTATGTACATATGTGCTTTATGTTTTTTATTATTTACCACAGGTAAAGGACAGGAATTGTTATCTTTCTTTTAAGTTTTTTTTACCGTTTCACTTCATTACTGCTGTGTATGTGCTCCATGTGAGTGACATAGGTGCTTATGTAGGTGGGTTCTGACTTATGGTGAAAATCGCATTACATTGCGCTGTAGGAACGGATTTCCAGTGTAACCCAAGGACCTAATGTATATTAAAGATATAAGTGATAATAAATCTTGGCCAAGGTGTTAAATATCTAAGGGTTTATATACCCAGTGCTATTCTAGCCATTGGGGATAAAAAGATGAAATCAGAAACCTCCAAATTGATGTACTTGCTTGCATTCTTGCTCCCTACATTTTATTCTCCTCAAAAGTAGCCAGAACAGCCCTGACCAGTTTGGCTCAGTGGATAGAGCGTCGGCCTGCGGACTCAAGGGTCCCGGGTTCGATTCCGGTCAAGGGCATGTACCTTGGTTTCGGGAACATCTCCAGTAGGGGGTGTGCAGGAGGCGGCTGATCGATGTTTCTCTCTCATCAATGTTTCTAACTCTCTATCCCTCTCCCTTCCTCTCTGTAAAAAACCAATTTAAAGAAAAAAAATGTAGCCAGAACAGCTCTGCCTGGTACATGCCCAGGTTGCAGGCTTCATACCCACTAGGGTCATGCAGGAGGTAGCTGATTGGTATTACACTCTCACATAGATGTTTCTCCCTCCCTCTCTCCCTCCCTCCATCTAGGGCAGGGGTCCTCAAACTATGGCCGCCCGGGGTTTTTGCCACGGCTGCCTGTTGCTTAGCAGCCGACTAGTTTTTTTTAAACTATAGTCCGGCCCTCCAATGGTCTGAGGGACAGTGATCTGGCCCACTGTTTAAGAAGTTTGAGGACCCCTGATCTAGGGCATTAGAACCACCTGCGAATCTTTTTAAAATCCTGATTTCTGGGCCTCATCCTCCGGAAATTCTGTTTCTTTGTTATGGGGTGGGGCCACAACATTAGTAACAAAGAAACAGAATTTCTGGAGGATGAGGCCCAGAAATCAGGATTTTAAAAAGATTCCCAGGTGATTCTAATGTGCAGCCAAGGTTGAAAACCACTGATCTAGGGCAAAGACAATCTTTAAAAGTTGCTTTGCAAAAATACCAATGAATCACTAGTGTCGTTACTTTAAAATCAGCATATGTTCTAAGGTAGAAGAGTTATACACATTTTGCCATCTACTTCAGCTGAGTTCAGAAGAGTCAAATTAACTTGAGCAACAGGTGGGAATACAAGTACTTATATTTGGCACCTGTGGGTATCACAGTACTAGATGTGTGTAATGGGAAACCTCTGCTGGGGAAAACACATACAATTAAGAAGAATTGATAGGGTTAGCTTGAAAGTCAAAATTCAGAACCCCAAATTCAGAACTCCATGGAATCCTCCATTCTAGTTTGCAAATACTTCATTTAGAATTGAATGTGATGACATTGCTTTAATTTTACATATGAAAAGATTTTAATGAAGGTCACAGACTTGGCCATGGCCCAGTGTCCCAAGTGGATGTTTCCTTTTTTTTTTTTTTTCACTACTGAAAAAAATCTTTGTAAAGATCAAGTTTTCCACATACAGTGTGAAGGAAAATGATGTTTTAAACATGAAGCACTTATATTATTATGAAGAACCAAGAAATCTATCAGCAAAGTTCTTGACACAGAGTAGGTGACCATTTCAATCCTGGTTCCTGAATGAACTGTATCTTCAGTGTTTAATGTGGTTTATAGCCACAGTAACAAAGGCTTGTTTCTTCTCTTGATGGGAAAAGGAATAAACAAATGGCCTAATTTACTCACCAGTCTAATACTGTTGGGAATTGACACAGTCACTAGGTATAAATGATAGAGCAAATACGTTTAAACAGGACCCATTGGGAATTCAGTTTGGGAGTAGAAGTAAAAGTAAACACGAACATAGAAATTCCAGGTGTATTTTAAATAAGAAAGAAGACTAAGATGGATCTGGAACAAGGAATAATAACAGTGTATAATTAAATTTAAAGTTAAAATCCGAATAATTTTACTTTATCATTATGATCATATAGGGAATGAGATGTACTCAAAAATACACTAAAGGTAAAAAGGCATTCTGAAGAAATTGAGAATTTGTCTATTTAAATATTTTATCTTTTAAAGCAAAGATGTTTTAAAATATCCCAAAGATATTTTTATTGGTTTCAGAGAGGAAGGAAGAGGACGAGAGAGAAATGATGACAGAGAAACATTGAGTGGCTGCCTCCTGCACACGCCCTACTGGGGATTGAGCTCCGAGCACGTGCTCTAACGGGGAATTGAACCGTGATCTCCTGGTTCATAGGTGACTCTCAATCACTGAGCCACACCAGCTAGACCAGAGGTGGTTGTTTTTTGTTTGTTTTTTTTAATGCTTTGAAGAGGCATCTTCCCATGACTCAGTATGTCTCTGGATCTCACATCTAAGTTTCACTTTCACGGGTTACGTGTGGGTATTTTGGTTGATGTATGATTATACTGGTGCAGTCATTTTGGAGAGTTAGACATCATTTTCAAAAATTCAGTAGGATGTTGTAAGTTTCTCTTAGATACACACAGTCATTGGATTTAACTAGAAAAATCAATGGCCATTTATTGCTTCAAAAAACTTATATGTGCCCTTGTGGAAGGCCTCCACCCCACCCCCATCAACTGCATTCCCTGTGACTACCCGACTACCAGGGAGGTCTCTGTGCTGCCTCTGATGTGGATCACCCACTGATTTCTTGGCCACCTTATCTCCTCTAGCCAGCCTGGGCCCTGCCCAACTTGCCTCACTCTGGAGCCTTCCATCTTCCAGAGCGCCTGAAAGCCAGGCACAGGGATCTGAGCTGAAACTTAGTCAATTCCCCAAGCCCTTTCCTGTCCTTTTGTACCCCGGCTTCCTTCCTGCATTTGTGAGGCCCCCTTTGAGGTACCTTGCTCTCTGCTCTCCATCACCCTCCCTGCCCTCTTGGCACATTTCCCCTGGATCTGTCTTCCTCCCAGCAGTAATCTTTGTCCTAATCCCTCCATCTTCCAGTCACCCAAGCAAATACCACCCCCCACCCCACCCCACCCCCAGTCTCTTCCTTCAGGTCAGCCAGCCGCTATCCTGTCTCCTAGCCTCTGTCTCTGGAAGTGTCCCCCTGAGTCTCTATGAATTATGAGTCCCAGCATTTGACCCTTAACCTTGCTGTCCTCTTTCTCCTTACCTGCTCCTCCCCAAAGCCAAGCAGGGCTCCAGCTGGGAGGGCAGCTGACAGCCCAAAAAGAGGGAATGGGGAGTAGGAACCTACGCTCAATGTAGTGATGGTCTGTGGTATTGCTATAGTTTAAAAGAAGCCAGATGTTTAGAATCCTTTTTTCAAGTGATGTCTATGAACTTAACAGGGATGATTCTCCCAAAGATAGGCCCAGGTTTACATGAAATACAGGCTTGTTAACTATAACTCCTACCTTTCTCCTACTTTAAGGGTGCATGTGACAGGAATCTTTTATATGGATGATTAAATCCACTTCAATTCCATTTTGAAAATACATTTACCAGTTTCAGTTTTTAAAATATATTATTATAAACAAATTATTTGTATTATACAGTGGAGCCTTGACTTACGAGTTTAATTCATTCTGAGACCGAGCTCGTTAAGGAGCTCGTTAACTCAAATTACTCTATCAACTCAATGCAAAAAATCGGCCAAGAGACAGCTGGTATCTCAAAAACTCGTTAGTCGGGACACTTATAAGTCAGGGCCTCACTGTATCTCAGAATGGATCAGGAAAATTCTAGATTGAAAACCACTCTTTTAGATTGAAAATACTATATTGAAATTATTTCAGTAATGTCACTGGCCAGAATACTGGTTTGCTTTGGTAGCCCAAGCAAGGAAGTAATGGCAGAAGACAAATATACTTTACCCACCTTCTCTTATCCCACTATTGATATTTAGTTGGCTGATTATCATGAAAGTCTAATAATTGCATCTTGTCCCCACAGTTCATTTTTTACAATAGCTAAGGTGATCTTTTTTTAAATAATAAAATTAGACATTTTATTTTGACATAATTTTAGACTCACTTGTTATTGTAAGAAGTAATAGACATGCCTTTCAACCATTTCACATACATTCATTGGACAATTTTACTTGGCACTGGGGATACAAAGGTAAATAACACAAAGAAGAGCAGCAGAGAGCAGTCACACAATGTGAGATTTAGGGGAGAGGTCTGAGCTGGAAATTAAGAGTTCCAAGTCATCAGCGTTTGAAATCAGAGAGTGGATGAGGTTTACTTTTTCAGAACTCTGGAAATTACGTAATAGCTTACCACAACCTTAGGAGATTTTTAGTCAAGAAAAACAGATGAATTTCAGTAAGAACAGCAAGCTTGGTGGCATTTTAACCTTCCCTGCTTCCCATCTGCCTCTTACCAGCTTCACAGTAACCTTGAAAGCAGCTTTGAAACTCCGGTAGCTGTAAAAACCTGCAGCCTAGAAGCCACTCAAGAAAACAGCAGAATGGTTTTGGAACTCTGCAAAAGCCCATCCCCAATGACTTGTCGCTCTTTGACCTATCTGGCAATTTTCTAAAAAGCTCCATTCTCAGGACTTGTCTTTATTTGACTCAAGCGTTTACTCTGCTAAAAGCTCTGTCTCTAGAATATGTGTCAAAAAAATATTTGTGATAATTTATTAACATGACAGTTGTCTGAAGAGGCATTACTAACTAGTCAGGCTAGCAAGAGATTGGTCAAAAAATTAAGAAGAAAAACTGGGATAGGGGACTTTGAAAACCTCGAATATATTCCTAGGATTCTGGAAAGTAACATGCATGTACAGGACTATGTGTCTACTAAGGAATGACCCGAGAAGCCCCTAATCCCTCACCTCTTGTTTAACTTGGGGCTCTATACAACTAGGAAATGAAGGGCAAAGCAGAGTTGTAAACTACCTACTGATATGTTGAAAGCATGCCCTAATGCACAAACAGAGCTGCTTGTCAAAAGCAGAGAGACCTACTTGTTCAAGGCATTTAAACAAACCTCCTGAATATGTTGAATATGTAGCTGACCATTAAGCAAACTGAGCAAAGACTTATAGTGGCCACATATGACAAAGTATATAGACTTTAACAGAATTATTCCAGGAAAGTCACTAAATAAACAAATAGTAACAATAACAAACCCTAAAGAGATGGGGGAATCAGATTTCCAAAGTTGTCACAATATATTATTTAAAATATCCATAAACCCTAGGGATAGGAACCATATTTAAGAACAACAACAACAAAAATTGCTCAGCTGATGTTGTTCAGTGGTTGGGCATCAACCTATGAAACAGGAGGTCCTGGTTTGATTCCAGGTCAGGGCGCATGCCCGGGTTGCAGGATCAATTCCCAGTAGGGGGCGTTTGCAGGCAGCAGCCAATGGATGATTCTCTCTCATTATTGATCTTTCTTTCTCTTTTTTTTTTTTGTTAATCCTCACCCGAAGATATTTTTCCATTGATCTTTTAGAGAGTAGAAGAGAGAGGGAAAGACAGAAACACCGATGTGAGAGAAACACATCAATTGGTTGCCTTCTGCACCCATTTATAATACTGAAACAGTCATGAAATAGATTGTTCTTGATAGGGAGAAGGGACCGTTAGAGGGTTTATCCTCCTATTTTATCAATATGTAAAAAAAGCCCTAGAAAATTTTACTGATTTGCTCAGAGGTTGTTCTTGTTTGTTTATTTGTTTTTTAAATAGTATAAATGAAAAAGATACGTGTTTCAGTTTGAAAAACTCACCCACAATATTTTTTCCTTATTTATATGAAAAATGATATATTAATACAGCATTTATATTTAAAACAGTTTCTTAGTTGTCTCCCGCTAGCCCTACTGGCAGCAAGGGTAAGCCCTTTATTTTTCTATCTGTAATTGGAGTGACTTGAATAAGATTGAAAACAAAATAAAAAATGGGGAATATGATGGTACTTCAGCTGAAAATAACCTGAAGTTAGTCTACATAATTTGACTCATTTAGATAGTAGCAATGTTCATGAGTAATTTTTTTTAACTGTACTAAAATGTTTTTATTATGTAAGGACTGCAGTGGAACTTTTTATAGTATCCTCTTCTCTGTTTAATATTTTCTTATATAAAATATTTCATTCTATAAAACTCAGCCATTAGGTCATAGAAGAAAATTCTATCTAATTCTTGCCTCACCAATTATCAAAATGGAAGCTTTACATTATACAACAAAGTGTACAGGAAAGTTACTATTTTCTTTTTTACTTACTCATCTCATTTTTGATAGATTGCAAAGGTCGACTGCAAGGAAATACTAGACATCATATGTAATCTGGAATCCGAGGGTCAGGATAACACAGCATTTGTTCTTTGTACGACTTACCTTACCCAGCAGCTCCAAACTGCCAATGTATATAGTTCTTGGTAAGTATATTTACTTTTTATTTCCTTTATTTGTCAGTGCATAGTATAGCAGTTAGGGTTTATGTAAAACATTGGTTTGTTTCAAATTTAAAATCTAAGCAAATTAAATGATGACTTGTGAATAAAATTTTGTTTATAAGCTAATCCATTTAATTAATAATATCATTGGTTTAATCTTTCCTGGAAGAGTCCAGAAATAAAGGGTAAAAAGTTTGCGCTTACCTTTGTCATCCCATAGAGCAGTGGTTCTCAACCTTCCTAATGCCACGACCCTTTAATATAGTTCCTCATGTTGTGGTGACCCCCAATTTCATTGTTACAAATTGAACATAATTAAAGCATAGTGATTAATCACAAAAACAATATGTAATTATATGTGTTTTCTGATGGTCTTAGGCGACCCCCAAAGGGTTCTCGACCCACAGGTTGAAAACCGCTGCCATAGAGGGTTGTTTGTTAACTCTAATATGTGCCTTTTTCTTTGAAGATAAAATTATGGCACTATGAAACATTGGTGTTAGGTTGTTTTCCTTTACATTTATTATATCTTTTGGTAGTCACTTTCCCCCTCTTATGTGGAAACCTACTCATTATCTAGGTTTTTAGGTCAGACTTGCACTAGCGAAAGTAATACATTTGAATAGTAATTTCTTTCGCAACTTTGGTACTATATTGCAGAATTGCATTATTTTGGTTTTCATTCCATTTTATATCTTGTTTGCCTACTGCAGTGATGGCGAACCTTTTGAGCTTGGCGTGTCAGCATTTTGAAAAACCCTAACTTAACTCTGGTGCTGTGTCACATATAGAAATTTTTTGATATTTGCAACCATAGTAAAACAAAGACTTATATTTTTGATATTTATTTTATATATTTTAACAAAGAAAAATCAACCAAAAAAATGAGTTTGTGTGTCACCTATGACATGCGTGTCATAGGTTTGCCATCACTGGCCTACTGACTACTTAGTTGTTAAAAAGGAAACAGTAGGTGTCACCCATGTTCTTTCATTCTAACTGTATTGAGTCTATTTAGGCCAGAAGACCTGATACACAGGAAACCTCTAAAATGCAAGAGTCTGTCAATAAGAAATCAGATTAGTGGTATGGATGATGTTATAGGAAGTTAGAAAAAGATTTTCACTGTACACCAGTGTTTAAGAAAAGTATTTGAGTTTTAATTCAAAAAATAGGTTGGATTTGTGCATTACCTTAATTAGAGGAGCCTTGAGTATTTTAGAAACTAAAGATGCCCTGAAGTTGAAACGAGCATTTTGTTTATAGGAAAACCTAATAACTCTTTTGTACACTTTAGCCTTCATCTCACTCTGGAGTGTCTATGTATATTTGCATAGTTTTATGTTATTAGCATTTTGCATATCACTATATTTCTTTTTGTTTACTATTTTATATAGAAATATTACTTGTGTACTGTAAATTATTTCACCCAATCCTCATAATAATCATTTCATAGATGAGGTAGCCAGTGGAAGATCAGAGAGATTAGAGAGAGAAGTCTTGTGATTGCCCAAGGTCTCAAGGCTAACATGGTAGATCTGAGATTCAAGCCAAGGATTTTTGACTAATTCAAATGGCAGTCTTTACCACCAAGTTCCTATGCCAGAGTTATGTGGGATAGGGGCTTAAAATATATTTTGTAATAATCATTGTGGATTATATCTAAAAAATGAGGTTTTTTGTTATTGTTATTGTTGTTAATCCTCACCCAAAAATTTTTTCCCGTTGATTTTTAGAATGGAAGTTGGGGGGAGGGGGAGGAGACACAGACATTGATGTGAGAGAGACACATCGATTGGTTGCCTCCTGCAACCCAGGTAGGTGCCCTTGACTGGGAATCAAACCTTTGTCCATCTCTGACCACTGAGTCACACCGGCTAGGACGAAGCAGTGAGGTTTTTGATTACTAAATCAAGTAGAGGTGGTTGTTTTTTATGCATTAGAGATTAGAGATTTTACCTTCAGTAAAACAGATATATTCACTTGAAGAACAAACTCTTATTTTTCTTGTCACAGTTAACCTCTGCCTCTAATGAAAAACTATCTGGTAGTTATAGTTAGGTGTTCAGTGCAAAGAATACATTAAATCACATATGGGATGTGTTATAAACGATTTTTAAAACTACGGTCAACACAGTTCTTTTAATAACCCTGATTCAGCTTCCCTTTTATAGTGACCCATACTTTTTTTCTTCTCTTCACTCTGCTACCATTAGCCCTTCTAAGGATGTTAGTGGCTCTAGGATTAGTGCTGTTCCCCTGTAGCAGGAAAGGATTGCTAGGGATTTCCTTCTTATTGGCCTCCCAGGGAGCTATAATGAGAAAAGAAAATCTTAAAATCACTTCACACTTTGTTAAAAGTAAGCTCCTTCAAAGCAATTCAAAGAAAAATATAATCTAAAATTTAAGGTTTTGGAAACTTTTTTTACCCTTCTATTGTTTTACAAAGACTTTTATTAATGTAGTATTTTTAACAAGAGATATTTGTAAAAAAAAAAAAAAGAGAGAGAGAGAGATAGTTGTAAAAATATGACAGTAAAGTTGGGTATGGTAATAAAAGCAGACACTTAATTTTAAACACATATTTATTTGTTTACTAGAGAGAAATTTGTTGTTCCACTTATTTATGCATTCATTGGCTGATTATTTAAAAAAATTTTTTTTAATTGATTTCAGAGAGGAAGGGTGAGGGAGTGAGAGATAAACATCACTGATGAGAGAGAATCATTGATTAGCTGCCTCATGAACACCCTGGGGATCGAGCCTGCAGCCTGGGCATGTGCCCTGATGGGGAAGTGAACCTTGAACTCCTGGTTCATAGGTCTATGGTCAACCACTGAGCCACAGCCGGCTGGGCTGATTTCTCTCTCTTAAAATCTTTACTGTTGAAAGTATTACAAATTTCCTCTCTCTTCCCCCCATTTTCCCTCACCACCCATTCATTGGTTGATTATTTTATGTGTCCTGACTAGGGATCGAACCCACAGCCTTGGTTTATTGGGATGACTCTCTGACTGACTAAGCTGGAAATGTCATCCTTTAATGTGGTCACCATGGAAGATAATTTTTGAAATGTATACTATGTAACTATCATCTGAAGCAGTTTTTTATTCTTATAGAAATTTCCTTCAGAGACATTTACCACATTAAAATATTTTATTGTTTTATAGCAGTGATCATAGTATTGATCTCAAAAGATATGTGGCTTTTTTTTTTTTTTTAATTAACCTTGCTCTGCTCTCCCTTGCCCCCCAATTTTTGGCTAGCTGTAAAAATTAAGTGCTGGAGGAATGAGTTTCATATAGATGTCTAGCAGTGGTAATGTAACTAGAGTAGTCATGCAAGTGAGAAAGGTAACCATTTTTTAAAAATATTTTTTTATTGATTTCAGAGAGGAAGGGAGAGGGAGAAACATCAATGATGAGAGAGAAACATTGATCAACTGCCTCCTGCACACCCCACACTGGGAATACAGCTTGCAACCTGGGTTTGATGCCCTGACCAGGAATCGAACCGTGATTTCCTGGTTCATAGTTCGATGCTCAACCACCGAGCTAGGCCGGCTGGGTACATCATGACATTCCAAAAAATGGGGTGGAGAGGTTTATAGCAAACACCAGTTGCTTTAAGTGTTTTACCTTAATTTTTTGTTTTATAGGGAATTGACACTGTTTTGGAGTAAACTGCAAAGAAGAATTGACCCTTCTATAGACACTTTCTTGGAGCGCTGTCGTCAGTTTGGTGTCATAGCTAAAACACAGCAGCATTTATTTTGCCTCATTAGAGTTGTACAGACTGAAGTGAGTAATTTATGCTTTTTATGCTGATTGTGCTGGAGGGAAGAAATGAGGGAAGAGATACCTCTCAGGCAACTCATTTTAAATAAGAAAAAATGAGGAATATTGGGATTTAATAAAGTTATGGAGTTGGACCTATCTTAACTGTTTCTGAAGATTGACTTCCTTTCTTAATGGGAAATAGTAATTTAATGAGATAGACCATTGGAGGAAAGGAAGATTATGTTTCTTTGCTGTCACCTCAATCACCCTACATCTACTTTTCCTAAAACAGTGTCCTATATTTTTTGCAAATTAACATAATAGTTACAAGGCATGTTTGTTTGCAGATTAACATAATAATAATAAATGAAGAAAATATAATTGCATTTCCAGCTTCTTGAAGATGTAATGATACATTTTTCTGGGGTTTGGAGTAATAGAACAATAGTTCCAGAATAAAATCTACACAAATTATAAACTTCTGTGCAAATAGGAAATAAGTTAGATATTTTTAGGAAGTAAATATTTCCAAAAATGAATTGAATTGCCATATATAAAAACCATGTTTTTTGAGTTAAGCCTTATAGATATTCAGGGTGGGGCAAAAGTTGTGAGTATGCAACATACAGTTCACCTTGTATTAATTATTACGCCATTTTCCGTATGAACAACTGTAAACCTACTTTTGCCTCATCCTATATGCTATGACTACTAGCCTAGAGGTTTGAGGTGAGTCTTATGCTATTCTCTATTTTTGTTTTGTTTTTATTATCGTCTCATTATTTAGTTCTTCATATAGCCAATCTATAATGGGTATGTTTTACGCGTTACTTCTTTGACAATTTCCAAGAATTGTTTTTATTTTTAATTTATTGTTTTTTGCCAAGGATTGTTATACTAAAGTCAAGGCGCAGTTGTACTTTTGATATTCCCTATCTCCTTTAATGCATCATTCCATATCCTATACTTTATTTTAAATATGTTGATCTAGTTTTCTCCGATGAAGATAGAAAAAGGTTAAAACAATTGTCAAAAGTAAATTCATGATCAAATAAGTTAGGTGATAATTATTTCTAATTACTATGAATGAAGTTGTGTCTTCTATCACAGAAAGAACATGTTCAAGTAGTTATAGAACTTGCCTTATTTTAAAAACTTAGTGTTACAACTGGCCTTTTAAAATTGTTTTTTAATCTTTAAGGAAAATGTTAGTTTTCTATTGCCACATAAAAAATTACCATGAAGTTAGCACTTAAAACAGCACCATTTATTAGCTCACAATTTTGTAGTACAGAAGTCCAGCACAATGTGGCAAGGTTTGCTACGTAGAGTATCACAAGGCTGAGATTGAGGTGTTTGGTCAGGCTGTTTTTATCTGGATACTCTGTAGAAAATCTGATTTTAAGCTCATTCTTATTGTTGACTATATTCAGGTGCTAATTTTCTTGAAGGATATTAGCCACAGTCTGTTTTCAGCTCCTAGAAACCTCCCTCATTCCATGCCTTTATTTTTGAGCCAGGAAAGGCGCACTAAGAATCCTCTTTCTTCAAATCTGACCTCTTCCATCTGACTTCCAGACTTAGATTTAAAGAGATCAGGTGATTAGGTCAAGCTCACTTAGGTATTCCATCTAAAGATCAACTGAATTGGGATCTTAATTACATCTGCAAAAGCCTTTTGCCATATAACATAATACAATCATAGGAATAAAATCTCATCATATTTAAAGGTTCCACTTACACTCAAGGGAATGAGACTATACAAAGGTGAGGATCACTGAGGGCCTTCTTAGAATTCTACTTACCACAAGGAACCACAGAACATGGAAAAGTTGCTAGAGGATTAGGAATAGTGGGTTTCTAACTCAGACCCAGGAATTTGATGTACATCTGTATAACCTGAACCCATATCTCTTAATCACAGACTAGGATACTTTTTACCCTACTTAAAATAGTTGGTCTAAAGCAGTGGTTCTCAACCTTCTGGCCCTTTAAATACAGTTCCTCATGTTGTGACCCAACCATAAAATTATTTTTGTTGCTACTTCATAACTGTAATGTTGCTACTGTTATGAATCGTAATGTAAATATCTGATATGCAGGATGGTCTTAGGCGACCCCTGTGAAAGGGTCGTTCAACCACCAAAGGGGTCGTGACCCACAGATTGAGAACCGCTGGTCTAAAGGATAGAAAAGATGGACTGATACATGGAAGGAGGGTGAGCGTAGAATTTCTTTCAAATGGAGAGACCTGTTTCTAGCTTTTTAAAAGAGAGAGGCTAACCTAACCTAAATCAGTTTTGATCTAGTTCTGCTGTGAATGGTAGAAATCCCATAATAGTAGTGGTCTAAAGAAGACAGAAGTTCCTCCCTCTCTCATGTAGGTAGATAATCCAGGTAGACAGACCAGGGTTGCTTCAGTGGCTCCACATATCAGAAACCCAGATTCCTTTTGTCTTCATCAACAAATAACTTCCATCTCATATTCTAAAAATTATTCCAAAGTGCTCTCTCCAGCTTGGGAGCACACTCAAAACTTTCCCTTCCCTCTCTTTCTCCGCACCCCCTTACCCCTACCCCCCAGGCACATTACCTTTGCCTTTCTCTCTCCTAAGCTCCAAAGGCCCTTCTTTTGCTTCTGTAACTTGTTTACTGAGCCTATGAAGCCCAGCTGGCTCACTTCGATCACCTCTGTAACTTTCTAAAAAAACTTTCTCTTATGATTTGAATAAATAAAAAGTGTTCCAATCCTAGCTGTAATGTCTCCATTCCAGATAGCAAGAAGGGAGGTGGGGGACAAAACATACTCTGACACACCTTTCCTCATTCCAAAACACACACACACACACACACACACACACACACACACACACACACAGAGAGTCAGAGCTACATCTAGCTGCAAGGGAGGCTAGGAGATATATTTATCATTCTGGGTGACTTTAAACCCAGATAAAAATCAAGTAGTCTGTGTTTTATTTTTAAATACGTTTTTATTGATTTTCAGAAAGAGGAAGGGAGAGAGAAATAGAAACATCAATGATGAGAGAGAATCATCCATTGGCTGCCTCCTGCACACACTCTACTGGGGATTGAGCCTACAACCTGGGCATGTGCCCTGACTAGGAATCGAATCATGACCTCCTGGTTCATAGATGGACGCTCAACCACTGAGCCCACTGGCCGGGCAGGTGATCTGTTTTTGTAGAAGAGGAGGGGAAAGGATATAGGGAGACAGCTAGCAACCAGTCACATAGCCCTTGGAATAGAAAGGGATAATGATGCTGAAAGTTGGTGTGGGCATTAGGTCTGTTGCAGATAGCAACCGTGTATAATGGAGAAGGCCTTGTCACAGTACCTCTTTATTTTCTGGGCTTCAATTTTCTAGAAATAAAGAGCTTAAGACAGATTATTATTTAAAGGTGTTCAGAGTAGTTAAACTTTAATTCTATGACTTGAGGAAGTCATTAATGGAAGGGATTACTTTAGAGAATGCATGGTCTCAAGACTTTCAAAATAGTATGACAGAATTAATGTAGATGTTGTTATATTTGGAAGTGGAAGGTATAAATAGAGGGATCATTTTGAATCCAGTTCATTTGATCATGGGGCCCTTTTGGTGAAACATATGGTACTAACTACTGTTTTGCAAAACGTGTGATTTATAAGGACATACACCTAGTTTGCAGCAGTCGGGACTAGACAAATCTTTTTTATTTTTATTTATTATTTTTTGTTGTTGTTAATCCTCACCTGAGGATATTTTTCCATTGTTTTTTGTTGTTGTTGTTGTTTGTTTGTTTTTTGGGGTTTTTTTAGGGAGAGTGAAAGAGAGAGGAAAGACAGAAATATCAATGTGAGAGAAACACATTGATTGGTTGCCTCCAACCAGGGCCAGAGCCCAAGGAGCCTGCAACCACGATATGTTCCCTTGACCAGGATTGAACCCAGGACCCTTTGGTCTGCAGGCCGACACTCTACCCACTGAGCCAAACCAGCTAGGGCAGGACCAGATCAATCTTGATAAATTGCATAATGTGATATCAGAATATCACTTGTAAATTAGAGCACAGATGACTTGGAGAAAGCCAAGTGAATTTTTAAATCATGGTTTCTCAACAAATTATTAGTACTTAATGTCTTTTGGAACACCCCCTTTTTTAAAACAGCCTAATCTGGTTTAAATGGTAAAATTTGTGAAGTCAATGTGAATACTTAAAAAAAATACAAACCAACACCTAGAAATACTATTATACATTCTGAACAGATATGCCAAGCAATTACTTGTTAAAGGATTGGTGAATAAATTAGAATTAGGATGTGGAACGTGGATCTGAATTTTGAAGAAATTGATGGATATGCATAAGTTAAACCAAGAAGCTGAAGGAACAAAAAGTGGCTTGGCATATGATATTGGATTAAGGGCACATGGGATATAGCGAAGTCAGTTAAGTTTTGGAGTCAGTATATGCTATGAAGTGGTTAAGAACTCAGGCTCTGAAAAAAGATTGCTTTAAGTTTAAATCTTTGCTCCTTTGCTCACCAGCTAGTGCCATCGGGCAACTACCTTCTGAGCTTTGGTTTCTTCATTTATAAACTGAGGATAATGTATGCAAAGAGCTTATTTAGAATAGTGCGTAGGATGTAGTAAGGGTTTTGTAAATTTATGGCAATTATTTCTTTGTGTTTCCAGCATTTTGAATGGTGCCCAATATGGAAAAAATTGTTTAGCAGATTAATTACTGATTTGAACAGTGGGATTTATCCTCAGTTATTTCACATGGTATTCTGTTGAATATTTATTATGTGCCAACATTGTAGTAATTACTTTATATTATCTTTTTTTAAATTAAATCTTTATTGTTCAGATTATTACATTTGTTCCTCTTTTTTCCCCCCCATAACTCCCCTCCTCCCAGTTCCCGCCCCACCCTCCGCCCTCACTCCCCACCCACTGTCCTCATCCATAGGTGCACGATTTTTGTCCAGTCTCTTCCCGCATCTCCCACACCCCTTTCCCCCCCAAGAATAGTCAGTCCATTCCCTTTCTATGTCCCTGATTCTATTATAATCACCAGTTCATTCTGTTCATCGGATTATTTATTCACTTGATTCTTAGATTCACTTGTTGATAGGTGCATATTTGTTGTTCATAATTTGTATCTTTACCTTTTTCTTCCTCTTCCTCTTCTTAAAGGATACCTTTCAGCATTTCATATAATCCTGGTTTGGTGGTGATGAACTCCTTTAGCTTTTCCTTATCTGTGAAGCTCTTTATCTGACCTTCAATTCTGAATGATAGCTTTGCTAGATAAAGTGATCTTGGTTGTAGGTTCTTGGTATTCATCACTTTGAATACTTCTTGCCACTCCCTTCTGGCCTGCAAAGTTTCTGTTGAGAAATCAGCTGACAGTCGTATGGGTATTCCCTTGTAGGTAACTGAGTTTCTTTCTCTTGCTGTTTTTAAGATTCTCTCTTTATCTTTTGCTCTTGACATTTTAATTATGATGTGTCTTGGTGTGGTCCTCTTTGGATTCCTTTTGTTTGGGGTTCTCCGTGCTTCTTGGACCTGTAAGTCCATTTCTTTCACCAGGTGGGGGAAGTTTTCTGTCATTATTTCTTCAAATAGGTTTTCAATATCTTGGTCTCTCTCATCTTCTGGCACCCCTATAATTCTGATGTTGGTATGCTGAAGCTGTCCCAGAGGCTCCTTACACTATCCTCGCATTTTTGGATTCTTTTTTCATTTTGCTTTTCCTGTTGGGTGTTTTTTGCTTCCTCGCATTTCAGATCATTGACTTGATTCTTGCGCTCCTCTGGTCTGCTGTCGGGAGTCTGTATAATATTCGTTATTTCAGTCCGTGTATGCTTAATTTCTAGTTGGTTCCCCAATATAACATCGAGGATCTCATTAGTTTTCTTGTAGATCTCATTAAGTTTATCGGCGGCTTCTAAACAGTTCTTGAGAGACCTTAAAAGTGTGGTTCTGAACTCTATATCTTCCATTGACAATTTTGTCCTGTTTCTTTGTCTCCGCATTTTGTTATGCTTCCTTGGTGCACCCTCTAGTGGTCTTTGTGCGCAGTCCTATAGTTAAACCTTGATTGTTGTAGCTAATACCAGGGAGGGTTTGACCTCCAGGCCAAGTGGCTATGAGAATCAGCTGTGTCAGCAGTGAGAGAACTTCTGTCCTCTAGGGAGGTGCTAATCTAGCCTTTGCCTGAGGCTATCCGGCAAATGCCTCTGTGCAGGGCTTGGGCGGGGCGGGTCGCACAGGATCAACAGGGTGGGCCGGAGAGAGCAGTTATGGCGGCTCTCAGTCCTGTCCCCAGGGGCTCTGCCTCTCTGAGTCCCAGCACCCGCTGCAAACCTCGGAGAGAAAGCTGCACTCGCTCTGACCGAAGCCAGACAGTCCCGCTTCTCCCTTTTGAGTCTGGGTCCCTAAAGACTCGCCCGGATCTGGAGCTCAGAGTCTGCGACTCCCTCCCGATTGAAAATGCCAACCGCGCCCTCCGCCCTCGGCCGCCAGCCCGCTCCGCGCACTCCGCACCTCAGAATTTGACTTCAGCACTGCGCCTCCTCTGAGTGTCCGTATGCGTTTCTCTTTCCTCCTAGTTGTAGGACTTCCACTCAGCCAGCGTACCTGTGGTTCTGGGTGATGTCCCTTCCGTTTTTTAGTTTCACTTTTGAAGTAGTTGTTCAAGGCAGCAAACTCCTGCATTAACCTATGCCGCCATCTTGGTTCTCACTTTATATTATCTTAATTCAGTTTTATTACAATGTTAGGAAAATCTAATATTACCACTACTATTATCATTTTACAGATGAGGAAACTGAGGCATAGAGGAGTTAAGAACTTGTCACTATAGTAAAGTTGGGGTTCAAAGACAGTCAAAGTCCAACTTGAAATGCTATGCTCTTAAGTAATGCATTTTAAGCTACTCTGCCAATATGATCCCACTTTTCTTTGCTCAGATTATTTTCCCATTCCCTTTCAGCCCTTCCTATAAAAAAGTCATCTTGGCCCTAACTGGTTTGGCTCAGTGGATAGAGTGTGTCAGCATGTGGACCGAAGGGTCCCGGGTTCAATTCTGGTCAAGGGCACATGCCCTGGTCGTGCAGGAGGCCACCCATCTATGATACTCTCTCATTATTGATGTTTCTATCTCTCCCTCGCCATTCCTTTCTGAAATCAATAAAGATATTTTAAAAAGTCATCTTACATGCATTAGCCTTTTATCACAAATAATCAGATACTTTTCCTGATTTTTTTTATTAGTTTCTGAGAACCTAATGCTATAGGGAGTTTTTCTGATTTCTGTTGTTTTTTCCTATGGAAAGCTTGAGATTCAGTACATCTATAACTTTAAAGTACTAATTCTTTTAGGAGGAGATGAGGAGAATGTTTATTTTAGCCTCGAGGTTTTGAAAATACCCAAGTATTCATAAGACATGCGTTTTTTACATTGAATTAAGTCTATTATTAGACTTACTCATACATGTGTTTCTTCTTGTACCCATTTACTTAAGCCTTATTCTTTATACCCAATGTAAATTCTTTTTTGAATCCTTTGGTGACCTTATTTATCCTGAATTCCTTTGAATTCATGTGTCTTTATTGTTTATGTTTGGCACATAGGTTAATTCATTGAGAGTTAGGGATGCTTTAATATGGAGTTTATATAACTTTCTATAATAAATAATAACTTTCCTTCCCTGCTTTCCTTGTAGGCACAAGACGCTGGTCTTGGAGTATCAATTTTACTATGTGTCAGAGCTCTTCAACTCAGATCAGCTGAGGATGAAGAAATGAAGGCATCAGTTTGTAAAACAATTGCTTGTCTTTTACCAGAAGATTTAGAAGTTAGACGAGCCTGTCAGCTTACAGAATTCTTAATTGAACCCAGTGTGGATGGGTTTAATATGCTGGAGGAACTGTATATGCAACCAGATCAAAAATTTGATGAAGAAAATGCACCAGTTCCAAATTCTCTCCGATGTGAGCTCTTATTAGCTTTAAAAGCCCACTGGCCTTTTGATCCCGAATTTTGGGACTGGAAAACTTTAAAACGACACTGCCACCAACTTCTAGGACAGGAGGCCTCAGATTCTGATGATGATCTAAGTGGCTATGAAATGTCTATAAATGACACAGATGTTTTAGAGTCATTTCTTAGTGACTATGAGGAAGGTAAAGAAGATAAACAATATAGAAGAAGAGATTTGACAGATCAGCCCAAGGAGAAAAGAGATAAAAAACCCACTGGTTCTTCTGAAAGATACCAGAGGTGGCTTCAATATAAATTTTTCTGTTTGTTATGTAAGCGGGAATGTATAGAGGCCAGAATTCTTCATCATTCTAAGATGCACATGGAAGATGGAATTTACACTTGTCCAGTTTGTATTAAAAAGTTCAAGAGAAAAGAAATATTTGTTCCTCATGTGATGGAACATGTTAAAATGCCACCAAGCAGAAGAGACCGTTCTAGAAAGAAATTACTGCTGAAAGGCTCTCAAAAGGGAATTTGTCCCAAGAGTCCCTCTGCAGCCCTGGAGCAAAATCAATCATCGAATGAACAAGCCAAAGGAGAGTCTCATGAATATGTCACATTCAGCAAATTAGAAGATTGCCACCTGCAAGACAGAGATTTGTATCCATGTCCTGGCACAGACTGTTCCCGTGTGTTTAAGCAATTTAAGTACTTAAGTGTACATCTTAAAGCTGAACACCAAAATAATGATGAAAATGCCAAGCACTACTTGGATATGAAAAATAGGAGAGAGAAATGTACTTATTGTCGACGACATTTCATGTCTGCATTTCACCTGCGGGAGCATGAACAAGTGCATTGTGGTCCTCAGCCTTATATGTGTGTATCTATAGATTGCTATGCTCGGTTTGGATCAGTGAATGAACTACTTAACCATAAACAAAAACATGATGATCTGCGTTACAAATGTGAATTAAACGGCTGTAATATTGTTTTCAGTGACTTGGGACAGCTTTACCACCATGAAGCACAACACTTTAGGGATGCATCTTACACGTGCAACTTCGTTGGCTGTAAAAAGTTCTATTATTCCAAAATTGAATATCAGAATCACCTCTTAATGCATAATGTTGAAAGTTCAAATGAAGATGTGAAGAAATCAGTGAAACTTGAGGAACCTGCAACAGGTGAAAAACCCCATCTACTTGACCAGACTGATAAATCACATTTACCTGAGGATCTTTTCTGTACAGGATCAGCTAGTTCCCAAATAGAAACTGCAGAAAATCTGAAAGAAAACAGTGACAGTAATTCTAGTGATCAGTTAAGTCATAGCTCTTTAGCTTCTATGAATGAAGAGTTAATTGACACATTGGATCACTCTGAAACCATGCAGGATATATTATTATCTCATGAGAAAGTCTGTGTGTCCTCCAATTTAAAAGAAAAATGTCCCAGTGTAAGAGTTTGTTTTGATGGGACTAAGTTTACCTGCGGTTTTGATGGCTGTGGTTCCACTTACAAAAACGCAAGAGGGATGCAGAAGCATCTACGAAAGGTACATCCATATCATTTTAAACCCAAAAAGACGAAAGATCTCTTTCCCTGTTTGGATAATGAACACAGTCAAACAACTGTAAAGTTTGATGCAGAGCCTAAACCCAGCTCAGATACAAACAGTGACTCCCCAGATGAAGGTCCAGATCACAATATTCATGCTAAATGTAAACGAGAACATCAAGGTTATTCTTCAGAAGCCTCCATTTGTGCTTCTAAAAGGCCATGTACAGAGGATACCATGTTGGAACTTCTGTTGCGCTTGAAACATTTAAGCTTGAAAAACTCAATAACACATGGCTCTTTCTCAGGGTCATTGCAGGGGTACCCATCCAGTGGTGCTAAGTCTCTTCAATCGGTTTCATCTATCACAGACCTTAATTTTCAGAATCAAGATGAAAATATGCCAAGTCAGTACCTTGCACAGTTGGCAGCTAAGCCTTTTTTCTGTGAGCTTCAAGGATGCAAATATGAATTTGTGACCAGAGAGGCTTTATTGATGCATTATCTTAAAAAGCATAATTATTCAAAAGAAAAAGTCCTCCAGTTAACCATGTTTCAACATCGATATTCTCCATTCCAGTGTCATATTTGCCAGAGGTCATTTACAAGAAAAACACACCTTAGGATTCATTATAAAAATAAACATCAAATTGGCAGTGACAGAGTAACTCACAAACTATTAGATAATGAAAAATGTGATCATGAAGGCCCATGTTCAGTTGACAGGTTGAAAGATGATTGTTCTGTCGAACTTGGAGGTGATCCCAACAGAAACCCTGAGAAGCCACACTGTCATTCCAAAAAGGATGAATGCTGTTCAGAGACAGATTTGGAGTCGTCTTGTGAAGAAACAGAAAGCAAAACATCTGATATTTCATCACCAATAGGTTGCCATAGAGAAGAACAAGAAGGAAGAGAGGGGAGAGGTAGCAGGAGAACTGTTGCTAAAGGAAATCTCTGCTATATTTTGAATAAATACCACAAACCATTCCATTGTATTCATAAAACTTGTAATTCCTCATTCACCAATCTAAAAGGCTTGATTCGCCATTACAGAACTGTACATCAGTACAACAAAGAACAGTTATGTTTAGAGAAAGATAAAGCAAGAACCAAAAGGGAACTTGTCAAATGTAAAAAGATATTTGCTTGCAAATATAAAGAATGTAACAAACGCTTCCTGTGTTCCAAAGCTCTTGCTAAGCACTGTACTGACTCTCATAATCTAAACCATATTACAGAGCCTAAAGTGCTTTCTGATGCTGAATCTGCAGCAAGGTTTTCCTGTAACCAGCCTCAGTGCCCTGCTGTTTTTTATACATTCAGCAAGTTGAAGCACCACTTGATGGAACAGCATAATATTGAAGGAGAAATACATTCAGATTATGAAATTCATTGTGATCTTAATGGCTGTGGCCAGATTTTCACCCATCGCAGTAATTATTCTCAACATGTCTATTACCGACATAGGGACTATTATGACGAGCTGTTTAGAAGTCAGAAAGTGGCAAATGAAAGGCTACTAAAGAGTGAAAAGGTATGTCAAACAACTCTCACTCAGGGGCATGAACATCAGACTACCAGGAGGTCATTTAATGCTAAGGCTAAAAAATGTAGCTTAATCAAAGATAAGAAAACTCCAATTACTTTCAAAACAAGAGCTGAAGCCCTCCATATGTGTGTAGAGCATTCTGAGCACACACAGTACCCCTGCATGGTTCAAGGATGCTTCTCTGTGGTGAAGTTGGAGAGTAGCATAGTGAGGCATTACAAACGTACCCATCAGATGAGTAGTGCCTATTTAGAGCAACAGATGGGAAATCTTGTCATTTGTGTTAAGTACGGTACCAAAATTAAAGAGGAACCCCCTTCTGAAATAGAGCCCTATATTAAAAAAGAAGATGGGAGCTGTGAATCAGAGCACATAAAGCACAGCCACTACCCAGGTGACTATAGCATACCTGTCCAGAGCACTGATTCCCTTAATCCAGGTGAAAGGGATGAAGGTCAGAAAGGATGTACAGAAAACAACCAAGTATTTGAGGCAGATACCCTGCTTTACAGAGGAACTTTGAAATGCAGCCATAGTTCAGAAACCACTTCTTTGGAACAATGTAATATAGTTCAGCCTCTCCCATGTAAAATAGAAAATTCCATACCTGATCCTGATGGAACTGAAAATGGAACTTACTTCACAAGTTTCCAGCTGCCTTTACCAAGGATCAAAGACTCAGAAAGTGGGCAGCAAACTTTAGGGCAAGAAGACACTGTAAAAATTTCAACCCAGGTCCCAAAAGAGAATTTTAGGAAGCACCCACATCCCAGATCATTTGATTTGAAGACTTATAAACCTATGGGATTTGAATCTTCATTTCTGAAGTTTATTCAGGAAAGTGAAGAGAAAGATGATGATTTTGATGATTGGGAGCCTTCAGAGCACTTAACCTTAAGTAGTTCTTCACAATCCAGTAATGACTTAGCAGGGACTGTTACAGTAAATAATATGGTGAATGACAACAACCCTGAAGCTGACATACCTCATTCTTCCAGTGACTCTGCAATTCATGAGAACCTGACTGCAATCCCACCTTTAATAGTAGCTGAGACAACAACAGTTCCTTCCTTGGAAAACCTGAGGGTTGTATTGGACAAAGCATTAACAGACTGTGGAGAGCTTGCCTTAAAACAGCTTCATTATCTTCGGCCAGTGGTTGTCCTTGAAAGATCTAAGTTTTCCACACCAATTTTAGACTTGTTTCCAACAAAAAAGACAGATGAGCTTTGTGTAGGAAGTTCCTAAATAGCAATTTTGTTTTCAAAACAGACTGGCTCCAACACTGCAACATGGGACAATTGCCAACTCGAACAAAGGCTGAGAACCAGCCATACCATTGTTTAAGGTAGATTAGGCTGTGTATTTACATGAATGTATAATATCTATGTCAGCACTATCAGCTGAGTCCATTAGCTCTCCAGTTGGTTTATTGATTGGGTTTTTTTTTGTTTGTTTGTTTATTAAAAGTAAGAAATGGAACTGTACTCTTGTTTGGTGCTAATTAATACATCAAAAATATATTTGGGGCTTCCTTTTTCAAATTAAGTGTGCATGATTGTAAATGGAAAAAATACTAAGATCCCAGGGTGGGAGGGCTAGGGATATGGAGTTCTTACTTGACTTGAATGTGCACCTGAGGGTGCTTTGTGTAATATATTGTACACTACAGCATCTTATATTTTTTGAGTTGAGTTTCAATAAATTACAATTTTTCACCCATTTCTTGTTTACTCCTAAAGAGTTTTCATCCCACACATAAGCTGGAAGTGCACTTGTATTTTCTGGAGTGTGCATTTCTATTTTTAACGAGTCTATTCAGATCAAGCTTTTTTTAAAGTGACTATTGTCTTAAAAATTTTTTGTGGAAAGAACATTTTTACATTGAGTAATTAGCTTTGGGAGTTAAAATAGCTCCCACAAGAGGATGCCTGGGTAGAAAGGAGAGGGTATGCCAAGGAGAACATGAAGGGCACAGCAAATTCAGAGGTACGAAGTCCTGTGTCCAGGGGACTACAAATAATCTGACATGCTGGCAGTAGAAGGAGAGCAGGGAGCACCCAGGTGAATGAGATTACTGTAGAAATAGGTGGGCAGGAACCAAACCATGAACACTGATGATTTTGCCTTTGAAGGACTTTATTCAAAATAACAATTTATAGATCACTTTAAATGAGTGTGATTTGAGGGGCTGAAATGGAATAGATAATAAGGCTGCTGAAGTAATTAAGGCAAACTTAGTGAGAGTATTTTTGACATTTGCAGAAGGAAAAATAAATGAAATTGAGAAATTTTAAGAGTATTGTTGGGCCTAGGCTGATATTGCTCAGTGGTTAGAGTGTCAGGCCACGCACCATAGGGTCTCGGGTTCAATTCCCAGTCAAGGGTATGTACTTGGGCAGGTCCCAGTTGGGGTGCATGTGGGAGGCAACCAATCAATGTGTCTCTCACATTGATGTTTCTTTCCCCCTCCTTCCCTCCCTCTCTTCCTTCTACACTCTAAAAATCAGTGGAAAAAATATCTTTGTGTGAGGATTAACAAAACAAGTGTTGGTTCTTTGAGAATGAGGAAAACATTTTGAGGAATATGTGAAGTGATGCAACCAATTGAGGTGGGAATAAAAAAGGAAGGAATGGGCCCTGACTGGTTTGGCCCAGTGGATAGAACGTTGGCCTGCAGACTCAAGGGTCCCAAGTTCAATTCTGGTCAAGGGCATGTGCCTTGGTTGCGGGCACATACCCAGTGGGGAGTGTGCAGGAGGCAGCTGATCGATGTTTCTGGCTCTCTATCTCTCTCCCTTCCTCTCTGTAAAAAATCATATATATATATATATATATATATATATATATATATATATATATATATAAAAGGAATGGGTTTCTGGGAAGAAGGTGGAAAACCAAGATGAGTTTGGTCTTTGGATGTGTTGAGTTTCAGTGTACTGTGGAACATCTGTAATGACAAGGAAAGCGATGTGTTCTTATAAATGGAATAGCTTTATTCTCTGTTCCTCATGAAATTTTCAACCACTTTTATTAGCTAGCAATGAAATGACTCAAACATTCCTAACATCCCTTTATTATGCTGTGGTTAGTATTTCTCTGACCCTTAAACCTTGTTGCCTTGTTTTGTCAGCTCTTTGGGCATTTCATTTTGCCACCTTCTCACCCTATGTCTCACCCTACAGGGTACCCCCTGTACCCAAGTTGTTGCTTGGCTCAGATCACAGTAACAGGATTATCAAAAATTTGTTGAAAGAAAAAGTGGCAGGAACTGGCACATCTTAGAGGCTGAGGCCACTGCTGACTCCTTGAGATCTTGAGCTAATCTCTTCTGTGGGCTTCAGTTTCCTCACTTACAAAGTAAGGAGATACAGATGCTTGTGGAGAGTGGCTACAGTGTTTGGACAGGTTCAAGCCTCGGACTAATGAGAGGGCACAGTCCTCTCGTGGCCACGTGCAAGTCCCAGCTTGGAGGGCAGAGCCCTCCCAGCACAATTATAACCAACAACTATAGTGGTAAGCTTGAACCTATGGTCCGAACACGTGGCCCACGTGTCTGAGTAATATGGGCTTAATAGCGTTCAGGTGCATGTAGTTGAGTAGGATCAAAACCTTCTTGACCACACCCTTACTTTGCCTCATGGAATCTGGCTATAAATAAAGACACCCATGGTGCTGTCACTAGCTCTCCATCAGAGAGGACAGTGTCCCACCCAGACCCAGCTTTTATTCTCTTGTCTGTCTTTTCTCAATCCTTCACTGCCCCCTCTCAGGGTCACCAAACCTGGCTGAGCTGGCACGGCACATAAGGCGCCCAATGGGCTGAGTGTGCCATGGGAAACAACTGGTGGCCATATTTTAAAAATTCCTCATACTAGAGATTTTTAACCAGGAACAAGAGAAAACTGCTAATTTGCTTAAGACTAAACTATATTTATTCAGCCACACCTAAATCCCACCCACTGGAAGGACCAAGTGAGTCCCCTTGCAATGGAACCAAACCCTAATTTTGAGAATCCAATTAAAAATTTGCTTCAAGTACTTAGGATCAAATGGTTGATCCTAACATTTCCTATTCTAGTTGGAGCAGCTTGCTTCACTTGATTTTTATTGAAAACAGTGTTTTGTATTAGAAGCAGCATGTGTGACTATATGAGAATACAGAAAGCCAAAGGGTTATATTTGTAGCTTTTAGGTACCATTATTTTTCTTGATGTCTCTGGGACTTATTCCAGAGTTGGAAATATTGACTTTGTTTTCAAAACCTTTTTCAATATAAAAATGATGGGTAGAAATAGAGGGTGCCAAGTACTTTCATTCTTTTTATCCAGACTTCTCTTGCTTCAGTGTCTCCCCATGTTCATGACACCTGTATGGTGTTAAAGAGAGGGTGGAAAACAATGGGAAGAAAGTTTCTGATGAGCTTTCCTAGGGATTCCATCCCCAATGTATCCTTTCTCAGTCCCAGATTGCCTACTTCAGAGTTGCACTGCCAAAGACATAGTCTTAGAGGACAGATTTAGTCATTAACCAAATAAATATTTAAGTACACACTTATTTAAAGATAGTTTCAGATGCTTTGGATGTAAAAATACCAAAGTAGGTTCATCAAGGCATCTGCTGTTGTGGAACTTCAATGTGAAGGCTGGGGTAGCTTAAACACTGTTAAAGTGTGGCAGTAGGCCAGCAGCATGGGCATCACCTAGGAGCTTGTTAGAAATGTAGAATGTCCAAAATTTCTGGATCAAATCTGCATTTTAACAAGGTCTTCAGATTATTCATAGGCACAGAAAAGTCCTAGGAGCAATGGGCTAGAGTACAAAGTGGGATGTTCTATGAGAATTCAGGATAATTAACACTTTTTTTTAGCACTTTACATAAAATTACCTTGTTGAATGTTTGTAACTCCATGAAGTTGGTACTGTTATCCTTATTAGATAGGCAAAAGCTTTTAGAGTTGAAGGGTCTTGCCTAGCCAATAAAAACTAGAAAGAGGTGGAACCTAGTTTCCAGTCTCTTCTGATTGGATGAATATCAGAGAGGGGTACTTGCATGCAGGAAGTAAGATGTAAAGTTGCAGGTGGTAAAGTACCCAAAATACCAAAGTTCTCAGTGTATTGTTTGGGAAAGTGAATAGTGGGAAATAAAGTTTGAAGTGTAAGTAAAAGCCAGGTTCTGCAACTCCAACTCCAGCCATATGTCCAGTATTGACATTTCCTCATGTGAGGGAAGAGATGGAAAACTCGTGCGTATTATTTCTGTAACATGTAACCTGTAAAAAGGTCAACTTAAAGAATCTAAAAGTCAGAAAAATTGCTCCGTCCCCTGTCCTTCCCACCTCCCACCCCACAGTAGACTGATGCCTTCTGGCTTTGTACTACAGATTCAGGGCAACACTCCTCTTGCATAAAGCTGAGTCTAGAAAGAGTATCTGCAGGAATAGATTGTGACAGACTTCATTTAGAGGTCTGAACCACTTTGAGGAAGGTAACCAGGATAGTCACATTTAATCTGTCAACCTGTATTTGGTACGTTTAGCTTGGAAAAGAAAAGACAGGAGGCACAGGAAAGCTGTAGCCAAGTATTTACAAAGCACATACCATCACTAGCTCCTGGGGATTAGAGTGTTGAACATGTCATGGTGAGTTTCCTGCATCATGGAGATTATAGTCTAGTAAGGAAGATAGACATTAAATGAAATACTAAAAGTGGTTAAGTAAAAGTGCTGCAATAGAAGCTTTGCCTGTGATGGGAACCAAAAAGAGGACAGGAAAAGCTTCTTTGAGGAAGTGGTGTTTAAACAGAAATTCAAAGAATTAATAGGAGTTGGCCAGAGAGGATAATCCAATTATGTGCAAAGGTTTTGTGGTGCAACAGCTTGGTATGGTAGTGACATTTGCAAGTCTAGTTGAAAGAAAAAGTGGGAAAGGGAAAGGAGAGGGTTGGATAGGTAAGCAGGAACCAGGTATTTTAGTGCCTTATAACCCATGTTCTAGATTTCAGATTTTGTTTGAAAGTCAACCTATTGAAGGCTCAAAAGTAAACCTTGCTTATGTCATAAGTTGCCATGTGTAAGTAAAAAAAGCCCTAATAGGGCATAGGCATGATGTTGAAGACTACTAAATAGACACAACCGTGTGATGGCTGGTTGGCTAGGTGAATGGATGACACTTAAGGTGGGCTGAGATAAATTCTTGGTCATTGGAGTTGTTCAGGTATCCAAGTGGGAAATCAAACAAATGGGTTTTTTGGCCTAGATTCTCTTTGAGACATCATATATTATTGAGATTTACAATACCTTGTATTTGATCATAAATATCACTACAAATAATAGTTGCCCTTATCTAAAAATTATCAAATTCTCATTACAGCTCCTCAAGGTAGGAATAACTCCCACTTTACAAATGAAGAATTGAGTCCCAGATTAATAACTTTCCCAAGGTAACAAGGTTAGTAATAGTTGAACCCAGATCCATTATACTCTCAAAGACCTCATAACAGCTACTAGTATAAACAAAGTTTCTATACAAACTAGTACACAAATATGGTAATTAATAGGCATTTGATGAGTGAACAATTTAGTCTGGAATAGATATCTGGAATTCTTCTAGGGGGACTTTGCATTCACTTAAAAATATTTTAATATGTGCTATGTGCCAAGCACTAGGGATAAAGTCAATAAAATGGACATGGTCCCTGTCTTTCTTGAATTTACAATAGATGAGAAAAACCTGTATTACACCAAAAATGACACAAATCACTATGGTCGTGTTAAGTGCTTTGAAAGTAAAGTATTAGGTGCATTGTAACGGGGATCTAATTGAGTGGGGAGTCTTACATTATTCAGCTGTCACATCCCTATTTTTCCCCAAAAAGTTTCTTGTTATCATTCTCTGGTTTCTTACCTATGTTTTTAACCTGTTATAGTCAAATCCCAAGCCTTTTCTGAGTAACTTTAGCCCTTACTAAAAAGGATTCTGGCTACAGTCAATTGCTAGCAGAGTATGGGCTTAACATCCATAGCAGTCACTCCTAAATTACTTCTCCCTGACACAAGTACTATATTTCCAACAGCATTGTAGACTCCATTTTCTGGAAGTGTCTCTGACACCTCAAGCAACTTATCATACCGCCTCTTCCTGGAAGAACAAAGCAATTATTCCTTCCCCACCCAGCTTCCCTATTCCTGTTGTTTCAGTCAACCACAGTGAACAACTTGGAGTAGCACCAGACAATGTTTTCTAAAAATCATTCGTCATAACTGATCCTTTCTTTCCTTATTGTGCCCCTCCCCACTTGGTGCAAACTCTCTTGTATTCTTGCTGTGTGTGAACTATCTTTTTCCATGTAAGCTTTTGGGGAACAGATCATACATTCTATATTTTCACATCGCCTTGCTGAGAAGATAGGTACTAATCAGTAAATAACTGATTTGATAACACACCAAATAGATTTTAGTGCAACATGCTGTTTACAAAAGTGTTTAGAAAATGATGCCACTTTTCCCCTGATATAAATTGTTGAGGTGGAATGCCCTTCTGTAAAAAGATAAGCAAAATGAGGATCAAATGTGAAAAGTCTTCCTAAAGATCACAATTTCTTAAACAATTATAACACATGAAAAAAGGGGATGCTACAAAATGATCCAGTTATGATCTCTCTCCACATTTACCAGGTAAACTATTCACTCTTTAGTAAAGCCCTCTCTAAATCCCGTCTCCTCAGATGTCCACGTAGTCTCAATTGTCTCATTTTCATGTGAAAATATTGTGCATTCAATGGATTGTTGGAAATTATCTATACACTGTCCAAGAAGGTAACCACTAGCCACACATGGTTTCTTAAATTTAATTAAAATTAAATAAAATGTAAAATTCAGTTCCTCTGCCACAGTATACACATTTCAAGTGACTAGTAGCTACCATATTGGACAGGATGTATTTCCATCTTTGTAGAAAGTTCTATTGGACAGTGCTGTGCTACAGCTAGGACTTGTCAAGATCAATGAAAACAATATGACCAAACTGAAAACACGGGCAGTCAGTACCTGGCTGGTTTTGAGTGAGAAGGTTCACTGGGTGAGTGGGAAGCAAGCGGATTTTTGGGACAGTGACATCACAAAGCACAGCTCACAGGGGCTCTAGAACACCTGGGCTCCCAGGCCACTTTCCTTAACTCATATTTAGGGTCCTGAAGACTCTGAACATGTAGCTCTGGAGCTGCTGTCTTATTAAAATGCCAACATCTTCACCTTCATCTTCTATCTGGGACATCATAGATTATGCCTCTCTGAGCTCAATATGGAATTGGCTCCAAGCAACTTTTCTGGGACAGACTAGTGTGGCTCAGCAAACAAATTTGGGGCTAATAGATAATCTTGCTCCAGTTCTGCAAGTTGCCCTCGGGATTTTCTTTCTTATTTTCTTGGCAGTAGGACTATATGCCTTATGGAAACGAAGTGTTCGGTCAATTCAGGTTATACTCTTGTTAGAGAAATTTAAATAGTTATACATTGAAAGCTGATTAATTCTTTCCCCATATTGCTACCATTCTGTCTTAAGACCATGCAGATGGGCAAGGGTGAACTCGTCTCTGAAGGTTTTTTAGTTGGTTGAAACTAAATTATCCTTAAAAACTTCCCCCAATTAGGTTTTGAGCATAAGAATGCTTTCTCACAATTGTCTTTGGCTTGTCTTATAGCAGTGGTTCTCAACCTTCCTAATGCCGCGACCCTTTAATACAGTTCCTCATGTTGCAGTGACCCCCAACCATAAAATTATTTTCGTTGCTACTTCATAACTGTAATTTTGCTACTGTTATGAATCATAATGTAAATATCTGATATGCAGGATGTATTTTCATTGTTACAAATTGAACATAATTAAAGCATAATGATTAATCACAAAAACAATATGTAATTATATATGTGTTTTCCAATGGTCTTAGGCGACCCCTGTGAAAGGGTCATTAGACTGTTGCCTTGTAGTAAAGTAGATCAAACAAGTTCACAACCTGAAAAGGCAGCCTTACCCCCAAATTTATTTATTTATTTATTTATTTATTTATTTATTTATTTATAAATGTTTTTATTGGTTTCAGAGAGTAAGGGAGAAGGAGAGATAGAAACATCAATGATGATCGAGAATCATTGATTGGCTGCCCTCTGCACGACCCCCACTGGGGACTGAGCCCACAGCCCAGTCATGTGCACTGACCTAGAATGGAACTGTTATCACCTGGTTCATGAGTAGACGCTCAAGCACTGAGCAACACCAGCCAGGCACCCCCAAATTTATTTGGTCACTGATCCATCTTTGAGTATCTACTATGTGCCAGATGCCATTCGGGGTAGCTTTTCTAGAATAGGCACTGCGAGTATGACTAGGATTTTGGGTTCTTACTGTGCCATTGCTTTGTAACTGATGAGGCATGAATAGTCAGTCATTTAGTCATCATGGTGTTTTCATTATTTCCTTGTTTTAACAAGATAGGGTTCCATAAGTATACAGTGGCTCTTTTTGGTAAGAGGAGTATAATTGGCTGGGATTATGAGAAACATTTAGGATTTTAGATATTTCTGTGTAATCACCTAAAATACCTATATTTACAATATAGTCAGAATGCTTTGAGAGTCCCAACAATTTCATGACATGAAGTTATTTTCATATGGAAAACAAAAATGAGGTGACGTGAGGTTCAGTGGAAATGAAAGGAGATAGGGTTTTAAAAAAGATTGTCTTAAAGAGTGACTGGTTTACTTGGCAGACGCTAAAAGAAATTATTACCAAATCATTTTACAGCATGTCACTACTGTTGAGGAACCATGGTCATATGCATTCTCTTAATCTTTCAAACCCTGGATTGTAGGCAGGGCAGGGATTATCATCTCAATTTTATAGGTGAGGAAATTTGGTTATCACCTACCCACGTTGACAGAGACCAGAAAAGCTGAGATTTGAACCCAACTTTTAGGATTCAAATTCAATTCTTTTCCAAAATCTCATTTAACATAAGCTGACTTAAATCCCAATATGGATATGTATGTATATACATATTCACATACACACATTATAACCAGATAATACAAGGCAAAAAACCAAACTCTATCTGTAGTTCTGAGTTCTGCTCTTGTATGGTTAATGCTTAGCTCAATCAGAAAGACGAATTTACAGCCCTCCACAAACCTCAGCCAAGAAAAAGCGGTAGTGTAATGAACAGAATGGTAAATAGCAGGGGCGCTGAAGTCGCCTGCTGGGGCTTAAATTTTGGTTCCACCACTTGCTGTGTGACCAAGAGCAATCACTTAGCCTCAGCCCATTTCCTTAACTGTAAGATGAGTTTGCTAACAGTGCCTTCCTCAGGGTTGTTGTGAGGACTGAAGGAGTTACTACTGTATATATAAAGCTTAGCACATAAATATCCAATAAGCAAGTAGTGCTGGTATTACAAGGAAAAAAGATTGTTTGTTTTTTATTCTGGCAGGAATCTGTCCTGGTACATTAAAAGTTTTTGCCATGACCAGGAAATCCAGTTTTTTAGACCACTGTGTCCTGAATATACATGTAAGTCTGAATTCCTGGATTCCAATACTGGCTCTACCATTTCCAAGTATATGACCTTGGACAATGACAGGGTCCAAAATGGAAGGTAACAAAATGGCTATTCAGTTGTGTGTTTTTGTTTGTTTTTTGTTTTTTACATAATTAGGTCACGCACAGGCAAGGAAACTCCTAGCAAAGAGCCCTGCATGTGGCAAACTTTTGGCAAAGGGTATCTATTATTATAATCTTTATTAAGTAAATGCAAATAATAATCCCTGACCTGCCTACTACTCTATTTTGTGGTGAAAATCAAAAGATGAAATAGGGGCAAAGACGTTTTGATAAACAAGGCTTGGAAAAGGAATGAGGGATTATTGTTACCACTCAGTTTTTGTCTTATTCTGCATCTATAGTAAACTGGCATTTCACGTGAATAAACAAGTAACGTTCAACTTCTGTTGTTTTATTTTAGAGTCTGTTGTTGTTTGTAATCACACTCTACAAACTTTACAAGAAGGGCTCAGAGTTTTTGGAGGCTTTGCTGGTCAACCCAGAAGGGATTCGTCTCCCAATTCAAGACAAAAGTATCCTCCTGTCCTTGGGTCTGCAAGAGAAAATTTTGAAACAACTTCAGATGGTGGAAAGCAAAGTGAAGAACCTGGAGGGGATGATAATTTCTCAAAAACCTGCCACGAAGAGGGATTGCTCCTCTGAGCCCTACTGCAGCTGCTCCGACTGCCAGAGTCCCTTGCCCACATCAGGGTTTACTTCCACATCTGAAATCTGATGGACTCCAGTCTTTCCCAGACAAGCGCCGTTTCCCTTATGTGTGCAGTGGTGTACCAATAAAGGTAGAGAACTGTATTGAAATTACCCTACAAGGCCTGGCTCTCTATTCAGTAGGGCCCAACTTTTTCTTGTGTGTTGGGGTAATATTGGGAAGGGTGGTGGTTTAAAATGTCTCTGGGATTGTGGTGCCCGCTCATCAGGCTGGAGACCCGAATCTAGGGACTGGGAAAAGAAGGGAGAGAGGTCATGGATATGGCCTTCAGCTCCATACCAAAGAGGTTGGGTTGAATATAATAAACAGCAAGAATGTGCCGTTGAAGGGTGATGCTGTGGACTGTCCTGTAGAGGTAGGCTGGCCCTTGTGCTGGTCTTGGGTATAAATGAACTATTTGGCCCAGGAGTTTCCCTGCATTAATTACTCAGAAGTGGGCAAGGGTTGGGGTGGACATAAAGGAGACTGTTTAACTTTATCCATCTTTTGCTGATACTTCCTCTGTGCTGAGCAGTGTGATAATTCTTGGGAATCTGTCCTGAGTGTTTCAGGAGCTCTCGGTTTGGCTGGCTGGACAGGTAATTTCAGAACTTGACTTTAGGGGAACTCTCATGTGAATCAGTTTGGCAGCGCCTTGGCACACTCAGTTGTTTAAAGCATCATCCCAATGTGCCAAGGTTGCAGGTTTGGTTCCGGTCAGGGCACATACAAGGATCAACACTATGACACAATTTTCACAAGTATGGGGAGATGGTAGCTAATCTTTATTGGGCAAGCCAGGCACATTGCTAAGATATTTACATGATTTTTCTTATTTGGTCCTCACAATATAAGGAAGCAAATACTATTATTCTCATTTTACTGATTGGAAACTGATGGACAGAGAGGTTAAGCAACTTGCTAACATATGGTACAGCTATGACCAGGACTCAAGCAGCCTGACTAAATGTGCACTCTTAGCCACAAAGTTTGGAGCTTCTGTGAGATTTTGGACCAACTGCAGCAGGCTGGCTGGACCTAGACAGATGAAGACAAGAAGACTGAAGAGGGCATAGCAATGACAGACCAAGGGAGAGAGAATTTTGAAAAAGTGTTTATCCTCTCATATTTTAAGTTAATATCTAAAAGTTTTCATCATTCATTTAAATAGTTGCAATGGAGCCCTAGCTGGTTTGGCTCAGTGGATAGGGCGTGGGCCTGTGGATTGAAGGGTCCCGGGTTCGATTCTGGTCAAGGGCACGTATCACAGTCGCAGGCTCCTACCAGGCCTAGGCCCTGGTCGGGCCTCATGCAGGAGGCAACCAATCAATGTGTTTCTCTCACAGTGATATTTCTGTCTTTCTCTTCTCTCTCTAAAAATCAATGGAAATATCCTCGATTAAAAAAGTAGTTGTAATGCATGTAAATTCTGGCAAATTATAAATAATGACAATTTAAGATAAAATTGTAAAATTACTTTTTATAATGTATCCAACAGAATCCACATAACAACTGAATAACCACTATCACCCATTTAAAATTCACAAATAAGCTCTTTAATATTTGTCATTTCTACATTTTCTTTTATCATTTCTAATTTACATTTATATTCCACTTCCCCATTAAATGTTATCAGAATGTAACTCTTTGTTAGTAAAACCTTTAATTGATCCTTGTTTGAGATAAAAATATGTACCTATTAGGAGTAGAATTTTTTTAATGTTCCTGTAATTATCATTACAATTAATGATTAAAAATCTGTGCAAAATGATACGATTACATTTAATAATACATAAACATAAAATGTAAAACACTACTGAAAAAGTATTTCTCAGTGAGATAGGGCTTCCTCACCAATTAACTCATCATGTGTCTGAATGACTACTTATTACTAATAGATTCATTTTTTTGTTTTTGTAGATATAGTGCTGAGAAATATTACTCCACAAATAGGAATGCTAGTTTTCTAATAGGCATGTCAATCAATTCTTTAACTTCCTTCTCACTTATATACCACAAATCAAATACTGTCCCTTCATTAGCTGACAGTTCAATTAGGTCCACCACTAATTTTGTTGAAAGCAAAGAACTGAAAATATTTTGACTTGCAAAACAATTTGTTATCCTGTCATTAGAGACCATCACTTTCTCGATTGGCATTTAATTATGTAATTACTCTCATTTAGAAGCATTTCGGAAAAGTTGGGAAATTCAAGGGAGTGTTCATTTCCACACATAATTAGCACTACAATTTCACTGTAATTTAAATATATTTTAGTTGCAGATTTAGCTCAATTCATTGTAAATAATAATTATGCACAGTAGCAACGCCACTCGGTCAATCCAAGTAACCAAGTCAGATTTATCTTCGGTCAGGAAATACTTCACTTGTCAAGTCAAACCAATGTGTTAACAGGCGTCCCCGTGACCACATTTCACTCCTGAATTCCAAGACAGACATGGCACTGTGCTTTGATCGGAGTTTGTCCCTACATCAAGGCAGGCCCTTCCACTTTGCTCCAGAGCACTCTCTCTCTCAGGCAAAATGCCGCCTTGGACTCGCCTGAAGTGGAAGAGGCGAGATTTGGAATGAAAATCTCATCACTACCGCCCATTCTCTACCACGCCTGAATTCAGATACCCCGACAGGCCGAAACACGGCACTGACAACGCCTAGCCTCTCTGTTGACTATTCCTTTAGTCTGAAGGTATCCCGGGATGAACATACCACAATCCGAATAGCATTAGTTAGAGGAATGGCCTCTAGAGCCTGAGACGTCCGCTCCTCCCTGGTTCTTCCCAGCTACTTCGGGGCGGGAGCGGCGGTCCCCTCTGCCTTAGTGCCCGCTCGGCCCCCTACCAGTGGGCTGGTCCTGGCGGGGAAAGACGGCTCAGGTCGCGGCCCAGCAGGGCAAGCCCCGAAGCGAAGAGATGCAACTGCGGATCTGGAAGCTAGAAAGCAGCTCCGGAGGGAAGCCGGAAGCCTCGGCCGGCCCTCGGCAAGGAGCTGAAGGGGAAACACGTTGGTGTGCAGCACAGCGTGACCAGGTCGCCGGCCGGAGCTGGGGGTTGGCGGAGGCCGGAACGCGGCGTCAGGGTTTCAGTTCTCGGAAGGGAGGGAAGCGGAACGGTCCTTTTCCGGCAGAAACGAGGCGGTCCAAAGAGGCGTGGGCACGGGGAAGAGTATCTGTGTAACACTGCCGGCTGCGAGCTGGGCGTGGGATGGGGGTGACTGTCGGAGCCGGGGACGCTCGGAAGGGACGGAAATAGCTGTAACACCGACGGGACGCTCTGAGGGGACGGTGTTGGTGTGGCACTGTTGCACGCTTCAGGAGCCGGCCGAACCCGGTGGCCATGGGGATGTGGGCGTCGCTGGACCCCATGTGGGAGATGCCGGCCGAGAAGCGTATCTTTGGGGCCGTGCTGCTCTTCTCCTGGACCGTGTATCTCTGGGAGACCTTCCTAGCGCAGCGGCAGGTGAGCCTACAGAGTGGAGCTAATGCCGACGCCCGGCCAGCTCTAGGCCAGCCATGGTCTCACCCCAAGTGCCTAAATGAGGCTGCAGCCCCAGCACCCAGCCTCGACCCTCTGGAGTTCCTACTGAACCTTCTCATTTGGCTCGATGTTGGGATTGGCCTTGAGAGGACCCGGGGCCTTGGGCACGTTTTCCGCAACGTGATGGAGGGACTCGGGCGGGTTAGGGCCTGGAAGGGAAAGCAGCCTTACACCTGCCCCACGGCTTCCTTAAGCTCCCCGGGGGGCTGATCTTTGTGATCTATGGCAGCGACGCATAAGCCTTCAAAGGGAAGATCCTAACATTTCAGATTCACGACTTCCTCATGACCTTTTTACAATCATGCTCAACCATAGAATCAGGAAACCATTTTCTGAAAATAAATCCTTCCGAGGGCCCGAACTCTTTTTCCTTAAAAAATAAACTTGGTGTTTTTTTTGCCCGAAGAACAATCTTTCTTGTTTTTATCAAAAGCTTCTTTATTATTTTTGTTTAAGCAATTAAAACAGTAAAGTAGACATGAAAGTTACTTAGCAGTTCCCGGGCGATGTTCATAACAGCTTGATGGACTAGAGATCTGAACTTTTAAATGGGATAGGTTTTCAGTTTAGTTGACTGCTTTATTGCCATCTCTCACCGCTGGTTTGCTTTACCTACATCCTTCTGTGTTGTTGCTGGATTGTGTCAGCCAGGATGGCTATGAAAACCTTTCTTTTCTTGAGCATTACAGTCTTTTTCCTCTGCAAATTTCTTCTCTCGTTTGACATTCTGCATGAATCTTTAAATTGGAAAATTTAATTTTTCTATATCTGTCAGTGTTTGGGTTATATCTTGATCTCTTCTTTCAATCCAGAATATTCAAAGAGGCATTAATATGAATAGCATTAGGTTCTCTGACCTAATAGCTCTTTGGATAGCTTCGTTAGTTCAGAGTCTTGTTCGCCTAGAGAAGGTACTTTGCTGAAAGGAAGCTCACAATATGTAGTATCCAAATTGGGGATGGGTTTGGAATGTCTCTCCGTCTTACTTCAATAATAAGCCTATTTCAGTAACTACTTTTCTATAGTGTCTTCTTTACTCAGTTATGCTTTCATGTAGTGCCTTTTAATGAAGGTTTGGTAAAATGCATAACAATCAATAGAGAAGCCATTTGTCATAAAACCACTGTAGAAGATTCTGTCCATTATATTGTTTGGTATCTGTTCCTTGTATTATGTCCCATGGGCTTAAAGTATCTTTTAGCATTTGGTTTAACGAGAAAATTGGTCTTTCTTGAAGACCTGATAATGTTTGTATCTGTTATTCCCCAAATTTCCCTTAATTTGGCTGCTTGGACCAAATTTAGTTACTAGCCACAAGATCTGTTAATACTCATGGTTAGCATATTTGGTTCCTTGTCCTTCCCATGAATTTGTTTTTTGTATTATAGGATATATGTTATACCTGAAATGAATGGTATCATTTGTGAAGTTACAGTTTTGGTTTACATATGCAAACTGAAGTATGATAACAACCCTGATTTTAATCTTACATAGTCAGCTAGCCTCAGATTCTCTTGTTCTTTTACTTTTCTGCACAGTTGTTTTAGTAGACAATGTGCTTGATCAAATAAATACATTATTTGTGTATGTATAAAGCAATTCAGCAGGCTTACGTGACAAATTAACATTATAAACTATTCAATGTTTGATCATAAATGACTAGTGTAATAAATAATGAGTTGGTTTGACTGTTTCATTAAAGTGTTTTGTTTTTTTCAAAATATTTCAGAGACGGATATATAAAACAACAACTCATGTACCAATGGAATTAGGACAGATCATAGATTCAGAAACGTTTGAGAAATCTCGACTGTATCAGCTGGATAAAAGTACCTTCAGCTTCTGGTCAGGACTCTATTCAGAGATTGAAGGCACTGTGAGTAATTTACTTCATGAAGAGACTATCAAATTGTTTAATACTTTTTAAAATATATTTTTTTATTGATTTAAGAGAAGAAGGGAAGGAGAGAGAGACAGAGGGAGAAATCAATGAGAGTGAATCATTGATCGACTGCCTCCTGGGATCGAGCCCACAATCTGGGCATGTGCCCTGACCGGGAATCGAACCCAGTGACCCCCTGGTTCATAGGTCGACGCTCAACCACTGAGCCATGCTGGCTGGGCTGTTTAATGCTTTGTAATGTTTGTTTTCCTTTTTATATTTTTGTAATATAAATACATTTACAGATCCGAGAATTTTTTTTCTGATCTTTGTTATTGATAGGTGTGAAGCAAAAGAGGCAGAAATGTAACTGTGATGATTTCAATTATATGTGGAATCTAATGAACAAAATAAACTAACAAACAAAATAGAAACAGACTCATAGATACTCATAAAGAAGAGACTGACAGCTGTCAGAGGGGAAGGGGTTTGTGGTGCTGGGTAGTAGCTTGATGGTTACCGTTGGTGACATGGGAGTGGTTCAGTTTGCTAGGAGATGATAGAGGTAGGGAGAGTACAACCAGAATGAGAGCTCTGTAATCTGCTGTGGCTCAAGCTAGAAGCAGTACTGATGGGCGAAAGGTGGGAACAGTAATAGTCATTATAATAGTTGTATGGGTAGCCCTGACTGGTTTGGCTCAGTGGATATGGTGTCGGCCTGCGGACTGAAGGGTCCCGAGTTCGATTCCGGTCAAGGGCATGTACCTTGGTTGCAGGCTGGATTCCCCAGTGTGGGGCGTGCAGGAGGCAGCTGCTGATTGATGTTTCTCTCTCATCAATGTTTCTAACTCTCTATCCCTCTCCCTTCCTCTCTGTAAAAAATCAATAAAATATATTAAAAAAAATAGTTGTATAGGTAGTGATTTTTCATTTCGTGTATTGTTTTCATATTTATTGTTTTGTTTGATGTTTACAACAGTCTCTGGTAGAAAGTATAGGCATTATTCACTTTTTATGGCTGAGAAAGTGAAGGCTCAGAGAAATTAAATGGCTTGCCCATTTAATGGCTAAGTAACACTAGTAAATGGGAGAATGGGTTTCAAACGCTGCTCTTTTGAGTCTTTAAAATTACATTGAAGAAACCATTCTTGAAACTCGAGGGACTGCAACATGAATGTGCTATTTCTCCTGGGGGAATTAGCAGCTACATTTGCCATGAGATAGGGAGCATTTTGTGTTACTTTGAAATCCTGTTCTGTTTGAAAACAAGTTCATTAATTCCTGTTTTGTGTTGATTAAAATCAATAGGCTTATATGCTTTAGTACAAAGATTAGCTTAGACTCTTTTTCTTGCCTTGGCATTTTTTACCTGAGGGAACATAAGCAGAGGCCTTGTGTACCCACAGGTGCCGCTGTTCACACATAGGTGACAGCCCCCAGAGCGGAAATGTCCAGCCTCCCTGAGACACTCCTCACATCTCATAGATGTCAGTAAGGAGCCCTCTCAAGAATGGAATGGCTGAGGAGTAGCGTAGGGCAGAGTAGAAAAGTTCAAATTGTTGCTTCTTTAATTTCTGCGTGTTTTGGGGTGAGTAGTTTATCCTCTTTGAGCCTCATTTTCCTCCTCTTTAAGATGAGAAGTAGATATTAAACCGTGTTGCACGTGTTTTATGGCAAGGACTAATAAGATAAAGTAAATGAAGCACCTAGTACAGTGCTTCACACAGCAATTACTTAGTCATTGGGTTTCTTTAGGCAAATTACTTCAACCTCTCTGAGTTTCAGTTGCCTGGTTTATAAAACAGAGATGACTGTGCTCTTGCCCTGCCTGCTTTTCAAAACTTCAGTGAAATAATTATAAAAGCACTGGACTTATTATTGCTGAGATCATTAGTTCTTTTATAGGATATCCCAGGAGCGTGGTCAGGGAGAGTATCAGTATAGAGAAGGTTTACTGTTCACTGTACTTTGTTTTTCATTCCACAGAGTATACTAAACAAGGTTGCAACAGCAGTATCCAAATGCATTCATAGATGCACTCAAAGTTCATATTAGAGCTACCCTTGGTACTTACTGAAAAGCTGGACTTTTAATTATAAGTGTTTCAGCCCTTCACCAAAGGCATTATAAATCCTTAATTCTGTATTATTTATTAGTATTGAAAATAGGATGAAAGAAATGCCATCCCAAGTCGATTAATTCAACAAGTGGAACATATACCATGCATTGATGCCAAAGCATGTCTTTTGGGAAAATAGGGTTTACACCTATGATTGAGTTAGTTATTGTAAAGTGGAAATAGCTGGACATAGAGCTAATGGAGCCTTTAAAAGCAATTTATTAAAACGGTATTTTTCAAATTTGGGTGTATATCAGATTTATCTGGAGACTGCTGGGCCCCATTTCCAGTTTCTGATTCAGTAGTTCTGGGGTAGAGCCTGAGAATTTGCATTTCTAACATATTCCCAGGTGATGCTACTGTCCAGAGATCATATTTGAAATCCCTGGTATTAAACCAACCCAGTATACTTGTAAAAACCTAAAAGATGGATGGGATCAACTGTGAGTGAGATTGTGGGGAAACAGGAACACTCAGGTAATGCTGATGGGAGCATAATTTGGTATAAATACTTTAGAGAACAGCTGATAATCCTGAATAAAGTTAAAACTCACCAAGGATGGATCTAAAAAAATGTAGAGTGTAAAAGGCAGGTTGTATCGTATGATGTCATTTATATACATTCTTAAAAAGCATGTATAAACCATGATATTATTTATGGATTCATAGATAAAAATGCAAAGTAGATTGGGAGGATACCCATAAACTATATATTATAGTGCCTCAAACCCTCAAAGCACAAGGAACTGGTGAGATATTGTGCTTCTAACCAAAAAGTGTGATTGATCATTGTACTCCTGAGACTCCACAGAAAGAAAACAATAAAGTGATGCCTCTTGACCAAATGAGTTTCACAAACTTGTATCTGTTGTGGGAAATCGTGTTTCTTCAGCATGTATTCTCAGATTTTAAGAGCTTCCTCACTCAAATGTCCAAGTGATTTAGTGAATATCTGTGTTCACTTTATCTGCCCAAGACAAAGGGTGTGCTGAGAAAGGGGCCTCCTATGAAACCCTGACTCCTACCTCAGGATTCACCTTCTTACCTGGAGAAGGTACAGAGATTCCATTCTGTCCCAATTTGATAAGTGGACAGGACTGTCCACTTATACCAATACTAATACTTTGTCCTGGCTGAAGAGGTGGGGTTTTTGTGTGTGTGTGGGGGGGTTGTTGGTTTTTTTTTGTTGTTTCTTTTTTAGGAAAAGCCAGTTATGGAGTCATAGAGCCTGGTTCAATCCATTTCTGTCACTCAGTAGCAGTGGGATTTTGGACAGTTGCTTAGCCATTCTAAGTTTGTTTCCTGATTCAGAAAGCCTTTGTTATGGTCTTGGCAAAAGTTTTTTTTAAAAAAATATATTTTTATTGATTTCAGAGAGGAAAGGAAAGGGAGAGACACATAGAAACATCAGCGATGAGAGAGAGAATCATTGATCAGCTGCCTCCTGCATGCCCCATACTGGGGATCGAGCCCACAACCTGCGCATGTGCCCTTGACCAGAATCAAACCTGAGACCCTTCAGTCCGCAGGCCAACACTCTATCCACTGAGCCAAACCAGCTAGGGCTTCTTTTTCTTTAAACAGCTTTATTGAGCTACTAGAGACCCGATGCACAAAATTCGTGCAAGAGTAGACCTTTGCAGCCATGGCGGCTGCCTAGATCCCTCCCTCGCAGCCCAAGTGGCTGCCTGGATCCCTCCTTCACAGCCACGTCTGGAAAAACATCCGGAAGGACATCCAGTCTAATTAGTATATTACACTTTTATTATTATAGATAATTCACATATTACACAATTCACCCATATAAAATGTACAGGCAAATACCTTTTAACAGTCTAAATTTAGTATCTCAATTGGTTTATATTCATCTAAATGTGTATTTTATCCTAAATAAGACAGGTCATTTTTTCTCTACCATGATGGTTTCTAGTACTGCTCAAATGTGAGCAAGGTATGCTTTGTTTTATAGCTTATTCTTCTCTTTGGAGGAATCCCTTATCTCTGGAGACTTTCTGGACGATTTTGTGGCTATGCTGGCTTTGGACCAGAATATGAGGTATGTACATCCTTTTCTTAGCTTCCGTGGCTCTGAAATGATACCTGTCCTTTGCACATTTTGTAGGTGAACCACTCATTTAATCTCAGACACAAGGGAGCTGAGTAATGTAGTCTCTGGTTAGGCAGCTGCTTCTCAGGAACAACTCAGCAATGAATGGGAAAGCATGTGTTTTGTTGAACCTACACTAAGCAGGTACTCTGTGCCACATAACTTAGCAGATACTTCAGACAAAGACAGAGTGTGTATCTTACAGTCTCCATTGAGCTGCTTGGTTTGTCTGCCCACTCTTGCAGGAACTCCAGTTGAAGGCAAAGCCTTAAACCTGAGATTGCCCGCCTGTAAGGATGTTGAGACACTACTTCCTGACTTTTCCTTAGAAATTTCCAAGTCTATTCCCTCTTTCCTGGTTCCTTTTTGAAATGATGGGTCTCTTCTACATATATAGGTACCTTGGGCTTTAATTCAGCTCATCTTATGTCCCTTTTCTAAAGCAGCCAAATTCTTTTAAGGTCCCTTCTTTTTAAATGTATTTTTATTGGTTTCAGGAAGAAAGAGAGAGGGAGATAGAAACATCAGTGATGAGAGAGAACCACTGATTGGCTGCCTCTTGCAGGCCCCCCACTGGGGATTGAGCCCACAACCCTGGCATGTGCCCTGACCAGAATCCAGCCACAATCTCCCAGTTCATAGGTCAGCGCTCAACCACTGAACCACACTGGCTGGGCTATTTTATTTTCTATATAAAGCCACTTACCACTATTGCAGTAATCTTTTTTTTTTTTTATTGATTTTTCACAGAGAGGAAGGGAGAGAGATAGAGAGAGTTAGAAACATCGATGAGAGAGAAACATCGATTAGCTGCCTCCTGCACATCCCCCACCGGGGATGTGCCCGCAACCCAGGTACATGCCCTTGACCGGAATCGAACCCGGGACCTCTCAGTCCGCAGGCTGACACTCTATCCACTGAGCCAAACCGGTTTCGGCTATTGCAGTAATCTTGTTTGTTTTCTTTTTATCGCCCTGACAAGAATTTTAAGTTCTAAGGAGACAGAGACTTTATATATACAGGTGTGGGCAAAAGTAGGTTTATAATTGTGAGTACATGAAAGTTTATTTTTATTTTATTATTTTTTTTAAATATATTTTATTGATTGTTTACAGAGAGGAAGGGAGAGAGATAGAGAGTTAGAAACATCGATGAGAGAGAATCATCGATCAGCTGCCTCCTTCACATCTCCTACTGGGGATATGCCCGCAACCCAGGTACATGCCCTTGACCGGAATCGAACCTGGGACCTTTCAGTCCGCAGGCCGACGCTCTATCCACTGAGCCAAACCGGTTTCGGCGAAAGTTTATTTTTATATTATTATTTATTAATTATTGTATTTATTTGTTTTACAATTGTAAACTTTTGCCATCCCCTGTATTCTTCATTGCTATGTCACTAGTGCCTAGAAAATGCCGGTCACAGAGTAGGTATTCCATAAATATTTGTTGAATGAATGAACACACTCTATATACATATTCTAATATATTATTTTTGGATTTAACATCTTTTGGAGATCTCTTCCTGTTCTTATATACAGATCTTTGTTCTGGGTGTGTGGGTGTGGGTATTTTTTTAAATTTTAATCTTCACTGGAGGATATACTTTTACTGATTTAAAAGAGAGAGAGAGAAAGAGAGAGAAACATTGATCGGTCACTTCCCACCCTTGCCTCAAATGGGGATCGAACCTCTGAGCCACCGCTCCAGGGTGATCTTTGTTCTCTTTGATGGCTGTGTGGTATTGGTTGTCCATCCTTTGCACAGTTCTGATATACACAAATTTCAGTTACACAGTTTAGTGAAATAACACCAGTACCTTAAAAACATGGTTCAACTTTCAGTTACCATAGTATATTATATGAGTAATCACATAAAGTACAAACTTCCTTGCTAGCTCTTTAGTCCACAGGTCACTTACAAATAACAGATTCTCATTGTCATCAATGACCAATCACCTCCCTTTTTCCAAAGTATGTCAGTGATTAGTCATTGCACATCTGTTATCAATTATTCTAATTATGCATTGTGTTGCCTCCTGACATTTTTTAAAAATGGATATATATCCACTTAACATTTTTTTAAATAGATAATTGAAAAGGAATTGGTCAACAAAGATAAAAGTGTAGCAAAGAAATGAAAAATGATAACACGGAAGTGAAGTTCAAATCTGACATACGGGGAGTTATAGAAGAAATAGCTGGCCCCGGGAATGCTGCCCCTGCTACCATTAGACAGATTTAGATCTGCGGCCAGAGGAACTTAGTGAAGGTGACCTTATTGGTATAAATGAGGAAAGTGGCTTTGACAAAAAGGATTATGTCCCAGACTTAGTGTGACTGGCAAAAAACTGCCACATTAAAAGGCCTCAGTGATATTTTATGACATTGAAAGCTCAAATAGTAAAATGTTAAAATGTTGGAAGCTGATGTAAACTTTGAGAGGAGTATAACAATTTATCAAGACAGAGAAAAGGTGCCATTTCCATACTGTAAGTTACACAACAAGAAGGCGAGCATTGTTCAAACTACTCTTAAGTTTTTTACAAAGAAATAAAACACGTTTTTTTAATATGTTTTTATTGATTTTTTTTTTTAAGTGAGAGAGGGATAAAGAGATAGAAACATTGATCAGCTGCCTCCTACACACCCCCTGCAGTGGATTGAGCCCGAAACCCAGGCATGTGCCCTGACCGGGAATCAAACCGGTGACCTCTTGGTTCATGGGTCGCCGCTCAACCACTGAGTCACTCTGGCCAGGCAAACACTAATTCTTAATGTTTCTAATGGTTTCAGTTATAGTATACTAGCCCAACCATTGTGCCTCAGTGGTTAAGCATTGACGTATGAATCAGGAGATCATGGTTCAATTCCGGAACTGGCCACATGCCTGAGTTGCCGGCTTTATCCCCCGTAGGGGGCATGAAGGAAGCAGCCAATCAATGATTCTCTCATCATTGATGTTTCTGTCTCTCTCTCCCTCTCCCTTCCTCTCTGAAATCAATAAAAATACAATTTAAATAAATAATAGTATACTAAATAAATATTAGTTTATTTTTTCATATCCTTACATATTTAGAACTGACAGTATGAGATAGCCAAAAATTATAAAGCTCAAAACAATCATCATTTTTTATATTGATTATTAAGATTTGTTGATAAACTAGAGAGAATGGGGGATGTTTCAGAAGATTATAGACAAGCAAATGTCTTGTTTTACAAATCTTTTTTTAAAAATTCTTTATTGTTGAAAGTTTTACATAAGTCTCCTTTTTCCCCCATTGACCTCTTCCTGCCTGCTCCCACCCCCAGCACATGCCCCCACCCCCCTATTGTCTGTGTCCATTGGTCATGCTCATATGCATGGATACAAGTCCTTTGGTTGATCTCATACCTCACACCCCCACCCTCCCCTGCCTTCCCTCTAAGGTTTGACGGTCTGTTCGATGCTTCTGTGTCTATCTATTTTTGTTCATCAGTTTATGTTGTTCCTTATATTCTACAAATGAGTGAGATCATGTGATATTTATCTTTCTCTGACTGGCTTATTTCGCTTAGCATAATGCTCTCCAGGTTCATCCATGCTGTTGCAAATGGTAAGAGTTTTTTCTTTTTTACAGCAGCATAGTATTCCATTGTGTAGATGTACCACAGTTTTCTAATCCACTCATCTGCTGATGGGCACTTAGGCTGTTTCCAAATCTTAGCTTTTGTAAATTATGCTGCTATGAACATAGGGGTGCATATATTCTTTCTGATTGGTGTTTCTGAGTTCTTGGGCTATATTTCTAGAAGTGGGATTACTGGGTCAAATGGGAGTTACATTTTTAATTTTTTGAGGAAACTCCATACTGTTTTTCACAGTGGCTGCACCAGCCTGCATTCCCACCAGCAGTGTACAAAGATTCCTTTTTCTCCACATCCTCGCCAATATTGTTGTTTGTTGATTTGTTGATGATAGCCATTCTGACAAGTGTGAAATGGTACCTCATTGTCGTTTTAATTTGCATCTCAAGGATGATTAGTGACTTTGAGCATGTTTTCATATGTCTCTTGGCCTTCTGTGCATCCACTTTCGAAAAGTGTCTATTTAGATCCTTTGCCCATTTTTTGATTGGATTGTTTATCTTCCTTTTGTTAAGTTGTATGGGTTCCCTATAAATTTTGGAGATTAAACCCTTATCAAATGTAACATTGGCAAATATGTTCTCCCATGCTTTGGGCTCTCTTGTTTTGTTGATGGTTTCTTTGCAGTGCAGAAGCTCTTTATTTTGATGTAGTCCCATTTGTTGATTTTTCTCCTTAGTTTCCATTGTCCTAGGAGATGTATTGGTAAAGATAGTGCTATGACATATGTCTGATATTTTGCTGCCTATGGGATTTCCAAATCTTTCAACTGTTTATATGCCTTTAGGTAACTTCATACAGTGCCTGTGTAAGAAAAGAGGAATTGGTTTTTTTGCCTCCTTCTCTAAGAAGTAAACTTTGAGGGTTATAGATGATGTTTCAGACCTTGTATTAGCCATAGAATCAGACACACTGCTTGAGATCTAGTAGGTACTCAGCAATTGCTTATCAATTTGTTCACTAAGAATTCATTTTAAGAATGAATTAATATTACACTATAAAAACTGCCATGTTTTCTTTTTGTTTTTTCCTTCTTGTCTTTAGATCACTCAGTCTTTGGTGTTTCTGCTGATGGCTACACTTTTCAGTGCATTGACTGGTTTGCCATGGAGTCTTTATAATACTTTTGTGATAGAAGAAAAACATGGTTTCAATCAACAGGTATAATAGAAAATGCAAGTGTTCTCTCTTAAATGTGAAGACCTTTTGTGCTCATAATTTGCTGTTGTAGAGCATGAATTAGTTGAGAAAAAAGGGAACTGCATGTGGCAAAGATTGTAGTTTAAAGTCTTGCCATAAGCTCTTCTAGCACTCTAATGTCTAATGCTTTTCAGCTGACATTTAAGTGAGTTTATTTTAAACTGTAGAATGTAAGACATTTAGTTATTGTCTTGGGTTATCTAATGTCATATAATATAGTGTTACTGCCTTTTAATTTTTAAATTTACTTTAATAATGTATCCTTTATATTCATTAATTAGTTATTTAATAGCAGTTTCTCAGTTTCTTGTGATGTTTTCTTTCTTCAGACTTTGGGGTTCTTCATGAAAGATGCAATCAAAAAATTTATTGTGACTCAGTGCATTTTATTGCCTGTGTCTTCACTTCTACTCTACATTATTAAAATTGGGGGTGACTATTTTTTTATTTACGCCTGGCTGTTCACATTAGCTGTTTCTCTGGTGAGTAAAACTTTTGTTTCATGTTTTTTACAAATTTCCTTAGTGGGGTAATTATGGTATAGTCTTCATTAGTAAACAGTTATTAAGAAGCAGATAAAATACACATAAGTGCTCATAAATTCCCCTATTGGTTTCTGCTTTTGGTTATAAAAATAGGAGAATTGACTCTGACAGATTTTCTTCTCCTTATGTTGACTTTTACAGATCCTAGAAGCTAGTTGTTACTTTTAATGATCCAGTTGTCAGGCAATTTTGGGCTATGCATTTATGAGTTGCCACCAGAATGGATGACACACTTTGGTAATTTAATGACTCTTGACTGAGCTCCGTTGCCTAAAAATCATGGCTGTTTTGAAGAGAATAGATTGAAGAGGGACAAGAAGAAAGCATAAATGTACCTGGTTTTTCTTTGCTTTCTTCCTCTGCTTTTTCCTTCCTCCTTTCTCCCTTTTCCCTCTCTCCCTTCTCCCTTCTCTGTTCCTTCCTCCCTCCTTTCCCCCCGTTCTCCCTACCTTCCCCTTCTGCTTTTCTCCCCATTACTTCTCTCCTCTCTTCCTTCTTCCTCCCTTTTTCTCTCATCCCCCTTCATTTTCCCTTATTCACATCTTCTTTTCCTCTTCTCCTTCCCACATTCTAAACTGTTTCACAACACAAACACTACAACACAATGAAAATTTTCTGTTGACAGCCCCTAGAAAATATCATCTGTCATCGTTTAACTCCACCAATGAGCAGGTTTATTTTAGTCTGAATTAGCGTGATGCTCATTACTTCACTTCCCACTGGTGGAATCAAGATTAGAAAATGGGCACTACTTGGATTTACAAATATCTGTTGAATGGCAAATGAAGTGAGAGGAAATGCTTCCAAAATACTTAAAGAAGTGCTGTTTCAACCAAGTGTACAGTTGTGAACTGTAGGTAATTAATTTTAGCTGACCAACCAAATAAGACAGCACACAGTCAGGTGCTAGTAATTTTTTAGCAAAGACTTCAGATCTGTCATGGTTACTTTAAAAGGCAGCATTCCAACTTCTTATGGGCTTATGAAATTCCCAAGATAGTTTTGAATGGACCATTTGACTTTTCAGTTATTACCACTTTGAGACTATTCATATTGATTTAATTCGTCAAACAGATTGATGAGTTTGGTATGGTTTGGGACTGGGAAAACCAGAACAAATACTAGTAGATATGGTCCCTGCTCTCAAGGTTAGGGTCACATAATTGTTTCAATGTAATTGAATCTGTATAATGAGTAGATTTTTTAAGAACATGTTCATAGGTTGTTCTGACATTTACTTTTCAGGTGCTTGTCACAATCTATGCTGATTATATTGCCCCTTTATTTGACAAATTCACACCTCTACCTGAGGGAAAGCTTAAACAAGAAATTGAAATAATGGCAAAGAGTATTGACTTTCCTTTGACTAAGGTGTATGTTGTTGAAGGTAAGGCTACTGGGGGTAAGAAGATTTCGTTTGAGTGGTTTATCTGAGAACTTTATTCTTAAAACTTTAATAAATGAGCAAATCAGTTTGTTTAAAATTTTGTTATCTAAAGGTTAAGATTTTACATTTTGACGTTTTAAGATTTATAGGAATTGATGATATAGTCCAGGGATAGAAGCTGGTGGCTTGGTGTCAAATCCTATTCTTGCCTGAAGCTGTATTTGGTTGGCTTTACAATATTGTTTTTAATTTTGGGCCAAGGCCTTTATCACTCCCTTTAATAGCATGCATATTAGACTGACTTATGGACTTTGTTACCTGCCTGGCACCTAGTAATTAAGTAGGACTGTTGTATAGTCATTCCATTTAGCACTAGTTTTAGGCTCATAAAGCCATTGTTATTGGCTTTGTCTCTTTCAACAAAACTTCCAGTGTTCTGGAAGACTCTGATTGTGAAAACCTGCAAATTACCAAAAACTGTCCTACCATTGGGTAGAGGTAAGCTATCTAGGAGCTTACATAAGACTACTAAAGTGTCAAGGAAGCTTACAGAGATGTCAATTAAAACTGTTGTGTGGTACCATGACTTTCAGAATCCTTACATTAAAATCCATGTACATGAACAAGGCTGGTTTTGCCTCTGTTACTTACCAGCTGTGGAATCTTGGACAGATCACTTTACCACTCTGGCTTTCAGTTTTGCTTCCTCTAAACCACGGTTTGGCAAACATTTTCTGTAATGCCATAGATAATAAATATTTTAGGCTTTGCAAGTGTATGTTCTTTGTTGAAGCTATTCAGCTATGCCATTATAGTGCCAAACAGCATAGATTATACATAAATATGAGCATGGCTGTGTTCTATAAAACTTTGTGTATAAAAATAAGTAGCAGATTAGAGTGAGCCTGCAAGCCATAGTTTGTCCATCCATCATTTAAACTAAAAAATCACCAATGAGAAGCAGTTATATTAGATGAATGAATAGAAACAGAATTACGTAATTTCGGGTCCAGGTAAGAACAGAGATGGTCACAACTGGAAAGAGTGAATTAACAGCAACTAGGAGAGTAGAAATCTCAGATACTTGGTAGCTTCTGAGGTTATATAGGTCAGCTAAAGGTACAGTTGGAACAGTTCCATGGGGAAATGGTAGGAGAATAAGCCGATTCATATTACTTCTTTAGCCTCTGAGAATCACTACTCTTAATTAATATTAAACAGTAGCACACTAATTAGTACAGTAGAACAGTTTCTCAGGGTCTTTACTAAAGAAGCAACCTAAGTTGCTAATCACTTAAGTTATAATCAGATAACATGAAATCACAGTGATGATATGACAATAGAGATATTTACATACGTGATATATGATTTTAGATAAAATAGGCAAGGCTTTATGTAGGGTTATAATATAAGCTGAGAGTTTATAGAAAATCAAGATTTGAGTAGGTGGAGGGGTAGAATTTCAGAGGGTAGGCTGAGGAGTTAATAGTCTTCGTTGAATCCTAGCTCTATCACAGTTACCTGTATGACTATGGGCAACTTAACTTTGCTAAACAGACGTTTTCTCATTGGTAATGTATGCTTTTATTGTTAATAATGGTAACAGTCCTCAAAAATATTTTGAATGAGTGAATGTTGTTACTAACAATAACAACACATTACAGATTTGTAAATTAGTATGAATGTAGTAGTGAGAAGCCAAGATTCCTGCTCTCAGAAAATATCAGAGAACAAGTGCTGTGCAGGGAATTAACCAGTGTGATGTGATGAAGAATGACTGAGTAGATACTTTAGAGCAGTGGTTCTCAACCTTCTGGCCCTTTAAATACAGTTTCTCATGTTGTGACCCTACCATAAAATTATTTTCGTTGCTACTTCATAACAGTAATGTTGCTACTGTTATGAATCGTAATGTAAATATCTGATATGCAGGATGGTCTTAGGCGACCCCCGTGAAAGGGTCATTCGACCGCCAAAGGGGTCGCGACCCACAGGTTGAGAACCGCTGCTTTAGAGGGTCATCAGGCAAGACCTCACTGAGCAAATGAATGTAAGCTGAGACCTGAAGAAAGGAGACATACATTCTGAAATCAATAGAAAGACCTTCTAGAGCTTTGAATCATCAAGACACAGAAAATAGTCCAATGTGGCTGCCACTTAGCAGGAGTGTTAGGACATGAAATCTGAGACAGGCAAGAGTCAGACCACGAGGGCCTTTGTAAATCAGGGGAAGGAGCTTGAGTTTTATTTTAACTTCAAGGGGAAAAGCCATTGAAGGTTTTAGGCAGGAAAGTGACATGGTCTGGTTTGTTTTTTTAAAATATCTTGGTTTGCTATGGAGAATAGATTGTAGGGGCGGCAAGGGTAGAAGCAGGGAGAGCCGTTAGGAGGTTGTTCTAGTAATCCAGGTAGGGGAGAGTAGGAGCTTAGACTAGGGCAGTAGAGATTGAAGGAGAGAAGTGGATGCACTGGGGATGTGTTTTAGAGGTAGAGTTGATGGGACTATACTAATAGATTATATGGAAAAGATTAAGGGAGAAGGGGAGACATCAAGGATGATAACCTAGATTTTTAGCCTGAGCAATTGGATAGATGATAGTTTACTGATATTGGAAAAACTGGGGAACAGCAGGTTTATGCGAACTTAAGTTGGATGTGCTGTATATTGAGATATCTATTGAACATTGAATTAGAATTCTGCAGGCAATAGTTAGTGGCAAACAGGTAGTAGAAACCAACTGGCTATGTAAGCAGAAAACAATTGCTTATTGAAACACTATTTGATAGCTTACAGAATCACCAGGAAATTAAGTTTACCAAGCTTGGAAGGTGGGCTGTTCCATAGGGAGATGGGGAACTCGGAATTTCACTGCAGACCAGTCTGGGAGGAAACTGCTGTTGCCTCCTTCTGTTGGATTCAGCAGTTTGCACCCCTAATATCCCTGCCACTAGCACCTACAGAGTTAGTTCCTCACTGCCCTGCTTCTAGTGCTAACTATCCAGAGTCCCCAATGGGTGCATTTGATTGACTGAGCCAAGGCACAGGGCTAGCTGTCAGGAATGCTGGGGAAGCAAATATATGTCTTTTTGTATTTCTTAAATGAGAAGCAGTCTCTCACGAGATTTACATGGTTTGAATTCCCTTAACTCTGAACAGAGATTCCAGTCCTGGGCAGGGAAGAAGCCACACATAAGAATATAAGCAACAAGTATACACTATAGACATTCATGGGAAGGTGTAGAGATAGCAAATAGTCAGCTGGGTGTATGAGTTTGGCGTTCTAGGGAGAGGGCAGGGCCAGCAATATCGATAGGGAAGTATCTGGCACGTAGGTGAGTTTAATGCCACGGATAAGGACATTTAGAGAAGAGAGTGGGGCTCAGGTCAGAGTCAGCAGGAGAGGAAGAGCCAGCATCGGACACAGAGGAGAGACCATTGAGATAGGAAGGAAAAGAGGAGAAAATGCTGTTTCTTTTTAAATAGGAAAAGAAAGTGTTTCAAGGAGGGAGTGGTCAACTGCAAATGCTGCTGAGAGGTTGATTAAGATCATAAACAAAAATGATACAGATGGCAGTGCCTTACATTTGCATAGAACATTTTGATTTTTTGAGTTCTCAAATACATTGCCTCACACCTCAAGTAGCATCATTAATCCATTTAGTAAACAAGCACTATTGAATATATACTACGTGCCAGGCACAGCAATACAAAAAGCTTATGGTCTAGTGCAGGGACTCTTAAACCTTAGTGAGAACTGTATAAGAATTCCCTGGAGAGTTTGTTAAAAGATAAATTGCTGGCCTCCATTCCCAGAGGTCTGACCTCATAGGTGTTTCTGGTGTTTACTTTCTAACAAGCGCCTGGGGTGATTTTGGTGGAAGGGTTCCTTGGGCCATACTTTGAGACACTTGGACCAGTGGGAGATATTAAGATGTTAATTTTATTTTTATGCCTACAATCTGCCTGCTTCCATAAATAACTTCAGGCACCATCTAAGAAATATTTTTAAATTAATTTTTTTAAAAAACAAGACAGAAATGAAAAGTATAAGACCTCAGATTGATACACGGCTTTCCAGACCCTATATGACTAGCAAAATTGGACCACATATTTGGCAATTAAACAAAAACTGAAAAATAAATAAGGAAATGCCACTATTTATCAAAGCCTTACTGTATTCTAAACATACTGTCAAACGTACTGCTATATATATATAGAATATACTATATTCTAAATATACTACTAGACATTCTTTACATTAGAAATAAGAGTAGATAAAAACTCACATTTCTGTCCGGCCAGCGTGGCTCAATGGTTGAGCATTGTCTCATGAACCAGGAGGTTACCGGTTCAATTCCCGGTCACGGCACATGCCCCGGTGGCAGGCTCAGTCCTAGTAGGAGGTGTGCAAGAGGCAGCCGATCAGTGATTCTCTCTCATCATTAATGTTCCTATCTGTCCCTCTCTCTTCCTCTTTGAAATCAATAAAAAAATATTTTTTAATTCACATTTCTGTGAGAGATCTAAAATTCTCAAGAGAAACAAATATTTTATTATTACTTTTTAAAAGTATGTAAATAATAATAGTTTATATGGATCAGGCAGTATACTAATTGATTTACTTAGAATTTCTCATGTAACCCTTACCCTAATCCAATGACATAGATATTGGCTTGCATCATAAACAGGTAAATAAAGCTTAAAGAAATTTGAGAAAGTTTCTTACTCCACAGCTAATACATGGCAGATCCAAGATTTGAACCCAAAGTCTGCTCGTAATTATTAAATTCACTGCACATTATAGAACATTTAGAAAATAAAAATATATAAATAAAGAAGAAAATAAAAAGTAATCATAGTTTGTTCAGCTACTGTTAGCCACTGTTAAAAATTTAGGTATTTTTTCCCCAGTCTTTTAAAAAATAGCTTTAATTATTTTCTGAATATAGAAGTGTGTATACTTACAAGCCTTGGAAAATAGACAAGGGGAACAAAAATCCATAGTTCTAGAAGCCAGTGATAAACACTGCAGTGGGTTTTTTTTAATACTTCAGTATTTTGATATATTTCTTAATAGGCCTTTGTTTATACTTTTCTATTTACATGTATATTTTTTTCATGACAATAATGGAACCTTAGGTACATAAAGTTTTAATCCTCATTATATTGGTGAAACTTTTTCCTGTCTTGTTAACAGTCTTCAAAAGTATAATTTTGGCCCTAACTGGTTTGGCTCAGTGGATAGAGTGTCGGCCTGCGGACTGAAGGGTCCCAGGTTTGATTCCAGTCAAGGGCATGTACCTTGGTTGCAGGCATATCCCCAGTAGGGGGTGTGCAGGTGGCAGCTGATCGATGTTTCTCTCTCATCAATATTTCTAACTCTAGTATAATTTTGCCATCTCATAGCTTTACAATAATTTAATCATTTTGCTGCTGCGGGATATTTAGGTTTTCCTTACTTACTTATTGCTCTACAGCCCTGATGAGCACACATCTCTGTTGACAAGACTACAGGTAAACAGACACTCTCCACTGCTGGTGGTGATTTATGTTGATACAGTTTCTTCAGGTATTAAACCATTTGAAAATGTTAATGTCCTTTCCAGTAATTCAATTTCTAGGAGTCTCTCCAAAGGACCCCAGACTTTTTAATTATTTTCCGTGCTTTGAACTGTCTTTTCCTTAGGATCTAAACGCTCTTCCCACAGCAATGCTTATTTTTATGGCTTCTTCAAGAACAAGCGAATAGTTTTGTTTGACACTCTACTAGAAGAGTATTCTGTACTAAACAAAGACATCCGGGAGGAGTCTGGCATGGAACCCCGCAATGATGGAGAAGGGGACAGTGAAGAAATAAAAGCTAAAGTTAAAGTGAGTTCTTCTTTTCCTAAGAGACTCTGGTTTAGTTTTTATAAACAGTTTCTGTGACGACTCTAGGTAACATCCGCTTCTATGTAAGTGTTGAATTCAGGGAGACTATCAGATACAAACACCATGGCCCCTTCATAATTCTGGTATTTGGGAGAGATCCTCACTATTATACATGCTGACTACCTTGCAGCTTTTGCAAATGTACACATTAAAATTAGAAGTATAAGATAGGAAAATTCTTATGATTATAAGCTATCTTTAAAACAGGGGCTTTATCTTTATTCCTGATATGTTTATGATCAAAGAAATTCCACAGGCAGGATAAAGAGGAGATAGACATCTCATTTTTAGTTTCATTGAGACAATAATTATAGGCTCTGGCAACAGAGAGACTTGGATTAGAATCCTGGTTCTGTCATTTAGTAGCTGTGTGTCCTTGGGTACATTATGTAATTTGGTCAGTTTTCTTTTGTTTATTTAACAAATATTTATGAAATGTATACTCTGTGCTGAGATATTTTGCTTGGCACTTGGAATACAAACTTAAAGAGGCAAACCCTTGCTCTCAAGGAGCTTATACAATCACAGTACAACATAGTAATTGCCACAGTGAAGCTATGTATACTGGATGCAGTGAGAACACAAGAAAAGGCATTTCTTAAATCTGACCTGAGAGTCTGAGAAAGCTTTTTCTGAGTCCTTTCCTGGATGAGGTCAGCTGATGCTGACTAGCAAAGTCTAAAGTGCTAAGACTAATGGGGGGAGGGGGAAGACAGTGATAAGATACGACACAAATGTAATCAGAAGTAGTCACCAGTATTTGTAGGTATGATGTTCTGTTGTCTTTGGTGTCATTCAGAGATGATTTTGAATCTGTGTAATGCTGGGCAAGTATGTTAAGCTTTCTAAATTGTTGGGGTGTTTGTTTGTTTTTTAAATTAAATCTTTATTGTTCAGATTATTACAGTTGTTCCTCTTTTTTCCCCCCATAGCTCTCCTCCACCCAGTTCCCACCCCACCCTCTGCCCTTACCCTTCCCACTGTCCTCATCCATAGGTGTACGATTTTTGTCCAGTCTCTTCCTGCACCCCTACACTCCTTTCTCCCCAAAAATTGTCAGTTCACTCCCTTTCTATGCCCCTAGTTCTATTATATTCACCAGTTTACTCTGCTCATCAGATTTTTTTTTTTAAATATATTTTATTGATTTTTTACAGAGAGGAAGGGAGAGAGATAGAGAGTTAGAAACATCGATGAGAGAGAAACATCGATCAGCTGCCTCCTGCACATCTCCCACTGGGGATATGCCCGCAACCCAGTCACATGCCCTTGACCGGAATCGAACCCGGGACCTTTCAGTCCGCAGGCCGACGCTCTATCCACTGAGCCAAACCGGTTTCGGCAGATTTTTTATTCACTTGATTTTTAGATTCACTTGTTGATAGATATGTATTTGTTGTTCATAATTTGTATCTTTACCTTTTTCTTCTTCTTCCTCTTCTTAAAGGATACCTTTCAGCATTTCATGTAATACTGGTTTGGTGGTGATGAACTCCTTTAGCTTTTCCTTATCTGTGAAGCTCTTTATCTGACCTTCAATTCTGAATGATAGCTTTGCTGGATAAAGTAATCTTGGTTGTAGATTCTTGCTATTCATCACTTTGAATATTTCTTGCCACTCTCTTCTGGCCTGCATAGTTTCTGTTGAGAAATCAGCTGACAGTCGTATGGGAACTCCCTTGTAGGTAACTGACTGTTTTTCTCTTGCTGCTTTTAAGATTCTCTCTTTGTCTTTTGCCCTTGTCATTTTAAATATGATGTGTCTTGGTGTGGTCCTCTTTGGATTCCTTTAGTTTGGGGTTCTCTGTGCTTCCTGGACTTGTAAGTCTATTTCTTTGACCAGGTAGGGGAAGTTTTCTGTCATTATTTCTTCAAATAGGTTTTCAATATCTTGCTCTCTCTCATCTTCTGGCACCCCTATAATTCTGATGTTGGTGCACTTGAAGTTGTCCCAGAGGCTCCTTACACTATCTTCATATTTTTGGATTCTTTTTTCTTTTTGCTTTTCTGGTTGGGTATTTTTTGCTTCTTCGTATTTCAAATCTTTGACTTGAATCTTGGGGTCCTCTTGTCTGCTGTTGGATCTCTGTATATTATTCTTTATTTCAGTCAGTGTATGCTTAATTTCTAGTTGGTCTTTTTTCATATCCTCCAGAGTCTCACTAAATTTATCGGCGGTTTCTAGAAAACTCTTGAAAAACCTTATAACCGTGGTTTTGAACTCTATATCCAGTCGTTTGCTTTCCTCCATTTCTGTCATTTGTGACCTGTTTCTTTGTCTCCGCATTTTTTATGCTTCCCTGTGTTGGTAGAGTGGCTTTGTGTGCTAGGTGTCCTATAGGGCCCAGTGGCTCAGCCTCCCCAATTACATGAGGTGGACACACTTGGTGCACCCCTTTGTGGGCTTTGTGCACAGTCTTGTTGTAGTTAATCCTTGATTGTTGTAGGTATCACTGGGAGGAATTGACCTCCAGGCCAGTTGGCTGTGAGAATCAGCTCTGTCTACGGTGGGAGAACTTCTGTGCTGAAGACACCCTTCTGGGGCAAGACTTGCTTCAGTGGGGCTTTGGTGCTCACTGAGGCTGCTCCCTGAGTGTGTCCCTTGTGGATCTGAGGAGTTGTAGTCTGGATGGTCCCCCTCTGACCACTGGGTACACTGGCTCTTGGATCTAAAGAGGTGCTAATTTAGCCACTGCCTGAGGCTACCCAGAAGGAGCTACGAAGAGATCTGCAGATTCCCCTTCCTTGTTTGGGGTTTGGAGGTGCCCAGATGAGGCCCAGCTGTGAAGCAATACAAGCTGCTGTGCGGCCTTGGGCCTTCTCTTGGAAGTTCTGGGTCTGTCTGGCCCAGCTGCAGTTTTTTAGGTAATTTTCAGATTACAAAGGGCCAGGGCATTCATATGCAAAAGCCTCTGCCGCAGCTTGGGTGGGGCGAGGTCTCAGGGAATCAACAGGGGGGGAGCAAACAGCTATGGCTGCTCCTCAGCCCTGCCCTAAGAGGCCCTACGTCTCAGCTTCTCGGTAATCGCTGCAAGCACTGCTGAGTTCTGAGTTCTGCCCGCTGCCAGACAGTCCAGTTTCTCCCCGTATGAGTCTGAGTCCCCAGAGACTTCCCAGAACTGGAGTTCAGAGCAGTCGGGAGCTTGAGACTCCCTCCCGATTCAAAAAGACAGCCGCGTCCTCAGTTGCCAGTCCTTGCTGCGTGTGCCTCCGCACCTCTGCACTTTACTTCCGCACCGCACCTCTTCTGAGTCTCAGTGTGCTTTTCTCTTTCCTTCTAGTTGTAGAATTTCCACTCAGCCAGCCTTCCTGTAGTTCTGGATGATGTCTGTTTTGTCTTTTAGTTGTATTTTTGAAGTTGTTGTGGGAGGCAGCAATTTCCGGTGTTTACCTATGCCGCCATCTTGGTTTTCTCCTGGGTGTTTTTTTTTAATATATATGTTTTTATTTATTTCAGAGAGGAAGGGAAAGTGAGAGAGAGATAGAAACATCAATGATGAGAGAGAATCACTGATCAGCTGCCTCCTGCACGCCCCACACTGGGGATCAAACCCACAACCCAGGCATGTGCCCTGACCAGGAATTGAACTGTGACCTCCTGGTTCATAGGTTGACGCTCAACTGCTGGCCAGGCAAATCATTGGTTTCTTAACTAAAAGATGATGCTACTGGGGTTTCTCACTTCAGCACTGTTGACATTTGAGCCAGATAATATTTAGTTGTGGGAGGATGTCTTGTGAATCATAGGATGTTTAACAGAATCCCTGGCCTCTCTCCACTAGATGCCAGCATCAGCACCACTACCACCGCCTTGCCACCCCAACAGATGTGACTACCAAAAACGTCTCTAGACATTGCCTGATATCCATGAGGGTGGGGGCTTGCAGGGCAAGATCACTCTGAGTTGAGAGATACTGGGCTAAAGATGCCTACCTTTTAGGGTCATGAAGATTAAATGAAATAATATACAGGGTGGGTCAAAGGTAGGTTTACAGTTGTGAGTATGCAAAACACAGAATTTATTCTTGTATTATTGTTTATTAATTATTGTATTACTTTCTATACAAACAACTATAAACCCACTTTTGCCCCACCCTGTATTAGAAATACCTTTAGTTCATTTTATATTGTCTACATACCAGAATATATTTACTATCATTCAAGCATCTGCTTTGACTTAAAATGATGGTCTAGTAAAATGCCTAGCCTGTTATAAATATGTAGATGGAACAAAATTCTGTGAAGGGATTAAATAGCATTGGGAGAAGCTTAACTCATTTGATTGTATTTATTTATTTTTTTATTTTTTTATTTTAAATATCTTTTATTGATTTTTTACAGAGAGGAAGGGAGAGGGATAGAGAGTTAGAAACATCGATGGGAGAGAAATATCGATCAGCTGCCTCCTGCACACTCCCTATTGGGAAGGTGCCCGCAACCAAGGTACATGCCCTTGACCAGAATCGAACCTGGGACCTTGTAGTCTGCAGGCCAATGCTCTATCCACTGAGCCAAACCGGTTAGGGCGATTGTATTTATTTTTTAAGTGTGGTTATCCCACTTGTTAGGATTTTGGAATAAAGACCACTTTGGTCTGACCAAGGGTCATAGGATTTTAAGCCAGGGAGAGATCTTAAGGTCATCTTGTAGTTAGGAAAACTGGAGTCCAGAAAGGCTAACCCAGTGACAACACTGAAGAGTCATACAAATTCAGCAAAGCAACCTACTAAGAGGTATCCACATACAGGGTGGATTGCATTATAGCCAAACCTAGACATAGGTAGTGATTCACTAACTTTAAGCAATGTAATGAAATTAGACCTTTAGTATCTATGAGAACAGTACTCTTTGGCTTAAAGTTTTAAAAAGATTGTTTAGTTCTTTGAAGCATGTTGAATGGAATTTGAATTATTTTCTGGCTTCTTAAAGAGCCTGCTTTATTTCATTGATAACTGCAAATATTTTAGCATCTATGTATAAGTTACAAGATGAAGATATATTAGACATAGCCCTACCCTAAAGAACCTATAGTGAAGAAGACTAGATATGTACACAAATAGCCCATACTTTATGGCAAAGTGTGGTAAATATCCTAAGTAGCCGAAGTAGTGTGGCTTTTAGAAATTAAGAAGTTAATGCAGATTCTAATGATCAGACAGATTTCTTAAAAGAGAATATTTGAACTAGGCAGGATTTGACTTGAGGATGGGCCTCTTCACATTGAAGACATGGAATTAATAAAGCTAAAGAGACCAAAAACAACAACAACTCACTGTACAGTGGCTATTCTGAGACTGATGACTGAATGGATTCTCTGAGAATGAGATGAAAACATAGGCCAGGACCAGTTTATAAAATACTCCTTCTTGAAGACATCAAGGGGTTGTTTCCAGTGGCCTGAAAAGTTTAGATTGACTTGAGTATAGAGGCCAGATCTTGTTTTAGGAAGATAAAAATTTGGTGGCAGCATATAGGAGAGAGCAAAGACTGGAGGCAGACAGGCTTCTTGAGGCCTATTGCATCAAGAGAAGCATGAGACAATGAGGGCCTGCACTAGAGTGAGAGGTCAGAATAAGTAGGAGAATAACAATAAAAGATGGATTTAAAGTACTTGCTGATTGCTGGTATGTGGAGTGAAGGAGAAGGTCAAAGATGGACTCAACATTCATTAACTATATTGCTTTCCAGTGTATGTCCCACTGGTGAGGTGATTTTAAGTAGTATATCATTGTGAGTTTGAATAGCTATATTTACTACTGAATATTAGGAAAAAGAAAACTAGCATATTATGATTTCATGAATATTGTCATTTAGGATGAGGCTCAGTTTTATTTTTTATTTTTATTTATTTTTTTAAATATATTTTATTGATTTTTCACAGAGAGGAAGGGAGAGAGATAGAAAGCTAGAAACATCAATGAGAGAGAAACATCGATCAGCCGCCTCAGCTGCCTCCTGCACATCTCCCACTGGGGATGTGCCCGCAACCCAGGCACATGCCCTTGACCGGAATCGAACCTGGGACCCTTCAGTCCGCAGGCCGACGCTCCATCCACTGAGCCAAACCGGTTTCGGCGAGGCTCAGTTTTAAAAAGTGTGTTGGGTTAGTGGCTCAGTGTTGGGCATCGACCTATGAACCAGGAGATCACAGTTCGATTTCTAGGCAAGGCACTGCCCAGGTTGTGGGATCCCCAGTGTGGGGCATGCAGGACGCAGCTGATCAATGATTCTCATCATTGATGTTTCTATCTCTCCCTCTCCCTTCCTCTCTGAAATCAATAAAAAAATATTTTTAAAAAAGTGAATTGGTTTAAAGAAAGACAGAGAGACACAGAGAGTACACAGATGTGGCCGAAGTTTAGAAAACAGTGATTTATTCAGCACCTGCTACTGAGCACCTAGTATGTACAGTACAGTGGGGGATGCAAAGATGGTTTTAAGTCTGGATAATGTAGAGAAGATGAATAGTTTGATTTTTAACAAGTTTAAGGAAGAACACTCAAGCTATTTGAAGTCCCTCCTCTTAGAGATAACTGCTATGAACATTGTGAATGTCTATATTGGCTATTAACATTTTAAAAGCTGTCTAGGAAACTTACTCTCTGGAATTTTACCCTTCAGGGGACAAATAGAACACATAATTGGAACAACCTGTGTCAAAAGCAGTTTAAATAAAAGGAAAATTAAAACTACAAAAAACTGAACAGAAAAGCTGCCCTTTTATAGAAGAAAACAAGTATTTCCGCTGCACGTGGTAGGGTTAGGTGAAAGTCTCCCTACCTGTTAAGTATAATAGAAATGGCACAGGCTTCTCAGATGTGGGTTTGGATTTTACCCACTGTTTATTAGCAAGTTATCTTAAGCAAGACATTTATTAATTTATTATATTTTTAATATATTTTTATTGATTTCAGAGAGGAAGGGAGAGAGAGAAAGAGATAGAAACGTCAATGATGAGAGAATCATTGATCAGCTGCCTCCTGCACACCCACACTGGAATCGAGCCCACAAACCGGGTATGTGTCCTGTCCTAGAATCAAACCATGACCTCCTGGTTCATAGGTCAATACTCAACCACTGAGCCATGTTGGCCAGGCTTAAGCAAGACATTTAATTTCTTAGCTTCCTTTTCCTCATCTCTAAACTGAAGATAATACTTTCCATCCTGCCCAGCTTGGTGCTGTGAAGATCAAATGAATCAGTGTGTGAATTTTATAAAAAGGAAAGTATAGATAAGGAAGATGTGTGGTATTTTTGTTGTTCTTTTATATGAAATTAGTGTGGAAAAGTAAGAAAATCCAGTTCTGCCTAAAAGTCCACTACAAGCAAGTAATTCTTTTTCTGGAAAATGATCCTTGTTTAATCTCTTTCAATCCATATCTTTGAGTGTGACTCCAGTGCAGTTCTGAATAGCTTCGAAATCCAGATATCAAACCAAAGACATGAGCCTATGCTATCTAATTAAGAACTGATGAAAACAGAAGCCTGAAGACTGTTAATTTATATAAAATGAGGCCAATGATACCTGCCTTATAGAAGTAGAAATGAATGAATTGTATGTAAAATACCTAATATTCACTGTCTGGTATATAACCCAATAATGAGTGGGAACTAGTATCATCATTATTAAAAACAGCCATATTTTTGCTTATTATTAAAGTAATAGAAAAGTTAGAAACCATCATCTAAACTGTATAAAGCAAAATCAAGTCCACGTTCATCTGTGTTTTTTTTTTTGTTTTTTTTTTTAAATATATTTTATTGATTTTTTACAGAGAGGAAGGGAGAGAGATAGAGAGCTAGAAACATCGATGAGAGAGAATCATCGGTCAGCTGCCTCCCGCCCATCCCCCACCGGGGATATGCCCGCAACCCAGGCACATGCCCTTGACCGGAATCGAACCCGGGACCTCTCAGTCCGCAGGCCGACGCTCCATCCACTGAGCCAAACCGGCTTCGGCTGTGTGTTTTTTGTTTGTTTGTTTTTGGGGGGTACTTCACCCTTTAAGTAGCTGGAATTTATTTCAAAACCTTTAACCTTCACCTTCTAGGATATATGTTTTCTAATTGTTTATTGCACTATCTGCCCCCTGGTGGTCAGTGCACGTCATAGCAACTGATCGTCCGGTCACTTAGGCTTTTATATATAGACTACAGGCCCGGTGAACAAAAATTTGTGCACTCGGGGGGGGCGGGGGGGGGCGTCCCTCAGCCCGGCCTGTGCCCTCTGGCAGTCTGGGACCCCTCGGGGGATGACCACCTGCTGGTTTAGGCCCGCTCCCCGGGGGATTGGGCCTAAGCTGGCAGTCAGACATCCCTCTGGCAGCCCGGGAGCCTTCCGGGGATGTCCACTTGCCAGCTGGAAGCAGGCCTAAGCTGCAGTCAGACATCCTTAGCGCTGCTGAAGAGGCGGGAGAGGCTCCCACCACCACCGCTGTACTGGCAGCTGTCAGCCTGGCTTGTGGCTGAGCAAAGCTACCCCTGTGGGAGTGCACTGACCACCAGGGGACAGCTCCTGCATTGAGCGTCTGCCCCGTGGTGGTCAGTTTGTGTCATAGTGACCAGTCGTTCTGCTGTTAGGGTCAATTTGCATATTACCCTTTTATTATATAGGACTGGAGGCCTGGTATACAAAAATTTGTGCACTCAGGGGGGTCCCTTAGCCCAGCCTGTGCCCTCTTGCAGTCTGAGACCCCTCAAGGGATGTCCACCTGCTGGATTAGGCCCGCTCCTTGGCGAATCGGGCCTAAGTTGGCAGTCAGACATCCCTCTGGCAGCCCAGGAGCCCTTGGGGGATGTCCACTTGAAAGCGGGAAGCAGGCCTAAGCTGCAGTCAGACATCCTTAGTGCTGCTGAGGAGACAGGAGAGTTGCTCGCCACCACCGCTGTGCTGGCAGCCGTCAGCCTGGCTTGTGGCTGAGCAGAGCTCCCCCTGTGGTCACACTGATCACCAGGGGACAGCTCCTGCATTGAGCATCTGCCCCGTGGTGGTCAGTGTGTGTCATAGTGACCAGTCTTTCCCAGTCATTCTGCTGTTAGGGTCAGTTTGCATATTACCCTTTTATTATATAGGATAGAGGCCTGGTGCATGGTGGGGGCCGGCTGGTTTGCCCTGAAGGATGTCCCAGATCAGGGTGGGGGTCCCGCTGGGGTGCCTGGCCAGCCTGGGTGAGGGGCTGATGGGTGTTTGCAGGCTGGTCACACCCCCTTCAGGGTGGGGGGTCTCCACTGGGGTGCCTGGCCAGTCTGGGTGAGGGGCTGAGGGCCCTTTTCAGGCTGGCCAAGCCCCACGACGGAAGCTCCCAGCCTCTCCTTTCTTTCTTATTTTTTTTTATTCGGGGTTTATTTACCTTCTATAATTGAAACTTTGTAGCTTTGAGAGGAGCTCAGAGCCAGCCAGGGCGGGTGGGAGGGAAGCCTCCTGCTCGCTCCAGCTCCGTGGCCACAGCCGGCTGAAAGCAGGTATCTAGGGTTTATTTACCTTCTATAATTGAAACTTCGTTGCTTTGAGTGGAGCTCAGAGCCGGCTGCGGCAGGGAGGAAGCTTGGCTTCCTCCATCATTGGGGCAACCAAGCCTCCTGCTTGCTCCAGCTCCATGGCTGCCGGCCGCCATCTTGGTTGGGCTAATTTGCATATAGTTGCTTTGATTGGCTGGTGGGCATGGCTTAAGGTGTAGCAAAGGTACAGTCAATTTGCATATTTGTCTTTTATTTGTGTAGATAATTTAGAATATAGGAAAGATATAAAATAGTTAAACACTATAATTCTACCATATAGAAGAAACTATTGTTAACATTTTTTTTTAATATATTTTACTGATTTTTTTTTTTACAGAGAGGAAGGGAGAGAGATAGAGAGTCAGAAACATCGATGAGAGAGAAACATCGATCAGCTGCCTCCTGCACATCTCCTACTGGGGATATGCCCACAACCCAGGTACATGCCCCCGACCGGAATCGAACCTGGGACCTTTCAGTCGACAGGACGACGCTCCATCCACTGAGCCAAACCGGCTTTGGCTATTGTTAACATTTTGATATACCTCCAGTCTATTTTCTAGGTTTATGTATTTTTACATAGACATTTACTATATATATATATATATATATATATATAATCTATACTAATAAAAGCCTAGGTGGTCCTCATGCCCTCGTGTGCGATGTCATCACAAGATGGCTGCCACAAAGATGGCCGTGCACATAGGTGAGGCGGGGCCCGGCAGCTGCTCCGCACAGTGAGGCCTGGGAGTCCTGCGGCTCCACGCTGTGTGGTGGAGGCAGGTCCCGGTGGAGGAGGCAGGTTGCGGCAGGGGAGGGCAGTTGTGGGCGATCAGACCAGCAGGGGAGGGCAGTTGGGGGAGATAAGGCCAGCAGGGAAGCAGTTAGGTATCAATCAGGCTGGCAGGGGAGCGGTTAGGGGGCAGGCAGACAGGCAGGCGAGCTGTTAGGAGCCAGCGGTCCTGGATTGTGAGGATGTCTGAGATTGGAGAGGGTGCAGGCCAGGATGAGGGACACCCCTTCACCCCTGTGCATGAATTTCGTGCACTGGGCCTCAGAGAGAGAGAGGGAGGGAGAGAGAGAGAGAGAGAGAGAGAGAGAGAGAGAGAGAGAGAGAGAGAGAGGAGAGAGAGAGAGAGAGAAATTGATTTCAGAGAGGAAGGGATAGAGAGAGAGAGAGAGAGAGAGATCAATGATGAGCAAAAATCACTGATCGGCTGCCTCCTGCATGCCCCCCACTGGGGATCAAGCTTGCAACCTGGGCATGTGCCCTGACTGGAAATTGGACTGTGACCTCCTGGTTCATGGGTCAATGCTCAACCACTGAGCCATGCCAGCCGGGCTCACATTTTTTCATAATTAGAATTATATAGCGTTTTTAGTTTTGTTTCCTACTTTCTTCACCTAATTAAATCATTTTTCCATGCAGAACATAATCTTTGAAAACATTACTAATGGATCTGTAATATAATTATTATTTGACACTATTCATCAGCAATTTCCCATATCACAGCCTAATTTTTAAAAACAAAATTTCTGTGCATGCTTTGGCAGCACATATACTAACATTGGAACAATACCGAGAAGATTAGCATGGCCCCTGCACAAAGATGGCACACAAAATTTGTAAAGCATTCCATATATAAAAAAAAAAATTAATGGATTTATAATATGGCTGTCATATGACATTGTCATGATTTATTTATGTAGTCTATTGATAAAGATTATATTTTTTCCTAATCTAAATTAGGATGTAAGCTTCAGAAAGTCAGCATATAAACTTAAACAAGTATGTTTTGTTCTTGATTCTCTCCTTGGTGCTTAACACAGTGTCTAATATAAGTGGTTTAGAGAATGTTCTGTTAAGTAAATGAACAGTTTCGCACAAAAGTCAGATTGCTTCCTTAAGTTAGAATCAAATATGGGCTCTTACTGGGGTAAAAGGTATAAACTTTTTGAAGTTTCTTGATCATTTATTTTCAATTTGTTCTTTGATTCAGAATAAGAAACAAGGATGCAATAATGAGGAAGTCCTTGCTGTACTAGGCCATGAACTGGGGCATTGGAAGTTGGGACACACAGTCAAAAATATCATTATTAGCCAGGTAAGTTTGGAATGACAGTTCTCTTTTTATGGCATGGTAGTCAAATTTGAAGTGTGGCAGGTATGAGAGATCATAGAGTAGAGAGGTTAAGACAGACTGTACAGCCTGGCCACCAGGCTTCACATCACGGCTCCCTGACTCACTACCTATGTGACCTCAGGCACTTTCCTGAACCTGTCTGCCTCCATTCCCTTTTTGAATGGTCCCTTTTTGAATGGTAACACCTCAAAGGACTAATATAAGTATTAGATGAGTTAATATATGTTAAGAGTTTATGGTAGTACCTGAAAATTGGTAAGTACTATAAAGCATTTATGGTTATCACCATCATCATCACTACCTCCTGAGTTACCAAACTGTGGGAACTGTAAGATCAAAAGAAATGAGCTCAAGTAAATTGGACATTAAAATGCTTTTATAAAAATATTTGTTTTTTCTCATTTATGCCCTAGCCCAGGGGTGGGCAAACGTTTTGACTCGAGGGCCACAATGGTTTCTTAAACTGGACCGGAGGGCCGGAACAAAAGCATGGATGGAGTGTTTGTGTGAACTAATATAAATTCAAAGTAAACATCATTACATAAAAGGGTACGGTCTTTTTTTCCAATAGTTTTATTCATTTCAAACGGGCCGGATCTGGCCCGCGGGCTGTAGTTTGCCCACGGCTGCGGCCTAACCGGTTTGGCTGACTGGATAGAGCATCGGCCTGGGGACTGAAGAGTCCCGGGTTCAATTCCTGTCGAGGGCATGTACCTTGGTTGCAGGCACATCCCCAGTGGGGGGTGTGCAGGAGGCAGCTGATCGATGCTTCTCTCTCATCGATGTTTCTGACTCTCTATCCCTCTCCCTTCCTCTCTGTAAAAAATCAATAAAGTACAGTGGGGCCTTGACTTACGAGTGTCCCGACTAACGAATTAAAATATATATATATATATATTATATATATATAATATATATATATATATTATATATATATAATGTGTTTTTTCTCATTTAAAAGTCATTATACATCCATTGATAAGAAATTGGAAAATGTAGTGAATATAAAGAAGAAAACAGTTCCTGTAACCTTCCTCCTTTGGGTATTAATACCTCTAAACCCACAGAGTGACCACACATTTGCAGGCCCCGGGTGAAATAGCACTGCATCTTGTTGACTAGAGCCGAGCAATTATGGGCTTAACTGAATCTTAAGTGAGACTTTGTACCTTTCTAAAAGCCACGTGGTTCTGGGTGATGAATTATGTGGGAAAATTTATGAATCCTGTAGGTACTTTCCTGTTGCCTTAACATCTTTAGGTATAAAAATGAGTTCCTTGGCTTGAAGCTATGTTGTATGGATACACATCAGTGAGTAAGACTTTAAATAAATCCAAGTTCAGTCTAATACGGAAAATCACTGCCCTTTTCATGAAAATAGGGGTCCAGTGGAATCAGTTTACCTCATATGAGGTTGTGGGCTGGTCCCTAAGGTGTGGGGCTGGGACTGGGGCTGGGGCTGATTGCCTCCCCTGAGATTGCGCACCCAGCAGGAGTCAGTGGGGGGATGTCTTATGTTGTTGACTAGCGCACTGACCATCCCTATCGCCTTGGCTGTTTTGTTCATGAGTTCCTCAACCAAGTTCTTGAGTGACAAAGCAGGCATCTTCTCCACCTGATCATTGAGAGCCTCCTCTTGTGGGACTCTTGGTGAACATTCACCTTAGACCACAGATTTAACATACTCTGGACTAATTTTGGAAGTTTTCCCACATCCCTTTTTTCCAAATCTTGTTAGCCATCCTCTAGTTTGTTCCAAAGCCCTGATCCAGCCAAACTATTTGTTGTCCACTGCTAGTGAATTAGTATATATAGCCTCAGCTTAGACCCTCTCTCCCTCTCTGCTTCCAGACTGAGTGAACGATTATATAAACTGCTTAAAGTTCCTCATGGAGAGTATTTCCTTTTATTTTATTTTATTTTTATTTTTTGGTTGATCCTCACCCTAGGATATTTTTCCGTTGATTTTTAGGGAGAGTGGAAGAGAGGGAAAGACAGAGAGGAAACATCAGTGTGAAAGAAATACATTGATTGGTTGCCTCCTGCATGAGCCCCAACCAGGGCCAGGGCTGGGGAAGAGCATGCAGCCAAGGTACGTACCCTTGACCAGAACTGAACCCAGGACCCTCTGGTCTGCAGGCCGACACTCTATCCACTGAGCCAAACTGCCTAGGGCTCACAAACACCATCCTTAAATTCACACCATGATGTCTTATTGCACTTTTTGGTACTGCAGTGAAATCAGCTTAGTAATAACTTAGAAATTTTGTGTCCTTTCTAGATGAATTCTTTCCTGTGTTTCTTCTTGTTTGCTGCATTAATTGGTCGAAAGGAGCTTTTTGCTGCATTTGGTTTTTTTGACAGCCAGCCCACTCTAATTGGACTATTGATCATCTTCCAGTTTATTTTTTCACCGTACAATGAGGTAATGTATAACCTTTAAAATTATCTCACATGTGCCCTTGCCTGTTTCAAATCTAGAACCCCTAGAGTAGTAAAAAAAACAAAAAAAAACACAAAAACTAGTTTTTAACAAGGAAATGAAACAAAGTCTTTTAGTCCCTTGATTTCCTGGCCAGTATAAAAAAGTAGCAGAAAAACCCAAGCCCAAATAAACAAAGCTTGCATACAGTTTAGGGAAAAAAGTAGAGCATTAGACTTTAGTAGTATAAACCTTGATGTAACTTATATCTCAGAGTCTTGGTGGATGGAATGCTGTGCCTTAGACCACATATTTACCAATGCTTGTGTGAAAATCCATGTGTGAGGGGATAGAACAAATAATTGGGGGTATATGGCTAGATAAGGGAGGCTGTATGATTGTGTTCTCTAACCACCTGCTTCAAAATAGCCTTCGGGTCCTGCTGCACACCCTCAAAATCAGAATTAGATAATCCCGTATAATAAAAGCTTACACAGTTGGTTACTGCTAGAGGCTGCAGGCTGCCTTGCGGTGCATTGTCATTGCTGTCTTCCACCCCGATTCTGTGGTGCCTTGAGGACACTGAGCTGTGTGTCCTGATGAGCCCAGGCCACGCTGCCTTTGCAGCAGTTGTGCCATTTATTTATTTATTTAACTACTTTTCTTGTCTTCCCTCACAGTCAGGCTAATAATCCTTGGTGCTATCAGTGTGACTTTCCATTATGGTCACTCTCCCTTCTAATGTTCTTTAACCTGCCATAGACTGGGAAATCAGATAATCATTCCCATTAGGTAAGAGTTACTATATATAAATTTCAGGCAGAATTCAGTTTTTAGGTTTGAATTTATCTTAGAAGGTATAAGGAACTGAGGAGAAAGGTCCTCTTGTAAGTAGTGTTAGTAGTTATCATTTGTGGCATTTAATTGGGCTCCTCAAGGGGGTTTTGTTTTGTTAGTTTCCTTAAATTGAGTAGTTGAGTTCACTTCAAAAAATGTCTAAATAAATATGTGAGGTAGTAAAGTAATTTGAAGTGGTTAATCCACAAAGATACCAACTTTTTTTTTTTTATTCTCACCAGAGGATATTTTTCCATTGATTTTTAGAGAGAGTGGAAGAGAGAGGGAAAGACAGAGAGAAATCTCGATGTGAGAGAAACACATCGATTGGTTGCCTCCTGCACGCGCCCTGACCAGGGCCTGGGCCGGGGATTGAACTTGCAACCGAGGTACATGCCCTTGACCGGAATGGAACCCGGGACCCTTCAGTCCGCAGGCTAGGGCAAAGATACCAACTTTTAAAATCTTGGAGGGCCCATAAGATTTGTTTCAAAAAGACTAGATACTTAAACAAAAAATCTTATTTGTAATGCCAGTGTTTAAGAGGTCATGATAGGAAAGAGATTTTCCTGGGGAAAATTGCCCAATTAAGAAGAGTTTGGAAACCTACGTAAGAGTAGGTAAGTGCAGATTAGTAACTGCTTATGTCTTTATTTATGTGTTACAGTGAGATTCAAATTACACACACTCTATCCCAAAGAGTATATTAAAGATTTGGAAAAAATTTTCAGGCAGAATTAAGTTTTTAGGTTTTGAACATGTGTTAGAATGTATTAGGAACTCCCAGACTTTACTTTGAAACTTACATTTGCTAGTAGAAATAAGAGGACAAACAAGAGACATTTTAGACTTTTTGTTTGTTTTCATGCTGAAGTATTTTAAGATAAGAAATATCTTAAATATCATGTTATTCAACCTGCAATATTTCAGTATACAAAGAAGTTATTTTTCCCTCAGAAATTTATATTTTGAGATGAAATTTGTCCCCTTCATAGCTGTCACCTATGGAGAGTGGATATTCTAACAACACTTCCATAGCTCAGAACATTTTAGAAAATTCCTTTTTGAGATTGTTATTAGAAGCTGTAGCATATTTTTTAGAATATTCTCAGTTAAGATTGTCATTATCCTTTAAAAGTAGATATATGATTAAGAGTATTTTTTTAGAAAGAGAAAAAAAAAGTCTGAATATAAGTGATCATGCCTTCACTCTGTCTCTGAGGAAGGTGGTGTGCATGGGCTTTGGAATCACTGAGAATTTCAGCACTACCACCTTCTAGCTGTGTGACCTCAAACAAGTTATCGCCTCTCTGAGCTTCACCTTCCTGTAAAACAGGAGCAATTGGGGAATATGTAAAATGTCTGGCAAATAGCAGATTCTTAAAAATTAGTATTTTTTGGTAAGGGTCGTTTGGATCTATATCTGTTTCTGGTATATTTGCTTGGGGTGGGGGGAAAGCTCAATATATAATAATTCCCTCATCCTAGGTTTCCTAAGTACTAGTGATCTTTCTTGAGCCTGCTGTTTCTCTTACCCTGAGCAGAACTTCCTCTGCAGTCTTAGCTCTGGAAACCTTCAGTGACAACAAAGAAGTGGGCAGTGGTTAAAACCCTTGTATTTATTTTTTCAGGTTCTTTCTTTTTGCCTAACAGTGCTGAGCCGCAGATTTGAGTTTCAAGCTGATGCATTTGCCAAGAAACTTGGAAAGGCTAAAGACTTATATTCTGCTTTAATCAAACTAAACAAAGATAACTTGGGATTCCCTGTTTCTGACTGGCTATTTTCCATGTGGCATTATTCCCACCCTCCACTAATAGAGAGACTTCAAGCTTTGAAAAATTCTAAACAAGACTGAGTTGCCCAGCTTCTGCAACTGACGGCATTTCTAATTATTTCTGTCCTGACAGCATGTTCCGGCTCTTGATGTTTTTAAACTTTTCTTTTTAAAGAAAACTATTAAGTACAGAAAAGTCCAGATTTAAATATATTTAATCCCATTTCAAAAATTATTTTAATAATTCATTTCTCAATGAAAACACTGGATGAATTTTTAAGGCTTGTACTTTAACATTGAATTTACCATCAACTTGTAGAAAAAAAATCTTAAGTGGATTTTTAGAGAGAGAGCAAGAAACCCTGATTTGTTGTTATTTGCGCATTCCTTGGTTGATTGATTCTTGTATGTGCCCTGACTGGGGACCAAACCTGCAACCTTGGTGTGTGGGGAGGATGCTCTAACCAACTGAGCTACCCGGCCAGGGCCATCAACTTGTAAGCTTTTGAGCCATGTAAGGTGTTTGGGGGCATATATTTAAAAGAGGACACACCAGCTCTGAGTCCTATCTGTAATACAGAAACTGCTTTCGAAGCACTGTGCTCATACCCAAGTTGAGACTCGTTTTTACTTTCATGCTGTTATGATTTAATCTGGCCAATCAGTGTTTTAAATGAGGAAGAAAGATAATTGGTAAGGCTGATGTTGTTTAAATGAAAGTGGTTAGAAATATGCCCTATTATTCTACCAAATTTCTCTGTTCCCTCTCTTGCTACACTTGATCAAGAATTTCCAATAGTGCTTTGAAATTATGTGTAGAATGTTTCGAATCATTGGGTTTTAGTTTTGTTTTTAAGAAAATCTTAGTCTTTATCTTTCCTTCCACCTGGTTAGTATGATCAGATCCATTAGCGGTAAACTAGTATTTTTCAGAACATTCAGCTTTTTCCTCATTCATACTCTTTTACTCAATAGGTGGTATATCCTTTCACTTGACAGAAATTGCCATATTGAACAGATTTTGCTATTTTTAAAATGATAGAATGTGGAAAGAAGAGAAGTAATATTTTAAGAGATATAAGGGTGAAAATGCTGATTCTCTTATAATATTATAGGAAAATATATAGTTTTCTATCTCTTTCAAGGACAGAAGAGTTTCGGTTTTTATTTTTATAATTTTTATTAGTAAGTTGTAAGTACTATTTAATCGAGCCTGGTTGCATTTTTTAAAATTACACTTCTTGATATGCTGATAATTTTTCCTTTTTAAAACAAATGTCACAAAAGATTCTCTTTTAAGTTTAAAAAGCTGCATGTTTGCTTCAAATCTCTGTACACTTCCTGTATGAGAACTTTGTGGCTGTACTGCCACCCGCGGGTAATGCTTACCTTCTGGGCATTTATTCCAAAGTGGGATCTACTGTGCACCCTTGGTATGTGGCCAGAAAGTCTTTTGCTCAGCTCATAATTGAGTGCTGTCTAGCTTAGTACAGCATTATTTATTTCCCTAAGGCTAAAGAGGAGCAATCCTGTGGTTTTATCCAGCTTTGTTGTGGATCCATGCTGTGTTAACTGCCTTTCCTCCCTCCTGTGCCTTTAAACACAAATTTTAGTTCTGTACAAATGAAACATTAAAAATTGCCAATAACAGATTGATGTACTTTGTCTTTGATTTGACAAAATTTGCGCGTCATTTGTCACCTAGCTTTGTTTATTACCTAGAGAACTGAGTTGCTAGGACACGAAGAACAGCGGGAAGAAACAGCCCTGGTGCTGAGTGATGTTGCCGCCATCACACCTCCCTCACACAGGCCTCTTCAGAGTCTGCCTCCTGCTGCACTTGTGTGTCAGAGCGTTACAAGTTTTTACCGGTGTTTTCTCAAGCGTCATTCGGAACCATTCCTTCTCCACTTTCATGACTTCCAGTTGTCTTGGGCCTGTGTTGGTCTGCTCCAGCTGCCTCTTTGGTCTTCCTTATATGTAGCAGTAATTAGCTTAATTGTATATAATTAATATGTAATTGTTTTCATCTGGTTACCTACCATGTATGGATGGCAGAGGCATAGGGGAGGCCAGAGCATCCTGGTAGCTTCCTGAGTTTTGCCCAATTAGGGGAAGGAGTAGGGAGGCCAACCAAAGAGGGAAAGAGGTGGCACTTTGCATCCCTGGTGGGTATGCAGGGGGCAGAGTGAAGTAGAGCAAGGCCTCAGGTAAAATAGCATGGCCTCAGCGGGGCTCAGTTCTGAATTTAAGGCAGAGTCAGCTATGTGTGTATGCTGCCTTTGTCTTGGCCCTTACTGACATCTGAGAGCTGCTAGTAAATCCTGCCTCCATTTAGAATAGGAGCAAAATCCCAGGGATTTAGTGGTTTTAGTACCAATGTTGGTCCCACCTTGCCCTTTACCTTCGTATTCTCATTGTCAACCCCAGTCCTTTATGTAGTATTTCTCTCCCTGAGGAAGCATTCTTTCTTTGGCCTTTTTCATCAATCCTTTGGACTCTTTTGTACATGTACACTTTATGTAGCTTTGACTGTTTTGCTTGTTCTGTCATCATTGGCAGAAAGCTCAGTACCATTTGAGGGCCTTAAGTTCTGTCCTAGGTGCTATACAAAGAAAATTACAGAGAACTCATATCCAAAACTTCTGATTCAAGACCACAATGGTGTGAATGAGTAACTTTGTGTGTCAAGCTAAGTACAGTTTGGTGGGAAGGCAGAAATGACCCATCGAGGCATGGTGTAGCCATGTTCAGACAATACTCCCCAGGGTGGTTGCTAGGGAGGAGGATTTCCTAAACAGTTTGTCAGATAGGAAGATAGCCCCATGTGTTCTATATAGGTATTTCTTTTGTTAATCTCACCTGAGGATATTTTTCCATTGATTTTTAGAGAGTGGAAGGGAGAGAGAGAGAGAGAGAGACAGAAACATTGATGTGAGAGAGACACATTGATTGGTTGCCTACAACCCAGGTAACATGTTCTTGACCAGAATCAAACTCGGGACCCTTCAGTCCCCAGGCTGATGCTCTTTCCACTGAGCCAAACCAGCTAGGGTTACCCCTATGTGTTCTAAAAACCTGTAAAACCAGGACTCCCCTCCCCCCCACCCGCCGCACCAGTGAGCAGAATGAAGCCAGCATCTCAGATGACAGCCTCCGCCTTTGGATCAGAGCTCCCCTGTGGCTCTCTGGATGATGGTTGATGAACAGGGGGTGTATAACTTAAGGGTAAGATCCAGGGCTCTAGAATCCAACATACCATGTACTAGTGAGACTTTGGGCAAGAAACTTCCCTGAGCCTTCATTTCTCCATCTGTTATTAGTGAACAAATACCGAGCCCCCACTCTGTACCAAGCTCTGCTCTAGGTGCTGGGGAATACATTAATGAAGGAACAATAAAAAAATCCCACCTCATGGAATTAACATTCTAGTGGGGACAATCAAAATATATAAAATTGTCAAAGCCAGTTTGGCTCAGTGGATAGAGCGTCGGCCTGCGGACTGAGGGGTCCCAGGTTCGATTCCAGTCGGGGGCATGTGCCTGGGTTGTGGGCACATCCCCAGTGGGGGATGTGCAGGAGGCAGCTGATCGATGTTTCTCTCTCATCGATGTTTCTTACTCTCTATTTCTCTCCCTTCCTCTCTGTAAAAAATCAATAAAATATATTAATATATATATTTATATATATATATATATATATATATATATATATATATATATATTAAACGGTGATACATGTCTTGGAGAGAAACGAGGGCCTGAGGTGTTTGTGTGTGATGGTGGTGGTGGGATTGCAGTTTTAAATAGGGTGGTCATAAAAAGACATCGCCAAAGGTAATGAACAAAGAACTGAGAAGTGAGTGGGCGACCTAAGCAGATGTTTAGGGAAGAGTGTCCCAAGAAGGGAACAAGTGTAAAGGCCTTGATGTGTGCGAGCCTGATGTGTTTGAGAAATACCAGACGACCAGCGTGGCTGGGACGGAGTGTGCTGAGTAGAGATGAAGCAGATTTTACAGGGACTTACAGGCCATTGTAGGAACTCGGGGGGAGGGAGGAAAGGGTGGGCTAGTAAGCGGAGTTCTCTGCCTCTGTTGGCCAGAGGAGGAAAAGAATGCTCCAGCGTAGGTGAGGGCTTCCAGCCAAGTTTAAGGTGACATGGAGGAGGGCCCAGACTTCAGAAAATGCGCAGACCTCAGTCTGGAGTCCTGTGTCTCCAGAAGGGTCTGGGGCTGCAGAAGGTTTTATTTGGGGCAACAAAAAGCCCACATCAGTAATGGAGCAAAGGGATTGGTTATTCCCTGAATTTCAAAACCTTCCATCTTTGCATGGGTCAGAGACACCTGCCACCCCCTTCCCTGCTCCTGCTACTTGGCGCAGCCTTGCTGGCCTACAAAGCTGAGGCTGGGAACCCCCAGGGGCACAGGTCAGATCTCCCCTCGTCATCTCCTTAGTGGAAATGGTGGGACTGTCACTTCTGCTCTCATCATCCAGGTCCAGGTCTTTTCTCAGGGCCTGGGAGCCCCTGGGAAGTCAGAACCACGTCTTCTAATATTTTGCTGCGAGATCTGTCCCAGGGCCAGCACACAGCAGGTGTGGACACACAGGACCTCCTGTGTGCCAGGCCCTGGCAAGACACCAGGTACGCTCTGCTGCAACGATTTTCAGTCTTTTTCATCTCATGGCACACACAAACTTATTAATAAAATTCTGTGGCACATCAAAAATGTATTTTTGCCGATCTGACCAAAAATGGTATAATTTTGATTGATTTACAAAATGCCGGAAGCCGGTCCATCCTTGCTGCTTGACACAGTCACTGCAGGAGAGAAACATCTGCACAGCATATGTTTCAAGGGACCTGGCATATATAGCATACTGTTCTTGATATGTTTGCTCCCCTTAGCGCTGTGTGTTTTGACCAAGGTCACCTCTCCGAGAAAGGTTGTTTCCCCAGGTAGGAATTTTTCCCTGAAGTCAGGGAGGGGATGCCTCTCCTAGAAAGGTTGTTTCCCCAGGTAGGAATTTTTCCCTGAAGTCAGGGAGGGGATGAAACTCCTTAACTAAGTGCCAGGCGGGTAGTTAATCACTACAAACAATCATGCTTAAGCTACATAATCTTTACTCCCTGGAATGGAGATAAGAAACGCCCTAACCTTTGCAATAGAAATTGACAGGATTAAAAGCAACTGGGATAAATACGGATGTAACAAGACAATAAACAGCAGAACCTCTCTGGAGATCGAGACCACAACTTGGCTGGAGATCCTGGCTAGGCTGCTGATCAACTGAACGCTGTCTCTGTGTCATTCCTTCTTCGCCGACTCCGTCTACACCTTTGGGAACCCCTGGACCTGCTGGGGTTGGACCCCGGCAACAAAATAATAATAGTAATTACCTACTCTTTTTGCTCCAAAGTGACTTTTTAAAAAATCAAGGGACTTACTTGTATATGAGGATTTCTGGTACCAAGAATTAACCAATCACATACAACCTTATTATGCGACATGACCAATAAGATGCAACTCTATTATATGACGTATATTTATGGTGTAAGACAGGTTCACACCAGGCAGCTGTTGCGTTGGCTGTTGTCATTTTTTAATTTGACAATCTAAAGGAAAAGAGGTAGTGCCCCTGAACTAAGTAGCCAGGTATTGCATGTTTTAACAATTCTTACAGCATACCAGTTGAAAATCGCTGCTCTACTGGGACCAATAACACCTGGCCAAGTTTTTGTCCCAGCTGTACAAAGGCTGGGAAGGGGTTTGCTCAAAATTACACAGCAGGTCACCATCCTGACCATCCCCAGGTTCTTCCATCAGATGTCCCTCAAGCATGGGGTGCCATCCTAACGCTCACAATTCGGGATGTGCCCAGGTGAAGGAACCCCACCCTCTGCCCTCCCTTTCTGGAGTGGAGCCCCTCCCCATCCTGCCCAGGCAGTGGAGGCCCAGCCCCAACCCATGAGAAATTAAGCCCAATAACTCACATCCTGGTTTGTACCCAAGTTGTGGGCTTTTATTTACAGAAAGGCCTGTATGGACCTAGGGGAGGGAGGATGGGAGACGGTGATGCCAGAAAGAAGGGAGCGGGTGTTTAAATACTCAGGAGGGAGGCAGGGAGGAATGAGCAGGGATGGCTTAAGGATGGCCACCTATCGGCAGTCACCCAGGAAGCCCAGGGGGTAAAATGGGTCAGGAACCAGCGAAGACCTCAGTTCACCTGCCCCAGGGACAAGATGGTCAGCGGAGGATGGCGCAAATTAAGGAGATGCTTGTTTTGGTAACATCTGAATTATGCTCCAGGAAGGGAAGCCACCCCATCCTCTGTGGAGCTTGGACTCTCCAGGGACACTTGCCCTGTCCTTTGGCCTCACCTTTTCACTCCAATGCCCTCCCCTTCCCTCATGTTTTAGAATTTTCTTTTCCTCAAGACTCCTTCCTGGGTCCCAGAGAGAGGTCCTAGGAAGGCTCGTTTCCTGGGCTGAGGGATGGGTTGCATGTCTATCCAGAGGGGACCTATTCCTCCCCCCCGGGATGCCTGCTGGGCTCTGTCCTGGCCTGCTGCTCATGGGCCCTTGATGGATCCAGGCTCTGTGAGGCGTGCAGAGGCGTAGGCTGAGGCTCCAAGGCAGGCTGCAGGCTCACAGAAACCTGGCAGCCCCACAGGGCCTGGCAGGCCAGGCCGGCCTGCCTCTCCTGGGGCTCCTGGGGACCCTCGGTCTCCATCTTTGCCATTGATTGCCTGGCCAGGCCGGCCAGGGAGTCCTGTGAATGGGAGAAGGTCAAGACATCAGGGCTTGCTCCTGTCTTGGCTCTAGAACTGGTCATTTTTCAGATGGGGAAATGAAGCCAAGGACACCACACGAAGAAGGGGCTCTGCCCCAGACACATAGGTTGAGAGAGTCACCTGTGCCTGCCCATTAATCCCAGCCCCCAAACAGTGACTCTCAGGAGCACATGCCCTTCCTTTCCCTCCATGAAGCAGATTTTGGTACAACCCAGGAAGTCCTCAGCTGTCCAGTTCCCAGCCAGACCCCAGCTGGAGGCTCCTGGGTGCGCCAATGGGATGCAAGAGCTGGGGTTTGGCACTGAGTTGGCTGAGCATGAGTCCTCCCCGGAAGAGACCAGTTGTCTGTGAGTCACTAATCCCAGAGCTGAGGGACAGAACTGCTGCTGGGCAGGGCCAAGGTCTTACCTGGGATCCCTGGGGGCCCAGGCATCCCGGGGTGCCCATGTCCCATGTCCCCCCGGTCACCCTTCTCTCCTCGTTTTCCTGCAGAGAAAGATGGGGCCTGAGTTCAGAATTGGAAAATGTTTTTTCTACTTTGGTTGCAATTAAACTTACATGTTGCACACAGCAATCATTCCTGTTTTGTCCTAGTTTACAATAGAGGATAGCTGGAAATGACTGCAGAGCTGGTTAAATAGAGGAGTCCGAAGGATGGAAGACTACAGGGCAGGGCAGGGCAAAAGTGGGTCTACAGTTATTCATATGGAAAATAATACAATAGGCCTAACCAGTTTGGCTCAGTGGATAGAGCGTCGGCCTGCGGACTGAAGGGTCCCAGGTTCGATTCCGGTCAAGGGCATGTACCCTGGTTGCGGGCACATCCCCAGTAGGGGGTGTGCAGGAGGCAGCTGATTGATGTTTCTCTCACATCGATGTTTCTAACTCTCTATCCCTCTCTCTTCCTCTCTGTAAAAAATCAATAAAATATATTTTAAAAAATATGCCGAAACCGGTTTGGCTCAGTGGATAGAGCGTCGGCCTGCGGACTGAAGGGTCCCAGGTTCAATTCCGGTCAGGGGCATGTATTTGGGTTGCGGGCACATCCCCAGTAGGAGATGTGCAGGAGGCAGCTGATCGATGTTTCTCTCTCATCGATGTTTCTAACTCTCTATCTCTCTCCCTTTCTCTCTGTAAAAAATCAATAAAATATATTAAAAAAATAATAATAATAATAATAATAAAGAAAAGAGTTCAAATGGAAACCCAGCAGATGGGGGAAAAATAATACAAGAATAAACTCTGTTTCATGTACTCACAACTGTAAACCTACTTTTGCCCCACCCTATATACAGCTGATAAAATTCATTAGAGGACAGCTGACATTTACTGTGTGCCAAGCCCTGAACTAAGAGTTCTGTGTATACCAACTCTGAATGCAATCCTCAGAGCAACACTAGGAGGTTCTTGCCGTTTTACAGATGCTAACTCTAAGGAATCTGTAAGATGGCAAGATTAACAGGTAACTTGTCCAAGAGCCACAACGAGCAAGTGGCAGAGTCTGGACACACACCCATCTTGGGATTCTTGAGCTTGTGTGCTTCACTATTTTGTTAATCTGCCTCCCTACTTTTAGATACATGGAAAGATGTTTATCGGGTACCACTAAGTAAATTTAAAACAGAAAACAATCCCCCCAAAAACCCAAATTATAAAATCGTACATTTGTTTCTATCAATTTGCTACTGAGAAAGAAAAAAGAAAAGGCGGCTGAGCAATGAGCCTGCCGAACTGGGCCCACCTTGGCCAAATCCCATCCCCAGCGCCCCCCCCCCCACACACACACACACACACAGAGCAGCACTCACCCTTGGGCCCTGTGTTGCCAATCTGACCCACGGCTCCCACGATGCCAGGAACGCCCCGAGGGCCCGGATGCCCATGAGGCCCCTGTTTGCCTGGGTAACCAGGAGGCCCAGGGGGTCCGGGGAGACCCATCATGCCGGTTGCACCCAGGGCTTCCCTCTTGGCACTCACAGCCACCTCTGCCAGTTGCTCTGGAAGGAGGGAGGGAGATGAGAGGTCTGACATGGATGCTGCTCCGAAAAACAGGAAGGCAGAGCATCCCGACCCTGGCCGCTGGGTGTGCAGACAGGAAAGGCGGCGGTTAACTTCCCCCTCCCCCGGCCATTCTGCTGAGGTCCAGCCAGGGCAGGAAGGTCTCAAGCTCCCAGTCCTTGGAGGCGGAGCTGTTAAGAGCGCCCGGGACTTCAACGCTGAGGCCAGGCCACTTGGAGGGGTGATGCCCTGACAGGGCGGGTGCGGAGGGGTTGCCGGCTCCTCCCATCACCTTGCAGCATCTTCAGCACCACGTCCACGATGTGCTGGTCGCTGGCATCTCGGCCCTGCACGGAGAAGGCCTTTCAGGAAGAAGCCCGGCTGCTCCCTGCTCCCGGTTTCTCGCCAGCAGCATTTTCAGCATCTGATTGAACCCCTCCTGCGCCACCCACGCCATCCTCTGCTGGGGGCCTGGGACCAGCCTCAGGGACCTCGGCTTCCTCGAGGAGCCCCCAGCCCTTGGGACTACGCGGCACTCCGAGAGATTTCCCACCGGGAAGACTCCTCGCCACCCGGGGCCACTCACCGCCACGCCCTGTCTCCCGGGCAGCCCGGGCACGCCGCGGTTTCCAGCCAGTCCTCGGGGGCCGGGGAGTCCGGGGTAGCCTTGCACCCCGGGGGCGCCCGCATCCCCGCTGGGGCCGCGGTAGCCGGGTTCTCCGCGGACGCCTTGCTGCGGGGCGGGGTGGGTGCAGAGGCGGGTGAGCGGGCGCGCGCGGAGCGGGAGGGGCGGGCCTGGGCGCGGAGGTCCGGGCAGCGCCGCGGGGTGCGGAGCGGGGAGGAGGGGGAGGAGGACTCACCTGTCCCTTGGGCCCCGGCTCGCCAGACTCGCCCTGCAGGCACAAGGAAGCCCTGTCACCAGGTCGGGGGCCCGGGGCACCCGCCGCTCGCCCGGCCGCCCCCGCGCAGCCCGCTCACCTTCTCGCCTTTCTCGCCGGGGAGGCCGGCCACGCCCGGGTCGCCCTGCAGATGGAGAAGCAGGAGTCTGAGCTGCGGCTGTGACGCCACCACCCCGCCCCCAACCCCCGGACGCGGGGGCGCCCCCCAAGCCCCAGAAGAGGGGGCGCTGGTACTCACCACTCCGCCGCGGGGCCCGGTCTTCCCTGGGGAGCCCTGGAGAAAGCGGGCGTCGGGGCTCGGTGAGCTCTCCTCTCCAGGGAGGGCGGGTCCCTTCCCCCTGGCTCCCGGCCACTCCCTGCCTCTGCCGCCCCCTCGCCCCCAGGACCCCCTGGGGCCCAGAGGGAGTCATTTCCCCCGAAGGTTGGGAAGCTCGGGAGGCATGTGAGCGCTCGTCCTCCGCCCCGAGTCTCCGGGCTCTTTCCCAGGGTTTTCCAGGGCCATTTGGTACCTTGTCTCCCTTGATGCCGGGCAGGCCTTGCGGTCCTGGAATTCCCGGAGGCCCCTGCTCCCCCTTAGGGCCCTGAGACGAGAAGAAACCAGAAGCTCAAGCAAATGAGGTGCCCAGGCGTGCTCCCCACTGCCCATCCAAGCCGCCTCTCGCTTACCTGCCGTCCTTGAGGGCCTGGCTGCCCCACGGGCCCCCTCTCACCCTGGTCACCCTGGAAGAGAAACAAAGGGTCACACCCAGGCTATCCGCACTGGCAGCCTCGCCCTGCGGACCCCAGGCCAGACCCTGCATGGCCAGGGTGCCCTCCATTTCTACTGTCACCAGCATGACACGTCCTTGGCCCCACTTCACAGACCAACACACTGAGGCCCAGCCGGGAAGCCTCACTCAGGGTGGACAGGGCTGCGCACGTGCCGGGCCATTGCGAGGACCCAGATCCTGCATCCAGCAGAGCCAGCAGCTGCAGAGGCCCTCGGGGAGGGCGCTGTGCCAGGCACTTACCTTCTGCCCCATGATGCCCTGGGGACCGATTTCTCCTCGAGGCCCGGGCTCTCCCTGGGGGACAGAGAAATTGGAGTTAAGCAGTCCTGGTGGTCCCTCCCCTTCACACCTGGCTAAAGCCCATTCCTGAGTCCCAGCTAGTTCGCTTCCTCAGGGAAGCTTTTCCTACGCCCTGTTCTTCTCTTCTGGTCTCTGTACTTTTCCTTCATAGGACTCAACACAATTGTAGTTAGTTATCATGTGTTCATTTATTTAATGTCCGTCTCTTCTGCTAACAAACCGTAAGCTCCGTGTGAATAGGAGACTGTGTATCTCAGCATTTACCACAGTTGCAGGTATTTGGTGAATGCTTATGGAATGAGTGAGTGAATGAATGAATGAATGATTCTGAGCCCTTTATCCCTACTGCCTGGTACAGAGAGGAGAGGGAGCTTCCCTAGGATAGTGGGGCAGTGGCAGGGCCCTGGCTGGCACCCAGGGCACCTCCATGTCAAGGGTTCACTCCATAGTCTCACCCAGACCCCATAAACTGAGTGCAGGGTCCTCAGGCCTGGGGACGGGGGACAAAGCAAGAGCCCTTGTGTCAAAGGAGAGGGCACTTACCTCCTTCCCAGGGGGACCAGAGACTCCAGGGAGGCCCTGCTGGCCTGGCTCACCCTGCAGGAAAACACAGTTTAAGGTCAGTCTGGGAGAAGCCCAATGAACCCTAAACAGACTCTGGAACCCAATAAGTTGTGGAAGGGAGAGGGTGTTCTTGGTCAGATCCTCTGGACTCCACTGATTTCCCTGTTTGTCTCTCCTTTGGATTCAGAGCCATGCCATCTGTCTCCGCTGAGCTGAGCTGAGGTGTGGGGCGTGGCGGGAGGTGCCAGGAGGGAAGTGCTTAGGCCCAAGGGATTTGTGTACAGGCTGAGTCGCTGAGCCTGAGGTGAGGCCTGAGCCTTGCAGTCTAGGACATGCCCTGGTCCCTTGCCCCTAGGCTCCCTCCCTCAGATGAAGCCATTCTGCTGCCAGCTTGGGGCCACTTCACCTTGTCTCCTGGGCCTCCTTTGGTCCCGGGCTGGCCTGGCACACCCTGGAGAAAAAAGTGACATCAGAGCCCAGCTGGTGTGGCTTAGTGGTTGAGCATCGACCCAGGAACCAAGAAGTTGCCAGTTCGATTTGGGCACATGCCCGGGTTTCAGGCTCAATCCCCAGGATGGGGCGTGCAGGAGGCAGCCAATCAATGATTCTCTTTCATCATTGATGTTTCTATCTCTCCCTCTCCCTTCCTCTTTCTGAAATTTATATATATATATATATATATATATATATATATATATATACACACACACACACACACACACACACATATTTTAAGAAAAGCCAAGGCAGTGTTGAGAAGTGGTTGAAGAGGCAGGAAATGGTCCGATTATGTGGTCCTTGAAGGCTGAGATGAGCTGGGAGGACAAGGATGGTAGCTCTCTGTTCCTGTTTCCCTGCCACTTAGTGTACCTTGGTACTCAACAAGTACTTCTTGACTGAGCATGGAATGACCTTCCGGAGGCACTGAGGGCCATGGAAGGTGCTGCATCAGGGAAGGGTCAGATTCCACTTAGCCATGATGGAGGATTGGAATAGCCACAGAGAAGGCTGGAGCCATCGCCCAAATGATGAGGCCTAAGCCACAGGGTGGTGATGAGGTCCAGGCTGGGTGCGGACAAGGACGAGAGCAAGAGCCCGGGCGTGTAGATTTGCCACCATGGGAGGTGGGCAACAGAATGCTTGGTCTTTCTGAGGAGGAGAAACAACTTGCAGTGGGCGGCCACCGTGGCTCCATCATACTCACCGCTGGGCCCTGGTGGCCTGGGTTTCCTGGCCGTCCCGCCAGTCCTGCACTGCCCTGGGAGAGAGACAGCCAGAGGCACAAATGAGAGCTACCCCCAGAGGGCCCATGGCTTCCACCAGAATGCAGGCAGGGAAACTGAGGCCCAGGGGCAAGAAGGGATGTGTCGATGACACACCTGAGAGTCCCAGGCTCATAGGCCTCCAAGATCCCAGTGATGGGACTCAGGCCTGAGCTGGGAGGGGCCCTGACTCTTGCCCCAATCCCACCAGCGGTCCCCACTCCTACCTTCATGCCAGGTGTGCCTGGGGTCCCGTCCTTGCCGTCGATGCCTGGGGGACCCTGCTCAGGGGAGAGTTGAAGGTAGACTCACAATGGGGAGATGCCTGGGGTCAGGCCTCCCACCCATGTCGCTCTGTGACAGCTGCAGTGTGCAGGGAAGTGGTCTGGTCGTCGCTTGAAGCCCCATCAGTCAACTGGGGGAAGGGAATGGACGTGGGAATGGGACTTCGGGGATGGACCACACGCCCTCCCTGTAGGGTGACAAGTGTCCTAGATTGCTGCAAGCTTCCCATGATCTCTCCTACAGCATTTACAGCTGAAAACACTAAGGCACAGAAAGGGGGCGTTTCCCGAGGTGGCAGAGCCAGTGGGCCAGCAACAGAGTTCAGTCTAGAGTCCCTGGGGGCTTGGGCAGAGCTGACTGGAACCTGCCCTCTGTCTGGGTGACCACTTACAGCTGCTCCCTTTGGGCCTGTTATTCCCTGGGGTCCTCGAACACCTTGGCTTCCCTGCAAAGTAGACAGAGATCAGGTCACCTTTAGGGCACTGAAGTCCTACCTGGTGGTTCCCAGAGGGGAACAGCTGAGAACAGTGGCCTCTGCATCCCAGGGTCCCTGAGGCACAGGCCACGCTGGGCAGGGGCTGGAGCAGAAGGGCCTGGGAGTGCCCTTTCGGCTCTGGACCCAGCAGGAGGGAGTGGAGGGCAATCCAAGCAGAAGGGGCTGGGCTGGGGGTGGGAAGGAGCCAGCACTCGCTGAGGCCCAGCGGGACTCTGGGCTCCACTATGCAACATGGCAACCAAATGTGACGTGTGGGCTTTGTTTGGGTCTTAATTTGAACAAGAATCCTGAAGAGACATTTTTGATGTAATTGGGAAAAATTGAACACAGGCTGGTTATTTGATGATGTTTAGGAATACTTGATAATTTTTTTGGCATGGTAATGATACCGTGATTTTGTGAGAAAAAGTGCTTATTTTTAAGAGATATACACAGAAGTACTAGTATTTAGGGGTGAAATGACATGATGTTAAGGACTTGCTTGAAAATATCAGCGTGAAACAATAACAAAGTGAAGGAAGGAAGGATAACGCGAATTTGGCAAAATGTTAATTTGGGGAGATAGGTTATATGGGGGTTCACTATATCATTCTCTACCTTTGTGTATCTTTCAAAACTTGCATAATAAAAACTAAAAAAGAACAGTTAGTTTTACTCTCTTCAATTTTTCTGTAAACTCAAAACTGCTAAGAGAAATAAAGTCTATTAATTAAAAATAAATAAAGAGTTAAGTGAACTGGCATCTGGACCAAATCCCATTAGCCCCATGGCTGATTTGCTGGAATTTAATTGTCTGGCCCCTGTGACCATAGGACTGAATCTCCTGGCTTCTCCCAAAATCTGAATTTGATCAGGAACGGGCTGGGCTTCAAGGAGTGGGGGCTGGCAGAGCTGACTGGGCTCTGGGCACAAACTCTCCTTCCCATACCAGACACTCCCATGCAGACACCAAGACACACACACACACACACACACACACACACACACACACACCAGCCTTAGGTGGAGCTGAGCCCTGCCCAGTGCTCCCAGGAGCCCTAACTGGACCAGAGGAGTGGAGGACTCACCACGTCGCCTTTCTCGCCAGCTCGGCCTGGTGGCCCTCGAGGACCTTCCTCACCCTGGCAAGAAGGACAAACGGGAATCCGAGTTAACGGGCTCAGCTGGAGCAGCACCCGCTGCGTCCCCAGGAACTCCAGCCTGGAGATGTGCGGGGAGGTGAGCAGGAGCAGACTTACCGGAGACCCAGCGGTGCCAACAGAGCCCACCATGCCTTTGTACCCACGAGGACCCTGGGCAGAGGAAGGAGGTGCGGGTCAGCCCTAGACCCCAGAGGCCAGAGGGCTGTCGGGGCGGCTCTTGCAGGACGCCCGCAGACTCACTCACCGTCTCTCCTTTGGGCCCCGCCATGCCTGGGTAGCCCCTGGCACCCTGGGGACCCTGTCAGGAGAGAAGAATGACAGCGATGGCAGTGGCAAGGCCCGCTTCATGGTTCCTTCTCTGACCCCAGCCCAGACTTCACAATGCTCCTCTGCGTCCCTGTCTCACAGGAGGGACTGGGGCTCAGAGCCAGGGACACATGCACCGGAGTCACTCAAAGGGACAGTGGCACAACCTGGGTCTCAGCCCAGCCCGGGACCGTCTTGGTTCTGTCCCCCAACTTCCGACACTCAGCTTCAGCCTCCCTCTCCCACGGGCACAGGCGTCTCTGCTACAGGTTAGGGGCTGGAGCAGGGGCATGACCCCACTAAGGTCTCCCAGGACAGGGGAGGAGGCCCAGGGGAAGTGTTCCTTACCGGTGGCCCAGGGATGCCTTGCTCTCCGGAAGCACCTACATCTCCTTTGGGACCCTAAGGGGCAGGATTGAGTGATCGGACAGGTGGGCAGGTGGAGAGACATGTATTCAGGCAACCAAAGATAGCATTCCTTCCCAATCCCACATGACAGGTGGAGAAATGGCGGCCCAGCAAGAAGGGACTTGTCCAGGGACACACTGACCTAGAACATGGGCCTCCTGCTTCCCAGCTCAAGACTCTGTCCCCAGAGACCACAGAGGAAGGAAAAGGGGCGGGGAGGAGGAAGAAGTGGGGTCCTCTCCACAAGTCTCTCCCATGGCTCTCTGCCCTCACTTACCGGCTTCCCAAGGCGGCCGGGATCTCCCAGAACCCCGCGTTTCCCAGGATGCCCCTAAAGGAAAAGAGGCAGCTCAGTGTGAGGTCCCCACCTGACCACCGGCTCTGCCCTCCCCAGACCAAGGCCAGGAGCTCACCTTCACTCCCTGCAGCCCCTGGGGGCCTTTCACACCCGCTGGACAGTTGGTTGGACACTGGAAAGAAAATCCCGCAGGGCTCTGTGGTCACAGGCCTGCCTCAGGCCAGCTGGGCAGTGCTTCCCCATCTTGCCAACTCCCAAACCCTCCTCCCACCCCATCTGGCTGAGCCACTCTGTGAAGCCCCTCCCCAAATCCCACTGTCCTGTCTCCAGACCCATCCTATCTCCACCACTGCCCATCTCCAGGTGACCAGCCCCAAAACGCATTAGCCTTGCCCCACGACCACCTCTCACCAGGAAATCCGCGCTGCCTTCCAGGCCCTGGATGGTTCCGGGGCGGCCCTGAGAGGAGATGTGTGACCATGAAATCTGACCCCGAACCTACCCCATCCCAGGCATGCTTCAAGTACCCTTCTCCTTCCTCGGCTACACACTGCCATGTGGGAGGTCTGAGGACACTTACCGGTTTCCCAGGGGGTCCCGGGGGCCCTGATGGTCCCTCTGGTCCAGAATCCCCCTGGAAGCAAGAGAGGCCCAAATCATACCCCTGTGCAGCCTCCCCTCCAGTCACCTCCTGCAATCTGGGCTCTTGGGGAGATCAAGGCCTGACTGGTAAGGGATGGTCCCAGCCCTTGGTCTCCCTGAAAGGCCTACCACAGGGTGGGCTCAGCAGAGGGGTTTCTGCCCCAGACCTGGAGGAGCTCCCTGGTGGCCAGAAGCAGGCCCAGGAACTTCTGGAGAAACACCTAGCTTGCAGGCTTGGAGGCAGAGCGCAGGGGGCAGAGTCAGTAGAGGGGTGGCTGGGGCTCACCTTGGGGCCGGTGATTCCAATCTCACCAGGGAGGCCAACAGGTCCAGGTGGTCCCTAGGAACAGAGACATCACTGGCCAGGATGCCTCAGAGGGTTAGCCCATCCCAGGGGCAAAGGTAAGGACAGGTGCCAGAGACTGACACGGGAGGGCTTTAAGGACCAGAGAATCCCACAGCCAGTGGATAGGCCGGGAGTGGGCTGGCTCAGAGTTCTCTGGCAGGTCTGCCCATTCCTGACATGAGAGCATGCTGGCCCCTGCCCATGATGGCCCGTCCCCTAGAAGCCCTCCTGTATCATCATTCCCTCGGAGTCTCGGGGACCCTGCCCCTCCCCTGAGGACTTACAGGAGGTCCAGCGAAGCCAGGGCCCTAGAACAGAAGGAAAGGAGATTGGGTTGATGGCCCTTCTTCAAATCTCTCCCCCGCCCCCAGTCCGCACAAGGTCATCAAAGCCTCTGGAGGTTATACTCACCGGCAGGCCAGGCGGACCTGGGAGCCCGGGCTGGCCCTGCAAGAGCAATGGGAGAGGCTCAGAGGCTGGGGTCTCCTGGGTCCCTGCCCCTCTCTACTGCAGCCCTTCCCAAACTCTGGCTCTCCATTGCCCATGCTGAGTGAGTCCCCAGCAGGCCCTTACCTTGACTCCAGGGATGCCAACAGGGCCAGGTTCCCCCTTGGCCCCAGTGAGACCCTGGGGAAGAAAGAAGGTAGATCAGTGAGGGGCAGGGCGGGTACAGAGGTCTCTCTTGGGTGGGCCCAGACTGCATTTCACCCAACTCCTTAAAGGCCTTAAACACCTCACTTTTCTTTCCTCGGTTCCCACAGTAACCCTAGGAGGTGGGCAGGCAGAAGGGTTATCTTTCTTTTGAAAGATGAGAAACCAAATCTCAAAGATCCATTAGCCTGGGCCTCCTGCCTCCCAATTTAGGATCTAGAAGACTTAGATGAAGATCTGGAATGGTCATTTTCTTTTTTAAAAAAATATATTTTTATTGATTTCAGAGATGAAAGGAAGGGAGAGATGAGAGAGAATTATTGATCAGCTGCCTCCTGCACGCCTCACACTGGGGATCGAGTCTGCAACCCAGGCATGTGCCCTGACTGGGAATCGAACCATGATCTCCTGGTTCATAGGTTGACACTCAACCACTGAGCCATGCTGGCCGGGCTGGAATGGTCATGTTCTTGATGTCTGCCCTTGGCAATTTTGCCTGAGCCTTAATTTTTCATCTGCAAAATGGATTAATAATCCTGCTTACGTCTGTAGGGGGGTGTGTGAGAATTGATGTGGAAGGCCATGTGCTTTGTAACCTTTGCAAGGTGTTGGTGAGCTGGAGGAGCCCCTGTGGCTGGGCACAGCTCTGATGGGGCCTCCTGAGCCAGCAAGGCCAACCAACTCACGGGGGCCTCTTCCCCCTCCCATCTTTCGGTGACTGACCCAAGTGTATTCCCCAACCAGATGACTATCCCAGTGGCCCTGGCCGTGTCCCGGAGCCAGGGACCTTGGGGCCCCTGGGAACTCTGTGGGATCAGCCACATAATGCTCCTCTCCTGAGCTGCACTGGCGCTTCGAGGGGGTCGGGTGGGGAAGGGAAGGGAGGAGGAGCGGACGGGTGTGCAGGACAGCTCTGGGCAGAGATGCAGCCTGACGCTTGGAAGCCAGAAATGTGACACTAAATCCTGGCTGCTGCAGACAACGGAGCCCCTCTCCATCTGCCCATGAGTCAGTGCTCCTGGGCTGGGGGTGCGGTTCCAGTGAGGTCACCCGTCTCATGGAGGGGACGGGCTCATAGCTGTAGAGCCTCATCCTGCTGCTCCATCTGAACACAACGTCAGGGAAGACGCCAGAACCAGGCCACTCACGTCAATCCCCGGCTTCCCATCCGGCCCGTCGGGCCCCGCTTTGCCAGGCTCTCCCTTCGGTCCCTTGAAAACAGGCGAAGCAAATACTAGCAAGAGGAGGGCAAGAACCACAAGAGCCAGAGACCAAAGGAGAAAAGGCACTTACCGGAGGGCCGGCTTTCCCAGGGGGCCCCTTGTCACCCTGCAAGAGACAAGCTGGTGAGGCAGCAGGCTCTGGCTCATGCTGCCCAGCGGCACCACAGGCCCCGGCGGCTGGGTCCCCCTGCCTTTCTCCTCGCCCTCTCCTCCTGTCCTGGATCCCCTCAGCCTTGCACTTTTTAGGAAAATAGCTCCATCTCTCTCTCTCTCTCTCTCTCTCTCTCTCTCTCTCTCTCTCTCTTTCTCTCTCTCTCTCTCAATAAATAAATAATCATAGGTTGATTGAGACCATCCCCAGACAGGCAGGAGAAGGTGATATCAACATGGCTGTAGACACACCAATGCTGGCGAGGTGCTGGTTATGAGACTTGCAAATGGAGTCGTGGGCTCCAAATTACCTTGGAGAGCTGGTTGGTGCCTCTTGGATTTGGGCAAGTGTGGGAAGAAACTTTCAGAAAAACGCAAAGGGGAGGTAAGTGAAGTAAAGAGACTGGGGTGGGGTACGGGGGCCTCTGAAGGGGCAGATTCCAACTTCCCAAGGCAGGAAGGAACTCCTTTCCCTGGTGACAAAGGACCCTTGGTGGAGGACAGGCAGGGCCTGGAGTCAGACTCAGCCCCAGAGCGGCCTCCGGGCATCTCAGCCGGCAGCAGCCAGAGAACTGGCAGGGACCCAGCTCCCTGTGTTTGGGGGTGGGGGCACCAGGCTGAATAGACGTCTGTCCAGATGGGTAAACATGGAGCTAACCTCCTGCCGGAGCCTGCTGAATGAGGGCTTTAACCCTCACCATGCTGGGGAGATCAGGGAGCAAGCCCAGCTGGTTCTAAATCGGGGAAGAAATGCAAAAGGAAGAGACAGGAGTCTGGCCCCAGCTGGTCAGCGGTCTGGCCATAGTTTCTAAACTATCCCGAAGAAGCGCACAGACGTGCCAGTGGGAGGGCCCAGGGGTTAAGGCGTCTCCCACGTTCAAAAGGAGGGAAAGGCGGGGAAGGGGATAAGGAATCGCTGTGAGCTGTGGAGGGTGGACAGCACTGCAGCTCCTTGTCTGTGGGCAGCTATAACGGGCTCTGCATCTCCCTGCTGGGTTGAGGTTTCCACAGAACAAACAGGTTCCTTGTGGGGCGGGCGGTGCCGCCTACTGGCAACAGAGGGCACTGCATCTCCAGGAACCCCTCCACCCCCTCCCCGCTCCCCGCGCTCACAAAGTCTCCCTTTGTCCGCAGCCTCCCTCCCTCCGCAGCCTCCCTCCCTCCGCTTCGGTCCCAGGTTTAGAGACTCACGTCGATGCCGTCGGATCCTGGCATTCCCGGCGGCCCCGGGGGACCCGGGGGGCCTCGCTCTCCTGGCGGACCTCTCTGAAAACACACACAGGGTGTGCGAGCTCAGACAGCGCAGGAAGCAGGGCATCCCAGGGCTGCACCTCCCCCGGGAAAGAATTCCGCGGGAGCAGCCAGCTCCCGTGCGCTGAGAGCCTGGGGTGCGCCAGGCACCGCGTCCCGTTACAAGCGTATCTTAGAGGATGCTCGGGCTGTGGGGCGGATACTAGTGTGCAGTTGTGCAAACAGACTCGGAGGTTAAGAAGGACCACAGGGAGTAAGAGGTGGCGCCAGGATTCCGCTGTGGCACGTCGTCCTTGCGAGGTCTGGTGAGGACAGACGGCAATGCTGGTGGCTCAGATAAGGCACAGACAGTACAATGAAGGGTTGTGGTATTATTATTATTTTTATTTGACCAACAGGTATGGATGCTGAGTAGGCGCCCTCTCCCCTTCCCCCCGGCGAGGGTAAAACCCGAGTGGAAAGCAGGAGAGGCTGGGACCGGGCGGGGGTGGGGGCTGTTCTCGCCTCCCACTCTCGCTCCCCTCCACCAACACCGCCCCTCCATCCTCCTGGGGCGGCCGTCTGGTGGGGCCAGCCCCGACCCAGGCCGGGCTCCGCGCTGCCAGGGGCCCGCCCGCGCCTTCCCGACGCTGGAGCCCCGCAGGGGAGCTTCGAGCCACACCGGGCACCAGTGGGCGTCCCTTTAGACCCCGGGCCCCCAGATGCCCTCGGAAGTCGCCGGGCGGGCGAGAGCAGCGTCTGGCTGGAGCCGGCGCCCCCTGGGAGGCGGCAGGGGCTGCGGCTCCCGAGCCCCGTGAATGGGCACCATTGTCCCCCCGCCACCTGGGCTCGCCGGGCTGCCAGGACCCAGCGCCAGCTCCTGCTGCACGCTGCTGTCCCCGGCAGGGCTGAGCATCTCGGGACAGGGTCCCTCCGGCTCCCCGGCTCATGCACCCCCGTTCACCGCGCGGGATGCACCCTGTGCGCTCACCTACCGAGGGGACTGGCGTCTGGGGACGGCCCGGACGGGCTGGGGAGTGTCGGGAGAGGGGGGAGGGAGGCCCTGGACGTCGCACCCCAGACCCCGCACCCCGGACCGGCGCCGGGTGGCCGTGGGACTTACGATCTGCGCTAGGGCGAGCCCGAGCACCTGGAGCAGGACGAGGAGGCTGCGGGGGGCGGCCGCGGCGGCCATGGCGGCGGCGGGCGGAGGAGGAAAGGGCCGGGTCCACGCCGCACCGACGGCTGAGGCTCCGCGCGGCGCTGGCGGCTCTGGGACGCAGCGGGCCCGGCCCCCTGAATATGCGGCGGGGCGGGGCGGGGGCCTGCGGTCTGTCACCTGAGAGGACCGGGGAGGGACGCCCAGGCCCTCCGCCCCCCTCCGCCCCGCTCCGTCCAGCCGCCAGCGCCCACCCTCCGTCCCGCCCGGCCTTCCCTCCCGCAGCCCGGCTCTGTAATCCGAGGAGCGGCGCCGTGCGTGGTCCTCTTTCTGGACGAGGAGGCAGAGGGCGGTCCAGGCGCCCCTCCAGCCTGACCTCCAGGGCCCTGCACCTTCCCGCTGACCCGCCGCGCCCACGCCCATCACTGGCCCACGTCCTCAGCCGCTGCTGCCGGAGAGCCCCGGCCAGTCCCCTCTCCAGGCGGAGGGGCCTCAGGCCTCTTAGCCGTCTGCCCAGCCCCCTTACACACACAAGCAGGCCTCTTCCACATGAAAATGTCCCGAAGCGAAGCCTTCCTGGGTCAGCCAGCCTGTGAGCACCCCATCTGCCTCCTCCCCCTTTGCTCGCTGCTAACTCTTTATTGGAGTTGTCTGCCACCCCCCCTCAACTTCCCCCTCTCCCTCTCCCCTCCCTGCTTCTGCCTCCGCTGGGAGTCCAGCCTTTGGCCATTCGGTCCTGAAGTCTTCCCTGTCCAGGCTTCCACACCCGGCCCCTCTTCTAGTGCCTTCTCTCCCCTGCAGCTCCCTTAAGCACCTGCGTCTCTAGGATTGGGCCTTCTCCCTCACTAGGCTGATGTCCCTCCTGTTCATGGAAACAGCCACCACCTCCTATACCAGTTTCCAAAACCTACCTGTCCAGCATGGCCATTCTCTCCCCTCCCCTCCCCTCCCCTCCCCTCCCCTCCCCTCCCCTCCCCTCCCCTCCCCTTCCCTTCCCTCCCCTTCCCTTCCCTCCCCTTCCCTTCCCTTTCATTTACTTAAGCAATGTTGGCAAAGTGCTCGGGAATCCTACTCTGTTACTAACTGTAAGTATAACCACAAGCACTTAAAACTATTGGAAGTCTCAGTTTCCTTATCTGTAAAAGGGAATAATGAGAGTCCCTACCTCACAGAGCAGAGCGTTGGTAAAGATTGGATAAGATTCTGCATGTGGAATGCTTAACCTAGCACCAGCACCTAGTAGGTGCTTGCTATTTTAGCTGTCACTGTGATTTGCTGAGGACCCTCTGTTTACCAGGCTTGCATCCCGTGTGGGGAAGATGACCACAAGCAGATCAGCCAAAACAATCCAGGAGAATATCCTCTAGAACCTAGGAAAGTCCAATGCCGGAGGCATGTTGGCAAAGGTCCCTGGGTTTTGAGGGTGTTGCTGGAGCTGAGCTCAGGAAAATGGGCTGGAGAGAATTCATTGATCTGAGTTAGTAGGAAGTAAGATGATGGGAGGAGGTAGGAGAGGGATGATGGGCATTGCCTGGGATGGGTAGGGTAATATGTGTAAAGGATTTCTAAGAACTAGGATGTCCAAAGTTGTTGGGGTTTTTTTATTATTTTTATTTTTATTTTTATTGATTTCAGAGAGGAAAGGAGGGGGAGAGAGAGATAGAAACATCAATGATGAGAGGGAATCATTGGTCGGCTGTCTCCTGCACGCCCCCTAGTGGGGATGAACCCATAACTTCAGGAATCGAATCTGGGACCCATCAGTCCACAGGCGGACGCTCTATCCAGTGAGCCAAACCAGCTAGGGCTGTTGGTTTCATGTTATTCATTTCTTCATCTCTTTGTGGGCTAAACACACAAAGGCCTTGTGTGAGTAAGTTTCCTTTTTTGTGTGTGGGTGTTACAGAAAACCAGAGAAGAACCAAGCAACGCTTAGAGAGATGGAGTTACATTTATTATTATTACGCGTGGGCCCAGAGGAAAATGTCTCTCAAATTCTGGGCCAAATCACACAGGAAATTTCCTGTATTTATGCCATTTTACCCTCTTTGTCTCCCAAATATGGGTTTTTCTGGGCCCCTTTGCAAGTTCTTAAAGAGCCCCTATGTGCTGGGGCTTTTAGACCGCAACCAAAGACTTGGCCTGGTGCCAGCACTGATAACTTCGTCTGGGGAAGGTTTATTGCCCTCTCTGAAATGGGAGTAGTCTTATTTTCCTTATTATTTAAGCCAGCAAGCATTTACAGAAGCCAACTAGCAGGGTTAAAATTTCAAACAGCAGTTTATATAGAAGATGGATGCTTCATGGGAACTATGGAACGGGGATGAGCTTCACATCTGGACAACACACATTAGTATATCAGTTGTCTATTGCAGCACAGCAAGTCACCTAAGAATGTAGTGGCTTAAAATGACAATGTCTTGGATCAGGAATTCAGGAATGGCTCTGCTGATTCTTTCTAACTCAGGGATCTGTTAGGAGGGTGCAGGCAGAGGCGGCTGGGGTTGGCATCATAGAAGACTTCTTCACCCACATGCCTGGTGCCTGTACGGGAAGCCTCCACTAGGTGGGGCTGGAACAGCTGGAATTTCCTGGGCAGCTCCCTGTCTCTCCTTTGCGTCTTTGTGGGCTTTCCAGGGAGTCTCATCAGCATGGTAGCTGAACTTCTCACATAGCAGATCAGAGACAGGGAGAACACCAGACAGAAACAGAAGTGCCTCTTAGGACCTAGTCTCAGAAGTCACACAGCATCAGTGTCACCACTTTCTTTTGGTCCAGGCAATTACAGAAGTCTGCCTAGGCTCAAAGGGAGGGAACAGAGATTTCACCTCTTGATGGACAAGCATCAATATGACATTTCAAGAAGAGCTTGGAGGATGGGACATATATTGGTGCAGCTCTCTTTGGAAAATACAGCCTATCCCACTTGGGCCTATACCCTGAATTGATTCAGTGGAAGTTGAAGCTCAAAGCCAAAGTTGACTAAGAGAAATGTTAGGGAAAGCTTTGGGACCACAAGAAGTAGACTAGAGGTTCCAGTCAATTGCATACAGCTCTTAAGGAGCAGGGAGACCTGAATAAATAGTCATCTATCCACATTCCGGGATAGGAAGACTCAATGTTGCAAAAATGTGAAATTAATGTATAAATTCCATGCAATCCCAATCAAAATCAATGCAGTTTTCATGAAACTTGACAAGCTGATTCTAAAGAGAATCTAGGAGAAAAACAGCATGAAAATAGACAACAAATGTTGGAGAAGAAAAAAAAAGAGCCCTAGCGGTTTGGCTCAGTGGATAGAGCATTGGTCTGTGGACTGAAGGGTCTCCGGTTCAATTCAGTTCCCTGCCCTGGTTGGGGTTGGTGCAGGAGGCAACCAATCGATGTGTCTCTCTCACATCAATGTTTCCCTCTGTCCCTCCCTCTTCCCTCCACTCTCTCTAAAAATAAATGGAAAAATATCCTCAGGTGAGGATTAACAAACAAACAAACAAACAAAAGAGAGAGAGAGAGAAAGGTCTTTTCCTATGAGAGATCAAAACATGGTACAAACCCCCCACCCCCCCAAAAAAAACACAACAACATAGTACAAAACGAATTATTCAAATAGGTGTTTTACCAGCTCAGGAACAGATTTTAAAAAAAAGAGAGACAGATAAGAAACACACACATTTTTCAGATATATTTAATCTATGATAAAAGTCTATATATTTCATTTATGATAAAGGTTAAATTTAAGGTAAATGAGGAAGGGATAGACCAGTTAATGAATGTTGAGGCACCTGTATATATATTCAGAAAAATTAAAGTTAGATTTCTACATCAGCGTACAAAACATGTGTTTCTGGACAAATGCATTGTGGACCCAAATGTAAAAATAACAAACTGCAAAAATCTAAAAGAAAATTTTTAAAAATAATTTTGTGGTAAAGAAAACTTTCCTGAGCAATACACAAAACCATGAAAAAATGTTTAAACTTGACTTCATAATACTTTGTTTAATCCTCACCGGAGGACATTTTTCCATTGATTTTTAGAGAGAGTGGAAGAGAGGAGGAGAATCAGAGAGACAGACACATCAGTGTGAGAGACACACACATTGTGTGCTTCCTGCATGCCCCCTACTGGGCATTGAGCCCGAAACCCATGCATATGCTCCGACCAGGAATCTAACCATTACCTTCTGGTTCATGGGTCTACACTCAACCTCTGAGCTACACCGGCGGGGCTCTGCTCTTGTCTTTCCACACAACATGCTAATTCCTCTGCAAGAACAAGTCTGAAAATGTGGGCCCACGAAGCCAGGTCCTGGACCAGAGAGAAGACTGACACCACACCCTACGCATCCTATCTCTCCTGAAGAATGCGCAGAGCCTGGGAGCATCCTCCCTTCAGCCTAGAACAAAAATGTAGCAGGGGAGAGAAAAGTCCCTTCTATTTCCTTCTCATTCAAGTTAATTCAAAACTTATTTTCTTTCTTCCAATAAAAGTTTAAATCTTAGTCATAGAGATATTTCATGTTTAAGCTGAGACTGAGTCTGCCTGATTCATCGCTGTGCTCCCAAACTGCAGATGTCCACAGATTTCTGCGTGAGCAAGTAACAAGTCACTGAATCAACCCCTAACATGCATGACACTTCCCTCAGCCTCCTCCCTACCACGCCCTCTCTCTCATGGGCAGGTTCGCAGGGTCTAGTTCAGAGGGATAGACTCAGAGCTCTTACAGCTATGTGTCAGGCTTGTAGTGTGAGGAAATCTTTAAACAACATAATCATAAAAAGAGTAGCCAGGAGCTATTGTTATTAACAATAACATTTTTTAAAAAATATATATTTTATTGATTTTTACAGAGAGGAAGGGAGAGGGATAGAGAGTTAGAAACATTGATGAGAGAGAAACATTTATCAGCTGCCTCCTGCACACTCCCTACTGGGAACAATAACATTTATCATCCCTATATGTATATCATTAAATTATATTTATAATAATACTTATTGAGCACTTGCAACATAACAGACATTGTAGTTGTGTGTTGCGTGCATTTTGTCAAGTCTTCACAGCAGGTTGATGTGATGCTGGTCGTGTGATTATTTCCTCCAAGCCTGAGGCTTAGGGAATAAAACAGTTTTCATTCCTGTTCTTCCTGTATTGATTACATATTTCCACTGTTTCTGACTCATGGTAGGTACCAGTAATGTGCATTTCCTTCCTTTTCCACTAAGACCACACATAATATTGTGCAGTTTGGGCTCTGCACAAAAATAGATAGCAGAGCCGGCCACCAGCTTGCCACAGCTGTTGTTTTGCTGGTCCTATCCCGTTTAGAGAATTCTTAGAATCTTGTTTGACTTGAGGGCTGGGCCACTCCAGTATACAATCCTCAGACCTCTATTCTCTAACCTTCCAATCTGCTAATTCTTTCTCCCTAACTCTGATAGGAAGGAGGGGTGGACGTGAGGGCAAGTAGAAAAGGCAGCCCACCTGTTTTCTTCGTTTTCCCACCAAGTCCTCTGTTCCTGGTCAGCAGTAAATCAGCTTTCTGGGGCTCTGGCGCCTCCTAGTGGTCATCGTCTGCAGCACACGATGAGAACAAATTGAATAAAAGCCCCTTTCTCAAGGAGCTCTTTGGGAGATGAAATGGGGAGAAAAGACCAAAAGCTCTGTGGGAACTCAACGAGGGAGATATCATGGCTTCTGGGGAATTGGAACTTCTAATTTCAGCTATTATATTCAGCTACACTTGGACCCTGATTCTACCACATACTAATTGTGTGACCCTGGGCAAGTCACTTCACCTCTTTGAGCATGCCTCTTGGTGTCCATGAAGTGCCCAGCAAGCTTTGAACATTTTAGGTAGAAGGAACTTTGTAAGCAAAGGCAGGGGACAGGGAAAATGTTCAGAACACAGGGCAGGTGACATGCTTCCTCTTCCTCTGGGAAGAAGGTTAGTCCCATGGAGCAAGGTGGCGGGGGGGGGGGGGGGGGCGGGCATGAACCTCTTAACCATAGCACAGTGAGAGGAGCTGGAAACCCTTCTTGGAATCAGCTGCTCATTCTAGGTTGAGCCCCAGTCTTTTTTTTTTAATATATTTTATTGATTTTTTACAGAGAGGAAGGGAGAGGGATAGAGAGTTAGAAGCATCAATGAGAGAGAAACATCGATCAGCTGCCTCCTGCACATCCCCCACTGGGGAAGTGCCCGCAACCAAGGTACATGCCCCTGACCGGAATCGAACCTGGGACCCTTGCATCCGTAGGCCGATACTCTATCCACTGAGCCAAACCGGTTAGGGCCGAGCCCCAGTCTTAAGCAGGTCTGCCTACCTGGACTCTGGCTGCCCTCACAGGCCTGGGCAGAAAAGCCAACCAGTCTGCTTCCTTCCCAAGTAGAGCAGAGCTCTTCCAAACTCATCTGACTGGCCAGTCCTGATCCTGGTTCCACCTGGCCCCTACGTGTTCCATCTGATTCTTGCCCAGTTCTGAGGTAACACTGGTAAACTATGCTGGCTTCCACGAGCTATTTTCTCCTGATTTCCTTCTCGCTATTCCTTCTCATGTTCCTCTGTGGGTTTCTTTCATCTGCCCGAGCTTCTCACGCCAAAGGGTCCTATCCTGTCCTTGTCTTTTTATTACCCATGTTCTTCCTAACCCACTCCACTGACTTTGACTATCACCTAGATGTTTTCCCCAGAGCTTCAACCCCACTATCCAACTGCCTCTGTGGGATGGTCCACAGGCACCACACACTCGATATGTCCAAAATGAAATGATCTGCTTGCCTCCAAACCCATTCTTCCTGTGTTGATTACATAGCCAATGGTTCCATCCTTTGCCCTAGTGCATAAGCAAAAAAAATGTGGTTGTCAGCTTTGACTCTTCCCTCCCTCTCCTCCCCCAGAAGTATTATCACCATGTTCCAGTCACTATGCCTTATATATGTTTATCTAATCCACCCGCCTCTCTCCATCCCGCTGTGACTCGGACACCATCCTCTTTTGCTTGGATTATTACAACTGCCTCTGGACTTGACTCTTTGCCTCAGTTTTACCCCTTGCTTGTCTCTTGTGTACCCTTCTGGATGCTCTCAAGGAGAGCCTGTTTCTTAGTCTTTTCCACCTTCTAGAATCTAGAGGCTTCCCATATTTCTTGGTTCATGACCCCCTTCTTTCATTTTCAAAGCCAGAAAAGTTACATCTCTCTGACCACTCTTCCATCGTCACATCTCTCTCTGCTTCTCTCCTATTTTCCTCTTCCACCTTTAAAGACCCTTGTGGATTGCATTAGACCCACTTGCATAATCCAGGATAAAAATCTCCATCTCAAAATCCTTAATTGTATCTACAAAGACCCACTTGCCATGTAATATAATAGATTCCCAGGTTCGGAGGACTAGAAGATGGACATCCTTGGGGGACTATTATTCTGCCTACCACAGTCCTTTCTCTGACCCGACCCCCAATATGTGTGTCTGTCCTGCATTCAAAATACATTTGCCTCATTTCAAAAAGTCCCAGCCCATTTAAGTATTAACTAAAAGTCCAAAATCTTATCTAAATCCCACCAGCTCAGCCTGGCCAGTGTGGCTCAGTGTTTGAGCATCAACCTATAAACCAGGAGGTCACGGTTCGATTCCGGGTCAGGGCATATGCTCAGATTGTGGACTCAATCCCCAGTAGGGGGCTTGCAGGAGGCAGCCGAATCAATGATTCTCTCTCATCATTGATGTTTCTATCTCTCTCCTCTCTCTCCCTCTTCTTTCCTCTCTGAAATCAATAAAACTATATTTTTAAAAAAGAATTATAAACTTATTTTTACCTCTGCTAGCAGAAGGGCTGAAACCAAAATGTCATCAGGGGGGCAGCGATACTTATGTCTCTTGTAAGTAAAGTTTAGTCACAATAAGTGGTCAGACCAGGTACAGGTGGGGGCCAGGTGTAGGCAATCCACTAGAAACTGGATGAGGCAGTTTCCTGGAAACTGAAGGCTATTAATCATGAAACCTATAATGAGAATAACAGGAAAATCGCCAGGAAGGGGCAAGAGCCCCAAGCAGGGCATAATGGAGCGCAGGAATGTATCTAACAATGATATGAGGACTATATTACGATAATTTATGTCAGGAGATTAGCATAGTGCCTGGCACAAAGTAAGTGCTCAGTAAATGTTGATTGCTGTGTATGAATGATAAACGCAACCACATAAAGGTTTAAGAGAAATCTGGCTCTGCACAAAGACAACAAGCTTGTGGGGGGAGGGGGCGGGGGGACGTTGGTGGCAGCTCAGTTGTGGATTTCACATTACTTACCTGGGGGTGGGATTGCGGTGGGAAAGGGGACAGGGAGGGGTGGAGTATGTGCCTTTATGATGAGAGAAATGGGGACCAGGACACTTACAAAATCAATCGATCTGAACCAGGCCCGGTAGCTCTGTGGGTTAGAGCGTCATTCAGATACGCTGAGGTTGCGGTCCGATCCCCAGTCAGGACACATCCATGAACGCCTAGATAAGTGGAACCAGGTTCTAAAATTGGTGAACCGCTGGGTGAAGGATCCCACAGCATCCACTGCACCAACCTTCAATATCTGGTGGAGGAGATCATTCAGATCGAATCTATGAGCCCAAGTATTGGAAAGAGGAGTGCTTTGGACTGACGGCTGAACTTGTAGTCGATAAAGCCATGGAGTTAAAGTTTGTGGGTGGCGTCTACGGTGGCAACATAAAGCCAACTCCCTTTCTGTGTTTGACCTTGAAGTTGCTGTAGATTCAACCAGAGAAGGATATCATTGTTGAGTTTATAAAAAATGAAGACCTCAAGTGCATTCGCATGTCGGGAGCACTTTACATGAGGCTGACAGGCACTGCAATAGATTGCTACGAGTTCATGGAGCCTCTGTACAATGGCTATAGAAAAATCAAGAGCCAGAACCGAAATGGGGATTTTGAGCTGATGCACGTAGATGAATTCATTGATGAACTACTGCGCTGAGAGAGTCTATGTGACATCATTCTGCCCCGGCTACAGAAACGCTATGTTGCTAGAGGAAGCTGAGCAATTGGAGCCTCGGGTTAGCGCTCTAGGAAAGGACATGGATGATGTCCAGTCCAGTGAAGAGGATGAGAACTTGCAGAGGGTAGTACCATCACCTGATCACCGCTGGAGAAGCCAGCTACGGAGACTAGGCCCGTTGCCCACACTGCGCTACAGGAGTAGGAGTGGGTCTCCCTGAAGGCGGAGTAGGTCTCCCAAGAGGAGGAGCCCTTCCCCGCCGCCGAGAGAGGCATCAGAGCAGGAGTCCAAGACCTCACAGATCCCCTTAGTCACAGACACAGGGTACACTCAAAATCTCCAAAAACATCTAAGAAGAACCACAAGAAGAGCCAGAGGAAACGCATAATGAACTCAGATTAGGTTTAGTCCAAATGGCCTGCAGATATGAAGTCATCTCTCTATATGGAAGGGTTAAGATCTACTCCTGAGGCAGCTATGAGAATATTTTAGTGTTTTTTTAAAAAATATATTTTTATTTGATTTCAGAGAGAAAGAGAGAGGGAGAGAGAGATAGAAACATCAATGATGAGAGAGAATCATTGATTGGCTGCCGCACACTGGAGATTGAGCCTGCAACACGGGCATGAGCCCTGACGGGGAATCAAACCGTGCCCTCCCGGTTCATAGGTCAAAGCTCAACCACTGAACCATGCCGGCTAGGCAAGGGGTGTTTTTTTACTTTTTGACATAAAGAATCTCTAGATTTTTTTTTTATTAAATGAAAGAGGTGCTGGGGGTGGGGGGAGTTCATTGCTGTTTCTCTTTTCTTTCAAAGGGAGTCTTTCTGCCTGGCTCCATTCATTCCCTTCCAAGGGCATGCTAGGGGCGTGTCCACTCCTCCCTCCGCCCCATCCAAGCTCCGCCCCTCACGTCTGCCCGGATTGGTTACTCAGAGGCGGAGCCCCGGGAAGAGCCCAGTACCAAGTGGTGGGGGCGTGGCGCATGCGCGGGCTGGGCAGGGTGGAAGTGAAGAGGAAGATCTGCCGGAAGTAGACGGCAGAGGTGGTGGCGGAGCGGCCGGCAGCTGCCTGGGAAACGGGGGCCCGGGACGCTTGGCTCGCAGACAGGCAGGCCAGGCAGTCGTTTCTGTGCCAGGCACCCGGGAGGCCCGAGAGCCCTCTTTGCATGGGCCGAGGGCCCCTGGTCCGGCAGCTTTCTCTGCCTTCCTAAGCCCGCCAGGGGGCGCAGCGCTGAGGGGCTGCAGAGTGGGGGGCGGGCGCGGCTGACCCGAGGAGGGGCGCGGGGCAGTGGAGAGAGTCCTGCCCCGCTCAGGAAGTGACCCTGGGTGGGGGACGGGGAGTCCTCACCTCCGGACCGAGGCAAAGGTTTCTGGGGGTGAAGAGGGCGCATCGCCCTCTGCCCCCGCCGGCACCCTGGCCATGACGGGCAAGTCAGTGAAGGACGTGGATCGGTACCAGGCGGTCCTGGCCAACCTGCTGCTGGAGGAGGATAACAAGTTTTGTGCGGACTGCCAGTCTAAAGGTAGCGTGTCTCCCCCCGACCCCCACCCCGGCGGGCGGAGGTCCTCCAGCGTCCGCGCCGCGCCTGGGAGGTGGTTGTGTGGGGAGGGGTTCCTGGAGCTTCGGCCGTCCCAGTCATCCTGAACGGTAACCTCGTGCTCCTCTTGCTGCTGGCCTGCTAGGGGCTCTGCAGCGCCCAGAGGTTGCGAGGGCGAGTGTGCGTGTGTGTTGCGGGGTTGGGGGGGCGGGGGGTGATGATGGCGGTGGGGGAGTGGCGTGGTGTGTGCGGGTGAGGGTGTCTCTATTTCAGGGTTTTGAATGAGTTCTGGGCTGTCATTCCAGAGGCAGCCCAGAGCTTACAGCCTTCCACTTGCAAAGCTGGGGATGAACTGCAGTTTGTGTGACTGTGACAGCGAGGAGAGGGTGAGGGAAGGGGGAGAGGAGAAAAGTGAGGTGGTGATGGGGAGGAAAAGTGCTTAGTTGATTTTTTAAAGGTGATGATTGTTGCTGCCGGCCATTTGGTGAGCAGTGCCTTCTGTCGTTTTACCGACTTGCTGGGATCTGACAGTGCTGAGGTGGCTTTCTTCCTGGATACGTGCAGTGGGAAACTGCTTTCTGCAGTGACACAGCGCGGGTCTCTAGACAGCCTAGCCCTGGCTCCGGAGTGCGTTTGAGGCCTAATGTGTATGTGGTGGCAGAAGCTAGCGGATTGTGGCCTTAGTGTAGGATCCGTATAATCGCTGGAGAGAAGGAAGCAAGGGACGCATTGAATTTGTTGCTTCCATGGTGATATTACCCTTCTAAAGGTGAAATATGGTCATTATAAATTGGCACAGTCTTGTAGTCTTTGTTTTCTGTGTCCTCAAAGATTCGTGGTTTGATCCAATTAAAAATCAGTGTGATAGGAAAGCATGGTTATTAGTGAAATGTTTCCACTTGAAATTTACAGATACGAGTGTCTATAAATATTTTGTTTCCTTGTTATCTTTCTGAATTTGGAATATAAGTAGAGGAGTTGGGAAAATTTTTTTTTGTTTGGTTGGGGAGAAAGATAGTTATATTTTGGGAACTATTGTTAATTTACTTCTGTTCATCGTGCCGTGGATTTGCCATGTAACATATTGGGCATATAGCATACAAGAAATATTCAAATGCATTTGTATTTATCAATACTGACAAGGGAAGTATATGCATAATCGATGCTTTCACTCATTACCTTTTGTTTTGTTTTATTTATTTTTAAAATATATTTTAATTGATTTCAGAGAGGGAGAGAGAGATAGAAACATCAATGATGAGAGAGAAACACTGATTAGCTGCCTCCTGCATGCTCCCCACTGGGGATCAACCCAAGCATGTGCCCTGACCAGGAATCCAACCATGACCTCCTGGTTCATAAGTCGATGCTCAACCACTGAACCACGCCAGCCGGGTTTATTACCTTTTATTTTAGAAAAATAAGGTTATGTGAGGAGAACAGGGAGATGATACATTGATACTGCTAGACACCTAGTAATCTATTTTAGTGCCCTCTACCAATAGATAAATGTGTCATTAGGAAACCAGGTCCTCAGACTTCTTTTCTGAATTTTTGCATTAGCAAGAATTCATTTTCAAAAGTACTTTAGAATCAGTTTATGTTGAGTAGGTTAATTTCTTAAAGTTGACTCTTGGCTAGATTTTGTCCTAAATCTATTAGAAGATTCTGTTTAAAATTTAGGAGTGTATCTCTTGATTTTACTCAAATTCCCTTGTGTCCTTGGTTGACAGATCTTGAGTCACAGTGAAGCAACCCACTGGAGTGAGCCTGCTACATTTGGGGAGTCAGATGCCATTTTGATGACTAGTCCCACCCCCACTCCTCATGTGTCATACTACTCTTTTTTTAAAGGAATTTTTATAAACAGTTATTTATTGAAGTTTTAAAAAATTTATCTTTTTTGTTGAAGTATTACAGATGTCCCCCTTTTTTTCTTATTGACTCCCCACTTCCCCATCATACCACTCTTATTCTTACTCATATTCCAATAGAGCATATGGAAGAAAGAGGTTGATTGATCACTTCTCCAAATTTTCCATTGCTCTTTATCAGTAGCATTAACTGGGGATCAGGTAATGAAACATTAGTTAATTCTTAATGAGAACTAGTAAATGATGGCTTGTAAACCTTATTAACTACTGTTGATGGTAGAATCCAGGTTCCTGAAACAATTTCTTTTCACAAGTTAGTTTAACAGTTTGGCTTGGTGGCTTCAGTGACTTGGCTATTGTATTAAAATTGAGATGACAAGATGTCAGTCATCTTTCAGTTCAGTTAAATAAGACATTTGTGGAGGCCTCAGTTTACCCAGTTTATGAATTATCTAAACCCTCCACTATTTCAGCCCCTCTCACTCATTTTCCTCTTCCTTTTTCCTGATTTTGGTTGTCATAACGATCATGTGAACAACTGTCAGATGGTGGAAAGAAGAGGCATTTGCAATCAATAGGTTACGTTGCCTGTTAGCTGTGGTATCTTTAGTGGGAGGAGGAATTTAAAAACTGTTGGCTAAAATGAGACTTAGATGTGAGCTTATCTCTGTGTCTCATGTTCTTTCTTACCTTAGAAAATTGAGAGCTAACTGGGTCCTCAAAGATTCATGGTTTGATCCGATTAAAAATCACTGAGTGATTGCTGATCCATTCATATTAAATTAGATGATGTAGCCTGGACTGCAGACCTGTGAGCAGGTATTTTTGCAGTGTCCAGAAATAACTCTTTGGCAATGAGTCTCCTTATACTTATTTAAGAATTTTATTATCTTTAGATACATAATTTAAACATTAGAGTAGAGAACAAGAATGTGTTCTCTTATACAGTGCACGTTTTGTTAGTCCTGGATTTTTTTAAATCTCTTGAGCACAAGACTCGCCATTTTCTGGTACCTCTAAGGCACAGTGATTCCTGTGTGGGAAAGGAAGCTGATTTGGCACTGCCTTAAAAAAAAAAATACTGTGACTCGCTTAGGCCCAAAGATGTGGTTTCCTCACCATCCCAAGCCTTCAAGTTATTGTGACCTTTAGGGTAAGTTGTTTGGACTGATCTAGTGGTAGAACAGAGGACAGACATACTGAAAATTCCAGGTATGCCAATGGTAGCTCTACCCAGTTAAGGCTGGGTCCTGTTTTTGCACAGACCCTTGGTGGGGTCTGACTGGCCCACGGTGTAGTCTTTAGCTCTGCAGTTCCATGTTTTATCAGTGTGCCTGAAATAACTCCTTATCGACCTCTTCAGAGACTGGTTTAAATTAGTCAGTATCTTATTTGCCATGAAAGGATCTACCTCTCTGATGACCTGAATACTTGTGTCCGCTCTTGGGACACTCCTTTCTCAATATCGAGGCTCGTAAAAAATCGAGAACTGTATAATGAGCAGAGAATTAAACAGAAAGAAATTTGATGGCCTTGAGGAATATTTACTTCAGACTTTGAAGCACCACATGGAATTCTGGAGTCTGACAGAAACTTTGTAATACTTTTTACTTTTCTCTTCTGCTGCATCCTATCTCTGAAACCTTTCACCTTGAATCACCTAACCATTGCATCTTGTTCAATTCCCATTATATATTCTTAAATTTAAATTTACCTTTTGAAAAAGGTAGCACTTGCATGTGGTTCAAAATTCAAAAGGTTTAAAAGGGAATGTGTACGGTGAAAAGTTGTGTTCCTGTCCCTGATTTCTTAGTCACCATTTTCGTTCCTGGGAGTAACCACTGTTGGTAATTTTTTATGTGACTTTTAAGATATAATCTATGCATAGACAAACAACTACATTTAAATATATTCCTAAATAGTGCTTTTGTGCAAAGAGTAGGTGTTACCCCACTTAATGGCAGCTTGCATTTTTCTTTTAAATTATTTTTAAAATGTATTTTTATTGATTGATTTTAAAGAGAGAAAGGCAGTGAGAGAGGAAAGCAGAGAGAGAGAGAGAGAGAGAGAGAGAGAGAGAGAAACATCAGATTGTTGTTTTACTTATTTATGCATTCATTGGTTGATTCTTATATGTGCTCTGATCTAGAATCGGACCTACAACCTTGGCACATTTGGCCCATGCTCTAACCAACTGAGCTACCTAGGCAGGGCTGCACCTTGCATTTTTCAGGCAATAGTATAACATGGGAAACATGAAGGTTCACAGGATTGAGGGGCTTCCTCATTCTTTCAAGGTATTTTCTTTTTCTTTTTTTAAATATATTTTATTGATTTTTTTAAGAGAGGAAGGGAGAAGAAGAGGAATAGAGAGCTAGAAACATCGATGAGAGAGAAACGTCGATCAGCTGCCTCTTGCACACCTCCTACTGGGGATGTGCCTGAAACCAAGGTACATGCCTTTGACCAGAATAGAACCTGGGACCTTTCAGTCTGCAGGCCGGCACTCTATCCACTGAGCCAAACCGGTTAGGGCTCAAGGTATTTTCTAAGGCTATACCTAGATTATCATGCTTAAGTGATTTGGAAACCTCTGATCTCATTAAAGGCATCTTAGAAAGTGTCTTAGGCCCATCCATAGCACATAGCCCACCTTACAGGTGCAAAGAAGCAGAGCAGTGGAAGGGGCTGTAGACGTGATGTTGAAATATCCAGTTAAACTCCTTTACTTATTTTAGCTTTGGGACCGTCTGTATGCCACCTGACATTCTCAGTTTAATTTCCTTCCTTTGAAAACAAAAGTGCTGAGTAAACAAAAGTGTTACACAGATGTAAGCATTATTTATTACCATTGCTGCTCTTATTTATTTTATCTTGATTTTATTCATTTCCCATTCTGATTTTATTCCCTTAAATACTCTAGTTCCTGGAAGGCACAATGAGAATGACTCACGCAATAATTCCCTAGTCTTTAAGCCAAAACCATTTCCTACATATGGGAGTTCCGGCTTTTTTTTTTTTTTTTAACAATTCACAGTCAGTTTTATTTGGCTTAGGCCAGAAGTCCATGAGTCTTGAGGACCTCTGTGTATCTGTCAGCTTTCTTCTCCGTGTTCTTTTCTGCCTGCTTCCAAAGCCTCACGAGCTGCTCTTTCTTCTGGCAATGGACCTTGGCCTCTCCTTCCTCTTCTCCTGGAGCGTGGCTATGACGGCCTGGTCCTTCAGCCAACCTCATGAGCCAGGCACCCGGGTAGGCAGACTTCCATGTAGGCTTCAGACGTACATCCTTGAGGGCTGCAGCCCCATTTGCTTTTTCTTGTCACAGGGTGGCAGGATCCCATCCCTGGCCTGGCTTGGTCTTGTGGAGCAGTGTTCCTTGCAGGGTCGCCAAAAGATGCTGTTGGGGGCTAGGGAGTGGTAAGGACCGCAGGATGGCTTGGTGTGTATTCGCTTGCGGAGGAAGGCCAGGTACTTCAACCTGTTTCTGTAGAAATTGCCAGAAATGTTGATGCCCTCACGGTGCACAACCACCATCTTCTGGCCCAGCAGAATCTGCTTGGTCATGATGGCTGCCAGGCGACCCAGAGGATGGCCTCGGCCGTGGAGCACCGGCATCTGCCCAACGCCATCTTCAGCAGCCACCTGGGAAAGAAGTGGAGGTTCTGGCATTTTTGTAAATGTACTTTATTGGGACCCTTGAGGATGGTCTCTGGATGTTTCCTGACTCTTCAAACTTGATTGAAATATTACACCAGGGAATCTTTGTATTAAATTCTCTAATAGTAGTCCTAAATTTTAGCTCCAGTAAATTAATCTCTAGTTTTGCTTTACATTTGTTTCTGTTGATAGCTAAACCATTGCTTGTTAAACATCATTACTTAAAACATGAACTTCCCCATAAATTTTTAATTATTTTCGCTGTATCTATGTCACCTTTTGAAAGGTTAAAAAATTCCATCAGACCTAGACAACAGAAGAAGTTTTGCTTTGAAGAAGTTTTGCTTCCATCTATAGTCCAACAGCTTTCTCCAACCAAGATCAAATAACTTTTTGGGTTTTTAACAGCTAATTCACCTGAATTCTGACAGCTGTGGTTAGCTTGACTCCATTTTACTGAGATTAATTTGTCCAATTCCCAATTAGAATGTCTTAATATCAACTTGTTAAACCTGTTCCCTGGGAGATACTTTCCTATCTGTTCTCCTTGTACTTGAAATATCCTGTGGCAGTGGGACAGAGATTACAAAATGTCGTAACTTTTAGGGAGAACTCTTTGCAAGCCTGCAATCCCACACTACAGGTATTTATTCAGACAATATTCCTTACGCACTTTGTGTCAGACACTGTACCAGGATATGTAGATTAAAAACTAGGGCTCAAGAAGTCTACAGTCTAATGGGAAAGCTGATGTGTAAACACATAAATGATGCAATACTGTCATTAGCGTTATGGCATTGTGTGCAGGGAGAAATGAAAGCATTGAAGAAAGCAAAAAGTCGGCCTCAGGAAGTTGTGGCTTCAAAGAGACATGTAGGCTGTATCTTGAATGATGAGCATGACTTTGCCAGGTAAATTTAGGGGACTTTGCATCCTGGGCAGAAGAAACAATGTGCAAAGGCTGCCAGATGTATCACGTGTATGTGTGTGTGAGGAGAATCTTTAGTATATTTTACCTACATCTTGGGGGGTGGCAAGGGACTTTACTGTGTGGTACTGAGATTATGAATATGCTTTAGACTCCCATAGTACTGGAAGTCTACCTGCTACTCAGATAGAAGTATAAGTATTGCAGTTATGAAATATTTTCTGATTGCTGAGTAATAAAAAAAAGGTCTGAGTACTATGCCCACAAGATCTCCATGGAAGCGCACCTTCCAGAATACATTAAATTATCTTAGAAAAGTCTAGTGAAATGGCAGCAATAAGTGTTATGTCATTTCTGGATGGATGACATTGGTTTTTGAGTCTGGACATGCTGCTATAATCAGTCTAAAAGTACTGAATATTTGATGTGTGCTTGTAGTTACTCAGTGCTTAGGGTGTGTAAACAGGAAGTGCAGCCTGATCTCAGTACACTTTTCAGCAAATCTATTGCTTTCAAATAAATCAGAAAACTACTTTCTTTCTGCATTTTTCATCTAATGTCATTGTTACGTAGGTGGCAGCTTTCTTGGGCACGGTTGTCTGTATAACTGTTCAGCACATGAGTCATTGTCTGTTTCTGTTCTTCTGCCTGAAAATTTCATCTTGGGAATAATGTCATGCGATTGGTGACTGCAACACTTTACTCATTATGTACATTGCAGCTGGCTTTGTATGTTATGTTGATGGTATTTACCTGTGCCATACATGAGGATAAAGTGACTTATTAAATAGACCCAAACTCAGTTCTTCCAAATGATATCCCTTGTGAAAAAGATGCCAAGCAGAAATCTGCATAAAACATATTTATGTTTTACTAGTACATTCTAAGCATACTGTGCCTAACTTTTATTATTGTCTGCTTAAATCCTTATCACAGTTGTACTTCTGTTTGAGCACAAGTGGCCAGTTTAAGTAGATACTAACTTTGAAGAAGTTCTGTATTGGCCTCTGGAATGTGACAGTTCAGCATACCACATTGAAAAGGTAGGAACCACGTCTGTGTAGAGTAGAACACCTTAAAGTGAATTCATTTTTGCCAAATTCCTCTATTGTTAAAGACATATTCCTATATTGGTTAGTTTTTTAAAACGGTAATTTGCCACAGTTGACATGTCCACTAGAATGTAAGCTCTGTGAGGGCAGGGGTGTTGTGCCTGTTTTGTTCACTGTAGTATTCCCAGCACCTAGAACAGTGCTTGGCACAGATCAGGCTCTCGCTAAATATTTGTTAGAATGAATTAATTGATTTTTGTCATTCATAAATCCGTTGTTTCTTACTAGAAGACATCTTTTACAAGTTATCTGAAAGTTTAATTTTTAGAGAAGCTAAGTTTTTGTTGTTAATCCTCACCCGAGGATATTTTTCCATTGACTTTTAGAGAGAGTGGAGGGAAAAGGGAGAGACAGAAACATCAATGTGAGAGAGACACATAGATTGGCTGCCTCCTGCACACCCCCTACTGGGGATCAAGGCTGCAACCCAGGTATGTTCCCTTGACCAGAATTTAACCGGGACCCTACAGTCCGAGGGCCTACGCTCTATCCACTGAGTCAAACCAGCTAGGGCAGGGAAGCTAAGTTTAAAAATATTTTTTAAAGTCAGGGACCCATTAGGGAAACAGAAACAACGGTAGGTAGTATAAGCAGAGGGAATTTAATATATGGAATAAGTTACACAGATGATATAAGAGCTGAGAAGGTAAATGGGCTGGTGAGGCAACCCAGAGATTAGCAACCTGGGAGCTACTATATATACCCCTAAGGAAATTAGAAGGTGCTTCAAAGACCAGAAGCCTGAGCCATCTGGTGTGAGCTAGAAGCATGGAAAGAAGAGCTGTCTGGTGGCAGTTGGAACTCAGACCAAGTAAGAGAGAGGGCATTAGCCTGGCTTCCCCTGTCCTATTTCTTATCCTTATCAGTACCAACCATTGATGGAACTTACCCAGAAATCAGTTGGCAAGGGAGATGTAGTTCCCTGTGACAGAGTGGAGCAAGGGAAGGATCGAAGTGGAAACAGGCAAAAGCACTTAAAAAAACCTCTAAGATATATTCTTTCTCCTAATAAATAAATAGTTGGGTTATTTCGGGCAAGAGATTTCAAGCAGGTACAACTTTATATGCTTCTAAAGGTTCTTAACTGTTGCTGAAACTGAAACAATAATTGGTATCAGGAAGTAATATAACAACTCAGTCATTGGTCATACAAAGAGGATGCGTGACTAGGAAAACTGGCTTCTGTTGAATCCGATTTGACTGTTGGTCGCTGCCAGGAGTGATTTATCATTTGGTTACTCAGAAAATAGGTTCCTACCCTGTCTATTCTGGGAATCCTTAAGCAGGATGTGTATACATTGAGTTTGTCCCTTCTACAACTGCAAGACTTGAGTCAGTTACACCTAAGACATACAGAGAGAATTTTGAGGATTGCAGCTTTAAAACATGGTGCAGTTTACTCTTTATTTTTTTATATAATTAAGGTAATTGTGGTGGGGCTGATTTCCCTTGTGCCACATATTTTACTGGTCTTTGTCTGTCTCCCCCACCCTTACATCTTCAGATGGGTTAGCACTGGGGGAGGGAGGTGAGATCACTGGATCTACTTTCTTCTATACAGGGCCTGAAAAGTATATCTTGTAAGGAAAGTTTCTGCTGCTCCATTTAAAGGCAAAACTTCCCAAATTATTGCTACTAGTTTTCTTCTTGATTATAAAGTGCTTAAGGAGTTACATGATACAAGTTTAGCACTTTCTAGAAGTGCTTTTTTTGTCAATCAGGTCACCTGCCTTTGGGCCCCTGCTACGTTAATGGAATTGGTGGAACTAGGCCAGCAAAGGTTTTCAGTGGAGTGTAAGTATGTTTGCTTTTAGGCTATTTTCCACAGAGGCCGCGGATAAGGGACCCTCATTGTTCGAGTAAGGTTACCAACTGTAAAAATTGCACAGGTTTCATTATTTTTCTCTTTTCTCAAAAAATTAATTTCCTCTTGGCAGGTATTACTATAATTCCAGATGTCATTAAAATGTAATTTGTATTTTAAAAAGTGTATGAGACTGCTTTCCAGAATACCAGTTCTTTTCAGCCAGTCCATTCAACTTAAGAGGTACATCTATGTATTTTTAAAAAATTTGTATTGATTTCAGAGAGGAAGGAAGAGGGAGAGAGAGATAGAAACATAAATAATAAGAGAGAATCATTGATTGGCTGCCTCCTGCACGCCTTGCACTGGGGATCAAGCCCACAACCCCGGCATGTGCCCTGACCAGGAATCGAACGGTGACTTCGTGGTTCATAGGTCAACACTCAACCACTGAGCCATGCTGGCCGGGCACATGTATGCATTTTTGAAGCCTCATGTTTAATAAGTACAATATTTCACTATTGTATTTGACTCTTCCATTTTCCAAACTTTCTCCTTCCCTACCCCACTCCTGTGGATCCTGTATTTCCCCACAGGCTTTGTGGATGCTGGTCCATTGATGGCTGCACGGCAGGCCCCTCCCCAGTGGAAAGCCTCAGAGATGAGTCAAATCTGCCTTCGGCTGTGGCCATCCATCAGTGTAAGGTTGCCCTGGTGGTCGTCTTCAGTTTGTCCAACTTTCCCATTCCCCCCTGACTTCCCTCATATGTGGCTGAAACTTGCCCTGGAATCCCACCTTCGTAACATATCAATGGGTGGTTAACAGGATTTTATTATTGCTGCTTTTTTCACTTTTAAGTAATGTTAAGTAGTTTTCTGACCATTTTTGTTGACATAGCAGTCCCCCCCCTTGTATATTTCCTATGGGTATTCTGGTTTGCTCTTACATACATATAGAATATAGTTTATTGAGGAAGTACTGGATTTCAGAAGCCCACTTGAAGAATGCTGTACTGATTTTTTTTTTTACTTTAAGTCAAAACTTTCAGAAAGAAATGTCTTAATCCAAAGCAGTGAGAACTGGATTCCTCAGGCTTCATGTCATTTCCCCTCAACCAAAAAACAAGTGTGCAACATCCTCATTTTATGATTTATTGAAAATGGTAAAGCAGAAATAGGAGGAAGTGAGATCTGATGTCTGTAGCTGGGAAGCCTGTCTTAGCATAGCGATTTGAGAGAGAATAGCCTTTTCTCAAATAACCAGGCAGTCTTTTGCCGCAGTTGCTAGTGATGGAAAGATCATAAATCCCCAAGCTTCTACCACAGAGCTTATGTTTTTAGATGTGGGTTTACATATTAATCCTACAACGTTGCTTCCTGAAGTGCACACCAAGTAAATGTCAACTTCTTCCTCTTTTCTTGTCTTTCTGGAAGTCCCCAGTGTGTGGATTTTGAACTAAGTTCTCTAGTGTTTCAAGCCCTGAGTTAAAAATTGTCTTAATATTACTTAGGCCGAAACCGGTTTGGCTCAGTGGATAGAGCGTCGGCCTGCGGACTGAAGGGTCCCAGGTTCGATTCCGGTCAAGGGCATGTACCTGGGTTGCGGGCACATCCCCAGTAGGAGATGTGCAGGAGGCAGCTGATCGATGTTTCTCTCTCATCGATGTTTCTAACTCTCTATCCCTCTCTCTTCCTCTCTGTAAAAAAATCAATAAAATATATTTAAGAAAAAAATATTATTTAGGTGGTTGTTCTTGTTCTGTGTCTTCAAAAAATAATTTCTCACAGAATCTTCTATGTGAGCTGGGAACATCTTTGGCTGCAGTCTAAAGCTCATGGGGGGAGGGGTGCCGGTGTCTTTTTCTTGTTGATACTTTACCACTAGGGTTATAATTAACACAAGCCCTCTGATGAGAAGTAGGAAGGAAACTCCCTGCTCTTACCATGATGCTTTTGTTCAAAATAGCTGTAAACAGCAGAGCTAATGGAAACCGATTTAAGTGTGACCGCTGGTTTGAGAAAGAAAGAATGAGAAGATTCAGGCTCCTCTGTTATGTTGAAAGCATTTTTACTGAAAGAATAGCTGTTTGGAACTGGGGGCTTCCTCTGTCTGAAGTTAGGCATGAGGACTTGGGTTAGGGAACATTATGTAGATAAACCCAGAGCAAATCTCTAGGGAAAAAAATCACAGCTTCAAAAGAGTCAAAGCAAGGTTCTTCAAAGTAAACACACCTGTTCCAGTGGGACAAGGACCTTCTAAAGCTGCCGCCAGGTTATTAGTCATGTCTGCGGCAGCTGAGAACAGGGCTACACACTTACTCCCTCCCACAAAAAGGCCAAGGGACCGCTATTTTAGCCTCCTGTTTCACACCCCATGCTACATTTCCCCCAAGACGATGTGTCACTCTAAAAGCTCCTAGTGAGAGGGCAGAGTACTAGCTGGGTGACTGGCTCCGGTTTTCAATGTGGCACCAAAGCCAGAAGCACACAAAAAAATGGCACAAAGAAGTGATTACCACAAAGCAACCATGAGATTCCCTTGCTCAGCTTCCTGGAATGTATAGATCTTCAAATATCTGTGTTAACAGTATGAAGGCAACTTTCAAAAGACAAAACATTGGTGTTGCTCAATGGTTAAGCGTCGGCCTGCACACCAAATGATACACAAACAGAATACAATAAAGGTATTTAGATGTTTTTATTGTCATGAAAAACACTTATAATAAATGTTACACAAAAACCATAATGAAAACATAAGCTCAAGTAAAAAATAAGCAAAATGGGGTATGGGCAATATCTTCTGCATCACTATACTTCATTCTTCTCAAAGAGCATTATCACAAATGTGAGTAACTTTCATAATCAGAAAAATAAAGATTTGCTTTCTAAAGAAATCACATTTAATGATGTTTAGCTAATAAGCACAAGGACTCTTCTACCTCCCCACTCCCCCAAATCCCACAAGACAAAAAACAGCTGGTCTGGGAGTCTGATCCTATGGTAACAACTAGAGGCCGGGTGCACAAAACTTGTGCACCGGTAGAGTCCCTAGGCCTGACAGGTGATCAGGGCCAATCAGTGCCTTCTGGCTGCTGGCTAGGGCTTTCCTTCTGGCTGTCGGCCGGGGCCTGCCTTCGTTCCACGCCGCATCCTGGTGGTCAGTGCATGTCACAGCGAGTGGTCAAACTCCTGATCAGTAGAACTCCCAAGGGGACAATTTGCATATTAGCCTTTTATTATATAGAATTCTCCCCCCCTCTCCCCCATAAATACATAAGAAGTCTAATGAAACTGAACCCCATTTTTACTCTGCACCCAATATTAGACCCTTGATTTGAGTGACTTCTGTCAGGCTGCTTTCTGTTCACAGATAAGGCTCAGAACCAAGTCAGAATGCTCAGAGGAGCTGGTTTGGAGTCTTCTGAGTCCAGTGTTGCACTTAATGACACTTTCTCTCACATACCAGCTGGGGACGTTATTATGGCACTCACTCTAAGGAAGATCTCTTCTCAAAATTATCCTTGGTCCAAAACAGTTGCTCTAACTCAGTGGTTCTCAACCTTCCTAATGCCGCGACCCTTTAATACAGTTCCTCATGTTGTGGTGACCCCCAATTTCATTGTTACAAATTGAACATAATTAAAGCATAGTGATTAATCACAAAAACAATATGTAATTGTATATGTGTTTTCCGATGGTCTTAGGCAACCCCTGTGAAAGGGTCGTTCGACCCCTAAAGGGGTCGTGACCCACAGGTTGAGAACCGCTGCTTTACAGGCTCTTTCCATTTACATGACTGGCATCTTCGCCCCACTCCTCTGGACCTCATTATACCCAGTTTTGAAATACCTAGGTTTTGAAACACAGTAGTGAATGTTTTTTTTCTGAAAGGGCCTATCTCCACTTTTGCTCTCCTCCCTTTAGCCAGGGCCGTTTTGATGACTAACATTCAGCATGCCACTGCACTAACTGTTCTTTGACCCCAGAATTCATTTCTGTTCTGCTGCTGGTTTAGAAATGAAGGTCTAGCTTGTTTGGATACGGTTGGGATTCAGTTAACCTGGCACTGATTTTCTGTCTATTTGCCATTGGTTGGCGCTCCTCTGATGTGTCAGGGAAGCTGCCGCACGTCATTGTGGAGAGAAGTTTACATGTTCGTGATCTTGCACAAGGGTTCATCTGCTGACTCAGAAGGTTTTGTGTGAAACCTCTGCCTGGGTGAAAGGCATGAGATTCCCTTCCAACAACGGGAAAGCATCCCAGCCTGGGCACCTGTCTCTGAGCTCTAGTGTGTGATACTGTCCTCCACTCCTGGGCTTCCTTTGGGGGTGGGAAGTGGTGTGAATAAGCCTTCATGCACAGCCTCAGGTGTTGGCTTCCTGGCAGCAGAGGGTGAGTTGAGTGTTGAAATAGAAAAGAACAGGGTATCAATTCAGTGACTGTAATTCAGCACCTACCATGTATAACACACATTTGGGGTATACCAGTATAAAGATGGTTCTAATTCAGTCCAGCTGATGATTTCTTCTGTGAAATTGGGTAAATGGCTTGACTTCTCTGGGCCTTAGTTTCTCCAACTGTGCTTGGACTAGATAACCCTTAAGGTTCTTTCCAATTTTGGAATTTTGTACTCTAAATTGTTTGTTACAGAACAGAAGAGGCTTTTCCAAAGAACTGGTATATTCTTTTATCTCACATGCTCCAAACTAAATGGCTTATAAATGGTTCCTCTAGAGCCGGGCTTCTCAACCTCAGCACTCTTGATATTTATTTGTTTGTTTGTTTGTTTGTTTATTTATTTATTTATTTATGGTACAAAGATCTTTATTGTGCTGCATAGAATATAATATTAATGGTACTGGCTAAAGGGAAGTCCTTCTTTAAGGTTAAAAAAAATTATTGAATTTATTGGGGTGGTATTGGTTAATAAAATTATATAGTTTTCAGGTGTACAATTCTATAATATGTCACCTGTATATTGTATTATGTGTTCACCTCCCCAACTCAAGTCTCCTTCTATCACCATTTATCCCCCCCTTTACCCTCTTCACTCACCCCCATTTTCCTCTGGTAATCACCATACTGTTGTCTGTGTCTATGATTTTTTTTTCTTTGCTTAATCCCTTTACCTTTTTCACCCAGCCTCCCAACCCCCTCCCCCTGACACCTGTCTGTCTGTTCTCTATATCTATGAGTCTATTTCTATTTTGTTTGTTAGTTTATTTTGTTCATTAGATTCCACATAAAGTAAGATCATATGGTATTTGTCTTCCTCTGACTGGCTTATTTCACTTAGCATAATAGTCTCCAGGTCTATCCATGCTGTCACAAAAGGTAAGATTTCCTTCTTGTTTATGGCTGAGTAGTATTCCATTGTGTAAAATGTACCACAGCTTTTTTTATCCACTCACCCACTGATGGATACTTGGGCTGCTTCCAAACCCTGGCTACTGTAAATAATGCTGCAGTGACATAGGGGTGCATATATTCCTTTGAGTTAGTGTTTTGGGATATATTCCCAGAAGTGTACTTGCTGGGTTCTCTTGCCATTTTTGATACTTCTTTCTTGTGGGGCTGTCTGGTGCATTGCAGGATATTTAGCAACATCCCTGGCCTGTGCCCACTAGATGCCAGGAGCACCCCCACCTCCTATCAATTATAACAACTAAAAGTGTGTCCAGACATTGACGTTGCCCCTTGGGAAAATTGCTTCTCTTGAAAACCACTGCTGTAAAGGAAAGAAAGTGGTGCTGTTTGGATGTAGGCTATTTTTAACATCCCTTTTTACATTGTTCCTCTTTCGCTTATGGCCCTATCACCCTTCTTTAGTAGCTTCTTTCAAAGATATGCATACCCCAAATGGACACTGTGCATCTTCAGTGTTTTTTGTTTGTTTGTTTTCAGACTAGGAGTAGGATACTGGTTATTGCAAAGAGGAAGTTAAGACTTTAACTTGAAGGAATGTTAAAATGTTAAGAACTGAACATCCCCAGGGAGTGAAGAAAGTGACTTCTAGCGAACCAAGTTAGATTTAGCACTTGTTACCTGAAGTGAGGTCATGACTGATGGGAAATTACTTTAATTATAAAGTCAAATTTGAAATATCAGGTCCAACTTGCAGACTTTGAAATGATTGCCTGGCTGTTAGCTCAGCAGTCCCTCCCTGCACACTTCCTCCCTGCGCCTGCTGTTAGCCATTGAGATAGTGATTGAAATGTATTACCTCTCTTACGAGATCTAATTTTTATACTTGTCATGTTTGCTATAAAATGTCAGTTTTAGATTGAATAAATGTATTTGCCCCAATGCCATCTTTTCTTCATCTCTTTTAAATCTACATTCTTGGCTGGGTTGGGTGCAGAATGGTGCTATTTGCTGATTGGAGTAGAGTGTGTTCTGTGAGCATCCTTGCTGGCATGCTCTGGGACCCCAAAGCCATGACGAAGCCAACACTGAGCCTGTGTCAGTCCCTATCCCTCGGTCCCGGCAAGTCCTGGGTTCCATTTCAGCTGAGCCTTTACTGGAGTGATTGGCCGCAGGGAGCCTTCAAGCCAAACAATTGTTTGTACGGAGATAATCTTGCTGTTTAGCTCCAAATGAAATAATGTCCTTCCTGCCCCCAATGAAAGCAGTTGTTTATTTCCTCCCTTTTTCAGGAAGCCATGCCTCACCGAGACTCCTAGTTTATTCATAAATGCTTTAAGCAAGGTCTTTGTGCAGAAATAATTGTCTACAGCCAAAATACTGTGGGCTAACCCGAGTCGAGGAATGTTAAGGATACTCTATACTCTTTCCCCCAGCTTTCTGTGTAAGTTATTTCAGTGACCTTTGGATGATTTTCTGAGTAATAAGTGTTTTGAATCTCAAGTTCACATAAGACAAATACTAGTTTTTTAAGTATACAAAATTATATTAAAGGAGCTCACAAAAATAAAACCCAGCAACAGAACAATCATAGATGAGTGTCACAGCAGAACGACAGATTGTGGGAGTCAGAATAGGATGGAGCAAGATTTTCACAAAATGATGTTTTGCTAATGGAAGCAATAGCCCCGTAAAGCTTATACGTTAAACCAGAAGTATGAGTAGTCTAGTTTTCCTTATTGGTCAAAAGAGAGAACCTCCAAAATATGAATTCAGGAAGGAGAATCCACAAGCATAGATGGAAATTGCCCAGGTGGCCCCCATGTGTCCCACTTCTCTCCCCCGCTGGGGCTGCTTCTCGGGTGACTGGCGCTTTCATCACATTGCTGCTTCTGCTCTGACGCTCTGCTTCACGTGCAGACACCACATCAACCACTTCGTTTGCTTCTTTCCCCTTAGCCCTGTTAAGACTTTTTAGAACTTTAACAACAAAGGGGAAGCAAAGAATGGAAATTACCACAAAATATATGAAAAAAATTGTTCTTCCTCCACCCTAGCTAGTTTGGTTCAGTAGTTAGAGCATCGGCCCATAGACTGAAGGGTTTATGGCTCGATTTCGGTCAAGGCACGTACCTCGGTTGCAGGCTTGATCCCCATGTGGGAGGCAACTAATCAATGTGTCTCTTTCACATCAATGTTTCTCTCTGTCTCCCTCCCTCAAAAATCAATGGAAAAAACATCCTTGGCTGAAGATTAATAACAACAAAAAAGTCACTCTTTTAAGATTTACTTGTTGACCCTTCCTTGGCTTGTTCCCAGTCCCTGCTCCACTTCACAGTCCTGAGATCTCTGTGCCTCAGCTTTACAGGACCAGTGTAGAGTCTTTTATTTTTTTTAATGTATCTTTATTGTTAAAAGTGTTACAGATCAGTGTAGACTCTTAATTACCTTGCTTGATTTCTTCTTTCTTGGCACCAGACCCTCCTGTGTATGTAAGGTGCTATGTAGGAATCCACCACCCATGAATTTAGAGCTTGACCTAGAAGTAAGAGCCGAACTAGCGTTCTTGTGCTGCTGCTCACTTAGGGCTCATTTCTCAGTAGATAGGCACCCCGGCCCTTTACTGAGGATACTGGCATAGAGACATTGTCCTGCAGGTGAAACTCAAGATTCTCCAGAAAGAATGAGGCTCCCACTTGGAGATCCAGCAGTATGTATCACATTTTTACACTAGTCTCTCGTGAGAATATTTATTTAACAACAACAACAAAAACCCCAAATAATTACAAGATGCCAATTCCCCTAAACTAATCTATGAATTTGGGGTTAAACTAATAATAATATTGCTAAGTTTAGCTAGGGGTATTATTGTTTAGGGTTGGTTTTTTTTGCATTGTTTTTAAAACCAATCAAACCTTATTGAGATAAATATTAAGTTACTTTGGTAGATTTACAATAACACCTTGCTGCATGTCCTATATTGTTTCATGTCAAACTTCAATGAATGGTTTAAGTAATAGGGGATCTTTTATTTCAGTCAAAATACAATAGTTATAGTGTCCGCTTCTAGAGTCTAGTGAAGTAGAAATAATATGCTCTTAAGCATTATATGAAACACTATCTTAGGAATTATAAGAGCAAATGTAGCATCAGTTAAATAGCCATTAAAGAAAAACAGATAAATCAGAATTACTTTTTAAAGAGAGAAAACATAGGTAAATGTTTTCCTGGGGTTGTGGATATTCAGGGGGCTGCTGCTGTGGAAGCTGACCTGAATGTGACCCTGAGGCCCACTGTGGAGAAGCTTGGGATTTAAGCTCTGTTTTAGCCAATTTTTGTCTGCTGTGACCTTTTTCCCCCCTTAGCTCGTTGAGCTTTTCCTCAGTGGCTAGGATGCCAATCAACTTTGTTGAGTTTTTTTTTCTCATGGGACATAATCCATCTTTAATAGAAAGAAGTGTTTCTTTCTAATTCTTTCTCTAGATTTTTGGCCATCTTTCCACAGGAGTTGCATTTCTTTTGGTGTTTTCATATATTTGGGGAAGTTTTTTTTCAGTTTTTTTTTTCTAAGCAGTAAATTCCCTCCTTGATTAGTTATCGGCAAAGTTTCACTATATGTTCTTGATGTAGTTCAGTCAGTATTTGTGACAGTGTCTCTTTTTGACAAAAGGAAACAACATTCTTGCGAGAGGGACCGGATGGGAACAAAGGTTGATTGAGTAAGTCCTTATTTTGGTCTCATGGTTCCTTAAAATGTTTGTACTTACAGAGTTCAAGGTTACTGTTTATTGTTGTTTTGGAATAGAGGACGAGGTGAGTTCTCCTTTGTGTAGACATACCTCTCAGGCCCCACTTAAATGCTCCAAGATGGCAGTGGTGTTTCTGTGTATCTGTAGTGAATTGGGGTGGAGGGATGTAATGAGTAGAACTGAGGAAACTGGCATTAGAATTGTTCTTAAAACAAATACTGCTTCTTCTTCACTTTGACTCCCAATTTTTGTGTTAGAGTTAATAACGGGCCAAATCAAAGTGAATTAAATTGTGTTTTCAAATCAGAGTTTATTGATTTAGGTTCTTCCTTATTTATGTATTTATTTGTTTGTTTTTTAAGGATGACCTAGTTGGCTCTACGGAGCGAGAGTTAGCAACATGCAGAATGTGTCCTTAAGAGCAGTTTGGGACCAGGCGCCTTTTGCAGGGCACAAGGCCCTGTGTCTGCATATGAATTCTTAACTGTTGATGTGATGGGGAAAAAATCCAGGTCAGAATAGTATAATCGCCATGTAATCCAGGTGGAGTGCATAATTATCTCCCTTATCGTGAGCCAACTATGGTACACACATGGAGCAGCTTGAAAAAAATGTGAATCATGAGTAAAAATAGGAGAAAAGATAACCCAGATTCTGTTTTTTGTCATTTGTTCTCAGCACATAAAACTGCTCCTTTATTTTCTTTGTAAGTTTAAATATTTCCTTTCCCTTTACCAGCCATCAATGTTTCCCTTATGTTGCTTTAAGACTCCTCTTGACTAATGTAAAATCTTTACTTCAGAACTAAAGATATACAGTACTGACCTTGGAATGATCTGCAATTCAGCCAGCTCTAAGTTTGATAATCAGCATCTCATATAGCTTTTCCTACATCCTTTTGTGAAGAAAGAAAAGTCTGAATTATTTCTTTCTATGTAGTTATGCCAGCCACAAGTTAACCTGTCCTTAGAAGCAGCAAAAGACAATTGGCTTAGCTGTTTATTTTTTTATTTTTATTTTATACTAGAGGCCTGGTACATGGGTTCGTGCACTGGTGGGGTCCCTTGGCCTGGCCTGCACCCTCTCACAATCCAGGACCCCTTGGGAGATCTTGGAGAGCCGATTTTGGCCCTATGTCTGCAGGCCAGGCTGAGGGATCCCACCGGTGCACAAATCCATGCACTGGGCCTCTAGTATGCATATGAGATTTTTGGTAATCTCTTCCCTCTGAGATTCATCAGTCTGTTCCATGTTTCCATGCCTGTGCATTGAGTGTGTGCTCCCTGGTGGTCAGTGCACATCATAGCTATCGGTCAAATGGTCACTTAGACTTTTATATATATAGATATTTATTTTAAATATATTGTTATTGATTTCAGAGAGAGAGAGAGATAAAAACATCAATGATGAGAGAGAATCATTGATTGGTTGCCTCCTGCAATCCCCACACTGGGGATCAAGCCCTCAACCCTGGGCATCTGCACTGACAGGGAATTGAACCGTGACCTCCTGGTTCATAGGTCGATGTTCAACCACTAAGCCATGCCACCTGGGCATTGTTTAGCTGTTCAATGTAGAGCTACTTATTATGTGCCCCTCTGTCTTACAGCTTAATACTTTGAAAAATCATCCACTTCCTCTTTAATGTTATTTCAGATTGATGTTACATAGTCAGAGTTCAGTAGAAACAACATGATAAATTAGCAAGAATGTATAAGAAACCACAGGTTCTTTGTTTTATTTTAAAATGTGACCTGTAGCATGTTTGTATTTGGTACACCTTGAAAAATATATTATTAAGACTTCCTTCCTGAACTTCAAATGAAAAGTTATCAGGATGCACCCTAACACCACCATTCTTTAGTAGCTGCTCCTTCAATGACCACAGGTCATGTCCAAGTTGTTACTTGTTCATCAGCACCCTAAGTATAGTACAAATTTAATGGAGTCTTTGGGATTACTGAAATTTTGGCCTCCCTTCTTTTCATTTTATTGAATTTATTGAGGTGACATTGGTTAATAAGATTATATAGGTTTCAGGTATACAATTCTATAATATATTATCTGTATATTGTATTACTAGAGGCCTGGTGCACGAATTCATGCATCAATGGGGTCCCTCGGCCTGGCCTGCAGGATTGGGCTGAAACTGGCTCTCCGACATCCCCTGAGGGGTCCCAGATTGCAAGAAGGCGCAGGCCAGGCCAAGGGACCCCACTGGTGCACAATCAGGGATGGGGCAGGACGTGAGAGGTTGGCCAACTGGGGAGGGAATGTGGGAGGGCTCCAGGGTGTGTCCGGCCCGTCTCTCTCAGTCCTGATTGGCTGGACCCCAGCAGCAAACTAACCTACCACTCAGAACATCTTCCCCCTGGTGGTCATATGTCATAGCGAGCGGTTGAGCGGCCTTAGCATATCATTAGCATATTACGCTTTGATTGGTTGAATGGACGACCAGACACTTATCATATTAGGCTTTTATTATGTAGGATGTGTTCACCACCCCAATAGGTTCTTCCTTATGTGTCTATTACATTTAAGCCAGTTTTCAGGTTGTTGTTGTTGTTTGTAATCATGTTTATACTAGTCTCAGGCTCCATGAACTGAATTTGATTCAGTTTTTTAGATTCATCAAGACCTAACATCTTCATGAGTTGATTATCTCGTGTTGCATTTTGAGAACCATTCAGTTAGGTGGTAGAACTGCAGTAGTAGAAGGGACCCTCGGGCTCACCGTGCCCCCACCCACTGTGCGGAGATCATTTCTCTACCGTCCTTGAGAGTGCATCATCCAGCCTCTGCTTGAACAGCTATACTTACTGGGCTTTTACTAGTTCTGGATATGCTACATTTGTTTTCACACAACCTTAATTGTTGGAAAACTCTTCCCCAGAGTGTGCTGAAATCAATTTCCACTCATTGATGCTAGTTCTGCCTTTGGAGCCTCACCAGAGCAAACTAATTCCTTTTCTCTGTGATAGCTTCACTTTTAAGGTGTTTGAAGACTTCTCCCTTCATTTTCCAAAACAGGAAACAGTTGTACACTTTTTTTTAAAATTAAATCTTTATTATTCAGATTATTACAGTTGTTCCTCTTTTTCCCCCCATAGCTCCCCTCCACCCGTTTCCCGCCCCACCCTCCGCCCTCACCCCCGACCCCCACTGTCCTTATCCATAGGTGCACGATTTTTGTTCAGTCTCTTCCCGCATCTCCCACACCCCTTTTCCCCCCAAGAATAGTCAGTCCACTACCTTTCTATGCCCCTGATTCTATTATAATCACCTATTTATTCTGTTCATCAGATTATTTATTCACTTGATTTTTAGATTCACTTGTTGATAGATGTGTATTTGTTGTTCATAGTTTGTATCTTTACCTTTTTCTTCTTCCTCCTCTTCTTAAAGGATACCTTTCAGCATTTCATATAATCCTGGTTTGGTGGTGATGAACTCCTTTAGCTTTTTCTTATCTGTGAAGCTCTTTATCTGACCTTCAATTCTGAATGATAGCTTTGCTGGATAAAGTAATCTTGGTTGTAGGTTCTTGGCATTCATCACTTTGAATATTTCTTGCCACTCCCTCTGGCCTGCAAAGTTTCTGTTGAGAAATCAGCTGACAGTCATATGGGTACTCCCTTGTAGGTAACTGACTGTTTTTCTCTTGCTGCTTTTAAGATTCTCTCTTTGTCTTTTGTCCTTGGCATTTTAATTATGATGTGTCTTCGTGTGGTCCTCTTTGGATTCCTTTTGTTTGGGGTTCTCTGCACTTCCTGGACTTATAAGTCTATTTATTTCACCAGGTGGGGGAAGTTTTCTGTCATTATTTCTTCAAATAGGTTTTCAATATCGTGCTCTCTCTCTTCCTCTGGCACCCCTAAAATTCGGATGTTGGTACGCTTGAAGCTGTCCCAGAGGCTCCTTACACTATCTTCATATTTTTGGATTCTTTTTTCATTTTGCTTTTCCGGTTGGGTGTTTTTTGCTTCTTCGTATTTCAAATCGTTGACTTGATTCTTGCGATCCTGTCACAGGAGCCAGCTGTGATGCACTGCAAGTTGCCCTGGGGCCTTGGGCCAGCTGCAGTTTGTTAGGTAATTATCAGATTGCAAAGGGCCAGGCCTTTCATATGCAAAAGCCTCCGTGGCTTGGGCAGGGCAGGGTCCCAGGGGATCAACAGGGCAGAGAGAGCAGTTATGGCTGCTCTCAGTCCTGCCCTCAGAGGCCCTGCTTCTCAGTGTCCCAGCAATCGCTGCAAGCACCCCCGAGAGAAAGCTGCCCTCGAGTTCCAACCAATGCCAGACAGTCCAGTTTCTCCCATATGAGTCAGGGCCCCCACAGACTCACCCGGAACTTGAGCTCAGAGCTTGAGACTCCCTCCTAATTGAAAAAGACAACCGTGTCCTCAGCCGCCAACACTCTCCGCACGCGCCTCTGTACCTCTGTATTTTACTTACGCACCGCACCTCCTCTGAGTCTCGGTATGCTTTTCTTTCCTTCTAGTTGTAGAATTTCCACTCAGCCAGCCTTCCGGTGGTTCTGGATGATGTCCGTTCCGTCTTTTAGTTGTATTTTTTTTTAAATATATTTTATTGATTTTTTACAGAGAGGAAGGGAGAGAGATAGAGAGCTAGAAACATCGATGAGAGAGAAACATCGACCAGCTGCCTCCTGCACATCCCCCACTGGGGATATGCCCGCAACCCAGGTACATGCCCTTGACCGGAATCGAACCCGGGACCCCTCAGTCCACAGGCCGACGCTCTATCCACTGAGCCAAACCGGTCTCGGCTTTTAGTTGTATTTTTGAAGTGGTTGTGCGAGGCAGCAGTCTCTGGTGTTTACCTATGCCACCATCTTGGTTCTGTACACTTTTATCTTTCTTATTGATGAATTCATTTAACAAATACTAATTTTGTATGTACTGTTTGTAAGCATTGTGCTAAGTGTTTGAGATAAATGATGAAGGGGCATGGGCCTTGCCTTCTAGCGCTCACAGTCTATTTGGGGCAAGAGAGACCTATAAGCAACTAATTATAATAAGATAGTATTAGAAGAACAAAGCATACAGTGAACTATTAGCCAAAGAGAAGGTCAAGATTAATTCCGTTGGAGGGCCTCACAGAAGTGGTGACAGTGGACTACATTTTGAAGTTTGTCAAGCAGGGAACTGGGGAGAAAGCCATTCCAGGTAGGAAGGATGGTTTAGGCAAAGAGTGACGGCATGCTCAGAATGATGACTTGCTCAGCACTCACAAAACACAGGCTCTTAAATGGCTCTCTATGTCATGTTAAGGAGTTTCAACTTATCCTGCAGCCAGTGAGGAGCCATGGACAGTGGTGGTGTTTTTTCTTAAATGACCTGTACTGTTATTTTTCTCATTACAAAAGTAATACAAACTCATTGCAAACAAGTCAGAGAATATATAAACATATAGAGAAAAAAAATAGATATTTCATAACCCTACTACCAGAAATAACAGCTTTTAATATTTTACATATATCCTCTAGACATTTTTTCTGTGCATACATATACACTTATTCACATTCTTAAACAAAAATGGCATTGTTCTGTGCATACTGGTTTTAAACTGCATTTTAAAATTAATATGACATGGAAATATCTTTTTTTTTTAATTAAATCTTTATTGTTCAGATTATTACATTTGGTCCTCTTTTATTCCCCCCCCCATAACTCCCCTCCTCCCAGTTCCCGCCCCACCCTCCGCCCTCACTCCCCACCCACTGTCCTCATCCATAGGTGCACGATTTTTGTCCAGTCTCTTCCCGCATCTCCCACACCCCTTTCCCCGCCAAGAATAGTCAGTCCATTCCCTTTCTGTGTCCCTGATTCTATTATAATCACCTATTTATTCTGTTCATCAGATTATTTATTCACTTGATTCTTAGATTCACTTGTTGATAGATGCATATTTGTTGCTCATAATTTGTATCTTTACCTTTTTCTTCCTCTTTCTGTTCTTAAAGGATACCTTTCAGCATTTCATATAATCCTGGTTTGGTGGTGATGAACTCCTTTAGCTTTTTCTTATCTGTGAAGCTCTTTATCTGACCTTCAATTCTGAATGATAGCTTTGCTGGATAAAGTAATCTTGGTTGTAGGTTCTTGGTATTCATCACTTTGAATATTTCTTGCCACTCCCTTCTGGCCTGCCAAGTCTCTGTTGAGAAATCAGCTGACAGTCGTATGGGTATTCCCTTGTAGGTAACTGAGTTTCTTTCTCTTGCTGTTTTTAAGATTCTCTCTTTATCTTTTGCTCTTGGCATTTTAATTATGATGTGTCTTGGTGTGGTCCTCTTTGGATTCCTTTTGTTTGGGGTTCTCCGCGCTTCTTGGACCTGTAAGTCCATTTCTTTCACCAGGTGGGGGAAGTTTTCTGTCATTATTTCTTCAAATAGGTTTTCAATATCTTGCTCTCTCTCATCTTCTGGCACCCCTATAATTCTGATGTTGGTACGCTTGAAGCTGTCCCAGAGGCTCCTTACACTATCCTCGCATTTTTGGATTCTTTTTTCATTTTGCTTTTCCGGTTGGGTGTTTTTTGCTTCCTCGACTTTCAAATCATTGACTTGATTCTTGCGCTCCTCTGGTCTGCTGTCAGGAGTCTGTATATTATTCGTTATTTCAGTCTGTGTATGCTTAATTTCTAGTTGGTTCCCCAATATAACATCGAGGGTCTCATTAGTTTTCTTGTAGATCTCATTAAGTTTATCGGCGGCTTCTAAACAGTTCTTGAGAGACCTTAAAAGTGTGGTTCTGAACTCTATATCTTCCATTGACAATTTTGTCCTGTTTCTTTGTCTCCGCATTTTGTTATGCTTTCTTGGTGCACCCCCTAGTGGTCTTTGTTCGCAGTCTTATAGTTAAATCTTGATTGTTGTAGCTAATTCCAGGGAGGGTTTGACCTCCAGGCCAAGTGGCTATGAGAATCAGCTGTGTCAGCAGTGAGAGAACTTCTGTCCTCTAGGGAGGTGCTAATCTAGCCTTTGCCTGAGGCTATCCGGCAAATGCCTGTGTGCAGGACTTGGGCGGGGCGGGTCGCACAGGATCAACAGGGTGGGCCGGAGAGAGCAGTTATGGCGGCTCTCAGTCCTGTCCCCAGGGGCTCTGCCTCTCTGAGTCCCAGCAATGGCTGCAAACCTCGGAGAGAAAGCTGCACTCTGTCTGACCGAAGCCAGACAGTCCCGCTTCTCCCGTTTGAGTCTGGGTCCCTAAAGACTCGCCCGGATCTGGAGCTCAGAGTCTGCGACTCCCTCCCGATTGAAAACGCCAACCGTGCCCTCAGCTGCCAGCCCGCTCCGCGCACTCCGCACCTCAGAATTTGACTTCAGCACTGCGCCTCCTCTGAGTGTCCGTATGCGTTTCTCTTTCCTCCTAGTTGTAGGACTTCCACTCAGCCAGCGTTCCTGTGGTTCTGGGTGATGTCCCTTCCGTTTTTTTTGGTTTCACTTTTGAAGTAGTTGTTCAAAGCAGCAAACTCCGGCATTAACCTATGCCGCCATCTTGGTTCTGGGAAATATCTTTATATTAAATAGAGAGCTAGAAAATTTTTTTCTCTATTGTATGGTGATACCATAATTCTTTCATGTAATCTGTTGATGTTTCTTTTTTTTATTTTTTTTTTATTGATTTTTTACAGAGAGGAAGGGAGAGGGATAGAGAGTTAGAAACATCGATGAGAGAGAAACATCGATCAGCTGCCTCCTGCACACCCCCTACTGGGGATGTGCCTGCAACCCAGGTACATGCCCTTGACCGGAATCGAACCCGGGACCTTTCAGTCCGCAGGCCGACGGCTCTATCCACTGAGCCAAACCGGTTTCGGCTGATGTTTCTAATTTGTATTAGAACATTCTTAACTATATTTCTTTATGCACTTGCCCTGTTGTTTCCCTGATGAATTCTTGTAAGTGGTGGGAGGGAGGAGTCTAAGGATTTACGTATTTTTAATTAATTTTTGTAAAAATGTTGCCTTACTGCTGTATGCAAGGAACTGTGCCATACCCTGGAAATATGACAGTGAATGTCACAAATCTGCTGTCTGCTCTTGCGGCCCTTACAATGTAGTGGAAAAGACATATTAAACAGTCAAATAAATATATGCTAAAGTGTGGTATCACTTGGGGAAAGTGAAAGGTAAATAGAAGTTTATCTTTAAGGAGTCCTTACCTTTTAGCGATATATACCAAAGTATATACAGATGAAATGGTACAATAGTTGGGAATTGCCTCAAAATATTACAAGGTGTTGGGAGTGAGGTAAAGTGGGTAGAAGTATAGCTGAAACAAGATTGGCCTGAGATTGATCATTGTCGAAGCTGATGGTTAATTATGCATTTGAAATTTTCCATAATGGAATGTATAAATCTGAAGAAAAGATGGAAGTGAAGTTATAACCGGTCTACATTCAGGGGCCAAGGAAAGAAACTTTTCAGCTGAGACCTTTGTGATAATGTAGGAGTTGACCAGGCTACCAGTGGTGGGTGGTGGTTGGGAAAAGAACTTTTTCGGCAGTGGGAACAGCGTGTAAAAAGGCCAGAAGCCCTAAGTAAAGAACATGTTGGTGCTTTGAGGAAATGAAAGAAAGCTGGTGTTGTCAGAGTCGAGAGGCTGAGGAAGTAGGCATGAGCCAGATCATATAAGACCTTGGAGACCATGTTAAATATTTTATTCTTTAATCCAACAGTGCAGAAGGAGGCCTTCTATAGAAGGGTTTTAAGTAACTGAGTGGCAAGGTTACATTTGCTTCTTTTTTTTTTTTTTTTTTATTTTATTGATTTTTCACAGAGAGGAAGGGAGAGAGACAGAGAGTCAGAAACATCGATGAGAGAGAAACATCGACCAGCCGCCTCCTGCACATCCCCCACCGGGGATGTGCCCGCCACCCAGGTACATGCCCTTGACCGGAATCGAACCTGGGACCTTTCAGTCCGCAGGCCGACGCTCTATCCGCTGAGCCAAACCGGTTTCGGCTACATTTGCTTCTTGTAGGGCTCAAGCTGTTTGGTGGAGAATGGTTTTGGTTCAGGGTTGGAAGAGAAGGAAATATAAAGGTAAAAGTAGAGAGACATTAGGAGGTTGTTGCACTAGTCCAAGGGATCTGGTGACTTTGGATTAGTGACAGTGTTGCATGTAGAGAGAAGAGATACTGATTTGAGAGATATTTTGGCCTTGGTGATGGTATAGATATGAAGGCTGAAGGAGAGAGGTATCAAAGATGATGTGTAAATTTCTGACTGATGCATCTGAGTGATTGGAGGTATAACTGACTAAAATGGGGAAAAATGGAGGAAGAGCAGGTTTTGTGGCAAGGGAGAGAGCTCAGTTTGTTATATGCCTAGAAAATGTGCACCCATTTGCATTTTCACCTTTACTAGTATACATGAGACTACACAAAAGGCTTATAATTGGAGGCCTGATCTGTACAGATTTGTGTTTTAGAAAGATTCTGGTGAGAGTCTAGAGACCAATTAGTTGTTAGTCCATGAATTCTTTGAATCAGGAATCTCATCTGTATTATCTCTGCCTTTTTATCCATAATAACTAGCAGGCAGAGTGCTTGGCATGTAGTAGATACTCAATAAGTAATGTTAACAGAATGAATGCTTAGATATGAGAGTTGAGAAGGTCTAGGTAAAGAGGGATAGATTCAGGGAAAATTTCCAAGGTAGGTTCAACAGGGCTTGCATGTAAGATGGAAGATATTTTCTCTCCCATCCTTGACTCTTCTTCTGTTGAAGAGCTTTTCAACAGCTCCATGATGCCAGCAAGTCTCTGCATAGACATTGACTAGATTTGATTTTATTTTACATTGATTTTAAAAATTTATCATCCCCCCCTCAACATTTATTTGTTTGGAACTCCATAGGTTAGAGGCATTGATCTGTAATTAGTCTCTTCAAGCTGCCTATAACTCTAGTTCTCATTTCTGCTGACTCCTCAAGCCCAGAATCGGTCTAAGCCTAGCAGCGCTGGTCCTTGGGGGGAAGTCTTAGCAGCAAGGGCAGGGGGTGGGGGGGATGTTTGCAGCAGGGCACCAGTAGTTACTGAACACTAGAAGCTGCTCAGCATTTGAATATAAATTGGCTATTACTTATATACTTTCCATTTTATAAATGGAGTCATAGCCCGAGAGAGACATCAAAATGAAAGCCTAGTGTATTTATCAGTGTCATCCCAGATTTCCCTGGTTTTCGGCTGATATTTACTACAGTCGATTTCTTGACTCATCAACCTCATCCATATACTTTATTTTCACTGATTCCTTATTGCACAGTGATTATATGTTAATTTTAATATTGCCTCATGCTTCCTGAGCCTGCTCCTAGGCTCCTGTTGAATATGCTCACTTAGCTATGACCTTGTTCTTGTGTTGTGCTCATCGCTACCAATTTATATCACTTGTCCATCCTCTTTGCTTTTAAAATTGTTCAGAATATTGCCTCTCAGAGTCCCTTTCCATTTTCAATTTCAAAATGGCATCTTTTACTTATTGACTGATGTGTATTGAGCAATTGGTTTATCTTTGCAAGTATACCAGACTTAAGTAATCTGGCTTTGTAGCAGCAATACCAGATGCTGTGGAGCCCAGGCATGGCAGGCCAGCAGCTTTGGGCCTTCCTTGGTATGTGCAGTGGAAGCATGTGTGCGCACAGGGCAGGGTGGGAGTGTGTAGTGGAGAAGGGAAGTGGGTGGGGGTTTAGATAGTGCATTTTCAAGGAATATTTTGAGGGAGATAAAGGAAGATGCTTAAATGTCATGTTTTCTAGAAGACTTTGACATTGGATCTAGAGTAAATTCCTTCTTTTTTCTATCCAGTCAGTCAACTTTGATTCTGACATTTTCAGTCTGGAACTCATGTCTAAAAAGCATTCTCCACTGTTGCGTAGATTGTTGGTATATACATCTGAATGAGTTAACCAGTCCTTGTCAGTGAAGAAGATGAGTTGGAAATGGGTTGTGGAAGTCTCATTCTATACCATGTACTTACGGAACTCTCTTTTGCCACTATCCCTCTACATTCTAAGCACAGTGAGGTAGGTGGTATTGTACATATTTTGAACATGATTAAACCAAGACTTAGGAAATTTAAATATCTCTGAAGGTCATATAGCTAATTATTGATGGAGCTGACATACAAACTAAATTTTATGTTGCTGCAAAGATTATACTTTTAATAATGACACTATTTTCAGCCATATAAGTAATTTTTGTATCTTATTTTTCTTACCCAATTTCAGAATCTGTTATGGAGAATACAGCTATTGACTAATAAATCTAGTGGCTTAAAACTAAAGGAGGCTGAGTGTCTGGGGTAGAACTGTCATTATTTCACTGGGAAAAGGTTGTAGGAGGGATGTGGTATGGGAGGGGCCAGAGGAGGCTCTCCTGGCTTTTCATGAACATGTTATTCCCTGTATTTCTGTACTGAGGCCTTATTAGTAGTTCCAGCATATCAGTCTTACACTCCTCAGAGGCAGAGTCTTTAAATACTCTGCAATAGGATCTGGAGAACTTCCACAGTGTGATGGTGGCTTACATGACTGAGAAGCACTTTCTGACTTATGGCCAGGAAGCAAACCATAACATTCCACATCTAACTTTTTAATTTAAGTCTTAAAACATTTTAAAATATGTATTTTTATTGATTTCAGAGAGGAAGGGAGAGGGTGAGAGAGAGAGAGAGAGAGAGAGAAACATCAGTGATGAGAGAGAATCATTGATCGGCTGCCTCCTGCACCCCGTCCCCCCCACTGGGGATTGAGCCTGCAACCTTGGGCATGTGCCCTTGACCGGAATCGAATCCAGGAACCTTCATTCCGCAGGCTGGTGCTCTATCCACTGAGCAAAACCAGCTAAGGCAAAACTTTTTAGAAATTACAGTTGATATTCAATATTATATTAGTTTCAGGTGTACAGCATAGTGGTTAGACATTTATATAACATATGAAGTGATCACTTTGATAGGTCTAGTACCTCTGATATCGTACATAGTTATTAGATTACTAGAGGCCCAGTGCACAAATTCATGCACCAGTGGAGTCCCTCGGCCTGACCTGCGGGATCAGGCAGAAACCGGCTCTCCAACATCCCCCGAGGTGTCCTGGATTGCAAGAGGGCGCAGGCCAGGCCGAGGGACCCCACCGGTGCATGATCAGGGTAGGGGAGGGATGCAGGAGGTTGGCCAGCCAGGGAAGGGACCGCAGGAGGGCTCCAGGGTGTGTCCAGCTCATCTCGCTCAGTCCCGAGATCGGCTGGACCCCAGCAGCAAGTTAGCCTACCGGTTGGAGCATCTGTCCTCCCTGGTTGTCAGTGCACGTCATAGTGACTGGTCAACCAGTTGACTGTCTGCACCCTGGTGGTCAGTGAATATCATAGTGAGTGGTTGAGCGGCCTTAGCATATCATTAGCATATTACACATTGATTGATTGAACGGATGACTGGACACTTATCATATTAGGCTTTTATTATATAGGATTATTGACTTTATTCCTTATGCTCCACAGCAACTTGTAATTAATGTTTTTGGCTTCTGATTTTGCTCACAAACAACTGTACTTTATTTTATCATGAATTCTAGAATCTAAAGCAAAGGGAAAATGGTAAAGAAATATGAGATATTAACTTTTGGTCCCATTTTTAACTCTATATAACTTAGACCATTATCTGAGTTCTTTTATGAAAACTATAACCTAAAATAGACATACAGCCCCCTATGAAACTTCATATCTGTTTAGGTTTTTTGTTTGTGTTTATGTAACTCCCTGCCACCGAAAGAAATGTGTGAATCCTTTATATGTTTATTAGCTATAAGGCAGATCTACTGTGCAAATCTATCTAGGGATTTGAAGGGACTGAAGGTCTTTTTAGAAGATAAATCTGAGGCTATCGAGATATAGCAATAAGAAGATATTGGGGTAAAATTTCAGGCAGAGAACACCACCTGGTGGTTATAAGGAGGATTTGAGCCTTCTGTATTTGTAGTATTCGCCATAGTATCTGAATGATATCTTTGTTTAAAAATTACATTCTTATTTATGATAGTCGTGGATTCAAATTTCTGAGAATATCTGGCATACAATTCTAGCTTTCCTTTATTGAGACTACTGTCAAAAACTGCAGACCAACCAAATAATTGTGTCCAGCAGAACTGAAGTCTTGTGCCCTTAGTTGTTCAAAACCCAGGATCCTGTTTATCTCAGGAGGAAAATAATTTTGTGTCTTTTCATCTCTATTGCAACTGCTAACTTTGATATCATGCTTATTTTATGTGGTAAGTTTCTGCCTAGTAGAATGTTGGAGAAGAAATATTAGTGATTTTTCAGTAAGTATTTGTCAGGTGTTATATAAAAATAAGTTGCTTTTCCTGTACAAAGATTATGAAGAGTGAAAAAAAGATTATGAAGAGGAGTTTGATAACTTTCCAGAGTGATTATTAGGGTGAGCAAAGTTGGCAAGGGATGGGAGATTATGTAACCATTTTTAATTAAAATACATATCTGAGATTTCTTTTTTATTTCAGTAAACATCTTTACTTGACATTCTTGAATCTAGGTAATTCTATAGGGTAAAGTAGGGACATCGGCCCAAGGAGAAAGGATCCTATTAACCTAATCTGGATGCATATTTTATAGGCCTGCTAGGGAGGGGAGGATAAACAAAGTTTTAAATTTCAGGTTGAACCTTAGGCCAGTATGGCATGTCTGTATCTTTTTTCCTAGTAGGAAAAGTGAATCCAGGCCCCACCACCATGGAAAAGTTGCTTGAGGGAGGGCCGTTCATGTAAGATACTAAATAGAATGTGATATAACTTTTCACTGTTCTCCTAGGATTTTTTTTTTATATAAGTAACAGTATTTCAACATCTACATTTCAGTACTCATATTACCAGACATTGTAAAAGGCTGCTCCATACACAAATGTCCACATATTGCATAATCCCATTTATATGAAATGTCCAGAATTGGCAAGTCTATAGAGACAGATTAGATTTATGGTTGCTAGGGCCTGGGGAGGAATTGGGAAGAAACGAGGAATGCCTGCTTATGGGTTTGCGGTTTCTTTTGGGAGTGGTGAAAATGTTCTGGAATTAGATAGTGGTGATGGTTGGACAACTGTGTGAATACAGGGTGGGTGGGGCAAAAGTCGGTTTACAGTTGTGACTATGCAAAGCAGAGGGTTTATTCTTATATTATTATTTATTAATTATTGTGTTATTTTTCATATGAACTATAAACCTACTTTTGCCTCACCCTGTATACTAAAAAACACTATTTTGTACACTTAAAAAAATTAAAGCTAAATGAAAAAAAGGAAAGCCTATTCATGGAGGAATGAACTAAACCAATAAAAAGGTGATTGAGATAACAATCCTCTCACTTGTGTTCTAGCTGAAATGTTTCATAATTTAAATATTACAGGTTGAGCCTTGAATGTTCTTTTAATTTGTACTTTATTGACTGTTCCTGACTTTCACAGGGCCACGATGGGCCTCCTGGAACATTGGTGTGTTCATCTGCATTCGATGTGCTGGAATCCACAGGAATTTGGGGGTGCACATATCCAGGGTAAAATCAGTTAACCTTGACCAGTGGACTCAAGAACAGATTCAGGTACTTAATACAACCCAAGAGTGTGCTAAAGTAGTTCTGGATAAATTTCAAACTGGGCACAAAGATAAAGGAAAGTTTAGTTGTCAGACACCTATATCCAGTTCTCATACCTTAATAGTGAAAATGTTAATCTTTCTATTTAAAGTACAAATTATTCCACCTATATTTTACCTCCAATGGTTTATGGTCTAGGACCCCATGGATCGAGAAAGATGTAAAGGAGGATCTTTGGATTATTTTCTAAGACCCTTGACATCTGCAGATCTAACATTTGTAGTTTTAGATATTCTCTAAAAACAAATTTAAAAAGCCCTCTCATAGACTTATAACATTTTATTGATAAAATGCTTGCTGTTAGGCTGGTGGGCTGAGAGTGAGACAGTAGAGTTAGTGAGTCCAGCTGGCCCAAGATCTGCACCTCAATGTGGCTTCATTGTTCTCTGTTCTCATCCTGCATTGAAACTTTTTATAATAATTAAGAAAAAAAATTCTTGGGGAGAGTGGATCCAAAGAAAACCAGTTGCTAAAGTAGATGGTAGAAATAAGAGATTATTCTTAACCAGAACATGGCCTTAGAAATATTTTAGACTGGTATGTGTGTGTGTGTGTTTTGTTTTTTGTTAATCCTCACCCAAGGATATTTTTTCCATTGATTTTTAGAGAGTGGAAGGGAGAAAGGGAGTGGGGAGAGAGAGAGAAACGTGGATGTGGAAGAGACACATCGATTGGTTGCCTCCAACACGTCCTCCAACTAGGGTCAGGGATTGAACCTGCAACCTAGATACTTGCTCTTGAATGGGAATTGAACCTTTTACCCTTTGGTGCTCGGGCCAACACCATAACCACTGAGCACACCGGCAAGGGCTTATAGATTCTTTAAAAGTCTAAAGTTTAGTTATACTTTCAGTTGCACTTTACTGTATCTTATGAAGGAAACTACATGCCATAGAGGTATTTGGGAATTTGAAGATTTTAAAAGATCTTGGGATTTATCCCTCACAAGTGCTAAGGAATCTATTTCAAAAGCCTAGTGTAAAACACAGTTATTGGTAATAAAGCTGAATGGGTTAACTAATAGTATAAATTCCGAGTGTAGTTACTGCCTGTATGTTGCCTGCCAGATCAGGCACTGAGTATTGCCTGCCAAGCAGACATTTGGTAGCTGTGTCTTGGACTTTAAAATGGAATTTTGAATTATTACTAAATTAAATGTATCTTGTCAGACAGATCTTTCAATAAACGGAACTCAGGGATGAGGTAGGAAAGACAGCTGTGGGGGCAAATGGTTGCGAGCAAAGTAGAGAGAATCATGGATTGGAACTCAAAATACACAGGTTTTAATCTTGGTTCTACCCCTCTAGGTTGGTTCTTCAATGAAAATGCTGCCATTGGGTGAGAAGTTTTAAAATTCTTTCCTAATCTGACATTCCGTGTTTCCACATCTCTTTGACTGCAGTGTATGCAAGAGATGGGGAACGGAAAGGCAAACCGACTTTATGAAGCCTACCTTCCTGAGACCTTCCGGCGACCTCAGATAGACCCGTATCTTTTCTGGAGCGACTTAGAAGACTGAGTGGTATTTTGGTGTTTTGGGAGAGTCATGTAATAGTCACATCTCATGGTCTGTCTGTGTAGTCAGATCTAATCTATGTGGATTAGCCATATCTTGTTTTTTTCTCTCTCCTGCAACCAAGGCCTACGAAAAGCACATGTATACTTTCTGTGTCAGAATGGTGGTGCCACAGGGGGAAAACTCAGGAATCAAGACTGCAGTGGTTCAGTTTCACTGTGACTTCTTCTGTAAAGTGACATCTCCAGTAGTTATTTGGGTCTCTGAAGCTATTGTTTGGTAAAAATCGTTTACTGTGTTGTGTTGAATCAGCAAAACTACCATTCGCTTTTTAAGGCCTTTTTATGTTCTGTGTGAAAGAATTAGCTGTTGTTGACCAATTAGTAACTTTTTTCTCCCGTCCCCTCTGCATGGGAGAGCACCCAGCTCACAAAACCAACGCCCAAAAGCCATGGTTTGTTGACCATCTTGTTAGAGTTGGCTTTTTGGTTGGTGCAGGTAGAACTTGTTAAAAAGCAGATTTGGGGCCACAGAATCTGGCCACGGGGCACAAGAGTTTATAGTTTTTAGGGTCACTAGTTGCCTTTGTTTAAGGCCTATTGACCTAAGGGCTTTAAAATAGGTAATTGACTGCTGCTTTATCTGTCTTCTAGAGCAGCCACAGGCTCCTCTGCTGGCAATATGAAGACTAATCCCATTTGATGCTATCAGTGCTCCGAGGGAAAATCAGGAAATGGGATTCCCTGCAATAACTGGGAGGGAGGCATTTCAAGGTTTTGGTCAGGGAAACTACATGTGAAGAGACAGAAGCCGTATGGGGAAGCCAGGCAGGAGGGAGCGAGAACAACGTTCCATGGGATACAGATTGACCTTTTCTAGTCATCCTGGGAAAGACTTGCTTGATTTATCCTTAATAAGCTTTTTGCAGAGCTGTCGAGGGATTTATTCGAGATAAATATGAGAAGAAGAAATACATGGACCGAAGTCTAGACATCAGTGCCCTTAAGGTTGGTTGTAACTCTTTCAAGTTTTTTTTTTTTTTTTTAATATATTTTATTGATTTTTCACAGAGAGGAAGGGAGAGAGATAGTTAGAAACATCGATGAGAGAAACATCGATCAGCTGCCTCCTGCACATCTCCTAGTGGGGATGTGCCTGCAACCCAGGTACATGCCCTTGACCGGAATCGAACCTGGGACCCTTCAGTCCGCAGGCTGATGCTCTATCCACTGAGCCAAACCGGTTTCGGCCTCTTTCAAGTTTTGTTCATAATAAGTAATTTGCTTATTAATTGGGCCAGGGAAGAATTTGAAGATCAGTTACTAACATGCTCAAAAACTGTCATTTAAGAAATAGCTCAGTTGGTTAAAGCATCGATCCAGTACAGCAAGGTTTTGGGTTTGATTCCCAGTCAGCACATACAAGAATCAACCAATCAATGCATAAATAAGTGGAACAACAAAAATCTATGTTTATCTATGACTTTCTCTCTCTCCCCCTCCTCCCCTCTCTCGCACCCCCTTTTTATATCTCCCCCCCCCTTCCTCTCACTTTCTCTCAAACCAATAAAATAATAAAGATATAGAGGTAGAAAAAAGCCAGTTATTGAATCAAGACCATGAAATATCATGAAGCAAAGTTTGGCCTCAAGGGCAGACAGGGCAAACCATCAGTGAATTCTTTGTCTTGATCTGCATTTGGATGCTAGTGACTCCCAGTTCCAAATTATTTCTTCAGCTGGACATGTTGGGCATATGAGATGAAATAGAAAATGTACATATACATATATATGTATATGTGTATACATGTAAATTTATATTATTTATATATACACACATACAAACCCTTCATGCATACTTAAATTTTGTTTCCATAAGTGAAGTCAACAATTAAGTGTAATTAAATCACCAGTTTCCTTCAGCTTGACCAGCATGTATTGCCTGTGCATTGGTGGACTGATTGCTAATGGGATGACCCTTGTTCCTAAGAAAGGTTTTAGATGGAGACTACCAGTTGCCAAGTATGCTTTTTCATCCTAGGCATGTGGTTAGAATCTGAAATACGATGTATGATAACTAGGACAAGTATAATATACAGGAGGAAATATGACATGGTTTCTGGAAGAAGACTGTAATCCTGATTACTGACAACTAAAGAACCAATAAATATGACTCTTTAGACCAGGGGCCCTCAAACTTTTTAAACAGGGGGCCAGTTCACTGTCCCTCAGACCGTTGGAGGGCCGGACTATAGTTTTAAAAAAAAAAAAAAACTAGTTGGCTGCTGAGCAACAGGCAGCGGCAGCAAAAACACCCGGCGGGCCGGATAAATGTTTTCAGCGGGCCGCATGTGGCCCGTGGGCCGTCGTTTGAGGACCCCTGCTTTAGACCTTTAAAAAGCCTTTGACAAGGTTCTACAGTAAATTTCTTTAGATGTAATTGACTATTTCTTGAGCCACAGAAAGATAGAAAGTATGGTATTCTCGAATTCTAGCACAGATCCTATCTGTCATCCATCTAGTTAGTTATTCTAATGGAGGATGCACTAGTTAGTGAAGTCATTAAGTTTACACAGGGCTCTAAGCCCTGCCAGGTTATTTAGAGCTCCAAATTGATCTTTTTTTTTTTTTAAAAATATATTTTATTGATTTTTTACAGAGAGGAAGGGAGAGAGAGACAGAGAGTTAGAAACATCGATGGGAGAGAAACATCAATCAGCCGCCTCCTGCACATCCCCTACTGGGGATGTGCCCGCAACCCAGGCACATGCCCTTGACCGGAATCGAACCCGGGACCCTTCAGTCCGCAGGCCGACGCTCCATCCACTGAGCCAAACCGGTTTCGGCCCAAATTGATCTTTTGAGGTTATGTGAAAAGGCATTAATTGGTAGGTGAATTTCAATGCAGATAGATAAGTGCAAGGTAATACTCTTACCTCATAGTCATCCAGAAAAGGGATCTGGAAGTTATCTTAACTGTTCCAAGGGAGATTAACCCAGTATATAGCTACAGCTTGCATGGCATCAGAAAGGGTTTGAAACCAAAGTACATATATTGCCTTTTATTTGTAGAAAACTGTGGTCTGTCTGCCTACGTTTGTTCGTTGTACCTGAAGATGTGAAATTAGATGAGCTCAGAAAAGGGTATCTGAGGTCATCCCGAAGATGAGGGAAGAGTTTCTGTAGGAAGATAGTGTGCTCATGAAAACAGCCTGTTTTACTCACTAGATATTTCCATTTAGGAAGGAAAAAACTCCTGTTTACCAAAAGGCTATTTCAATTTTTTTATTTGATATTCTTAGATCACAGTTTATCTTACCTTTTTCCTTTTGTGGCATAAGGGTTGTGATTTACATTTTTCTTCTGCATAATTATTTATTATAAATAATTATGGAGTGAATTACTTGGTACCTATGAGGTCTTGAGGTCTTCCATATTTTGGATTATTTTCTTTTTTTTATATATATATTTTATTGATTTTTTACAGAGAGGAAGGGAGAGAGATAGAGAGTTAGAAACATCGATGAGAGAGAAACATCGATCAGCTGCCTCCTGCACATCTCCCACTGGGGATGTGCCCGCAACCCAGGTACACGCCCCTGACCGGAATCGAACCTGGGACCTCTCAGTCCGCAGGCCGACGCTCTATCCACTGAGCCAAACCGGTTTCGGCTGGATTATTTTCTTAAGATATATTACAAAATATGGTATTATCTAGGTCATAGGGTTTCAGTATTTGTCTTTCATACTTTTGCCAGTATACTTTCCAGATGTTGTACTATTTTATACTGTCTTCTTAGCACTATATTAGAGTACTAGTTTTCCTTCATCTCTACCAACATTAGGTATTATTAAGATCTTTGTCATCCCCCCCCCCCCCCCCCCCCGCAAAAAAAGGGCATTTTAAATTGCACTTTTTGATCAGTAGCAAAGCCTTACATTTTCACATGTGTGGTCTACCTCTTTGGTTCTTGAGTTTACTTTGTGGTTCTGTTTGACATGTAAATGTTTATATGATTTTTAAAATATGACCAATAACACGGGTGAAAATATTATGAAACAGCCTCTGAAAGTAACAAAAACTGAGAGAGACTTTCTAATATATTTTTTTGATGTACGTGTTGGTTTTATACAGGCGGCTCATTTGGGATATTTTGCAATCCTTTTACTCTTTTTTGGCCCTATTTCCTTGGTTATTATTTTTCTAACCATTAAGCTTGACATTTTTTTCCTGATATAAAAAAAAGGTAAAGATGGAAAGAAGTTATAACTGAATTTATAAAATCACAAAGGATATGTATTAGTTAGATGAACATGAACTTATTTCACCAAGATGAGGGGGGACCCCTCAAAGCATGAGCAAATTAAACTTGAGTCAGAAAGGAGCAGCAGACGGGCAAAATGTTTTTTCCTCTGTAGATAGTCTAACCTGCACATTTCAAGAGTCATAAGACAGATGAGGGAGGGCGGGTGCTTAAGGTATTTGAAGGATGCCTCTTAGAGCATTGAGGCTGATGTGGACGGGGCCGACTCTCATACCCCACACCAAGAAACTCCAAAGCTTGTCAGACTCCTGTTTCAGAGTCAACAGGGACTTTTTGTTTCCTTTTTGGACATTTGAAATGACAATTTATCAAAACTGCTAGTCACTACTGGGCCTGTGTCCTTTGTCTTGTTTTTAAATCATTATAGAAAGAAAAAGATGACAAGTGGAAAAGAGGGAATGAGCCAGCTTCAGAGAAAAAAATGGAACCTATTGTTTTTGAGAAAGTGAAAATGGTAAGTGGGAAAGTATTTGAAATCTGTGGATGGCCTCAGGTGTGTTTATAAGGGTGGAGGGGTGGCCTGCGGTTGATAGCATATTGTACCTGGGACTAAAGGGTTTTGCATTTAGATGAGCTCATCTGCTGCCACTTCAGCTTCTTTCCCAGCTAATTGTCACCTAATCTGCTCTGTAACAGTTTCTTTGGAGTTAGATGGCAGCTTAGGAACCACATCTGTTCCATTTAAGCAAAAGGCATGTTCCATGCCAGAATATCAAGGCTGTATGACACCTTCTGAGTAGATGTTACCTCTTATTAGATCTTCTGTATCTCATTTCCTGTTACAGTTAAGAACAGTCCAGAAGCCAGGCCAGACTGATCCATTTTAAGCAATCACTTCTTGTATTCTTGCTCTGTCATATTGAAGTAGACACCTTTTTCTTTCCACAGGACATATTGTGGCTGTGGTAGTGGATATCTAATATCAGATCTTGGAATCTTAGGAGAGAGGACTTTTTACTGTTTGCTTAAGGAGGAGTGTTTTATCGTCATTCTGAATCGCACTGTCTAAAGAACACAGTCATTAGTGATATTGGCAGAGTGAGTTAGGTAATCCTTAGACTGATCTCCCTTTTGGTATTAAAGGTTTTCTAATCACTGGGGGATTTGCTGGCTTTTGGCTCTTGCACCATCAGACACCTACCTTTATTCTTGGTTTTTCCCAGAACCAAAACCTGCTACTTCTGTTGGACCCCTGATCTGTGGTTGTCTTGGTTTCAGACAGACCTGTCTCTTTGGAAAGCCAAACAAGCACAGATGACACCTTTGCTTTTCACTTTAGGTTTGATTTATGCACTTGTACCTCTGACTTGATTCTTTCACCTGACACTTCCTGAGTTTTGTTTCTTTGGTTACTCTCTTTGAATAACATCAACCATACCACAAGGAAACCTGTGGCTTTACAGTGGGGAGGGGAAAGGGTTCAAAACACCTGCTTATTTCTTTCAATAACATGTTTTCGCCTTAGCCACAGAAAAAAGAAGATCCACAGCTACCTCGGAAAAGCTCCCCGAAATCCACAGCACCTGTCATGGATTTGTTAGGCCTTGGTAAGAGTCAGACTTTCCTACTCCCATAATCTTGCAAATTCTCTCTGACCCTGGGAAGCTGGGCAGAGATGGGAGTCTTGCAGTTTGTATCCCTGTCACTAAGAGTGTTCTCTCGTGTTCTTCCTATTGTTTTGTGTCTGAGCAGTTGTGCTAAGAAAGTTTTACTGTGACATTTTCAGAGCGACAGTACAATGGAGTGGTTAAGAATACAGCCTTGAGAGCCAGAGTCCCAGCTCTGCCACTTGCTGTTATGTGACATTGGGTAGTTCACATAACCTCTGAACATTCCTTTCCTGTCTATGCAATGAGGATGATATAAGTGTCCATGTCAAAGGTGTTGCTGGAAGGATGAAGTGAGATAATGCCTCTAAAGCTCTTAGCCCCTTGCTTGGCACATACTAAGCACTCAGGACATGGTAGCAGTTTTCACTAAACCAGCACCTGTGAGCCTTGCACCGTCCCTCTCATTTTTTAGGTGCAGCCTGTTTCTGAGATGCCCCTTATCTTGTGCTCATTTTTCTCTAAACCTGAAAACCCTGCCCCATTCAGAAGTAAACCTGTTCTTTATCTTTCACAGTACTGATGGCTGTACTTTATTTCAATCCATTTCTGCTGATTTAGGTTATTGGCTACTTAGGCTTCTAATTTTAATGTATCTTTAATTTATCTCTGAAAATGAACCCTACACAGGGTTGTCTCTCAAATAGCCAGAAAGGAGCCAGCCAGCCCCCTTTGCCTGATAGCTGGGCTGCAGGCTTCTCCTGAGTGCTCTTGGGAATGTGGGGCAAGGCCTCTCTTGAGATGCCCCATCCAAGCTAGATGGTTCCAGAAGCCTAGATTTCCAGATCCATGATGGAGTATATGGACTTTCCCTGTCTTCATTGTGTCTACAATAGAAGGAGGGCCTGGGCTTAATGAGCAGTGCTACATTTTTTTTACTTTAATCTTTCTTTCCAGATGCTCCTGTGGCCTGCTCCATTACCAGCAGTAAGACCAGCAATGCCCTAGAGAAGGACTTAGATCTTTTGGCCTCTGTTCCATCCCCCTCTTCTTCCACTTCCAGAAAGGTGAGTCTGGCAGGCTCCTCAGGATTTAAAGAGTATTCTGAAAAGAGTGATTTTGATCACTTAATCATGGAGCTGAGTCATGCTTCCTTGGTGGAACTAGGCTTTGGTTTTCTTGGTTCTTGATTCTTTCCTTAATACACTGTTGTCTCTGTTACAGCCTAAGATTACTATTCGTTCCATTCTCTCCTGCCCAAAAAGGGTGGGCTCTTTGAGTGGACTTCTGTCTAAGGTGTGTCAGGTTGTACAGCTGATACTTGAGGTCAACTCCTCGGCCTGAGTTATTGCCAGAGGATTTGTAGGTGTGAAAGACTTGAAACATTTGATGGCTACTATTTGTGGAATATCTGCTATGTACCAGGCACAGTGCTAGGTGTTTTTGTATATTTCGCTTATAATTTAAAATCTTCATTACAATCCTGCAAAATGATATTTTATAGATGAGGAAACATTAGTTCAGAAAATTTATGTGCCCAGCATCTAAACTCAGTTCTTTCTGGCTGTATCATTTATAGGTTGCTTTTATTTTTATTTTTATTTTTTTATTGATTTTTTACAGAGAGGAAGGGAGAGGGATGTTAGAAACATCAATGAGAGAGAAACATCAATCAGCTGCCTCTTGCACACTCCCTACTGGGGATGTGCCCGCAACCAAGGTACATGCCCTTGACCAGAATTGAACCCGGGACCCTTGAGTCCGCAGGCTGATGCTCTACCCACTGAGCCAAACTGGTTAGGGCGGTTGCTTTTAGTTTTAAAATTTGTCTTATATGTTTAGCAAATTACATTGTTTTACTAAAGAACAAAGCATTGTTCCAGAGCTTAACTATTAGGTGTTTTCTGATATTTGTTTGGTAAAAATGTCAGGAGGTAGGTTCCATGCCAACTACCAACCTCAGCCACCAATTCTTTTTTTGTTTTATTTTTTAAAATATATTTTTATTGATTTCAGGGAGGAAAGGAGAGAGAGAGAGAGAGAGAGAGAGAGAGAGAGAGAGAGAGAGAGAAACATCAATGATGAGAGAGAATCGTTGATCGGCTGCCTCCTGCACGCCCCACACTGGGGATTGCGAGCCTGCAAAACCTGGGCATATGCCCTTGACTGGAATCCAACCCGAGACCCTTCAGTCCACAGACTGATGCTCTATCCACTAAACTGAAATGGCTAGGACTTTTTGGGGGTTTTTTGTTGTTGTTGTTGTTAATCCTCACCTGATGAAATTTTTCCCATTGATTTTTTTTTTTTTTTTTTAAGAGTGAAAGGAAGGGAGCGGGGTGGAGGAGAGAGAAACATTGATGTGAGAGAGACATTGATTGGTTTCTTCCCACATGCACTCTGGCCCGGCCTGGATCAAACTTGCAACCCAGGTACATGCCCTTGACTGGGAATCGAACCAGCAACCCTTCAGTGTGTGGACTGATGTTCCTACCACTGAGAAACATCAGCCAGGGCCAGCCATCAATTCTTAATGCACATGTTAGAAGCAACAGAGAAATGAGGGAGATCTTTACAGAGATTCCCATGAAGACCATTCCAATTGTCCCCCTGCCCTCTTTGCCCTAAGGTGGTAGGTTCCATGCCAACTGCAGGGAGTGCCGGCTCTGTTCCTGAAAACCTGAACCTGTTTCCAGAGCCAGGAAGCAAATCAGAAGAAACAGGCAAGAAACAGCTCTCTAAAGACTCCATCCTCTCACTGTACGGATCCCAGACGCCTCAGATGCCTGCCCAAGGTAGAGTTCTTGGAGGGCCTGGCAATATGCCAGATAGAGACACGAGGACTTCAATGTAGGAGTTATTTGTTGTGACAGGGCAGTTGCTATGGGGGCTGTGATATCATACTCCAAACAAGCCTGCACGTGAATGACATTTCTGTGAAGCCACAGAGTACCAGCAGATTCTTCTGTGGGCTCTGGTGTCACATGTCTGTGAAGTCTGACGCAAGCCTGGATCTAGACCGTAAAGGGGAAGTAGCTAGGTCAGGAACCCTCTGGTGGGAAGCCATGACAAGGCGTGTAGGCATCTGTGTAACTGTGTGGCTGTATAAAAGAGCATTCTGAGTTGAGTCCTGAGAAATTCTAGTTGGAAAGGAGCAGCCAGTGAGACTTTGGGCTGACGTTGTGTGCTTTCCTAACAAATCTGTACGTATGTTCTCTTGGCAGCAATGTTCATGGCTCCTGCTCAGATGGCATATCCCACAGCCTACCCCAGCTTCCCTGGGGTTGCACCTCCTAATAGCATAATGGGGAGCATGATGCCCCCACCAGTAGGCATGGTAGCTCAGCCAGGGGCTTCTGGGATGGTTGCCCCCATGGCCATGCCTGCAGGCTATATGGGTGGTATGCAGGCATCAATGATGGGTGTGCCAAATGGAATGATGACCACCCAGCAGGCTGGCTACATGGCAGGCATGGCAGCTATGCCCCAGACTATGTATGGGGTTCAGCCAGCTCAGCAGCTGCAATGGAACCTTACTCAGGTAAGCTACCCCGTTTTATTTGGGACAAGAGTTTTCAGACTTCCTCAAGGCCACCTCACTTTGTGTCTCTCTCTTATCCTTTAAATCTTCACAGTAGATGAGATAACACGAGAAACATTCTTATGCTTACGTTTGCATTTATTTTCTTTCTTCTTTCTAGAAGGTCTATCCAAATTCAGACTTTCTGCAGAGTTCTGGATTCCTGTAGAATAAGGGTAACTGCCAAAACCTAAATCTCTCTATGCATCCATCAAAACAAAAACAACCTTTACAGATAAACAAGGAGCGCAAATAAAACCTATAACTTACCCATGGCTACCACGTCCAGTAGACAGAATGCTCCAGACTTCAGATTACATGGCAGTTGGCATATAAACACCTAAACCCAGCAGAGCCAGCCTCACGGAGGAGGTGGCAGACTATAGATGAAATTATCCCCAGAAAGAGAAAGACCTACCCTGACTGGGAACATACTGAGAAGAGGTCTGAGACCTGGTAGGTTAGGGCTCTCGTTATATGTAGAATCAAAAATAAGGGATTGAAATATATAGGATTAGAGATGATAGCCCTGGAAGACGTGGCTTCTAGGGGAGGTGGGGTGACCTAAAAGGAGAATGTGCTCTTCGAAGGACGGTGTATTTCGCCATCCTTCTCCCTGCAAAATAGTCATTTCACTGTACTAACAGAAGAGGGTGCTCTTGAACTAAAAATGGCACTAATGGATTGTAACAGAAGAATGACAACTAATAATTGTAGAAAAATAGGTATCACATATTCTCAAAGAAATATGCTTCAGGTATGTATTAATTACAGTGAAAAACATAATGACAGTTACTACCTTAGCCAAGTGATCAAACATAAAATTACCAACAGTGGGACAAATTAATATCATGTGCTTTCTGGTATCTTGCGCTAAGACCTAAGAAGGGCATAATATCACCTTCATAAATTATTGCCAGAAATGGATTCAATCATATAAAATCCAAATGGAAGGATTTTCTGCCGAGTAAGTGGCCTAGATTCTTAAAACAGTGTCAGGGAAAAAAGAAAAATGTGGTGGGGGAAGTGTTCTAGATTAAAGGGACTAAAGAGATATGAAAATGAAATGTATATCAGAATATTGCATTAATCTTAAATCTCTTGAGCATGTTAATTATATTGTGGTTCCAGGAATGTGTTATTTATTATGAAATGCATCCTGACGTAATGGGTGAAATGTCACAATATCTGTAGTTTTTAGTGCCCATCAAATTTTTTCAAGTTTATACAGATGTATCAGAAAAGATGGCAAAATGCTAATAATTGGTGAATTTAAGAAAGGAATAGAGAAAAAAAAAGAAAGAAAGGAATAGATGGGCTTCAGTGTACTATTTCTTTCAGCTTTTCTGTAAGCTTGAAATTTTCTTTAGAAGTTGGTGGAAGAAAAATAGACTCCTAAAGAAAAAGAACTTCTAGAGAAAATGTCCTGGGCTTAGGAAATGTAAGGTGTTTTGCTTTGATGGATTGTTTCTTCCGTTCTCTGCCAGAGGCTGGTCTTTCAGTCTAATTCAAAAAGAGGCCCTGACCCCACTGCCTCTTTTCTCCCGACAACTTCCCTTCTCAGGCACCGAAGACACGGTGGGCTTTTTTGTGTGCCTTCCTTTGTTCATCCGAACACTCCAGTTTCTTTCTCTCTCTGCTGGAGCGTGCGCAAGCACTTTCACTGGCAGTAATAACTCTGCTGGAGATCAGGCTGGGCGCTGGCGAGGGGGTTTCTCTGTACTCTCGGGGTTGTTGGCGGCAAATGAACAGTCAGCCCCTTCTCTTTAGGATGAGGGCCTGGAAGGAAAAAACAATAACTTCTCATGCTGCTTTTATGTTGTCTCGCTCCAGGATTCCTTCTTCCCTCCCTGAGTATGATTAGTCTCTGTCAATATCTCTTTTCTGAAAAGTCCTTCATTTACGTGGTCTGGTGTCCTTGCAATGCTCTATTGAGGTTCAGAGCAGTTAAGTACCATAAGAGTTCTTTGTCTCATTCTCCCATCCCCACTAACGGAAGGACTCCTGCCCTGCCTTTTGCACTCATTGGCTGCATGCCCACATCCTGGTCTGAAAGTCTCCTCTCTCCCTTTCAGATGACCCAGCAGATGGCTGGGATGAACTTATGTGGAGCCAATGGCATGCTGAGCTATGGACCGTCGATGAGCGGCGGAAATGGACAGGCAGCAAGTCAGACTCTCAGCTCTCAGATGTGGAAATGAATACAAATCACCTATATGGCTGCCGCTCTCCTCCACCCCCTCTCTCCCCCCTTTTCCTCTTTCTCCAGCTCTTTCACCCCTTCCCCTTTTCCTACCTCTCTCTGTTTGGTTTAGAAATTGCTCAATCTGTCATTTGGGGTTTGGCATTCTGCCCAGCCCAGCCACTTCCGAGACACGCAGACCTCTCTGTTGTTTTATATGTACATGTCCCCTAGCCATTCCGACTTCCTCCCGGTCACCCCAGTCCTCTCCTGCACCAGCACCTTAGGAATTCTTGGCAGAAGGCACTTACTGTGGAAGGTTAAACCTCCAATCAGATTCTCAGAAGGGTCTGTAGGTGTGTTTTAGGCAAAGAGGGGAGGGTTTGGAGATACTTCCATGTGTGTTAATAAACTATTTCTACATATTTAAATTATTAGTTGAAGAGGGAAGGATTATGCTCCCATGATTCATGGGAATGAAGAAAGTACTGAAATAAGATCAAATACTTACTGGGTCTGAGATCAGGTTGGCCCCTAACCTTGGGGAGATACAAACCCCATCTATGAGGATGAGCAAAAACATTACTCCCCGGTCCCCTGCATTGCTTTCTGGATCTGAAGCTTCAGGACTTGCTGCTTCAGTCAGCCTTTATTAACACCAAAGACTTACGGAGGTCCCTCACAAAACACACAGCCCTTCCCCTGCCTCCATCCTGCCTGCAGTAGGATCTGGCTCCGCGGTTGCGGGACCAGCCCTTCCAGAGGGAACGCAGAGCTTAACGCGTGTACTGTGCGTGTGCGTGCGTGCGTGCGTGCGTGCGTGTGTGTGTGTGTGTGTGTTCCTCCTCCCACTCTCTCCCCATCTGCTCTGAGTATTTTTGTTTTTGGTTTTTCAGGTTTAGGTTTACAACAGAGAGGAATTAATTTATCAACAGCCTAAAACTGTTGCCAGTTTTTCTTATAGTTAAAAAAAAAGAATTGCAGTCTCATTGATGGCTCTCTCCCTCCTTTCCCCTCCCAACCTGCTAATCACTCGTTCATGCCTGTGTATCCGGGCTGCTCTGTTTCCCCACCTGTGCCAGGGATGAGGCAGAGAGCCCGGGCAGCTTTCCTCTCAGTCATTGTTCACCCTACTTGAAAATTAAAACAAGAAAACTTTGCTTAAAAGATTTCAGCTGTGGGAACCACAATCCCTGGTTGCCTTTCTCCTGTGTATGTGTAAATTCCTTAATAAATATTGCAGGGAAGCACCGTTTGCTTGCTGTTACTGTGTGTCACTTTTGGAGGAGGGTGAGTTCCACCCACATTTTCGCGTTCGGGGGCCAGTTTTCTCATTTCCTGTGTGGGGCAAACCCAAGGGCCAGGCCCAGGCCCAGGCCCAGGCCCAGGCCGCAGAAAGGGGGCCTTTATCCAGGAGTGTCTAGAGCTGTGAGCTGAGGAAACCGTGGACATCTGCACCTGCTAGAGTCGCAGAACATTGGAACTAGAAGCATTTCCCCCTTCCCTGCCTCCCTGCCTTCCTCTGAATACACCTTGTGAATACTTCCAGATGTGAGAGGATAGCACAGTGGCTAAGAAAGGAAGCTTGGATCAAGCTGCCAATATTCATATCCCTGCTTACTGTCTGACCTGGGCAAGCAATAAACCCCATGTCTCAGTGTGAAAGAGGCTAAGGTAATACTTAGGTAAAAGGAAGCAGTTCCTGTGGTGCATGTAGCACAGTATCGAGCACTCATCACTCAAGCGTTAGCAAGTATCAGACCTATGTTAGGCATTCATGCATTCAACAAATGTTTAGTGTTTACAATGTGCCAAACAGTGGCTTAGGCTCTGAAATAAAGTAATGAATCAAAACTCCCCAATCTCTTGCCAAAACCGGTTTGGGGTTTGGCTCAGTGGATAGAGCGTCGGCTTGCGGACTGAAGGGTCCCGGGTTTGATTCTGGTCAAGGGCATGTACCTGGGTTGCAGGCACATCCCCAGTAGGAGGTGTGCAGGAGGCAGCTGATCTATGTTTCTCTCTCATCGATGTTTCTAACTCTCTATCTCTCTCCCTTCCTCTCTGTAAAAAATCAATAAAATATATTTTTAAAAAAACACACAAAACTCCCCAATCTCATAGGGTAGTGTGGTAGGAGAGGTGGACAATAAAGTAAAATGATTTCATTTCAAACATAATACAAGGTAAGTTAAGGGGGAAAAGTGGGTATGGGACCATTCGAATAGAGAATTCAGGAGGAGGTGCCATTTGAACTGAGGCCTGAATAAGCCGCCAGTTGTGTGGGGATCTGGAGAAGGAGCCGACAGAAAAAGGTCAATGTCTGCACTGGAAATTGTTTGGCTGGAGTGTCAGTCTGGGAGCTGTTACAGATTGATGGTACGGAAAGCCTTGAGACTGGGGCTGTCACCTAAGAAAGCCCCATGGGACGAGGACTGAGCCTGGGGGCCATTGGCTTCTAGAATTTGGAAAAAATAGATCAGAAAAAAGGAATTTGACATAGTCCCCACTCTTCAGCTCACAGTCTCATGGGGCAACAGACTTAGAGGAGTGGCCGTAGTTAACCAGTGGGTGGGGAGAAGAGTATTACAGACAGATAGTAGGGTGTAAACAGAGCCCTACAAGAGCACAGAACATTCGGGCAAGCACAGCAGTTCGATGTTTCTAAGGTATGTGAATTAGGGTGGTAAGAGGTAAGATTGAGGGGGGGTTGGGCCAGGTGACAGGGGCTTCCTATACCCTAGGAAGGGGTTTAGCTTGAAGTGTTGTAAACAGTGGAGAGACATAGTCAGATTTGAGTTTTAGGCAGCTACTGAGAACAATGTGTTTGAGGGAGTAAGACCAGATCTAGGGGACAGAGGAAGGGTAAGAGCTGAACTAGGGCCATGGTAGAAGGGGTAGGGGAGAATGGAGTGGCTGAGAGCAGCAATCCATGAACTGCTTTTGAGGTATGTGAGATGCTCAAAGGTGTTTCATAACAACGCTGAAAGGAGTTTGGGAAAGATTGCATATTATGACACCTCTTGTGCATCTGGAATATGACATCCCAATGGTAATGGCTCTGGAAAGTCTTGTGGTAAAGACTTTTTACAAAATTAATTCTGTTTTAGAGCAGTTTTAGGTTAACAAATCTGAGTGGAAGGTACAGAGATTCCCCATATACCTGCTGCCCCCTCCCCAGCCTCCTCCTCTTTTGACCTCACACCAGAGAGGTACATTTGTTACAACTGATGAGCCTACACTGACACAACACTGTCGCCACCAATTCATAACTTACATCAGGGTTCACCCTTGGCGTACATTCTATGGGGTTTGACAAATATATAGTAACACCAACTCAACATTATAGAATCACACAGATCAGTTTCACCATCCTGAAGATCCTGTGAGGTCTACCTATTCCTCCCTCCCTCCTGACTCCAGGCAACCACAGGTTTTTGTTTGTTTGCTTGTTTGTTTTGTTTTACTGTCTCCATAGTTGCGCCTTTTTCAGAATGTCATAGTTGGAATCATACTACATACAGCATTTTCAGATTGGCTTATTTCCCTTAACAATATGTATTTACGTTTCCTCCATGTCTTGATAGCTCGTATACTTTACAACTGAATAATACTCTATCGTCTGGATATATTACCATTTATTCACTTACTGAAGGACATCTTTGTTGCTTCCAAAGTTCTGGCAATTATAAGTAAAGTTACTATAGGAAAGAGGCTGGGACAGATTACCAGGGAGAACCAACAACTTAGGTAATGCTTTATTTCTTAAACTACAGGAAAAATAAGCAGGTGATTGTTATATGGATCTTTATACTTTTTAGCCTGTCTTAAAATGCTGCTTTACTGGTATATAGTAGTGAATTTATATAACAAGGATTAGAAAATATAAACTGCTGAAAAAATAATTTTAAAGATAATAAAAAAATAAGTAAAGTTACTATAAACATTTGTGTGCAGGTTTTTGTGTGGACAAATTTCTAATTCATTTGGGTAAGTACCATGGAGTGTGATGACTGGATTGTATGATAAGAGTATGTTTATGGTTTTTTTCGTTGTTGGGTTTTTTTTTTTATTGTTGTTGTTAATTCTCACTGGAGGACATTTTTCCCATTGATTTTTAGAGTGGAAGGAAGGAGGGGAAGGGGAAGAAGAGAGAAAGAAAGAGAGAGGTGAAAGAGACACACCAGGAGTAGGGATTGAACGTGCAACCCAGGTACATGCCCTTGACCGGGAATCAAACCAGAGAATCTGCCCTTCTGTTTGAGAGCCTATGTTCTAACCACTGAGAACACCATCCAGGGCGAGTATGTTTAGTTTTATAAGAAACTAGTGGCCTAGTGCATGAATTCGTGCACATTGAAAGAAAATTAATTACAAGAAATATTTTTTTAAAAATATATATATGTATATTATTGATTTTTTACAGAGAGGAAGGGAGAGGGATAGAGAGCTAGATACATCGATCAGCTGCCTCCTGCACACCCCCCACTGGGGATGTGCCCACAACCGAGGTACATGCCCTTGACTGGAATCGAACCTGGGACCCTTCAGTCCGCAGGCAGATGCTCTATCCACTGAGCCAAACCGGTAAGGGCAAATTACAAGAAATATTTTATTTTATTTTATTTTATTTTTATTTATTGCTTAAAGTATTACAAAGGGTATTACATATGTGTCCATTTTATCCCCCCGCCCTAGACAGTCCCCTAGCCTCCCCTATCCCCCAGTGTCTTATGTCCACTGGTTATGCTTATATGCATGCATACAAGTCCTTTAGTTGATCTCTTACCCCCCTACCTCCTGCCCCCCAACCCTCCCCGGCCTTCCCGCTGCAGTTTGACAATCTGTTTGAGGCAGCTCTGCCTCTGTATCTATTATTGTTCAAAAGTTTATAATGGTCTCTATTATCCATGAATGAGTGAGATCATGTATTTTTCCTTCATTGACTGGCTTATTTCACTTAGCATAATGCTCTCCAGTTCCATCCATGACGTTGCAAATGGTAAGAGTTCCTTCCTTTTTAGAGCAGCATAGTATTCCATCGTGTAGATGTACCACAGTTTTCTAATCCATTCATCTACTGATGGGCACTTAGGCTGTTTCCAGATCTTAGCTATGGTGAATTGTGCTGCTATGAACATAGGGGTGCATATATCCTTTCTGATTGGTGTTTCTGGTTTCTTGGGATATATTCCTAGAAGTAGGATCACAGGGTCAAATGGGAGTTCCATTTTCAGTTTTTTAAGGAAACTCCATACTGTCTTCCATAGTGGCTGCACCAGTCTGCATTCCCACCAGCAGCGCACAAGTGTTCCTTTTTCTCCACATCCTCTCCAGCACTTGTCGTTTGTTGATTTGTTGATGATAGCCAGTCTGACAGGTGTGAGATGGTACAAGAAATATTTTAATATCACTATTCGCCCTTTCTCTATAATAGAAGTGTCAGCCAAATTCACGATGGACAATGACAGGTGGAAACACACGTGTGTGGGTGGAGCGCTGCATTGTGGGAGTCCTGGTTCGCTAGGCCCCCAGGACTTGGAGCTATGGGACTGCGCCCCAAGAGGGAAGTCGCCCAAATGTGTAGTGTCTGCATCCTGAGCTCAAGTCTTCTGACTCTTGGGACCAGTGCAGCCTGAGCTCCCAGCTCCTCCTCATGTGCTGGCCCGGGGTCTGCTTTAACCAGGAGTGACTGTGCTGGCCCGGGGTTAGCGTCGACCAGGAGTGACTGTGCTTGTCCGGCTCTGTGTTGACCAGGAGTGACGTCACAGTTGGTCCAGCATGAACTGGGAGGTGACCTCACTTTTAAACATGGATGTCTTGGGGTTTTTTCTTTCTCCTGATTGTAGAAATTCAGAATGAAAAAAAGTAGACTCAAGCAGGAATCATAATAGGAGTTAATATTTGTCTTTAAGTTAATACATGCACATGTGCATGGGCTCACCAGGTGCGTGGAGGGGGCCAGGCCTCCTTGGAGGGGCCTACAACCAGCCTCTGATTGGCCCCTTGTCTTGCAAAACCCACGCCTTTAAAGTCACCTATGGTTTCACATTTCAGTTTCTTTACAGTGGATTGCAATCTTATGAGAGCATCTACACACAAAATCTTCCCAGGTTTGCGTGCTCTTCTTTCCTAATCTTTACATTTGTGTTGTCAACAAGCAGGTTTTTCTTTTCCAACCAAAACTTGAAAATGCATGGAAGGCATTCACCTTGGTTTTCGTGGACACAGTCTTCTGTACAGAGTCACACTTCGTACGTGTCGTGTTTAAGTCAGTTATCTACCGTGACATCAGGTGCAGCTGACCCTGGCTGGGGTGTAAACACGCCTGAGCCCCAGGAGGCAGTGGGTCGGTGCTGGGAGCAGAGGTTCACGGGCAGCGCAGAGGTGCCTGCTAGGAGCAGCCGTGGGAGAAGTGTGTGTCACGTGTCATGTGAAACCTTGAAGCAGGTGGGGTTAGCTGGAGGTTAGTCACGGGACAGCTACTAAAATATATGTTATTGTAGATACTTTGAAAAGTAGGAAGTCAAATAGAAATCACGCATCTTCATACCATCCAGAGAGGTACTATGAACAATTTTGGTATTTTTTTCATGTATGTAAATGTGATATGTGTATTTTAAACTTAGGATCAAGCATGTATTTTTTCAATTATAAGCACTTCCTTGTTTTTTTTTGGGGGGGGGGGGGAAGAAACACGCGTGCGATTGGTGCCAGCAAGAGCTTTATATGTATCACACATGCACGAGTCAACTTAGCCTTTTTTAGATATACAATAAATTTGCTTAATTAGACCTGCTTTCTGATTTAGCTAAACTTTTTCAAGCCCAGTGAAGCACCCCAGCTTCTCTTTAGGTAATTGTCAGCAACACAGCAGTAAAAATCAACATGAAGCAGATTATTGTAGATCACGCAGAGAGAATAAAGGGTAAAATTTTTTTTTTAATAGTTCAGCTCTTTTTTAAAAAAATGTATTTTATTGATTTTTTACAGAGAGAAAGGTAGAGGGATAGAGAGTTAGAAACATTGATCAGCTGCCTCCTGCACACCTCCCACTGGAGATGTGCCCACAACCAAGATACGTGCCTTGACTGGAATCGAACCTGGGACCTTTCAGTCCGCAAGCCAATGCTCTATCCACTGAGCCAAACCGGTTAGGGCTCAAAGGGTAAAATATTTAACTGCAGCAGTGTTTGACTATATTCTGCACCGTGAGAAAACCTGAAGTCATTTTCAAGATCCACCATTTCTTACTTCTTTTCAGTCGGGTCAAGTTTCTAAGCTTTCTAAATCTCTGTTTTCTGGCTAATGAAAAGAAAATAGGATTCCACTGAGTCTCCTATCTACCTACTCCAGGACTTCTGTGAGGATCAAATGAGATGAGGCACGGGAAAACACTTCACGGACATTTGGTTACAGTGTAAAATGTTTGCACCTGGCTATAAAGCAAGTTGTGTTCCTGGGCTGAAGAAACTGCAAGGAGGCTAGTCACTACGGAGAGGAAGCAGGGCATTGCTATGTGATGTCATTACCCAGAGAGACATTTAGCATATTAGCCTTTTATATATGTAGATTGCCAAGCACCTGTATCATTTTACATTCTCACCAGCGATGAATGAGAGTTTCCATTTCTCCATGTCCTTGCTAGCATTTGGTATTGTTAGTGGTTTGGATTTGGGCCATTCTAATAGGTGTTTAGTAATATCTTGTTTTATTTTTGTTTATTTTTCTTTTTTAAAAAAAATATATTTTTATTGATTTTTTACAGAGAAGAAGGGAGAGGGATAGAGAGTCGAAACATCGATGAGAGAGAAACATCGATTAGTTGCCTCCTGCACACTCCCCACTGTGGATGTGCCCGCAACCAAGGTACATGCCCTTGACCGGAATCGAACCTGGGACCCTTGAGTCCGCAGACCAACTCTCTATCCACTGAGCCAAACCAGTTAGGGCTATTTATTTTTCAAAATCCTCAGTTTTTCTGTGTGCACTTTATTTTTTTTAAATATATTTTTATTGATTTCAGAAAAGAAGGGAGAGGGAGAGAGCGATAGAAAATCAATGATGAGAGAGAATCATTGATCGGCTGCCTCGTGCACGCCCCCTCCTGGGGATCAAGCCCGCAACCTGGGCATGTGCCCTTGACCAGAATCAAACCCAGGACCCTTCAGTCCGCAGGCTGACGCTCTATTCACTGAGCCAAACCAGCCAGGACTCATTGTTGTTTTAATTTGCAGGTCCCTAATACACAATGTTGAACATCTTTTCATATGCTTACTTGTCATTTGTATCTTTTTGGTAAGGTGTCTGCTCAGGTCTCAAATAGCAATCTAGTTCTAATACCATTGCTGAGTAATTCCACATTACCCCACTCATTTGAAATGTCACCCTTATAATATATTAAATTTAAATTATCAAGTCTGTTTTTGGGCGTCCAAATTCATTTCACTAATTTATGAGTATATTTCGGTAGGGCAATTGTGACTTTATTATTCTTGGAAAATTTTATTGGTCATTCTGAAACACCATTCCAGGTAAACTGTAGAATCATTTAACTTAGTAAAAAGCAAAGTTGAGATTTTGACTGGGGAGTATTAAAGTGTAGGAAAAGTAACATATTTGGAATGTTCTATTTCAATGCATGAATATGGTGTATGCCTCTGATGTCTTTCTTTCTTTCTTTCTTTCTTTCTTTCTTTCTTTCTTTCTTTCTTTCTTTCTTTCTTTCTGGATACAATTTTATTTTATTTTACTTTGGTAAAAGTTCATTTTATTTATTTGACAGTGCAATCCCAAGAGGACAAAGCAGATAATTAACATTACAGATTCTTAGAAAGGTTTTGCATTCTATTGACTTTATCTGAATGCATTAACTCACACACACATGCCAATGCAAAGAAACAACACGGTACTGGACTAACTACACAGAGACCTCATTGTTGGAACATAAACCAGGATTATTATAATACTAGTGGCCCAGTGCACGAAATTCGTGCACATTAAAAGGGGGTTAATTAGAAGAAATATTTTAATATTGCTATTTGCCCTTTCTCTATAATAGAAGTGTCAGAGATGAAAGAAAATGAGTAAAATCTATATGAAAATCTTCCTCCTGTCAGAGTCTGGGGCGGGCGCGGGACCCAGAGTCAAGTCCCCCCTACCCTCAGGGCCTCAAAATCGCGTCAGACCCAGACCAGGCCAGCCCCACCCTGTCAAGCCCCGGGCGGGGGGATGGGGTGCAGCTTCAGGTCCCCCGGCCTGGCACCAGGCAGGGGGACACAGTCTCAGGTCCCCCAGCGCACCCTCAGGTCCCCCAGCCCAAGTTCATCAGGAAATTGCTGCCAAACAAACGGAGAAAGCAAAAACAAGGTCTGGGGCGCTAAATAGCGTGTTGTCATCACCATTAACACCGCCTGGGTCTCCAGTGCAGGGGAGGCCCGGAGCGGATTCTCATCCTGTTGGTCGTCTGGGGTTTGAAGCTCAGGGCACGGGGTGCGGCCCCAGAAGTCCTCCCGTGGCTTCTCCCCAACATCGCTCCACACCACGAGGGCCCGCGCCGCTGCGGCACCGCCTGGTGGTGACTGAGCAGCCGCCGCAGCAGCTCCAACCTGTCGTGGTCCGCAGGATGTGAGTGCGGGAAGCCAGGGGGACGGGGCCTGGGACGCCACCGCCCGCCGCCGCGGGAGCATCGCGCCGTCCTTGTGGTCGGGAAGGAGAGTGGTCGGAGCCCCAGCCGCCAGGAGCAGACGAGGAGGCCACCAGAGAGGGCGGAGCACGCGGTGCCCGGCGCTCCGCCAGGGCGTGTGCAGATGTGGCAGCACCTCGTCACCGCGATAGTTCACATGACTCCCTGTGGCTTCAGCGCCAGCAGCAGACTCTCTTGGCGCTGGGAGAGCAGAGGTGGCCGCGGAGCCACCGACGTGTTTGCTTGCAGTTCGCGGGCACAAAATGGGAGGGCGTCTCGCCGGCTCACTTGTGTGTGTGCGTGTGTTTTGCTGGCGGATCCACGCGAGAGGGGGACGCCCCACTTCCTGTCCCACCGCACCCCGAGCCAGTCCTGCTGGGCTCCGTTTCTTCCTCCAGGTGACAGTGGGGGTCATTCAGGGGATGCACCTGACCTTCCCCTACAAACTCCAGGAAAGGCGCCCGAAGGCGTGTCCCCAGGACGAGGCGGCCCTGGGACCCATCAGGCGCAGGCTCGCGGCCGCTCCCCGCACACGCGCCCACATCCCTAGGATCACAGCGGCTCACGGTCGCGCGTGACCGCACGGAGGGTCTGGCGCCGTGTTCAGGGCGCCTGGACGGGCCACAAGGCCTGGGCTGTCCGCGGAATGGCCGGACAGGACACGCGGTCCCTGCATTCCCGGGCTTGGCTGCCTCCGCGCCGGGGTTTAACTCTAACTCGGCACCCGGCCACAGGGCGGGAACATGGGCCCATAGCGCCCATCTCACCTCTGGGGTTTCTTCCTGAGCACGGATCCCGGCGCTTCGGTCCCGGCTGCTACCGGCCATCCCGCCTCGGATACAATTTTAAATTTAATTTTACTTGAATTATTTTTCCTGTGTCTGGTTTCCGCCACCTGCCTCCCCTGGCAGATTTTGTTTTACCTTTAAAAGAAATTGATTCGGGGTCTGCAAACCGTCTGACTTCCTGCATTTGCTCTGCCCCTGTCCGCCTGGTCCAAGTCCCCGATGCCACCCCGCCTGGGTGGCAGCATCTCTCATCCCCCGGAGCCCCATTCAGCGCTCCCCTGCAGCTTCAGGGACCTGCTGAGCCCGAGCCCCAGCCTGTCACTAGTCCCCCTGGTCCTGCCTGCAGCCCCAGGGTTCTCAAACTAGTCTGGGAGGGGCCGGTGGGTTGACCTCTTGGCCAGAGGGGTGCAGACACCAGGTGGGCACTCTGCCTGCCCCTCTTCCCTGCCCCAAAACGCCTTGAGTACCGAGTCTATGCTGCCGTCCAGCTCATGGAGGGCTCGGCCTGAGCAGCGTGACCACCAGAGAGGACCTGTCTGCAGAGTGGCAGGAGGGACAGGCCTCCCAGGGCAGCTGGAAGCCCACCTGGCCCCAAAGCCCTCCTTCAGCCCCCCACTTACCCCTTCTAAAGGGTAACCGGGTGTGGTTTCCGCCCCGCCCAGCCCCGCCCAGCCCCGCCCAGCCCAGCTGCCTGCCTTGGGAGGAGGCGGCAGAGACTGTCGCCATCTGCTGTCCCGTTCCTGTTACTGCAGAAGGTAAGGGTCATCCCTGCCGCCAGGATGGAACAGACCTGGATGGGGAATCAGGACGGTCTCTGCAGCTGATGTGTGTGGTCCCCATTTTCACGAACCCAGGAGGCTCCAGGGTCCTCTGTGCATTTGTCACTGTATGACCCTGCAGAGAGGTTACAAGAGTTAAGCCCCAGAGATATAGAGGTCCCTTCAGGACACAAGCTGGGACAGGGTGGCCAGGACTTGTTTGCAGCCTCTAGGATCCGAGTCCTCTGCTCTTTCCTCCACATGCTGCAGGGACATCCTGCCAGGCGCTCTGCTCAGAAATAAGAGGGTACCTTTGCTGGCAGGTGTCCATGAACTCTCGGCTGCAGCAGTATCAGAAGTTAGCAGTGTCCCAGCTGATAATTTCACAAGGCAAGTTCTTCAAAACCTAAACCCCTGTAGGTTCCAGTTGGGCTACCTTCCTCTCCTCAGGTCCACACCTCGGCTCCCCTCTGGTTTAAGAAGCCTTGCCCTGACCGGTTTGGCTCAGTGGATAGAGTGTCGGCCTGCAGACTGAAGGGTCCCAGGTTCGATTCCGGTCAAAGGCATGTACCTTGGTTGCGGGCACATCCCCAGTGGGGAGTGTGCAGGAGGCAGCTGATTGATGTTTCTCTCTCATCGATGTTTCTAACTCTCTATTCCTCTCCCTTCCGCTCTGTAAAAAAAAAAAAAAAATCAATAAAATATGTTTAAAAAAAAAAAGAGGCCTCTTGCCTCCATTCTTGCTCTGCCCACACATCATGGTGGGTCTTTGGGCTCTGGTGCACAGCAAGGCCACTGTATTTTTATTTTATTATTATTTTTAAATTCTTCACTTGAGTATATGTTTTATTTTTACAGAGGGAGCGAGAAATATCAATTGGTTGTCTCCCATACATGCTCCGACCAGGAATCAAACCCACAACCTATGTATCTTTTGAGGTACAGGATGATGCTCCAACCAACTGAGCCACACTGCCAGGGCAGATAATTGTTGGGGTTTTTTTTCTTCACATGTTGTATTTTTAAGCTCCGTATATTCTATTTGATTCATTTTTATATTTTCCAATTCTCTCATTATGTTGATTTCCATTAAATTCTTCAGTATATTTATAATAGCAATTTCTTTTTTAAAAATATATTTGTAATGTTTCCAGAGAGGGAGAGATAGAAACATCAATGATGAGAGAGAATCATTGGCTGCCTCCTGCACGCCTCCAACAGAGATCATGCCCACAACGCTGGCATATGCCCTTGACCAGAATCAAACCCAGGACCCTTCAGTCCACAGGCTGACACTCTATTCACTGAGCCAAACCAGCTAGGGCTATAATAGCAATTTCAAAGTCCTTGTATACTGTTTTATCATCTCTGTCATTCTGGGTCTGTTTTTATTGACTGTTTTCTCTTGGTCACATTTACCTGCTTCTTTGCATGTCTAGCAATTTTTAAAAAATATATTTTTATTGCTTTCAGAGAGGAAGGGAGAGGGAGAGATAGTAACATCAATGATGAGAGAATCATTGATCGGCTGCCTCCTGCATGCCCCGCACTGGGGATCAAGCCCGCAAACCAGGCATGTGCCCTTGATCAGAATTGAACCTGGGACCCTTTGGTCCTCAGGCCGACACTCTATCCACTGAGCCAAACCAGTTAGGGCTATCTAGCAATTTATTTTTATTTTTATTTATTTTTTTAGAGAGAGGAAGGGAGAGGGATAGTTAGAAACATTGATGAGAGAGAAACATCGATCAGCTGCCTCCTACACACTCCCTACTAGGGATGTGCCCGCAACCAAGGTACATGCCCTTGATCCGAATTGAACCCGAGACCTTTCAGTCCGCAGGCTGGTCCTCTATCCACTGAGCCAAACCAGTCAGGGCTATCTAGCAATTTTTAATTGAATTCTTAGTGCTATGAAATTTACATTGTTGAATGCTGAATTTTGTTGTCTTCCTTTAAAATGTCTTTTTAAAAACATTTTTTTTTTTTTCAGAAAGGAAGGGAAAGGGGGAGAGAGAGAGAGAGAGACATCAATGAGAGAGAATCAACCCAGGCTTGTGCCCTGACTGGGAATCAAACCATGACCTCCTGGTTCATGGATCAACACTTAACCACTGAACCACACCAGCTGGGCTAAAATGTCTTGAACTTCGTTCTGGCAAGCAGTCAGGTTTTTTTGTTAATCAGCTTGATCCTTTCATGGCTCCTTTTAAGATTTGTAAGTAGCCTCTCCACGGTTAGTTTTAGCTTTATGCTGAGGTGTCCCCTTCTGAAGTTCAAGTTCAGTATTCCAGGTGTTCAAAAAATTCAACAGGAACTCCCCATATTAGCTCGTCAAAATTCAAACATCTCCCAGTCCTCTGTTAACTTCGGGAATTACTGTTTATAGCTATCCAGTAGTTCTTTGTCTGGATACATGGAGCTTCACTATACTCATTGGCAGCTTAGTACTCAGCAACAGACTCAAGCACCCTCTAAGCAGAATTCGGGAGCTCTTCCTCTGAGTAATTCCCTCCTGATAAAACTAGTAACATTTTAGTAAACACCAAGATCTGAGTAATGAATTAAGGATGTTTACTACAAAATTTCAGCTTTGCTCTCTTTGGAAATTAAAGATGTTTGAAAATCATATTACATACAACAAATATAATGTCGCCATTTGTAAAGGTATTTGTGAGATCACCATGAAATGGGTTTTAAGTCAGAAATGGCTGGGAAATGCTGGCCATCCCTCTAGCTAGGACAATAGGTTGAAAGAGCACCTAGGTTCAAGTGGCTCTTTGCCCCATTTTTGCAAACATAAATCCTTCAGATTCTCACCTCCATTGTCATGTGCTCCTTTATGAAGCTTTCCTTAGTCTTGTCTATACTGAGTGTCAGTCTGCTGATTACTTCTGAAGCACAAGGCACTCATTTTTGGCCTGGCTCACTTTCTTTGGTGTATAAATATTTGCATATAGGTTTTTCTCACGTGCACCAGTGGTTGCAATCCATAGATGTGTTTAATTTGGCCTAAAGCTTTAAAAATTATTTGTCCTCATTTAAAAATTAAATTTCACCTAAAACTTGGATTTCTAGCTCCTTAACAAGTCATCAAGCAACACTGGATAAGCATTCTCACATAGCAGTAGCTGACTACAGTGCAGAAGCAGTTCCAATGCCTACTGGGCCTGCTTCTCTCAGTTACCACTCAGGTGGTTGTGTCTGCAACTGCTAGACCTCCCCTGTCTAATATGGTAACCACCAGCCACAAGACTATTTGAATATAAATTAATTCAAATTTTATTTAATTATAATGAAATCTTAAAACTCAGTACCTTAATCACATTAGCCACATTTCAAGTGCTCAAAACCCTCATATGGCTAGTGACTAGCATGTTGGACAATGCACAACAGAAAAATGCACATATGGCTAGAGGCTAGCGTAGTGGACAATGCACAGCGGAACTTTGCCATTATTGCAGAGTATTCTATCGGACAGTGCTTACCTAGCCTGTCTCCCCAAATGGAACTGGGAACATTTTCCCTATCCCTTGAGCAACATATACTACTAGCGGTACTCAGAGCCTCAGCCTCATCACTACCATTTACTGTTTTTATGGGGAAATATGTTAAGTCCCAACACTAGACATGGGATTGTGATGGCTAACAGCACTAGCTATTGACTTTTACGTCTGAAGTCAGCCTCTGTTCTACACATTTGGGACTTTATTGGGGTTTTGGTTTTTAATAATTTTCAACTTTAACATTGATATAACTGCCATAGAATATTTAGATTCCATTTAACTTTACCAATTGTCTCAATAAGGCCCTTAATAACAGGATCCAGTTTAGAATTATGTGTTGCATTGTCTCTATAGTCTATCTGGAACACTTCTTCAGTATTTCACTTTCACAACCTTGACATGGTGAGGATTATTCTGTACAATGTCTAATTTTTTTAAAATATATTTTATTGATTTTTTACAGAGAGGAAGAGAGGAATAGAGAGTTAGAAACATCGATGAGAGAGAAACATCAATCAGCTGCCTTCTGCACACCTCCTAATGGGGATGTGCCCGCAACCAAGGTACATGCCCTTGACTGGAATCGAACCTGGGACCTTTCAGTCCGCAGGCCAATGCTCTATCCACGGAGCCAAACCAGTTAGGGCTATGTCAAATTGCTTTAATCCAAGTTACTGCCTGCGAAGCTTCTCCAGTGTACTTTCTCCTTTTGTAATTAATATATATCCCTTTCCTCCCCAACATTCAACTGATTCACTTATTTATATTAATACAGATTCATGGATTCCTATTTTTTTTAAATATATTTTATTGATTTTTTTACAGAGAAGGGAGAGGGATAGAGAGTTAGAAACATCGATGAGAGAGAAACATCGATCAGCTGCCTCCTGCACACTCCCCACTGGGGATATGCCCGCAACCAAGGTACATGCCCTTGACCGGAATCGAACCTGGGACCCTTCAGTCCACAGGCCGACGCTCTATCTATCCACTGAGCCAAACCGGTTAGGGCATGGATTCCTATTTTATTCAATGAGCCATAATCTAATGCTTTCATCACACACACATTTTTTTTTTTAAATCCTTACCTGAGGATTGAAAAGTAACACTCCAACCAAGCTACCCTGCCAGGGTTGTCATCACATATTTTGATTCTCAAACTGCTCCAGGTTTGAATAGTGGTTTATGTACTTTTGACTCGTTCCTATTGTTCTTTGAGTACTTCCTTCTTTCTGGAACAAAATGGTTTCTCTTGTATTTTCCCTGCCCTGGAATCACCCATTTCTCCAAGGGGCTCTGGTTTCTTTTATTGGAGAATGAAGCCCTCTTTGTGGGCTGAGCTAGGGAAAACATATATTCCCTGCATGGACACATATTGGCATATATATTTATTTACACTGAAATCTGTATTTACTTAGTTTATACCAATACCTTAACTCTGCAGGGTTCATTCTGGTCTCTTTTTCCTTTTCCGTATTTGTAATTTCATTCTCTGCTAGCTCCCATTATCTTCAATATCCCACCTACCCAGACTGGTACGGTAACCAATCTCTCATTGCCAGCACCACCTACCTGGGTGCCCCTCCATTCTCACCTTGCTTAGATTCCAATAACCCTCCCTACACAAACCACAAACCTATCCCCTCCTCACTCCTTTTAAAATATAAATATATATATGTAATTTTTATTTATTTTTTTTAAGAAAAACAACTTTGTTGGGAACCAAGACCAAAAAACTGTCAAAAGACACTTCTAAAATAAGCTTTCGTATGAACTGGGTATTTAATAATGATATTAAGCAATTACTATTCATTTTAAATGTGATAATGGCATCAAATAAAGAAATACTGTCCTTATCATTAAAGAGATACATACTAGGTGATGGGTTCAGAGGGGTTATTACCTATCCTTATGCTTGAAAATTCAAATAAAAAAATCCAATTACAATAAAGGTGTGCAGATTACTGAACTTTTATTAAGATGTAATCACTCCTAAGTACATAGAAGCAACTTGCCTAACCAAAATCCATGAGGTGTTCACATGAACTTACAGTTACACAAATAAGAAACAAATGGAATATTCAAAACCACAAGGAAATATCCTGATGCCCAAGGGTGATTAATCTGCACATTTATTTCAAGCTGTTAAAGAGTTTGTGGGCCACCTAGAAGGAGGAAAGAAAGGAAGTCATTAATTGGCAGTTTTAATGTCATGGCTTACAGGATTCTGCATAACCTAGACTGGTCCTGTCCCTTCTCTCATGATTCCCCTTCTCACATACTCACACCTCTCCTGAGCCACAGTGAATTCCCATTACCTGAATCTCCCTTCTACCTAGAACGCTCTTTTCCATTTTCTTTCATCTTTTCCTTTAGAATTAAGTTAACATGAAAGGCTTCTCTAGGCCCTCTTTCTACACAAATCTGTTCCTCCTCCGTCTTCCCCACAGAAACATATACCTCCCATATCATAGTGCTTATCAATTCCACAAATATTTATACAATTCTAAATGCCAGGTACCGTTCTAGGTGCTGAGTTACAACAGTAAACACAATAATATCTCTGCCTTTTATGGAACTTAGAGATAACAGAGAAATATAATGTAGACATAAGGTCATTTCTGAAAGTGATAAATACTGAATAAAGTTAAAAGATGCACAGCATCTTTAAATTTTGGGTCGCTGAAGGCTATCCTAAGATGATTAAAGCCAAGAGACTTACCAATTTACTAACTGTTCTCTGGCCCATAATGAAGAGAGAGACCATGCCTGTCTCACTCCCAGGTCTTAATCTAGTGCTTTGCTCATAAAAGTAACCATTTTTAACAATACATTTTTGTGGCATTAAGTACATTCATACTGTCCCACCATCATTAATCTCCAGAATTTTTTTCACCTTCATCAACTGAAACTCTGTACCCATTAAATAATTCCCCATTTTCCCTTCCCTCAAATCTTGGCAACTACCATTCTAATTTCTGTCTCTATGAATTTTACTACTTAAAATATCTCATATAAGTGGAATGACATCTGTCCTTTTGTGATTGATTGATTCACTTAGTATGTCTTTAAGTTTCATATTTTGTATATCCATCCATTAACGAACACTCAGGTTGCATCTACCTTTTGGATATTGTGAATGCTGCTATGAACACGCATGCATAAATATATTTTTCAAGCCCTTGAACAAAGTCTCAATTCTTTTGGGTATATACACAGAAGTGGAACTGCTGGATCAATATAGTAATTCTATGTTTAGAGTTTGGGGTAAAGTGCTTGATTTCCTTTTTTTTTATTTTTGAGAGAGAGGGAAGAGAGAGAACAGATTTGCTGTTCCACTTATTTATACATTCATTGGCTAATTCTTTTTTTTTTTTTAAAGATATGTTATTATTGACTTCAGAGAAAGGAAGGGAGAGGGAGAGATAGAAACATCAGTGATGAGAATCACTGATTGGCTGCCTCCTGCACACCCACTACTGGGGATTGAGCCTGCAACCTGGGCATGTGCCCTGACCCGGAATCAAACTGTAATCTTCTGGTTCCTAGGTCGATGCTCAAACCATTACTCAATGGCCGGGCGGTTGGCTGATTCTTATATGTGCCCTGACCAGTGAATGACTCTGCAACCTTGGTGTATAGGGATGACTCTAACCAACTGAGCTACCTGGCCGAGGCTTGATTTCTTTTTATTGCCAAAGAATATTTCACTATATGGATATATCAGTTCATGGACACTTAAGTTGCTTCTACGTTTTGGCTATTAAGAATAATGCTTCCTTTGTAATACTTGAAGCAATAAAAGAAAAAGAAAAAAGAAAAAAAAAAGAATAATGTTTCTGCTGGGCCAGTGTTGCTCAGTGGTTGAGCATCTACCCATGAACCTAGAGGTCACAGTCCGATTCCCAGTCAGGGCATATGCCCACATTGCAGGCTCGATCCCCAGTAGGAGGTGTGCAAGAGGCAGTTGATCGATGATTCTCTCATCACTGATGTTTCTATTTCCCCCTTCCTCACTCTGAAATCAATAAAAAATATATATATATGTATATATATATATATATTTTTTTTTTAGAAAATATATATATGTATATATATATATATATATATATTTTAGAAAGAATGCTTCTATGAAAATTTGTGTATAAGTTTTATGTAGACATGTTTTCATTTCTCTTAGGTATATATATCTGAGTAGAACTGCTGGGTACCTCTATCTTAAACCCTTTGAAAAATGACACTTTTCTACAGGCTGTACCAATTTACATTCCCATCAGCAGTGCATGAGGTTTCCAATTTTTCCACATAGGCCCACACTTGTTACCTATTTTTTTTATAGGAGTCAATCTAGTGCAGTGGTGGCTAACTGGTGGCCCGCAGACCATGTGAGGTCCAAACGGTTGGCGACCACTGATCTAGTGGATGTGAAGTAGTATCTCATTGTGGTTTTGATCTGCATTTCCCTGATAGCTATGGTATTGAACATCTTTTCATAATGCTTATCAGCCACCCAATCAGTTTTAACATAAGCAACCATATCAAACTTTGCCTACCCTATAATTTATTTTATTATTATTTTTAATGTTTTTTTATTCGATCTTTTAGAGACAGAGGAAGGGAGAGTGTGTCTACCCAATAATTTAAAATACCTTATTATTATGTCATAAAGTCAAGCAATTTTACTTAAAAAAAAAAAAAAAAACCACAAAAAACTTTTTGGACCAACTGCTATGTAAAAGACACACTGGAGGATATACATTATTTTAAAGAATAGCCGGTTACTTAAAAGTACAAAATCCAACTTCCCCGCTGTTTAGCAGTACAAGTTGGGATATCATTTCTCTACTCTGAGCCTCAGTTTCTTATCTGTAGCATGGGGATGATATCTGCCTCAAGTGAAAGTGGTAGGATTATGTAAGATTACTTATGTAAAGTGCCCAGCACTGTACCTGCATATACTGGGCCACAATAATGCTAGGATAAAAGGTTGTCAGAACCAAGTCTTCCCTGGCCACTGTAAGCTTCTCCCCTCTTGACTTTAGGCTGACTTACACAGTGGTCCCTTGCATGCAAGAAGTCAAAGAGCTCCTCCGTGCAGTCCTCCTCTGTTTGTGACCTGGAGGAAACGCGCTCATCACAGAGCGCTAGCCGCTCCCGAGCCTTTACACATTTCTCCAACTGCTCGCATTGCTCTCTCACTGTTGTCAGGGGATCCTGATGGAGAAACAAACAAACAAAACAGAAAACAAAATGGGGTTTCAGGTGGCGATCTACAAACCATATGCTTTGATTAACACAACCACTAAACCAAGGCAAGGTGCTGCCTCTGAATTACCAGGCAGAAGGCCAGCTGGCAGAGCCATACTGCCACCAGAAATGGCAGAATGGGGTCTCTCATTCAATTCTGATGCTAAGAGTAGGAAAAAATTTCACATTTCTGCCTTCCAAGGTTGCCAGTATGCACTGAAAGCCTCAGTCCTATCTGAGAAATAAGGTGATAAAGGCCTTACTTGTTAACATAGCATTTGGGATTATGTAATGTCTGTGACTTTCAATCTGTCAGCAAGGCCTATGCATCCCAGCTAGAAAGGCAATGTTAACACAGAGAAGGGCCATCCAGGGAATGGTCCTTTCAGAATTATTAAACCACAAACAGCAGAGGACTGAGTGCCAGGCCCTCAAAACGCTGCTCTGCTCCCTGACACAACTGGAGAAGCCCCAAACCCAGAAAGGACCCAGCTTCCCAGGCCCACACCCCCAAACACTCCCCTGCATAGGAAGTAAAGGCCTTTTCCACTCCCATTCTCTCCAAGTGTCAAATACAGAGACTCTCAAAATGGCTTCAGAGTTTTCTGAAGCGCAAACTTCCTTTTATTGTGATGGTTCCAAAACGGAGACAGCTCTTACCACTAATTCCTCCTCCTCTTCCTCCTACAAAAGGAAAACAAAATTAATGTTAGCAGCATTTTTATGACATATGTATTCCCAATCATATTGATCTTGTAATTACTGATGATAGACATTATATTAACCATGTTCTTAAATTTCTGTATTTTATGATGTTTTGACATTTTAGGGGCCCTGCCAATCCTAGAGTCAGCCCCTCCCAGGGCTGGCTAATTCCTAGAGATAGCAACAACTTGCCTGGGGACATGCCTCTCATATGCAAAACAACCAATCCAAATCCCTAACCAACAACTACTTACTTATCTAACTCTCCACAGGAAACCATATTGCCCCGCCCTAACCACCCCAGGGCCCAGTACCAAACAACCAGGGACCACTCCCCTAGCCCAGAGGCAACTGAAATGATTCTAACTATCCAATCCTAACCTTGCTAAAGCTTGCCTATCCTGCCTCACCCCTTCCTTCCCTTAGAAACCAAGGCTCTGTTTTCCCTTGCTCCTTCTGCTCCTGAGTGGTCCAGGCACTTCTCTATGGGGTCCTAGATGGTATGGCCTTATTATTCTAAGTTCTTTGGGGAACTACCTATAATAATAAAAGCGTAATATGCTAATTAGACTGGACAGCCAAAAGACCTTCTGGACGACCTTCTGGACAAAGGACAAAGCCAGGGCTGCGAGGGCCAAGGGCAGCCACTGCGGCTGTGAGGGCCGAGCCCTTTGCACAAATTTCGTCCATCGGGCCTCTAGTAAGTAATAAACCCTTCCTTCAAAAACAATCCTCTCAATGTCTGTAACTTACCATACCTCGTAAAAACAAATCCTGGGTACATTTCAACAAGGACATACTATCTCACTTTCATTAGCAACAACCTAAAGCAGTGGTCGCCATGGGTGGTCCGCAAGGTCCCAAAGGTTGGCGACCGCTGACCTAAAGAATGCACAACACTATTGTGTATAAAGCACTTTCCTATGATTTGATTAATCACAACAGCCCTAAGGGACTCCCAGTTGAGACATAACACTAATTGGACATTTTCTGATATAAATTCAAGCTGCCAGACGTTCATATGGAACATTAAAAAAGTACTTTGTTCTAAATTCTGGTGAGTCCCATTATTATCAGAAATAGCTAAATTTAGTCCTTACATCCTAAAACCAAGTTAGGAGAAAACTAACATTTTTTTCTAGATTCTGAACTTGAATTGGGATATGAAAATGGCCAAACCAAAACTCTCCTTTAGCCAGAGCTTAACTAAAGATGGTTACAACCACTGATTTTTGACTTGCAAAACTCCAGGGCTCTAAGTAGACTATCAATATAAGATGTTGACACATGCCTCCATCCACAAGCTTGGAAACACCAGGCCCTTCCTATTTATTTCCAGTGCTGGTGCACATTCTCAAACTTAGTTTTCTTTCTTCCAGAGAGAACAATGTAAAAAAAAAAATTCTCTAAGGGAGCATCAGCATAGGCCTAAATCTGGGGCAAAGAGTCTATCTGATCAGTATTTCAACCTGTCACGCATGTGTCCACATTTGGGAGAAGGGAAAGAGAAGGTATAGAAGGGAATAAAAGAACTAGCTCAGCCATCCCTCAATAAGTTTCTAAAATTCCAACACAATCTGGCTCATTCTCTACCATGTCCTCCCAAGTAGGGACCAAAACAAAGCCCATGAAAGCTACGAGGGGTAGGGCAGGTTCATTTATTCCCACAATTGGCAAAGGCCTCTTCTAAACATAAAGATGTTTCCTTGGCCCTAGCTGGTTTGGCTCAGTGGATAGAGCGTCAGCCTGTGGACTGAAGGGTCCCAGGTTCTATTCCGGCCAAGGTCACATGCCTGGGTTGCGGGCTCCATCCCCAGTGAGGGGCATGCGGGAGGCAGCCGATCAATGATTCTCTCATCATTGAGTTTCTCTCTCCCTCTCCCTTCCTCTCTAAAATCAATAAAATATATTTAAAAAATAAAAAAGATGTTTCCTTGGTCGGTTTGGCTCAGTGGACAGAGTGTGGGCCTGTGGACTGAAGGATCCTGGGTTCGATTCCGGTCAAGGGCACATGCCCAGGTGTGAGCTCCATCCCTAGTAGGGGGCGTGTCATTCATGTTTCTATCTTTCTCTCCCTTCCTCTCTGAAATCAATAAAAACACTTAAAAATAAACATAAGGATGTTATTTAGGAGGCAAAATTCTAGTTTTCCATTAAATAAGGTTTCTTGACCTTGCTCTTTGAAGAAAATCCATACTAAAAAAAGTTTTAAAAAACACACAAATCACATTCTGCCTGAGTTAGAAACCAGAAATCAATTATCCTAGAAGCAAGACCTTTATATCATCCCCCCCATTAGCAATACTACGACATTAACTGTTCTGTGTCTTTGACAATTTTGTGTCAAAAGTATCATGGCTTGTTTTGGAAAAACAAATCCAACTACAAGTCTGGTTATGGAATACTTCCTGTAGAACTTCCCGTCAATGAGAAAAACCAACCTCACACTAACTAAAAAGATTTAATCTCTGGGAGACCTCCGTTTTCTTAAATTCAAAACTGACGACTTATTTACTTTCTTTGTCTCATCTGCCGCGGGGGTGAGCCCTACCGAAGTGTCTAACACCCTCCCTGAACTTCCTAGGGCTGGCTCCACGTCTTCCTGGTCCTCTTTCTGGAAACAGTAAGACTAGGAAAAATTATGGGATAAACTAGTTTCCAACTATTCCGAACCCATAAGCACAAAACGGGCAGAGGATGGGAAATGTGACCGGCAACAAGCGCCAGCCGCGCCCACGGTGGCTGAGCCCGAGCCCCGGGGCCTGCGCCTCGCTCGGTTCAGTCCCTGGCTCCTGACCCAGGAGCTGTGTGTCCTCAGACAAGACGCTTACCCTCTCTGCGCCCGTTTCCTCACCTGTGGCCTGGCAGTACTAGCATCTAACGCCTCGGATTAGCGCACATAAAGCACTCGGAACGGGAAGCAGGCAATAATTATTATATTGGCGTTCTTGCTCTGGAAAAGAACTCCCTTATGCTGCACATTCCAACACTGTCCCCAAAGAAAGATCCCTCCCCCCCTGTCCCCTCAAAGAAAAAGAAGCCGCTTCTTCACAGGAACCGGAGTAAAGACAAGTCTCCGCAGCCTCCACAGAGGGTGTATGTGGCAGGGGTTCCAGACCGGAGCTGCTTCCCCAAACACGTCAGGTCAAAAATATAGGTAGTATTTTAAAAAACATGTTTTTATTGATTTCAGAGAGGAAGGGAGAGGGAGAGATAGAAACATCCACGATGAGAATCGTTGATCGGCGGCCTCCTGCCCGCCCCCTACTGGGGACCGACCACGCCAATTGTGCGGACCCAGGACCAGGCGTGTGCCCTTGACCGGAATCGAACCCAGAGCCCTTCAGTCCGCAGGCCGACGCTCCGTCCACTGAGCCAAACCCGCCAGGGCTGGAGATGGTATTTTTCCAAAAGTAGTCAACACAGCATTGTCGCTCTTCACCACAGTCACAGAAGAGGAAGGTCGAGGCCCAAAGACTAGTCATCGACTCGCCCAAGGTCACTCGGCGGATTCTGGGGGTCAAGGGAGCCAGCTCTCCCTGCCCCGCACGCTCCAGGAGGAGGCAGGGCCACGAGGGCCCCGGGCGGGTTTGGGCGGGCTCGGTCCCGGCCCCCGCCCCTCGCCGGGCCTTACCTCCTTGGGGTCTCCGGACCCGGTCAGCATCTTCCGCTCGTCCTCCAGCCCCATGTCTGGCGACGGTTCTGGATTGAACACGAGCAGCCACAGCAGCGCCTACTCCACTTCAGAACCAAGAAGGACTTGCAAGGGTCACTCGGCGGATATCCGGCGACCTGGCCGGAAGTGCGGCAGACTCCTCGCAGCCCCGAACATACGCTCGGATTGGCATGTACCACCGTCCACAGGCAGGGGCGAGGGGTGGCCGGTATTTACACCTGAGAAGGATTTACTAAGCAATGTCTCTTTCGTCCCGCCAGACCCAGATATGTTGATGTCAGGGTTTATTTGAAATACTGCCCTCCAGGAAGCTTTGTAAGTAGGCGGATCTACTCGCTGTTCCTTCAGCGCAGTTCTCCTTCTCACCCACATCGCTGATGAAACCGTCCTAACTGCTGACCTTTTCAAGATGGCGGCCCGCGGCTGTCACTCTCGGGCTCGCGCACCTCCCCAAGATGGCGGCGCCCGAGGCCTGGCGCGCTCGGAGTTGCTGGTTCTGTGAGGTAGCGGCGGCAACGACCATGGAGGCCACGTCCCGGGAGGCGGCGCCAGCGAAGAGCTCGGCCTCGGGCCCCAGCGCTCCCCCCGCCCTGTTCGAGCTGTGCGGGCGGGCGGTGAGCGCCCATATGGGGGTTCTGGAGAGCGGGGTGTGGGGTAAGTCGCGGGGTGAGGGGCTACCTCTGGCAGTGAGCGGAGGCGGCCCGGCGGCCGGGGGGCGCGGGGGGCGAGGCCGGGAGGCCCGGGGCAAGGCCCAGCCTGAGGCGCTGGAAGCCGGGCCGTCCGGTCGGAGCATGAATTCCGCGACTGACGAGGCTGGGCGGAGTGGAGACGGGGACCCAACCGGCAGGTGGACCCGCACCGCGGCCTGGCCGGGGGGCGCGGGGGGCGAGGCCGGGAGGCCCGGGCTGGGGCGAAGCCGGCAGGGCTCGGACTTCAGAGGCTGGACTCGCCGACCGGTTCGCGGGCACCGAACTGACACTCGGGCTGGACCGGGCTGGGGAGGCGAGGATGTCGAGCCGACGGGCAGGGATGGCCCTGCTGTTTGGGGGCGGGGGCCGAGGTGGGGAGGCCCGGCCTGAGGCCAGGAGGCCCGGCCCGGGGCCACCCAACCTGATTGACAGCGCGGAGCCTCCGCTCTCCGCCTGACACCCATGGGGGCCGAGACCCCGTAGGCGCAGCCGAGGGGAGAGGGCAGCCCACTGGGTTGAGGATGAGGAAAGGGCCGGGCCTGGGGGAGAGGCCGAGAGGCGTGGGGTGCCGAGGCCTGTCTGACGGCCCGGGGCCGAGGGGAGCGGACTGAAGACGGGGGCCTCGATGCCAAGCTGATGGAGCGACGGACTGACGGGCCCGGCCGGGAGCGCCCGAGGCCACTCGGATCGGCTTGGGCGGCGGGGCAGGGCCGAGAGCGGGTGAAGGGAGGCCCGGAGCGGGTCCACAATCCGGGGAGGCTCGGATGACCGACAGGCGGGAAGGGCCCCGGAGGCCCCAGGCGGGGCCACGGCCCGGGTACCCCGTCCTGGGAGGGGGCGCGCCGCCGCTAGGAGGCCCCGATCCGAGTGGGAGTGAGAGGAGGCCCCAGGCCTGAGAGCGGCGCGACCCGCGGGCCCGGCTTGGGTGGAGGGCGCCCGCGCTGGGCAGCTGAGGCCGGCGGCCTGGGGCGCTGGGATGGGGAGCCCGGGAGGGGGGACGAAGCGAACCGCCTGGCCGAGGGGCCGGGGAGCGTGGCAGGCCGCGGTGGGCCGAGTAACGGAGGCGACCAGGCCTGCAGCCATGGGCACTGGGAGGCCTGGGGTGGGGTGGGTGCGCCTGGTCGCAGCCTGGCCGCTGAGGAGTCAAACTCGGGTGGGCATCGTGAGGACGAACAGTGGGGATGGAAGGGAGGAAAGGAGGGCCCTGGAGGACGGGCCTGCCGCGCAGGGACCGGGGAGGCCTGGGGCCTGACAGGCGGTGGTTGAGGGGTGGGGTTGAGGCCTGGGCTGAAGTTGGTGCCTATCGCAGGCCAGGCCGGCCCAGGCCTCGGGAGGGGGAGGGGAGGTAGAGGAGGCCTAGGCCTGGGGGGGGGGGGCGGGGGGGAGGCCTCGGGAGTGGTGGTGGCGTCTCTGCCAGGAGGAAGGCCCAGGTGAGGGCAGGATTGGTGGCTCCAAGTGCTGGGATGGGGCTCTGGTTCTACCATGAGGAGGATGTGGAGAAAAGGCCCAGGAGTATGGGGTTTTGGGGGTGGGGCCCCTGGGAATAAGCCCCAAGGCTGTGGAGATGGTCAGGGAGGCCCAGGGTGCGGGCAGGCCTTGGGGCGGGGGGGGGGGGGGCTGATCCTGAAGAGGCCGGCGTCTTTATGTCCGGGGGGGGGGGGGGGGGGATGGTGGATGCCTCAGGCCCAGTGGGGGAGGGGTGGGGAGCCTCTGCCAGGAGCTAAGAGGAGGGCCAGGCCGCCACAGGGCCAGGAGGAAGGGCCGCAGAGAAGCCCCGGGGCAGGTGGAAGAAGGCGGGGGCCTGGCTGCTCAGCCTGGAGCTTCTAGGGCAGGAAAGGCCCAGAGGAAAGAGGACGCGGTGTGGGGGCCCCGCGTTGAGAAGAGGAAGCATTCAAGGTGTGGGCCGGAGAGAAGCAGGGAAGAGCCGGCTTAGGAATGGAGAAGGGGAGAGGGGCGTGTGGATCATCCACAGGAGAGCGGGTGGCTAACCCGGGGTAGATTGGAGGGAGAGGAGGACAGCTCCATGGCCGGCTCCAGGTCAAGTCGCAGGAAAAGCTGGGTCTTAGGCCTCTCGGAGGAGCCGAGGAAGAGGCCTGCGGAGCAGCGCTGTTTGGGAGGGACAACCAGGAAAGGCTTCCTGGAGGAGGCGGACTGATTTCACTTTCTGGAGAAAGTGAGTAGAGGTAGCAGGAAAGGATACAATGAGGAAACATAAGTAAAACAGGCATGTTATACCTTGAAAGCCAGTGTCTGGGTTGACTTGCAGTAGAGAGCCTCCATTAGTGTAACAGCATAGGGAATTAGTGCTTTTATTCAGGCAAGTACTTTGAGTACCTACTATATACAAAGAATTGTCCTAGATTCTTGAATAGCAAGATTCAGTCATTCCACAAATAAATATAAAAAGAGATACTAGAATGGAAGTTTTTAAAGATTTTCATTAATTATGGTATACTCCAAGTTCTTAAACTTATTCTTGGCTGGACAGAGATGCTATTAACAGAATAAGAATAGTAATCACCAACATTTAGTGAGCTTATCATGGCCAGCATGGCCTTAAAAAGATTACAAGCATGATCATTAATTTTCACAACAATGTTATGAGGTAGTTATTATCTCTTTTAAAATTGAGGAAATTTAGGTTTAAAGACATTAATTTGCCCATGGATTCATAATTAAGTGGTACAATCAGGATTTTATCCAGTTTTGTGCAACTTTAGAGACCAAACTATTTAGCCATAATACTGTAATGCCTCTCAGATCTAGGGAAGTCAGCAAGCAAGTTTTGATTTTAAGATATACTGAATTTTTCCCTGACCAGTTTGGCTCAGTGGATAGAGCGTCGGCCTGCGGACTCAAAGGTCCCAGGTTCGATTCCAGTCAAGGGCATGTACTTTGGTTGCAGGCACATCCCCAGTAGGGGGTGTGCAGGAGGCAGCTGATCGATGTTTCTAACTCTCTATCCCTCTCCCTTCCTCTCTGTAAAAAATCAATAAAATATATTAAAAATAAATAAATAAAAGATATAGTGAATTTTGAGTATAGAGCCTAACTAGTTCTATTCTTCTTAGGAAAGTGCTAGTTTTGGACATAGGGGGTGCCCAAAGAATGGAAGTAGCCAACCTGGAAGAATGGGAAGGGAATTCAGGAAAGGCTTAATAAAGTGCATGTGATACTTAAAAGATGAGTAGTTGTTATTCAGAAAGTGACAAGGATATTCCTGATGGAGAGAACAGCTTAAGAAAGTGAATCTCATGTACAGAAGCAGAAAGCAGGGTAACACCTTAGATAAATGAAAAAGCAGTTTAGTGTGGCTGAAGTGTAGGAGACAAAGCAGGGAGCTGGAGAAGTTTGTAGGACCCAGATTATGAAGGACTTACTTAATCACACATATTCAACAGGACTTTTTAAATGTAGGATCATTCATTATGCTTGGACAGAAGCAAACTGACCAGCTCCTAAATGAGCATACTAGCTTGCTTTGTGGGATTATCTCACTCTTGTAAATGTGTAGGCCATGGAATTCTAGCTGCCAACTAAGTGGCTAAAGATAAGTGGACTGGAGTTTGAATTATCTTTAGGTTCGTGTCTACAGGGTTCATTTGTTAAAAGAGAAGTTTGCTCTTCTTCTTTTTCTTCTTTTTTCCCCTCAATAGGATAAATAATGCTTAGAATCCTGGCAGAAAAAAAGTAAATTTTGTGTTTTGGTTTTTGTAGCCCTCCCAGGCCCAATACTTCAAAGCATCTTACCTCTGCTCAATATATATTACTTGGAGAGGATTGAGGAAACTGCCCTCAAGAAAGGTGAGTGTCTTTCTCTCTCTTTCTCAGAGAATGATTGTAAGCAAGACACCATAATGTTCTTCAGGTAAATATTACACCTGATACCTGTGTAAAACTTCAGGATTTTCAAAAAGTACCCTCACACCTACTTTCTTATCTGATTCTTCAGTGCCCTATAAAACAAAACAAGTGTGTGACTCCTGGTATACTAATAAAAATGAGACCACAGTCACACCACAATTAATAGCAAAGCCAGACTAGAACCCAAATCTTCTGAATCTTTGTTTTTCTGTTTTACCAAGTTGCCTCCCAAGCCCCACATTGGACACATCTGTTAAGAGCTAACATTTATCTAATTAACCCTGATGTGCCAAGCACTGTACTTGGCACTCTACCTGAAGAAACTTATTAAAACTTTTCAACAGTTCTGTGAAATAGTTATTATTAACTACATTTTACAGATAAGGAAACTAAGGAACAGAAAAATTAAGTAACTTGCCCAAGGTCACACAGCTAGAGTGTGGTTTGCTGATATTTAAACCAAGGCAGTTTGTCTTTAGAGCCAGTTGCTCTTGTGAATCCAGAGAAGGACATTAAAAGGCTGATATACTTCACTCATGGTGGCCAAGGAGCAGCCAAGTAAATGTGATGTTTCTGCCTACAGGCCTCTCCACTCAGGCCATCTGGCGCCGACTATGGGATGAACTGATGAAGACAAGGCCTTCCGGTCTGGAAGTAAGTTAAGACATCAGGTAGAACTCTGGCCTGACTTTGCACAGTGAAAGCAGGAGCAGTACACAAACATAAGTTGTGTATGGGTAAAGTGCAGGGAGGAATGGATTGAATGTGGAAGGAGAGCTCTGATGGCTTATCATAAGATCCCTCACCATTTGGCTTTTGTCACTGACTTGCTTGCTCACCGTGTTTACTGGTGACACAAAACATAGAAAGGTAGTGATCACAATGATGGCAGAACCCCGATTCACAGAGGTCTTAATAGACCTGGAGCAATGGTCAGACTTAACAAGATAAAATTTAACATGATAATCCAACTCTTTTTATTTTATTTTATTATTTTATTTATTTATTTATTTTATTTTTTTATTTTATTTATTTTTATTGATTTCAGAGAGGAAGGGAGAGATCGAAATATCAATGATGAGAATCATTGATTGGCTGCCTCCTGCGCACCCCCTACTGGGCATCAAGCCACAACCCTGGGCATGTACCCTTGACCAGAATCGAACCTGGGACCCTTCAGTCTGCACACCGATGCTCTATCCACTGAACCAAACCAGCTAGGGCCAACTCTTTGAGTTTAAAAAAAATTCCAATTGGGTGATCTCAGGGTAGGGGATGAAGGGGTCTGGCTTGTATAAAAAAAATAAGGGGTTTTAGTCAACAGTGTGCTAAAGCCACTCATATAGAGACTGTACCCTGAGCTATGTGAACTAATGTAACTATAATATAGGCCGAAGGACAAGGGGGATAGTAGACCTGCCTGGCTCTGCAGCAGTCAGGCTACTCCTGGAGTATGGAGAAAGAAGTCAAAGCCACATCATGTGAGTCACATATGGAAGATTGGAGATGTTTTTCCTGAAAAAAGAGAAGACTTGGGGAACATGAACTCTTTTGAAATATTTGAATGGTTGTCTCATGAAAGAGGGATTAATTTACTTGTTCTGTTTGGAAGCTAAAGGAGGGTAAATGTTTGCTAAACTGAGTGTAGAAGTTTTAAACTCTGAGCTTATTGGTGATGAAACATGCAAATTCCAGTGGTAAGAAGCTTTCCATCTCTAAGTGTTCAAATAGATCCTAGATAACTACTTGACACAAGGATATTGTAGAGGAAATTCAACATGGTAAACGTTTGAACAAGATGAGTTTTAGGGCTCCTTTTAACCCTGAGATTCTGTTATTCATTGGTTCAGGTATAACTCATTGGAGATCTCATTTAAGCAGAACTTTATTTTTTACTCTATAATTAGGTGACAGGACAGATTGAGTTCAATAAACATTTACTAATACTTACCACATACCAGGTCATAGGCTAGATATGGGAAATACATACACAATTCCTAATCTTGAGGAATTACCAGTTTAGTGGGGAAATACATCATGTGTGGTAGGGTAAGTGGTGTGATAGAGAGTAGCAAGAAGGCTGAGGGAAGGAGAACAAAAAAATCTTTTCTAGGAAAGAGTGTTTGAACTGGGATTTATATGGTGAATGAGGCCAAATGACACGGAAACAAGCTCTTATCCGGAACTGGAGGTTGCATTTCTGGGATGCACTAGGTTCAGTAATATTCAGCTCCATATCCTTCAGCTTTTTCACTTTCGGATTTGGACACAACCCTTGGAGTTCAGTGTGATGACACTAAGGCCTAACAAAATCCTCAGGCACTATGTACAGGAATTAGCCCTTATTAGGAAGAGAATTGTATGCAAAAATATTAGAAAATAGTAACAGCTTCATGCAGCCTTTCAAGAAACATGAGATTCACTTTGTTCCATGTTTCCCAAGCAGTGTGGTTGACTAGCCAGTGATGGAGATTGTGATATCTTTCTCCTGGGGAAAGCTTTTTTCCCCAACATTAGCTTGAGCTTCCTGAAAAAGAATGTCTATTTGTTAAATTGTGGGGGTGTTTTTTTTGTCTCGAAGCATTTCAGAAATTTAGGAAACCCCAGGCTTGGTGATCTAACAATCACCTAGACAGGGGTCCTGACTTGGAGCATATTCATTTATTCCAGAGGGTGTCTTCTTCTGCTTCCCACTTTTGCATGACAGTAACCATCACTTCATTCATGATTTGAAAACACTTATTGAATGCCTGCTCAGTTCCAGGCACTGTGCTAAGTTCTAGCAATACAGTGGTGAGCAAATTAGACATAGCCCCTGACAGCTTATAAAGCAATAGTATTTCTAACTGTAGTACTAGTGTGTGTGTATTAAGAGATCTGTAGAGTACTATAGATATTCTGGAGACAAAGCAGTATGGAAATGAAGGATTATTCAATAAATGATTCTCTAGTAATTGATTAACCATTTGGAAAAAATAGAGTCTCAATTTACAATACACTAAAATAATTTCTATATGGATTAAAGATTAAATTGTAAAAAATAAAAACACAAAACAACTAAAAAAGAATAAAGGTTAATGGTGCTACAGAGTGCTAATTATTAAGTGGATAGGATCAAATAAGAAAATATGGACATATTTGACGATATAAAATGCCAAAACTATGAATACAATTTAAAAGATACCTAAACTGGGAAAGAATGGTTGCAACAACATTTGCAAATCAAAGGGATACAGAGAATAAGACAAAAGCCCCAGTGGAATAAAATGAGTAAAGATTTGGATAAGTCACAAAATATATAAAAATCTCCAATAAAGTGAAAAATGTTCAGTCTCAATAATAAAAAATAAGAAAGTAAAATTGTACTTCTTATATTGTAAAGTCCTGTTTTGATTTGGTTTTGTTTTAAAAGGTAATTCTGGGGGTGGGTAAAACTTGCATTTTAATATGCTATTGGTGGGAGCAGAAATGTTAACAACTTTCTTGGTGGGCAATCTGGTGATAATTGTCAAGAGTCTTCAAAATATTCAAATTCTTTGGAAATTCTGCTTAGAATTTATAGTATATAAAAATTGAGATACTCATGAAAATTTATTTCCAGATGTTCATTACAGCAAAGTTTAATATAAAAAAGCTAGAAACAATTTAAATACTCAATAATACAAGAATTATTAAATACTAGAGGTCCGGTGCATGGCATTTGTGCACTGGGGAGGTGGCAAGGGGCAGGGGGAGGGGGCTGTCCCTCAGCCCGGTCTGCATCCTCTCGCAGTCCAGGACCCCTTGGGGGATGTCCAACTGCCCGCAGGGAGTTGGCCTAAGCCAGCAATCGGACATCCCCTGAGGGGTCCTTAGCACTGCTGAGAAGGTGGCAGAGGCTCCCATCACCGCTGCTGTGCTCGCCAGCCAGGCTCCCTTGTGGGAGCACACTGACCACCAGGGGGCAGCTCCTGTGTTGAGCGTCTGCCCCCTGGTGGTCAGTGCACATCATGGTGACCAGTTGTTCCTCCATTCAGTGGATTTTGCATATTAGGGTTTTATTATATAGGATAGTACATCCATATTTTCAAAATATTAATAAAGTCATATTCCAAAAGTATTTAAATACATGGTGGTAAAAATGTTTAATGAAATGGTGCTATAATGTTTAAAAAAAAGCCTTTGAAACTTCTGAATTGTCTCAATGTTATAAAAACAGGTATCTAAAGTTATTCACATACATATATGTACACTCCATGGAGTTGGTTTACACATGACTTTTTATTTTTATTGAATACAGACAGGAAGGGAGAGGGAGAGACACATCAATGATGAGAAAAAAATCATGATTGGCTGTACACTGCATGTCCCCTACTGAGCCCGCAACCTGGGCATGTGCCCCTATGGGAAATCAAACCTCAACTTCCTGGTTCATTGGTCTATCCTCACCCACTGAGATACCCCAGCCAGGCTGCACATGATTTTTTGTTTTATAATTCCACAAAAAAAATTTCTATTATCAGAAAGGCAACAGTGGACAATAGTTTAGTACAAGAAAACATTTTGCCCTTCCTAGCTTGTACACACACTTCTTCTTCCCTCCCCCTTCTCTCCTCCCCCTCCCCCTAATGTCTGAGCTGCCAGCCCGTTGTGCATAGGCCAAGGATTATGTTGGGGACAAATATCATTTCACCTCTTTGGTGATGCCTTATTTCCCCTGCTGTCACTAAAATGAAAAAATATATATGTATATAAATTTTTTTAATTGATTTCAGAGAGGGAGAGAGAAATAGTAACATCAATGATGAGAGGGAATTATTAATTGGCTTCCGCCTCCATGCCCCCTACTGGGGATTGAGCCCACAATCTGGGCATGTGCCCTTGACCGGAACCGAACCCGGGACCCTTCAGTCCGCAGGCCGATGCTCTATCCACTGAGCCACACCGGTTAGGGCTAAAATGAAAGTATTTAAATCAGTTTTCATTGAGTTATACAGGTCCATAAAATGAGTGGCTTGGACTAGATCTCTCAGGTATTTTTCAATTTTGAAGTTTTAGCATAGATTTTAAAAATTAATGATGGAATAAAATGCAGTGAAAACTGCTGTCTGCTCATGCATTAATTCATGAGAATAAAAGCCACTGAGATAGTTGTCATAACTAACTTTATTACTCATTTAATCCTCACAACTTTATGATGTAAGTATATCTTCTTCACTTTGCAAATGATGAAACTGAGGCAGAAGAAGGTGCAGTGAGTAGCCTAAGGTTAGTTTGTGAACAGAAGACCCCAGCATTCAAGTTGAGGCAGTCTGGCTCAGGAGCACATGCTCCTAATCACTATATCATGCTGCTCTCACATGATATAGAGTTTGAAGTGTTTCATTTCTGATGGAACCAATACTCTCTTCATCAACCAATAAAATGTCTGAAAAAGCCCAGTATATAGTTATCTAAACTACATATTTCACATACCTCATGGTCGGAAACAGCCACAATATCTTGGTTCACATCTTTGTCCATATTTTAGGCCCAGATCTATAATAACCATCCAATCTTCTCATTTTTGAAGTTGAAGCCTTGCTAGTGTTACCAATGTTTTTCAAGGATGTGAGTGTGGCCAGTGAAGGTGTAGGAAAAGTGCTAGAGTGAGGTAGGATTTATATTCAGGAATAACCCTTTTGCTCAGTAGAGATTTAGTTGCCAGGTATTCTTTTCTGTTCCCTAACACCCCCAACTGCTACTGGTGAGAGAGGTCCTCTGTTGCCATGCAGTTACCTCAAACATGAAGAAGTCATTCCTAATTAATATTCCAGCAGGCAAGCTTGGGGAATAGTGAGGGTAAAGGGAATGACACTTTGCCTCAGAATAATAGGGGCCCAGTTCCTGCCGAGAACCTCAGATATAGATTGGGGGTCACTCTGGTATGAGGGAATGCATAGAGGTCGGGTAAGTACCAATGTGTCTTTTAATCATGGGAAACACTCAGGCCCCCATTACCTTTGCTTCAGGCTGAGTAAGTACCCTGCTTAGCAGGCTCTGCCTCCATCAAGTCCATTTCACATTGCCCCATCTTGGCTAATTATCAGCAGCAGAAGTTACATTTTGTATTTTACAGTTTACAAAGTACTTTAACTTTCATTGCCTCATTTGATCTTCACAACAAACCTGTGAAGCAGGTTTTACAGATAGAAGTTCAGAAAGGTCCAGAGTATAGTAGCAGAGCTGGCACCTGTATCAAGGTCAGCCAACTTTCTATGCACCTTAGAAGAGAATGGCAACTTAGGGAAGTCTGTGTCCTTTTGGGGTAGATAGCAGTAATTCCTAACCTCTGAGATCAAAATCATTAGGGGAGGCTTAAAAACAAACAGATGCACAGACCTTATTATCAGATGTAACATAGAATCTTCAAGTCTGGGTACCCAGTGTATGAATTTTGGGCGAAGAAGTTCCACAGTAAATGCTGACGTGCAACTAAGGTTCAAAATCACTTGTACTTAAGTTCTTCTAAATGTATCAGAATAGCCTGATGAAGTCTCATATCCATCAAAGAAAACAACTATTGCCTTGGAGAAAACAAATTTAAGATTTGGTTCCTGCTCTCCAGGAATTTCTAATATGTCTGGGATAAGATGTACATAGGCAGAGACTCAACACCATAAGGCGTGTCTACCAAAGTCTAAGACCTGAGTAGTCCCAACAAAAGAGGCAGGATGGTGAAGGAGGCATACAGAGAGACAAACACTGTGTGAAAGGTTAGATCCTTTCAGGAAACCTATTTGGTTTGGCAATGGGAAGCATTTTGGGCAAATGTAGGAAAGGACATAGAAAGCAGATTGGGTCAGTGAGGTAATCAAGTTTGGCCAGAGCAAAGCATTCATGGAGTAAGATGTGCGGGAAATAAACTTCTGAGGTAGGCAGAGGTTATATTGTGGAGGGCTTTTCCTGACAAAGTGAGGATCTTCAAATTAACCCTGGATAGTGGGAAGACATTGGGGATTTTATAACAGATAATGTACAAAAAAGAAAATAAAGCAGAATAATGTAATCAGGTATTTTACAAAGATAAGTCCAGTGGACTTGTGAAAGTTTGGAATGGGGGAAGGGGAACAGAGAGCAGTCAGGAAGCTAATAAAGTCAGATGTGAAGTGATAAGGTTACTGAACAAAGGTGGGTAATTTTAAGAATGGTAAGTTGGGATCAAATTCTAGAAACAAACATGGGAGAATTTACAGGATTGAGTGACTTTCACTTGTGAAGCACTTTAGCAAAGTGGTCTCTGGAACCAAATTTCCTGGGCTCAAATCTTTGCGTTTTGTAAAAAACTTTCTTACTGGGTGTTTGAGAGACAAACATCAATTTGTTCCACTAATCTGTGCACTCATTGGTTAATGTTTGTATGTGCCCTGACCGGGGATTGAACCCATAACCTTGGTGTATCAGGATGATGCTCTCACCAACTGAGCTATCCTGCCAGGACCTGGACTCAAATCTTGATTCTGCCACTTCCCTGTGTAATCACAGTCAATAACCTTTGTGCCTTTTTCTTTTTAACCTGTAAAATGAGGCTTATAGTAGTAATACATGCCCCAGAGATGTGAGGATTAAATGAATTTGTATAAATTACTTAGAATGTTGCCTGGCACAATAAATAGCTAGGAGGAAGCTAGTACGATGATGGTTCCATGGGTAGCACTCTTAGTATCACAGCTGTCTGGCATGTTCTCTGCTTTCAGAGCGTGACGTGTTGGCGAGCCAAGTTTATGGAGGCCTTTTTTTCCCATGTTCTACGTGGAACCATTGATGTGTCTTCTGACAGGCGTCTTTGTGACCAGCGCTTCTCACCGCTTCTGCATAGCTCCCGCCATGTCCGGCAGCTCACCATCTGCAACATGCTGCAGGGTGCAACTGAGCTGGTGGCTGAGCCAAACCGCAGGGTTCTGGAGACCCTGGCCAGTTCCCTGCACACCCTCAAGTTTCGCCACCTGCTATTCTCTGATGTGGCTGCTCAGCAATCACTTCGACAGCTGTTGCATCAGCTTATTCACCATGGGGCTGTCAACCAGGTGTCACTGTACTCCTGGCCTGTGCCTGAGTCAGCCCTTTTCATCCTTATCCTCACCATGAGTGCTGGCTTCTGGCAGCCAGGCCCTGGTGGCCCTCCCTGTCGCCTCTGTGGAGAGGCCTCCCGAGGCCGGGCCCCATCCCGAGATGAAAGCTCCCTCTTGCTGGGCTCACGCAGGCCTCGCAGGGATGCTGCTGAGCGATGCGCTGCAGCCCTGATGGCTTCCCGTCGGAAGAGTGAAGCCAAGCAGATGGCCAGAGCCCCACCCACCACTCGGGTTACACGCCGGAGCACACAGGAGAGCCTGAGAGCAGGTGGGATAGACCGTAAGAGGGAGCTGCACCCTCCAGCCACCTCCAATGAGGCTCCTGGCACCAAGCAGCCACCCTCTGCTCCAGCCACATCATCTGCCTCTCCTTCTTCTTCCACATCCGCATCCAAAAGGGCTCCAGCTAGCTCAACCCCACAGCCTAAGCCCTTAAAGCGTTTTAAGCGAGCCACAGGGAAAAAGGGTGCTCGCACTCGTCAGGGGTCTGGTGCAGAGTCTGAAGACCTGTATGACTTTGTTTTCATTGTGGCTGGTGAGAAGGAAGATGGGGAAGAGATGGAGATTGGGGAAGTGGCTTGTGGAGCTTTGGATGGGTCAGATCCCAGCTGCCTGGGGCTTCCAGTGCTGGAGGCCTCCCAACGATTCCGCAGCATTTCCACCTTGGAGCTCTTCACAGTCCCACTCTCAACAGAGGCAGCTCTGACACTGTGCCACCTGCTGAGCTCCTGGGTGTCTCTGGAAAGCCTCACACTATCCTATAATGGTGAGTGCTCCAGAGGGCCAGGGTTTGGGTCTTCCAGCAGCACATGTATGCCCAATCCTATGGAGGAATACCTGGGGTATGTGGTCCTGCCTGCCTCACAGGGAGGCAGAAGGCATACAGTGTGGCAGGCTGTTGGTGTTAGGGAAGAACATGGGGTCTGCAGGCATGCTTAGTAGTTGGAAGGCTTCCTGAGGGGCAATGAGAGCCTGAAAAATGAGTACATTTTAGATATGGTAGGTCAAGGGCCAGTGGGAATAATGTATGCAAGCCCAGCCAGGACTGAAGCTGGATCCCACTAGGCATATAAAAGCAGCTGTACAGACAAGGAAGCGTGGGACTTTTTTCTTTTTTAAATCCTCACTCAAAGATATTTTTTCAGAGAGAGTGGAGGTGCAGATATTGAGGTGAGATACACATCAACCGGTTGCATCCTGCCTGCAACCCAGTGGGGGGGGGGGTTGGTGGGAGGGGGAGGTAACCCACAAATCAGGTACGTTTCCTTGACCACAAATTGAACCTGCAACCTTTCTGTGTGCAGGCAGACAGTCTAACCACCTAGACACACCATCCAGGACAGAGGTGTGGGGCATTTTATCAGACCAGCAACCTGCAAAGCAATTCTTTCCTACCTGGTTGTGCCCAGCTAGGCAAAGTTAATTCTGGCTAAATTTAGCAATTTGCCTAGTTTGCCGAGCATTGCTAGAGAAAATCATACAACTATGTATATTGGTGCTACTGTAGTTATCAACCTTAGATAAATCCTGTGTTTGCAACATCAGCTCCCATTCTGCCACTTCAAAACCTTTACCTCCCTTTCTTACTAGTAGGTGACCTTACCTCCTACTTCAGATAAAACAGACACCACACACATAAACCCCTTCAATTTATTAGCCAGCCTACAAACTCTCCTCCACCACAGTGGAAGAGAGAACCATCCTGTCTAAAGCTTTTTTTTTTGGTGCCCTTGGCCAGAATAGAACCTGGGACCCTTCAGTCCGCAGGCTGGCGTGCTCTATCCACTGAGCCAAACCAGCCAGGGCTAAAGCGAACTCTTGTCTGTGCTCTGGACCCATACCCTCTCACCTTCTTAGGAAAGCTTGTTTCTTAGTATGAAGAGCTTTCATATACTGCTTAGTATGTGCCAAGCATACTTTAAGTATTCCCATTATGTTAATTTAATCCTTACAACAAGCCTGTGAGGTTAAGTAACTTGCCCAGGATACCCAGGTAGTACATTGTAGAGCCAGGATTGAAACCCGCACAACCAACCTGGCTCCAGAGCCCATGCTTTTAAACCACTACTTAATGTTGCCTCCCTTCTCTCCACTGTCCCTCCCCCACCATTTAAACATTCAGTTGGGTATTTACCAAAATCTACCACCACCACGTCTCTATCCCGTATTAACTAGACCTATTTTCTCTTGCCCTTCACAACCTCAAGAGTCACCTGTTTCCTCTCACAGCCCATCCAGTCTTGCTTGCATACCCACGATACATCAAAGATCTGTCAGCAAGGTCTTCCTTTGTTGCTAAATTCAATATATGCCTTTCAGTCCTCACATTAGTTCTTGGCAGCATTTGCCATTAAGCAGTGTTCCTCATGAAATATTCTCATTCCCACTTCCTCAAAATCCTTTTCTCTGGATGTTTCTTTCCTAATGGTCAGAGCTCTCCCACTTTACACACTTCCTAGACAATTCTGTCCATTCCCTTGGTTTCAAAGGCCAACTATGCTTAAGACCACCCCTGTTCTAACATTAGTTCAGATCTTTCTTTTAAGCTTCAGACATATTCATCCAATTGATTACTAGATATCATTTCATAAACCACAAGCTCCCCAACCTGAATGTATCTTCTTCCCTCTATGATGCCCCTTCTTTTAATGGACATCACGGTTGACTCAGTTGCTGAAAAAGAAACCTGCATTATTTCTTACTCCAAATATATTTGGTTACCAGGTCCTATCTTTACAGTCTTATTTCTCAAATCCATTTATTCCTCTCCACATCCTTCATTCAAAGTGTTATTCTCACCTGGATTCATCACTTCAGCAGTTCCTCCTGAGTCCATACTCACCATGCAATCCACTGTCTATGCTTAAGTCCAAGCACTTTTTTCTCAAAAACTTCAATCATTTTTTAATTTAAAAACCCTTCAGTGGTTTCCTGTCACCATATATCTTAATTTTGCTTACAGGGTCATCTTGTTTTCACCGCTGCTTACCTCTATCTTGAACATTTTACCCCCATACACCAGCCACTGATTTTTCAGTTCTTAGAACCTGCCACTCTTCTTCAGGCCTTATATATACCAGGTTCTCTGTGCCACTATAACTCTTCTCCCTCCATTTAGTTTATCTCCTTTATGTTTATTGAAAATAATGTTTTTAAAAAATTTTTTGAGAGGGATATATAGAGAGAAACATCAATGGGCTGTCTCCTGCATGCTCCCTACTGGGGGTCAAGCTCAGAACCCAGGCATTTGCCGATTGGAAATCAAACCAGTGACCTTTTGATTCATGGGTTGATGCTCAACCACTGAGCCACACCAACCAAGCTCCTTTGTTTTTTAGGACTCAGCTGGAAACCTTTATTGATGTAAGCTGAACTAGGTCTTATGTACGCATCCTTTGTACTTCCACAGTACTTTACTTACCCAGTTCCCATCATGTTTTTTGTTATCAGGCTATAGAGGCAGGAACAAGATCTGTTGCTCACTACTGTCTTAGCAAAAAACCCCAACCTTATTGCCCTAGCTGGTTTGGCTCAGTGGATAGAGCATCAGCTTGCAGACTGAAGGGTCCCAGGTTCGATTCAGGTGTAGGGCATGTACCTCAGTTGCAGGCTCCTCCCCAGTCCGGGCCCTGGTCAGGGCGCGTGCAGGAGGCAACCAATCGATGTGTTACCTCTCACATTGATATTTCTGTCTCTCTCTCTCTTTCTTTAAAAAAAAAAAATTTAAAAAAATCAATGGCAAAATATTCTCAAGTGAAGATTTAAAAACAAAATAAAACCCTACCTTATTTACCAAGTTCTGGTTTAGTTGAATGAAATAAGCAAGCAGATTCCACAGAATTATTTGCTTTGTGGCATTAAGCAACTTTTCTAACCTTCTGGGTCCTACTCCTTTCTGTGGGATGTGTTTATCCTTTTTTGCCCCATTCCCACCAAATACATTTTTAAAGTGGTCCCTATTGGATTATTGTCCTTGGTTTTCAGATGTTTCCCATGACTTGCAGAAAAAGTCCAGAGACCTCTGCTGCTGTCTAGGTCTATCATACAGCTGGCAGCTACATGCTGCCTCACCATATCCTGTCTTGTTTTATGACTGCCTGACTGATGTTTGAAGGCATAACCCAGTACAGTAGACATCAGTTTGCTGGTTACCTGAGGAAAAAAGCAAGATAGCATAGTTGAGACAAGTGATTTTAATCTGACCCAAAGTTCAAGATTTTATAGTTATCAATAGGAATATTTGGAGTTGTCTCTGAATGCTACCCTTGCTGACACTCCCACATGGCTCTTTCCTGCTATAGGTCTGGGCTCTAACATCTTTCGCCTGCTGGACAGCCTGCGGGCCCTGTCAGGCCAGGCTGGATGCCGCCTCCGTGCCCTGCATCTCAGTGACCTGTTCTCACCACTGCCCATCCTGGAGCTGACACGTGCCATTGTGCGAGCCCTGCCCCTGCTGCGGGTCCTCTCTATTCGTGTTGATCACCCCAGCCAAAGGGACAACCCTGCTGTGCCAGGGAATGCAGGGCCCCCTAGCCACATAATTGGGGATGAAGAGATACCAGGTGAAGCACTGTGTGTGTGTGTCTGTCTCTACACAAACGTGCAGGTGCATTTCTGTGGGGAAGGTGGGAAGATCTCAAATTCAGCCCTGCCACCTGGCTTATCTGGAATATTCCCTTTACCCTGCTATTCTTAAGGGCCCAGACTACAAACCTAATAAGGAGTGACCATACACTCCCTTTTCTGGAGTCTGAACCAAGAAAAATTGTTAAACTAAATTAGGTCCTCCTCCTGTATGTATATTCCCTGAACTCCTGTATGTCTCCTATGCCACCACTCTGCATACTTTGCTGTATTTGCTTGTCCAATTAGTCTAGTCTTCCTGGACTAAAAGCTCCATGAAGATAACAACTAAATTTCATATGTACTGCTCTATTCCCAGAACCTAAGACAGTGCCTAGCATATAATATAGGCACTCATGGACAAGTACACATATGACTTTAGTGAATCCCTTAAGGTCAGAATAGGACCTGTTATGCGGGTGAAGTAGATGGCCAGCTGAAGTCTTTCCTTACCATATCCAGAAAACTGCCTGGAACAGCTGGAGATGGGGTTTCCACGAGGAGCCCAGTCAGCCCCACTGCTCTGCTCTGTACTGAAGGCCTCAGGTTCTCTGCAGCAGCTGTCCCTGGATAGCACCACCTTTGCCTCTCCCCAGGATTTTGGGCTTGTGTTGCAGACACTCAAAGGTAAGAACCAGAGTGGTAAAGGAGGGCAGACGGAACCTTGCATTATTTGTTGGAAAAGCTAATAAGGCCCATGGCCTATGCCCCCATCCAGAGTACAACCTAGCCCTGAAGAAACTGAGCTTCCACGACATGAATCTGGCTGACTGTCAGAGTGAGGTGCTCTTTTTGCTACAGAATCTAACTCTCCAAGGTAAGTTTTTTATCCAGAACCTGTGCATTCCTGAATGCTTATTGTGGCTCTGCCACTGTCTCACTGAGTGAGCCAGTTTCTATATTGGCCTTAGGTCAACTATAATATTATAGAGCCTGCTTGGTCTTCTTTCTAAAAGATCCCAAACTCAACTCCTCCTATACTACACATGGAAAATTACTCCTAAAATTACTCTAAAAAGTGCCTCACCCAAAAGTTTTTACCTTTTAGTGGCTGACAGAAATGATGGTAGTGGAGAGATTAATGTGCTAACAGGTTCTCCTCATAGACTTGAAAGTGAATGGAGACTTTTGCCCATGCAGAGAACCTTCCTAAGTGAATATCTAGGCTTAATCTGTGGTTTGAATCTTGATTTAGTTCTAGCCTTATTGGGGGTCTTGGATAAATTCCTTTCTCTTTCTGGGCCTCTATAAAATGTTCACACCCTTTGCTAAGGCCAACTGGGGCAGGAGGGGCAGCACCAATCCTAATGCAGCCATCAGAACTTATTCTGATTTCTCTTGACAGAGATTACCTTCTCCTTCTGCCGTCTGTTTGAGAAGCGCCCGGCCCAATTTCTGCCTGAGATGGTTGCTGCTATGAAGGGCAACTCCACATTGAAGGGCCTCCGGCTGCCAGGGAATCGCCTGGGTGGGAGCAAGGCCCTGGGAATGGAGAGGGAAGGGGGGGGGGGGGGAAGCCAGTCTTTTGACCTAGAAACTCAGTGGGAGCATGGGGGGGGGGGGGGTTAGAATATAGTTGTGTGCTGAGACTTCAGAAGGCTGGGCTCCTCCCCAGCCAGAAATAGGCTGGAATACCCTTATTCCTTATCCTGAGTGTTTACCAGCATTTCTCCCCTTCTCCCTAGGAAATGCTGGCCTGCTGGCCTTGGCAGATGTTTTCTCAGAGGATTCGTCCTCCTCTCTGTGTCAGCTGGACATCAGGTATACATTGGGGGTTGGGAGGAGGGGAGGAAACACAGGATAGAGCTGCAGGAGCACAGACCAGAGATTAGTTGCTTTCTGGGTGTCTAACCCATCTCATCCCTACCAGTTCCAACTGCATCAAGCCAGATGGGCTTCTGGAGTTTGCCAAGCGGCTGGAGCGCTGGGGCCGTGGAGCCTTTGGTCACCTGCGCCTCTTCCAGAATTGGCTGGACCAGGATGCAGTCACAGCCAGAGAAGCTATCCGGCGGCTCCGGGCTACCTGCCATGTGGTTAGCGACTCGTGGGACTCATCCCAGGCTTTCGCAGATTATGTCAGCACCATGTGATGGGGCCCCATGCCTCACAGGTCCATGCTCAGTATCATCAGCTTGCAAGGGCTGAGGCATGGGCTGCCCAGAACTCCCAACCAATTCTGTCTTTCTCTTTCTGCCACCTTTTTTCCCTCTATTTTCCTTCTTCCCTTGCACTGAGGTTCTGGAGGCCTTGGTGGGGCCCAGCAAAGGCATTCCCAGAACTGGGTTTAGAGGCTTTGGGCCTCTTACTCAGCAACCTGAGAACCCTGAGCCAGGAGGTTACAGTGGTCATCAGTCACTGAGGACAGCCCCCCTCCCCCTGCTCTGGGGTTCCTGCTTTCCCACCTCAAGCAGGTACCCAAGCTTTAGAGAAATATAGGAGTGCCCACTACCAGGCCTCTTCTATGCTGGGCTCACCATGCTGCTCCCAGGCCTCAGTCCCTTTCATACCTTTATTCCTTTCTTTTTTTTAACCAAAAAAGTTTTTCTTATAAAATAAATTTTGGGCAAACATCATGCAGCCCTTCTTGATGATTTTTCTCCCAGAGAACAAAATCCAGCAGGGGCCTATGGAGCAAGGAGCCCCTCTTCCTGTCTCCTCCCTCTTAACAGCTGCACCAAGACTAGTTATCAGCAGAGGCCCCGCTGCTCTTCATGGGAACGCTGGTGGAAGACGAAGGTGATAGCAGTGGAGGCAGCATCCCAGGCAGCCTGGAGTACCTCATCCCTGAGCCCCCGCTTATCAGTGCTATGGTTCCATTGAGCCAGGTCTGAGGTGCAGTCAGAACCATCAGGGGGTGGCCTGATTTGGTGGTTGTTGACACAGCGGCGGCAGCGCAACCTGGGGGCAGAGGACAAAGCTGTGGTCACTGTACACCCCATCTCCAAGCTATAAGGAAAATTCAGATAATGGCTACAAGGGCACTCCACCCACCTATCATGTGTGTCACTGAGGCTAGCCTCATCCAGGGTAAACAGCTCCTTCAGCTCGCCCAGAGAGAAGTGTCGTTCCACATCCTGCTCTTCATCCACCACACAACTACTCAGTGCCTTCTTGTGGCTCTGACGCTGAAAGATCTTCTCCTCGATGGTTCCTGCCTGGGGGAAGATTGGGGGAGGCAGGGAGGCAGGGCTGAGTCATCTCCATACATAAGGAGAAGGAAAAAACAGGGAATGAAACTATAGCCATCCAAGAGAAAGAAAGATAAATGAAAAGTAAGATCCTTGCAGCAATACCTCTGCTTAGCTAATCCCATTGTGTAGCCCAGTGGTCGGCAAACTCATTAGTCAACAGAGGCAAATATCAACAGTACAATGATTGAAATTTCTTTTGAGAGCCAAATTTTTTAAACTTAAACTATATAGGTAGGTACATTGTTATTAACTTAATTAGGGTATTCCTAAACTGGCCTTTGCTAAAAACATCCTCAATCTGAGGGGTCAACCTCAGTGAATGTACCCCACTTCTTCTAACACCACTTCTTCAAAATACACTCGCCCAGCCCTGACCAGTTTGGCTCAGCGGATAGAGCGTTGGCCTGCACGACTCAAGGGTCCCAGGTTCGATTCTGGTCAAGGGCATGTACCTTCGTTGCGGGCACATCCCCAGTAGGGGGTGTGCAGGAGGCAGCTGATCGATGTTTCTCTCTCATTGATGTTTCTAACTCTCTATCCCTCTCCCTTCCTCTCTGTAAAAAAACCAATAAAATATATTAAAAAAAAAAAATAGACTCGCCCAGGCCGAAAACCGACTTCTGCGCATGGGCCACCAAGTTTCAATCGCACTGTACGTGCACGCCCGCACATGGTATTTTGTGGAAGAGCCACACTCAAGAGGCCAAAGAGCCGCATGTGGCTCACGAGCCACGGTTTGCCGACCACTGGCCTAGCCTATCTCTTGGGAATATGACTTGTGCAGGTCTGCCCATCCAGGATGTTTTCTGTACCAATGGAGGGTTTCAGGGCCTGGCTAAATTCCTTTAGGGTTAGCTGAGGTTTGTCTGTAGCAGCTTCTCCAGACTTGCACACCAAGCCCAAGTCTCACCCAATAACTATCATTTGGGTATTATATGCCAGACCCTGTGCTAACACTAGGATACAAAGAAGAATCAAATATCCTTATTCTTGAACTCAGACTAGTGGGACAGACATATAAGCTACTTGGTACAATAGATTTCTGTACAGAATGCCTAGTAGCCCACAAGAGGGATGGGCAAAATGGAACTGTGTTGAAAAGCATGAAAGTAAGGATGATCCTCAAGCTGAATCTTAAAAAAAAAGAGAGAGACTAGATCATTTAGAAGGGCAGAGAGAAGGAAAGGCATTCCTTGCATAGGAACAAAGGAATAAGCCTGGCCTGTGGGAGGACTGAGGCGTTCAGCCTATCCAGATGACAGTGGAAGTATAGTAAAAGCTGGGACTGAGAAAGTCAGCAGAGTCTGTATTGGAGAAGCTTGGATGCCAGGCTGAAGAGCTTGACCTTGTCCTAAAAAGCAAAATCACAATTTTTTGAAAGCTCATTCTGAAAGAAGTATGTAAAGAATGGGTTAGGATAAGACCAAAGGTAAAGAATCAGGAAGCTGCTTGCAATATCCAAGTAGAGATTACTGTGACTTTAGCATGGGATGGAGAGGAAAGTTAAATTAAAAAAATTTCAGGAGTTTAAAATCAATGGTAATTGGAATCTGATTGTTAGGAGACAGAATAGTCTAGTACAGGGGTGGGCAAACTTTTTGACTCGAGGGCCACAATGGGTTCTTAAACTGGACCGGAGGGCCGGAACAAAAGCATGGATGGAGTGTTTGTGTGAACTAATATAAATTCAAAGTAAACATCATTACATAAAAGGGTACGGTCTTTTTTTTTTTTAGTTTTATTCATTTCAAACGGGCCGGATCCGGCCCGCGGGCCGTAGTTTGCCCACGGCTGGTCTAGTAGGATAATGCCCAGATTTGGGTTGAGTGGCCAATGGAACCATTAAATGACAAAATTCAGAAGGGGAGCATGTTTCATCATAATGTATATGAAGTGCTTGTAAGATATTCAGGTGGAGCCCTAGTCCATTTGACTCAGTGGATAGAGCATGGCCTGCGGACCAAAGAGTCCCAGGTATGATTCCAGTCAAGGGCACATACCTTGGTTGCAGGCTCCTCCCCAGCCCAGGCCCTGGTCAGGGCTCATGCAGGAGGCAACCAATCGATGTGTTTCTCTCACATCAATGTTTCTCTCTGTCTTTCCCTCTCTCTTTTCCTCTCCCTAAAAAATAATGGAAAAATATCCTTAGGTGAGGATTAACAAAAACAAACAAACAAAAAATATTCAGGTGGAAATGTACAGTAGGTGATGGATACATGGGGCTAGAACTCAGGTAAGAGATCTGGGCTAGCCCTGGCTGGCTTGGTTCAGTGGATGGAGCGTCAGCCTGTGGACTGAAGGGTCCCAGGTTCGATTCTGGCCAAGGGCACATGCCTGGGTTGCGGGCTCGATCCCCAGTAGAGGGTGTGCAGGAGGCAGCCAATCAATGATTCTCTCTCATCATTGATGTTTCTCTCCCCCCCCTCCCTCTCTGAAATCAATAAAGAAATTAAAAAAAAAAAAGATTTATGGAAGAGTGCAAAAGGCAGGGGGAAGAATTTAAGCCTCATAGCCTACATTTTTTTTCTGTGAAGTAGGACAGGGTCTCTGCAGAAGAATGAGAGACAGGGTTAAGAAGTAAACTTGAGGGCAGTAGTGAAGGCTTAAAGTGGTTGTTGAAAGAAAATGAGATATGACCCAGCCAAAATGGTGAATGTGATTAGTGGCAGTGCCCATCTGTAAGTGCAAATTTACCTGGTGTAAAAGCTGAGAACAGCTGTACCAAGTGAAGTAGGTATTAGGGAAGGAGTTCCTAAAAGGATACACAATAAGGATCAGGCCGAACAGAAAAGGAAGTAAAGCTAGATTTGAGGACTGGGGTCAGGGTACTAGGGATGTTAGGTTGAAGCAGATGTAGGAGGTATAAGAAAGCTGGAAGGTCAGGAAGTGATAGCTGTTAACTAAAGTTTTGGGTACTATGTAAAGTTTCAGTATTGTTTAAGTTCCACAGTGTAGCCTTTAGAGTGAGTAAAATTGGGGGAGGTCAAGGAAACATGAAGGCCAGAATGCTGGATAACTGCATGGTCCTTGAAGTCCACCAGGATGATAGCTGGATTGGGAAACAAATAAAGATTGAGCCAAGGCCGGTTTGGCTCAGTGGATGGAGCGTCGGCCTGCGGACTGGGGGGTCCCAGGTTCGATTCCAGTCAAGGGCATGTGCCTTGGTTGCAGGCACATCCCCAGTGGGGGATGTGCGGGAGGCAGCTGGTCGATGTTTCTCTCTCATCGATGTTTCTAGCTCTCTATCTCCCTTCCTCTCTGTAAAACATCAGTGGGATGTATTTGGAAAAAAAAAAAAAAGATTGAGCTGGTGTCTAAAAATCATTAACAAATTATGAAAATAGCAGGAGGTAGATGACTGTTGTAAGGAAAAGAGAAATCAAACTAGACAACTTGAGCTTCAAAAGAACTATAGGATGGATGGTCTGAGTGATCACTGAGAACTTGGAGAATGCCAATACCTCTTTTTAATACCATGGGACATGGAGTATAAGAAGACTACAAGGCCACATTGGAGAGTAGAAATCAGGTATGAAGAAAAGTAGGTGTCCTGTGAAAAGGATGGGGCCACAGGGGAGTTTGTTAACTGCTGAACACAGGTATCCAGAGAGCATTGTAAAGAAGGGTTTGAAGGAATGGGATGGAGAGAACAGAAGAATAAAAGGCTCCTGGCTAAGCCCATAGCTAAGGCCACTGCTAGAAGCAGAGGGCCCAAAGAGAGGCACTAAAAAATAACCCAAGATGGTCCTAAAGGTCTTATTCCATCCTTACAGACAGCAGGCGATAGATATAGCAGGTCTTCTTTTGACCGTCACGCCAGACCCGAGCCATAGCTTGTTCATCATTAGCCGGGTTCCAGTCAGGGTCAAACATGACCAGGCGGTTAGCCCCAATGAGATTGAGGCCACAGCCCCCCGCTTTGCTGCTCAGCATGAAGACAAAGTCAGGACTCTGGAAAGAGAGGAAGCAGAAAAGAACCTTTCGCAGCCTGAACTAGAATCCTCCTCAGCCCAGTCAACTGTCCTCTCACACATCGATATTCTTAGGCTCAGACCAATTGTGAGGATCACCAGTTTGCATACCATCCAACTTCCCAGCCCACAGAGTCAGTGCCCAGCCCAGCCATCACTAACCAGTCTAACCTTACCACACCCACCAGAAAAAAATCCAGGAAGACACTAGAGCGCAGCCCCCTTAAAGCTTCTATATCAACCCTGATCCTGATGTTACTACATTGGTGGTATGGGGGCAAGGGTTGTGCATTTACCGATGGACTATTGAAGCGCTCTACAACCTTGGCTCGCTTCTTAATGGACATGGTGCCATCCAAGCGGACATACAAATACCTAAAGGGAAATCCAAAGATCAAAACCCAAGAAAGAAGCAGAGTTTCTTGGAGCCAGAATTACGAAGGGACTACACTAACCAAACTTGAGGCTGTTTCCTGCACAGCCTGAGGCCCCACACTCACAAAGGGAGGGGCAAGAGCTAGGAGCCAGGATTCTGTCCTGTGGGAACACCTAACAGACCAGGGGCTATTCTGCTTGGGGAGGCACTTTGGCAGCCTAGTTAGGCTCTTCCCTACCTTCGGGCCCGGCAGAGCTTCTCAAAGAGGTCCAGTGTCTGGGTGTAATTGGACACCAGCACTACTTTATCACTGCTGCGGCTTCGGGTCACCGCCAGAATGTAATCAAGGACGAGCATTTTACCTGGGGAGATGAACTATTAGTCCCCAGTGTGTCATCCCAATGGCCCAAAATTCTTACTCTTGATATCCTGCCTTGAGACAAGATAGGTTTAGAATATAGAGACAATCTCCCACCCTTCATCCTAGAGAAGCCAAAACAACAACAGCAGCAAACGGTAGGAAAAGGCTCACCTGACAGCTGGGGCTCTAGAACCTTGGAGCTATAACCAGGGGGGAATATGTCCAAGGCACCTTCAAAGCCATCCTCTTCTTCCACACACTTGTCATAGATGAGAGCTGGATCTGGTAAAAAAAATAAAAATTAAAAATAAATTTTTTAAAAAAAGGCCAGCTACATTGCTTTCAGAAATTTCCACTTCAGTTCTCATTAGAAAGAACCTCCTCTAGAAAGAAGCCTATCCAAACGACCTTCTTCAGCACTCGATTTGCTTGGTCCCAAATTCCAGCGTGTAGTCAGTGCCATCTGGGAGAATGAACGGATAACCTGGCTCACCAGTGTGTTCTCCCAACAAAAAGGAAGCTATACCAGAGACAGTACATTTGTTATTTTTATTCCTGTCTGACATTTTGTGTGCACATGTGTGCATGAACACACACACACACACAGTCCTCTATACCCCAAGCATCAAGCATAGGCTGGGCAGAGGATAAGCTGAAGTTTTCAAAGCAAAGGGTCTGGTTTACAAAGTAAACAATGTAGGGCTCATGCCTTGGGGAGGGAGGAATCACATATGGCCTCTATGAGGACTCTGAGGACAAGGATTAGTGAAGGTGGCTGGATCGCCTGTGGGAGCCTACCCTCCTTGCTCACTCTCACAGAAGATCTCTGAGGAGCATGGACCCAACTCACGATTACAAAGCTTCTTTAGTGAGGTGATGGAAGACAGGGAAGATACACTCATCTTGCCCTCACGCAACTCCTCTGCTGGCTTGGCCTGTCTCAGAAACCTCTGGTATAATTCAGTCTGAAGTGGTGTCAACCTGAAAAAAAGGCAGCTGGGTCAGTGAGAAAGGCTGAACCATACTTGGGCCCTCTGAGGACAACTTGAAAACTGGGCTTTTACACCCCTAAGTTGAGTTCAGTACCTACAACAAACCACCTGCTCAATCTTCACAGGCAGATACTTAGACAGGATATCAGATGTCCTCCGTATCAGACACCTAGAGAGAACAAGATAAAAAGGTAGGTGCTGGTAAAACCACTAAAAAAACTACTGGAATAAAAATTACCACCTAAAGGACCAAAAATGACTCTTTTGTACTATTAAATGTCAGAGACCCATCAGTCCTAGGGCAAAGCTATCTATACCGGGGTCGCAGTCATGGGAACGGAGACCCTTACAGTCTAGCTTTAACTGACAACTCTTTCTCTTCCCCTTCAAAAGGTTAGCTGGTCTTCAAGAAGAGGCCAAGGTCTCCCATTGTGTCTAGTGCTCTGATAGGGAAAGCAAGCTGCAAACCACTAAGTCCTTAGGGAAGTTTCTGCATTTGCCCATTGCTCTTGTCAAATGACCCAAGGCTCAATGAAATTAAGCCCACACCTCCTAGCAGACCAGGAAGAACAGGGATCAGGCACCTAAGCAGCAGGTCCTGACACACTGTCTCCTTCCTGCCATCTAAAATTGGGAGGGAGAGGTGGCAATTGGGAACAACAGGACTCTTCAGGATGTAAATCATCAAGTGTATATATCTATAACAGGAGTCCAGAATGTACCTGCCCTCCTGTGCTATGTGGGCCCCATAGAAAAAGCCATCTCAGTCTGGAAGCCACACCCATCCATCAGATCTACCCCTACCTATGAGGCCTGGGAAGGTAAGTGTGGTTCTTTAGGTTTGAGATCAAATGGTAAGAAGCTTCTGAAATACTAACAGTGTTCTGAGGGATATTTTGCTCAGGAAATCCAACAGCGTCAGAAAAGAGCTTCCTCAGCAGGTTGCTAAGCTGACCAAAACCAGACCACAGGACTGAGGCCAGGAAGAAAGCAGGGACTTGGCCTGCAAGACCCCCGATTTTATTCAGTAGTTATAGTCAGAACACAGATCCCACTCCCTTCCTAGAATCCCGGCCTTCATAGGTCAAGGTCCCAAAAGACTGGCCTTGGATGGCTTAGGGGGCAACTATGATGACCTCAGTTGGGGGAACCCAAATGAAGTGCTGCCTTCTAGTCCCACCCTGCCATTACCTATTCACAATGCTGGTGAGCTCCCGCAGTCGCTCCTCTCCTAGCTGCCTCTCTGCCTCACTGGCAGCTGCATCTCTACCCTTCAAAATTGGCAACTCAAAATGCTTCTTGAACTCCTGGGCAGTTCCTAGACGCAGAAGAGAAGGGGAAATTAAAGAATGTAGAAAAAGAATTATTTCCCACTGCTAGTAATGGCAGACTTCTTTGTTACAGACCAACCTTCCTGCCAAGACCAACAAAGCTAAACAAATTACAGGCAATTTGTTTGAATGAATCGGAGAGCTACCAAAACACAGAAGACTTAAAAGGCCAAATAGTGAGATAGTAGATTAAAATACAAACATGTAACTAATCACATTAACTATAAATGGACAAAATAATCCAATAAAAAGACATTCCAGCCTGGCCAGTGTGGCTCAGTGGTTGATGTTGACCCATGCACCCAGAGGTAACTGGTTAGATTCTGGGTCAGGGCACATGCCTGGGTTGCGGGCTCCATCCCCAGTATGGAGTGTGCAAGAGGCAGCCCATTGATGTTTCTCTCTCATGGATGTTTCTATTTCTTCCTTCCTCTCTCTAAAAAAATCAATAAAAACACACATATTTTTAAAAAAGACAATCCAATTATCAGATTGGATTTTTTTTAGAGCACCCACCTATATACTGTTTGTAAGAGATAAAGGTGCATGTATCAGTACAATGAAGTTCATGCCACAGTATGGACAAACCTTGAAAACATTACACTAAGTAAAATAAGCCAAAGACAAAAATTCAGATATTATAGGATTCCACTGATATGAAATATCCAGAATAGGTAAATCCTTACAGACAGAAAGCAGATTGGTGGTTGTCGGGGTCAGGGGTAAAGGGGAAATAGAAAGTAACTGCTTAATGGGTATATGATTTTCTTTTGCCCAGAAATTAAAAAAAAAAAATCAATACCTCCAAATAGCCAATGACTATATTAAAAGATACCTAACTTTATTAAACATTAGGCAGATGGAATGAGATATTACTAAACACCAACAAAATGACTAAAATTATTTATTTATTTAATTTGTTAATCCTCACCTGAGGATATTTTTCAATGGCTCTTCAGGAAGGGAGAGGGGAGGGAGGAGGGAGAGAGAGAAACAGAAACAGAAAAACATCAATGTGAGAGAGACACATCGACTGGTCGCATCCCGCATGCACCCGACTGGGGGCGGGGATGGAACCCACAACCCAGGTATGTGCCCTTGACTGGAAATTGAACCCTCGACCCTTCAGTGCACAGGCCAAAGCTCTAACCACTGATAAACACCTGCCAGGGCGACTAACATTTTTTGAAAATAAATAAATAAATAAATTTTTAAATATATTTTATTGATTTTTTTTACAGAGAGGAAGGGAGAGGGATAGAGAGTTAGAAACATCGATCAGCTGCCTCCTGCACACCCCCCACTGGAGATGTGCGGGCAACCAAGGTACATGCCCTTGACTGGAATTGAACCTGGGACTCTTCAGTCCGCAGGCCGACGCTCTATCCACTGAGCCAAATTGGTTAGGGCTTTTTAGAAAATTTTAAAGATAAATATTGGTGATAGAGAGCCATGGTTAACAAACTACAGCCATGGGCCAGCCACCTGTTTCTGTAAATGAAGTTTTATTAGACTATAGCAATGTCCATTATGGCTGCTTTCACTCTACAATGGCAGAACTGAGTAACTGTGACAGAGTTTGCCTGTGAGCCTAAAACACTATCTAGCCCTTTCAGAAAAAAAATTGCTGACCCATGATATAGAGTAGACACTGGAATTCTCATACTCTGCTGGTACAATCACTTAAAGTGATGATAGAGCTGAACACATGCATAACATATGACACAGCAATTCCACACTGAGGACAGAGAAATGCATATCATGCTGAGGTAAAAACATGTGCAAGAATGTCCATAGCATCATTATTAAAAGAATAAAAAACTGGAAATAAAAATTGTCTATCAATAGTAAGTGAAATAAACCATGGTATATCCACTAAAGGAAATAGTATACAAAAATGAAAAACTACAACTACAGGCAACAACATGGATGATTTCTCATAAATATAATGAACAGAAGAAACCAGATGCAAAGGAGTATATACTGTATGATTCCATTTATATATATAAAGTTCAAGAATATTTCTGGGAAGAAAAAAGTAGTGATTAGAAGGGAGTGGGAGAGTGCCTCTGAGATGGGAGGGCTGCTGAGATAGTGATAGTAACTGATCTGGTGGTGGTCAATCAAGTATGTTCTTTGTGAAAAGCTTGCTGCTCAGCTGGTTCTCACCTTAAGTGATTTTCCTAAGTACTGTCAAGTTGGGGTGACACTAAAAAACCATTCCACAGATATCTAAGTGCAAGAACTTCCCAAATGGTGGTTACTGGGGCAGGGGAGAGTGAAAATAGCGAGCTATTGTTTAATGGGTAGAGTTTCAGTTTTGTAAGATAAAAAAAGTTCTGGAGATAGATGGTAGTGATGGTTGCACAAAAATGTGTATATACTTAATGACACTTAATTGTACACTAAAAAGTAGTTTTTAAAAAAAGAAAGAAGCTGCCCAAGACTGTCTGCTCTGAGGTCAAAGCTCTCGTGAGGTAACAAAAATATCTGGAGATATTATTTCCATCCACAGTTCATAGTGACCCCATGCTCTGCAAAGAGCCTGCCACCTCTGCCAGAGAAAAATAGCCAGAGTGGGGAAATCCTAGCCACAGCAACCAGACAAAAAGAAATAAAAGGCATCCAAATTGGAAAGGAAGAAGTAAAACTGTCATTATTTGCAGATAATATGATACTATAGAGAGAACCCTAAAGATCCCACCAAAAAAACTACTGGAACTGATAAATGCATTCAGTAAAATAGCAGGATACAAAATAAATATTCAGAAATTGGTTGCATTTTTATACATCAATAATGAACTAACAGCCGAACCGGTTTGGCTCAGTGGATAGAGCATCGGCCTGCGGACTGGGGGGTCCCAGGTTCGATTCCGGTCGGGGGCGTGTGCCTTGGTTGCGGGCATATCCCCGGTGGGGGATGTGCAGGAGGCAGCTGATCGATGTTTCTCTCTCATCGATGTTTCTAGCTCTCTATCTCTCTCCCTTCCTCTCTGTAAAAAATCAATAAAATATATTTTAAAAAAATAAATAAATAATGAACTAACAGAAAGAAAAACTAAAAAAAAAAAAATCCCATTTACAATTGCACAAAAAACATAAAATACCTAGGAATAAATTTAATGGAAGCATATACCATACACATGGATACCCAAAGCAATCTATAGTTTCAACAAAATCCCTATCAAAATTCCAATGGTGTTTTTATAGAACTAGAACAAATAATCCAAAAATTTATATGGAACCACAAAAGACCCTAAATAGCCACAGCAATAAAAAAAGAACAAATTTGGAGGGATCACAAGATTATAATAATCAAAACAGCATGGTACTAGTAACTAGAATAAAAAACAGACACACAGATCAATGGAAAGGAACAAAGTGCCCAGAAATAAACCCACACCTATACAGTTAACTAATATATGACAAAGGAGGCAAGACTATACAATGGGATAAAAACAGTACATTCAATAAATGGTTTTGGGAAAATTGGACAGATACATAAAAAAATGAAACTAGACCATCTTTTAACACCATATACAAGAATAAACTAAAAATGGATTAAAGACTTAAATATAAGACTCAACAACATAGAACTCCTAGAAGAAAATATAGGCAGTAAAGTCTGACATTTCTCTTAGCAATATTTTTCTGATATATCTCCTCAGGCAAGGAAAACTGAAGAAATAATAAATAGGACTATATCAAATTAAAAAGTTCTTTTGCACAGCAAAGGAAACCATCAACAAAATGAAAAGATGACCTACTGAATGGGAGAAGATATTTGCCAATGATATATTAGATAAGGGGTTAATATCCAAAATTTATAAAGAACAAACCAATAAACAATCCAACTAAAAATGGGTAAAGGACCTGAGTGGATACTTCTCCGAAGAGGACATACATGGCCAATAGACTTATGAAAAGATGCTCAATGTCACCAAGTATTCAAAGAAATGCAAATTAAAACCACAGTGAGAGACCTGGCCAGGCGGCTAAGCTGGTTGAAGCATAGTTCCATACACCAAAAGGTTGTGGGTTCAATCCCCTGTTGGGGCACATACAGGAGGGAACCAATCGATGTTTCTCTCTCTCCCTTCCTCTAAAATCAATTTTTAAAAAGATCCTGCCCTGCCCTGACCGGTTTGGCTCAGTGGATAGAGTGTCGGCCTAGGGACTGAAGGGTCCTGGGTTCAATTCCGGTCAAGGGCGTGTGCCTTGGTTGCTGGCACATCACCAGTGGGTGTGTGCAGGAGGCAGCTGATCGATGTTTCTCTCTCATCGATGTTTCTAGCTCTCTATCCCTCTCCCTTCCACTCTGTAAAAAATCAATAGAATATATTAAAAAAAAAAAAAAAAAAAAAGATCCTGCCCTACCAGTTTGGCTCAGTGGATAGAGCGTCGGCCTGTGGACTGAAGGGTCCCAGGTTCGATTCCGGTCAAGGGCATGCACCTTGGTTGCGGGCACATCCCCAGTAGGGAGTGTGAAGGAGGCAGCTGAATCGATGTTACTCTCTCATCGATGTTTCTAACTCTCTATCCCTCTCCCTTCCTCTCTGTAAAAAATCAATAAAATATATATTTTTTTAAAAAGATCCTCCAGTGAGGATTAAAAATCAAAACAAAACAAAACCACGATGAGCTATCACCTCAAACCTGTCACAATGGCTATCATAAAAAAATCAGCAATTGTTGGCAAGGATGTGAAGAAAAAGGAACCCTTATGCAACATTTTTGGGAATGCATATGTTGCAGCTACTACGAGTATGGTTGGAGGTTCCTCAAAATATTAAAAATAAGACTGCCTTATGATCCAGCAATTCCATTTCTGGGTATATATCCAAAGAAACCCAAATCTAATTTGAAAAGATATATGCACCCCTATGTTCACTGCAGCATTATTTACAATAGATAAGATATGGAAGTGCCCTAAGTGCCCATCAGTGGACGAGTAGATAAAAAAGTGTTGATAACAGCCCTAACCGGTTTGGCTCAGTGGATAGAACGTCAGCCTGCAGACTGAAGGGTCCCAGGTTCGATTCTGGTCAAGGGCATGTACCTTAGTTGCAGGCATATACCCAGTAGGGGGTGTGCAGGAGGCAGCTGATTGATGTTTCTAACTCTCTATCCTTTATCCTTCTTCTCTGTAAAATATAAAAATATATATATATATTTTTAAAAGTGTTGATACATATATACTATGGACTATTACTCAGCCATAAAAAAGAATGAAATCTTGCCCTGGCTGGTGGCTCAGTTGGTTGGAGCATCATCTTGTACATCAAAAGGTCACAGGTTCGATTCCCAGTCAAGGCATATACCTAGATTGCAAGTTTGACCTCTGGTCAAGGTGCACATGGGAGGCAGCTGATCCACGTTTCTCTCAAACAAAAAATAAACAAAAACAATGAAATCTGCCCTGACAATGAAATCTGCCCTGGCTGGTTTGGCTCAGTGGATAGAGCATCGGTCTGCGGACTGAAGGGTCCTGGGTTCGATTCTGGTCAAGGGCACATGCCTGAGTTGTGGGCTCGATCCCCAGTAAGGGGCGTGCGGGAGGCAGCTGATCAATGATTCTCTCTCATCATTGATGTTTCTATCCCTCTGTCCCCTCTCTCCCTTCCTCTCTGAAATCAATAAAAATATATTTTTAAAAAACACACACACAAAAAACCCCACAATGAAATCTTGCTCTAGCCAGTTTAGGTCAGTGAATAGAGCATCGGCCTGCGGATTAAAGGGTCCTGAGTTCGATATCCAGTCAAGGGCACGTACCTTAGTTGCAGCCTCGTTCCCCGACCCGGTCTGAGCATGCAGGAAGCAACCAATGGATGTGTCTTTCTCACATCCATGTTTCTCTCTCTCCTCCCTACCCTCCACTCCTTCTAAAAAATAAAATAATAATAATTATTATTATTATTATGGCCAGAAAGGACCTTGCCGAGATGCTTGGCAGAGCCAAGGTCTCCCTGACAAGAGAAGTCCTCCTACAAGTACTAGCATTCTCTTTTCTCTCCTCAGCTAGAGTTACAGGTAAGACTCCTCTCCAGTGTAGCAAACAAGGCTGGATTCTTACCCAGTATGCCTGAATTAACAAAATGTACCAAGCTGAAATACTCAAGGAGATCATTCTGGATGGGAGTCCCGGAGATGAGCACCCGCCGGCTGGTGTTCAAGCTGTCCAGGGCCTGGTAAGTCTGATTTTCAGAGTTCTTGAGTCTGTGTCCCTAAAAGGAAATTCTCACTTAGGCCTGGGCACAATATGGCATCCCTAATAGGAGCAAAGTCTTATGTAGAGAATCCCATCTCTGGCCATCAGTCCACAGCACCTCACCCTCCTCGGAGTTCCAAAAAGTGCTTACTCCCTCTTTTGACAGATTGATATCATGGGCTCTCCTCTCATCTGCCTCCTCCAAAGCAGCATGCTCTATACTCAGCATTCCCCAGGGACTGACACAGACCTTGGAGGGAGTTCTCAGTGAGGAGACTCTGACAGACTTTCTCCTACCACCCAGACTGCTGAGAGTCAAGTACCTCATCACATATGACCAGTCCAACACTCCCTTTCTGGAGGACTCCAACATGAAGGCGGAATGTCTCATAGGAAATGATGAGGATGGGAGAAGGCACTCTGGCTCCACGCTGGTTCATGAATCCTTCTACAACAGAAAAGGTGTCAAGGAACAAATCTTAGAATATCTTTTTTTTTTTTAATATATTTTATTGATTTTTTACAGAGAGGAAGGGAGAGAGATAGAGAGTTAGAAACATCGATGAGAGAGAATCATTGATCAGCTGCCTCCTGCACATCTCCCACTGGGGATATGCCCACAACCCAGGTACATGCCCTTGACCGGAATCAAACCTGGGACCTCTCAGTCCGCAGGCCGACGCTCTATCCACTGAGCCAAACCGGTTTCAGCAGAATATCTTTAAAAAAAAAAAAAAAAGTTTGATTGCTGTTTAATTCAGCCTGGAAATAACTATTTCAACTATTTTCCATAGAATTCTCTTCTCTGCCACCCCTCATTGCCCTCAACCCTGGCCATCAGCAAGCATTCACATAAGAAAGGAATACAATGCCCAGCTGGTGTGGCTCAGTGGTTAAGAGTCAACCCAGGAACCAAGAGGTCACTGGTTCAAGTCCTGGACAGGGCACATACCCGGGTTGCAGGCTTGATCCCCAGTAGGGGACATGCAGGAAGCAACCGATCAATGAGGTTTCTCTCATCAATGTTTCTATATCTCTATCCCTCTCCCTTCCTCTCTCTCTAAATACCAAGAAAAACATATAACAAAGAAAAGAGTAGTTTGTGTAGAAGAGTAGTTTGTGTAAAGATTCCATACCCAGCTTTTGATCTATCTCGTTCTTAGAGCCTCCATCGATGGCCAGAGGTTGAATCCTCCCTCCAAGCCATTTCCCAACTTCATTGTACCAGTTCTTCACCAGGCTGGAGGGCGACACCACCACTGCCTTGTCAATTTCTGGCTTGCACTCTGGACTCTGGCGCAAAAGCGTCCACATCAACGTGATACACTGCAGTGTCTTGCCCAGGCCCATCTCATCAGCCATAATGCAGCCATGGCTGCCGGGGACGCGCCGACTGGTGACACAATCCCACAGGAACTTCACGCCCTGGGGAAGAAGAACACTCAGCCCACTTTGGCATCCACACTGCCGCTGTCCTAAAGATGGCAGCCTCAAGCTCAGCCCAGCCCATAACTCACTCCCCCGCTCCCCCACCCCCACCCCACTTACCTCTCTCTGATGAGGCCGCAAGACCTTACTGAGAATAGGATCAACAACCACATGGACAGGGAGTTTTTCCCTGAGAAAATACAGCAAAGAAAACATGGAGCTCAGACATAGGCAAGGGCATGCCCTAAGGAAGTTGTGTCCTGCTGATCCAGAAGCCACAGAGGCAGCTGCCTAAAAAAGGACCTTCTTGGCCTGGTAATCAAACCATAGTAAATTCCTGCCCCGGGGAAATTTAGGTAAGAGGGATGGGCTCTCTATGTTATCACCTCAACCCCGCCTGCTCCCGAGTGAGGAATCCCCACCTTGGTCATGTCCACATGCTCTTGCCTAGGCACTCTCCTTCCCCACCACTCTCTGGATGGCACAGCAGTCATGACAGCACTCTGAAAACATATGCCCGTCCCCAGGGATCAGAACTGCTCAAGAAATACCAACACACATACTTGTCAAGCTTCAGCTGGTCATGGGCGCTCAGCGGGGGAGGTTCATACAGAACCAAGGCACCTTCTTCCAGGGGGTCATGGAGGGCCCGGCGGACCCCAGCCCTTTTGAGGCCCAATGCCCGAGAGCCCAGTGGACCTAGAAACCAACAATCTGTTAACTAAGCCTCTATGTTGAGGAGCTCCAGCAGGCCCAGCTCAAATTCCTATCCTTCACCAGCCTTTCCAAAGCCTCCATATGACCCTCTCTCTCCCAGAACCTCTCCAAATACAGTTTGGGCACTGCTACCTGACCGTATCCCAGTCTGCCTTAGATCAGAGTCTCTATTATTTTAGTTTGCCATTCAGCTACAAACCTCAGAAGGGCCAGGTCTTGTTCATCTCAACTCAAGTCAATCTGGAAAGGTCTAAAACCCTGAAAGGGCCTTTCAAGACTTAGAGCTGGCCTCCTCTCTCCCAGCCCCAGTGCACAATGCTATGCTCTATACAGGACAAGGAAAACTTCGTAGAACCTAAGCCTCCAACCGAGTCAACCTCATAAAGATGCCATTGAACTCACTTGGACTAAATGAAACCTGGACCCATCAGTCACCCTGGCCCACCAGGAGCTTCCTGAGCACTGCACATCCCCACCAAGAAGATGAAGGGCGGCCTTGCTGACACTATCCAACAGCTTTTTTTCATGTAGACCTCAGTGGAGCCACCCCATACACAGTCACCACTGGACTGGCATCTTCAATTCCAAGGTAAGCTTATATGTTCAAAAGCTGAGGTTTTAAGCACAGTGACGCATGACAGAGTTAAAAAACAGAAAAGTCTCCATTTTTACCTTGATAATTTGGAATGGGGATTTTGAAAGGCTTTGACAAAATGCTTCGAATAAATGCTTCCTAAAAAGAAACAGAGGGAGAAAACAGGGATTCAGGACTCTTTAGAGATGTTATGGGATACTATTTCTACAAATGCAGCCTAAAATGCCGATGTAAGCACCGTAATACAGTAAGAGCATTGTATTTTTATTACAGCTCATTAAGAATCACCTAGAACATTGTGCTCCATATTAGATTTGAACAACAGCTTCTTTTCTTGCTTTCTTTGTCTCTTGATTAAAATCTTCCCCTCAAGAAAACAAGAACCGAGGTCTCCTTCCTCTCACTGGTAACAAATGTGTTACTGTCCTTATCTTACCAGACAAAACTGGCCACTACTCCTCAAATATTCTGTCTCTGACTTCTCTGCCACCACTCCTACTGTTCCCTTCTCCGGGGCCTCATGCTCAGTCCCCTAACGGGTTTTCTTTTTCCTCTGCCTAATCCCCCTTAAAAGTAAGCGTTCCTCGGGGCTCGGATCTAGGCTCTTCTTTTTCTTTTTTAATCCTCACCCGGAGATATTTTTCCATGATTTTTAGAGAGAGTGGAAGAGAGAGGGAAAGACGGGGAGGAGACTGCAACAGAGGTACATGACCTTGACTAGAATCGAACCCGGGACCTGTAGGTCTGCAAGCTAATGCTCTATCCACTGAGCCAAACCAGATAGGGCTCTAGGCTCTTCTGACTGCACACTCACCCTGACACTTCAATACCCGTTGGAGGTATGGCACTAAATATCATCAATATGCTAATGACCCCAAGTCTATTTCCAATCAGTACCTCTCTCTTAGGCTCCACACCCACATATGCAACCACCCCCAAACCTAGACATTCTACTGGTGTCTAAGGCTAAAGTCCTCATCTCCAGGGTTGCACTATGACTTTTGTGGGTCTGAGGCACTTTTGCCTTTGGGGCCAGAAGGTAAGTAGTTTTTGCCACCCCAAAATGTGCCTTTTGGGATATGAATTATTTTTTTAGGCTGGTTATTTTTAACAAACAGCATTCTTGGACGAAGCTCTGAAAGCCAAGTAGCAGTTATCCTGGGTAAAAGGACATCTACATTTGTAAGGGAAATCTTTATTTGTAAGAGTGTCTCCCTCACTGAACCCTGCCTGCCTCTACTATCAATGGAAAAGGCTTGGACTTAAATCTGCATACCCTTGTTTATTGCACTTTTCCTGGTCACCTCCCCTGACTGACTCCACCATTTTTTGTTTTTTGGTTAAGGTGGTATTTAAGGTGATGGCTTCTGCCATTTTGGTGAGTTACAGTTTTCCTTGGTCTCAGGAGGTATTCATATGATTATATGTCATGAAGCTTTAATTTTTCTTCTGCTAATCTGTCAATGACAATTTGATTATTAGTCCAGCCCGAAGAACCTAGGGTAGAGGAGAATTTTTCCTCCCCCAGAGGCTCCTCCTCCACTGCTTTCCACAGGCTGTTCCCTCCATCTAGATCATGTCCACTCTCTTCACCCGGCTGACTTCCATGCCACCACAGTATGTCCCTCAGATTCAGGTCTTCACCAACCTCCAGGCTGTTAGGACCCTATTGCATACTCCCACCACACCTGCACTTATTGTCATATAGTTACTTGAATGAATCCTGAATGAAAGTCCCAGAGTACTACATGTAACCATGTAGAAACTTCATTTCTTTAATATAACTTTTCTCCTTTCTTTTCTTCTGATTCAAACTGGCTTCATCCAGTATCCTTCTTCCTTGCATGTCCACTCCCTTAATCATTAAGCCCCCAGGACAAAGAGATTCTGATCAGAATCAAAAAATCTTAGGAACAAAGCCTCAGGTCTATTGACCAGCAAAGACAGTTTCAGTCAAACTAGAGACAACATCTAAGCCTCAATTGTGTTTCAGCTCCAGGCTCCAAAATGCAGGGAAACCAGACGAACTGGTGCCAGGGCTGACAACCACCCTCTACCCTAGCACTGACCAATCAGCAGAACCACAACCCGAACTCCATTAGTCACCATGATTAATGATGTTTCCCCAACGTAGCCCATCCATGGAAGCCACCGGGAGCCAGGCTTATGAGCATTAATTCATTTGTGACTCCGGGTGTGGGTCATTGCCTGAACTAATAAATCCTTATTTTCTTTGCTGCAAGCTCCTGTTCGTGTTTTATTGAGCTTTGATGCACACAGGGAAGCAGACTCCTTTAGACCAGTAACATACATATCATTTGTTTATAACTCAATAAATAAACTTAGTGAATTACATACATACGGTAAAACTATTACAAAAAGCAAGAGATGATGAACATAATTCAAGATAGTGATTTACCTCTGGGGATGGGAAAAGGGGGGAGCGGTCCTAAGCCAGGAGTCAGATATCCTTAACACTGCCATGGAGGCGGGAGAGGCTCCTGCCACCGCCGCTGCGCTCCCCAGCCATTAGCCAGGGTTAGGCCCTGTGGGATTGGGCCTAAACTAGCTCTCCAATATCCCCCCCGAGGGGTCCCGGATTACAAGAGGGCGCAGGCCAGGCCAAGGGACCCCACCGGTGCACAATCAGAGCCGGGGAGAGACACAGGAGGTTGGCCAGCCGGGGAGGGACTGTGGGAGGTCTCCAGGGCATGTCCAGCCCTTCTCAGTCCTGATCAGCCGGACCCCAGCAGCAAGCTAACCTACCAGTCAGAGCATCTGCCCCCTGGTGGTCACTGCCCATCATAGTGACTGGTCAACCGGTCGACTGTCTGTTCCCTGGTGGTCGGCGCATGTCATAACGAGCGAATGAGTGGCCTTAGCATATCATTAGCATATTACGCTTTGATTGGTTGAACAGCGGACCAGTCGACCAGACACTTAGCACATTAGGCTTTTATTATATAGGATGTCACATATGTATTCTTTCACATTTATCATATAAAAATGTTTCTAAATGTTTGCTGCATGCACAAATAACCTCCATTACATATTCCCATAAACAGATTCCCATTTTTTTCCTTCAAAACCTCCCTGTAAAGGAAAAGCACACTCCTGTATGTGTCCTCTACTCTCAATACGACACTGCTTCACTTCTGACTCCACATGTGTGTTTTCCACACATCAAGCAATTCTTTGGCACCACCTGGGTGTCCTACAATTTTAAAAAAATACATATTTTTATTGATTTCAGAGAGGAAGGGAGAGGGAGAGAGAGACAGAAACATCAATGATGAGAATCATTGATGGGCTGCCTCCTGCATGCCTCTTCCTGGGGATCAAGCCCTTAACCCAGGTATGAGCCTTGGCAGGAAATCGAACCATGACCTCCTGGTTCATAGGTTGATGCTCAACCACTGAGACACTCTGGCTGGGCTACAATTTATTCTTAAATCCTCACCTGAGGACACATTTTTATTGACTTTTAGAGGAGGAGAGAGAACCATCAATGTGAGACAGAAACATCGACTGGTTCTTCACATACACACCCCAACAGACCAAGTAGCAAACCCACAACTTAAGTGCCCAGACTAGAATCAAAACTGCAACATTTTGGTGTACCGGATGACACTACAACCAAATGAGTCACTCCTGCCAGGGCTGGGAGTCCTACAATATAACTCAAATCTGATACTATCTACACACAGAAAGCATCAGATTAAGTCTTCACAAGACTGCTTCCCACCACCACTGCAGGTGGTTCTGTCTGACAGGCTATAAGTTAGAGGTTCCCACAACCCCTCCTTGGGTTTGACTCATTTACTAGGGCAGCTCGAAGAACACAGAAAACGTTTACTTACTAGATTACCGGTTTATCTCGAGGATATTAAAGAATATGAATAAACAGCCAGATGAAGAAACACGGCAAGGTGTGGAAGGTTCCAAGCACAGGAGCTTCTGTACCTATGGGCTTTGGGGTGCTCCACTTCCCAGCTCATGGCTGCAGTGCTGTTTACCAACCCAGCTGCTCTGGGACCAGGAAGCTCTCCAAACCCTGACCTTTTGGGTTTTTATGGCGGTTTCTTTACATAGGCATGATTAAGCATTGGCCATTCATTGGTGGGTTGGTTCGCCGGGCAACCAGCCCCAAAATCAGGTGCTTTACAAAAGTTATCTCATTAACACAAACGCAGGTGTGGTTGAAGGGGTTATAAATAACATTACTTAAATTCCAGAGCTCAACATCACAGTCCCTCAGAAAACTTGGTAGAAAAAGCTTTGGATGGAACCAGGCAGATTTGACTAGGTTACACTGTAACTTTCGACAAGTAAACCCCTCCAAGATTCAGCTTCCTCCTCTTAAAAAAATGAGAGTTACACAAGATAATGCACAGAACCTGCCATAGTGATGATTACGTTTGATTTTACTAAACGAAACACATGAAAGCTGTAGGACTCTAAGTACTTCTTAAAACCATATGCAGAGTCAGAGACTGAACCAATACCCTGCCATGGCCTTCTTTCTCCTGTACCCTCATGTCCTCAGGAATCTGAGCCACCTGAGATCTGGTGAAGAGGACTCCACGATGTTTCTCTCCTCCCCTCTCCCTCCCTCTCTCTCTCTAAAATTAATTAAAATATATTTTTTAAAAAGAAGGGGACTCCAAATCAGCACACATCTCTAAGGAGAAGAGGCCAGGCCTCTTCCAGTCCCCTGGACTGTGAGCAGGCCCACAGTCCCCACCCAAGTCTGTCTGCTGGCTACTCTAGTGTCTTCAGGGGTAGGAGCCTCCCTAGGCAAAACGACAGGGGAGCCATATACATTGGCAGGCTGTGGTTCTGACTCACATGCTGACTGCTGTCCAGACAGAGTGGTCGATTCGTTAGTTGGGTGAAAGCTTTCCGAAAAGGAGACAGGAAACACTGCTGGCTCTGGGTCTCACTGCTGGATTTCCGTTTCTTAGGAGTCTAGGAGAGAGTAGAGGGAAAGGTGAAGTCTAGAATACCACAATGGCAACTAACATTTAAAATGCTTTGTAATTTTAAACCCTGGCCGGATAGTTCAGGTGGTTAGGTAGAGCATGGTCCCAGTACACCAAGGTTCTGGGTTGGATCCCTGGTTAGAGCATCAACCAACGAATGTACAAATAAGTGAAACAACAAATCAACATTTCTCTCTCTCCCTCTCTCTTTCTCTAAAAATCAGCAAATAAAATTATTTTTAAATTTGATTAAGACACTTAAGTGCCAGACCCTGTTAAAAACTAATCACATTTATTACCATATATCATTTTCACAGTGATCCTATGTTAAATATTTATTGTCCTTATTTAACAGGTGAAAATTGGAGCTTAATGAGTTTAAAGAACTGGCCTCATCTGAGATGGTGCCCTGGAAGAGGTGAATGAAGTGGGCCTGTGAAGGGCAAGTCCACCAGTAGCATGGAGTCATGTAACCCCAAATCTTCCCTCTAAAAAGCCCGAAGAATAATTGAGCAACTGTTTGCTTCCGTCCCTGAGTTTTCTCAAAGGAGAGACAAGAGTACAGCTGTCCCCAACTCTCAGGTCACTAAAACCACTCTCCAGTCAGTTCACACCATGGCAGTGAGGACCCCAACACCAAAAACATTTTCAGGAGCAACCAGAGCAGACAGCACCATTTATGACCCAGCTGCACCAAGGGCTGCCCAACTTCAAGTCTGAGACCCCTGACTTAGGAGTCTAGGAGAGAGTAGAGGGTGCTTTACAAAAGTTATCTCATTAACACAAATGCAGGTGGTGTGGTTGAAGGGGTTATAAATAACATTACTTAAATTCCAGAGCTCAACATCACAGTCCCTCAGAAAACTTAGTAGAAAAAGCTTTGGATGGAGCCAGGCAAGGGGCAGCCAATGTGCCGCCATCATAGGTAGAGGAGCCCCACGGTAAACCAGCAGTACAACTACAGAGCAAGCCCCACTGAGCCATCAGGCAAGAACCCACTTGTACCCGCGTGCCCAGGTACTTGAAGCTTCAGTGATCATAGAAAGGCACACCAGGAACAAACACCAGGCCCCTTCCCTCTCTCTACATCAGTTTGACATGCTTGCTCTCCATGCTTTTACTCACAAACTTCCCCTGCCCAAAATTGCCTTCTAGACCTTCTTTAGCTCATCTTTTCCTCCAAAGTTCCAGTGGTCAAGCCCTTGAACTGCTCTCTCTGAAGTAAATGCTGCACTGTCCTATTGATTTTGGTTTGCACAGATCCTGCCTACAGCCAGCCCCGAAAGCCTGGGAAGAGGCAGCAGAGCACAGGACCCAGCGCACAGCTGAACATACTATACTCGAGTATTAGCAGAGACTGGAGGGGAACCACCCCTCCAATCTAGGCCCAAGTGACCTCAGGATGCTAAAATGGACCCAGTACATCCCACTATTTTGTGACATTGGGTAAAGGGACAAAAAGCAAAAGAACAGTTGCTGTTGGGGAGCATTTTTTTTTCCCAAGGCAGCCAAAGGGCCCAACCCAAGGTGCTCTTTGGCTTTGGAATACTCCTTCCTACCAGGAAAACTGAGTCTACATTAGCTTCTGGTGAACACTTGAGAACAAATATTTTATTTATCTATGTTCGATGCCTGACACATAGTAAGCACTCAGTAAAAGTTTACTGAGAGAGGCCTCGAGGTCATCAGGTTCATTCCATGTAACCCCAGAAACTAGGTCTAAGATTCCTTTCTGCCCAAACACTCCTGCATCCCCACCTTTTCTATCCACTTGAGGGCAGAGTACTCACCACTACCCCAGGCTGCCAATCTTCATCATCAGAAGGTCTGCCCTCCGGTTTCCTCTTGGCCAGCTGGCTGGGAGCTAAGCTCCTCCTCTGAAAGAGAATGGAAACTGAGCCCCCGCAGGATCCCTGCAGCCTGAGCCCATCGGACCCAGCCTCCCCGAGGCCTCACTTACCATCCTAGAGCCAGGAGCACAAATATCAGGTACCCATCAGCCAAAAGACCAAGGCACCCAGAAGCTGAAAATGCAGAACCAGGGCCAGTAGAGGGCGGCCTGCTATATTAGCGAGAACGTGTCTAATTAAAGAGGAGGATGGATGGAGGGAATTCAGCCAGTGCCTGGGGTTTGGGCCCAAACCTGAGTGGCCAGTTAGCTGAGGCCGGAGAGCAGGCCAACCAAGCAGAGATCTGGGACGGCTGGGCAAAGTGGAGTCGGTACAATGGCCTCAGGTGGGCATGAAGGAAGGAGGTAGTTAGGGGGAAAGGCGGGGGAAGGGTAATTACAGGCCAGGAGAGGCTGGGGTGGAAATCCCAGGCCAGGAGAGAGAGGCTGGGGTGGAAATCGGGGACCTGGGGAGGCGAGGCGCCCGAGCCCAGAGAAGGGGGTTTCCCAGGTCGGGACCGCAGATGCGAGGTCCGGACGGAGGGAGGCCGAGCAGGGATCCAGGCAGGACAAGTAACAGACCCAGGCTTGGGAGGGGAACCCCAGACGGAGCTAAAAAAAAAGCTGAGACCAAGGTGCTCCCGGCACGCCGGCTTAATCTGGTTCTTCCCGAAGCGCGCGTTAACAGCCGCCAGGGCTCTCCGGTCCCGCCAGGCGGGTCAATCGAACCTCCCGCGGTGCGGCTGCCGCACCACCCATTGGCTGCGTTCGAAGCGTTCGGCGCTCGCGACCCAGGGAAGGGGCGGGCCTAGGGATGCGAACTCCTAGGTGCTCTGCGCTCCGCAGCTGAAAAGGCGAAAGGGACGGGCTTAGGGGTGGGGTTTAGGCGGGAGGGCGGGGCCAACGGCGGCGGGAGCGGAGGAGCGAGGTGGGCGGGGCGAGCAGGCGGGCAAGCAGGCGGGGCGAGCAGGCGGGGCCAACGGCGGCGGGAGCGGTGGAGCGAGGTGGGCGGGGCGAGAAGGCGGGGCAGGATTTCTGAGCCGGTGGGCGGGTCTCCAGCTCTAGTGCAGCGATGTTTCTGTCGTAGGCGGGTGAGCTGGCCTGGCAGCAGCCGGGTGAAAGCTGAGGATTATAAAAGGCAGTGCAGGTCTCCTTCTCCCGAAGGGCCTGGAGCGGAGGTCGGGGTTTGGGGTCGGACGTGGCCTCCCCAAGGGTGGAGGTTGGCATTCCGTCTGCTCCGGCATGGAGAGCCCCCAGGGAATGTGATCTTTTTAGTTGGGGATGTTTTGGAGAAAACTGCCTTCGTTTGCTAGGCAAAACCAGATTTGGAGTTTTTTGGAAACTTACTCTGTCAAGGTAAGAAATGACCAAACCCATTTTGTTTTTTACTAACATTTTTATTGGTTGATTGATTTTTTTTGTGTGTGTGAAAGAAACAAAACATCGATGTTGTTCCACTTCATTCATTCATTCATTGGTTGATTCTTGTATATGCCCTAACCAGGGACGCTGGCAAATTGGGAAAGAAGCGCTAATCAACTGAGCTACCCAGCCAGGGCTCAAACCTGTAAGAATTGTAAAGAGCACGGTCGGAAGAAATCAACCAAGGAACTTGTATGCATATATGCATGACCCATGGACACAGACAATGGAGTGGTGAAGGCCTGGGGTGGAGGCTGGGAGAGGTCAATGAGGGAAAGAGGAGACATATATAATACTTTCAACAATAAAGATTTTTAAAAAAAAATAATAAATGAGCTGAAAGGAAAAAAAAAAGAGAATTGTCATGAATTTATTTGAACCAAACTGAAGACAATGGCCAGGAAGCAAAACCTCAATAGACTGAGAAAATGCTCTGGAAAAGGGCAGTTTTGCCCAGCCAGTGTGTCTCAGTGGTTGAATGTGGACCCATGGACAAGGAGATCATGGTTTGATTTCTGGTAAGGGCACATGCCAGGTTTGTGGGCTGGATCCCAGTGGGGTGCATGCAGGAGGCAGTCAATGATTCTCTCTCATCATTGATGTTTCTATCTCTCCCTCTCCCTTCCTCTCTGAAATCAGTTATATATATATATATATATATATATATATATATATATATTAAAAAGGGCAATTTTGCACCTTCTTTTATATATTACAATCAAAAGAGGAACCTAAGTGGGTTCCATGAAATCCATTGGTGATAGATTAGGGAGGGGGAAAAAGCAAAATGGGGTGAGGAAACCTTTGGAATTGGATAAAAAGTAAAATGATAGATACATTTTTTGTTACTTTTTTTATTGATCTTTAGAGGGAAAGAAACATCAATGTGGAGTGAGACATCCATTGGCTACCTCCCACACACCCCTACTGGGGATCCAGCCTGCAACCCAGGCATGTGCCCTGACCAGGAATTGAACCAGCAACCCAACCGATCCATACCTGCCAGAGCGACACATACTTTTTTTTTTTTTTTTCACATAGGTGGGTACAGGATAATTAAGTCAACAATTAACACAATAACAATGACAATGAGAGGATTTGTGGTCTCCTGGCTCCAGTGTGGTAGTGTGTTTTGTGGATATACATTTGTTTTTGTTGTTGTTAATCCTCACCAGAAGATACTTTTCCATTGATTTTTAGGGAGAGCAAGAGAGGGATAGACACATAGAGAGACATTGATTGGTTGCTTCCTGCACAGGATCAAGTCTGCAACAGAGGTATGTGCCCTTGACTGGAATCCAACCTGGGACCCTTCATTCCCCAGGCCAATGCTCTATCCACTGAGCAAAACCGGCTAGGGCTGGATATACATTTGGATATAAAACTATAAAAAAAGATGTAAAGAACTAAATACTCTAGTCAGGAAAAGGTTACTGATGGCAGAGGAAAGGGATTATACTTGGGATAGGGCCATGGCCAGGACTTCTGGGTGGGTTTTAGTTCTTGACATGGTAATGGTAACAGAAGTGTTGGCTGTAGAATCTTTCATTAAGTCTTACACTTTTTTTCTGTGTTCTCTACATTTGTGCTTTATTTTACGAGTCCAGTTCTTAAAAGAATAACAAGGGAGAATTATGAACAACTTTATGCTAATAAAGTCAATAACTTGGATGAAATGAACAAATTATTTGAGAAACACAACTTACCAAAATTAACTCAAAATGAAATTAAAAGACTGAATAGCCCTATATGTATCAAAAAAATTAAACTTGTTATAAAAATAAATCTTCCCATAAAGAAAACCTCAGGCCCAGATGATTTCACTGATGAATTCTATCAAATATTGAATAATACTGCCAATCTTACCAAATGCTTTTAGAAAACAGGGGAGGAGAAAACACTTCCTAACTCTTTTTAGGAGGCCAGCATAACCGTGATACTAAAACTTTTTTTTAAGTTTATCAGAAAATTGGGGCCCTAGCTGGTTTTGCTCAGTGGATAGAGCGTCAGCCTGCAGACTAAAAGGTCCCAGGTTCAATTCCCGTCCAGGGCATGTACCTCGGTTGCAGGCTACTCCCCGGCCAGGCCCTGGTCAGGGTGCGTGCAAGAGAACCAATCAATGTATTTCTCTCACATCAATATTTCTCTTTATCTTTCCCTCTCTCTTCCACTATCTCTAAAAACCAACAGAGCCCTAGCTGGTTTGGCTCAGTGGATAGGTGTTGGCCTGCGGACTGAAGGGTCCCGGGTTTGATTTCAGTCAAGGGCACATGCCTGGGTTGCGGGCTCAATCCCCAGTGAGGGGCGTGCAGGAGGCAGCCGATCTCTCTCATAATTGATATTCCTTCCTCTCTCTCTCTCTCTGAAATAAATAAAAATATTTTTTAAAAAGAGAGAATAAATCTCATTAAAAATAAAGAAATAAAAATCAATGGAAAAATATCCTCAGGTGAGGATTTTAAAAAAGAAGAAAATTGGGGAAAACTGAATATCAACTATATTATATTGAGAAATTATTAATTTTTAGGTACGATAGTGGTAATAAAATCCCTTATCTTTTAGAGATACATACTAAACCACAGATGAATTGGAATCATACCTAGTTTGGCTTCAAAATAATCTCAGGGGAGAGCAATTGAGGGAATAAATAAATCAAGATTGGCCATGAATTGATAATTACTGAAGCTGACTGATGAGTGCCTGGAAATCCATGATATTATTTTTTCTATTTTTGTGTATGCTTGAAATGTTATATAATATAAAAAATAACTGCAAGTGATTAAGATACTAAATATATAAAAACTACAAGTTCACAATAATAATTTGAAGAGAGAGCATCCCTGGCTGGGTAGCTCAGTTGATTAGAGTATTGCCAAGGTTGCGGACTCAATCTCTGGCCAGGGCACATATAAGAAGCAACCAATAAGTGCATAAATAACTGAAACAGCAAATTGATGTCTCTCTCTCTCTCTCTGAAATCAATTTAAAAAGAGAGAGAGAGCAGCCTGGCCGGCATGGCTCAGTGGTTGAATGTCAACCTGTGAACCAGGAGGACACAGTTTGATTCCTGGTCAGGGCACATGCCCGGGTTGCAGGCTTGATCCCCAGGTGGGGGCATGAAAGAGATAAATAAGGAAAGAGATTTAAGCATTTACCTTAACATTCTGATATGAACTTTAATTCAGGGTAACCAAATGGTCCTAGAGGATGTGAAAAAGTTTTTCCGTACAGAATTAGAACTAATAAAGAGAGAAATAATGGTCTTTTTAAAATCATAATTTTTTTTTTCAAATATATTTTATTGATTTTTTACAGAGAGGAAGGGAGAGAGATAGAGAGTTAGAAACATCGATGAGAGAGAAACATCGATCAGCTGCCTCCTGCACATCTCCCACTGGGGATATGCCCGCAACCCAGGTACATGCCCTTGACCGGAATCGGACCTGGGACCTTTCAGTCCGCAGGCCGACGCTCTATCCACTGAGCCAAACCGGTTTCGGCTAAAATCATAATTTTATAATCCCTGGTGAAATAACCAATTCATAAAATGGTCATTAAGGGATAGTAAAATGATTTGGTGAAAAATTAACAGGGAACCTTATGATGCAGGATCAGGCTGTCACCACCTGAAAATGGAAGGAGACTGGGACCTGAAATGCACAGTGGAGGAGAGCTGTCCAGCCAGAATACCTGTTCTCCTGTGTAAGTTAAAAATAAATCTTTATTGTGTTAAATCACTGAAATATGGAGCAATTCATTATAAAAGTTAGCTCATTATAAAGTTATACCATTTGTATATATTAAAACACATAAGTTTTCTATATAATAAAAGCCTAATATGCAAATCAACCGAACGGCGGAACGACCAGTCACTGATGCGCACTGACCACCAGGGGGCAGATGCTCAACACAGGAGCTACCCCCAGCCCGTAGGCCCCAGGCCAGCCAAGGCGGATGCCAGCGGGGGATTCCCCTGATCTCCCCACCAGGCACCTCGCAGAGGGAGTGAGCGGCGGCGGTGGTGGGGGCGGGGCCAGTGAGTGGGTGGGCACCGGGCCGGCCAAGGCAGGTGCCAGTGGGGGCCCCTCAATCGCCACACCAGTTGCCCCACAGATCGGCCCTGATCGCCGGCCAGGCCTAAGAACCCTATCTGTGTACAAATTTCGTGCACCGGGCTTCTAGTATGTATATATTTAAAGTCACATACACGCACAAAGACATAGTGAACACACTGGAGTGTATGCCTGGGTCAGGGGGAAGAATGAGAATAAGGATCAAGGATCAAAAGCAAATAAAACAACAGACCTAGTATAAACTGATGATGAGAGTTTAACTATTAAAGAATAACAAATAAGGAAAAAATTACCCTGGCCAGGTAGCTCAGTCGGTTAGAGTGTCATCCCAATAAGCCAAGGTTGCAGGTTCAATCCCTGGTCAAGGTGCATATAAAAATCACCAATGAATGCATAAGTAAGTGGAACAAACTGGTGTTTGTTTTTTCAAATATTGTTTTTCTTTATATGTATATATATATTGTCATTGATTTCAGAGAGGAGGAGAGAGAGATTGAAACATTAATGATGAGAATCATTGATCAGCTGCCTCCTGCACACCTCCTACTGGGGATCGAGCCCGAAACCCAGGCATGTGCCCTTGACCGGAATTGAACCTGGGACCCTTCAGTACCTAGGCCAACGCTCTATCCACTGAGCCAAACCAGCCAGGGCCAAACTGATGTTTCTCCCTTTATCTAAAATCAATCTTTTTTTTTTTTTTAAGAAAATCTACCCTTTCCAGAGAGAGCCTTGGCTAGTTTGATGGTAATTATCTTCTGCCTTGAGGAGTACAGAATGTTTCTGGAGAGGAGGCAATGTTGAAGACAGAGTTATCCAGCAGAATTTCAGGCCTGAAAAGTTCCCTAAACTGAGACCTTCATTCTCACCTCTTCCTGGTAGTGATGATTCAGGAGGCACTTGCTATTCTCCAGACATGGAGCCTGGACCTGTCTCCCTTGGCACCAGCCTAAGAGAGGCTGGACAATGCATAGAGGCTCATTCTGGCCCTGGGTGCATCCTTTTGCCCACCTTCCATCTCTGCCTGTGGTTGATGTTCATGTCGTAATTCCCAGAACCTGTTAGTATCTTAGCTTATATGGCAAAAGGGACTTTGAAGATATGGTTACAGATCTGGAGGTGGGGAGATGATTCTGGATTGTCTCAGTGGACCCAATATAATTACAAAGACATGTAATCAGAATGTAATTCTCATAAGAGGAAACAGGAGAATTAGAGAAGGATGGAAGCAGAGGTCCGAGGAGTGAAGATGCTATGCTGTTGGCTTGATGATGGAGGAAGGGGCCATGAACCAAGGAATGCAAGCAGCCTCTAGAACAGCCGTGGGCAAACTATGGCCCACGGGCCGGATCCAGCCTGTTTGAAATGAATAAAACTAAAAAAAAAAGACCGTACCCTTTTATGTAATGATGTTTACTTTGAATTTATATTAGTTCACACAAACACTCCATCCATGCTTTTGTTCCGGCCCTCCGGTCCAGTGTAAGAACCCATTGTGGCCCTCAAGTCAAAAAGTTTGCCCACCCCTGCTCTAGAACCTGGAAAAGGCCAAGAAGCGGATTCTCCCCTAGAGACTCCAGAAGGTATGCAAGCTGGGCAACATTTTGACTTTTAATTTAGCCCAATGAAACGGATTTCAGAGCTGTGGCCTCCAGAACTGTAAGCTAATGCATTTGTGTTATTTTAAGCAATTAAGTTTATGGTAATTCATTACAGCAGCAATAGGAAACTAGTATGCTGGCCCTGCCGCTGGGCAGCACCAATCTGTTCGCCTAGAAAAGTAAGGTTTGTGAGAGTGGAAAGTGGAGAGGTAGATTTCCTAGAAGCCCCTGCAATCAAACTGAACTAGGTTCATATTACCATTTATTTATTACTTATATTACTACCTGAGCAAATGTCTAAGCAATAATACATTGTTAATAATGCATTGTTTATAGGGTTGCTAAGAATTAAATAATGTTTTAAATTACCTATTACCTAATTACCCACTTAAAAAAGTCACATCTGCCTTGTGGGTTTATACACATTCATTCCTCCATTCAGTCAACAGGTGTCACTGAACACCCAGGTGTGCCTGGCACCACGCACAGTGAGCTAGTGTCTACAACAAGCCCCAAGCGTTTCTCACCTAAGGTGCCACCGGGCTTCCAGTCAGTCCAGTGCTCAACCTCACTGCCCCCATCCTAAATGCAGGCCCTTACCCGTGTCCACTCACATGGTCTCATGTCTTCATGATGTACCCACCCCAGTCAGCACCACCCTTATCCTCTCAGGTACTATTTCTGCAGTTGCCAAGAGCAAGGGCATCTCTGCCTTTATCATGAGCCCTGACAAAAGCCTCGGGCCCACTTGGAGGACAATATGCTCCCTCTGATCATACTTGTAGCACTCCACTTCCATCTCATTCTCTCTTACCTCTCCCCCTTTCCCTCCCTTCTCTTTCTCCTAGCTAGCTAGGAAGGTCTAAGTTAACAGGAGAGCTAAGTCTCAAGCAGCAGGTCCAAAGGCTGGTAGGAGGGAACAAGGATGTGTGTTTCCTGGGTTCCTGAACTTCTCTGTTAGTGAAATAGGGTATAAGATATTAAGATAGGATGCCCAGACCTACCTGGAGTGCCCAGGCATCCCAACTCACCGAACCTCTCCAGCTCCTCAATACCCTCACATGCCTATCCAGTTGAGTCCCTGCAATCAAACTGAACTAGGTTCATATTACCATTCATTTATTACTTATATTACTACCTGAGCAAATGTCTAAGCAACAATACATTGATAATAATGCATTGCTTATAGGATTGCTAAGAATTAAATGTTTTAAATTACCTAATTACCCACTTAAAAAAAAAGTCGCATTTCCTTGTAATACCCTGACATATGGAGCCCCCAACTCCGTAGGACCCATCTGGATTTCCTAATCTCAAACCTCTCCACCCCAGACCCCACTTCTAACCTCCGCCGAGTGGAGTTTTGACCCCATGATTTTCGGCCCTACTCACCCGCCCTTCCCAGAAAAATGGTCCAGGATTGATTTTCCTTATATCTGCAGTCCAGATTCGTGTACCTTTTACCCAATCCAGGTCCGAGGTTCTCTTTCCTCAGAGCCTATAGCCCTTTTCTAAACACGGAGCTGCCTCTTTACAGTAGGATGAGTTCCCAAATATTAAAATAGGGGAAAATTGCCCTAGCCGGTTTGGTTCAGTGGATAGAGCATCAGCCTGCGGACTGAAGGGTCCCAGGTTCGATTCTGCTCAAGGGCACATGCCCCGGGTTGTGGGCTCCATCCCCAGTGGGGGTCGTGCGGGAGGCAGCCGATCAATGGTTCTCTCTCATCATCGATGTTTCTATCTCTCTCTCTCCCTCTCCCTTCCTCTCTGAAACCAATAAAGAAATATATTTTAAAAATAACATAAATAAAATAGGGAAAAATTGCTTTCAGTCCCTTTAGGCTTGGGTGTATTAACTGGGTGAGGTGGAGGAACAGTCTAACCAAGTGATAGAACTGTGGGCAGGCAAGCAGGCGGGAGACACCTGGGTTCTCTAACCTGGGCATTGCCATGGATGACACTGGGCACGTCTCTGACTCTCTAGGCCCGTCTCTCCAATCTGTCTGTGCACTGAAGGGGCTGGTCTTCTGTAAGGCTGTGTTTGAATTTGGAGGTTCCCCCCAGCCACTCATGGCAATGGTGCATAATGACCACAAGATGGCAGGCAACTTCTTCAGCTCAGAAGTTTGTAGACTAAACAAATAAGCAAGCTTCAAAAAGGAATACAAAGCAGTTCCCCAAGGGCACACTACAAAATGGCAACAGAGTAGGAATTAGAAAAGGGTATTTGAATTTCCAGCTCCCGTTGTGGGGGTAGGGGGTCAGGAGCCCCAAGACCAGGAGCGGTGGTAAGGGGAGGGCTGATGGGCAGCAGAGGAGAGGCCAAGAATACATTTTAGTGATATCAATCACATTGAGGGGATGGGAGGAGGAGAGAGGGTCTTTAGGGGACAGCCATGATCTAAATGTATTGTCCCACAATGATTGGGGTGAGGGTGCAGAATAAGAATTGAGGAGTTTAGGGGAAGTGGAGATGATCAACCTGGCTTCCTTCCCTTCTCCAGCATAGAATGAAAAGTAGAGAAATTGCAGCAGTTATTCTAGGATTTGGGGATGACTCCTACAACTCAGGAGGGTACAGCAAATAGGCAAAGATCACCTGATATCCTTTTCGCCTTCCAATAATCTAGTTTCAGGGCCCAGGAAAGATAGGGACCGACTTATGGGCAGTTACCTGGGGTTCAAAGGGTTAATTTCCAAGAATTCATTCTTTGACATCAACCCTTGTCTCCTTGTCCCCTCCCTGAGCCTCAGGTTGGCAGCTTCCCTGAATTCTTTCTTTGGTGCAATTCTTTAGGGCCCTGGGACCCAGGCCCAGAGCCAGTCCCCTGCTCCCTCCTCAGGTCCTAGGAGTCTAGGGCTTGCTCTAAGGGAGGAAGGAAAGTGGCCTTTCCCTCAATCTCTCCCTCCTCCTCGGGATGTGGGCCCTAGGACTAAAGAGCCTCTGTCTTTCCCTGCCACACCACACCCCCCATTGTAACTCAAACAAGGGGATTCCTGTGTCCCAGTCTCTGGGCAGGTCCTTTTGATCAAATGGTGGAGGGTCGGGGCAAGGTGGGGGAGGGGGAATCACGGGGTAGAAAGGAAGACACCTCCTCCCTTTGGAGATCTGGTCCGCCTCCAGAGTTCTGAGACCTCAGGCTTGTCCTCCCTGAGCAGCGGGGACTCATCTGCATATAAAAGGCCTGGGGCCCGAAGTGGGAGGGAAACTGAGAAGGTGTGGAGACACAAAGGCTGAACCTCCTGGCAGGCAGGTTTGGAGCCAGAGTACAAGAATGGGGACAACCCGGGGACAGGGTAAGACACGAACGGACTGTGGCCGGGCAGGCCAAGACTTTGAGAGCAGGAGGTGGAGGCCCTTGCCAGTTTCCCTCCCTAAAAGCACAGATATAGGAGTGCCGGCACCAGGCAGGGATGTGGTTACAGAGGAAGCGAGATCCCCTAGGATGAAATGAGAATAACCCTGTCTAAAAAGTATGAACCTTTCTGAAAAGAAGCGTAAATATCTGACAGTGAGAAAGTTTCTTGCCAGGAGGGGTGGTATGTTCCCCCTCACGAGAAGTAATGGTTTGGAGAATAAATGGCATGGTCTCCCTTAGCAGCAGGGGTTCAGATACCGCTATACGGACCTATTACCACCAAAATGACTGGTTCAGTGGAAAGGCTAATCCATCCTGGCAGGCAATGACATCACTCACCAAACAGGAAACCGTGGTTCTACCAACCCCAAAGGTTACTAGGAAGGCTAATCCTGAGTGACCATGTCCCTCCACAGCCATCCATCTTGGCCAAGGTTTGGGGGAGCAGGAGGGGGGAAGACAGCCAAGGCTCTTAGACATTGAGTGAAGCCATTATTCTCTTCATGAGTGACCTCCTAAGGGCCCTAAATCCTTCAAATCCTTACGTAGTTATGGAGGAAAAGGAAAGAGAGACCATCACACCCTCAAGAGCAGGGGTGGGGAAACTTCTGCCAAAGGCCATTTGGATATTTATAACATTGTTCACGGGCCATACAAAATTATCAACTTAAATATTAGCCTGCTATACTTGGTCAAACATTTAGGTAACTCATCCCTAATGCCTTGGCAGGGCCAAACCAAATGATTTTTTTATGTGGACCATAGGCTGAACGTTTCCCACCCCTGCTCTAGAGTTAATATATCTATGGGGGGGGAAAAAAAAAAATATATATATATATATATATATATATATATATATATATCCAATAGTTGAGGGATAGAGGCACAGCTTCGCCAAGGACCAAAGAGATAGATGGTGAGGCCAGATTTCCATGGTAACTGATTTCAATGCAGCCTCTTCCTAGTCCCAAATTGAGAGAGAGAGTAAATTTCAAGGGAGATGAGGGCCTAGTGAAGAAAGAGCCACAGCAGAACAAAAGGGTGGAAATGTTGTTACAGGAAGGTCACATCATCCTGGCACTGCCCCCAGTACCAGTGGACCTCAAAGCCCAGCTCGGCATTTTCATCCTCTGGTGGCTCAGGAGGTCCACCTTGGAGCCCCGCCTCTGGGGGCTTCCACACAGCCCTCAAGCTCCCTAGCTTGGTGGCTGTCAGGTCCAACTCAGTCCTGGCCCTCTCCCCACCAGGTATAACCTTTGCCCAGTCCATCTCAGGATGGGGAGCCCTAAGGTTGCCCGGTTCATCCAGCTCAGGGGGTGCCACGGTGTCCAGGAAGCTGCCAATGGAGACACTGTCCAGCTGGTCAGTGGAGCCGACGTCTGGCAGGCTGTCCCAGCTGCCTCTCCTTGAGTGGCCTGGGCTCCCACCTGTCAGGCTATATTGACTGCTGGTGAGGCTGCTGCAGTGGCTGGTCAATGTTCCCCGTTCTTCCAACAGCCAGCGGAGTGCCTCAATGCCCTCATTCAAAGTCAGCAGCTGCTGTAGGATCTTCACGTCAATGGCTCGCAGGTAAGCCTGGGGGAGTGGGAGAAGGAATCAGTTCCCGTTCTGGGCCATGCATTTCCCAAATGTTTCCAGAGACCCCTACCTTGTGATCCAGCCAACTGTGTTTCACTGTCAAGAAGCAGGGAGCCCTGGCTGGTGTGGCTCAGTTGGTTGGACATTGTCCCGTGCACCAAAGGGTTGCCAGGTTTGATTCTATCAGGGCACATGCCCTGGGTGGAGGCTTGATCCCCACTGGGAGGCTTGCTGGAGGCAGCTGATCAATCGATGTTTCACTCTCATATCAATGTGTCTCTCTCTTCCTCTCTCTCTAAAAATCAGTAAAAAAAAAAAAAAGTTTTTTTTTTTTTTTTAAAAAAAAGGCATGGAAACAGAAGGTTTGGAGTGTGGGCTTAGAAGCAGACAGATCACTGTTTTAAAACCTCACCTCTACCACTGATTGTCAACACCACTATAGCCAACTTTCGTATCTTCTTTGAGCTCGGTTTCCTGGTTTGTAAAATAGCGTTAAATCACTCACCTCACAGGGTGGCTGTGAGAATTTTGAGATGCTGTCTATTAAGTACTCAGCATGGTGCCTGCCACAGAGTAAGGTCTCAGTAAATGTTAAATATTAAAATCTGATCCTACTGAGCTTTGAACTTCATAGATAGGTATTACTACTAACTCCTGAAACAACCGGTCCAGAGTCACCAGTAAACTTAGAAACAGCCAACGAATAGTCTGATAGGAGGCCAGCTGTTAATTGGGAGGTAGACTGGACCAAAAGAAGACAGGAGCTGAGGGGTAAAGAGGGGGAGCCACCCTGGTCCCCCAGTCACTTCAGGGTGCCGGTGGTAGCAATTATTAAGGGAGGGGAAAGTTGGCTAGAGCTTCGTAGGGTCAGAATCCCTCTGACTAGGGATTCAGTGCTGTCCTCCACCACACACTAGTCTCCCTGCTTGTACTGGGAGTAAGTCTGACTGACTGGGTAATCTCTAGGGTCCCTTTCAACTCAGAGGCACTGAATCATCTTTCCCAAACACAAGTTTGAACCTGTCCCTCCCTTGCTCAAGAGCCTTTATGGGCTTTGCACTGCTCTTAGAGAATAAAATGTAAACAGTTTAGCAGCTGGCATTCAAAGGCTTTCATAATATGGCTCTTGCCCATCTCCCTAGCTTCACTTCTAGCATACCTCCCTGGGAACCCCGGTTCTGCCACCCGACTTAAAAGCTCCTTTTATTTTTTTATTTTCATTTTTTTATAAATATATTTTATTGATTTTTACAGAGAGGAAAGGAGAGGGATAGAGAGTCAGAAACATCGATGAGAGAGAAACATCGATCAGCTGCCTCCTGCACACTCCTCAATGGGGATGTGCCTGCAACCCAGGTACATGCCCTTGACCGGAATCGAACCTGGGACCCTTCAGTCCGCAGGCCAACGCTCTATCCACTGAGCCAAACCGGTTAGGGCAAAAGCTCCTTTTATTTAGTGTCATTTTTAGTCAAAGTAATAGATAGTGAAAGATTAAAGAGGGGGAAAAAAAAAAGATTAAAGAGGCAAAAAGTTCTGCAAGATTTATTATGAAAAGTAACAGTTTCCCATCATTGTCCTAAATCCCACACTCCAGAGACAACTATTAATTTTTTTTAGCTGTTTATTTTGGTACTTACCTTCTAATTTCCAAATAACATGCTATTTACTAATTTTTAAATCTTAGCTATTTTCTACTGACTTCTCACACGATAGGTTAAGAATTTAACTCTTCCAGCCGAAACCGGTTTGGCTCAGTGGATAGAGCGTCAGCCTGCGGACTGAGAGGTCCCGGGTTCGATTCCGGTCAAGGGCATGTACCTGGCTTGCGGGCACATCCCCGGTGGGGGATGTGCAAGAGGCAGCTGATAGATGTTTCTCTCTCATCGATGTTTCTACCTCTCTCTATCTCTCTCCCTTCCTCTCTGTGAAAAATCAATAAAATATATTTGAAAAAAAAAAAAAAAGAATTTAACTCTTTCAATTTACTCCCCAATTCCTCTGCCATACAGGCACCTTTCCCATCTCCCCATATTCCCATTATATACAATAAAATTAATTATTCAGTGTTTATCTTATTAAAACTCAATCACAGCTAAGCCATGTGGTTTACTATATTGACCTTACATTTCTTACAACTTTGTTTTTCTTAGAATAATAATACGTTGCCCAGCCAGCGTGGCTCAGTGGTTGAGCGTCTACCCATGAACCAGGAGGTCATGTTTCAATTCCCTGACAGGACAATTGAATATGTTATTATTAATGTTATAATATGTTATATTAGTATTATTCATGTTATAATATTACTACTACTACTGTTTTGCTTAGTTTGCTATATAGTTGTCAGTAAGTCATCACCAAATTCTCTCCCAATTGTCTTAATTTCTCAAGGCTTTTAAACATATCATATACTAGTATTGTATCTATTCCATCTTAGAGGCAATAGATATATTGTACCTATTTCCATTTAGAGCCTTGAAAATTAGTGGAACTTAGCCAGACAAAGCAGTGTCTCCTCCAAGTCAAGTATCCTTGCCAGCCCTAGCCAGTTTGGCTCAGTGGGGAGAGCGCCAGCCTGCAGACTGAATGGTCCCAGGTTTGATTCCGGTCAAGCTCATATGTCCAGGTTGTGGGCTCAATCCCTGGTGTGGGGCATGCAAGAGGCAGCTGATCAATGATTCTCTCTCATCATTGATGCATCTATCTCTCTCCCTCCCTCTCTGAAATCAATAAAAAGCAAGGCTTTTTTTGCCAGAAAAATAATACTCATTTCACACCATCTCTTTGGAAATAGAAGGGGGATAAACAGCTCGGGAGAGATGCAGCCTCAGAGGCCACTCCAACCCAATTCTCTTCCCACAGGGATTCAGGTTCCCCACTCCTCCCCTTAACACATACACATCAGACTCCCCTGAGGCTACAGTATGGCTCCCTTACCATTCAAGTGAAATCAGGCCCTAGGATAAAATCCCAGTCCCAAATCCCTGGTCATGGATTGAGATTCTCAGACTATTATTACTAGGAAGGCTCTTAGAGATCATCTGGTCTCACAGTCACTTGCCTTCGCCAACTTCGGGAAGAGGCAGAAAAACTAAACCCAAGAGAGAGGCCCTGCTCAGGATCTCAAGACGATTCAGCAGAGCTACGACTTGAACCTATGCCTCCCCACTTCTTGCCTAAAGCTTTTTTAAAAAAATATTTTTTTATTGATTTCAGAGAGGAAGGGAGAGGGAGATAGAAACATCAATGACAAGAGAGAATCATTGATCTGCTGCCTTCTGCACGCCCCAGACTGATGGTAGAGCCCACAATCCTGGGCATGTGCTCTGGCCAGGAATTGAACCATGACCCCCTGGTTCATAAGGTGGGTGCTCAACCACTGAGCCACACCAGTGGGCTAAAGCTTTTTGTCAAACTGTTCTGTGGGGTTGTTGTCATAACCACAGTTATTTGGGTGGCAGTATTAAGAGGAAGTTGCCACTGTTTTTCCTTTCCACATGCTGCTGCCAGAGTCTGGCTGGGCAGGAGGGAAAAGGCCTAGAGGCAGGGATGACCTTGGCCTCAAGGGCAAGACTGTCCCCTCCCTGCAGGAGAGCTAGGAGAAAGACTGGTGAAGGACAGTACTTAGAGGGCTGGGACCAGTTCTGTCACAAGTGGCTCCAGGGTGGAACCCCCCTGCCCTGCTCCTTCCTTGTCCTCCCTGGCTGTAACCCAGTGGGCAGGGCAGAGTGTAAAAGAGATTCATGACATCCTGGCCTGAAGAGGGAGGAGGGAATGGAGCAGGGATCCGTGGGGCACATAGGGAGCCTCTCCCTGTTAGGGCCCCCAGAAAGCTCCCTCCCTCCTGCCCTTCATGGGCAGCCTAGGGCCCCAGGCCAGGCTGGGTCAGGCTGGGTCAAGAGTGGAGACCTAATCAGAAGTTAAACGTACCCCTTAAAGTTTACAAACAGGGAATATCCACCAAAGGCAGAAAAGAGTTAGAGCCCGAGAGACGGGGCATGGCTCCTCCCTGTGTGACCTCGGCACCTACAAGCATGTTTCATCTGTGAGACGGGAGAATGACGACTGCTTTCCTCATGTGAACGACATAAATATGTTTAAGGTGTCTGGCACAAAGCAGGTCAATGGTAGATGTAAAGTGTAGGCAGGTCATCTAGGTTCAAAGCTTGGCTCTGCTTTTTAACTTTTCGTATGACCTGGAGCAATCACTTAACCTCTTTGTGCCTCAGTGTCTTCATCTATAAAGTATCACTTACCTAAAAGTGTTGCCATGAGGATTAAGAGACGATCTTGTAAAGTGCGCAGCCTGAAGTCTGGCACGCGCACTTGGTAAAAGTTAGTTTCCAAAGTAGGGCCCTCTAGGTAGGCTCTTTCTAGGCCTTGAGCTAAAGTCTGTACAATGAGGCAAAGCCAGGCCCCTCCCATAGGTGGACACTATTTAGGAGAATTTGGCTCAGCTCCAGCCTTCAAGGCCAAGTGCACACATGGCATTCAAATCCTCCCCCCAGGGAGCCTTCCCTGATTGCTCTGCCCATAAGGCTCTCCTCCCAGCCTCTCAGGCTGTGTGGAAGCCCCCAGGACCTCCTCCCCCTCTCCCTCACAGCTCAGCCTGGCACAGAGCTGGGCACACAGTGGGGCTCCAGGAAGACATTAACTCACATCCTCACTGTGGCCTCCTGGTTCTGGGCCAGAGAGCAGCTGGCAATTCGTCAGTTCCCTAGAACTGGCTGTAAAGTGATGGCAGGTGTAAATCACCACCTTCACCGGAATCAGGGCCCCGGGGAGCCTGGTGGGTCCCAACTGCTCTTTTGGCTCTGAATCTAGACCCAGCAGCGACGGGGAAGGGGGAGGGTGCCTGTTTCCTGTTCTCCCCAAGGAGGTACAGATGAGATCCAAATATCCAGTGCACCCTGGGGTTGGTGAGGAGGAGACTGAGTCAGAGGTGACGAAACCAACACTGAGAGTGCTGCTACTCATGTCTGCTAAGGTTGCAGGAAATTTCAAATACAGGGAGATTGGGAGAATGTTAGTGAAAGAAAGGATGTTTTTAGTGGCCCTAGTCCAGGCAGTTTTCACCCAAATCTTTGCTGTGCTGACTCCAGCCGTGAACACTGGGGTCTCAGAAGAACAAACCCTGGACCCAGTTTGCCGGAGGAGAAAAAACTGGTTGCCCTATAATGGCGACTGGGGGCTAGATGGTCCTGTGGGTGAGGAGGTGGGGTGGGAGGTGGGGAGATTTCTGCTGCGCTAGGTTCTCAGCGCTTCCCAGTCTTGCCTCTCCCCTCCCAATTATTTGGCAGGAAAAACTTCCAAGAGCCTGTGCCTCCCTCCCCTAGTCTTCAGGACCCATCTACACTCTCCTCACCCGTGGGGAAGCAATTGATGACCCAGGGTTTAGGGACTGACCTGGGAGCGATCCCGCTGGGTTAGGTGGGGAGTTTAAACGCCCTGGGCTCCAGGCCAACTCCGAGTCGCTCTTTCAGGCCCTCCACCGGGGACTCGGGGACTCGGGGCTCGGGTCCCACCTCCAACCCCCACCTCCGCCCAGCCTGTGGGGCCCCACACTCACCAGCTCCACCTTCAGCGCCTTGATCTTGTCCCCCAGCCCGTGGCCCGAGCTCGGCGCCCCGGGGAGCAGCAGGGTGCCGGCGGGTCCCGGCTCCCGCTCCCCTCGAAGCCCGCGGAGCAGCCCTTCGGGGGTCTTCCTGCCCACCTTGCTCTCCACGTCTCGCAGGTCAGGCGCCTGGGACTCTGCAGTCCCCTCCATACGGGCCTGTAGCCTGAACCGAGCAGAGCGTCGGGACCGCGGGGTCCCACTCCCTTGGGTCAGGTCTCCGCTGCTGGTGCGGAGCGGAACCGGTGGGTCCCTGCCCGCGCCGCGCGGGGGCGGGAGGAGCGCGCCGTAACACTCAGAAAAGCCGCGCAGCCGACCTCTGGCCCTGGAATGCTGGTGTGTGTGTGTGTGTGTGTGTGTGTGTGTGTGTGTGTATGTGCGTGTACACGCGCGCGCGTGTGTGTGTGCGTGTGTGTTCTCGAGTGCTGCGGACTTCTGGCCCTGGAATGCTCGTGTGTGTGTGTGTGTGTGTGTGTGTGTGTGTCGCGGGGGCGGGAGGAGCGCACCGTAATGCTCAGAAAAGCCGCGCAGAGCCGCGTGTGTGCGTGTGTGTGTGTGTGTGTGTGTGTGTGTGCGCGCGCGCGCGCGCGCGCGCTGCGAACACAACCTTTGGCCTTGGAATGCTTAGGGCTGGGCGAGTCTAGATTTGTAACTGAAGGAGCATTGTAAGAACTCAGCGCCTTCTCCCTCCCCCCTCCCCCGCAGGAATCCAGCCAAGTACACAGCAGGCGCCCAATAAATGTTTGCTGAATGAAGGCTAAGCATGCTCAGTCATGGATGTGGGAGTTTAAGGAACAGTGGTAATGTAACCCGACAACCAGTGGGTCCCGGCTGCCTGTCACTATTTGAGCCAATTAAGCAAAGACAGGGTTGAATCATATGAGTGTTTATTCCAATAATGGCGGCAGCATGGGAGAGCAGCAGGTCTTCCACAAAAAGCTGCTCTGCCCCTCCCCACAAGCCAGCCGCTTATGTTGGGAAGAGGGATGAAGATTACATGGGGAAGTAAGAATTACAGGCATGGGAAAGTAGGCAAGGTATCATGGTTATAGGTTACAGGCAATGCGGGCTGGCGGGGGGGTCGCAGAGGGTGGGCACCTCCGGGCGCCTCCAGGACTAGGTTGTTTAATCTTTCCGTAATGATAGGTAGTTCTGGGAAAAGGAGGATAGACTGCATTCCAATGTTGGCTCCCATGTCCCCGGGTGTACAACTCTCAGCCAGCTTAGAATGTGTTTTCTCTAATCAGAACAATCATGGTTAACAGAATGATTAATATTTCTTATCATTATCACTATTTCATTTCTGCCCCTAATAGTTGCAGAGAGTTGCAGTGGGTGAGAGAAGAGCTGGGTCTAAAATAGTGGTTAGAATTTAGCTAGCCACTGACACCGCCTGTGTAGCCACTGCATTTAGACTAAGGGAGTGGAAAGTGAAGTTTGTCTGGCTAATGAGGAGAAAAGTTTCAAGCCGAAGAGGTCCACCTGGGCCAAATCATGCTTGATCTTGTGAACTGATACTTCTTGTGTTTGACCATACATGTGAATTACTGTATCTTTGAATCTTATCAAAATGCAGATTATGATTCTGTAAATCCAGGGCAGGGCCTGAGGTTCTCCAGGGATCACACTTTGAATAACAAGGTTATAGAAGATAATTCTAAGGTGCTTGGATTTTATTCTACAAGCAATGAGGAGCCATGAAAAACTTATGCTTTGGCTTGATTTTTATTTTATTTATTTATTTATTTATTTAATTTATTTTTTATAGCAAAGGTGGAGATTTATTGAAGAACAAGTATGAACTCCCACGTGGGGAAGGGGAAAGGGTCCTTATTTTATTTTTTTTGTTGATTTCAGAGAGGAAGTGAGAGGGAGAGAGAGAGATAGAAACATCAATGATGAGAGAGAATCATTGATCAGCAGCCTCCTACATGTTGCCTACTAGGGATCAAGCCTGAAACCTGGGTATGTGCCAAGCTGGGAACTGAACCGTGACCTCCTGGTTCATAGGTCAATGCTCAACCACTGAGCCACACTGGCTAGACTTGATTTTAGTTTTTAATCCATGTAATTTCAGGCCATGGTTACAGGATAAAAGATAGTTAGTTACACCTGCCCTATCCTTTCCCACCTCTAGTCCCAATCCCAAGAGGCAATCACTTTCAGCTATTTTTTCCTGGCATTTATATTTATAACCCCACAATGGGTTTATAACACTATTTCTTCCTTCCTTCCTCTCTTTCTTTCTTTTTGTTAATCCTCACGCAAGGATATTTTTCCATTGATTTTGAGACAGAGTGGAAGGGAGTAGGAGAGACAGAGAGTGAAACATCCACGTGAGAGAGATACATCAATTGGTTGCTTCCCACACGCACCCCAACCAACCCTGGGGATTGAGCCTGCAACTGAGAGGTACATGCCCTTGACTGGAATTGAACCCAGGACCCTTCAGTTTAAGGGCCAATGCTCTATCCACTGAGCCAGACCAGCTAGGGCTATACCACTATTTCTTTTAAAAAAAATATCTTTATTGATTTCAGAGAGGAAGGGAGAGGGAGAGATAGAAACATCAATGATGATAATCATTGATTGGCTGCCTCCTGCATGGCCCCCACTGGGGCTCGCCGAGCCCACAACCCGGGCATGTTCCCAGACTGGCAATTGAAATGTGACCTCCTAGTTCTGTGGTTGGCAAACCACATGTTCCGCGGCTCGCGAGCCACATGCAGCTCTTTGCCCCCTTCAGTGTGGCCACGAAGTTTCAATCGCACTGTACGTGCGCGCCCGCACGTGGTATTTTGTGGAAGAGCCACACTCAAGGGGCCACAGTTTGCCGACCACTGTCCTAGTTCATAGGTAGACACTCAACCACTGAGCCAGGCCAGCAGGGCTATACCACTAGTTCTTAAATTTAAACATTGTCTACTGACTTCCTATTATGATAAATATGGATTCACCTCACACTTTGTAGTTCCCTTCTTCCATTGGCCCTAAATATTTTTAGCCTTAATCTGAGTTTATATACTGGCTACCTTTGTAATTTTAAGTAACATTTTTCTGTAGTATCTCTTGATTCATGGATAACTGTTAACATTTTGGGGGATATCATCCCACCATTTAGGAAGCAGATGGAATGTGGAGAGTTCAAAAATAACTAACCGGTCTTCTGGCTTCCTCTGGTGGAGAGTTCAAAAATAACTAACTGGTCTTCTGGCTTCCTCTGTCTCCTTTTAATCTACAAACAGTAAATATTCTCTTAAATTGGGTTATGTTGCTTCCCTGCCTAAAATTCTTCCATGGCTATCCACTCACCTAAGATAAGCATCACTGTCACCTGGAAACTTGTTAGAAATGCAGTATTCTGCTCGGCCCTGGCCTGCTGAATCAAAAACTCTAAGAATGCGGATCAACCATTTATGTTTTTACAAGTCCTCCAAGTGATTCTTTTTCTTGTTGTCGTTGATATAAGGGAGAGTAGAGAAAGACAGGAAGAGAGAGAGAAACATAGATTTGTTGTTTCATTGTGGTAAGCGAAGTCCTGTGTATATAAATTATTTCACTTAATCTTCACAACTCTGTAACTATCATTATTGTCAGTACAGTGCAGGGATGAAGAGTGAAGTCTGGCCCTAGCCGGTGTGGCTCAGTGGATAGAGCGTCAGCCTGCAGACTGAAGGGTCCCAGGTTCCAGTCCGGTCAAGGGCATGTACCTTGGTTGCGGGCACATCCCCAGTGGGGGGTGTGCAGGAGGCAGCTGATCGATGTTTCTCTCTCATCGATGTTTCTAACTCTCTATCCCTCTCCCTTCCTCTCTGTAAAAAAAATCAATAAAATATATTTTAAAAAAAACAAAAATAAAGAGTGAAGTCCGGCCCTAGCCGGTTTGGCTCAGTGGATAAAGCAGCAAGCAGGGTCCGGGTTCCACTCAGGGCACAAGGGCTGCTATCTCTGTTCCAGGCTCCGCCCTGATCCCCGGCTCGTGCAGGAGGCAACCAATCGATGTGGTTCTCTCACATCCACGTTCTGTCTTTTCCACTCTCTCTAAAAATCAATGGGAACATATCTTCGGGTGAGGATTAAAAAAAAAAAAAAAAAAAAGAGTGAAATCTGGAGCCAGGCAGTTAGGATTGGAGTCCTAGCTCTCCCAACTGGGTGACGCCGGGCCTCACTCTCTCCCGCGGTAAGACTGGGGTAGGAGCAGCGCCTCCCCGAGAATCCTACCCAGGCGTCCCCGCTGGAGCTGCTGGGGAGCTCAGTGAGTTGTGCCGAGTGATCCGCACAGTGACCGGCACAGAGTAAGCACCAAGCAAGCGCATTCCCACTCCCCACAGGGACCCTCGACCCAGGCGGGAAGGGGCCTGCCCAAGGTCTGGGTGATGACGGAGCCAGGTATCAGGTATCGGGTATTTAATTCCCTTTATTCTTCCGAGGCCGGCATGCCGCAGACCCGGTGCAGCCCGCCCCGGCTCCGGGGACGGTGGCCGGTCCCCGCCCCGGGGGTGCCGTGAGGTCCAGTCCAGGCCCGCGGTGCCCGCCCCGGGGGTGCCGTGAGGTCCAGTCCAGGCCCGCGGTGCCGGCCCCGGGGGTGCCGTGAGGTCCGGTCCAGGCCCGCGGTGCCCGCCCCGGGGGTGCCGTGAGGTCCGGTCCAGGCTCGCGGTGCCCGCCCCGGGGGTGCCGTGAGGTCCGGTCCAGGCCCGCGGTGCCCGACCCGGGGGTGCCGTGAGGTCCGGCCCAGGCTCCAGCGCGCCCACTGGATGGGCGGTGCCGGAGGCGGGGACGCAGCGCCCCCAGCACCCACCCCGCCGGCCGCGGAGCTGCGGGGGGACTCCCGGCCTCGCGGGCTACACCCCGCCCGCCGCGGCCGCCCGAAGCGCCGCCCGCCGCCCTCTCACCCCGCAGCGGCGGCGGCGGCGGAAGCGGGGAGGCGGGCCGGGCGGCCGGGGCGGGGCCGCGAGCGGCATGGAGGAGGCGGAGGCCGCGGCGGGCCGGGCGGAGCGGTGCCGGCCCGAGAGGGCCCCGAGCGGGGCCCAGGGCCCCTGAACCGTGAGTGCCCCCGGGCGGGGAGCGCGGCCGGGCGGGGCTCCCGAGGCCTCAGGCGGCCCCGGCCCCGCGAGGAGCAGAGCGGGACCGGAGAGGAGGCGGCGAGGGTGGCAGGGGGTGGAGGACGGGCCGGGGAAGCCGCCGCCCTCGCCCCCCAGGACGGGGAAGGCCCGGGGCTTGGTCCTGGTGGCGGCCGATGAGCCCTGAAAGCCGATTGTTCGCCCTGTTCCTCCGGGTCCCTGGGCAGCCCCCCGTCCCCCGTCCCCGGGGAGTCTCCAGGTGACCTGACCCCGCGGAAGGGTTTTTCCCGGAAAAGTTGAGCCACTTTCCCGGGTCGCACGGTATGGGTGCCGGCGGGGCAGAGCTCCTGGGAGGCCCTCCCCCACCCCCCGAGGCCTCGGACTCCGGGAAGAGCCCCTTCCTCCCGGTGATCCGCCGGCCGGTCCCCCCGGTTTGCCAAGGCATGGGCTCGGGACGGCGCTGACCTCCTCCCCGGCATGGACGACTGGAAGCCCAGCCCCCTCGCCAAGCCCTTTGGGGCGCGCAAGAAGAGGAGCTGGTATCTCACCTGGAAGTATAAGCTGACCAACCAGCGGGCCCTGCGGAGGTGCTGTCAGGTATAGAGACGTCCCAGACCTCACGGGGCTCCTCCCCGCCTTCCCCAGCCTGGGCTGTGAGCACTGGAGCCCTTCTTGGCCGCCCTCACCCTAGGGGGCGGGGGGGGGGGGCAGGTTCCTCGTGGGGAAACCTCTCTGTGCCATGTCCCTGTAGGTACTGGTGTGGGCCCAGAACAGCCTCTAGGCTTCCGACAGAAGCGGGAAGTCTGATGAAAGGCTTTGCCCAGGAGCCCACACCGGTCAGGCCCTAAGGGCTAGGACCCAGGTCTTCGGATGCCCAGCTGGTTCCCTGGGACTGGCTCCATCTCTCGGAACTAATTGTGGAGGGAACCGAGGAAATGAAAGCCTCACATTGAAAACTACAGGAGCTCTGGGTAGGGAAGAAGGGAAGGTCCGGGGTGTCCCTGAGGAAGGTGGTCATGGCACTGGACCCTGCTTGGAAGAGTAGAGTTGACCCTGGGCCAACAAGAGGAGAGAAAGACCCCAGGTTCTCCCTGTGCCATCCCTGCCGCCAGGGCCCTCCTTTCAGGAAGACCCTCAGAGATCTGCAGGGAGGCCCTAGCTGGTTTGGCTCAGTGGATAGAGCATCGGCCTGCGGACTGAAGGGCCTCAGGTTCGATTCTGGGCAAGGGCACATGCCCAGGTTGCGGGCTTGATCCCCTGTAGGGGACGTGCAGGAGGCAGCCAATCAATGATTCTCTCTCATCATTGATGTTTCTATCGCTCATTCCCTCTCCCTTCCTCTCTGAAATCAATAAAGATATATATTTTTTAAAAATAATAATTTATTTATTTTTTTAAAAAAAGATCTGCAGGGAGTAGATCTTTAGTTATCCCCACTTCTCCCCTCAGACAGGGGCTGTGCTTTTCCTACTGGTGACTGTCATTGTCAACATCAAGTTGATCCTGGACACACGACGAGCAATCAGTGAGGCCAATGAAGACCCGGAGCCGGAGCAAGACTATGGTGGGGCGGGGCTGAGGGTGGGATTGGTGTGTGTGTCAGGCGGGGTTCCCTGGGATCTCACGGCTGAAACAGCAGGCAGATCCCAGAGGATGAGACTCCCTCCATGACCTGTGGTGTCCACACAGATGAGGCCCTGGGCCGATTGGAGCCCCCACGGCGCAGAGGCAGCGGACCCCGAAGGGTCCTGGATGTGGAGGTCTATTCAAGCCGCAGCAAAGTATATGTGGCCGTGGATGGCACTACGGTGAGTGGGCTGGTGTCTGGTGTACACTCCTTTCTATTCAGGGTGTGGTCCACTGGCCCTGGGACCCACTGCCCGAGTAGGAACCGTACCTCTGCCAGTTTCTACGTGGGTGGCTTTGGAGGCCTCAGTTCCTCATCTGTAACCTGGGACTAATCATGATTTCTACTTGTGAGAATTAAATGAAAAGTACATGAAGTGTGTTACATGTAGTGGGGTTTTATCAGGAGTCATTATTAGTATTAGTAGGTAGTTAGTTCATTGTTACTTATGTCATAACTACTTCCTGGTCCCTTCATTAGCCTTAGCCTTGTCCCAGGCACTGGGACCGGAAAGTCATCAGATCTGGCCCTACTCAGAGGGATTAATCGAATAGAGCGTGATGTCTCCAGCATGAGGCAGAGACAGTCACGTGCTCTACGAGCCGTGAAAGCTGTGGAGGGGAAGGTTGTAGAGAGAGGTGAGCTCTTTTGGTGCGGTGCTGTGAGGGCTTCCTGGAAGAGGTGGCCTTCAAGCTGGGTTGGAAGAGAATTGTGTCAGAGGCGTAGATAGGCAGGAAGAGAGGTTTCATTTCATGCAGTTGTTGTTTTTCTTAAGCGCCAATAAGACAGAGAGACCTGGAATGCCAGAGTGAAGAGTTGGACTTTGTCTCTGCCACCTTGTAGGTACTGGAGGATGAGGCCCGGGAGCAGGGCCGGGGTATCCACGTCATCGTCCTCAACCAGGCCACGGTGAGGTTCTAAGGGTAGGGGACCTGGAGGGCCAAAGCTGAGCCCTCCCTGCTGGCGACACATACTCAGTGGTATGTGCTTTGCCAGGGCCATGTGATGGCAAAGCGTGTGTTTGACACGTACTCACCTCATGAGGATGAGGCCATGGTTCTGTTCCTCAACATGGTGGCACCCGGCAGAGTGCTCATCTGCACCGTCAAGGTCAGTGACTCCCGTGGCCCCCTCCCCTAAGACCCAGCTCCAACCCTGCCCACGGCGCTGTGTTCTATGCCCCTTACATGGCACACCGAGAAGAGACTCTGGAGGAAGGTAACGCAGGTCCCGGTACTGGCCTTGTTATTTTTACTAATTGAGCATGTAGTTACTGAGCACATACCGTGTGCCAGGCACTGCTGTGGGTATGGGGCTACAATGGGAAGCAAGAAGAGTCCCTGCCCTTAAGGAGTTTGCTCCAGCAGAGCAAGATTTTTTTAAAAAAGCAGCCAAATAAATGTTTAATGTCAGGAAATGATAACTTGTATGAGGAAGAAAATGAAGAAAGGGAGACAGAGTGATGGGGGGTGTATTTTAGAAAGGGAAGGCCTCTGTAAGGAAATGGCATGTGAGCAGAATGCTGGAGGAAGTGTGGAGCGAGCCATGTAAATATCTGGAGGAGGAGCATTCTGAATAGAAAGAAGGGTACGGGTAAAGGCCCTGAAGTGGGAAGGTACTTGGCATACTTGAAGAATGGCAAGGATGCCAGGGGAGCTAGAGCAGAATAAGGGAGGAGAAAAGAGTGGGGAAGAGGGCAGAGAACGAGCAGGGGACAGAGGTGCATACTGTGTGGGATTATGGTAAGGATTTATTAGCCCGGTGACTTCGGATGATTCTCAGCTTTCTCCCTAAGCCTTCAGTTTTCTTACCTGTGGAATGATAGTATTCCCAGAGGGTGGCCGTGATAATTTAACAAGCTAATTTGAGGAGAAGATCTGACATGGTGCTTGACACTTAGTTGGTGCTCCATGAGGCCAGGTCTCCTGGAACTGTGCTGTTCAGGCTGACCGCCTTCTCTGGTCTCCCAGGACGAGGGCTCCTTCCATCTCAAGGACACAGCCAAGGCTCTACTGAGGAGCTTAGGCAGCCAGGCCGGCCCTGCTCTGGGCTGGAGGGACACCTGGGCCTTCGTGGGACGAAAAGGAGGTGCCGGCACCATAGTCCACCCACCCTGTAGTATTAAGGGCCTAGGGGAGCAGAACCCCCGATGGGATGGGGAGGGAAGCAAGTAGGTGCCAGTGGTGGTGAGTTGGATGAAAGTGGGCAGGGAGATGGGAAGAAGCTCCAAAACTGGAGTCTGGGGCCCCCATTATTCCTCGTTCCTGCCCCTTGCCAGGTCCTGTCCTCGGGGAGAAGCATTCTAAGTCACCTGCCCTCTCCTCCTGGGGGGACCCAGTCCTGCTGAAGACAGATGTGCCGCTGAGCTCAGCTGAAGGTGGGATTAGTGGGGGCTGGGCTCTGGGCTCCTCTTCATGGGGCTTTATTCTCTTGACGGGGTGCCTGGAACTCTTCAGACTGCACTGGCCTCATGCCCCCATCCTGTTGACCCCATCTCTCCCTCAGAGGCAGAGTGCCACTGGGCAGACACAGAGCTGAACCGCCGCCGCCGGCGCTTCTGCAGCAAAGTTGAGGGCTATGGGAGTGTGTGCAGCTGCAAGGACCCCACACCCATCGAGTTCAGCCCTGACCCAGTGAGTGGGGCCTTAGGCAGTGAGGCTTGGACTCCTTCCCAGCTTGGCAAGGGGCCCTAGGACAGATCCAGGTTGGGCTTTCTCTACCTCAGCCTGGGAGGGAACCAGGGGCTGAGGATTTACACTGAGCTCTGAAAGATGGGGCATCCTGGGGAGGGAGGGCAGGCCATGTGAGCAAAGGCCCAGAGTCAGAGTTGGGCTGAGTGTGTGGAGGGCCCAGGACAGGGAAGGCTCTCTGCCTTTCCCCTGAAGTCCCCCTCACCCCTCAAGAACTCTTCCCTTGGGAGGGATCCAGGTTGAAGAGGGAATAAGGCAAGAGTTAAAAGCTGTTTCTCATTCAGCTCCCAGACAACAAGGTCCTCAATGTTCCTGTGGCTGTCATTGCAGGGAACCGGCCCAATTACCTGTACAGGTGAGCCTGGCAGTGGGCTGCATCCAGCACCAATAGGAGGGTGCTCAGTGGGTGGGAACCCCAGGCTCATCTATCTGTAGGAGGAACTCTTGAGGTGGGCAGGAAGACAACAGATTCTAGGTCCATTTACATATGTGGGTGAACATGGGGAATGTGGGCCCAGCTATAAACACAGGGGAGCCCTGCGTTGGGGGGACAAAGAGGCCTAACTTATCCTTGGGCTCCCCAGGATGCTGCGCTCTCTGCTCTCAGCCCAGGGAGTATCTCCCCAGATGATAACCGTGTTCATTGATGGCTATTATGAGGTGAGTGGGGTTTGGGGGCTTTGGGTGGGGCAGAGCACAGTGTTTCAAGTGCTGAGTAGCAGTGATCACAGAACTGGCGAGGGAGATAGCCCAGGCAAGGACTGTGAAATGTGGGGGCTTGGCATGCCAGGGCCTGCAGAGGTGGGCAGGGGGGAGGTGACTCGTTGGATGACCAGTGGCCATGCCCCCCAGGAGCCAATGGACGTTGTGGCGCTGTTTGGTTTGAGGGGCATCCAGCACACTCCCATCAGCATCAAGAATGCCCGCGTGTCTCAGGTACTGCCTTGGCAGGGATGGAAGGGGCAGACACCGGGCAGCACCGTCCACCCTAAAGCTCATATGCCGGTTTCTGTTCCCCACCCAGCACTACAAGGCCAGCCTCACTGCCACTTTCAACCTGTTTCCGGTGAGTAGTAAGAACAAAACTCTTGGGCCTCGGGAGGGGAAACATGAGCATAAAGTCTGGCCTTATGTAGCAAACTCTTCATCCTCCTCATCTGGAAAAAGGGGAGAGTGCTGCCTGAGCAGTGGGATGAGGGTGGAGGAGACATGAGATGGGAACGGTCCCCTTGGGATCACGTTGTCCCCCTCCCGCTGCAGGAAGCCAAGTTTGCTGTGGTTTTGGAAGAAGACCTGGACATTGCTGTGGATTTTTTCAGGTGAGGGGAATGCCCTTCCATTGCAACCTCTATAAGCTTCATGGGGCCTCTTTGCTTGACTGGGTCTCCAAGGAAGAAGGCCGTGAGGTGTCTTGGAGCGCTTTCTGGAGGAAGCAAGCTCAGGTGGGGGAAAAGTCTGAGCAAATGTTGAGTGGCAGGTGTTGGGCTGGAGTAGAGAGTTGAAAGGATAAATGGAAGATGAGATGGAGATTTAAGGGGAAGAGCAAGGGGGCATGGCTTTTGAGTTCCATCTCCAGCCCTTTGTGCGTCACTGTATGACTGGGTGTGTCCTTGTCCTTCCCTGAACCCCTGACCCTGCCTCTCTCAGCTTCCTGAGCCAGTCCATCCACCTGCTGGAGGAGGATGACAGCCTGTACTGTATCTCGGCCTGGAATGACCAGGTAGGCTGAGAGGCCAGGGGTCGGCTGGGAATTTTGTAGGGTCCCCGAGCTAATACCTCCCACCGTGGTCGCCTATCCCCAGGGGTATGAACACACAGCCGAGGACCCAGCATTGCTGTACCGCGTGGAGACCATGCCTGGGCTGGGCTGGGTGCTGAGGAAGTCTTTGTATAAGGAGGAGCTTGAGCCCAAGTGGCCCACACCAGAAAAGGTGTTCTGGCAGGGCAGGGTAAGTGAGCCGGGGTCCTCTACCAGCTCCAAATCTCTTGACCTTCATAATCTTCCATGCCCCCAGCTCTGGGACTGGGACATGTGGATGCGGATGCCTGAACAGCGCCGAGGCCGAGAGTGCATCATTCCGGACGTTTCCCGCTCCTACCACTTTGGCATCGTGGGCCTCAACATGAATGGCTACTTCCATGTGAGCGGGAGGGATGTTGCCGGGGTGGGGGACGGGGGGAGAGGAGGGCACAGTATGGCAGGTAGCACAAAGAGCATGGACTCTGGAGCAACCCCAGGTCTGCCTCTCACTAGCCACGTAACCGTGGGGAAATTACTGATCCTCTTTTTTTTTTAATCTTTACCCGAGGATATGTTTTTTATTGATTTTTATAAAAAGAGAGAGAAACATTGATATAAGAGGGAAACATCAATCGGTTGCCTCCCTGCATGCCCCGACTGGGGATCAAACCCACAACCTAGGTATGTGCCCTGACCAGGAATCAAACCCAAAACGGTTTGGTGTACGGGACAGTGCTCTAGCCAACTGAGTCACCTAGCCAGGGCTACCGATCCTCTTTAAAAAAAAAGTTTTTATTGATTTCAGAAAGAAGAAGGAAGAGGGAGAGAGAAAGAGAAACATCAATGAGAATCATGATCAGCTGCCTCCTGCACGCCCCCTGCTAGGGATCAAGCCAGCAACAGAGGGTTCCCCTGTTCCAACCCCAGGATGTGCCCTGACTGAGAATTGAACCATGACCTCCTGGTTCATGGGTAGATGCTCAACCACTGAGCCAAACTGCTGGGCCTACTGATCCTCTTTTACCTCAGTTTTTTTATTTTTAAAATGAGAATTAAAATACTGTTTACCTAGTAGGGTTGCTAGGTTATGAGGTTTACTAGTAAATGAGTTGCTATATGCAAAATGCTTTGAACTGTAAGCATTATATAAGGGTTAGCTCATATTATTTTTATTATTACTATTCTTAGCATGAGGCTGGGTGCGGGGAGAGTATTTCTACTGCCAAGCACATATCCAGCCCTGCAAGCTCTGCCCTCTCCTGTCCTTGGAAGTTCTGCGGCCTGAACAGGGAGGTCCCCAGGTCTCCACCCCCTATATGGCTGTGTTCAAAGTGCCACTCCTGCCAAAACCGGTTTGGCTCAGTGGACAGAGCGTTGGCCTGTGGACTGAAAGGTCCCAGGTTCGATTCCGGTCAGGGGCATGTACCTTGGTTGCAGGCACATCCCCAGTAGAAGATGTGCAGGAGGCGGCTGATCGATGTTTCTCTCTCATCGATGTTTCTAACTCTCTATCTCTCTCCCTTCCTCTCTGTAAAAAATCAATAAAATATATTTTTTTTAAAAAAAGTGCCACTCCTGTTATAGCAAGGGAGGCCTTGAAACAGTCTAGCCTGAAGGAATGGACAGCTCCCAGCTTGAAACCTCCTAGAAGTCAGAAGGGCCCTGAAAGACCAGCTAATACAAGACCTCCACTCATTTCCCCAAGAGGAGCAGGCATTTACCTCAGCACCTTAGTCACAGGGGTTTCCTCTCCCAGGCCAGCCAGCCCCTTTGCCCACTACTTCCTGGCTTCCGTGGATCAAGAACAGCTGGTCCAGGGAGAACCACTGTGGACAGCTACTAGCTCAGGGGTCAGTGGCATGAGCTGCTGGTGTGGAAAGGAGCTCTCTGGCAATGCTTAAGCCTAAATTAAAGGCAATAAGAGCCCGCCAAGGATATTGCAAAGAGGACAGGAAGACAAGGAAATTAGAGGGACCTTTACAGGTCCAGGACTTAATTTGTGGGCCTGTGGTTATGTAGTGGGTCAGTGGGCAGGTGTGGGCCAGACAATGGAAGGCTCTGATTTGCACCTTCACACCCACTCAGGAGGCCTACTTCAAGAAGCACAAGTTCAACACAGTTCCAGGTGTCCAGCTCAGGAACGTGGACAGGTAGGGGCTGGGGACAGGGCAAAGGGTAGGATATCTGGGAGTCTTGATGACCATTATTTGACAGTCCCTTCCAACCCTGGGGCCTGTATGTTTATCCCAGCCTGCTGTCCCCCAGTTCCCATGTGAACCTCAGCCCTGCTCCTGGGATCTTGGGGCTACCCTCTCCCTTGAACCATTTCTCCCTCTCTTTTAGTCTGAAGAAGGAAGCTTATGAAGTGGAAGTTCACCGGCTGCTTGGGTATGGCCTAGGGCATTAGGGGTGCGTGGCAGGGAGTGAGGAGGAGTCAGATACTAGGGTCCAGGCCTCATAATTTGTGGGGCCCGCTGCACAATGAAAAACAGGGCTCCTTGTTCAAAATAAGAATTTCAAGACGGCAACAACTAAGCAAGGGGCCTCGTGTGATACACTCATGAGTGAGGGCCTGTCTCACTCCCCTCCCCCACTGCAGTGAAGCCGAGGTGTTGGACCATAGCAAGAACCCTTGTGAAGACTCTTTCCTGCCAGACACAGAGGGCCATACCTACGTGGCCTTTATCCGAATGGAGAAAGATGATGACTTCACCACCTGGACTCAGCTTGCCAAGGTGCCCCTCTGCCACACCTGCCCTAGAAATGCCCCTTCCCCAAGATACAGGGCGCCTTTTACCTTCGAACCTTTTCATTACGCTTCCAGACCCACCTTTCAACCTCCTTGTCCAGATTTGTATTTTAACAGCTGCTACCTCTTATTAGAAGTACTTTAAGAAAAAAATTAATTTGAGAGATGGTAAAAAGGAAAAAAAAGATGCCATCTCTTGCAGTTTGAAGAGGCTGCTGAGGAGGGAGGGGGGCTGGGCCTTGGGTCCTCAGAGGCCCCTCCCCGCAGCTCTCTGACCCATGCCTCTCCCTACTCCCCCCCACAGTGCCTCCATATCTGGGACCTGGATGTGCGTGGCAACCATCGGGGCCTGTGGAGGTTGTTTCGGAAGAAGAACCACTTTCTGGTGGTGGGGGTCCCAGCCTCCCCCTATTCGTGAGTGACTCTTTTCTGCCCTTGGAAATGGGAGACGGGCTGGATGGGACCGAGCGAATGACCTCTTTCCTATTACCTTCCCAGGGTGAAGAAGCCACCATCCATCACCCCAATTTTCCTGGAGCCGCCCCCAAAGGAGGAGGGAGCCCCAGGAGCTGCAGAACAGACATGAGACCTCCTCCGGGACCCTGCAGGGCTGGGTACTGTGTACCCCCAGGCAGGCTAGCCCTTCACCCCATCATGTAGGATTTTGTAGACACTGGCAGGGGTTGGGGCTGGTTTGTTTTTAACATGAGACTTAATTACTAACTTCAAGGGGAGGGTTCCCCTGTTCCAATGCCCCTATTTCTGAGTTGGAGGTCTATTTATTTACTTCCTTGTTGGGAAAGGGCAGGATAGTTGCTGGAATCCCTGAGCAGCTGATCCTCCCCTTTGAATACTCCCTCCTCCAGGCCTGGCTCAGAATTTAACCTATTTATTTACTGTCCTGAGGGCCTTGGAAACAGGGTGAAGCCTGAAGGAACTTGATTCTTTTATGGACTGGGGTGCTGCCCTGAGGGTGTGGCTGGCTCTTACTCAGGAAACTGCTGTTCCCAACTCCTGGACAGGCCCGGCAGGGGCCCGCCCACTGATGCAGACGCACTCAGAGACCCTCACCCTGAACCAGGCCTCTTCTCGGCCGCATCTTTGTCCAGGTTTCCAAAGCTGGATAAGGTGGTCATTGATTAAAAAAGGAGAAAACCTCTATGGATGTGTCTCGTGATTGTGTGTGTGTGTGTGTGTGTGTGTGTGTGTATGAGAGAGAGAGAATGCTCATGATGGATGGTGAGTTTTCCTTACTGCCCTCCATATAGGGTTTATATTACATTTGGGGCCATTTGGCCACCAGGGGATGCCCAAGTCTCAAACTTCAAGGTTTTTTCCTAGGCTCCACCCTAGGGCCTGACCTGTTGGGGCTGAGCTTGGAGTAGCCACCCCACACCCCTTTCCCACTGTTTAACCGCCAACCTGTTTCCTGCCTAGCTTGTCAGGGCCAGGCACTTGTCCCCAGATATGGAGCAAAAAAACCAAAAAGGGATACTTAGATGTGGGAAGGCAATGGGAGCACAGGTGAGTGTAGTGAGGCATGGGCGGGAAGAAAGTGGGTGGGACAGACCCGGGTTGGGCATCATTCAGGAGGCTAGGACTGGGCTGCAGATGGAGACATAGGAACAAGGATTTCTGTGGCCATTAGTGCACTGTATGCAGATTTCATAGCTGGGCATTTTTTTCTGAAGAAAAGCCATTGTTTTTATCAGATTCTCACCCAGTCAGTGATCCAGAGAGGTTAAGAAGATCTAAGTCATAAAGGTACCAGAAAATGAATGGGATTGTCTATAGGGAATGGATGAGATACCCCAAGCAGGGAAAGTATGACATTTAAGGGAGCTGTGAAGGACTTAGGGTCAGGAGAGTACAGAACACTTCTAGAACAACAGTCTGCCTGCAGAGCCCGTGTGAGGCGAGCCTGGTGAGCACCTGTAGAGCCTTGGCCAGGAAAGCAGGAACGCCCGCCCTTTCGCCAGCTCTCTGCCCCCCTGCTTCTCCCACAGGTGCCTGGAGCTCAAATCGGCGATGGCACGGGTAGTGTGTGGCTAGGACGTTTCTTGCCACCCTGCTGATTTCAGTGTTTGCTGTAGCTAGAGATAGTGTTTGAGGTGCCATAACAGCCAGATTGAGGAGCAATTAGCTCACTATGAGGCGGAGGCCCACCCTGGGCAAACAGATCAGCAACCTTCCTTGTCAGGCCCTAAACACTGGCCTGCCCCACCCAGGCTGAGCACTTCCTGATGTTGCTGGTAGTACCCACCATCAAGAAAGCTTTGACCCATCTCAGGAGTTGTGTATGCAAGGCATAGTAAAGTGGGGAAGGGGGCTCATTGCCCACCCCCCAGCAGGCTCCTAATTTTGGCCTCAAACTAGCTCTCAGGCACTGTATGGCTCTGGCCAGGTCCCTTCCTCTCTGGGCCCAGCAACAGGTGGTAGTTCCTGGCTCCCTTAGGAAAATCTGGGAAGAGGGGTCCAGGGGTCAAAGGGAAACAAGGGGAGGACTGGTTAGCCAGGCTGGGCTTTGCTTGGTAGCAGACACCATGTTCTCCAGCCATAGCTGCCTCCTGGTTCAGCAGCAATCAGATCTGTGTGGGGGACATTCTGGCCTTCTGGTAAATCTGTCACCATATCAGATAGCGTGGGCCTGAAACTAGTCACATGCGTTTCTAGGCCCAGTTTCTTGAGGATGGGGGTGGTTAAGACAAAATGGAGATCAGATCTGAAGAGCACCAGGCAGGCCAAGACCAAGAACACGTTCTTTCTGAAGTCCCCAAAGCAGGGAGCGGTGTGGGGGTTTACCTGAGTGGGAGGGGTAGGCAGCTTGGATCCTCCAATGGGGCTTCCAGAGGGCTTCTCAGAGTCTAAGGAGTGACTCCCTCCCATTGCCCTGGCAATATTTTTCATCTCCCCTGCCCCCACTTGGGCACAGGCTTGTTATTTTCATAGCTTTCTGGTCCAGTGCCCCTACTCAGGAATGAGTAGTTTCAGTCCAAAGTCCTCCCACATTATAGGAAGGCAGGCTGACCCAGCCCCCACCGCCTCCCTCAGTGCCCTCTCGGCCATCCCTGTCATGCTCCCTCCCAGGCCTGGAGTTCACACGGAGAGAAAAAATAGCCACCCACCTCCACTCCTCTTCTGCTACCTTTCCAGGGGCCTTCTGTGTCTCTAGCCCCACAGGAATCTGAGGCCAGTTCAGGCAAGATGGGTCCCACTCCCCAATGATACGCATGAAAAGAGTCCCAGTGGAAACAATTTAATTAGTTTATGAATTCTGAAATGCCTTCTACACATCCGCCCGGTTACTGCTTATTTTGCATGTGCTCAGGATATAGGGTGCCTTATTCCCCAGTGGAGTACTGGGGTCACCAAGAGCTCCTGTTGTCCTGAAGGGGTAGCAAGGGTTTGAGAGACAGACTGGAGGAATGGGCAGGAGAACTGGCTACCCTAGAACTGGCTCTGGAACAGGTGGGCCCCACCCCCACCAATGGAAGGCAAAGTCAGGCACAGCCTGAAGGGGTGGTCCCTATGTGGCCCCACTCTGGCCCAAATGACACTGTTAGATCCTGTCGCCACCCTGATCACGGCCTTTTGGCAGTGCCAGGGTGCTCTTCCCAGTTCCTGTGTGGCAGGAGCAGTGGCGGAGGCAGAGGCAGACTTATTTCAAATTGCAGTACAGGTACATGGACACAATCATGGCAGCCAGCTGGTGGGGAAGGAATAGGGAGAGGTGAGGAGACATGATCATGGTCCTTGAGCTTTAGCCTCCTGCCCCCCAAACTCCTTACATGAAACTTAGAAGTCTGTGTCCACTAGAGAGGCCTCAGAGATGGGACAAGCACCCCTGTTCCAGTGGGGATATCCGGCTCCAACCGTCTCACCCCCTTACCTCCAAGCCTCCAATTCCGGCTGCCACACCACCCACAGTGATGGCATTGGTTCGGATGTCACTCAGAAGCTGCTTGAAGCAACCCTTGGAGAAGGGAAAAGGGCATCTATAGTCAGCTCCTGCCCCCCCACCCCCCCCCACCCCCGCCTCCCTTCAGCACTCTGAGGCCATTAAAACAGCCCCAAACTTCCATGCCAGCCCACACCTGTACAGGTTTGTCCTCGGCTCTCTTCTTGGTGCAGGGTTCCGTGCCATTGACATCATCAAAGCAACAGTATGGGGGAAAGACCTTGTTATCTGTGACGTAGGGAGACTCCTCAAAATCCGTGTAGTTGTTGAAGCCACAGCACTTGAGCTGGAGACAAGGAGGGGAGGGTGTCATTGGGGCCTTGCCTCTTTCTCCCCACTCCAAAGCCTCCCCAGCCCACCTTACCCCTTCCATGGTGCTGTTCCACACTTGTGTGAAGTCTTTCTGGGAGCCATAGTCCTTCTTGATGGTTTGCACTGCCAGCAATGTCAGGTAGTGCTCAGCCTGGGTAGAGCAGGACAGTGTTTGGGGCCTGATAGGCAGGGTGGCCATTCACAGGCCACAACCCACTTCCAGGGCTTTGCCCAATCTTACTCCCTTGCCCCATCCTCAATCCTCACCACTGAGGTATACACCAAGGCGACCACAGCAGCTGCAACCTCAGCAATGAAGATGATGAGGAGGATGAAGAAGAACTGAATAGGAAACAAGGGTCTGAGTTTTAGGGAGAGACAGTCCCTCGTGAATTCCTTGCCCTAACCCACCCCCCCATAAAAAGGGGGCAGGGGCCCCTTCGCTGAGGCCCTTGGAGTCCAGAAGAGGGTTTGGGGATCTCCAGGGCCTGGTGTCAAAGGTGAGGGGACCCCAAGCCTTGGTGATGGGCCTGTGGAACTGGGTTTGACACACCATCATGAGGGCACACTTGTTCTCAGTGTGAGCACCGTAGCAGCCCAGGAAACCAAGAGCAAAGAGCACAGCGCCAGCTGCGATGAGGAAGTAGCCCACGTTGACAAACTGCATGGCACTGGACGACAGCGGCCCGAAGATCTTCAGGAAGGATGGCCCATCGACTGACACCCAGATCCCCACTGCCAACAGGGCCACACCACACAGCTGGAGACAGAGAAGCAGACCTTGAAACAGTGCTGGCAAGCAGTTCCCTACCACACAATTGAGTCAGGAAAATGGGAGATGAGAAATTTCCCCCTTTATTGGCTAAGAAGTCTAAAAACTCATCCAGTAGGGAGGGAAAATATCCTGTAAAGCCAGAAGGATGGGAGCTGGGATACCCACAGCCGCACCAGGCTGCACACCTAGGCAGATATAAATGGGATCAGAGGTTCCTAAAATATCCCTGTGGTGGGGTGGGGGGTTACATGGGGGTGCCCAGACTTTCCCTCACCGATGCCAGGGTCCTGACACATAGCTAGGAGTGAAAACAAGCAGGTGAGCACCTACCCCACCCTATTTCCTCCCCAGGCTATGGGCGTCTGGAACACCTATGTCCTCTGATAGGTGGAAACAGGGGGGTGGTAGCATTGAGCAGGCTCAACAGTAACCCTGGTAACGAAGGCGGGGTTGAGGTTTACACCTACTCCCAACCTTGGAGAGGAAGGTGGTGAGAAGGGACACCTACCCTGGGGCCCCATTTGGCTCCCTTCCAAGGTTAACTCCAGGCCTGCCCTTTATCCAGCCTAGACCTCTCCCGGTAGAGCCTGAGGGGGAGTACAGTCAGAGCGCTTGGAGGCTCCCTAGCTCAGCTCCAACCCTCAGAGGGAATCCTGAGGCCCGGAATGGGGAGGAGGGCACTGCCCAGTTCCCAAAGCTCTTACAGCAAAGCCTTTCGGATCCAGAGCTTCAGGGGATGAATCATCCTGACACAACCTTGGTGCCTAGTCCCCACTTTCCAGCTTTAGGAGCTGAGGCTAGAACCAGGAGTGAAGTGGCAGACCATGGCTGCATTCCAGGCATGTTTGCCCAAGGACAAAAAGCTGGACTTTCAGCCTGCAGGGTCAAATTTCAAGGAGTCTGAGGCCTGCCCTGCCCTGCCCAGCCTGGCAGTGCCTGGGCAACAGAGGCCAGAAACCAAACCGGATTTGCCTTTAACCCCCTCCGGCCAGAGTCTTTACTGTCCAAATTGATGGGATCCTGTTGTCTTCTCTACATACATGAATAACGGCTGGTTCTCCAAAGCCAAAGGGAGCCTGAGACACAGCCCCGCACTGGAATCAGAGTGTTTTCCTTACCCCAGACCAATTCCTCCAAATTCATCTACACTCCGTGTCTCCACTTCCTCGCCTTTTACTCACTCTAGCCCACCCTCTGTGGCTCCCAGGTCTCCGGTGACACCCTGTGCTAAATCTGGGAGGCGCTTGATACAACATCCGCCTTGGCCTCTCTCTCTCGCTCTCCTTGCTTTCCTCCCTTTCTCTTTCTCCATCTGCTTCCTGGTGGCCATTTCTTCGCTTATTCCTTATAAGCTGGGCTTCTTGGAGTTCACTCTCCCTGAGTGCTCTCACCCACTGTGTGGCTTCCATGGCCACCTACAGGCGTATGACTTTCACATGTCCATGTCCAGTTCCCACCTGAGCTGTAACTCTGAGCTGCCTGTGATATACCCCCCGGTTGCTCACGCCACAAACATGGGCATCATCTCCAAGACCTCTGTCTCCCTTGCCTCCTCTTGCATCCCTCAGCCACCATCTGAGGCTTTCTCCTTTGTCTACTTTGTACATCTCTTCCCATCTCCACCACCATCTCCGGGGTTTATGCCTCATTGCTCAGCTTCCTCAAACATGCCCCACATAATCTGTTCCTGGTTTTCTGAGCAATGTCTGATTTTACTGCCTCTGGGCCTTTCTGCAAGCTTTACAGTTCCCTCACACAGGGCAAATCCCCGGCCTCAGCTACTTCCTCCAGGAAGTCTTTTCTGACCAGGTGGAGTTCATCCCCCTCCTATGGTCTCCCTTAGCCCCTGTGTTAATGCCAGAAATACTACGCTGTAACTGTCTGCCTACCTGGCCTGCTGGACCTGAGGTCCTCCAGGGCAGAGAAAGAGCTTGCTCACCTGTTTCCCAGCATTCAGCACTGAATCTGAGACTATAAACATGTGTTTAATGAATAGGGCTGCTTGAGGCAGACCTTCTGCTGTGAGGTCTGGGTCTTCTCTTCTCTCAGCTCCCCATCATACAGAGGCCACCAAATTTCCTCCCACGGGAGGTGACTTAGGGCAAACCCCTTCCCCCCTCTGGGCCTCAATGCTATGAAAAAGGGAGAATTGTTCCCATTAACCTGCCCTGCCCTAAGTCTGGTCTAAAGCTTCCTGGAAGGGAGGGGATCCCCAAGTTTCTCTACTCCAACTCATGTGTCATCCATGCTGCGGAGTGAACTCAGCATTTGGGGAGACCTCTGGATCATAAGGGGACACTGGCAGGAGACTCTGGGCACAGTGGCTCCAATTCCCCAGCTTGAGCTCTGCTCAGGTTGTGACCCACTCCGGTAGGAAGCCCCAAAGAGCTCACAACACCCATACTTACAAAGATGAGAAAATTGAATAAGATCATCATGGTCTTAATGAAGCTGTAGCACTGCATGGTGGCTCCTGGGAGGCAGACATGTATGAGTTAGAACCTCCCCCTGCAACCCCCAGGCTGGCCCTGGCCCTGACATTGAACCCTGACAAATCAGACTCCAGACTCCAGAACCCATATGTTACCAAGCTTCCCCTGCATCTGGATTCTGACACCTCAGGACTTTTCCCAATTCCCATCCTGACACTCCTACCTCTCTGTACTGCCCAGACCCTCAACCAGCACCTGACACCTAGATCCTAACACTCCAGGCTCATCCCCCGGCACCCAAGCCCAATGTCCACACTGTAGGTCACTCCATGCCCTTCCCTGGCACCTAGATATCCGTGACCCCTCCCCAAACCAAGAGTAGACTCCTCCAGGGCCCTCCCCAGGGTCCCTCCAGCTCCCCGAACCTGCTTTCAGATTGAGTTTCCTTCATAAGACAATCTCTACCCTATGCCATCACCCACCTGTTCAGGACTCTTGGTAGTGACTTCTGAAAGAAGGATCTGCTGAGGCTCCAGCGGGGACAGACAGCTCCAGGGAACTGCCACTGAGTGGGCAGACAGGGAGCTGGCTCTCACACGCCACTGCTCACCTGCAGGCGGGGCAGGTGTTTTAAAGGCTTCCTCTGCCCGCCTGCCTGCCTGCTCCACCCCAGCCCTTAGGCCTTCTCTTGCCCCTGCTGCCCCCTGCTGCCTGGAGATCCGTTCCCACAGCCACAAGAGCAGTGGGACTCCACCTGCCAATACCAAGCACAGGCAGTACCCCGCCTGATCTGAGAAGGGAGAGAAATCTGGGGATGGGCAGGGCCCCAGAACTTCTGAGTGCCCCCCCCCCCCACCAACACAGTGCACATATGTTTCTTACCCTGTATCCGCAGATACATTCATACACCCTACATGCTGTGCTCACAGGCATACACATCTACCCAAGTTGCCATCTATATATTCACACACAAACAAAAACACCTACTGATGCTCACGAGTACACACACATATACACACACACACACACACACACGCATGCACTTTCAAGGCAGTGACCAAGGTTTGGCAGCTTCTGCTCCCTCCTTTGAATAATAAAAAGCTCCTAGTCCTTTTCCTTTCGCAAAAAGATCAAATTCCCCATCTTCTTCCTCCCTTCATCTCTCCTCCTCACTCTTCTCCCTCTCCACCCTTTTCCCCCCAAACTTCCCTTTTCCCCTTCTTCCCTTAGCACTCTGTGTACACCCCTTCCCTTTCTGCCAGCAGGTGGCACCATGGTCTCAAGAAAGCATCACTGCCAGCTGTAAGGCCCTGCAATGCCCACCATGGAGGCTGCCTTCCCACTTCCTATTCCAACGTTCCTGACGGAGGTGCTGGGCAGTCCTGGCTTTTGAGTCACTCAGACCAGGTGCTCAAATCCTGGTTCTGTTGCTTATTAGCTGTGTGACCCTAGGGGGCATTTCTCAGACTTGGTTTTAATGTCTAGTCGGTATTACAGAATTGTTATGTCTTTAAGAAGAGATTTTCTCCCCAATCTGGGACATAAGCAACCTTAGTGTAAAAAGGTCCAAGTGCAGAAAGTCCCAGCCAGAGTGGGTATAGCATGGACAAAGTGGATTTTAAATTTTGTTGTATTTTTGTAATGGGAGGAGGCAGCTGAAGAGACAAGAGAGGGGAAACTGACAACACAATATTTTTACGGATCATGTTTTAAATGCAATAACTATATGGTAAATCATTTTTCCTTCACAACAATCCTATAAGATAGATTCTCTTCTCTCCTTTTTATTTTTAATCCTCACCTGAGGATATTTTTCCATTGATTTCCAGAGAAAGTGGAAGGGAGGGGGAGAGACAGAAACATCACTGTGAGAGAGACACATTGAGCCTAGAGGTACGCGGCCTTGACCTGAATCAAATCGGGACTCTTCAGTCTGAGGTCCGACACTCTATCCACTGAGCAAAACCAGCCAGGGCTCTTATCTCCTTTTTTTTTTTTTTTAAAAAAATATATTTTATTGATTTTTTACAGAGAGGAAGGGACAGAGATAGAGAGTCAGAAACATCGATGAGAGAGAAACATCGATCAGCTGCCTCCCGCACATCCCCCACTGGAGATGTGCCCGCAACCCAGGTACATGCCCTTGACCGGAATCGAACCTGGGACCTTTCAATCCGCAGGCCGATGCTCTATCCACTGAGCCAAACCGGTGTTGGCATTATCTCCTTTTTAAATATGGGGGAACAGAGGCACAGAAAGGTTACGTTCTTGCCATGATCACATAGCTTATAAGTGGCTGAGCCAGTATTCAGCCCAGTCTGGTGCCAGAGTCTACGTCTTAGCCCCCATCAAACAGACTGTCTACATTGATGGAATCTTGAAAAAGGCAGGAAGGACTGGCTTCCAGAAAGAGCAGGGAAAGAGGCCTTGGTCTGGGACTTGAGTAAGAAGATGGCCAAGGGCAGGTGGGTTTATAGGTATAGTGGCTAGAAGTGGATGGGGGCTGGGTTGGTTTCTAAGACTGAGGATGGCAAGAATGGAAGCTGGAAGGGAAGAAGGTGTAGGGACTTTGAGTGTGGTGTGGAGGGCCTCTCAGTCTCCCAGCTGTCTCCTGAGGGAAAAGAGACAAGGTGGAGGCGGGGAAGGGGGAACGGGGGCCTGTACAGGTGGGATACGAGGGAAAGGAAGAGAGGGCTAAGATGTAGAGGGAAAGGAGCAAGCCCAAAGTTCCACAAGAACTCAGTACAAGGCCTAGCAGAGCCATTGATGTTTCTGTCTGCTACAAGAAAGGAGATAAACCCAGGGTTGGAACCTCTTACATCCCCTGGTGATCTAGCCATTTCTCTTCCTGCACTGATTGTCCACATGGCTTTCTCTTTTGTCTCGGGAAGAGCTGGAACCAGGTCACATTAATCTATGTCCCCAGTGTCCTGCACATATGAATTTGTTGGTGAACATTTCCTGAATGACTGAATGAGTGAGTGCAGAATAACAAGAGTTAAATGTCGGGGCTTTGGACCTTGGCCATGATAGATCTGAATCCCTGCCTGACCCTGATGGTGTGACTTCACCTGAACCTCAATTTCCTTATACGATCAATCTTCATCATTCACAGTTTACATATTGTGAATTACCTACTCATTAAAATTTATCTGTAACCCCAAACCAATATTCATGGTACTTTTGAGGTTATTCATGGACATGTGTACAGCTGCAAAAAATGTGAGTTGTCCAACTTGCATGTTCTCAGCTGAGGTTGAACAGGAGAACACCCTGCCTTCTCATTTCAGCTATTATAATGTAATATAATGTGGTCTTTTTAGTGTCACGTGTTTTGCATTTGGGGGCTTTTTGTTGGTGAATTTGCTGTTTAAATGGCCCTGATGTCATGCTGAAGTGCTATTGAATATTGCTAAGCACAAGAAGGTTGTGATGTGCCTTCCAAAGGACACATGTGTGTTATATGAACTTCACTCAGGTGTAAGTTATAGTGCTATTGGCTGTGAGTTCAATGTTAACCAGTCAACATTAATTTTTAAATTAGGTGTCTTTAAACAGAGAAACACATAAAACTAGGTGATGTACTGATCAATCACTTGATGAAAATGTTATGACCTGGTAGGAATCTAACCTTGTACTTCTCCTAGGAGCATTGGTTCAATATTTGCTAATTCACTGTTCATAGTGGTAGCTTTATTAGGACATAACTACCATCAATAACAAGAGTCGAGTGTATATGAAATGGGAATAATTATAGAATTTCCTTGTAGGGTTGTTGTTTGTAAGGTACTTGGTATCAAATTTGGCACAGAGTAAGTGCTCAATAAAATTGTTAATAGTGTTAATGTGGATGAGTGAGAAAATAAAGAAGTGATTTTCCCCTCCTCGGAGTTCCTTTTTCCCAAGGGGCCGAGCTGAGGTTTTCTGGCTGGGCTGACCCACGGAGAGAACCTGACCTATGGGGAGGGGCCGGGGACCAGGACCTGTAATAAAGAGCCCCACCCATATACACTCTGTATGTCATAAAGACCTCAGCTGCCCTGGCCAGCAGCACCCTTGGGCACACTCACAGAAGCTTTCTGTGCCCATGGGGCCTTCTCAGCTTGTCCGTGCCCCTCGGCCCCAGGGCTTACGTTCCCCTTACCGCAGGCCAGGTATGGGCTGGCCTCGGCCCAGGTTTCCCAAGATGTTCAAGTGTAGCCGCAGAAGGTACCGGCAGAAACCCCAAAGCCCAACTGCCACCACTGCAGCCACCAACCTTGCCACCATGGCCAGAGATATCAACAACACCCACAATGTCACCACCAGTGTGTGGATCCTTCCACTGCAAGGTTAGCCAAGGGCCCTGAGCCAGGATTTGGGGTTGGAAAAACAGGGTCACTGAAGTTTCCCCCACCTTAGCCCTGCATAGGCACTCAAGGGGACACATGCTCTGTGAAATATTACCCCAAAGGTATGGAGGGGTCTTGATGGCGGTCTTCCAAAAAGGCGGAGAGCCTTAATGGAAGACATATTAGCTGGAAGTGGAGGGCGTGGGGAAGTGAATGAATCTAAGAGCAGTGAAGCTTCCAGGACTGCTTGCTGCCTTCCTCACACTCTTCCCTCTCCTTCCTCTCCTCAGTTCTCAGACGCCTCTGTCAACCTGGCAGCTTTCTGATCCTCTAGAAATGCCCAGAAACTAGTCCAGAAGCTTGGCTGGCTCCGGACCTGTATCTTCTGGGGGCCATGGGTGGTGAATAGCAGCCTAATACAATCATTTCTGCCCACTCCACTCTGAGGTATTTGCAGCTGACTGCAGGGTATGAGGGCTGGGACAGGCTTCAGTGACAGCAGCAGGGATCACAGTTAGACAGTGGAAGGACAGGAGGACAAGGTCAGCAACACGCACCAACTCCCCACCTTTGGCTTCAGCTTTTGATATACCCTATGAGGTCAGGGCCTTCCTGCCTTGCACTCCCCTCTGCACAGGGAAAAGGGTCTGCATAGACAACTTGGAACCTATAGGGAGCCAGGTCCTTGGGGAGGAAGATAGAGGAACAGATCAGGAAAGGATAGGAGGAAAGAGATTTCACTGCTTGCCTGTAACCCTGTGAATGATTCAGTGCGGTGTATGTGGCTCTGTGTGCCTGGGATGGTCAGTGTGTAGGTGTAGCTGCTGGTGTGTGTGTCTGAGAGCATGTGGGAGACCAGAACAATGGGCGTGTAAGTGGACATGTGACCGAGTAAGCCTTTGCAATCGAATGTGCCTCTGTGGCCAGCTGTGAGCGTTAAGGTGTGTTTGTGAGGGTACGGGTGTACCAGAGAGAGGCATCAGCTCTGCTAAGAGGAATGAAGGTCAAGAGGGGGAGGGGGCAGCCTGAACAAGGAAATGGTTGCTTCTGAGAGGGTGTACCACCTTCAGCCCCCAGTCACTCTCTGAGGTCAGTATTTTCCAGGACAGGAAAACAGCTGAGCCAGGCCTCTGGGGGTGGGGCAAGACAGCTTGAGTCCAGAAGAGGGAGGGTGCTAAGCATTCTGGCCTGGGGATTTTCCATTTGAATTTCTGAGTGTGCGCCCATGTGCCACTGGGTGTAACTGGGTTTCTGTGGGATGTGTCTCCATGGCATTGTGTCTCAGGGACAGGAAACGTTGTGAGGGGCCCTGTCTCTTATGTGTCACTTTATGAATGGGTTAGTGTGTGTCTCAAGGTCCCCAAATCTGGCTCTAGTTCCAGGGCTCCCTTCCCTGAGGGTTGAGACCTTTGGCCTGGCCCCTGGGGTTCAGGAAACCTGTGGGGAGAAAATGAATTGTGTCTGTGTCCATCTATTCCAAAGCCTGCCAGAGAATGGGACCCTGAGAGGAGGGGAGGGACAGAGAATTCCCTGACATACCGTGGCCAGACAGTATTGGGTGGGGGATGAGATTCCTTAGGGTACTGGGGGAGCACTGAACTTCAATCAGAGCTGGAAAGTGGCTGGGCTAGTCCCCAAGGGGGGCTCACACGTATAAAGACACATGACACAACCCGTGCAGACATGTAAATACAAGTGGACTCACAGATGCACAATGTATCAAATACACATGCTTGCAAGTTCATGCCTATAAACAGAGATATGCACAGACACTAAGACACATAGACCTCCTCACATGACACATGTAACACATCCACATGCCTACAAATGAACACACACACAAACATGCATGCACACAGACACAAGCGTATAGACACATGCAATCAAACTCATGCCAACCCAGACACACAGACACACACACATACATGCAGACACACTCACCAGACTTCCCTGCCCCTGCAGCCCTGGGACCCAGAAGCCTCCCTCCCCTACATCAGTGTGAGTGTGCGTGTGTGTATGCATGCCCAACACTGTGTCTGTGTGTATCTGTGTCTGTGAGAGTAAGTCTGTATGTGTGTGAGTGAGGGGGTGCTGAGCTGTGGGAACCCGATGACATCATCTCTTCTGGCTATTTTTAGCTCCCTCTGCAATGCTGGCTCCTCCACTGCCCTTCCCCCTCCAGGCTCCCACCTCTCCTCCCCGTCCAGACTCCAGAGGCAACAGCAGCCAGAGGGCACCCACCACCCCAGTCCAGGTGACCCCGTGGATGACTGGGATAAGGCTCACTCTCTCCCACCCTGCCAGAGCTCCCCAGAGGCTGAGAATACTGGGGAGCTCCCAGGCCAGAGGAGAAGGGCTTGGGCTATGTGGCAGCTTGGATCAGGGGCCTTGGTTAGGTGAGCTGACCTGGCTGGTCTCCAGCCCCTGGAGTTCTGCTTCTGCTTTTCAATCTGAAACTCTGTCTCAGTCAGTAGTGCCTGCTATGTGCCAGGGAGGGTGCCAAGTTCTGGAGATAAAGCAGTGAGCAAGACAGTGGGAGTTCTTCCTGGTGGGAGTCGCAGCTCCACGGGAGACAGACATTAAACGGATCCCACAAAAGGCCCGGCACTAAATTGTGGGGAGGGCACTGAACACTGGTAACATGTTCTGGATGATGTTCTCTGTCTTTTTCAGTCTCCCAGAGAGATCCCCTGAAACCAGGAGGGCATACTCCCTTTCCTTGCATCTTTCACCCTGACAATCAAACCTCCAGAATTCCACAGAGCAGGGCTTCCTTCCCACAACCCAGGCTGTGCCCCCAACATTGCACCAACCCACTATCTAAGTGGTGGCCCACTGCTATTCACACCCCCTTTTCCTTGGGAACCTCCTCACAGTTGATGTGCACATGAGAACGCGGAGGCCCACTCGAGTAGTCAACGTCATAGACATAAACTGAAATGGTGGTTGCAGGGCTTGGGGGGAGGGAAGAATGGAGGGTGACTATTTAATGGGTACAGAGTTTGGGTTTGGAGTCGGATGGTGATGGTGGTTGCACAATATACTTAATGTCACTGAACTGTACACTTAAAACATGGTTAAAATGGTATAATTTGTGTCATGTATATTTCATCACACACACACAAAAAGCTGGATTAAAAACAAAACAGCCGAAACTGGTTTGGCTCAGTGGATAGAGCGTCGGCCTGCGGACTGAGGGATCCCAGGTTCGATTCCGGTCAAGGGCATGTACCTGGCTTGCGGGCACATCCCCAGTGGGAGGTGTGCAGGAGGCGGCTGATCGATGTTTCTCTCCCATCGATGTTTCTAACTATCTCTCTCCCTTCCTCTCTGTAAAAAAATCAATAAAATAGAAAAAATAAAATAAAAACAAAACAAAAAAACTAAGGCCCGAAGAGGGCCTGCACTGGACCACACCTCCGAGCACCTGTGAGCAGCCAAGCGGAGATGGAAGGCAAGTGGAGGAGGAAGTGAAGGCGGCACAGGTGTGTGGGAAGGGCAGGGTGTGAGAGGAGAAGAGGGGGAGGAGGACGGTGGCCTGCGGGGTCCATGCCCTGAGAAGGGTTTCCTGCTCCAGCCAGTCTAGGCAGCCAACGGGGAAAATCGGGTTTGGCAGCTTCAAGCAAGCCCTCAGAGCTGGAGTGTGTGTGTGTGTGTGTGTGTGTGTCCAGACAGCTCTGGGGAGGTGACTTGGAGGCAGGCCCCTTCTCTAGCCTAGAGTCTGGCCAAACCATTGGGGGCAGTATGTAATCCTGGGACCCTTTGGAATTTGGGGGGAACAGCTCAGGACTGGAGGCAGGAATCCCGAATGCCAGTCCTTGTTCTGCCCCAAATCCCAGATGTGATCCTTGGAAAGTCCTGCCCCCTTTCTTGACCTCCCAGGAAGGAGCCCCTGGAAGATCAGGTTTCCCACCCCTGACTCCCGCACTCCGGGTTTTCCTGGGAGTCTGACTTGGCACAGGAACCTGAGTCAAAGGATAAGGGTTCAACAACCAGACCAGCCCCAGGGCGCCAGGCTGGAGGTCACTTGTCACCAATCAGTCAATGGCCGGAAGCCCAGCTCCAGCCCCACAATGCAGTACTGGTCACCCCACCCTTACCAGTGCCCTCACCCAAACCCCCCACTTCCGGCCTCTGTTCCTTCCTCGCCTTCAGGGAAAGCTGCAAAGCTCCCTAGGGAATCTCCCATATCTCCTCCACTGGCTCCCTGCCCAGGGCTTAATCCTATCTCCCCCTCAGGCCAGACTCTCAGTAAACGTTCTCTGGAGCATGGGACAGGCCAGGAAGGAAAAGCAGTTGGGTGGAAGGGCCTCAAAAGTGGAAGGGCCTCAAAGGTTCTCTGGAGCATGGGACAGGCCAGGAAGGAAAGGCAGTTGGGTGGAAGGGCCTCAAAAGTGGAAGGGCCTCAAAGGAGCCTGCTTTTCCTGCTACCTTCAGATACTGGAGCCCTAATGAGGGGCTAGGGGGGATGGACTGAGTGTTGGGGCCTAGGACTGGGCTGCCTGGGCATAACACACTGATGCATATCCATGGGAGTGCTACCCTTCACCTATCCAGCCATCTCCTTTCTTTGTTCTCAGTGAATTCAGAGAAGCCCAGAGCTAAGACTTGCCTCTTCTGGAAAACAATCACAAAACCCCCAGCCAAGTGGGTACTGGCTATTGTTGCTATGTCAATGACAACACAAAAATCATAAATTCTAGATGCATAGAATCTAGTCATGGAATCTTAGCATCACAGAATTCTAGCACTGTGAATCTCAGTTGCAGAATCTTAGAAATATAGAATTCTGACATCACTGAGTCCTAGAGTCCTGAGTCTAATTAGTGAAGCCTTTATCTTTAGGTGGATGTCTAAACCAGAGGATTCCCATTGGTGCTGGGCAAAGGAGTTCATACATGAACGCTAAGGAGGAGGTGGAGAGCCAGGACACATGAGCTTTGGGTGAGGTAACAATCTGTAATTAAGCAGAAAGAAGACAGATCTCCTCCATGAAGACCCAGTCCTGGTTCCTGAGGATGAGGGCAGTCGGGTGGCAGGTGGGGATAGAGAGAGGGGAACTATATAAATAAAGACAACATAACCTAAAGAAAAAAATCAAGTAGTACAATACACTGGCCCAAGGCCTCCAGCTTGCCTGTGATGGGGGTTAACATCAGCCCAGGACATTTTCAAAGGTTAGTAAGACTCCTTATCACATTTTAATGACAACCCATGTCTGGCTTTTTGAGGAAAGAAAAAGATACAAAACAGAAAAGAGTCCTTACGCCACTCTTTTCTTGGGGTTGCTGGGAGGAGCAGACTCTCTCGAAACAGGATGCTGAGCCTTGAGCAGCATGGTATGCACCAGGCCACCCTGGGGTGGGTGGTGGTCAGAGCCTCCAGAAAGGTCTCGGGAAGGACCCTGGTGGAGGGCACCTGTCTGGGTGGTGCCGGGAGTGGAGCATCCTTATAGAAGTAGCCAACTGTGAGGCGGCACTTTGTCTGATTATGGCGTTGGTTCCTCAGGAAACAACAGGGCTATTTACCTCTCATTTTTGGGAAACTACTGCAACCTCAGGAACCCAGAAGGAGCAGCTCCAGAGAGAGGCAAATGCCAGCCTCTGCTGGGCATGGGAAATGGGCAATGTCAGCTGGAGAGCCTCTTGCTAGGCTGCTTATCTTTGGATTCAGCTCAATACCTCAGCCCTGACCTCCCTCTCCACACCCTCAGTTGCCCCTCTCTCTGCCTGCCTGCTGCTCCACCTGCTGACATCTGCTGTGTGACCTTTGGCAAATGCTGTCCCTCTCTAGGCCTCAAACTTCCTTTGTTCTCTTTTGAAGTCTATAATTGGGTCCTAAGTGCAGCTTTTAGTACTTTACAGTCCTGGTTTTGTGCAGGTCAGTTCTAACTTCAGGTATCTCTATTCTCAGCCTCCAGAGAAAAGTGCCAGGCAGCTTCAGGGGAGAATACAAAGACTACCAATAGAAATAATGCTCACAGTTGACATCCGATACAGGGTGGGGCAAAAGTAGATTTACAGTTGTTCGAATAGAAAAAGACATGCAGGTTATGATTATTGCAATAGCTTTGTTAACTCTTGTTTTCCCTGTACTCACAACACAAATCTACCTTTGCCCCACCCTGTATGTGTCAGTGCCTATGACAGATGTTTTCATAAATCTTACACAATGCCCAAAAACCACCCTGTTTATATAAGTCATTGCTCCCATTTTTGAGATGAAGGAACTGAGGCTCAGGGAGGTAAATAACGTACTTAAGATTATTCATCTTAACGTGCCTAGGATCATTCAGCTAGGGAGTAACAGAACTGGAATCTTAACTAGGATAGTCTTAATCTGAAGGCTGTTATTTCAGATTAGTATTCCATGTGGTTTCAATAGGTAAAATAAAAACCCAAGGATAAGAGTTTCAGGGAGAAGTGGTCCATGTGGTCAGCCCTGAGAGGAGATGAGTTCCTTTTTGGGAAGTGTTCAATAGGGGCTGACAACTTGTACTGTTAAAAAAAAAAAAAGCTGATGGAGAGGCTCTTTCTATTGGTTTTCTCAGCTCAAATTGGAGATAGCTAGGTTGGGGTGGGTGTGAGAGGTTGGAGTAGAATAGCTGGTTTTGGGGTGGTTTGAAGGACTGTTGCCACTGCTCCTAGAGATAGTGTATACGTGTTGGGGAGGGTCTGTGAATGGGGGCTTCTTCACTTTCTGGGATGGGCTAGCCCGCCCCCCCCCCCCCCCCCCAGTTGGAGCTGAATCCCTAAGCCTCAGCAACCTTGCGCAATTACCTCAGTTAACTGACTCAAAGGAGGTGGGAGGACTTCAGATGTATCCTTGAACCCTGCCCTGCCCAAGGTTGGGTCATCACAGGAGCCAGGAGCCAGGAAGTCATTGGCTCAGAAGGTCAGGTCTGGAGGCAACCCTGGGGGTCATCTTATCCAGATTCTTTGCATAAGTGTGAGGGAGGAGTTTGAAGTCTAGGAAGGAAACAGGACTTGCCAAATAGCACAGCCACTGCTGTCCTCATCAAGTCCTGGTACTCCTCTTGGCCCTGAGGACAGAGTTGAATCTGTTCTGATTCTTGCTCTTGAGAGCTTACATCCTAACAGAGAGAACAGGCTTTGTAGATGGTGTCAGGGCTAAAAGACAGGTTCATACTTTGTACCCAGGGAGCTTAGCGGGGCCAGCACACAGGACTTCATAGGCTTCAAGGAAGAAGCACAGGTGGTTTTTAAGCTGGGCTTAAAGAAGGGACAACATTTTAGCTGATGCAAAGGGCTAGAAGACTGCTGGCTGGGAAACAGCATGAGCAAGAGGGGACACTGACTTTCTACGGGGGACCAATGAGTTGCCCTGCAGGCTGGCCCATGTGCTGGAAGTCTGATGGGTTAATAGTATAAGCCCGGGCTAGGACTTGAGGTCAAGACTGTCTGTGCCCTGTAAGCACATAACAGTCCCAGAGGTGCAGGCCACAGGTATTCAAGGGCCCAGTAGGAGTCTGGTGGGGGCATCTGAGGAGTCTGTGATTGGGAGATTCCTAGCGGTAGAGGTGGGTCTGCTGGACTCTCACCACTCGGCCCAGGCGATTTCCTTTAAGACATACACATGCACGTAATGTCTCTGTTCCACCTCCCTCGACAGGACCCAGGCCCAGCCCGAGATGGGGCCCAGCCAAGGGGAGGAGATGCGGCTTCCTTCTCACTTCCCCACAGCTCCTAAACCTGCCGCTGGGCCGGGACTGGGTGGAGACGTCCTCGGTTTCGCATGCAAATCCGCTCCGGATTTATTCTCTGGGCGTTCTTTCCTTAAAGCGCGACGCCCCCGGCGCCAGCATAGGCTGGGGGTGCCTGATCCGGCCCTGACCCCAGGGCGCCAGAGCCTAGAACTGGGAGGCGAGGATGCTTTCTCAGCCAGTGGATCCTGCTGCTCCCGCCCTCGGGGATGAAGGGAGGGGGTCCGGGGATTGGGCGGGGCTGAGCTGTAATTAACTACCACGCTGGATGGGGAGCTGAGGCCTTGGTCTGGGAGACCCTCCCAAGGAGGAGATCAGGAGCCCCCACCCCCCACCCTCCCACACCCAGAGGTCCACCAAGGGTGTGGGGTGTGGAGGGGATCTTGGGCAGGTGAGACCTACCAGGCCTGAGGTTTTGGTAGAGATCTGAAGGTTTAGGGCTAGAGAGATGGGGTGGAGGACGAGGGGAATCCCCGGCTTAGGAGGGGCAGCCCCAAGCCTGAGCCGGGCCGGTGCCTAGCCTGGTCTCTGTACAGCTGTGGTTTGGGCGCTAAGAACCAATTCGATTGATCCCTACCCTCGTCTTCCAGGGATTCCAAGCTGGAGGTACATCTCAGAGGCCTGAGAGCCTGGGCGGATGGAGGTGGAGAGGACATAGAGGAGAGGGGGTGCTTCGTGCACTTCCAAGGGCTCCAGTTTCGGAAAACAACTGCAGAAACGGTGAGAGCAGTTTATATAAAATGCTATCCAAACCAGCATGTATGTATCCGTAAGGAGAGATGGCACTTATTGAGTGCTTACTGCATGCCAGACCAAGAGCATTCAGTCCATTGACAAACGAGATGTTTACTTTTTCTTGGTATTTTTATAAGCAGAAAAGGACAATACTGCTTTTTTAAATTAAAAAATAAATAAGTAAATAAAAAAGTAAATATATCTGGGATTCAGTGCTGCTAAATTTGGCCTTGGAAATTTTGCTTTAATGGGGGACCAAAAAGTCTTTGGAAGAGTGGAAATCTGAGCTGAGTCTTAAAATGTGAGTAGGAGCTAGTGTAGTCAGTGACAAGGGGGGAAGAGAAGGATGTTACTGATGGAATAACATGAGCAAAAACAGGTGAGAAGCAGCACAGTGAGTTTGGGAAAACTGCAAGGTGTGAGGAAGGGAATGGAGAGAGATGAGGTTGGAAAGGGAAGCTGGGGCCAGACTGGGGCTTAAGTGACTGAGGCTGGTTTTCTCACTGAGAGCTGTTGAGGGGTTTTCCAGCCGCTGCTGGAGGAGATAGGCTTCCTGCGGGCCCTGTGGAGGCAAGGAGACCTGTGAGGAGGAGGATAGGGGCATGAACTGCAGCAGCAGCAGCCTTGGGATGAAAAGAAATGGATGGATCTGACAAGCAGAAATGACAGGACTTGGTGATGGATTGCATGGGAGACATAAGTGAGAGGGAGGTGAAAGGACTGTGTCCTGATTTTCTACCTGGGTCCCAGGGCGGTGCTACTATCTGAGACAGGGAGTGGGAAGAGTAACACATTTGAGGGGAAGCTGAGTTCAGTTGTGGACATGCCTGTGACCACACCCCTGGACAGACCCTCAATCATTGGGGTCCTGTCGTCCCACCTGGCAATTACTCGGTCCGGAAGATGGGAGGGGTATCATTAGGCACTGCTGGCTGTCTGTTCCTTGGCTGCGGCTGGCTGGAGGTCTGGGTGGGGAGGGGCAGGGGTGGGGGTTGCCACCACTGGGCTGGCCTAGTGAGTGTTCTTTTGTGGTTCTGGGCCTCCAGGTGGTTTCTTTGGACACAATCATGTTATAGGAGCTCGAGGATTGGGTTGTCAGATTGTTCCCAAAGAGAGTCCCAGGAGCCGGGCAGGGCTCTGTGCTGCTGAGATTACTGTCTCCATTTGACAGCTGAGGACACAGGCTTAGAAATTGAGAGGCAGAGCCATGACGTGAACAGAGGCCTATGTGATGTCTTCTCACGGTACTAACTGCCGCATCATCAAGGCTGACATTTACTCCAAGAGGGACAGGGAAAGCACCAGGGCCATGGCTCCTTGGGGGAGATGTGCAATCTGGAGGGGTAGTGGGTTCAGGGAAAGCTTCCTGGAGGTGGTGCCATTTGTGTTGTCATAGAAGCATAATCTTGTTTTCTGTCCCCTCAGCCAGCAGTCGTTGGCAATTGGCCATTGCCTGCAGCGAGGGTGACCTTGTCATCTGGGGGAGCTCGAGGCAGAATGTGTCCACAGAACCCAGAATGTGGCAGGCTGGAATTCTTTCAGGCATTTTAGTCCTGCAACGAGGGCACGGCTACCTCAGTCTTTGGAATCCATCAGCCTGAGCATCCCTTTGGCATTGGCTCTTCACTGGCAGCTGGAAGCCCAGTGCCTATTCATTTTCATATCAGGGTTCAGCACAAGTTTATGTTCTGTTCCCAGGTTTTGTTTTACTTTTTAAAAAGGAGGTATCGTGTGATAAACTGATGAATTCTTTCTAAGGGAGGACTGGCAATTACAAGAAAAACTGATCTTCCTGTGGATGATTGGGGAAAAGTTATACTACCACAAAATGTAGCAAACCTTTATCGATCACCCACCAGGTGTTTCCCCTCCCAGGTGTTCAAGTGGCTGAGGCAGACTTACATAAAGCAAATTCTTGGGAGCTCAGAGGGGTAACTTAAAAAAAAAAAAAGTTTGCCCTGACCAGTTTGGCTCAGCGGAGAGAGCGTTGGCCTGTGGACTGAAGGGTCCCAGTTCGATCCCGGACATGGGCCTGTACCTTGGTTGCGGGCGCATCCCGGGGTGTGTGTGTGTGTGTGTGTGTGTGTGGAGGCAGCTGATCGATGTTTCTCTCTCATCGATGCTTCTAACTCTCTATCCTTTCCCTTCCTCTCTGTAAAAAATGCAATAAAATATATTTAAAAAAAAAAAAAGTTTGCACCCTATCTGGTTTGGCTCAATGGATAGAGCATCGGCCTGTGAACTGAGGGTCCCGGGTTGGATTCTGGTCAAGGGCACATGCCTGGGTTGTGGGCTGGACCCCCAGTTGGGGGCATGTAAAAGATGGCCAATCACTGGTTCTCTCTCATCATTGATGTTTCTATCTTTCTCTCCCTCTCCCTTCCTCTCTGAAATAAAAAAACCCCAAAAATCCAAAAATAGTTTAATATTTACTTACTGTGAAAAACACAAGCAAGTAAAAATATATAATACATATATATATCATATATATAAAGCATCTAAGAGATAAACACTAACATTTTATATATTTTCTTTCTTTTTTTAAAGATACCCTCTTGAAGAGCAAGTGCCTTTTATTTATTTATTATTTTTTTTAAATTTTTTATTTATGTCAGAGAGGAAGGGAGAGGGAGAGAGATAGAAACATCAATGATAAGAGAGAATCATTGATTGGCTGCCTCCTGCACGCCCTTCACTGGGGATCGAGCCCACAACCCAGGCATGTGCCCTTGACCGGAATTGAACCTAGGACCTTTCCACTGAGCCAGACAGGCTAGAGCTATATTTTCTTTCTCTCTTTCTCTCTCTCTCCCCCCCTCTCTTTCTCTTTCTTTCTTTTTAATTTTTGTGCATACATGGTTTTCTTTTACAAGGTTAATATACTGCATAGACAGCTTTGTATCTTGCTTTGTAATTCAACAAAATTATAAGAACTAGTCAACATCAGTTAAAAGTCTTTAAAATTTTCTTGCCCTGGAGGGGTGGCTCAGTTGATTATAGCGTCATGCCAATATACCAAGGCTGTGGGCTCAATCCCCGGTCAGGGCACATACAAGGTGCAAGCAATAAATGCATAAATAAGTGGAACAACAAATTGATGTTTCTTTTTCTCTGTCTCTGACTCTTTCTCTCTTTTTCCCTTCCCCTCTCTAACAAGCAATCAATAAATAAAATTTTAATGGCTGCATAATTTTCTACTACATGGAGTTACCATATTTTATTTTACCAAATCTTTATCCTTAGACATATAGATTCATTCATTCTTTTTTTTTAAAATATATTTTATTGATTTTTTACAGAGAGGAAGGGAGAGAGATAGTTAGAAACATTGATGGGAGAGAAACATCGATCAGCCGCCTCCTGCACATCTCCTACTGGGGATGTGCCTGCAACCCAGGTACATGCCCTTGACCGGAATCGAACCTGGGACCTTTCAGTCCGCACGCCGATGCTCTGTCCAGTGAGCCAAACCGGTTTCGGCCTTTTTTTTTTCTATTATAAAAATGCTGTGATGAAAATCTTTGTGCATATATATTTTGGATTATTTTCTTACCAATTTTTCTGGAAGTGGAATTACTGGGTCAGAGGATCAAGATATTTTGAAGGATCTTGATATGTATTGCCAAAATGCTTTCCAGAAAGGTTGTGCCAATTACATTCCATCACCCTGATAGAAATGTACCTGTCTAATAGCATAGCACTGAGTATTAACATTTAAAAAAATTCTTGCTACTTGTATGCATATATGCTTAACCTATGGACACAGACAATAGGTTGGTGAAGGCCTGGGGCGGGGAACAGGAGTGGACTAGAAGGGGGTCAATGCGGGGGGAAGGGGACATATGTAATACTTTCAACAATAAATATTTAACTTAATTCTTACTAATTCAATAAGCAAAGAATGGAATCTCATTTTTCTGAGGCTGAGAAGTTTTTTGGAGGCCAGAGTGGCATGGGTCTACTTGGTCAATGATTTGGTCTAATCTGACCAAAATCCTCTACTGATCAGACTGTCTCCTTCACTAAATTGGTAGGGTTTGGCCATCACTGTGAACATCTATAGTTTTTACCTGCCTAGAATTCTCTCACTGTCTTTGTTACAGTCTCCCAATTTTTTTTTTTGGGGGGGGGCTAATATCCCTCCTCCATTTTTGTCCATATAGTTCCAGTGGGCCTGCCTCATCCCCGAATTCCCGAGATAGGCTTTGGGACACTGGCCTGGTCAATCATCTCAGTGATTTAGTGATGGCATTTCACCCAAGTTGGGCAATGGAAGCCTTTTTCTAGAACAACGGGGACAGAGCCCTCTCTCTTATTAGGGGGTTGGGGATGGAAGAGTAGGCTGTTTTTGCAACTCAGGAAAAACTCACCTGTCACAGAATTCAACATTAGTTAAGTAGTGCCAAGAAATGGAAAAGATATATACCTGGAAACTTTGTTTGTGATCCTGGATTCAGATGTCTGGCTTTTCATTTACATGTGGTGACAAATTCCCCCTTTAAAAAAAAAAAAAGAAAGAAAGAAAGAAAGAAAAAAAGCCAGTTTGAAAAAGTCCCATGGTTTCACATGGTGTTCAGAACAGGCAAATGTGCCTGAATTGTTACAGACTCATAGATCCTGAAGGTTGAAGGATATTCACCACCATCTTCATTCATATTTTATACACAAATCTATATCTTTTTTATTTAGATATCGGTCTAGCTTCTGCTTGCATAATTCCAAGGGTGAAGCACTCACTGCCTTTAGAGGTAATCTGGCCCATCTTTGAAGAGCCAGCACTTTTCTTTCTCATGAGCTGGAAGAAGACAAAAGAAGGGAAGAATCTAATCTGATGACTCAAATATTTGGCTATATAAAAGGGAGAGGTTAAAGAAGTTGAGTTTAGCATATATGCATAACCCATGGACTCAGAAAACAGTGTGGTGATGGCCAGAGGGAAGGGAGAGCAGGGACTGGTGGGTGGAGGTGTGCAAAGGAAGTGGGGGAATGGGGACATCTGTAATAGTGTCAACAATAAAAAGAGTTATAAGAAAAAAAGAAGCGGAGTTTATAGGGGCAAGATAAAGCTAAATGGTTTGAAGAAGATAAAGGGTTTTTTGTTTGTTTTTGCTTTGGAGAATTTGGGAGCCAGGAAGAGAGGGCTGTAGAGAAAGAGGAGAAGAGAAAGGAAACTGAAATAATATGGCATAGTAGCAGAAAAGCTTTTAAGAACAAGAATGTCTAAATTTGGGGGGTTTTCTGTGGTTATGCTAAGTCCCTTCTGTACCATGAATCTTCAGTGGAGTTTAGTAACAAAGCCTTCTGATAAGTGCTAATTTTTGGCATGCATATGGTAGTTATAGAAAAGGTTGAGGACCGGGTGCAGGACAGGGATAACACATGTGAGATGTGAGGCAATCCATAAGCTAAATTCAGAGAGTGGAAGCACAGATTCAGGGACAGAGGTGATTAGGACAATGTGATTGCCCTGATTTTTTCAATAATCTTTGGGAATATTTGGGGGGATCTTTGAAATGAGGGTTTGACCAATCTTATCTGGTTCCTAAGAGACAACGAGAACCCTAGCTAATAACTGGATTGTACTATATTAAGATTAAATCAGCCTCCCTAAAGCTTTCATATGATCCAAAGGTATTTGCCCTTGGGGGGGCCAAGCCTATTCAGTTTGTCTCACATGGCAATAACATTGTCATCTGGCTTTGGAGTCAAAATCTGGGTTTGAATTTGGAATTTCCTCTGACTAGCTGTATGACCATTTTATAATCTAGTGGGAAGAGACTGAAAATATGCAAATAAAATAAGGAATGTGACAGGTAAGTGCTATGGAGATAAAGTAAGAGGGAGCTGGAGTGCAAAGAAGGGTGCGGTGGGGGTGGGGGGGTGGGGGGTGGGGAGGGTCATTTGCCATTTTATCTAAGGTTAGACAGAAGAGATCTCATTGGTTAGGTGATTTTGAACAGAGACCCACAAGAAGGGAGGAAGCAAGCTCTGCCTATACTTAGGGGAGGAATGTTTCAGGCAGAGGGTAGAACAATTATAAAGGCTCTGAGGTGGGAGTATGTGGGATGTGTTCAAAGGCTCACAAGGAGGCCAGCGGCTGTTTGTCACCTAAAAAATGTTGGTGATAATAGTGCTTGTGTCATAAAGTGGATGTGATGAGTAAATGTGATAATGTTTAGTGCAATGTCCAGGCCTTGTGAGCTGTTGTTAAGATGACAGCTGAGTCTTCGACCTTGTTGACAGTTCTTTTGGATAATGATTTGTGGTTCTCCCTCCATTCCAGCTCTTCCTCTGATTTATGCTCTTGTTAGCCTATAATCTGCAGTTTGTTCATCAGTCACTAATGGTTACCAGCACCTACTATATCTTACACACTAGGTTACAGGGCTTTCATAAGATGCCTACTGTCCCCTGGGGGAGAATACAACAGCCACCATACAAAGCAAAGCACAGCCAAGAGACTAATTAGCAAAGTGTTCTGGGAGCTGAGAGGTGAGTTCACCAAAGGCTTCCTGGAGAAGGTGACATGTGGGCTGACCTTTGAGGAGAGGCTTTTCATGTTTGGAGATGAGGTGGAGAAGGCATTCCAGGAGGAAGAAAAAGCTGTGAGCATGGGCACAGAGGCTGGCATGCCCAAGTCACAGGTGAGGAAGGGGAAACTGCCTGGTATGGTACCAACAGTGCATTAGCGGGTAAGAAATGGGGAGAAGATTTTGAAGGGACTTGATTGTCAAGTTATAGAGTTTGGACTTACTCTGTAAGTAACACAGCTGTCAAACATTTTAGGCAGGCAGTGACATGGTCACAATTGTGTTTTCAAATGATCTGTCTGGCTGCAGAGGAGGATAGTTTAGAGTCAGCAGGAACATGAAGGTGGGGTGGGTGGGGGGAGACCCAGCAAGAAGGCTGTAACAACTGTCTTAGTGGGTACTGATGAGGTCTTAGGAATGGAGATGGAAAGAAAAGATGATAGAGATGCAGGGAGAAACAGGATGCTCTAACTCTTCTCTAAGGGTCATCAGGGAACATATAGGAATTGCCCAAGTACGGTTACAATGAATTGTGCTGTTAACTCTTCTGAAATTGGGCTATTGAGGTCAGCTATTTTCAGTTCCACTTCACTGAAATAACCTTTCAGAAAGAGGAGATGGACAGGAGTTATGAGTCTGCCCTGGGCACCTTCCTGTTTTGGCATTTGATAACTGCATGAAACTTTAGCATCTTCAGGCACCCTAACCATCACTCTGTCTTTTAGAGATCAGCTTTCTGAGCAGGGATTTCTCAGGACTCCCAAAGCAGCTTGAATTGAGAGGTGGAGAATTGAGTTCTGGCCCTAGGAATGTCAGGTTTAAAGCTCTGTAAACTTGGAGCAAATAATGCTAGGATTCCCACATCATCTTTTCAAAAGGCTTTTTTTTTTCTTTTTTTTTTCTTCTCTTTCTAAATGGTCTAGCTAGCCAAAGGAGGAAATCAAAGATCATCTAAAATTTGATAATTTGGGGGAATCCTAGATCTGCCATGTTGCCAATTCCTTTAAAAAAGGAAAGTTACGCCGAGACCGGTTTGGCTCAGTGGATAGAGCGTCGGCCTGCGGACTGAAAGGTCCCGGGTTCGATTCCGGTCGGGGGCATGTACCTGGGTTGCAGGCATATCCCCAGTGGGGGATGTGCAGGAGGCAGCTGGTCGATGTTTCTCTCTCATCGATGTTTCTAACTCTCTATCTCTCTCCCTTCCTCTCTGTAAAAAATCAATAAAATATATATATATATATATATAAAAAAAAAAAGGAAAGTTAGGCCCAGCCGCCATGAACCAGGAGGTTACGGTTTGATTCCCGGTCAGGGCACATGCCTGGGTTTCGCAGGCTCAATTCCCAGTGTGGGGTGTGTAGGAGGCAACCAATCAATGATTCTCTCTCATCATTGATGTTTCTATCTCTTTCTCTCCCTTAATCTCTGAAATCAATTATATATATATATATATATATATATATATATATATATATATATTTTAAGTCACAAGGCATCTCAGGATTTTGTTTTAATTACAAGACATTAACAGTTCAATGTATTTTTTTTTTTTAAAGGAAAGTCAATTCAGATTCTGGGCTTCTTGGTTTATGATACTAGTTGGCTGAATCCATAGTATCACTTTCAGGAGGCTGAGGAAGGGGTTTGTCTGACCTTGAATATGGGTGACTACTCAGTCACCTCCTGTGGAGCTTTCCCAGTGACAGACAGCAAAGTGGTAGACTGACTTTGGGGTAGAGGGACTTTGAGGGAGGGGGCCCAGCTCAGCATTTTTCAACTTCAAGCATTGTTGCCCACGTTAGTTAATTAACTGACAGTTTGTCCGAGTGGAGCTGAGGGATGGTAGGATTCAGGGAGCTCATGCCAGATCACGTTTCCAGGGTCTGGAAGGGACTGATAATGTGACTGCAGTCCTAGGGCCAGAGTGTTGGAGTGTTTGGAAAGGGGCTAATGGACAGGAGCTAATGGGCAGGCTCTTGTGCCAAGTGCATGATGGTCAGCTGGTTTGTCTGAGACAGTGTGATAAATGCCCCATTCAGTCCAGGAGCAGTCATGGTCAGAGACCCAGTCAGACCCTGTTACTGATCTGATGACAAGTGCATGGGGTATTAGCTGCTGTACCTCAGATGTCATCTCTGGAGGACTGTCTCTGTATCCAGGAGACTGAATGAGATTCTTCATGGCCACAGATGTCACATATGATTTGTTTTAAACAGGAAATTTCAAATCAGAACTCAGCCAATGATGAAGTCCTATTCATCACTATGTGTTTATCTTCTTTAAGAAAAAACAGAAAGAACATGCCCATTTTCAGAAATGAGTGTGTTAGCACAGCTCATAGTAGCTCAGTGTAGGCATCCATAATTTCACATTTTAAAATTCACTTTTAAAATTTTACATAAGTAAATATATTATTTTTGTGTGAACATTTCTATGGGTTAAGAGTCCTAGGGGTCCTCAAACTTTTTAAACAGGGGGCCAGTTCACTGTCCCTCAGATCGTTGGAGGGCCGGACTATAGTTTAAAAAAAAAACTATGAACAAATTCCTATGCACACTGCACATATCTTATTTTGAAGTAAAAAAACAAAACGGGAACAAATACAATATTTGTATTTGCATGTGGCCCGCGAGCCATAGTTTGAGGACCCATGGTAGAGCATAGGTTAGCAAACTAAACTGCAAAGAGCTAGATAGTAAATAGTTTAGGCTTTGTGGATATACAGTCTGTCATAGATACTCAACTTTGTGTTTGGAGCACCAGAACATCCACATATAATAAATACATAAATGAATAAGCATGACTTTATTTATGGACACTGAAATTCAAATTCATAATATTTTCACAAAATATCCTTTTGATTTTTCTCTCCAATCATTTAAAAATATAAAAACCATTCTTAGGTGATGGGCTGAATTTGACTCTTGAGCTGTAGTTTTCTGACCCCTGGTTTAGACCAGGTTTTCTCAGCCTTGGCACTATTGGCATTTAGGGCCAGATAATTCTTTGCTGTGAGGGTGTCCTATTGCACTAAATGTTTAGTAGCATCCCTGGCCTCTACCCAACAGCTTCCATTAGCATCACCTCTCCTTTTGAATTGTGACAAATAAAAAAGACTCTAGACATTGCCAAATGTCCCCTAAGGAGCAGAATCACTCCCAGTTGAGAACCACTGGCTTGGACAATCACATAGAATCATTTAATCACCACCACAATCAAGATACAGAACAGCTCTATTATTTAAAAAAAAAAAAGTCCTTTATATACCTTTGTAGTCAACACCTCCTTCCATCCCAATCCCTGGCAGTCACTGTTTTCTGTTTCTACAATTTTTTCTTTTCTAGAATAACATAAATGGAATCATACAGAATGTAGCCTTTTAAGTCTGACTTCTTTTATTTAGCATAATGCATTTGAAATTCATTCATATTGAGTGAATCAGTAATCCATTCCTTTTTATTGCTGATTAGTATTTGAATTTATGGATATATATCACAGTTTATCCATTCACCAGCTAAAAGATATTTGTGGTGTTTATAGTTTTTTGTGATTATGAATGAAGCTACTTTAAACATTTGTGAGCAGGTTTTTGTGTGAACGTAAGTCTTTATTTTTCTTATATAGTCAATACCTAGGAGTGGAATTTGTGGATCATATGGTAATTATATGTTTAATTTTATAATGAAAGCCAAATTGTTTTTCAAAAGTGGCTGTACCATTTTAAATTTCCACCAGTCGCCGAAACCGGTTTGGCTCAGTGGATAGAGCGTCGGCCTGCGGACTGAAGGGTCCCGGGTTCGATTCCGGCCAAGGGCATGTACCTGGGTTGCGGGCATATCCCAGTGGGAGATGTGCGGGAGGCAGCTGATCGATGTTTCTCTCTCATCGATGTTTCTAGCTCTCTATCTCTCTCCCTTCCTCTCTGTAAAAAATCAATAAAATATATTTAAAAAAAAAATAAAAAAAATAAATTTCCACCAGCCATGTATGAGAATTCCATTTGCTTAACATTTATCTGTTTGTTTGTTTTTGTACCATTCTAATAGGCATGAAGTAGTGTCTCATTGTGGTTTTAATTTGCATTTTCCTAATGATTAATGGTTTTGAGCATCTTTTTATGTGTTATCTGTATATCTTCTTTGGCAAAGTTTTTGCCAATTTTTAATGAGGTGGTTTGTTTTCTTATTACTACATTCTTTATATATTCTGTATACAAGTCCTTTGTTGGATATGTGATTACAAACATTTTCTGGCAGTCCATAGCTTTTCTTTATTCTCTTAAGAGTATCTTTCACAAGCAGAAGTTTTTAATTTTGAGGAAGCCCACTTTACCATTTTTTTTCTTTTATGGATTGTGCTTTTACATCATATCTAAGAATTCTTTGCCTAACCCAAGGTTACAAAGATTTTCTCTTATGCTTTCTTCTAGAAGTTTTAGATTGTATATTTAGGTCTATGATCCATTTTGACTTAATTTTTGTTTAAGGTGTATGTGTTTTTTTTTTTTGTTTGTTTTTGTTTTGTTTTCAGCACATGGACTTCTACTTTTTTCAGCACCATCTATTGAAAAGACTATTCTTTCTCCATTGAATTGCCTCTGCACTTTTGTCAAAACTCAATTGTGCATATATGTGTGGGACTGACTATCTCTGGGTTCTGCATTCTGTTCCATTGGTCTATTTGTCTACCTTTTGCTAATATTGCACTGGGGCTACCTGGCCAGGGCAATAAAATTCTTAAAGCTGAATTCTTTTGAAACAATTGTGAGTTTTTAAAAAATATATATTTTTATTGATTTCAGAGAAGGAGAGGGAGAGAAATAGAAACATCAATGATGTGAGAGAATTAATGATTGGCTGCCTCCTGCACACTCCCTACTGGAGACGGAGCCCACAACCAGAATTGAACCTGGGACTCTTCAGTCTGCAGGCTGACACTCTATCCACTGAGCCAAACCAGCTAGGGAAACAATTACGTACTTAATCAGTGTTCTGGCATGCTTAACACATTTAAGATAGTGAAATATTTAAAATCCAAAACTTAAGTTTTGGTGAAATACTTGGATCAATTGGAGGGTAGCAGAGTTGATGACTCATAGTATAAGGGTGCTGAAAAACCACTGAAACACTTGGGGCTTTGGGCAAATCACATAGCTTTCTAAGTCACAATTAAGAAGAACAAAGGAATTCAACAGTGCATTCAATAAACATTTGTGGAGCAGTGTTTCAGGTATTGGTTTATAAATATAAATCACATATCTGAGTTTATAGAATTTACTTTCCAGTTGGGGATATAGTCAATCAACAACAACAAAACAGTAAGTAAAATTATTTCAGATTGTGATAAGTGCTAGTAATAAACTAAAATAAGGTACTGGAATAAAGGTTGAGTGGAGGGGGCTGTTTTGGCTAGCATTGTCATGGAAGTCCACTTGGAGGAAGTAACAGTTGAGCTGAGACCTGAATGAAGAGAAGGAAGTAGTTATAGTGAAGATTTGTGATAAAGAACATTATAGCTCTCTCGGCCACTGGACTTTCCGTTGTGTCGGTGGGTCTGGTGAACGGGGAGCGCAAACCGGCTTGCATTAAAAGGACTCTTTGCTTTTGCATCGGGGTGGGGGGGGGGGGGGGGAAGAACATTATAGATAGAGGGATAGCAGGCAAAAAGGCCCTGAGGCCTATCTGATTCTGACAGATACAAGGCCAAAGCTGATGTGAATGAATGTTGGTGTATGTGGGGATGGGGGCTGTGAGGGGATGAACTGAGAGATAAGGGACCTTTACAATCAACCCTCCACTGTGCTTCTTCCTCATCTGCCGCTCTGCTCTGCTCCTCACATGCTACTTTCTAGGCATTCTGAACTTCTCTGTTCTCTAAACAAGCTGTTCTTATTTGTCTTGTGGAGTCTATTCCCTCAAGCTGTAACCATTCTCTCCTTTCTTTGAGAAAGATAATTTCCCTAAGTTTTAACAGGGCATCTAGATGAAGCCACCTACCCCACCCAGACTACCTGCTTACCTCTGGACTGTTACATGACAGAATAAACTCCTCTCCTTTTTGATATACTAGAGATTGTGTTAGAGCGATTTAGCCGCTAGTCTAACTTTTTCTCATCTGCCTGGTGAACTCCAACTAACCTATTCTGCAAGACAAAGCATTAAGTACTACTTTTTCCATCCTGTCCAGGGAAAGTTCACTGTTTCTTCCTCAATGGCTTCAGAGTACTTTGCATGTACAGCTATTATTATACCATTCCACTCAGTCAATGAACATTGACTAGGAGCCTAATATAAGTCATGTACTGTGGTAAGTAAGGACCATAAGGTCTAGAAATAAAAATAAACATGTGAAGAAATACTTGTGAAGTATTTCACTTGAGAAGTAAGTTGGAGGGGATATCCCTCCAACACACAGATATCCCTCATTCTTCCTTCCTCCTCAACTTCCACATTCAATTCTAACAAGCTGTCAAGGAATGAATAAGGCTGTATAACCCAGATCTTAGGAAACTAACAATGGGAAGAAGGGAAGGAGGAAGGCAGGTAGCATCAGGACAGCAACTGTAAGTCACACCAGCCTCAAGGGGCAGATTTCAGCCCCACCAGCAGAGGAGGGAACAGCCAGAACAGAATGCATTGCCCCTCCTGGAGGCCAGAATGGGTTGCTGCCTGTGGTCACTTATTGGAGATGCGGTAAGCTCCTGGGAGTCATCTGTCACAGAAGCTGAAAAAGCATGGTGGCAAGATGACAAGCCTTGGAAGAACTTATTCAAGAGGCTCTAGACTCTAGAGCAGTGGTTCTCAACCTTCCTAATGCTGCGACCCTTTAATACAGTTCCTCATGTTGTGGTGACCCCCAACCATAAAATTATTTTCATTGCTATTTCATAACTGTAATTTTGCTACTGTTATGAATCGTAATGTAAATATCTGATATGCAGGATGTATTTTCATTGTTACAAATTGAACATAATTAAAGCATAGTGATTAATCACAAAAACAATATGTAATTATATATGTGTTTTCCGATGGTCTTAGGCGACCCCTGTGATAGGGTCGTTCGACCCCCAAAGGGGTCGCGACCCACAGGTTGAGAAACGCTGCTCTAGAGAGACTCAGACACGGCTGACAGACAATGAGGTAAGGTTAATTCCTATAAGTAGGAAAATGGGTGTTTATGATAGAATGACTTGGGTATAAAAAACAGTTATAAAATAATATAATCTCTTTTGGTACAGGCAAATGAGGCTGAGGATATGTGGGTTTATTTGGGGGGTTCCACCTGTGAATTTTAGGAATCTTACTAAAGTTTATTTCTATACCATGCATTCATCACTATCACTAGAAATAGAGCCAATCAAAATGTTTAGGACAATGATCAATATAACGTTAGAAAATGTGCACATGGAAGTAGATGGAGACTTCTAGAAGCTTTTTGAATTGCATGATTCGTAAGATAACCTGAAATTGAAAAGGCTATGTAAACTTCTATTAGATCACTGAGCATATATAAAGAGAACCCATTAAAGTCTTCAGGAGGGGAGAGAACACAGCCTTACTTAAGTTTTTTAAAGATGTTAACTGGTCTGTAGCCCTAGGGAGATGCCAGCGAATGGAGCTACAGTGTTGGATATGGTTAGAAGTACTCCTATATGAAAATAGCCCCAACTTCCACCAGAAACATTGGCCTAGTTACTGAGTATAGATGAAAGAAAAAACCATTCAGTTAGAGACTTATGAGAATCCCAAAGTTGAGGGTATTTGCGGGGAAGGGTATACCTAGCATGAGAAAGTATGTTTTTGGTTGGGCGCTCTAATGAGATGCTCTGAGTGGTGGGTATCAGATGTGGAAAAGTGATAGCAGAATCTCTGAGTCTGACAAAGAGTTTTCAAGGCTACCAAGACCTCAGTGTCACTTGGCTGAGTGTTGAATGCTCTGACCAAGTTAGTAGGAGGGTTTATAATCAAAGGGCTGTTCAGATTTTTCCTCTGCTATATTAGAGGACACAAGAAAAGGTGTCTACTGTTGAATTGGGGCTCTGTTTCTTATAGAAGGCAGAAGAAACAGAGCCAAAGATTCATACAGTGTGAATCAGGTCACCCATGTAATAGGCAAGGACTAGGGCTGTCCTAGGGTAAGATTTTGGGGAAAGTTCCATTTGCCAGACCAAGAATAGTCTTTTAGATAAAACTAACATGGAAAAAGGAGAGGAGTCAGTTCAAGTCATGAAATGAAGGAAACTCAACTTAGGTGATTGTGGATACCCAGACTGCAATGACTACTATACTTGAGTACTTTATGGGACAGAGGCAAGCCAACCAACTAAGCCACCAGCCAAGGCAAACAGGATGGATTTTATCTGTCTTGTATAAGCCTACCAATATGAAGAGGGAGGGTTTCAGGAACTCTTGTTACTTACTGTTCAGAGGTTACTGGAGAAAGTAACTGGTCATTTAAATTTACTTGGAAATATTTACTTATTCATTTATATATAAATATATAAAAATTCTCCCAAACCTTGGAAAAGCATAAACAGTGGCTCTTCAAAACAAAAAACAAAACAAAACAAAACCACCTACAAAACAAAACAACAAAAAACAGTGGCTCTTCAGAGTAGTGAACATATTTTTTATCTGCCCAGATTTTCTTTGAGAAACTGCCCCTTCCCAGTTCTCAATCTATGTAGTTTGGCCACAGCTGACCCCATATTCTGTTTCTAAGGGTGCCACATGACCTTAAGCCTGTCCAATTAGAACGTTTTATTCAACTAGACTCAGTGACTGGTTCAGAAGTGAGCTTGTGGCCCAAGCGAGGCCAACGAGACTCAACCCCTAGAATTTTCCTGCAACTCTATGGAGAAACTTGTACTCTGCTAGATGGAGTTGCTAAGCAAGTGGAATGTTGGCCTACAGTTCCTGGAAGCTATCCTGGGGAAATATTGTCACCACTTGGGGAAATATCAGATGGAAGGAGAACTGAGAATTAATCTGGTTCCTGTCAACATTGAGGACCTCTCTACTTATCCGTGTGTCAAGTGAGGCTACCCCTTTATTTGGATTAAGCTAGTTTTCTGTTAGTTACAATTACAAAAGCATGCTAATACAATAGTGGTACTAAACCATATGGGAGACATTACAACTTGAATAATTTTGCTTGACCTCAGTGAAAGGTGATGACATGTAATATCACACAGAGGTAAGTACAGACTGCAGGAAGGGTCTCCATTATTAACAACTAGTCCTATGCCATCAATTATAGAAAATTAGAAACTTTCATAATGTTTATGTTTATGCAAAATTATTCCATGATTTCAAAGGTCTTTTGTGTTCTCAACTTGGCATTATCAGGACAGATCTAGAGCACCAAATTCAGAAGTCAGCTTAAACTCCAGGAAGAAGTCAATTCCCTCACACTTTGACCTCTTTTGGGAGTTCAAGGCCTTGATAACCTTGGTGAGCTACTTACTTCAGGCTTGTCCTGGAAATTATTGACCTTCACTGATAGCAATTTTGAGGGCATCAGAGTAGGCACTATATTAGAAAAATGAAGAAGAAAGAAAGTCTATCATTTTTGTTATCTCAAGTCTATCTGATAGTGAGGTGCAACACTAACAAAAAAGCAGAATTCCTGGATCAAAAGTGGGAAATCACAGGTTAACTTCTGAGAAAGAGCAGATGTGTCAGGTGCTAGACTACACCTCCTTTGCCCATGTGTTTTCCAGCGCTAGGCTGGTTGTTTCTGGTAACTGGCTACTTTAGGTTTGTGAGCATGCTGATGGTTTTTCTTTACTAGCTATACTCACAGGCCACTGAGAATTAGGCTCTGAGACAGGTCTATCAGGGAGCCTTGGACACCATGTTGTGAAGGTTGAGTTGGAGAGAGGAGTGATGGGCAGGACCCAAGCAAAGTGTATGTGTGTGTGGTTTGTCCTCAAAGAAAACTCTCAAAGCTTCCCAAGGAAGAGGAGTAGAGCATATGTCAAGGGAGATAGCTTCAAGACCTGATTAATGGGGTTATACAGAACATTTGACATTTCTGGCTGCCTAGCATCTGAACACCCTTCCCATTTTGGAGGACTCCCAAATCAGATGGGAGGCAGGGCCCGTAAACTCTAATATATTGTTGAGTATGGTGCCAGGAGATGCAAGAATGAACTAAAATGCTATTTTTAGGATTTGGGGCTGTCCATTGAGCTCAAAATAGATAATTAGAGGTAAGATATACATATAACCTGAGAATGGGAAAGGAAAAGTCACAATGATTGACCAAAATATTTTACCACTGAAAAGGAACCTATAAAAAAAGCTGCCTCTCTGCTTCTAGCCCACTTGGTAGGCATTAGGGTTCATGGGGAAGTCCTTTGCTAGGCACTACTGCAGGCAGGCCTTTTGGGGAACAGAGAGAAAATTGGACAGTGGTTCAGAGAGTAGAAGCAGAGGCCTCAGTTAGAATTCTTGGGTTGCAAGTAACAGAATTTAGTAGGAGCCTGTTTAAATGAACAGGAAATTCATATAAGCACTTCTATTAGACTGGGGAAGAGTGGCTCAGGACACTTTTTAGGATGAGAAATAAGTAAAGCTAAGGGAATTTATTCACCCAGATCCCTGCTTCCTTCTTCTAACCCATGCTCTTGGAATTCTTTGCCCAAATGGCCCCAAACTTGTTTCCAGGACCTACATTAGGTCTTTTCCCTGGATCTGTTTTCCTAACGACCAATAAATTTGTCAATCTTAGTACCTTTAGCCCAAAGGGGTGGTTGAAGGTCAGGTGTTTGTAGGGGGATGGATAGAAGAGGCTTGGACATGTGCACAAGGACTGCCCTCACAGTGCAGGGTGAAGCCAGGAGTGGGAAGAGATAGGGGTCAGCTCTCCCTTTACCACCCTGGTCTGTCAGAACTCAGGATCCATGAATTCTAAATTTGAACCTCATCTTCCAAGGTTTGCATGAAGGTTTATTTGGTAAGATAGAAGGATTAAATGGTCAAGGATACATACCTCTGTTGTGGGCTTGATCCCGGGCCACGGTTGGAGTATGTGTGGGAGGCAACCAATCCATGTGTCTCTCTCACATCAATGTTTCTCTATGTCTCTCTCCCTCCCTTCTACTCTCTCTAAAAATCAATGGAAAATATCCTCTAGTGAGGATTAACAAAAACAAACAAAAAAGATAGAAGGATTAAATAGATTTTATTTAATGATTTGTTATTTTGATTTATAACTTTTAAATATTTTGACATATGGTATGTGAGCTTCCATTTTTATTCTTACTCTGGGCCCTGCAAATGTTAGGGTTGGACCTAACCTTAGAACAGGGACAAAGGTAGGTGTTAGGAGGCTATAGAGTTAAGAAATTGACTACCGCTTGTGTCCTTTCTATTTCCTACTCCTCCTTTCAGAGCATTTCCTTCATCTTTCTTTGGCTTTCTGAACACTGACTTTGTTTGAAGCTCAGCTCTCAAGGTGGACAGTGGCTACAGCCAGCTCTAGAAATTCCATGCTTCAGGTCTAAACCCCGGGAGAGACCAGTTCTTGTTTGAGGTAGTATTTTCAAATATTTGTGAAAGAAATTTTGTCTCAGCCTGTGCCTCATCAACTATGGTCAGGGAGAAGGTCATGAACAAATTAAGAAGAGAACTGTCATGGTGAACTGGGTGGAGGTATTAAAAGGTGTCTACTCCCATGGGATAATTGACTAACCAGCCTGAGTTTTCAAGCCACTCACACTCTCGAGCCTTAACCCATTAGCAGTGCTCTTGGGACTGGTTGATCCACCCAGTGAGGTCCTGGAAGTGAGTGAATCATCTGGAGAAGCAGAGGAGGAAAATACTACCAATAAAGGGAAAGATTTTTCAACCAGAAAGGCTGTAACCTCATTTTGCAGTAAGCCATTAATAGGTGCGGATGTGCTGATTACCTAAACATTCATCAAGTGTGGCCTTATCTACCTCTAAAACATCTCTTAAATCTACACAAGGCTCTCCATCTTTTGCCTACATTGTTTCAACAATTTTTTTTTTGTTTCTTAATCCTCAACTGGGGATATTTTTCCATTGATCTTTTAGACAGTAGAAGAGAGAAAAACATTGATGTGAGAGAAACACATCGATTGGTTGTCTCCTGCACAAGCCCTGACCAGGGCCTGGGCTGGGGAAGGAGCCAGCAACCAAGGTACATGTCCTTGACCAGAATTGAACCCGGGACCCTTTGGTCCACAGGCTGACACTTTACCCACTGAGTCAAACCGGCTAGGGCTCAACAATTTAAAAAATATATATATATTTTTATTGATTTCAGAAAGGAAGGGAGAGGGAGAGAGAGAGAAACATCAATGATGAAAGAGAATCATTAATCATTGATCAGCTGCCTCCTGCATGCCCTCACTGGGGATGGAGCCCACCACCAGGGCATGTTCCCTGACCAGGAATTGAACTGTGATCTCTTGGTTCATAGCTCGTGCTCAACCACTGAGCCACGTTGGCCGGGCTTAACAATGTTTACTTTGTCTTCAAATGTCTTCAGAGTTTGCCCCTTCAATTCACTCTTACGACCTGTGATGATTCTCAAATACAAATCTGATCATGCCACTCCTTTGCTTAAAACTCTTGAATCCATCCCCCCATTGCTTTTAGTATAAAGTACACATTTCTTTTTTTAAAATTTTTTTTATTTTTTTATTAATTAAATCTTTATTGTTCAGATTATTACATTTGTTCCTCTTTCCCCCCCACCATAACTCCCTTCCACCAAGCTCCCACCCCACCCTCCTCCCTCACTCCCCACCCACTGTTCTCATCCGTAGGTGCATGATTTTTGTCCAGTCTCTTCCCGCATCCCCCTCACCCCTTTCCCCCCCAAGAATAGTCAGTCCACTCCCTTTCTATGCCCCTGATTCTATTATAATCACCAGATCATTCTGTTCATCAGATTATTCACTTGATTTTCAGATTCACTTGTTGATAGATGTGTATTTGTTGTTCATAATTTGTGTCTTTACCATTTTCTTCTTCTTCTTCTTCTTTTTTTTTTTTTTTTTTTTAAATATATTTTATTGATTTTTTACAGAGAGGAAGGGAGAGAGATAGAGAGTTAGAAACATCGATGAGAGAGAATCATCAATCAGCTGCCTCCTGCACATCTCCTACTGGGGATATGCCAGCAAACCAGGTACATGCCCTTGACCGGAATCGAACCTGGGACCTCTCAGTCCGCAGGCCGACGCTCTATCCACTGAGCCAAACCGGTTTCGGCTTCTTCTTCTTCTTAAAGGATACCTTTCCGCATTCATATAATACTGGTTTGGTGGTGATGAACTCCTTTAGCTTTTTCTTATCTGTGAAGCTCTTTATCTGACCTTCAATTCTGAATGATAGCTTTGCTGGATAAAGTAATCTTGGTTGTAGGTTCTTGGCATTCATCACTTTGAATATTTCTTGCCACTCCCTTCTGGCCTGCAAAGTTTCTGTTGAGAAATCAGCTGACAGTCGTATGGATACTCCCTTGTAGGTAACTGACTTTCTTTCTCTGGCTGCTTTTAAGATTCTCTCTTTATCTTTTGCTCTTGGCATTTTAATTATGATGTGTCTTGGTGTGGTCCTCTTTGGATTCCTTTTGTTTGGGGTTCTCTGTGCTTCCTGGACTTGTAAGTCTATTTCTTTCACCAGGTAGGGGAAGTTTTCTGTCATTATTTCTTTAAATAGGTTTTCAATATCTTGCTCTCTCTCTTCCTCTGGCACCCCTATAATTCTGATGTTGGTACGCTTGAAGCTGTCCCAAAGGCTCCTTACACTATCTTCGTATTTTTGGATTCTTTTTTCATTTTGCTTTTCTGGTTGGGTGTTTTTTGCTTCTTCATATTTCAAATCGTTGACTTGATTCTTGCGATCCTCTAGTCTGCTGTTGGGAGTCTGTATAATATTCTTTATTTCAGTCAGTGTATGTTTAATTTCTAGTTGGTCCTTTATCATAACCTCGAGGGTCTCATTAGATTTCTTGTAGGACTCATTAAGTTTATCGGCAGTTTCTAGAAAATTCTTGAAAAACCTTAAAAGTGTGGTTTTGAACTCTATATCCAGTAGTTTGCTTTCCTCCATTTCTGTCATTTGTGTCCTGTTTCTTTGTCTCTGCATTTTTTATGCTTCCCTGTGTTGACAAAGTGGTTTTCTGTGTTGAGTGTCCTCTAGGGCCTAGTGGTTCAGCCTCCCCAATTATCTGAGGAGGAGACTCTTGGTGCACCCCCTGTGGTCTTTGTGCACAGTCTTGTTGTAGTTAAGCCTTGATTGTTGTAGGTATCACTGGGAGGAATTGACCTCCAGGCCAATTGGCTGTGAGAATCAGCTGTGTCTGCAGTGGGGGAACTTCTGTGCTGGAGACACCCCTCTGGGGCAAAACTTGCTTCAATGGGGCTTTGGTGCTCACTGAGTCTGCCCCCTGAGTGTGTCCTTTATGGTTCCATGGAGCTGCAAACTGGATGGCCCCACACTGACCTCTGGGTACACTGGCTCCTGGATCTCTAGGGAGGTGCTAATCTAGCCTCAGCCTTAGGCTATCCAGCAAAAGCCTCCCTGCAGGGCTTGGTCAGGGCTAGCAGTTATGGCTGCTCTCAGAGGCCCCGCTGCTTCTCAGTGTCTTGGCAATCACTGCAAGTCCCTCCGAGAGAAAGCTGCCCTCGAGTTCCGACCAATGCCAGACAGTCCTGCTTCTCCCGTATTAGTCTGGGTCCCCAGAGACTCGCCCAGAACTGGAGCTCAGAGCCTGAGACTCCCTCCCGATTGAAAACGACACCCGTGCCCTCAGCCGCCAGCCCGCTCCGTGTGAGCCTCTGTACCTTAGTATTTTACTTCCGCACTGTGCCTCCTCTGAGTCTCTGCTGGGGTCCAACCCCAGCAGGTCCAGGGGTCCCCAAAGGTGTGGATGGAGTCGGCGAAGAAGGAATGACATGAAGACAGCATTCAGTTCATCAGCAGCCTAGCCAGGATCTCTAGCCAAGTTCTCCAGCCAAGTTCTGGTCTGGATCTCCAGCGAAGTTCTGGTTAGGATCTCCAGCCAGGTTCTGTGTCCATGTTCTCTTGCTAGGTTCTCCAGCCAGGTTCTGTAGCCATGTTACCTCACTAGGTTCTCCAGCCAGGTTCAGTCACCAGGTTCTAGTCAGGTTCTCTTGCCGTGTTCTAGCCAGGTTCTGTAGCCAGGTTTTGTCTCTAGGTTCTTCAGCCAGGTTCTCTCACTAGGTTCTGTCTCTAGGTTCTGTTGCCAGTTTCTGTCCAGGATCTTTTGCCATGTTCTCTCCAGCGAAGTTCTTCTGTCTCTAGGTTCTGTGTAGGTTCTGTCTCCTTGGTTCTGTCTTCTAAGTTCTGTCTTGTTACATCTGTATTTATACCAGTTGATTCCAATCCTATCAATCTCTATTCCAAAGGTTAGGGCGTTTCTTATCTCCATTCCAGGGAGTAAAGATTATGTAGCTTAAGCATGATTGTTCGTAGTTAAAGTGATTAATTACCCGCCTGGCACTTAGTTAAGAGGTTTTATTCCCTCCCTAACTTCAGGGGAAAATCCCTACCTGGGGAAACAACCTTTCTCAGAGACCTTGGTTAAAACACATAGCACTAAGGGGAGCAAACATATTAAGAACAGTATGCTATATACGCCAGGTCCCTTGAAACAGCAAGGATGGACCGGCTCCCGGCAAGTCTCGGTATGCTTTTCTCTTTCCTTCTAGTTGTAGAATTTCCACCCAGCCAGCCTCCCTGTGGTTCTGGATGATGTCCATTCCGTCTTTTATTTATTTATTTTTAAAAAATATATTTTATTGATTTTTTACAGAGAGGAAGGGAGAGAGATAGAGTTAGATACATCGATGAGAGAGAAACATCGATCAGCTGCCTCCTGCACATCTCCTATTGGGGATGTGCCTGCAACCAAGGTACATGCCCTCGACTGGAATCGAACCTGGGACCTTTCAGTCCTCAGGCCAACGCTCTATCCACTGAGCCAAACCGGTTTCGGCCATTCCGTCTTTTAGTTGTATTTTGGAAGTGGTTGTTCGAGGCAGCAAACTCCGGTGTTTACCTATGCTGCCATCTTGGTTTCCTCAAAGTACACATTTCTTATCTTGGCTTACAAGATGCTTTATGCTTACTCTGTAGCTTATTCTCTCACTATCCTCTACTTCCTTCAATATTAGAACAGCCTGCACAATTTTCAGTGCCTCTAAGAAACACATGCTTTTCTCTGGGCCTTTGCACGTGTTATTCTCCTTGTCAGCCTATATTTCCACCTGGCCTGTCACCTAGAAAAGGAACTAACTTAGATGTGTTGTTTTTGAGGTCTTCCAGGAGGCATGTAGATAGATAGGAGATGGGCCAGGACTGGTGTTTTAGGAGGCTGAAGAGGGAGGCATCCTGAGGTCAAAATGGGTGATTAGCTTTCTACTGGAAGACAGAAATGCTTCCTCAGAGAGGAAGGCAAGGAAGCAAGGATGGGTACAAGTTTATAGGCTCTGGAGGGGTTATAAGGAGAGGGGGCATTATGTCTGTTGGTCTCTGTGAATTAAAAGTGTAGGTCATATTTACTCATCTGAGATGAGTGGTGAAATTTGGAATGCCACAGGAAACAGATTCAGGATAAGCAAAAGGAATACTGATTATGACCAGAGACCAGCCCAGAGAGAAGTTGGTAAATGTTTTTACTAGTATTTACTTAAGCTCAACTGTCTAAGTATAAGAGCAGAAGGAGGACTCTGGTTTTGGTCTGGGGTTTGGCTTTGGCAGGGTGACTTTTTTGGAAGGATAGGAGAGAGACACAGTTGAAGGTATTGGGAGAAAATGATTTAAAAGATTCACTTTGGGGTTAGGCCTGTGGTTCTTAATACTAGAGCTAGTCTATGACAGAGTTTTATCAGTTTGAGCTCCATGCTTAGTTTAAAGTGACTTAGAGTCACTTCTTGGGAAGATGGTCCTTTATTTTGAAATTATATTCTCTCTACATCTTGATACTAAAATATCTTTTAAAAATTAAATTATGGTGTGTATATTAGTTTCCTAGGGCTGTCATAACAAATTATCATAAACTGTATGGCTTAAAACAACAGAAATTTATTCTCTCCCAGCTTTGGAGTCTGAAATCAAGATGTTGGTAGGATTGTTTCTTTCTGGAGGCTTTCAGGGAGAATCTGTTCCATCATTCTCTCACAGCTTTTGGTGGTTGTAGGCAGTTCTTGGTGTTTCTTGACCTGTAGGTGTATCATTCTAATCTCTGCCTCTGTTTCAAATTGCTTTCCCCTCTGTGTCTGTGTCTCAAATCTCCTGCCTTCCTCTATAAAGACACCTGTCATTGGATCTAGGGCCACCCTAAATGCCCTTTTTTAAAAAATAAATATTTTTATTTGTTTCAGAGAGGAAGGGAAAGAGAGAGATAGAGACATCAATGATGAGAATCATTGATCGGCTGCCTCCTGTACACTCCCTATGAGGGATTGAGCCCACAACCGAGGCGTGTGCTCTGACAGGGCATTGAACTGGTGACCTCTTGATTCATGGGTTGATGCTCAACCACTGAGCACCCTGGCTGGGCCCTTTTTCCAAATAATGTCACATTCAGAGCTTTTGAGGGGTTAAGACTTGGACATATCTTTGGGTGGGGGGCACTATTCAAATCACTTGGCCAAAAATAAAAAAAGTGGGGGAAGGTCAGAGAGTGTCATCTATTAAAGTTGAGATTCCAGAGAGGGAGCAATTCCTGGGAATTTATTGTCTGTTTCTTGTTTGCAGGGTACTGGGAGAACTTAGAAAAAACCCACCAACCAACAAGGTCCTATGTCAGGATAGGGTACGGGGCTAATTTCCTTCATTATCCTGAAAAAGAAGACAAGGGACAAATTAAAGTTGTGGTTAGGAAATGCAGCCAGAAATCAATGCTGCAAGAACAGAATCTGGAGGAGTATGAAGTTAAGAGTCAGCAGTCAAGGTTAGGAAAAGGTTAAGAAACAGAATAAAGCTATTGGAGGAAAGATGGGTAAATAAAGGGTGCTATATTGCCCTTATCTTATGGTCTCAAGGAGAGTTTAAAAGCCCAGAGGGCAGCTAAACTGTTATTGCTTGTTCACACGAGTCTCTCCTACTAGATGGTTGGCTCATCAAAGACAGAAATAGTTTTAATGAACATTCAGCATAAGATCTAGCTATTCTAGCCTGTGGAAGGGGTTCACTGAATTGAACTGAAATCAGAGCCTTTTTCATTTTGGACTGCTCTCCCCTTCTACCTTTAACATTTAATATATCTACTTTAAACACAACTATCATATTTCATATTTTATGTAATGACCAGTTTTCATTTTTGTTTATTATATGAAAACTAGAGGCCCAATGCATGAGGTTTGTGCAAGGGGCTCAGCCCTCGCAGCCCCGGCTTCATCTGGAAGGTTGTCTGGAAGGTCATTCTGCTGTTTGGTCTAATTAGCACATTAGCTCTTTATTATGTAGGATATGCTGCTTTTGAACCTATATTCCCAGTACCTTGTATGCCTTTCCTTGGCCCTAATATTACATAATTTAGAAATTCATTCATTGGTACTAAGAGGGAAGAAATAAAAGTTTGGGGAATAATAGTAATCTTCACTGAGCACGTCCTTTGCAAGAAATATAAGATGAGCAGAACACAGGTAGTTTCTACTCTTGAATTAAAAGAGTGTTACTGTGGCTATATATCATTTTTCAAATTCTCAGAGTTAAAGACATAAGTGACCAGGCCTTTACATTCCATGCTTATACCTTTCTTATTCAAATGGTGATCTTTGAGCCCTAAAGGTTTCAACATTTTCCCAGATTTCAAGGATGATGACCCTGCAGAAAGGTATCTGCGGAGGCCTTCGGTTTAATACATAGGTTTTATAAAATATTTATAGAGGATACTTACAATTTTATTGTTCATAGAAGTGAAGAATAATGCTACTGATTTTGTTTTTATTTTTTAAACCAAAATTTTCCAATACGGGAACTAGACTGATTTTGCCCTCTAGCAATGAAACATGTTAGGCAATATTTAGATTTGATATCTGTGGAATTACAGGATGATTACATTCCAGAAAGGAGGCATGAACTACAAATTGTTCCAAATTATTGAAATAATGACTACAGGAAGCGAGCATACTTCAAAGCCCTATATGGTGTTACATTTCAGAAATGAGCTGGGCTGGAAAATGAAACCAGCTTCTCTTCTTGCTGGTGAGTTTTCCTGAATTTCCTACAAGCTGCTTGGAATTTTGCAAACAATCACAGCTGATAAAATAAAAGGGCAGCGGAACTGTCTGTGGTAAAGACCCTAGAGGCAGCCAGTAGGAAAGAAGGGTCACTGTCTGCCCGTCACAGTTCTGTAACTAAAAACTGTATAGTTTTGAAATTTTCTTTTTGTGCTTTTAAATAAATGGGAGTCAGCTGAGGAACTACAGAAACTATTATCAAGGTAACCTGAACTTTGACTGCCCTAGACCAGTGATGGCGAACCTATGACACGCGAACTCATTTTTTTGGTTGATTTTTCTTTGTTAAACGACATTTAAATATATAAAATAAATATCAAAAATGTAACTCTTTGTTTTACTATGGTTTCAAATATCAAAAAAATTTCTATATATGACACGGCACAAGAGTTAAGTTAGGGGTTTTCAAAATGTTGACACACAGAGCTCAAAAGGTTCGCCATCACTGCCCTAGACCGTGGTCAGCAAACCGTGGCTCGCAAGCCACATGCGGCTCTTTGGCCCCTTCAGTGTGGCCCTTCCACAAAATACCACGTGCGGGCGAGCACGTACAGTGCGATTGAAACTTCATGGCCCATGCGCAGAAGTCGGTATTTTGTGGAAGAGCCGGTATTTTGTGGAAGAGCCACACTGCAGGGGCCAAAGAGCCGCTTGTGGCTCGAGAGCCGGGTTTGCCGAGCCACAGTTTGCCGACCACTGCCCTAGAACCTTCTTGGAGAGTTTAGTTTCTTCTTACAACTTTTGTTTATTCACTCAAAGAACACTCACACCCCCACTGTGTGTCAGGCCTGGCGCTGGGCACTGATGATTTGGGTACACAGCCCTCCATCCATGAGGAACTCCACGAGTGGTGGGGGAGAGATAGACCCAGAAACAGACACTTTGAACATTGTGTGTCAAGGGTTGTGTAGAGGCCAACCCAGGGGGCTGCATGAGCACAATCCGGGAGATCAGCTGCACACAAATGCGAGTTTGCCACTTTATTGGGGAGTGTGTTGTATGGAGGAGAAATTTTCTGTTCTGAGAATTGTAGTGCTTCAGTATAGGTAGTCTTAGGAGTGACAAAAAGAACTGTGTAAGAAGAGACTGGCGAGATAGGCAGGGGCTAGATCCTCAAAGCCTTGAATGCCAGGCTAGGAGACTTAAACTTATCCTAAGGGAAAAGGAATTACTGCAGGGTTTGTGCAAGGGAGTGCCATGCTAAGATTTTTAATTTAGAGCCATCACTCTGTGTAGAGGATGGACTGGAGGAGCGAAGGCACAGAGATGGTGAGGAAGAGGTGGTAGTCTGATTAAAGGTGATGAGGAACTCGTTGGAAACCCGATCTTTGGGTCAGCTTTCAATAACAGTTTTTCAGGCTTGGAGCTAATCATATGGATTGGAGAAGAGGCCACATATTTAAAGCAGGTGCATACAAGTTTGGGGCAGCCCAAATGCCACCTCCTCTAGGGAGCCTTACTCACCTGCATGTGGGCAGAGAGTACCACTGTTTTGGGGGGTCACACAGCACTTTGTCAGTTTCATTATTATAGCGTTTATCACATGCCTGGGATTATTTATTCCTTTGTCAGCCTCCTCTGAGGGCTCTGAACTCAACGTTAGGCGCTCTGTCTTATTCATTTGAGCATCCCCAGTGTTTGGAAGCATTAAATAAACATTTGCTAAGTGAATGAAGAGGAGAGGCCAGCTGTGTGGTGTAGTGGGAAAGGCACCGAACTGGCTGACTGGAACTGGGACTCCAATCCTGGCTCTGCTACGAAGTGCCTGCGTGACGTTGAACAAGTCTCCTCACTGCTCTGGGTCTCAATGGCCTCATCTGTAAAATGAGAATAAAAATACAACCTCCCTCCTCAGGGTGATGGAGATTAAATGAGGTAACAGAGCTCACCAGCTGCCTGCCCTGTTTGTGCTCTGCCCTTGTGAAACAGCCTGGACTATTGTTCCTGTCATTTGGATCTCATTTGCTTTCTCTCTCCTGGTGAGAGCCAAGCTGAAAGCTGTTGCCTCAATGGAGGGGGAGTTTGCAGCAGTGGCATAGATACCATCCAGGTGACCCCTGTGTTGCTGGAAGGGCAAACACCAAAAATAGGGGGCAGGGCATGTTAGGCTAGAGCAGTGGTTCTCAACCTTCCTAATGTCTCGACCCTTTAATACAGTTCCTCATGTTGTGGTGACCCCCAACCATAACATTATTTTCGTTGCTACTTCATAACTGTAATTTTGCTGTTGTTATGAATTGTAATATAAATATCTGATATGCAGGATGTATTTTCATTGTTACAAATTGAACATAATTAAAGCATAGTGATTAATCACAAAAACCATATGGCATTATATATGTGTTTTCCGATGGTCTTAGGCGACCCCTGTGAAAGGGTCGTTCGACCCCCAAAGGGGTCGCGACCCACAGGTTGAGAACCGCTGGGCTAGAGGGAGAGACTTGCTTTTTTTTGTGACCCTTTAAACTTTAAAGCTAAAGGAGAACCCGAAGAGGAGAGAGCGAGGCAGAGCAGATCTACATCATTTGCTGATGGGTCTGAGGAAGCCCGCAAACAGTGTCCATAAGCCCAGGAATTTCGCAGCATCTGGAGGAATGACACTTCTATGAAGACCACTCATTTATCTCATGTCATAATTTTCCAGTGCCTTGGGCTGACCTGATGAATCTTATTATGGTTTTGCAAGTTCCAAGAAATAAGTAGAGGTGATGTAAAAGAAATATTGCAAATGCCAAGTAAAAGGTATACCATTCTGGAAAAATGGGAAAATCATGACTTTAGACACTGCTATTTCAAGAGATAACAATCAATTCTCAGGTGAGAGGTCTTTCTTGAAGATCCACCAGCATTGCTCTTTTTACATCCTAAAGGCAAACTTTTCCATCAAAACTTGATATACCTCTACCTTACAAGACTGGGGAGGTTCTGAAATCTGCAACTGATAATTTGTAGAGTTTTCTTGGAATGTCATTTGTTGAGTTTATTTAGCTGCATGGACTTGGTCTTAACACAAGACAAGTGGTCAAGGAAAGAGGATAAGAGGGGGATTGAGGCCAGTGATCCTTCCCCAAAGGTTAAGTCAGTCCTGGGGTTAAAGCTAGTGACCTTAAAATATAATAAAAGTATGTTTCCATTTTGCAAGGCTTTTTAAAAAATATTGTGTGCTCAGATGACACCTTTAATCACGAAGAACTTTTGGCTGAGCTCCAGGCTGATTCTGTTGGCGCAGAGAGCTCTGAGATCATACCCTATATTCAGTTCACAGAAGAAATATTTCATCCATCTCTGAAATAAAGAGGGAGCAATGGATCTTATTGGAACAGTTTCATAGCAAGACCATACCAGGGTGAAAAGTGAAGGACAACCCTATCCATTTGGAGGTATAGAAAGAAACTATTAATTCTAAGTACTTAAGTGGCATTTTCATTCTCTGAGTGTTTCATAATAAACTAAGAAGCTTGCATAAATCTGAAAGCAATATCCGATTTCACCGATATATAAATACAGACAGATTTTGTGATTTACCAAAGACTACTTTTATGGAAAAAAGAAAGGAGAGAGGCAAAAGGGAAAAAGAAAACAACTCCAAAGTAGCAGGTTGTGATCCAGGAGTTTGAGCTCTTAGAGCTGAATTTAATCCACACCCAGGCCAAATATAATTCTCCAGGATGGAAATGGTCCAGGACACCAGAGCTAATACCTTTGCCAAAGAGCCTGAGGCGATTTGGTGACAAACAGTCAGAACCTCACTTCTATTTCTCAACTGAAAGAAAGAAAGGCCAGCATCATGTGACAGGCACTTCCCACCACGGCAGGGCAGGGGTTCAAGCCCATTGGAAGGAAGCGAGTGTGCTTCCCCTTGACTCATCATCGCCTCTTGCATCAATGTTATTCTTTGGAGGTTTTTTTATTCAAAGGTTTATTTGTTGGACAGTTGGGTCAATACAATTTTAGGTGGCAAGGTCGGATCACAGTGTTATTCCATGTGCCAGTCTTGAGCACCAACCAGGTTATATGCTGTGCTGCTTCTTTATTACATCTCCCAAAGCCTTCGCTGTGGGAAAGGCCTGGGCGGTTGCTCTGTGTATTAGAAATGGAAACCCCGCCCCTAAGTGATGCTCTAGAAATCTGAAAGCCATTATTTTTTCCACACTTCCTCTCTTCACCTTCATTTTGTTTGGGAATGCACAGGGACACCGGTGAACAAAAATAAACCGACTTGCCCTTGACTGATTGTTCTGCCTTTTGAGTTATCAACTGTGAGTACTTCTGGCTCCCAGATAGAGAAGTAAAGAGACTGCTGGGAAGCCAAACCACAAATTAGAGTTGACTTTCCAGCATCTTCTACCTAGAAGAAGGGCTCAGAACATTCACATTAAGAATGTGCCCTGTCACAAAGTTGACCTGGCTTCTGAATTACATTTGGATTTTAGAAATGCAAGAAAGCAAGCATATAAGAATCCTAATGTGTGTGTATGTGTGTGTGTTTTGTTTTTTTTTTTCAGCTCAACCCTGTCCACTCATTCTAGTGGCTCTTTTTAATCCATGACTCTATACCCAGGCCTCACACATTTTGAGCATCTGCTCCCAGGAACTGTCCCAACTCAGAGCACCTTTGAAGGAAGACAGGACCACTTTAGGGGGTAGAGGTGGAAGGTGGCAACTCTTCCACAGGCTTGACTCAAGGTCGGAGGTTTTGCTAGGGCTTGAGTCAGGTTGTCAACCCAAACACAATAGGCTTTGTTGCTCCCGCGCAGAGAGGAAACGGAGCAGTTTTTGGCCTCCCAAGACTCTATTGTAGGGTCCGCAGAACGGCAATTCCAGGCACAACCTTCCCACAGACACAAATCTGCTCTGACTATTCATTGTTCCCCAGCAAGTGAATCAGATGTTTCTGAAATGCACATACCTATTCAGCATTTTCATTCTGAAGTCTAACACAGTTTTAGGCTTGGGGTGGGGTGGAGGAGAGACTGGGTGGATGCGGGAGAGGGTCTGTCAGAGAAACAGAACAGAGCCTTTTGGCTAGGGATACCAACCCCTGTGATTTATCTCAGAAATCACACACACATTTATTTTTTCTTTTCTTTTCTGGCTTGAGCACTCCAGCGGAGGGGGCCCGCTGCGGCGTCCCACTACTTCAAGTGTGGGAGTTACCTTTGGGTTCAAAAGTCCTTAGGTGGGAAGCGCAGAGAAACTAAGAAATGCCCCCCCGGAAGAAATGCCCAACTGCCCGGGTAGAAGCCGGGACTAGGCTCAGGGAGCCGCCGGGGAGGTGGCCGGGGGCCACGGCACATCCTCTTACTGAGCGGTAACGGTCCTGCAAGGGGGCTTGGGGGCCTTTGGTGTATCCGACAACTTGGCCCAGGGGGTGAGGTCTGCGAGGAGGGGCTCTGCCCGGGACCTCCTACGGACAGGAAGCGCGCGCGTCCCACCAAGTGACAGCAAGCGCCCCATCGGCCCGCTCCCCTCCCCCGCCGCCAGTCCCGGTCCTCCCCTTCTCTCCACTCGCCCGGGTGCACCGAGCCTCAGCGGGAGCCTCGCCTGTCTCCGGGCAGCCTGAGCCCGGAGCGCTCGCCTAGCCTGTCAGTAACCGCCGTTTGCGCTTTCTTTTTCTTTTTTTTCCCCCCATCCTCGCCTTTTCTTCCCCCCTTCTGCCTTTGTCCCGCTTAGTAACTGAGCTCGGACCAATCGCTGCCTCACCGGCCGGCACCGGCTGGCTTCTGATTGGTCCGCTCGGGGCGCGCAGCCGTCTCCCGCTCCTCCGCTGGAGCGAGGCAGACAAAAGACGCAGGCTCTGGGCTCGAGCAACCGCGACCAGCCAATCCCGGGCCGCTCCAGCCGCTCTTCCCCCCTGGCTCCTCCCCCCGCCCGCTCGCGTGCTCGGGGCACCGGCTCCTGGCGTGCGGCCAGCGCCCGGGCCGTACCATTCTGACCGAGGCCGGGGGGGAGCGTGGGTGGGTGGTGAAGGAGCGGAGGCCCCGAGAGCACGGGGGAGAGTTGAAAGCGGAGATGGAAGATAGTTTCAGAGGGTTTCCTCAGGCGCCTCACAGAATTCCCCGGTCTATCCAGGCTGGGTGGAGTGGGAGGGGCAGTGGAAGTGCTGGCCGCCCCCTGCCCGGAGCGGTTGGGTGGCGCCTCAGCGGGGGAGCATGGAGGCGGGGAAGGGTGTCCCCCTCCGCGCTGTTAAAATGAAACTAGTGACTGGAGTCCAGAGCAGAGCGTGAGGGCAGCGGGCGCTGGCGGGCCTCCTGGCAGCCGGCGGGAGCCCTGGGCCGGACGGAGCTCACTGAACTCTCCAACCAACGGGCCCCACGCCCGAGGCTGCAGCAGCTTGGGTCGGAGCCCGAACCAACGGAGCCCGAGTCCGGCCCCTGAGGGCAACGCGCTCTGCAGACCAGTGCGGACCCCGAAACTTGAATGCACTCCCCAGCCCCCTTTTTATGCCTTCCTTTGTCACTTCTCCACCTTGCTCCCAGCGCGTCCCTTTTTTTTTTCCTTTTTCTTCTTTTCTTTCGTCTTCATTTACTGAAGGACACAAAAGTGGCTTCTTCCGCGGGAAGATTTGGAGGCGGTGGGAGCTCTCCTCTTGGAAGAGCGACTGTGTAGAAGGGATTTTTGGGGAGCCGCTTGTGAACACCTTTGCCTTCCGGCCCCCCCTCCGCCCAGCCTCTTTGCACCTCCCGGGGAGCAGAGCCCGTCGATTGAAAGTTCGGGGGCATTTTGCTGGGTTCGGCAGAGGAGGGAGGTGGAGGACCTCGTCCTCGTACCGGTAGTTGCCTGGACTTAATACCGGCCATTGGAAACCCTGAAGTACATTTCCGGGTGGGACTTTTACAAATATATATATATATATATATTTTGAAGTATCAGATTAAAAAAAAATATATGCTTTCTATATATTTCTTGACGACCTGCTCCTGACAGCGCGATGTACAATACGGTGTGGAGTATGGACCGCGATGACGCAGACTGGAGGGAGGTGATGATGCCCTATTCGACAGAACTGATATTTTATATTGAAATGGATCCTCCAGGTACTTGGGAGAAACAAAGAATGTTGTGATGGGTCTGATGTGTGTTTCACAAGGTCTCGGTGATGTATGCAGGGCAGGATTATTGCTGGGTGCGCTAGCTTTGGGATGTGGGGCAGGTTTTGCAGTTTGAGCTGCAGTAAAACTGCTGCTGGTTTACACGGTCAAAGTTTGCAGTTAGGACCCTGATCCTATTGTCCTGCGAGGGTGGGGGTGGGGGTCGGAGTGGGGGTGGGAGGGGAGACCGGCCTTTTTTTTTTTTTTTAATTTTTCTTTTTTACTTTTTTTGCCTTTGCGTGTCGTTCTGGTTTTTGGCCCCCCCCCCCCTCCGCTGCTCCCCCCGCCTCTTTCTTTTTCAATTAAAGATTCTTCTACTTGCAAAGGATGCATTATATCCCAGTCTTGAAGTCAGTCTTCCCCTTTTGGGGGAATTCTTTAAAGCTTGTCATTTCTTACGTTTGTCTCATTTGGTTCGTTGTTTTACCTTCGTTAACTTCTGAAACTGGCTTGCCAGTGTGATTATTCATTTTACGACCCCTCCCCCCCTTTTCTCTTAAAGAAACCAAACGCTGGTTAGTGATTTTCAGGGATTGGGCGTTTTTTTATTCAGTCATGGCCTTAGTCTGAGGTTTTTCTTCTTCGGATATAGTCGCTCAGAGAGATCTACGTGCATATTTTATTACTCTTTAATTTGTGGTGATTTAACTTAATTTATGGGATAGGGTTTGATGTAACCTCAATTCTTACATTAAAAAAGGAAGAACCTTTCTTGTGTGAATATATGTGATGTGTACATATATGTGATAGGTTCGGAGACATATAAAGTATACATATACTGTATTTCTACTTTAGAGCTTTGTCTGAGACCCTTACAGACATTTTGTGTATCAGGTAGGAAAGGAAAAGGAAGGGAAAATGGAAAAGTTGGGTAATTTTTTTTCTTTAAAATCTACCCCATTTTAGAATTATTAGCTGTCAGATTTTCAAACCGGGTTTGCAATTATGGACAGTGCTTTATGTAATGATTTTGAATAAGTAGAGGGCCTTTGTGGCTTCCAGTTTTTGTTGAGCATGAATTCGTTATGTCTTTTAGAAATGTGTTATAGTTATACCTACAGAGTAATTTGTGTCATTGGGGAACCTCAATTATTATAAGCCTATGTATTTTTGGAAACGTTTGAAAGGATTTGCGACCATGCAAGTGTAGTGAAGTATAACTGCCTTATAGAATGTATGCAGAAATTATTTCCTGTGTCCTTGTGAACAGTGAATTATCCTCTTTGTTTTTCCCCCCAATTAGTCACAGAGTGTTAAATTATGCTATATTAAAAATTTACTAATATTGAATCAACCTTTTTCACTCTTAATGATCGCTTGGAATTTTTTCCTTTTCCCTTCAATTTGGAGCCTTCATTATTTGCTTTTATAATTGTGACTGCAATCCAGATGCAGCCTTTCAGTGTTTCATAAAGTTTGTAAGATTTGCCACCCATCTATTGTGTGTATTTCCCCCTTTGTTCCCCCCTAATGATAACGCATCATTTCTGTTAGATGCATTTGTCATTCATCTGAATGGAAATTAAGTACATCATTGGTTCCTCTCTTGTAAAAAGTAAGATGACTAATTTTAGATTTCTGTTATTATAAGAATTATATATTCAAACTGCCTTAGAATCATACTGTGTCTTGTCTTACAGACATACAAAGGGATTTTGTTGGGTGGAGAAGTGAATGGGGAGGAGGGGAGAAAATGAAGAAGGCACTAATGTTTGAAAAATATGGGCCTAGTAGAAGAATATTGGCCAAGTTTAGTTGAGTTGTCAAAAAATGATTTTAAGAATAGTTGGACTATTATAATTATGTAGTGATATGGGTCTTATGGGGTTATATAGAAAATTCTGATCCAAACTTTGTGTATTCCATGGCAGTAAACTTTGGAGTTATATGCATATGTTGTTCTTTATTACTTCTTTTGTTCTGATCAAGACAAATTTCTTAATGTAGAATATTGTTAGTTATTTCTAACAGCTTTTTAAAAAGGAAGCACACTTGAATATGCTGAACTGCCTATGAAGTGAATGGTTTTTACTGGAAGTAATGTGAACATCAACCTTGTTTTGTGTAATAAATTAAATTTTGAAACGTTTAAACTAAGTAAATTATTAGTGAAGAGGTTGTAGCATGTCCTGTATCTGACTTTTTCCTAGCTAGCTCCTCACCCAGATCAAGCTCTTATTATTTCCTGCCTGGATTGGTGTGATAGTGTACTAATTGTTGTCCCCTGTTTCTATTCTGTCCAGTCCACAGTATCATTAAAGTATCATCTGATAATTTACCTTCCAATGGTAAATCTTCCAATGACTTTAAAAAATTACCAAAGGGCTTTGCCTACTGACTAAAGCTCCAGATTGCTTATCCTGTCATAGAAGTCCCTCTATTTTTGCTTCCAACCTAATTTTCATGTCTATTCTCCTACTGGAGTCCATCATAAGTTCTATGGAAGCTATTTTGTATTTGCTGTTCTTGAATGTATGGTTTTTTTCCTTTTTCTGGGATGCCTTTCATTCCCAATGGTTACTGGTTGAGATTTTATAAATGCTTGGGGCCCAGGTTAGATGCCTTCTTTACCAGGATGTATGTTCCCTGACCCCTTCTGTTAGAAGACATCACCCTCTCTTCTAGCCCTTTTCATGTCCAAAGCTTGTAGATAGTGGTCTACTAGCTAGTACTTTAGTTTTGACATTGTTACTGTTTTTATTTTGGGAAGATGTAATCAATGATTTCTTTTTTAAATTAGTGGATACAATTTTTTTTAAGGTTGTCTGTGGACCTTTTTTGTTCTGATCAAGACAAATTTCTGAAATTATCTTTAGGGAAGCAACATCTCTTCAGTAGTAATTAGAAAATTAAATGCTTTAATTGTTTGGCAAAGCATAAATATAGAAAGGGCTATAAAGTGATTCTCAATTTTTTTGGTCTCAGTACTTAAAAAAAATTTTTTTTAATTGATTTCAGAGAGGAAGGGAGAGGGAGAGAGAGATAGAAACATCAATGATGAGAAAGAATCATTGATCGGATACCTCCTGCATACCCCTCACTGGGGATCGAGCCTGCAACCCAGGCATGTGCCCTTGACTAGAATCGAACCCGGGAACCTTCAGTCCACAGGCTGATGCTCTACTGAGCCAAACCGGCTACTTGTTTTATACTCTTAAAAATTATTGAGAGCAATAAAAAGATATTAAAAAAATTATTGAGGATCCCAAAGACCTTCTATTTGAGTTATATCTATTGAAATTTACTGAATTAGAATAAAAATGAATTAAAAATATTTAATTCATAAATAGTAAAGTATTACATGTCAACATGTAACATAACTTTTTCAATAAAAAACTATATTTTCTTTTAAAAAAATATTTTTGTTGATTTTAGAGAGAAAGGGAGAGGGAGAGAGAGAGGAACATTAATGATGAGAGAGAATCATTGATTGGTTGCCTCCTACCTGTTGTGCCCTGACCAGGAATCTAACTGTGATCTCCTGTTTCATAGGTCGATGCTTAACTGTTGAGCCATGCTGGCCAGGCAAAAACTATATTTTCGAAAAAAGTGATGAGTGGCATTGTTTTATTTTTTTTTACAAATAACTTTAATGTCTGACATAATAGAAGACGTCAAAATTTCCATGTCTGCTCCTGTATTTAGTCTGTTAAGATATCACAGTTCATAGCTTCTGGAAAGCTCCACTGTACAGTTGTGAAAGAATAAGAGTGCAAAAGACAAATCATGACTTAGTAATACTATGAAAGTATTTTTGACCCCTTGGACCCTCAGAAAGGGTTTAGAACTACTAGTCCAGAAGTTACCTGACTATACAATTTGATGGCCAACCTAGTGAAGTGTCTTCTGACTTTTTTGAAATCAGATGAAAAGATTGTTTCAGGAAATTAACTTACCCTAATACTTGGTATTTTCATCCTAGTAAAATTTAGATTAACATTCTGATGGAGAAACTGCTACACTGGTCCTGTGGTTGGGGAAAAGATCTGCGGAGAAACACATTGAAGAAATAGGTCACCTGCCACCCTATGGTCCTTATTGTTAAGAGATTGGGCATTCTATTTCTGTGGTTGAATTATTCTTTATAACTCTGAACATTGGGTGGGTTTCATCTTACATAAATGCTTCTCCTATGTGTGGTAAGATATTTCTTTTATAAGCTAGGTGTCAGTTTTATTTTATTTTCTCAATCCTCACCCGAGGATTTTTTTTTCTATTGATTTCTAGAGAGAGTGGAAGGGAGTAAAGAGGGGGTGAGAGAGAGAAACATTGATTGGTTGCCTCCCGCATGCGCCCCTACGGGGTGGGGAACCTGCAACCCTTGACTGGGAATCAAACCTGATATGCTTTGGTTCGAGGGCAGACACTCTAACCACTAAGCAAACCAGCCAGGGAAGGTGTCAGTTTTGTTTTTTTTTTTAATATATATTTTATTGATTTTTTACAGAGAGGAAGGGAGAAGGATAGAGAGTTAGAAACATCAATGAGAGAGAAACATCAATGAGCTGCCTCCTGCACACCCCCTACTGGGGATGTGCCCGCAACCAAGGTACATGCCCTCGACCGGAATCGAATCCAGGACCTTTCAGTCCGCAGGCCGACGTTCTATCCACTGAGCCAAACCGGTTAGAGCAGGTGTCAGTTTTTAATGATATTGTAGTATGGACAAATCTAGTGTCCCCATGGGAGTTCGACCAGGAGAACAGAAATTCGATCTCTTGCTATGACGTGCGCTGATCACCAGAAGGCGGTGCGGAACATGGCGGGTATCCAGCGGCAGCTGCGAGGTTCTGAGGGAGTGAGGGAAGGAGGAGTCGGGGAGGCCAGGGGAACCACGTGGTGGTGGTGGTGGTGGTGGTGGTGGTGTGCGGGTGGTGAGGGGGAAGGGGAGTGGAGGTGGAGGGGAGGCGGAACCATGCAGTGGTGAAACTATGCGGTGGTGGAACCATGTGGTGGAACCATGTGGTGGTGGGGCGTGGGCAGCGAGGGAAGGAGGAGGTGGGGAGGTGGGGAACCTGATCAGCCCTGATCGCTGGCCAGGTCTAGGGACCCTACTCATGCTTGAATTTTGTGCACCGGGCCTCTAGTGTTAATATAATCAAATGATGTAAAAGCGATGCCATTTTGCATTTTATTGAAAAAGATTAGTGCTTTTATTGAATATATTACAGTTTATAGTATAACCAACTATGTTTCATGAAGGTATGGTGATTCTCCATTGCATAATGCTTTTAAAATTTATTTTCATTATTGTTTGTATGCTGAATGCCTTTATATTTTTCTTATAACGTAGAAGAGATTGGACATGTTTATGGTCACCATATTTAATGAGATAGGTAGAAAAATAATTACAAATATGTCTGTGATATCATAATTTTTATTGATATTAAAGGGGGATTCAAATTGAGTGTTAATAGAAAGAACACAAGCTTTGGAAACAGGTGATATGGATTTCAAATCTGGCTTTGCTTCTTACCCTGCCCAAGGTTATATGGTTAGTACTTAGCTTCTCTGAGCATCTGTTTTCTCTTTTGTAAAATTGAGCTAATACCTACCTTTCAGAATTGTTCTGGGGATTAGATGTACTATATCTAGCATGGTGTTTGGTACATGGTATGTACGCAATTCCATTGTAGCTTATGTTTTTTAAAAAAATATATTTCTTTAGAGAAAGGGAGAGGGGGAGAGAGAGAGAAACATCAATAATAAGAATCAGTGATCGGCTGCCTCCAGCAGGTCCCCTACTAGGGATCGAGCCCGCAACCCAGGCATTTGCCCTTGGCTGGAATCGAACCTGGGACCCTTCAGTCTGCAGGCCAATGCTCTATCCACTGAGCCAAACCAGCTAGGGCATAGCTTGTGTTTTAAAAGCATATTGATATCATATAATCATTCCACATCTGTCTCTTTGGCTACTTTTGTAGACAAATCTTTTGAGCTCTCTAGTCTCATTCTTTTCTTTATCCCTGACATTTAAACTGCGACCATTTTGCTTTTAGAAGAGTTTTTTGGGGCCTTTTCTAGTTATAGCATCTCACGAATCTATGGAAATGTCATTCCAAGTCATCCTTTCTTTTTAGTTTCTGATGCCCTTGCCCAGTTCTGCAGCACCAGATCCATAGCACCTCACATTTAAAATAATTTGTAATGATGGTAATAGCTGCTAACACTTGTTGAATATTTTTTAGACCAAGCAGTATAGTAAATGCTTTTATATGTACTATTTCTTTTAGCCACATAACAACCTTATGAAGTAGGCATTATTATTATCCTACTTTACAGACAGGAAACAGACTTAGATATGATTAGTAACTTATTCAATGCTTCACAGCTAGCAAGTAGCAGAGGAGGTCTTTCTGACTGCTAATGCCCAGGTTCTTAACCAGTACCTCCTAACTGGTTGCTCTGTTTCTAATTTCTTTTTCCCCTCCCCCGAAAGTTTATCCTGAATTCTTCAGTCAGATTTAATTATACTGAAATGTTATTTTCATTGTCTTACCACTCTACTTAGAAATAATCAGCTCTCTATTTTTATACATCTTTGAAGAGATCGTATTCTTTTTTAAAAAAATAAATTTTATTGATTTTTTACAGAGAGGAAGGGAGAGGGATAGAGAGTTAGAAACATCAATGATAGAGAAACATCAATGAGCTGCCTCCTGCACACCCCCTACTGGGGATGTGCCCTCAACCAAGGTACATGCCTTTGACCTGAATCGAACCTGGAACCCTTCAGTCCGCAGGCCGACGCTTTATCCACTGAACCAAACTGGTCAGGGCAAGAGATCATTTTCTTAAACTTGGCATATGTGACCTTTAGTAATATGGCACCAACTTACATTTCCAACTTAATTACTTATCCTCTCTTCTCATTTCTCTTGTAGCCCAACTCCTTGCTATCCTCTGAATATACCCTGCTTTGTCACAACTCCAACCTTTTGCTTATGCTGCTGCTGATATTTAGACCAGTGGCCCGGTGCACGAATTCGTGCACATTGAAAGGAAATTAATTAGAAGAAATATTTTAATATAGCTATTCACCCTTTCTCTATAATAGAAGTGCCAACCAAATTCACCATTGACAATGACAGATAGAAACACACGTGCGATTGGTGCCAGCGAGAGCTTTATATGTATTGCGCATGCACGAGTCAACTTAGCCTTTTATAGATATAGAATAAACTTGCTTAATTAGACCTGCTTTCTGATTTAGCTAAACTTTTTCCAGCCTAGTGAAGCATCCCAACTTCTCTTTCAGGTAATTGTTAGCAACACAGCAGTAAATATCAACATGAAGCAGATTATTATTGTAGATCACACAGGAGAACAAAGGGAAAATATTTAACTGCAGCAGTGTTTGACTATATTCTGCACAGTGAGAAAACCGGAAGTCATTTTCAAGGTCCACCATTTTTTACTTCCTTTCAGTCGGGTCAAGTCTCTAAGCTTTATAAATCTCTATTTTCCGGCTAATGAAAAGAAAAGAGGATTCCACCAAGTCTTCTACCTACCTACTCCAGGACTTCTGTGAGGATCAAATGAGATGAGGCACGTGAAAATGCTTCACCGACATTTGGTTAAAGTGTAAAATGTTTCCGCCTGTGTTCCTGGGCTGAAGAAACTGCAGGGAGGCTAGTCGCTAGGGAGAGGAAGCTGGGCGTTGCTATGTGATGTCATTACCTGGAGCCCACAGTGACCATTTCCAGGCTAGGCTGGAGGCCGCATTTTGTGTCATGGGGTCTTGGCAGCATTGGCTGTGATTTGGTGGGATTCGCTCAGGGGTGGTGGTGGGGTCTGTATCCCACTTGGGAGAAGGTGAGTGTTAGTTTGTCAGCGCCAGGTCCATGGTGCTGGCCAGTGTGTGTCATGGCAGCTCCTGCATTGAGCGTCTGCCCCCTGGTGGTCAGTGCGCGTCATAGCGACCTGTTGGATGGTAGGAGGGACACTTAGCATATTAGCCTTTATATATATAGATACTATACTGTACTATAATTTACTTTCAAAAGTAACTTTGAAAAAGAAATTATCTTAACGTTCTTAGTTTCCATGGTGGGCTATGAAGGGGAGAAGAAATTAAAGTGAAGGAAGCCATGGCATGCATACATGTTTCATTTTACTTTATGTGTTATAGTTGTTAGTATTTTATTTTTTAAATGTATAAACTTTTTTTTGGTGGGTTTTTAAAAATATTTTTATTGATTTCAGAGAGGGAGAGGGAGATAGAGATAGAAACATCAATGATGAGAGAGATCATTGATCAGCTGCCTCCTGCATGCCCTCTGCTGGGGATCGAGTCCGCAACCCTGGGCAAGTGCCTTTGACCAGAATCGAACCCGGGACCCTTTAGTCCACAGGCCGACACTTTTATCTACTGAGCCAAACCAGCTAGGGCAAAGTTTTTGGTATTTTAGAGTAACTAAATTATGATTATGTGTTTTTGCTTAATAGTGTAATGCTTAAGTGCTTGAGGATAGACAATACTATAAAATAGGGAAGTGTTGCTCACTGTTAGACTCAGGTTACTTGGATTTGCAATTTAGCCCTGTATACTTCTAGCTTTGACCTGTGTAGCAGGGGGAAGAATATTAATCCCATCGTAGGGTTATTGTGAAAATTATGAGTTAGTACGTGTAAGATACTTAGAGCAGGTATCTGTTGTTACTATTATTTTCATTACTATTAAGCTAGGATGCTTTGTGACATATCTCTAGTCTTCCATTCAGAGTAAGAACCAGCCTAAAATTTAAATTAAATTGAAAAGCAATTTAAATCTTTATTCCAGCCTTCAAAAATGCTAAAGGGTATTAACATTCATCCCATATTGCAATACTAGTTAAAATCTGATTTTTCCTTTTTTTTTTGTTTTGTTAATCCTCACCCGAGGATATTTTTCCATTGATTTTTATTTTTTATTTATTTTTTAAAAAAATATATTTTATTGATTTTTCAGAGAGGAAGGGAGAGGGACAGAGAGTTAGAAACATTGATGAGAGAGAAACATCGATCAGCCGCCTCCTGCACACCCCCCACTGGAGATGTACCCACAGCCAAGATACATGCCCCTGACCGGAATCAAACCCAGGACCCTTCAGTCCACGGGCCGACGCTCCATCCACTGAGCCAAACCGGTCAGGGCTCCATTGATTTTTAGAGAGAGTGGAAGGGTGGGGGAGAAAGACAGAGAGAGAGAAACATCGATGTGAGAGAGACACATCAATTGGTTGCCTCCCACACTAGCCCCAACCAGGGCCTGGCATCGAGCCTGCAGCTGAGGTATATGCCCTTGACCAGACTTGAACCCGACACCCTTAGGTCAACAGGCTGACACTCTATCCACTGAGCCAGACAGGCTAGGGCTGATTTCTCCATTTTTGATCAGTATCTTTGCATGGTTAAATCCAAAATTGTATCTCTCACAAACTCTCTCACAATAACCTATACAGTTTCATTCTTTTTGTTTCTTTCCTTTCTTCTCAAACTTACTAGTTTCTCTTCCAGGAGTACCTGTTTCCCTTTCAGTCGGTCTCAACCTTCCTAATGCCGCGACCCCTTAATACAGTTCCTCATGTTGTGGTGACCCCCAACCATAACATTATTTTCGTTGCTACTTCATAACTAATTTTGCTACTGTTATGAATCGTAATGTAAAGATCTGATATCCAGGATGTATTTTCAGGGGTCGCGACTCACAGGTTGAGAACCGCTGCTTTAGATGCTCTCCTTTGCTGGTTTAATTACTCTGATCTGTATGATAAGGACCAGGAAAAAAAGGAGTAAAGAAAATAAGCTGAGAATACTCATAGCAGTGTTTTTTATTTTGTCATACTTAGCTGCCATAGAGGGTATAACATGTTTTGACTTTTAGAAATAAGTCTGCTTAGTTTTAAAAGGGCAGTCAGGTGGTTCAGACCCTGTTTGCAGGACATTAGTTCAGGACTTTGGGTTTAATCTTTCTCCTAGTAGTCATGAACTATAAGAGCAGCTATCCTATCTATGTGACTGAGACTGACCTGGGCCTCTCCTTTGATTCCTAGGGATCGACCATGAGCATTTAGAGTAGAGTTGCTAGATAGAATACATGTAATATGTCGCATACAACATTTGGGACATATTTATACTAAAAAATTATTTGTTTATCTGATATTCAAATTTAACTGAATATGCCAACCCTAATTTAGAGAGATGCTAGTCAGTTGACTAAACAATATTTTTTAGTATTCCCTATGGTAACAGCCTGGTTAAATGCAGAATTGTTGAAGTACCTTGGTATATTTTGGGAACTGTAAGTAGTTCAGTTTTGTTGAAACATAATGTGTGTGATGGGAAGTGGTGGTACATGAGTCTGGAGAGATAGTTGAGGGCCAAATCATGAAAGGCCCTGAATGCTACACTTAAAGGTTGGATTTTATCCTGTGGGTAGTTTGGGAAGCCACTGACTGATTGGTTTCAAGTAGGGTAAAGATTTGTTGGTTCCAAAGTGAAAAATAGATTGGAGGAGAAAAAGATTAAAGAAGGGAAACTGCTGGTTAGGAGGCTATTTCAGTAGAGATGAAAAATGTTATAGAAGCCTAAGGTTAAAAAAAAATATGGGTGGGCGGACCCCATGCACAAAATTCAGGTGGACTCATGGAGATTTCCACTGTAATTTTAATTTTGTTTAAGCAACAGAGACAATGTATTAGCCAGTCTTAACTACTGATCCATAGTTGGGCATTCATATGTACTTAATATTTATAACCAGAGGTTTTATTTTTGCTTAATCTTCTAATCATTTTTTAAAAAGTAAATGGAAATATAAAACCTCTCCCCCCTCCCTAAAAAAGCCCAAATTAAGGTAGTAGCAGTGAGAATGAATAGGAGAGTTGTTTAAAAAGTAGAATTGATGGAACTTAGAGATGATCCTGAAAAAAATGAAAGAGAAAGAATCTAGAATGAGTTTTAGTTCTGGCTTGGGAGATGGTGGTGTTATAAGCCAAGAGATGAAATTTAAGGAGGAAGGACAGATTTGGATCATATAGTCTGTAAAATCAAAATGAGGCAGAGGTGAAATGGCTCAGGCTTTCTCCTTTTGGAGGGGTTCTTTTTCTCTTAGGCTTTCCTAGGAGAGGAAAAGTGACTGGCTTTTACTGTTTCCAGTTTTGAAATCTACAGCAGATGGTAGTAAATCAGGTACTGAGTTCCTCAAGGTGTGGGAGAGATTGCAGTGGGACCCTGACTGTGCCCAGGGTATTAGTTACTAAGGTCATATTAAGTTTCTAGATGTGTAAGCTGCCTCATCCCTTTTGCAAGCCAGTGGACATAAATTATAAAAAAATTAACTCTTAAGATTCATGAGTTATGCCCGGCTGGTGTGGCTCAGTTGTTGAGTGTCGACCCAGGAACAAAGAGGTCTCTGGTTCTATTCCAGGTCAGGGCTGATTGATGATTTTCCTCTGTCATCGATGTTTCTATCTCTCTATTCCTCTCCCTTGCTCTCTCTCTCTCTAAAAAAAAATAAATAAAAAAAAATCAATAAAAACATAAAAAAGCAAAAGATTCATCAGTTAGGTTTTGAATAGTGGAAATGTGAATTGCTACAGCCATTTCGGAAAGTTTTGCAATACTATATAGTAAAGGTCCTCTTCTGGAAATCTGTTCTGTAGAAATAAAAGTATCAACATGTAAAAGCATATAGATGCAATATTGTTTTGTTTATTTTTTTTAATCCTCACACGAGGATATGTTCTTACTGATTTGAGAGAGAGAAAGATAAACATCGATGTGGGAGAGAAACATCAATCGGTTGCCTCCTATGTGCACCCTGACCCGGTATGTGCTCTGAACGGGATCAAATGTGCAACCTTTCAGTATACAGAATGATGCTCCAACCAACTGGCCAGGGCTATCGTGTTTTTCTTTAGAGTTGTATTCCTAAATGATATATTTTAGTTTTGCCTGGTTTTGGATTTCATATATATGGAATTATAACACATATATTCTTTTATTATGGTTTTATTCAGCATTATGTTGAGTCATCTATACTGTTTTCACATATTGTAGGTTCTTTTTTTTGTTAGTATATGGTATTTCATTGTATATCACAGTTAATTTCTACTATTTTTTTAAAATATATTTTATTGATTTTTTACAGAGAGGAAGGGAAAGAGAGATAGAGAGTTAGAAACATCGATGGGAGAGAAACATCGATCAGCCGCCTCCTGCACATCTCCCACTGGGGATGTGCCCGCAACCCAGGTACATGCCCCTGACCGGAATCGAACCTGGGACCTTTCAGTCCGCAGGCCGAAGCTCTATCCACTGAGCCAAACCGGTTTCGGCTAATTTCTACTATTTTTTAAATTTAAATTCTTTATTGTTGAAAAATTGCATGTGTCTCCTTTTTCCCCTGTTGATCTCTCTCCACCTGCTCCCACCCCCAGCATAATTTCTACTATTGATAGATATTTGAGTAGTTTCTGTTTTGGCTATTACGGATAGTGCTGCTATGAACATTTATCACATGTCCCCTGTTTTCACATCAATGCATTTCTGTAGGGTATATTTAGGATTCAGAATTCCGTGTATTTAGATTCTAGAACATGTATATCTCAGCCTTTCTAGAGAATGCCAAACTACTTGCCACCATAATAGTATACTAGTATGAGTTATTCTACATCTGCAATAACCCTAGGTATTGTCAGACATTTACATTTTTTCAAATCTCATAAATGTGTAATGATCTCATTGTAGTTTAAGTTCATTTGCATTTCCTTATTCCTAATAATACTTGATCATCTTTCCTTTTTTTAAAAAATATTTTTATTGATTTTAGAGAAGAAGGGGAAGGGAGAGAGAGATGGAAATATCAATGATGAAAGAGAATAATTGATCAGCTGTCTCATTTTTTCATGTGTTGGCCATTTGGTTATCTTCTTTTATGAAATGCCTTTTCATGTCTTTTGTCCATTTTTCAGCTGGATTTTCTGTTGTTTTTTCTTATGGTTTTTTAGGAGTTACGGGTTCTGGATATCAGCCCTTGTCTGTAACATATATTGCAAATATCTTCTCTTAAGGTGACATTTTGAGTAGAAATGTAATGAAGGGTGTGGGGATAGTTGAATGAAGGGTACTACAGATAGAGTGAACAGCAGTTACAAAGATCTCAGGGCAAGAGGGGTTTTGAAATGTTGCAGGAGCAGCAAAGGATGCTTACCTGAAGTTGGGAAGGAGAGGGGTGAGAGGATCTCAGAAAAAAATGAAGCAAAATGAAAAAAAGACTCATGGAATGTAACTAGTAAAAATCGAAGCTAATAAAAGAGAAATATGCAAATTGACCGTATCTCTGCTACACCCACCAGCCAATCAGGAACAAATATGCAAATTAACCCAACTAAGATGGCAGTTAATTTGCATACCAGGCACCAGTGGCCAGGGTCCGGGAAACATCATAAGGCACCCAGGTCACTCTGAGGTAGGCCCCGTGTGGACCCTGAGCATCCTAGGAAGGGTCTGAGCCAGAGGGCTCCTGGGCAGGGCCTGAGCCTGCAATCAGAGCCAAGGGGGCTCCTGCCCAGGCTTAAGGCTTGGCTAGAGGCTTGAGGCCTGGGCAGGTGCAGAGCCGCCGATCGGAGCAGACTGGGGCTTCCCTGCCCAGGCCTAATACCCTTCTGGCCTGGGCAGGGGTGGAGCCTGCGATTGGAGTGGGCTGGGGGTCCCCTGCCCTGGCCTAATGCCCAGCCAGAGGCCTTAGGCCTGGGTAGGCGATCAGAGTGGGCTGGGGGTTCCCTGTTCAGGCCTAACTCCAGGCCAGAGGCCTTAGGCCTGGGCAGGGGCCGAGCTGGGGATCAGTGTGAACTACAGAGGAAACACCTTTTCTGACCGCTCATTGGCTAAGCTCCCTGTATGCCACTGGTAATATTCTTAGTAATTTGGGTAATAAAAATCCAAGAAGGTGATGTAGGGTTTTTCCACCTCACTCCTGGAGAAAAAAACAAAGGTCTGCTGCTGGAGGGCTAAGAAATGTCATATCCTGCCCTAGCCAGTTTGGCTCAGTGGATAGAGCCTCGGCCTGCCCACCGCAGGGTCTGGGTTGATTCTGATCAAGGGCATATACCTAAGTTGCAGGCTTCTCGCTGGCCGGGGCCCAGGTCAGGGCTCATGCAGGAGGCAACCAATCAAAGTGTTCCTCTCACTTTGATGTTTCTCTCTTTCCCTTTCTCTTCCACATTCTCTAAAAATCAATGGAAACATATCCTCAGGTGAGGATAAAAAAAAAAATAAAGAAATGTCATATCCTGTGAAAGACACATCTTGAAAATGCCTAAAGAAAGTTGTCATTTTTTCATGGTGAAGGGACTGGAGTCCGTGTTGATGAACATACCTTGGTGGCTGTGGTGACTGGCAGTGGCTGCAGCAGCGGGGTGATGGGGCTGGCGCCTTCCCCTGATCAGCCTGGTCACTTCCCACAAAGGGAGGCCAGACTGCGGCTTAGGCCGCTCCCCAAGGGGAGCAGGGAGTGGGCCTAAGCCATCAGTAGGACATCCCTTGAGGGCTCCCAGTATGTGAGAGGGGGCAGGCTGGGCTGAGGGACCCCCCCCTCCCGGTGCACGAATTTCGTGCATCGGGCGCCCAATGTAGGTTATAAAATCCATTCCTTGATACTACTACAAATATGTAAAAACTAGAGGCGTGGTGCACGAATTTGTGCCCCAGTGGGGTCCCTCTGCCTGGCCTGTGGCATCAGGCGAAAACTGCTCTCTGACATCCCCTGAGGGGTCCTGGATTGAGAGAGGGCACAGGCCAAGCCAAGGGACCCTATTGGTGCACAATCGGGGCAGGGGAGAGATGGGAGGTTGGCGAGCTGGGGAGGGACCGAGGGAGGGCTCCAGGGCACGTCCGGTCCGTCTCACTCAGTCTCGCTCAGTCCCGATAGGTCGGACCCTACCAGCAAGCTAACCTACTGGTTGGAACATCTGCCCCCTGTTGGTCAGTGCATTTCATAGCGACTGGTCAACTGGTCAACTCTCTGCCCCCTGGTGGTGAGTGTACATCATAGTGAGCAGTTCAGTGGCCTTAGCGTGTCATTAGCATATTACACTTTGATTGGTTGAATGGGCAACTGGTCAACCGGACACTTAGCATTATTAGGCTTTTATTATATAGGATAGAATTTGGTAAAGGAAAAAAATCGGAATATGATCAAATGAAAACATTGATTTGATGATGGGATTATGGGCTATTTCCCCCCTAGATTTGTTATTAAATAGTAAAAGCAATGTTAAAAAAATTACATTTGAAAAGATTTATGAGTATATACTAAAGTTTGAAAAAAATTAATCTTAAGAAAGATAAACTTGGAGCTACCTCTTTCAGGGCATTGATAAGTAGAAACTATGTATTAGTTTCTTATTGCTGCCATAACCAATTACCCTAAACTTGGTGGCTTAAAACAACACAAATTTATTTTTTGCAGTTGGATGTCAAAAGTTCAGCAAGCTGTATTCCTTTTGGATGCTCTAAAAGAGAAATCTGTTTTCTTGCCCTTTCCTCCTAGAAGTTGCCTTCATTCCTTGGCTTCTGAGCCCTCAGTCCATTTCATAGCCAGTAGTCGTGCATCCTAAATCAATCAATCAATCTCTCTCTCTCTCTCTCTCTCTCTCTCTCTCTGCCTCTGCCATTTCTTCTCTGCTTCTGTTGTGCTATTTCCTTTTTAGCCTCTGAAATTTCTGCCTCACTCTTATAAGGATCTTTGTGATTTCTTTGGCTCCCTTGGATACTTCAAGATAATCTTTTCATCTTAATATTCTTAATTACATCTGCAAAGTTTCTTTTGCCATGTTATGTAACATTCACAGGTTCCAGGGATTGGGATGTGGACATTTTTGGAGGGTCATTAATTTACCACAGATTCTATACATTTGAGAATAAATTCACTAACTCTCTTGTGATTTGATGTGAGGAATTGGAAGTACAGATAAAAGAGAGAGGATCCTTATTAGCAGAGAATGATCTTGATGAAGGTTGTATCTTAATTTTGAATATTCTACAACATCTGCCATAGAGGGCTACCTTATAGTTAGCCTTACATTATGTGAGGGGTCTCTGAAAGACTGGAAACTTTTTTTTTTTTAAACATATTTTATTGATTTTTTACAGAGAGGAAGGGAGAGGGATAGAGAGCCAGGAACATCCATGAGAGAGAAACATCTATCAGCTGCCTCCTACACACTCCCTACTGGGGATGTGCCCGCAACCAAGGCACATGCCCTTGACCGGAATCGAACCTGGGACCCTTGAGTCCGCAGGCCGATGTTCTATCCACCGAGCCAAACCAGTTAGGGCTAGACTGGAAACTTTTAAGTCATACCTTCATATAGTTGCTGCTTTGAGAGGAAAGAGGATTGTACTTTTTGTTAGAAGACTGGTTTAAATTTGGCCTGCTTAACAACTGTGTGACATTGAATAGTTCTCATCTATAAAATGGGAGTAGTAATACCTTTAACAAAAAATATTTTTCACCCGAGGACATGTTTAGAGAGAGAGAGAGAAAGACAGACAGACAGACAGACAGACAGACATGGATCAGTTGCCTTCTGTATGTGCAACTAGGGATTGAACCCACAACCCAGGTATGTGCCCTGACCAGGAATCGAACCAGCAACCTTTCGATGCACAGGATGAAGCTACTCTGACCAGGGCTCTTTTTTTAATTAAAATTCTTTAAGTTGATTTTTAGAGAGGAAGAGACAGAGAGAAACAGACAGACAGACAAACAGAGAAACATCAATTTGTTATTCCACTTATTGATGCATTCATTGGTTGGTTCTTGTATGTGCCCTGACCAGAGATGGAACCTACAACCTTGGCATATTCAGACTATGCTCTAACCAACTGAGCTACCCAGCCAGGGTGGGAGTAGTAATACTCAATTCACAAAGACTTTTATAAAAATTTAAAAATGTAATATACACACACACATTTGCAAATAAACATTTATGTATAAGGAAATAATACTTAGCTTAGTATCTGGCATATAGCAGGTACTCTCTTTTCTTGAAGGTCAGTGTTTTTGTGATACAGTAACAGAGAAATGTTAGAGAAGCTAGCGTGCGGGGCATGTGCGAGGTTTCGCTAGAGGTAGCTGCACATCTCACTTACCAGAAGCTTCCTGACTAGTGTGTTTGATTCTAAGATCAGAATGGGTAAGATTTTGGGATAAGAAAAGTATGGGTTAATATTTGTAGCTAATATGGTTGCTCATCATTCTTTTTCTATGACTCATTTTACTTTTCTATGAGAAATTTCAAAAATTTGTTTCTGTCTCCAGGCTGACTTTTTTTTTTCTTTTTTCTGCCTTCAGTAAAATTCCACTGCTGTTATTTCAGCATAATTATTATTGGATTTTTCAGTTCCTCTCTATGGTAAGCCTAAATGCTGATGATTTCATGCATTAATTCAACAAATATTGCCTTCTATCTGTGAGACAGCACTAGAGCTACAAAGATAAGAAAATGTGTGTCCTCGAGGAGCTCACAGTTTTAGTATAAAGACAGGTCAACAGCTAAACTATAATGAAAAAGCTTTATATCAGAAGATTGAGAAAAACTCTGGAATTAAAGAGGAGTTAGTGGTTAATTAGGCCTAAAGATGTGAGGGAAGGAAAAAACTATACACAATCTGAGTAGCTAGATAATGAGGGGTTGTGGGAGAGGGAGGAATGGGCTTTCTGTGAGGTACAGGGAACCATATGTACAAAGGCATGAGAAAGTTTGTATGTTGGGATGAGCTGCAGGTGATTTGGTGTGGATAGGGTGAAAGGAAATGAGCACAGAAGAATAAGAAGGAACCAGACCATGAATGGTCTTATATGCCATGCTTAAGTGTTTGAACTTTATGCTATAGGTAGTGGGGAACTCTCTTTTTTAAAAATATGTTTTTATTGCTTTCAGAGAGGAAGTGAGAGGGAGCGAGAGAATGAAACAATAATGAGAGAGAATCATTGATAGGGTGCCTCCTGCATGCTCCTACTATGGATTGAGCCTGCAATCCGGGCATGTTCCCTGATCAGGAATGGAACCACAACTTCTTGGTTCATGGGTTGACGCTCAGTCACTGAGCAACACCACCCATTAGTGGGGAACTCTTGAAACATAATATGCTTCACCAGTATAATTAGATTTAGAATTCAAAAACTGCAGGGAAGGTAGGAAAAGAACAAGAAGATTGGTCTTTGGAAAGCCCAGGGAGATATTTTTAAGGAGAAAAAAATGGCTAACATTCTAAAACTTAAAGTGATTATGTAAAATAAAGATAGAAAAGTTTCTGCTGGATTTTGTTATTGAGAAGACATTAACAAGACATATATTTAATAAATGGGGTAGAAATCAAATTATAATAGATTGAAGAGTGAATGGGAGATGAGAAAATAGTATATGAGTATTGACCAGTGTTTGAAAACTTACTGTGAAGCATAAGTAAGAAGTAGATGGAGAGAGGCGTAGATCTAAGAAACACATTTTTGTTGTTGTTGTTAATGATAAAAGAATTGAACATGTTTTGTTTTGGTGGAGATGATAAAATAGAAATAAAGTTGAATATATATATGGGTGTGTATGATTTGATGAAACAGGAAGGTGATGAGTTTGGAGGTCAGGAGGGATTATTACCCAGGGAAGAAGGAGAGGTACCTTTGTCTAACTTATAGGAAGAAGATGGGTTTGAAGAGAATGTAGGTTGGAAAATTGGGTGAGGTCAGATTTCTTTTTTCTGGTGTAGGGCGGTTGTGAGAGAAGAGGTATATAGAGTGTTTGGCTTGAGATATGGAGTAGCTAGCCACTGGTCACTGGGTGGCATGGCAAAGGTCACTGACCAAAGGCATATAGATGAATTACTAATAGGATAGTTAATCTCAGTTAAGATGAAGGATTTATAAATTTGTAGTGGCATAAATTCCCATTTTGTTGTGATTTCTTGAGCAGAACTCAGCAAATGTGGTATGGGAACAGAGGAAGCAGGTGGTTAGATTGAGTCCTCATGGTTGAGAGATTTACGGGCTGGTGTGGCAAAAGAACAACAAGGAACTGGGTGGAGATATTGACAAGAGAGGGAATAGTTAAGTATATTATGACATATTTATATCAAAAGCTATTTTGAAGCTCTTAAATTTTATATTTATAAAGAGTTTATAAAAGCTTATTTTATAATGTTAAGGTAATAAAAGTGCTATGTTATACAAAAGTTTATTAGTAACGATCAACTGTAATATTCTAGGCATAATGATGAAACAGTGCTCTCAAAACCAAGAATATTGGCGACTCCTATTTGCACATAGGTAATACTTTGACAGGAATTATTCACTTTATAGGTGAAGAAAATGAAATTTAGCAAAGGTGACTTATTGAGAGTCATATTTTGGTAAATGGCAGAGAGATAACTATTATAATACTGATTATTATTTTATATATGAAGTCTTTCTTTCTTTTTTTTTAATATATATTTTATTGATTTTTTTACAGAGAGGAAGGGAGAGAGATAGTTAGAAACATCGATGAGAGAGAAACATCGATCAGCTGCCTCCTGCACATCTCCCACTGGGGATGTGCCCGCAACCCAGGTACATGCCCTTGACCGGAATCGAACCTGGGACCTTTCAGTCCGCAGGCCGACGCTCTATCCACTGAGCCAAACCGGTTTCGGCTATATGAAGTCTTTCTTAATATTTTTCTTAAACATTGCTCTAATTTTCATTTTTTAGTTAAGAAAACAGACTTAGAGGAGAATAATAATATGAGCAATAGATAACTAAAGTATCAAAAGAGTGATACTGCCCATGGCTCAGTGGTTGAGTGTTGACTTATAAACCGGAGGTCACGGTTGGATTTCCATAGGGGTTGTGGGCTCATCCCCCCCCCCCCATCCCCCCAGACGGGCAAGAGGTGGGAGTGGGTGGCTGATCTATGGTTCTTTCTCATCATTTATGTTTCTCTCCCTCTTCATTCCTCTCTAAAATCAATAAAAAATATTTTTAAAAAACAGAGCTAGAAGGAACTATTATGATGTAATCAAACATTTTATAGATAGGCATACAAGGCCGTTTAAGAGGCTTGTTCAAAGTTACATTGCTAGGTTATGGCCAGGCTATATTTTATTTTAGACCAGTAGCTTTCATTCACCATTGATTAGTAATCTGTGAAAACGATAGGTCTAAAATATTGCTTCACTTTCATATATGTGTTTGTGAGCAATGCTAAGAAGCAGTATTCTTTTATGGGAATGGAATATGCCTAAAACTTATCATGCAGTAATCATCCTATTTTCCAACTAGAGAAGTCCTTGAAAATATAATGAATTCATTGCTATCAGGAGGAAATTATTATTATTATTAGCATTTTTGGAATCTTTAAAGCAGTTAATTTTAACTGAAGAAATTGCTGTTTACCTATATTATATCATGTGAGTAGGCAAAAAAAGACTGTCAAAGGAATTGAAATCTGAAGGAACTTAGTCTCTAGCTTAGGGAAAGATAAAGGGGGAGGGAAAAATCACATTAGTCTTTCAACCGAAATGTTTTAAACTTTTAATTAATTATTTAAATGTCATTTCTCCTAATTGTTGAAATCATTGTTTGTTTTGGTTGTGAGCATTTTTTAGAAAAACATTTTTAAAGAAAACCAGCAATATAATTTAAAGAAAATATCATGTATGTCTCTGAAGATAAGATCATACTTCAGTTTTGCTGAGCCAAGAAGCTCAACTAAAACTATCTGTTAGAAATTGCAGTTTTCTGTGTTCTGATTGGCTGTTGCACTGTTTTCATTCAGAGCTTAGTTTTGTTAACAACATCTGATTTGGTATTGGGATTTAGCTCACAAAGCAGGTTGGTTGTTGAGACATAGGAAAGAGTTAGTGTTAGTAGTGAGCATGCTACAGATAATTAATTTCAGTGGGGAAAAATAGTATTTGTCCATGCATGAGCAAATTGTTCTGCATTTCAATGCTGCATGCCAAATAGTTAGTGAACTCTGTATTTGAATGTGGCAGCTCACTGATGCAGGAGGGAAATTTTGTTTAATCATTGTCTTTTAAAAAGAAGTTAGTTAAAGCTGTCTATTGCAGCGGTTCTCAACCTGTGGGTCGCGACCCCTTTGGGGGTTGAACGACCCTTTCACAGGGGTTGCCTAAGACCATCGGAAAACACATATATAATTACATATTGTTTTTGTGATTAATCACTATGCTTTAATTATGTTCAATTTGCAACAATGAAAATACATCCTACATATCAGATCTTTACATTACGATTCATAACAGTAGCAAAATTACAGTTATGAAGTAGCAATGAAAATAATTTTATGGTTGGGGGTCACCACAACAGGAGGAAGGGTCTCGGCATTAGACCAGTTGAGAACCACTGGTCTGTTGTTTCCCTTTTAGAAGGATGAAATGTTTTTGTTTATTTCCCTATTCCTGTTTCCATAATTTTATTTTTAGGGTTTTAAAAAGCTGAAGATTTAATTTAAATAGATTTTTTTGTTTCCCCTAAAGACACTAGTCGTTTTTTTCTAAGCATTTTTCTAGATCTAAGATTATTATATTTAACATCGAGCATAGATCTAATTCTTTTTATTTTATTCCTCTAAAATAAAATATATTTGTGAGTTTAGGAAATATATTTTAATAAAATTATTTAGTTTTATTATTTCTGTATTTAAAACCTTGCATAATTTCTGGTTATTCACAGATATATGTCCTGGGAATTTTTTTGTTGTTGTTCCCTGGTTCCTTAGCAGTGGTTAATTAAAGCTGGTTTAATGTTTCCAGAAATTCAGAATACCTTTCTACTATTGTGGTGAGAGTACCATGGCTAAAATTTTCTATTCAGATAGCCAGAATTTATCATCAGATGAAATATTTTAGGTTTTTTTAAAAAGAAATATTTTAGGTTTGTCATGTGTCTTTGAGAAATCATTTGCATTTGACAACATTTAACAGGGTAATCTTTGTATGTACTTAGTACACAATACCCTCAATACCATGTAACAATGGTTTATATGAATGAAACACTTCTTAAACTGAGAATTTTTATGTCAGGGGTATTTGTAGAAGTTAAGATTTACTGTTTTGAGGGTGAATGCTAAGAAGTTGAGAAAGAAAGGGAGATGTTAAAAGAGCATTGCAATTTCCTTTATTTCTTTTCAGTTGATTGAGCAGAACCAGTAAGTAAATGTAGTTTAATGAGTTAACTGCAAATAGAAAACAGGAATTAGTAGTTTATTTCTTCCATTTATTTATGAAATTAAATACAGTTTCTCACCTACTATTTTACCATCTCTAGTTATACTAAACTACCAGTAAACTTCCAGTACTTAGGCCAAAAGTGGGAGGGACTTTTTTCTTAATACAGCGATGACTGCTTTTATGCTTGTCATTTTGTTCTGTATGTGTTACCTAGGTCTGGTTTAGTGATAACTGAAAGATCCTGAATGGCTAATACATATTTTTGGTGCCTACTATGTCACCTTTGCTGAGTGTAGGGGAGAAAAAAACTTTTCCTTTATAGGTTCAGTTACTGGAGCCTGTAAATTAAACTGACATACACCAGCTTAACTGGAAAAAGAGTTTGTCACTTATACACACAGGAGTTTCACAGAAAAACAGTGAAAACCCAAAGAAGCAGTTATGTGGGGGTAAGGAGGCAATCAAAGATAGATCCCTGATGATACCCCAGATGGCCTGGGGAAAGGAGCCGATAACAGATTTAGAAAGAATGGCCAGAGAGGTAGAAGAAGTACAGGAGAGTGTAGGGTCTCAGATACTGAGTAAAGAGGGTGTTTCAAAAAGAAGAGAATTATTAACAGTATCAAATGCTACAGATAAGGGCTGTGAAGTGTCTACTAAATTTAGCAACAGGGTCACTGACCTTGGCAAGAATGGTTTTAGTGGAGTTGTGAGGTTGAGAGGCAGGATTGTAATATATTGAGGAGGCAATTTAAATGGAGAGGCATTGTACAGCTCTTTGAAAAACTTGGGTATAAAGGAGAAAAGAGGCCCTAGCCGGTTTGGCTGAGTGGATAGAGTGTCAGCCTGTGGGTTCAATTCCAGGCTAGGGCACATGCCCAGGTTTCAGGCTCAATCCCCAGTAGGGGACATGCAGGAGGCATCCAGTCAGTGATTCTCTCTCATCATTGATGTTTCTATCTCTCTCTCCCTCTCCTTTCCTTGCTGAGAGTAATAAAAATATATTTTAAAAAAAGAAAGAAAAGAGGACATGAGTTATAGGGTATGGGTTATTAATCTGGGATTTATGGACCCCTCTTTCTCAAAATTATGTGCAAACTGTGTGTGTATGTACATTTTGTTGAGAGAGAAGTCTTGAAGCTTTTATCATCTCTTCAAAAGAGTTCATAACCCAAAAGAACCACTTCTATCAGGAGGCCTGTAGTTGAGTTATGTGGGTATATTTACAAACTTATAGGAAAGGAGTGAGGAAAGTACGAGAGGCGAGTGTAGGAAGAGGGTACAGGAGGACTGTAGTCTCTCTGGTGGTAAAAGGAGATGAGATCCCAGAGCATTTGGTAGAGGTACTAATTTAGAAAAGAAAGGAGAAATGGGTGTAGATGCACATAAGTTAATAGGTGAACAGCAGAAAACTGAGGTATTTAGAAAATAAACAATCTTTATTTTCTCTGTTATGTGGGAGGTGAAATAGAGTCTACCAAAAATGAGTGAAGAGAGGTAGAATATGATGTTTGGGGAAAAGGTTTGAAATAGCCATAGAGAGCAGTTAGAGAGAGGGAAATACAGTGGGGCCTTGACTTACGAGTTTAATTCGTTCCGAGACCGAGCTTGTTAGCTCAAATTACTCTGTCAACTCAATACAAAAAATCAGCCGAGAGACAGCTGGTATCTCAAAAAACTCGTTAGTCAGGACACTCGTAAGTCAAGGCCCCACTGTATAGGGAAAGATTTTTGGATCTTGTTGAGGTACTGTGATTGGAGATCATTATTAGCGAAACCAAATTGAAGATGATATAGCTCTTAGTGCACCACCCCCTTTAACACCCCCCACCCCAACAGCTTAGGGCAGGGGTGGGCAACCTTTTTGTGAATGCGTGCCAAAACCAGCAAAATCGCTGACTCAAAATTCTTCTGCGTGCTAATCCTAATTTTTTGAGAACATGTTACGCCTACTTGATATCTCTTAAGGTGTACGTATGTGAAGAACCTTGAAGAAATAATAAAATTCATTCTAGTGACAAAAACACAGTATATGATGAAAAATACATTTATTTTTTAATGTATACATGTACACTGATAGTCCAACAGAAAATTTTCTGACAAAGTTTGATATTATCAATAGGACTTTTGCTGCTGCATCACTGATGACAGAGATTTTACATCTGGTTTATATTTCGTGACCTTCAGAGATATGCACGAGCTACAACTTTTATCCGTCAGGCTACTCCTATTACGAGACTTAACAAAATTCATCACTGGGAACAAAGATTCACAAGCGTGGATGAAACCAAAACACTGGTGGGATCTAGGAAGGCAGGAGAGTTAAGGCAGAGGCATAGAAATTGCTCTTTCCCTCTCTCGTCAATGGTCTATGGTCTTTAAGATAACTTGTTATGTAAAATTATTTATCTAAGATGCAACTACACTGAGTTTATCTGAAAAATAAAAAATTCGATATTAAGAAAAAAATTGTAAATGGAAGATTATAAGAGGGTTTCGCGTGCCAGCAAAAGTTACATGGCACGCGTGCCAGGGGTTGCCCGTCCCTGGCCTAAGGAGAGAGAAGAGAAGGCGTGAAAATGGAAAATGGAGCTATGGTTGTGATCTTCACAGACAGTTGTAGTTGGGAGGGTAAGAGACAAAAAAGATAAGGGTATTAGTTGAGAAAGAGAGGGAGTGAAGACCAGCATTGTGTAGAAAGTATGAGTTTTTCCCTAGCTGGCTTGGCTCAGGACATAGAGCGTTGGCCTGCGGACGGAAGGGTGCCCGGTTTGATTCCAGTCAAGGACACATGCTGGGTTGTGGGCTCGATCCCTAGTAGGGAGCGTGCAGTAGGCAGCCAATCAATGATCATCAATGATGTTTCTATCTCTTTCTCCCTCTCCCTTCCCCTCTGAAATCAATAAAAACATATTTTAAAAAAAGTAATGAGTTTGAGGAATTGGACTCTCATAGAGTAAAAGAACAGGGAGAGTACTGGAGTAAGCGGGAAAGCTGTACAGATAGAAGTCAGAGCACATTTGTGGGATTATGCACAGGATTGTCATCCTAAATTTTTTATTTATTTTTTTATTTCTTTATTGATTAAGGTATTACATATGTGTCCTTATCCCCCCATTATCCCCCCAACCCCCCACTCATGCCCTCACCCACCCTGTTGTCTGTGTCCATTGGTTAGGCTTATATGTATGCTTACAAGTCCTTTGGTTGATCTCTCCCCCTTACCCCCACCCTCCCCTACCTTCCCTCTGAGGTTTGACGGTCTGATCGGTGCTCTTCTGTCTCTGGATCTGTTTTTGTTCATCAGTTTATGTTGTTCATTATATTCCATAACTGAGTGAGATCATGTGGTATTTATCTTTCTCTGACTGGCTTATTTCACTTAGCATAATGCTCTCCAATTCCATCCATTCTGTTGCAAATGGTAAGAATTCCTTCTTTTGTACTGCAGTGTAGTATTCCATTGTGTAGATGTACCACAGGTTTTTAATCCACTCATCTGCTGATGGGCACTTAGGCTGTTTCCAAATCTTAGCTATGGTGAATTGTGCCGTTACGAACATAGGGGTGTGTTTATTTTTTAAATCAAATTTACCAGTTGTGTTTTTTAAAAAAAATCCACAGATGTCCTAGTATCATTCTGTATCAACTGAATCAGAATCTCTAGGTATTTGGACAAATGAATCTTTATTTTAAAAGTTCCACATGTAATTTACAGAAAAAATTTAAAAATTACATATAGTAAAATTTATTCTCTCTGTTGTACAGGTCAATATGAGTTTCGGCAAATGCATAGTGATGCCCTTTAGTAGGATAGAGCAGATAGGAGAAACAGGTTTGATGAGGAAGATGTATTTGTTTTTGAACACCATCTAATTTCTTCTAATATTTTCCCCATCTCTTAAGTGTAGATCAGGTGGATACACTTTTTCTGTAAAGAGTCAGTTATTAATTAGGCTTTGTGGGCCACGTGGTCTCTGTTGCATATTCCTTTTGTGTTTGTGTGTGTTTCCAACCATTAAAAAAAAAATATAAAAACCATTCTTTGTACTGTATAAAAACAGGCAGAGGGCCATAGTTAGCTGACCCCTGGTAGGTAATCGATACAGCAATAAATCAAGCCCTGATTTGTAGGGTTTGCTGATTTTTGAAGTGTAAATAATCCTACCATGGCTGACTTTAAGCTACCAATGTGATTTACTGAATGCAACGTTTGAAAGAGATGTGCAGGCTCTGCCTGGGTGGCTAAGTTGGTTAGAGCGTCGTCCCTGACAGAACTACAGAACTCATCTCAGTATAAACATCAGATAATCTATTTTTCTTTCAATATACCCCCTAAGTCTCCCTTCATTCTTTTGCTAGAATCCCACTGTTGTTTTCAACTGTCATCCTGGTGCTTCCGATCACCCTTATCCTGGGGATCGTCTTTGCCTTCATTGTTGGCCTCCATTTTCCTGTATCCTACACCATCTTCTTTCCTAGGTTTATTTTTTCATTTTGGTAGAAGCATCCTTCAGGAGCTTCCTAAGAAAGTGTGTTAAGAGTTAATTGTTGCCTAGCCTGCATGGATCAGTGGCTGAGCGTCAACCTATGAACCAGGAGGTCAAGGTTTGATTCCCGGTCAGGGCATATGCCCTGGTTGCGGCGGGCTTGATCCCCAGTGTTGGGTGTGCAGGAGGCAGCCTATCAATGATTCTCTCTCATCATTGGTGTTTTTATCTCTCTCTCCCTTTCCTTTCCTCTCTGAAATCAATTAAAAAATGTTTTTTTAAAAAAGAGAAGTTGCCCCAACCGGTTTGGCTCAGTGGATAGAGCGTGGCCTGCGATCTGAAAGCTCCCAGGTTTGATTCCAGTCAAGGGCATGTACCTTGGTTGCGGGCATATCCCCAGTTGGGGGTGTGCAGAAGGCAGCTGATTGATGTTTCTCTCTCATCAGTGTTTCTAACTCTCTATCCCTCTCCCTTCCTCTCTGTAAAAAATCAATAAAATATTTAAAAAAAGGGAGAGAAGTTGTTTGAGACCTTGTATGACTGAAAATGTCAATTCCACCCTCATAGGTACATAATTGATCATTTCAGAGGGTATTTAATTTTAGGTTGAAATATCATTTTCCCTCAAAATTTGAAGGTTTTTTCCAGTATCATTAATTTCTAGTGTTGCTGTTGAGGAATCTAAAGATACTGTAGGCCTTAGTCCTTTGTGACCTGTTTCCCCTCACCCCCCTACCTTATGATAGATGAATTTTAGGACCTTCTCTTTATCCCTGATGTGAAATTCCACATAGCTGTTCCTTGATGTGGGTCTTTTTTAATTGTGTGCATACTTTGCATACATGTGTGGCACTTTCATTCTGGAAATGTATGTCCTTTATTTCTGAAAAAATTTTCTTACTTATTTTTAATGTTTTTTTCCCCCTGCTTTCTGGAACTTCTGTTAGTTCAATGTTGGATCTTCTGGGTTTATCCTCAAAATCTCTTTTCTTCTATTTTTCAGTACTTTCTCTTTTGTTCCACTTTGTTCAAATTTATCTGCCAGTGTCAATTAATGTTTTTTAAAAAACTTCTATTATAATTTTAATGTATAATAAGGGCTCTTGTTCTTTTTTTATTTCTATTCTTTTGTTGTTAATCCTCACCCATTGATTTTTAGAGAAAGTTGAAGGAAGGGGAGAGACACAGAGAGAGAAACATCGATGTGAGAGAGACATATCAATCGGTTGCCTCCCCTATGCTTCCGACCAGGGCAAGGACCCAGCCTGCAAGCGAGGTATGTGCCCTTGATGGGAATTGAACCCAGGACCCTTCAGTCCAAGTGCCAGTGCTCTATCTACTGAACCAAACCGGCTAGGGCTCTTTTTCTTTATTGATTTGTAGAGAGAGTGGAATGGGGGGTGGGGGGGGGTGGGGAGAGAGAGAGAGAGAGAGAAAGAAAGAAAGAGAAACATTGGTGGGTTGCCTCCCATGTGCACCCACAACCTAGGTATGTACCCTGACTGGGAATAGAACCTGCAACCAACTTAGCCACTGGCCAGGGCAGGGCTCTTATTGTTTAATGTTATTTTATTATAGATCTAGTTTGTGTTTCATATCCTTTTATATTTCTAAGGATATTATACTGTGAAGTTTTCCTTGAATTCTCTGTTTACTCCTGTTTCCTTTCTCTCTTTGTTTTGGTCGTGATCTGTAATGTTTTTTAAAACTTTTAAATAATTATTTAAAATTCATAGTTAACATACAATATTATATTAATTTCAGGTGTACAACATAGTGGTTAGACATTAATTAATAATAATTTTAATATCTGATACATATTGAAATTATCCAAATTGCCTCCATAATTAATTTATAACTGTGTTTCTGAATAAAAAGCCCAGTAAAATTGACATTGAATGTTGCTTTTGTCTGTTTTCTATAATAGTCTCTAGTCACTTTTTAAAATGTATTGATAATTTTAAAAAATGATATTGAGCCCTGACCGGTTTGGCTCAGTGGATAGAGCGTCGGCCTGTGGACTGAAGGGTCCCGGGTTCGATTCTGGTCAAGGGCATGTACCTCGGTTGCGGGCACATCCCCAGTAGGGGGTGTGCAGGAGGCAGCTGATTGATGTTTCTCTCTCATTGATGTTTCTAACTCTCTATCTTTCTCCCTTTCTCTCTGTAAAAAATCAATAAAATATATTTTAAAAAAATGATATTGACTGCACAGCTGGTGTGGCTCAGTGGTTGAGCATTGACTTATGAACCAGGAGGTCAAGGTTTGATTCCTGGTCATGGCTTATGTCCGGGTTGTGGGCTTGATTCCCAGTGTGGGGCTTGCAGGAGGCAGCCTATCAGTGATTCTCTCTCATCATTGATGTTTCTATTTCTCCCTCTCCCTTCCTCTCTGAAATCAATAAAAATATATTTAAAAAAGTAAAAAATAAAATGATATTGACTTTAGAAGAGTCCAAATCACTTGGCTATTGAATGCCCTAAATTCTTGATTTACCTGAGTATCCTCATGATGTCATTTGTCTTGTTATTCTGTTCCTTTTTTTTTTTTTATGTATATTGATACTCATGTCTGAAGTGATGGCTTTCTTCAAATGTCTTACAGTTTTGTTTTGTTTTATATTTTGTGGTAAATATACATAAGATAAAATTTATCATTTTGACCATTTTTAAGCATATGGTTTTGAGGCATTAAGTACATTTACATTGTTGTGCAACCATCACTATCATCCATCTCCAGAACTTTTTATGTTACCTAATTGAAATTCTGTACTCATTAAACACTAACTCCCCATTCCCCTCCTCCTCCCGCCCCTTAGCCCATGGAAGCCACCATTCATTCTCTATGAATTTGACTACTTTAGGAACCTCATATAAGAGAAACCATATATTTATCCTTTTGTGCCTGGCTTGTTTCTTCAAGGCTCTTAATGTCTTCATGAAGACATATCAAAGTTTATCCATGTAGCATGTGTTAGAATTTCTTTCCTTTTTAAAGGCTTTTTTCTTATTCAAGAGTGAGATATTAAAAAGCTAATTGGAGCCCTGGCCAGGTAGCTCGGTTAGAAAGCATCGTCCTCGATTCACCAAAATTTCGGGTTCGATCCCCTTTTAGGAAACATATAAGAATCAGTCAATGAATGTGTAATTGGAACAATAAAATCTCTCTTTCTCTCATCAATTAAAAAAAAAAAGAAGCTAATTGGAAGGCCCATGTAAGTGGGCAGGATGTGTTAACTAGAGGCCTTCATTGAAAGGTGATAAGATAATGAATCTCTTTTTCATAGGTAACCACAAAATATCTGTATTTTTATGTCTTTTGCAGGGTGTCTTATCAGTTTCTTCAGAGGAAAATCTCTCTAAATCAGTGATGGCGAACCTATGACACATGAACTCATTTTTCTGGTTGATCTTTCTTTGTTAAATGGCATTTAAATATATAAAATAAATATCAAAAATATAAGTCTTTGTTTTACTATGGTTGCAAATATCAAAAAATTTCTATATGTGACACGGCACCAGAGTTAAGTAAGGGTTTTTCAAAATGCTGGCACGCCGAGCTCAAAGGTTCGCCATCACTGCCCTAAATTCTGCCTGGGGGAATGAGCTTGGAGGCTCACTGTTCAGAGAACTGAGATCAGGGCGGAGTTGGAGGACATTTACCTGTCTAGTGGACTTCTCCGTAATTCTGTTTTCAATTAGGGGCTTACCTTAGCCCCAGCTGTGCTTGGTGTTCAGGATTTCTTTAATTGTTTCTCTGGACTGATGAGTTGACAGGTAGCCTTTGTCAAGGGTCGGGGAGGGGTATTGTGTGTGTGTGTGTGTGTGTGTGTGTGTGTGTGTGTGTGGCCGTGGGGAGGAGAACTGCTCTTTTTATAGACTTTCAGCTAATCCTATTTTCATCTTCATCTCTCAGTCCTCCCTTCAGAGATGCATTGTGCCTCCAATTCTTTTTTTTACAGGACTTTTTCTCTCTTCAGGCTTAAGTTTCAATTTTTGCACTTCACCAAGTCAGATTCATCTGGTTGCTTTACCTGTATTAAAGTTTTGTTGCTATCCTCTGCTGTTGCTTCCTCCTCTGATCTCTTTGTTATTGTGTGTTCATACCTTTAAAAATAGATTATATTACCATTTGAAGTGATTTATAGAGGGAGTGGAGAATCACATGTATTTAATCTACTGTATTTTAGCTATTGTACTTTACTTGCATTTTTTTACCCCATCAGAGCTTTTCCAATAGAGACATCTCTGAGCTCCTTGCTAACTCAGTTTGGACCAGCAGCATTGGCGTCACCTGAAAGCTTGTTCTAAGTGCAGAATTCCAGTCCCAAGCCATACCTAGCAAACCATGTTCTACATTTTACAGGATCCCTGAGTGATTTATAACCACATTAAAGTATAACCACATTAATTCACTGTTCCTGCTACAGTGCTTGACACATATTAAGTGTCTTCTGTTGGACAATCAAATTTAGAAAAGTCCCTGTAGTTAGAAATATTGTTTTGGGAGCAGAGTGTAGGTATTATTTAAAGTTATGGGAGTAGATGAGAGGACAGAATAAAAAGAAGGCCAGGGAAATAAAAGTTTTATGGTGTGGATGAAGGAAAAGAGGTCCTAGGAAAACTCAGAGCTAAGGAAGAACAGAGGCCCAGAGGCCATGAGGAAGATGAGCAACCTTTCAAGAGAGAAGGCTGTAAGGTTAGTAATGTCCTCCGTGGAGAGGCAGATTTCAGAGAAGGCTGGGAAGTGGGGGAAAAATATTTTCTGGGAAGATATTGAAGTGATAAAATTGTTTAATTAGAATGTGGGGAAAATGATCAGGGAAGAAGCTCCAGAGGACATAATGGAATGATTAACAATAAGACGATGGTTTGCTGGGGAGGCAGCTCAGAGCAATATTGGGATGATTACACAGGAGATGACAGCTAAAATGAACTTGCACTTTTCCCTACCTCACACTCCCCATGTGCCAGGCATTTCTTTTAATTCTCTCTTGGACTTACTTTATTTCCTTATTTCTTTTCTTCTTCCTTCTTTTTTTTTCATTCTTCTTTCTCCCTCCCTCCTGCCCTCCTTCTTTCTCCCTTCCAACCTTCCTCCCTCTCCCTCCCTCTGCCTACCTCCTTCCCTCTGTCTCCCTCCCTTCCTCCCTCTGTTTTAACCCCTAGAGTGCTGGGGAGTGTGCTCCTCCTGTCTTTCGCCAAAAGTGCCGGGAGTGCTATCGCGCTCCTCCTGCAGAGTCCAGTTCTAAGTCTGCTTTTATTAGTGATGATGATATTGCTAAATATGTCAATTCTTGCTGTAAAGATGACGATTTTGTGGAAGATATTGAATATGTAACTTCATTTACTTGCGATTCATAATTTTTTTCCTAAACTGCTGTAAAATCAGCAAAAATGCCTTGGCAATTTTAGCATAGTTCCTAGGATATTGGTTGGCACTCAAAGGGTTAAATACATGTTGTTCCTTTAGTCTGGGACACTATATGTCTTGTCTTCCTTGACTCTCTAGATTTAGTGCCCTTATTTTGTGCTCCATGGCACCCTCTTCTTTGTCTTAAAAAAAAATTAAGATATAAGCATTTACCATAACATTCACCTTTTAAAATATACTTTGAAAATACTTTCTCTTTAATAAGTCAGACAAAGAAAGACAAATACCACATGATTTCACTTATATGTGGAACCTAAAGAGCAGAATAAATGAACATACAAAATAGAAACAGACTCAAAGACACAGAGAGCAGACTAATGGTTTCCGGAGGGGAGGGGGATTGGAGGAACTGGGAGAAAAGGTGAAGGGATTAAGAAGTACAGATTGGGAAGTGTGAGGGGGGAGGGGGTGAAAAAGAAAAAAAGAAGTACAGATTGGTATTCACAAAATAGTCATGAGGATGTAAAGTACAGCATAGAGAATATAGTCAATAATATTGTAATTATGTATTGTGCCAGGGATACTTGAAATATTGGGGGAGACCACTTTGTAAGGTGTATAATTATCTAACCACTAAGTTGTATACCTGAAACTAAGGCAAAATAATATTGATTGTAAACTGTAATTAAAAAAGAAAAAAATTATCTTTTACTGTGTTTAACCAGAGTATAGTATTTTATGTTTTGCTTATTTGAATTGCCTACTGGACTGTCTTGTTACTATCCTAGGCATGTAGCCTAGCACCTATAGCTGACAGCTAATATTTATTCATTGCTATGTGCATATGCTGTTTTAAGTTTATACATCAACTTATTTAATCCTCGTAGGATATACTTTAGCCCCATTTTTATGGATGGAAGATACAAAGACCTAGATTAAGTAGTTGCTAAATCAGTATTTATTGAATTAACATATTTATTGTATATGTACCAGGCACTGTTTAGTTTACAGTAGTAAGATAGTCTTTGGTCAGAGTTTCAGACAAAATGTTGGTTAAAACTTGACATAGCCGAAACCGGTTTGGCTCAGTTGATAGAGCATCGGCCTGCGGACTGAAGGGTCCCGGGTTCGATTCCGGTCAAGGGCATGTACCTGGGTTGCGGGCACATCCCCAGTGGGAGATGTGCAGGAGGCAGCTGATCGATGTTTCTCTCTCATCGATGTTTCTAATTCTCTATCTCTCTTTCCCTTCCTCTCTGTAAAAAATCAATAAAATATATTAAAAAAACAAACAAAAACAAAACTTGACATAGCAATAAGAAGGAACAAATGATTGATACATGAAACAACTTGGAATGGATCTCAAGGGAATTATACTGAGTGAGAAAAAAAAAGTCAAGTCCAAAAGGTCACATACTATACTATTCCATTTATATAGCATTCTTGAAATAAAATGATAGAAATGGAAGAAAAACAAAACTTTTCCCTAAAATGGCGGAAAGATAGCTGGCTCCTGGTTTTGTATTTGGAATCAAAAGGCTTGAAGGCCTCTGCAACTTTTCTTATATCACTAGGTGTGCCTCATCTCCCCCCAGCACACACTGGAGAACATTCAAATGTTCTTTTAGCTTTTTTTTAAATTTAATTTTTGATTTAAAGCCATCCTTCATAAAGTCAAATTACAGCAGAGGCTTTGAGGGCTGAGATCTGTCATTGTTTCTTGGTTTTAATAAGTACCTAACTTTTATTCTTAATTTTAAAAATTAAATATTGTTTTTGGAAATAATTTCAAATTTACAGAAAAGATGCAAAAATAAGAATATGAAGAACACACAATATGTCCTTTGTTCACCTGTTAACATGTTATTCCATTTGCTTTATCATTCATGCTCTCTCCTTATATAAAACTAGTGTCCTGGTGCATGGATTCATGCACATTGAAAGGAAATTAATTAGAAGGTGGCTGGCTGGGTGGGATTGGGTGAGACGGGCCAGACATGCTCTGGAGCCAACCTCCCATAGTCCCTCCCTGGCTGGCTGCACCTGGGGCAGTGCTGCGGCTCAAAGGGAGTCTGCGGAGTGAACGGGGCCCCTCTGGCAGGTGGGGTCCGTTGGCTTGGCCTGTGGGGATCGGTCCAAAATTGGCTCTCCAATATCCCCCGAGGGGTCTCAAATTGCAAGAGGGCAGTTTTCAGGTGATGCACCCCGGAATTGAGCTCCCTCCTCTCTGATTCCAGGGTGCATCACCCAAGAACTGCCTCTACCAAGTCACTGCAGCTCAGTAGTTCCTGCATTGAGTGTCTTCCCCCTAGTGGTCAGTGTGTGTCATAGCTACTAGTTGGATGGTTGAACGGTCCCTTAGCCTTTTATATATATACTAGTGGCCTGGTGCACAGATTTGTGCACATTGAAAGGAAAATAATTAGAAGAAATATTTTAATATTTCTATTTGCCCCTTCTCTGTAATGGAAGTGTTAGAGCCGCTGCTGGTTGCCACCTGTGGGGTGATTGGCGGGGCAATTGGGCCCCGCTCCCACCTGCCTTGGCCTGGTGCCGCCCACTAACCTGCTCCACCATCCCACCAGGCTCTTGTCGGGGTCCATCGGGGCCAGCAGTGCCTCCACTGCTGCCTGCTGCCAGCACCACGTCGCCAACACCTGCCATGTTCCATGCTGCCCCCTGGTGGTCAACACGTCATAGCGTGCAGTCTAAGGGGACAATTTGCATATTAGGCTTTTATTATATAGGATACCAGAGGCCTGTTGCATGGAAAGATTTGTGCAGTAGGCCTTCCCTTCCCCTGGCTGCTGGCACTGGTTTTCCTCCGGCACCCGGGACCCAGGCCTTCACTCCGGCCGGAGCCACCTTCAGTCTTCGCTGCTCCAGCTGGAGCTGCCTTCAAGCCTTCACTGCTCCGACCAGAGCCGCCTTCAGTCTTCGCTCCGCCACTTCATGCCTACGTATGCAAATTAACCGCCATCTTTGTTGGTGGTTAATTTGCATATCTCGCTGATTAGTCAATGGGAGGCGTAGTGAAGGTATGGTCAATTACCATGTTTGTCTATTATTAGATAGGATACTAGAGGCCCAGTGCATGAATTCGTGCATGGGTAGGGTCCCTCTGGATGGCCTGTAGGGATTGGGCTGAAACTGTAGTCCAATGCCACCTGCAGCTCCTACCTGCCGCTCCCACTCATCCTGGCCCCACTGCACCTGCCGCAGGCTCATGCCCAATCAGTCCCAATTGGGAGAGGCTCGCTTTGCCGTAAAAGTGCTTGCCAGCCATGAGCCCTGCATCTGGTGCCCTCCCGAGGGGAGTGGCCTGCGGGATCGGGCTGAAACTGGCTCTCTGACATCCCCTGAGGGGTCCTGAATCATGAGAGGGCATAGGCCAGGCCGAGGGACCCCATTGATGCATGATCGAGCCAGGGAGGGACCACGGGAGGGCTCCAGGGCGTGTTCGGCCCATCTCGCTCAGTCCTGATTGGCCGGAGCCCAGCAGCAAGCTCCTACTGGTTGGAGCATCTGCCCCCTGGTGGTCACTGCACGTCATAGCGACTGGTCGACCGGTTGACTGACCCCTGGTGGTCAGTGCACGTTGTAGCGAGCGATTGAGCAACCTTAGCATATAACACTTTGATTGGTTGAACAGTTGACTGGTCACTGGACAACCATACACTTAGCATTTAGGCTTTTATTATATGGGATAACTAGAAGAGTTTTAAATTTTGCAAAATTAGAGTTCAATTCTTATATGGAAAGTAGCCACAATAGCCCAGCACTTCTTGGCTATTATAAATAATGCTGCTATATGAATATCCTGTATAATAAAAGGCTAATATGCAGATTATCTCCTTGTCCGGGAGTTCCACCAGGAGCTTGACCAGGGGGTGGGGCTGGCCAGCCAACCGCCTGCGGCACCTCCCCCTAGCCGGGTCCCCCCCACTCAGCCCCCCCACCCCGATCAAGGGCAGGGCTGGCTGGCCAACTGCCTGCAGCCCCTCACCCTGGCTGGCTTGGTTCAATCTGCCCTGATCGGGGTGGGCTGGCCTGACTCCACCCATGTACGAATTTGTGCATCAGGCCTCTAGTTGATATATAAAATTTTGTGTGGATGTACGTTTCATTTTTTTGAGTATATAGCTAGAATTGAAATTGCTGCTGATGCCTGGCTGGTGTGGCAGTTCGATTCCCAATTAGGGCACATGCACAGAGATTGTGGGCTTCATTCCCAGTGTGGAGTGTTCAGGAGGCAGCTGATCAATGATTCTCTTGTCATTGATGTTTCTACTTCCCTTTCCCTTCCTCTCTGACATCAATAAGAATATCTATATATATATAAAAGGCTAAATGACCAACCATCTGTTTGTCCGACTATCCGATTGGCCGGTACATATGCTGCACACTGGCAATTTAAAAATAAATGTTGACTCGTGCATGTGCAATACATGTAAAGCAATTGCACACGTGTTTCAGTCATTGTTGATCGTGAATTTGGTTGTTTTTGTTGACATTCAGCATGAACCACATCGCTGTTTATTCATCGACCGTCCGACTGACCAACTGGCCAGTCCATATGATGCACACTGGCAATCCTTTATAATAAAAGCATAATATGCAAATTGTCCCCTCAACCGGGAGTTCGACCAGGAGTTCAACTGCTTGCTATGATGTGCGCTGATCACCAGGGGGCGGTGCAGAACATGGCGGGTGTTGGTGATGTGGCACTGGCAGTGGGCGGCAGTGGAGGCGCTGCTGGCCCTGGTGGGCCCTGATGAAAGTAGGATGGTGTAGCAGGTGAGTAGGCAGTGCCAGGCCAAGGCGGGTGCGAGTGTGGCCCAATCACCCTGCCGATGGCCCTGCAGATAGCGACCAGCAGCAGTGGTGGGGGATGGTCCTGCTGCCAGCTCCCAGGTGCTGAGGGAGCCAGGCGGGGGCCCGATGACTCAGGCAGAGGGGGGCACGTGGGGGCCCAGGATCCAGGTGCTGCCCAGGGCCCAGAGGTCAGCTGGGACCTGCCCTTCCATGCCAGATGCTCATGCTTTGATCGCTGGCCAGGCCTAGGGACTGCACCCATGCACGAATTTCATGCACCATGCCTCTAGTTTAGAAATAAATGTTGACTCATGCATGCGTGATATATATAAAGCTCTTGGTGCCAATCGCATGCATGTTTTAATTTTATAATATTATATATACTATTTTGACATGTAATTTTTTAAAAAATAAGTCTAGCCGAAACCGGTTTGGCTCAGTGAAGCGTCGGCCTGCAGACTGAAAGGTCCCAGGTTCGATTCTGGTCAAGGGCATGTACCTGGGTTGCGGGCACATCCCCAGTAGATGTGCAGGAGGCGGCTGATCAATGTTTCTCTCTCATCGATGTTTCTAACTATCTCTCTCCCTTCCTCTCTGTAAAAAATCAATAAAATATGTTAAAAAATAAATAAAAAATAAGTCTTTATTGTTCAGATTATTACAGTTGTTCTTCTTTTTTCTCCCCATAGCTCCCCCAGTTGTTTTTCTTTTTTCTCCCAATAGCTCCCCTCCACCCGGTTCCCACCCCACCCCATACCCTTACCCCCCCCTTGTCCTCGTCCATAGGTGTTCGATTTTTGTCCAGTCTCTTCCCGTACCCCCCACACCCCCTTCCCCCTGAGAATTGTCAGTCCACTCCCTTTCTATACCCCTGATTCTATTTTATTCACCAGTTTATTCTGTTCATCATATATTTTTAAAAATCTTTATTGTTCAGATTATTACAGTTGTTCCTCTTTTTCCCCCATAGCTCCCCTCCACCCGGTTCCCACCCCCTCCACCGTACCCCCCCCCCCCACTGTCTTCGTCCATAGGTGTATGATTTTAGGTCAGACTCTTCCCACACCCCCCACACTTCCTTCCCTCCTAGAATTGTTAGTCAACTCCCTTTCTATGCCCCTGATTCTATTCTATTCACCAGTTTATTCTGTTCGTCAGATTTTTTTATTCACTTGATTTTTATTTATTTATTTATTTATTTATTTATTTATTTATTTTAAAATATATTTTTATTTATTTTTTTAATGTATTTTATTGATTTTTTTTACAGAGAGGAAGGGAGAGGGATAGAGAGGTAGAAACATTGATGAGAGAGAAACATCGATCAGCTGCCTCCTGCACGCCCCCTACTGGGGATGTGCCTGCAACCAAGGTACATGTCCTTGACCGGAGTTGAACCTGGGACCCTTCAGTCCGCAGGCCTGAGCCAAACCAGTCAGGGCTATTCACTTGATTTTTAGATTCACTTGTTAATAGATATGTATTTGTTGTCACTTTGTTGTTCATAATTTTTGTCTTTACCTTTTACTTCCTCTTCTTAAAGAATACCCTTCAGCATTTCATATAATACTGGTTTGGCGGTGATGAACTTCTTTAGCTTGTTCTTATTGTGAAGCTCTTTATCTGACCTTTAATTCTAAATGATAGCTTTGCTGGGTAGAGTAATCTTGGTTGTTGGTTCTTGCTATTCATCACTTTGAATATTTCTTGCCACTCTCTTCTGGCCTGCATAGTTTCTGTTGAGAAATCAGCTGACAGTCGTATGGGTACTCCCTTGTAGGTAACTAACTGTTTTTCTCTTGCTGCTTTTAAGATTCTCTCTTTGTCTTTTGCTCTTGGCATTTTAACTATGATGTGTCTTGGTGTGGTCCTCTTTGGATTCCTTTTGTTTGGGGTTCTCTGCGCTTCCTGGACTTGTAAGTCTATTTCTTTCACCAGGTAAAGGAAGTTTTCTGTTATTATTTCTTCAGATAGGTTTTCAATATCTTGCTCTCTCTCTTCTTCTGGCACCCATATAGTTTGGATGTTGGTACGCTTGAAGCTGTCCCAGAGGCTCCTTGCACTATCTTCACATTTTTGGATTCTTTTTTCCTGTTGCTTTTCCGGTTGGGTGTTTTTTGCTTCTTTGTATTTCAAATCTTTGGCTTGATTTTTGGGTTCCTCTTGTCTGCTGTTGGATCTCTGTATATTATTCTTTATTTCAGTCAGTGTATGCTTAATTTCTGCTTGGTCCTTTTTCATATCCTTGAGGGTCTCACTAAATTTCTCGGAGGTTTCTAGAAGATTCTTGAGTAACCTTATAACCGAGGTTTTGAACTCTATATCCAGTAGTTTGCTTTCCTCCGTTTCTTTCATTTGTGACCTGTTTCTTTGTCTCCGCATTTTGGCTGCTTCCCTGTGTTGATAGAGTGGCTTTGTGTGCTAGGTGTCCTATAAGGCCCAGTGGCTCAGCCTCCCCAGTCTCCTGACGTGGATGCTCTTGGTGCACCCCTTTGTGGGCTGTGTGCACAGTCTTGTTGTAGTTAAGCCTTGATTGCTGTTGGTATCACTGGGAGGAATTGACCTCCAGACCACTTAGCTGTGAGGACCAGTTGTGTCTACAATGGGAGAACTTCTGTGCTGGAAACACCCTTATGGGGCAGGACTTGCTTCAGTGGGGCTTTGGCGCTCACTGAGTCTGCCCCCTGAGTGTGTCTCTTATGGATGTGAAGAGTTGTAATCTGGTGTGGTCTCACTCTGACCACTGGGTAGACTGGTTCTTGGATCTCCAAGGGGGTTCAAAGTCACCACTGCCTCAGGCCACCCAGCAGGAGCTACAGAGAGATCTGCAGATTCCTCTTCTTTGTTTGGGGTTTGGAGGTGCCCAAATGAGGCGCAGTTGTGAAGTAATGCAGGCTGCTGATTAGCCTTAGGCTTTTGGAAGCTCTGGGTTTCTCTGACCCAGCTGCAGTTTGACAGGTTTTTAGGCAGAGAAAGGCCAGGCCATTAGTATGCAAAAGCCTCTGCACACAGCTTGGGTGGGGTTGTAAATTGGGTGGGGTGTGGTCTCAGGGAGTCACGGGAAGGTGCAAACAGCAGTGGTTGCCATCGGCCCTCCCCCGATAGGTCCCTGGGTCTCTGTGTCCCTTGGCCCTGTGCAGGAACAATGACTGCTGCAAGCACTTCTGTGAGAAAGCCGCCCTCACATTCCAGCCCGATGTCAGACAGTCCAGTTTCTCTCCTTATGAGTCTGGGTCCCCAGCTTCTCGCCCAGAACTGGATTTCAGAGCAGTCAGGAGCTTGTATCTCCCTCCCGGTTGAAAAAGACAACAGTGTACCCAGCTGCCAGCCCCTTTTGCCCGCGCCTCTGTACCTCCACACTTCACACCTCTGCACCTCCTAACGGACTCAATGCGCTTTTCTCTTTCTTTCTAGTTGTTGGACTTCCACTCAGCCAGCCTTCCCATGGTTCTGGATGGTATCCATTTTGTCTTTTAGTTGTAGTTTTAATGTGGTTGTACGTGGCAGCAAGTTCAGGTGTTTACCTATGCCGCCATCTTGGTTCCTCCCGACATGTAATTTTTTGCAGTAACGTAATTACTTCACAAATCTTTCTTCTAATTAATTTCCTTTCAATGTACACAAATCTGTGCGCCAGGCCACTAGTTTAAAAATAAAAGAAATTGCTTGTGACTCTCTGCTTAACCTTTTGAGGAACTGCTAGATCTTTTCTAAGCAGTTGTATCATTTTATATTGCTATTAGCAATGTATGAGTTACAGTTTCTTCATATCCTCACCCACACAGTGATTACCTGCCTTTTTTTTTATTAGAGTCACACCTAGTGGGTGTGAAGTGGTATCTCATTGTGGTTTTGATTTTCATTTCTGTGATGGCTGATGAGATTGAATCTCTTTTCATCTTGTTGGACATTTGTATGTCTTCTTTGGAGAAATGTCTATTCAGATCCTTTGCCCATTTTTAAATGAGTCATTTGTCTTTTTATTATTAAATTGCAAGAGTTTTTTAATATATTCTAAATACAATAAAAAAGAAATCCTCACCTGAGGATATTTTTCTATTGTTTTTTTTTAGAGAAAGTGGAAGGGAGGGCGAGAAACAGAGAAACCTCAATGAGATAGACACATTTGATTTGTTGCCTCCTGCATGTGCCCCAACCAGGGCCGGGATTTAACCTGCACCAAGGTACATGCCCTTGACTAGTATTGAATCTGGGACCCTTCAGTTTGCAGGCCAACGCTCTCTCCACTGAGCCAAACTGGCCAGATTTAAATACAAATTTTAAAAATCACATATGTGATTTATTCTCATTCTGTGGTTATCTTTTCACTTTTTTGATGGTGTCCTTTAGAAAATAAATTTTTTTTTGCCCTAGATGGTTTTGCTCAGTGGATAGAGCGTCCGCCTGTGGACTGAAGGGTCCCGGGTTCGATTCTGGTCAAGGGCACATTCTTGGATTGCAGGCTTGGTCCCCAGTGTGGGGCATGCAAGAGGCAGCCGATCAATGATTCTCTATCATCATTGATGTTTCTACCTCTCTCTCCCTCTCCCTTCCCCTCTGAAATCAATAAAAATATATTTAAAAAAATTTTTTTTTAATTTGAAGAGATCCAGTGTATATTTTTCTTTAGTTGTTTGCACTTTTGGTGTCATGTCCAAGAAACCATTGCCTAATCCATGGTCATTAAGGTTTAAGCCTGTTTTCTTCTAAAAGTTTTATAATTTTAGCTCTTACATTTAGGACTGATGTATTTTGAGTTAATTTTTATATAAAATGTAAGATAGGAGTCAAGCTGCATTTTTTTTTTTTTTTTGCATGTGGCTATTTAGTTGTGCCACATCCATTTGTTAAAAAGGCTGCTTTTGTACAATTGAATTGTCTTGACACCTTTGTTTAAAATTATTTGATAATAAAGAAATTCTGTTTTGAAGAACATATTTACATTGTTTCCCTTTTCCCTCAATATTGTCGCTTTTTTGTTAAGATTTTTTTGCAACAGTCTAGCAGCTTATAGAAAAGTTTCAAGTACAGTAAAAATAATTTGATTTTCTTGACAGTAAGTTGCCAACATGATGACCATGTTTGTATTTCATAAACAAGAACATTCTCCTACATAACCACAATACAAACATCAAAATCAGAAAATTAACATTGATTCATTACTATCATTTCATTTTTGGATTCAGGTTTTGTCCATTGTACCAGTAACGTCTTTTATAATAAGAATTCAGTCTAGAGTCACCCCTTGCATTTAATTGTCATGATTCTCTAGTCCTCTTCAATCTGGAAGGAACCTTTCTTGACTTTCATGACCTTGACATATTAAAAGATTACAGGCCAGTTATTTTGTAGAATGTCTCTCAGTTGTGGTTTGTTTGATGTTTCCTCATGATTAGATTCAGTTTGTGAGGTATTTGGTAGGAATATCATGGGAGTGATGATGTGTTCTTCTCAGTATATCCTATTGGGGGCCCATGAGTTCATCATTACTAGTGGTATTAACCTTGATTACTTTATTAAGATGGTGTTTGCCAGGATTGCTATTGTATTAGTCTTTTTAAATGTTTTGATTGCTAAGCATTTTGTGAGAAGGTCCTCTGAGATTATATAATTAATCATTAATCTTTTAGTTTTTCATTTATTTCTGCATGGGCACATAGATTCCTTTTTTACATGGCTTATATTCCTTATTATTTGTATTGATGTTCCAGATTTGGTAGTGGGAACCCTTCAAGCTGGAGTCTTTATTCTTTGGTCATGACCCCTCATTCTTTGAGCAGTTGCTTCCTTTTTGGCATGATTTCCAGGTTTATTTAGTACTTGCTGTACTGTAGTCCTGGAATTAGCCATTTCTCCAAAGAGCCCTGGCTCCTTTTAGTAGAGAATAGCATAAGAAAACAAGAACTGAATGCTAGGTGAAGATATTGGGGTGTTGCCAATCCCCGAACTTCTCAAGGGACAGAGCTATGGAATAGTTGTATTCCCTATAAATATAGACATTTACATCTATTTAGTTCTCTGAATTTATATCAATATGTGCAATCCCAGTCCAAACCAGAGAGTTTATTTTTTTTTTTACCTTTCTATATTTGTAACTTTCATTTTAGACTATGAGAAACCTGGCTTCTATTATCTTTTTTTTTTTTAATATATTTTATTGATTTTTCACAGAGAGGAAGGGAGAGAGATAGAGAGTTAGAAACATCGATGAGAGAGAAACATCGATCAGCTGCCTCCTGCACATCCCCTACTGGGGATACGCCCGCAACCCAGGTACATGCCCTTGACCGGAATCGAACCCGGGACCCCTCAGTCCGCAGGCCGACACTCTATCCACTGAGCCAAACCGGTTTCGGCTTCTATTATCTTTTTTTAAAAAAATATGTTTTTATTGATTTCAGAGAGGAAGAGAGAGGGAGATAGGAACATCAATGATTAGAGGGAATCATTGATTGGCTACCTCTTGTACACCCCCTACTGGGGACCGAGCCCACAACCCAGGCACATGCCCTGACCGGGAATCAAACAGTGACTTCCTTGTTTATAGGTTGATGCTCAACCACACTGGCCAGGCTCGATTATCTTTAATGGTTTTACTTATTTTATCTATGTCTCTGTATGTACCCAATCTGTAATAGCTATTCTTGCACTAGAGGCCCAGTGCATGAAAATTCATGCACACAGGGGATCCCTCAGCCCAGCCTGTGCCCTCTCACAGTCTGGGACCCCTGGGGGATGCCCACCTGCTGGCTTAGGCCTGCTCCCAGAGAACAGATGATCTAAAAGAAATAATCATATCCTTGGGTAAGGATTTTTTAAAAAGGTAATGGTTGCATGAAAATTCACTGCTGGTGGGGCTGAGAGGACTGGGGGACTCTGGCGGCAGCCTCTCTGAGGGCCCGCTGCTTCCTGGAAGGGCTGAGGGGACTGAGCACCGCCATCTTGTGGCTGTGGGCACTGCCATCTTGTGAGGGTGTGATGGTCAATTAGCATATTACCTCTTTACTATATAGGGTTCCCCCTGCCACCTCCCATCCCCCACCCAAATAGAAATTTTTTTCACCCTTCTCTGGCTTTGCCCCTCTGCATTTGGGATGCTTACTTCCGAGGACTATGTCTCTAATACTGTGCCATCTGGGCCCCATGCTACTCCTCTTCCATCACCCTTCACAGGCTGTCCCCATGAGGATCCCTTCCTCACCTGCTCAAGCTCTGAGATCCTCTGCTGTGCTTCTGCCCTTCTATATGGACATAGTCCTCTCTCAGCTGCTTCCATCTCTGACATCAACTCTTGGTCATTATGCCCAGCCCCACTTAATGGCGTTTGGACTGAATTATTTGCGAAGGAGAGCCACATCATCTTTTGAGAGACAATTGTTTTTTTTTTGACATCTGTCCAAAATTAAAAGTTAGTGTTTATAAGAAGGGATAAGAAGTTTTGGTCAAGATGGTAGCATAAATAAATGTAGTACATCTTTCCACAACCACATCAAAATTACAACTAAATTACAGAATAGTCATCACTCAGAGTACCTGAAATCTGGCTGAACAGAAATCCTATAACTGAGGATATAAAGAAGGCACATTGGAACTGGTAGAAGATGTGGAGGCATGGAACAGACTGGTCCCTTACCCACGTGTGGTGGTTAGAAATCAGTAAGGGTATCTTGCCTGTGGAGATCCCCCTTAAGTGGTCCCAGGCCCCTCAGTCCAGGGTTCCACTGCCAGGAGAGAAGTTTCCATAATTTCTGGCTGTAAAAATCAGCAGAGACTGTGGTTGATAGAGATGGAGGGCTCCTAGATTTCCAGGCATCCTTGAAGGGCCCACACATGGACTTACTCAGACTTGCTCAGAGCTCCAGCACTGGGGCAGCAGCTCAAAAGTCATAGGAACATATGGGGAGGAACTGAATTGTCTGGTGTTAGGACTAGGGCTAGAGAGGCAGCTTTTTCTCAGACAGAAGTGCTAGTAGAGGACATTGTTCCACAGAGCCATCAGGATGGCACCATATCTGAGTCTCCATCAACCTGGATAATAATGTTAGGCACCCGCTGACCCCCCAGCCACCTTAGTGATTCCCTCAAACTTGGGCTCACCCAAGCCATTTCCAGTGGCCTTTTTATACAAAGGGCCTTTCTTAGCTCATGCTTCATACTTTTGTAAAGTCTCTCAAACAGGTAGCATTTGGTATGCAGTACCTCTTGCTAAGTGACCCCAGACCTGGCATTAGCGGCAGCCAGCCTTGGTTAGCAGCTTGACCTCTCCCTGGGCACTTCCAAGCCCAGCACAAGTAGCAGCCACTCTGTAGCTCATGCCAGGTGGCCCCAGGCAGGGAACAGGCAGTGGCTGACCTTGCACCACCTGGGAGGTCCCAGAGCCAGTGCACATGGTGGACAGTTTCAGAACACCCTGATTATAACCCAGCCACCTGCACCAGTGACATACTCAAGTGGCAGACTCAGTAGGCACCAAAGCCCCACTGAAGCGAGTCCTGCCTAATGAGGTCAGCCCCTGAATAGCAGCTCCTTCACTGTAGTTGCAGCAGGCCCTCACAGTGATGTGCCAACAGAAATCAAGGCTCAACTACAATAGGAAAGTGCACACAGTTCACCTGGGGTACACCTGGGGCTCCCAGCTCAGGTGACTGGGGAGGCTGTGCCACTGGGCCCTACAGGATACCTACTACATAAGGTCTCTTTACCAAGTCCAGGGAATGTAGTAGCTTTATCTAATACATAGAAACAAACACAGGAAGCAGCCAAAATGAGGGGACAAATGGGTTCTAAGTGAAAAAACAGGAAAATCTCCAGAAAAAAGAACTAAATGAAATGGAGGCAAACAATTACCAGATACAGAGTTCAAAACAGTGGTTATAAGGATGCTCAAGGAACTTAGTGGGAACTTCAGCAGCATAAGTAAGGACATGGAAACCATAAAAAAGAACCAGTCAGAAATGAAGATTATGTGAACTGAAATGAATAATTTACAGGGAATCAACAGTGGAGTAGATGAGGCAGAGAATCAATCAGTGATTTGGAATATAAGGAACCAGAAAACAACCAATCAGAACAGCAAAACGAAAAAATTTTAAAAATGAGGATAGTGTGAGAAGCTTCTGGGACAACTTCACGTTTACCAACATTCTCATCATGGGGTGCCAGAAGTCAGAGAGCAAGAAATTAAAAAAATAATGATTGAAAATTTCCCTAATACGATGAAGGAATCCTATTTAATAAAGAGGGAATATGCAAATTGACTGTCACCCCCTCACAAAGATGGCAGTGCCCATAGCCACAAGATGGCGGCGCCCAGTCCTCTCAGCCCCGCCGGAGTCCCCCAGTCCTTTCAGTCCTGCCCGGGGGGGGGGGGGGTGGTGGCAGGCACACAGTGTGGCTGGACCTGCCCTCAGCCCCCCAGCCGCCCAGGGCCTGCCCAAAACGCAGGCAAACCTCAGATGGCAGCTGCCCAGTTGATGCCTGAGGCGCAGGCAAGCCTCGGATGTCAGCTTCCCAGCCACCCAGGGCCACCCGAGGCTCAGGTAACCAGGGCCAGCTGAAGCTTATGCTGCCAGCAGTGGCAGCAGCAGAAGTGTAATGGGGGCATCGCCTGCCCCTGATCACCAGGTCGCCTCCCGCCCTTGAGGGATCCCCCCTCCAGTGCATGAATTTTCATGCACTGCACCTCTAGTAGATATATAAGCCCTGGAAGTACAGAGAGTCCCAAACAAAATTAACCCAAAGAGGCCCATATGAAGACTCATCATAAATAAAATGCCAAAGGTTAAAAACAAAGAGAGAACTTTAAAAGCATCAAGAGAAAAGCAGTCTTCTACAAGGGCGTGTCCTTAAATCTGTCAGCTGATTTCTCAACTGAAACTTTGCAGGACAGATGGGATTGGCACAAAATATTCAGTGATGAAAACTAAAGACCTACAATCAGATTACTCTAACCAGTAAAGCTATTATTTAGAATTGAAGGACAGCCTTCAATTGGCTGGTGTGGCTCATTTGCTTGAGTGTCCTCCCACGCACCTTGAGGTTGCTGTTCTATTTCCCCGTCAGGGCACATGCCCAGGTTATAGGTTTGAACCCCAGTATGGGGCATGCAGGAGGCAGCTGATTGATCTTTCTCTCCCTTTCTATTTAAAATCAATTCTATATAATAAAAGGCTAACATGCAAATCGACTGGTGAAACGACCAGTCACTATGATGTGCACTGACCACCAGGGGGCAGATGCTCAATGCAGGAGCTGCCCCCTGGTGGTCAATGTGCTCCCACAGGAGGAGTGCCGCTCAGCCAGAAGCCCTGAGGTGGGCTCATGGCTGGCGAGCACAGCGGTGATGGTGGGAGCCTCTCCTGCCTCTGGGTCAGTCAGACATCCCCTGAGGGCTCCCGGACGGTGAGAGGGCACAGGACAGGCTGAGGGGGACCCCCCCACCCTCCCCAGTGCACGAAATTCATGCACTGGGCCTCTAGTAAAAACATACTTTAAAAAAAGAATTGAAGGACAGATAAAGAGCTTCCCAGACAAGAAAAAGCTAAGGGAGTTCATCACCACCAAATTAGTATTACAAGAAATGTTAAAGGTCCTTCTTTAAAAAGATAAAAAATATGAAAAATAAGATGGCAATAACTACATATCTATCAACAATTACTTTAAATGTAAATGGATTAAATGCTCCAATCAAAAGACATGGACAGTGGCAGAATGGATAACAAAACAAGACCTTTTCATATGCTGTCTACAAGAGACTCACTTCAGATCAAAAGACATATAAAGACAAAATAAAGATGTAGAAAAAGATATTTAATAAAAATGGAAACAAAACAAAACATAAAAGCTTGGGTAGCAATTGTTAAACCAGGCAAAATCGACTTTACATAGACAAACAAAGTCTACAATAGGAGACAAAGAAGGACCCAGCAACTCCACTTCTGGGTATTTATCCAAAGAAACCCAAAACACTAAATCAAAAGGTCATGTACATCCATATATTCATTGCAACATTATTTACAGTAGCCAAGATATGGAAGCAACCTAAGTTTCCATCGGCAGATGAATGGATAAAGTAGTGGTGCATATATTCAATGGAATATGACTCAGCCATAAAAAAGAATGAAATCTTAGCATCTGCAACAACATGGTTGGACCTAGTGGGTGTTGTGCTCAGTGAAATAAGCCAGAGAAAGACAAATGCCAGATTATTTCACTTACATGTGGAATCTAAACAAACAAGCAGAACAGAAATTGTAATAACTATGTATGGTGTCGTATGGGTACTAGATTTATCTGGGTTATCATTTTGTAAGTTATATAAATGCCTAATCCTGGGGTTGTACACGTGAAACTAATATAATATTCTATGCCAATGTATTTAAAAATAAATTTAAAAATATAGGAAGAGTAAAAACCTCAAATAGCTTGAAAATTATACTTTTCAGGCAATTGTTGTTATAGTTTTGAAAGGATTTTTTTGACTAATGTTTAAGATTTAACATAAGCACTGGCCAGGTTGGTTGAGTATCGTCCCATGCATCAAAAGGTTCCCATGCATCAAAAGGTTGCCGGTTCAAATCCCAGTTAGGGTGCGTGTGGGAGGCAACCGATCAGTGTTTCTCTCTCATATCCGATGTCTCTGTCTCTCTTATCTGTCTTCCTTCCTCCCCCTTCACCCCCTCCCTCTCACTCTAAAATCAGTAAAAACATTTTAGAAAAAAAGTTCTATTTGATTTATAATTATTTGAATCTCAGTGTACATTGGTTAATGAGTGGTTCCTGACTGAGGAAATAAAACAAATTATAATTTACATCTACAAAATAATATTCATTTTTCTTCTAGCTCTTCCACCAAAGCCACCTAAGCCAATGACTTCAGCTGTTACAAATGGAATGAAGGACAATTCTGTTTCTCTTCAGGATGCAGAATGGTACTGGGGGGATATTTCAAGGTAACTAGAATGCAGCTATTATTGAATGTATTTTTTTAAAAATCACTTTTTAGAATTAGTAGTTAAAATACTTTAATGTCCCATTAATTGTCATTTAAAGATGACCATTTAAGAGATTGTGTGGTAACATTTCAAAAGTTTCTAAATGCTTCCCCCCCCCCCCAAATGACAAGAAAATCTTTAAATTATGGGTGTGATTTTACTTTTAATACTATATTGGGGCTATATTTCTGAATAAGTAATACATACTCTTAAGATAGTTACACATATCTTAGGGTGAAAGATACTTATAGGTACTTAATTTTCCTTACCTTTTGTCTCTAAGGCAGTAGTAGTACCACAGTCTTTACATGTGCAAGAATCAATTGGGTGGGGCTTAGGAATCTGCATTTAACAACCTCCCCAAGTGATTTTGATACACTCCACACACCTCATTTTGGGAAACAGGACTCTTGGACAGATTTCTCTTTGAGTAAAATGTGGTTTTGGAAATATTTGAATCTAGAGAAGGAATATATATATATACACACACACACACACACACACACACACACACTACATATATATATGTATGTATATATGTATATATATATTTAAAATTTGAATATTACATTTCCTTGTTTTTAAAAAACACTACACATTTCAGCCAACTCAGGTTTCAGGTTGATACTATATTCCTCAATATGATTGTCTCCCTCTTTCTTTTGTCTCTTCTCTCCCATTACCAAAATGGCACTCATTTCTTCTTTTCCTTACCCTTTTAACCATCTTTAAATGTACAATTCAGTGGTATAAAGTACATTTACATTGTTGTTCAACTTTCACTACCACCCATATCTGGAACTTATTTCATCTTCCCAAAGTGAAATTCTATACCCATTCATAATACACTAACTCCCCTTTCCTCCTATTTTCCCCAGCCCCTCCCTGACAATCACCATCCTACTTTCGGTTTCTATGAATTTGACTACTCTAGATATCTCATATAAGTGGAATTATACAATATTTATGCCTCCAAAGTTCATCCATGTCATAGCATGTGTCAGAATTTACTTCCTTTTTAAAGCTGAACAATATTTCACTTAATATATATCTACTTATTTATCTGGACATTTGGCTTTGATGAACATTTGGATTGTTTCCAGCTTTTGGCTAGTGAGTAATGTTGCTATAAACATTGTGTGTAAATATGTGTCCATGCTTTCAATTGTTTTGGGTATATACCCAGAAGTGGAATTTTTAGGTTACATGGTAATTCTATGTTTATTTTTTTGAGGAAGACAATATATATTTATATTAAAATTATCAGAAAAAATTTATTTTAGCATTATACAATAAAAGGATCTATTATATTTAAATATCATTTAAATTTATATTTTAAGACCCTGTGGTTCTATAATTCAAGGGTCTTTTATACCCTGCCATTTCCTTTGAGTGTTCCAGTACTGTTCCTTAAAGTCCCAAACCAGCTCCGAAGAGAAATTTATTAACAGTATGCGTTCATATTGGAGGATATTATATTGAAAAATTGTGAATTTAGTGAATTTCTTCCCCTCTGATCAGACAGCTGCCAGTGTTGCTTAAATATAACCTTCTTTCTAAACGGCTGCTGGTTTTTCCTGAAACTCTGCAAGTTCAGAGCTGCCTAAGGAATCCCTAAAGGCTTAATGGAAACACTATCTCTTATAGATAGTTGAAATCTGGAAAAGTTTAAGAAGTAAATAGCCCTTCCTTAAATTGCATAACACCGAAAATCAAAACAGAATGAACATACCTAGAGGGAGGAACTAAATGACCTCTGACGGCCCTATGATTCTATAACTATACCACTTCCCAACTAGCCTTGGTAATAATATATGAAGAGCACAAATGACACTTGTGTTTTTTTCATTTTTACTATAATTCTTCAGGGAGGAGGTAAATGACAAATTACGGGACATGCCAGATGGTACCTTCTTGGTCAGAGATGCCTCAACAAAAATGCAGGGAGATTATACTTTGACTTTGCGGTGAGTATTTTTCAGCAATTTCATTAGCATTATTTATTTCTGGTATACAAAGATTTCTGTATTTTGTTTAAATCTTTATATATACATTTTTCATATCTTAATTTAATATAGATACATAATTTTTGTTTGGCTAACTATCCTTTTTTATACATTAAACATTTAAATGTTTTATAAAAATGACAATATTTATTTTTTGGTAGCAATAAAGTGAAAAAGCTTTATTGTAAGGAAATAAGATGTATACTGTTGACCATGAGTGTAGAAGAAGTGATGTGCACAGTGTAAGGTTGTTCATGATATGTTGGGAATCCACCCCTCTAATAACCCTATTATTTTCCTTAATGCAGACTTCAGCGTTAAAACTCAGCCTTATTTAGGATGATGATGATATGTAGAAGATAAAGCAATTCTCAATCTGTATCATGCTATCCACGTGGGCATATTAGAATCTCATAAGTGGTGGTTGTATCCCTTTTATATTTACAAAAGTGGGACATATATTTTTTAAAAATTAGGAAAACTTCTTTAGATATTCCCACATTTAATTTTAACCATTAAAATCGCCTAATTACAATAAAGTCTTATGATTTTTAAAAAAATAAAGTGACTATCTAAAGAAAAGAATAATAACAATAGCAACAATAACAACTTTCTTGTACTAAGCATTTTACATGTAATAACTTATTTCTCACAACAACCTTATGACATGTAGGTATTAATATTTCCATTTTATAGATGAGGCAACTAAAACTTAAACTGATTAAGAAAGTTGCCTCACGACACATACTAGTAGCTAGTAAGTGGCAAAGGATAGGCTCAAATACAGATTAATCTGGCTCTTTGCTGCCTTTCCATCCTAGTATCTTTAAGAAAAAGAATCCCATATTTTATGCTAGAAATTTGGAGTCACTATATTAGTTTCTGGTAATGACACTGAAAGAAATTAATGCCATAGGACTTCAGTTGAGCTGAGGAATAATCAGTGTTCCCTGTTGATTCAACACAGTTTTTTCTCATTCTAGTCAGGCTTCTGTCTTATCACTCTACAGCAGTGGTTCTCAACCTTCCTAATGCCACGACCCTTTAATACAGTTCCTCATGTTGTGGTGACCCCCAACCATAAAATTATTTTCGTTGCTACTTCATAACTGTAATTTTGCTACCGTTATGAATCGTAATGTAAATATCTGATATGCAGGATGTATTTTCATTGTTACAAATTGAACATAATTAAAGCATAGTGATTAATCACAAAAACAATATGTAATTATATATGTGTTTTCCGATGGTTGTAGGTGACCCCTGTGAAAGGGTCATTTGACCCCCAAAGGGGTCGCGACCCACCGGTTGAGAACCGCTGCTCTACAGGGTTCTCTGTATTCATTTTCCCACAGTGAAGCTTGTCCTGTCCCTTGGCTTTAATATACAGATATGCAGTGAGATTCATAAACCTTATCTCCAGCTCTGACCTTCAGAACTCCAGATGCATATATCCAGTTGCCTGCTTGCTTTTGCCGCTAGATAACTAGGGGAGATACTAATTTTAACATGGTCAGTGCAGAATTTTTATTTCAATCCCAACTCCCCTACCCAAACTGTTTCTCTTCAAGTCTTCACTCTTTTTAAGCAATAGAACCACCATCTCTACAGTTACTCAAGCCACAAGTCTTTCCTCCTCTCTTTCTCTCACTCTCATATCCAAGTCATCATTAAGTAAATCCTGCCAACTGTACCTTCAAATCTATATTAGTAATTTCTTCACATTTCTCTCCTATCTAAATCTAAGCCACCATCATCTTGCTTGATCTTTTGCAGTCACCTCCTGACAGGCCTCCCAGCATCTTAAAATTTCTAACCTTCCCCATCCCTGTTGACTCATTTTCTGCACAGCAGCCAGAATGATCATTTACAACAATATTCTTCAAGACAGTTGTCTGTAGGCATGTCTTTTCCCTCTCCTTTCATTGTCTTTAATCCATTCCAGCCAGGCTTCCATCCTTACCATTCAACTGAAACAATTTTATCAAGATCACTTAGCGATCTCTACTTTGTCAAGCCTCAGTTGATTATTTCCTCTTTGTTGAAATGCTTTTTAAAACATTGTTTTTTAGAAAAAAATAAAAAATTAGATAGTTTTTAAGATAAACACTTAGTTCTCCATTCACTTTATTAACTGCTTTCTCTTGGTTTCCTTTGCTGGTTCTTCCTCATACCCTGACCGCTAAACATTGGTGTACCCTTGGGCCCAACCTTGAACCTCTTTTGTTGTTGAGCTGTGCTTATCTACAGTTCAGGAGAAGGTCTGGGCTAGAAGTGTAATTCATTCAGGGAAAAAAAAGATACATAGATTATTTCTCTTAAGTGATTATTTTTGCCAAATTTATTGATACTGACTGCTGTTTAGGTATATTAACCTTTAATAAGCAAGATATTTATAGATAAAAGAAATAGTTGTAAAAATAATATGATATTACATATACTTTTGCACACATACTTACATATGCCTTTTTACCTGTTCTAGCCTCAGCATAATAAAACTTGTTTATTATGTGACATCAAGCTTTCATATCTTCATATGAAAGTAGTAGTACTTCAGTAGAATTTTTTTGGCAAAATCTACAGTTGTTATCTTGTTGTTTACAGGAAAGGAGGCAATAATAAGTTAATAAAAATCTACCACCGAGATGGGAAATACGGCTTTTCTGATCCTCTGACATTTAATTCTGTGGTGGAGCTCATTCACCACTATCATCATGAATCTCTTGCTCAGTACAATCCCAAACTTGATGTGAAGCTGATGTACCCAGTGTCCAAATACCAGCAGGTATGATTACACACGTTCTTTTTTTTTTTTTTTTTTTAAATATATTTTATTGATTTTTCACAGAGAGGAAGGGAGAGGGACAGAGAGTCAGAAACACCGATGAGAGAGAAACATCGATCAGCTGCCTCCTGCACACTCCCCACCGGGGATGTGCCCGCAACCAAGGCACATGCCCTTGACCGGAATCGAACCCGGGACCCTTGAGTCCACAGGCTGACGCTCTATCCACTGAGCCAAACCGGTTAGGGCAAGATTACACACGTTCTTGATAGCTATTCCTCAAGTAATTACTTAACAGGATTATTTGATTCTGACTTACCAGTTAAAAAAAGAAATCTAGTCATTTAAAATTTTCTACTGAAGATTTAAGAATTTTAGAACTTACTTTGTTGCAACTATGAATAGCTTGTTGCATGTATTTATTAACTTTATATAAAATACTTTTGTTGCCTGGCTGGTGTGCTCAGATGGTTGAGCATCAACCTATTAATCAGGAGGTCACGGTTCAATTTCAGTTAGGGCATCTGCCCAGGTTGCAGGCTTGATCCCCAGTAGGGGGCATGCAGGAAGCAGCTGATCAGTGATACTCTCTTATCATTGATGTTTATATTTCTCCCTCTTCCTTCCTCTCTGAAATAAATAAAAATATAGTAAAAAAAATACTTTTGTTTATGTTTTCTATTTATACTTTTTTTCTTAATTTTGAAAGTATTAACTATTTTGTTGTGATATAAGACCGATCTTCGTGTTAACAAAAGGATTTAGTGCTTTTATATGCTTGATATTAATCCAGTGGTTTAAACTTACAGTAGAAATGCAATTTAAAAATAAATAGATGTAGAAATTAATGTAGAATTGTTGACATTCTTTACTTCTTTTGTTTACCTGCACAGGATCAGTTGGTAAAAGAAGATAACATTGATGCAGTAGGTAAAAAACTGCAGGAGTATCACTCTCAGTATCAGGAAAAGAGTAAAGAGTATGACAGGCTATATGAAGAATATACCAGAACATCCCAGGTTAGTATGTTTTTGTTTTTTAGGCCAGTAAGTATGCAACATCATAGTTACATCAAATTTTCTTTAATTCACCTGACAATCTTTAGAGGTCTTAATATCTTAAATAGCCTTTTGGGGACTTTGATGATATAAATTCCTTTCCTATTCATAAATCACTTTTTTATTGGTTAAGGATATATTTTATGTCAGTTAGTGTTAACTAGAATAAGGTTTGACTGCTAGTGACAAAAAATAAAATAACAAAGGCTTCAGATAGAAATTTAGTTTTCTTTTATGCATAGGCATTTCAGGGGTTTTATGGCAACTCCACAGTAATTGGGGCCTAGGTTTCTTCTGTCTTGATGCCTTGCTATCGGTGGAAGTTGGCTTATTCCAATATCAACCATAACAACTATACTCTAGCAATCAGGAAGGAAAAATAGGAACGAGAATAAAAGGAATGTTTCCTATTTTTAAAACTACTTGCTAGAAACACACACTGCTTCCACACTCTTCCCACTGGTTAGATGTAGCTGCAGATCACAACTAGCTGCAGGGGAGGTCTTCTATAACCGTTAGAAAGAATGTGGGAGGTTTGTATTGGTTTGGAGTGATTTCTAAGATATACTAAGTAAAAAATGAAAGCTATAGAAAAATATATGTGGTATACTGTCACTTATGGTTAAAAATTGTGTAGAGGGTGCTATATGTGTACATGTTAATATGTATTCTGATCAGAAACTGATACTGTATATCCTCTGGGTAAGATAATTAAGACAGTGAGAGTCCTAAAGTAGAAAACTTACTCTTTACTATATATACTTTTATATTGTTTGATATATTTTTTTCTGTTTGCATGTATTACCTTCTTAAAATATATAAAATGAAGTGAATTAGAATTCAGGAGATTTATTTTCTAATCCTGGTTATGCTAAAAATTGCTTGTGTCCCTTGAGAGATTATGTGTTTCAGATCCCATCTGTAAGATGGAGATAATGGCAACCCCAACTATATTTGAGTGTGTGTGTGTGTGTGTGTGTATGTGTGTGGGAGAGAGAGATAGGTAATCTGGTTACAAAGGTCAGTATAGCCATCCAAAAAACACTTATTGAACACCTTGTCTAGGCATGATACTATGCTTGACTCCAGAAACACAGAGGGAGAGAGATGAGGCCCTATTCTTCAAAAGTTTGAAGTACTCTGACAATATTTGTTAAACACAATCTGCATTAGTCCAAATGTCAAATTTTAATTCCTTTCCTCTGCATTAAACAAAGCAGTGATGGATTTTACTATATTTGTGTGTGTATACAAGTATACACACAACACACACTATGTTTAATCTCACAAAGAATATTGAATAAAAGATGCAAAAGAATACATATAATACACATCTGTTCATATAATGGACAAAACCAGACAGATGTTAACTTTTTTATTTTGGATGGGAACATAAAGTGATAAAATCATGAAGAATCACAAAGAATCATCATAAAGGATAGTATTATCACCAAGGCAGGGGAGATGGACTGGGAAGAAGAGAGTTGTGATTGGAAAGGATGCACGGAATTTTTGGGGGTGGTGGTAGTGGATGTTTATCCTTTATAATAAAAGCCTAGGTGGCGTCATATGTGACGTCATCACAAGATGGCCAACATAACATGGCCACGACAAGATGGCTGGCAGGGGAGGGCAGTTGTGGGCGATCAGGCCATCAGGGGAGGGCAGTTGGAGGCGACCAGGCTGGCAGGGGATGGCAGTTGGGGACGACCAGGCTGGCAGTGGGGAGGGCAGTTAGGCATCAATCAGGCCAGCATGGAGTGGTTAGGGGGTGATCAGGCTGGCAGGCAGAAGCGGTTAGGGGCAATCAGGCAGGAAGGCAGGCGAGTGGTTAGGAGCCAGCAGGCCCAGATTGTGAGAGGGATGTTCGACTGCCAGTTTAGGCCAGATCCCACAAGGATCGGGCTTAAATCGGCAGTTGGACATCCTCCAAGGGGCCCCAGATTGGAGAGGGTGCAGGCTAGGCTGAGGGACACCCCCCATGCACGAATTTTGTGCACAAGGCCTCTAGTTTTATAATAATTTGTTAAGCTGTGCATTTGTTTTATGCACTTATGTTATATCTCCCACTAAAAATGATAAACATTAAAAACAAATGGCTGGCCTGACTGGTATTGCTCAGTGGTTGAGCATTGTCCTATGAACCAGAAGATCACAGTTCAATTCCCAGTCAGGGCACATACCCAAATTTCAGGCTCCATCCCAGTGCGGACGTGCAGGAGGCAGCTGATCCATGATTCTCTCTCATCATTGATGTTTCTATCTCTCTTCCTCTCTTTTCCTCTATGAAATCAATAAAAAAAAAATATTTTAAAAGGCACATGGCTGCCCTAGCCAGTTTGGGTAGAGCATCGGCCTGTGAACCAAAGGGTCCTGGGTTTGACTCCGGTCAAGGGCACGTACCTTGGTTGCAGGCTCCTCTCTGGCCTGGGCCCTGGTTGGGGCACATGCAATCGATGTGTTTCTCTCACATCAATGTTTCTCTCTGTCTTTCCTTCTCTCTTCCACTCTCCCTAAAAATCAATGAAAAAATATCTTCAGGTGAGGATTAACAAAAAAATAATAATAAAAAATAAAAAGGCACATAGCTGTATACAAAACCAATATGAATATTTTTATAGATCAGAGGTGGAACAGGCGTCCATAATAATAACCATAAATGGAACTTCCAGATTTGGAAATAAGTAGAGGCCACTGAGATTTGGACCTCCCTGGTTTTTCCCTTCTCAGTCTTTGCTGATTTCTCCTCTTTGATCTTGGTCGTCTGCTCTCGCTGGCTTGGGCGCTCACTCGCTCTCTCGCTCACTCGCTCTCTCGCTCTCCCTTCCTCCCTCTCACTCTCTCGCTCTCTCCCCCTACCTCTCCAGATTTATTCCAACTTTTTTTTTTTTTTGAGAGAGAGAGAGAGAGAGAGAGAGAGAGAGAGAAGAGAGAGAGAGAGAGAGAGAGACATTGATTTGTTGTTCCATTTATTTATGCATTCATTGGTTGTTTCTTGTATGTGCCCTGATCTGGGATCGAACCTGCAACCTTGGCTTGTCGAGACAGTTCTCTAACCAACTGAGCTACCGGGCCAGGTCGTCTTCTCTTTTCTAGTTACTTATTTACTCTCTGGTAATTTCAAACCATCTCATGGTTTTACATACCATTATATGCTAGTAACTCCCAAACATCTTTCCAACCTTCCTTTTCCACTCTGCTTTTCTTTTTTCCATAATGCTTCTTACCTTCTAACATACTATGTACTTTACTTACTTACTGTATCTGTTATTTATTGTCTGTATAATCCCCTAAACTATAAGTTCCAGGAAAGCAGAAATCTTTAAGCTTGTTCACTTATGTATCCCAAACACTTCTAAATTCTCTTAGCTCTAGACTCATTCATCCAGCTGCTTAATGAACAGCTTTACTTGGATGTTCAGTAGATATCTCAGATTTGACATGTCCAAAATTGAACCCTGATATTTCACCTCAATACTGTTCTACCCTTTGCCTTTCCCATTTCAGTTGAGAGCAATCATATCCTCAAGATCTTTCAGGCCAAGATCCTTGAAGTCATTCTAGTAGACTCTTTCTATTATACCTTGTATCCAGTCGATCAGGAATTCCTGTTGACTTTACCTTTAGAGTATACCCAGAATTCAACCACTTCTCACCACATTCATTGCTAATACCTTGATCTAAGCCACTATCATTTCTTGCTTTGATTTAGCACAGAAACCTCCTTTCCTTTCCTTATCCATGTTCCCCTTCCCCTAATCAATTCTCGACATAGCAGCTAGGTGATACTTGTAAAGTGTAGGTAAGATCACAGCACTCCTTTGTTTAAGACCCAGCTCTGGTTCCACATTTTACACAGACTGAAAGCCAGAGTTGTTTTTGTAGTGGCCATTATGATCTGTGCCCCTTTTCCTCCTGGACCTCATTTCTTAAACTCTCTTCGCTGTGCCCCAGCCACTCTAGCCTCCTTGCTGCTCCTGGAATATACTAGACCTGCTTCCCACCTTTGTGTTTTGCACTGGCTATTTCCTTGCCTGAAACACATCCTCTGGCCTCAGGTAGTCACCTGGCTAACCCCCTCACCTCTTTCAAGTCTTTGCTCAAATGTTGTTATCAAATAAGGCCTACCTGACAACTTTATTTAAAATTGCAACTCTCCAACCTTCCTTTTCCACTCTGCTTTTCTTTTTTCCATAATGCTTCTTACCTTATAACAAACTATGTATTTTACTTAAACTTACCATATCTGTTATTTATTGTCTGTATAATCCCCTACACTATAAATTCCAGGAAAGCAGAAATCTTTAAGCTTGTTCACTTATGTATCCCAAACACTTCAAATAATGCCTGGCATATAGTTATTGTTTTATTTGTTGAATGAGTCTACGCAAGATAATGAACCCAGAGCCTCCACATTTGGTCAGGGCATGGAGTCAGACTAATGGTGTGAAGCGGAGTCTAGTGGAGGGCTAAGCCCCCTGTGAATAGAAGCTAGAAAAAATGGCCACTGTTGCATGTGGCTTTGGCTTGTATAGAGCTGCACTTCTCCTTTCTTTTCTTCTTTTAAAAAATACAATTTTATTGATTTCAGAGAGAGGAAAGGAGAGGGAGAGAGAGATAGAAGCATCCATGATGAGAGAGAATCATGGATCGGCTGCCCGTTGCACCTCTCCTGTCTGACATGGCTGGAGAAAGCTCCACATGCTGTGAACATGCTTTGTAATAGTGGGGATTTCACAGCATATTATGAGTTCGAAGCAACTGATATGAGACCAGGTTCTGAACTTGGAATCCCTGGTTGGAGAACTGGGTTTGGGGGGCAGATGGAGGCAACCAAATGCCACTAGTAGGTCGAAACTAGAAGAGGGCTAAATTTCTCTATGTGAGAATTCAGAGCAGGACTTGAGATGGGGCTGAGCACAGAAAGCTATGGAGCTTAAAGCCTTGGGAGGTGAGTGAAGAGAGCAAGGATCCAGTAATTAGTGGTACAGGAGATGGGCTGGGACAATAAGTGTTAAACAGAGATTAAATAATTGACGTCCTCTGTTTATAAGTGTTGTAGTGTTCATAAGTATTGTAGAACTCCTTGTGTTGTGTCTTTGTAAGTTTTATAGACTTCCTCTATATTTCTGTGAAATCTTAGATAAAATCTAGATTGCTGTGATATAAGTGAATTCTTCCCAGAGAATGGGAAAGGGATGGTGTTGGTTGGCACAGGGTGAGAATTGACTACAGGTGAGGCTATTTAACATCTGGATTACATATAATTAGGAGGAAAAGTGATTGGACTTAGTGATAGATTGGGATAAGGACAGGAATTTGGCCATGAGATCATTGGTGACCTTGGAAGAGCAGTCTCTGTGGAATGGTGAGTACAGAAGCCAAAATAGAGTGAGTTGGAGTGTGAATGAGAGATGAAGAAAGAGAGACAGCCATATAGACAACTCTTTCAAGAAGTTTAACTGTGACTGGGTGAGGATTTAGGTTAGGGATTTTATTTTTCCAGAGTGGTGTCACTAGAACTTGTTTGTATGTTGATGAGAAGGAACCATTAGATGGGGAGAGTTAATGATGTAAGAGGGGCTGGCTGATGTAATGGATGGAAGTACCTGAGAATGGAAGAGAAGGTGAGCCCCAGAGCACAGGTAGATAAAGGGAGGAGGAAGAAGGAAGGGGTGTAGATCCAGGTAGGTTTATAGTTTTGGTAGTAGATATAGTGACATTGTTTACAGGGGAGCTGCTGCTTGGACAGTGATGTCAAATACTTTCCTGTTTGCTGCCCTATTTACCAACACATATACCAGTGTTAGTAAAGTCTATATTATTGGTGTTTTCTTTGAAGATACAGGGCCAGAGCTTTGTAAGTATTTTCTAACTTTACAAGGGTGCCAGTACCCTTTACTATAATTTCAGAGTGCAGAATTTGTAGCTAAATATTTAGATGTGGGCATTTCAATAAGTTTGCAGTACTATTTGAGATATGTATAATATTACCTCACTTATATGGGACATCATAAAGGTTTGAGCTTCCCTCATCAACCTTTGTTCCAACCCTACTGAGCAGTTGCTTATCCCTGAACATCTCCTAATATTTCATGTACATGCCATGCCTAATGTGTGCGATGCTGCATTTCCCCCTACCCCAGTTCTTTAAGAACTAGCTCAAATGCTGTCTTCTTCATGAAGCCTCTGTAAAGCAATAAGTAACTGATTTATCCCACTTGATTTCCCTACCATGACATGAAACAGAACCTATTAGAGTTCAGAAATCTATTTCACCTGTGTAGTTCAAATCCTGAAAGGTAGGCTCCATGTTTTATGAATCTCTTTATCACCAGATGGTACTTCCTGTATAGTGGATTTTCAATAATCATTTGTTGAAATTAATCAATGCTGGATAGTTGAGGAATTATCTTGTAAGCACCAAACCTTTAAAAATTATAAACATTCAGGATAGTAATCTTTCTAGACCTTTATACATATTTCTTGACTTTCTAAAGTAAAATAGAATAAAGTCTAATCCTCTTTGAAGGTTTTAGGGGAATCATGAGTCAGATGCTAAAGTCTACAAATACCCTCAGACTTCTTACCCTAGTGCTGAATGGGTTTTTGTTTTATGGAGTTTTCATTTTACATCTTAGTCTGCATCTGATTTTTGCAGCTATTCTCCCCTTTTTCATTTTCTGCTTTAATCAGATGAATTTACTGATGATTCTGTTTTGAAAACTACATGCTTTAGAAACTAAAGCAAGAATAAATAGACCCTGGCCCTAGCTGGTTAGGCTCAGTGGATAGAGCATCGGCCTGCCGACTGAAGGGTCCTGGGTTCGATTCCGGTCAAGGGCACATTCCCAGGGTTGAGGGCTCGATCCCCAGGAGGAGGTGTGCAGGAACTAGCCAATCAATGATCCTCTCTCATCGTTGATGTTTCTATCTTTCTTTCCCTCTTCCTTCCTTTCTGAAATCAATAAAATATATATATATATACATATATATATATATATATTATTATTTTTTTAAATAGACTCTGTAGGGCTCTTCTGGGGATAAGTCTTTGCATGTTGTTGCATGGACTCCTCTGCTCTATCCATTCACCCCTTTAGCACCTTTTGGGGGTCAGCACTACAATAGGTGCAAAGGCAGGTCTTTATTTATCCTTGTCTTCAATGTGTCAAGGGGTTGATCCCTCTTAGCAACTTAGGTCTTTCTGTGGTTCTCAGCTATACTTTTTCTTTGATTTTAGGGTTTGAATGATTCATTTTGCTTATAAATAATAAGGGTAAGAGTTAAATAAAGGGTCTTATTTTAACCAGGCGATTTTCAACTGTTGTCCCACAAGAATTTTTAAAACATGCAATACCTGACTATTTCGTCAAGGGTACTGACCTCTTTTCCCTTAGTTTGTCAAATAAAAAAATGACACTAGCCAACATAACAATAGCTGTTGGATGTGACTGAATCAAAATTATACCTGTTTTTTGGTCAGATTGGCAAAGAATATATTTTTTGGTGTGCTGCAGAATTTTAGTAATCAGTTTATGTGTGCCATGAGATGAAAAACGTAGAAAATTGCTGGTTTAGCTTTCTGAATTCAGTCTTACATGGAACTGTAAAAAAGTTCCAAAAAAATAAAGATAATAAAGTATATAGCTTTTCTTTTTTTCTCCTATAGGAAATACAGATGAAGCGGACGGCAATTGAAGCTTTTAATGAAACAATTAAAATTTTTGAAGAGCAGTGTCACACACAAGAACAGTATCGCAAAGAATATATTGAGCGATTTCGCAGAGAGGGGAATGAAAAGGAAATCGAACGGTAACTCTACCTAATTACCTCCAAGTACATCAGTGAGACAAGATGTCTTTTCTTTCCCAATAATCTCTGTTGTGTTTGCTTTTACCCCTCAAACTTCACAGCCCTTTCATATGGAAGTACTTGCTGTTCCCACCAGTGATACCAAACTGAACCTCCTCTCTTCTGCATTCTTTCTCCTCCTCCTAAATATTAGCTCTTGCTCACCCTTTAGGACTCAGCTTAGACATGATTTTTTCTAGAAAATTTTCTCTGATTCCCTAGACTAGTTTGGGGTCTTTTTGTCCCTATACCTATAGTATCTGCTCCCGACCCCTACTGTAACATTTACTGAATGTCCCACTTATGAAACTGCAAGCTTGTTGAAAGTAGGGATGTTGGCTTATTTTCCTGATAGTTACAGCACCTGTTATGGTGCGGAGAGTACATAGTGGTACTCACTGAATATTTGTTGAACTGAAAATCAATAGCAGCAGTCTGAGAATAAATTGGAGGCGGAACAAGACCGTGGGCAGGTTGAGCAGCTGACTGACTGTTGCAAGTGGCTGTAGTCTTATGTCATCAGGTTAAAAGATGGTGAGGGCCTGAACCAGAGCAATGGCAGGAAAGGAGGTGGAGTTAATGGACATGTTGAGGACTTGAGGCCTGACCAGGAATGATAGGTGTGGGATAAGTCAAAGTTTACTCCTACTAAGGGATGGTGTTATCCACAAAATACAGACAGTCCTCGGTTACATCGGACTCGACGTACATCGTTTTGTGGTTACGTTGCCATCTACCATCTATAATAATAAAAGCACAATATGCTAATTAGACCGGACGACCTTCCAGACGAAGCTGGGGCTGTGAAGGAAGCCCAGGTCCTGGGTGCCGGAGGGAAGCCGTTGCCGGCAGCCGGGGGAAGGAAGGCCTACTCTTGCACGAATTTCGTGCATCGGCCTCTAGTTTACTTATAAAAAAAAATGTTCTGTCATTTCGACGTATGTACATATGTGCTTTATGGTTTTTATTATTTATTTACTACAAGGGAAGGTCAGGAATTGTTATCTTTCTTTTAAATTTTTTTTTACTGTTTCACTTCATTACTGCTGTGTATGTGCTCCATGCAAGTGACGTAGGTGCTTTTGTAGGTGGGTTCCGACTTACAGCAAAAATCGCATTATGTCACGCCGTAGGAACGGATCTCCGATGTAACCCGAGGACCTACTGTAGAGAATCTGAGGAGAGTGTGGGGTTAGAACCAATGAGTTTGAGTTTCCTTTGAGAACCCAATGGAGTTGTCTGAAAGGCTGTTGGATTTGGAACTCAGGGTACAGGAAGGATTTGGGAGGCATAAGTGTGTAGGTGATGGTAGATGGTAAGAATGAGATTACACAGGGAGAATGAGCAGTATGAGAACTATTGGATCTGGCAACCAAAGGATATTGTAAGCTTTTATCAAAGCAAATTTAGTGGAATATTGGAAGGCTGAGCCAGAAAACAGTGGGTTGAGGAGTGAAGAAGTGGATAATAAATAAAAATGAATCCTATTCATTGAGTACCGCTATATACTCTCCGCACCGTAACAGGTGCTGTAACAATCAGAAAAATAAGCCAAGAAAAAAGCAAAATTATTTCTCATGTCCAAAGTGTTAGTGAACTTATTTGTGCAAAAGAATAGGGCTAAAAAAGAGGAACAAATGTAATAATCTGAACAATAAAGATTTAATTAAAAAAAAAAAAAAGAATAGGGCTGAGTGGTGTGAGGCAGTATAGCCTAATGTTAAAACATGGGCTTGGATTCTGTGTTGAATATTTACTAGCTATGTGATTTTGGGTGAGTTACTTAATTCTTAGGGCCTGTTTCCTCCTCCATAAACTGTGGATAATATCTTGTTGAAATGCCATGAGAATTAAGTCACACACACACGCACACACACACACACATGCATTAATGATGCAGAAAGGCATGTCTGTGTGTGTGAGTGTATCTTGGCATTTGCAGTCAATAGCAATTATTAATAATGAAGAAATAGAAAAGATTTTTTAGTTCAGTGTAATGGGAGGTAAAGTAACATGATGACATTTTAATAGTAATATAAAACCACATATTGAATGATGAGTAGTGTGGACAATTGTGCCTTAAAAGGAGGATTCAGCACAACAAAACTTTGTGTGCTGGAAAAGATTATAGCCACCACCTACTGAGTATTTACCAAGATGTGCTAGGCATTGTTAAGTCCTTTTACATGTATTATCACATTTAATTTACACAGTAACCCAATGAAGTAGGTACTATTTAAGTACCCATTTTAAACAGAAGAGGAAATAAAGGCTCAGAGAATTTAAATAATTTTCCCATAGCCACACAGTAAGTGATAGGCCAGAGACTCATACTTAGGCAGGCTGACTGCAAAGTCATTGCTCTTAACTGCTATTTTGTGTTATCTCTTTATATCATCCATATAGCTTTTCTGGTATTTGTTCAATCATGGCTCAATCCAAAGCCCAAACAAGGGCTTTCATACTCTGTCTTTTGTTGATTTTTTTATTTTTATTTTTAGAGAGAAGAAGGGAAAGGGAGAGAGAGAGATAGAAACATTGATGAGAGAGAACATCGATTGATTGGCTGCCTCCTGCAAGCCCCTCACTGTGGCTGGAGCCCACAACCCAGGCATGTGCCCTGACTGGGAATCGAACTGGCAACTTCTTGGTACATGGGTCTACGTTCAGTTACTGAGCCACACAGACTGGGCCATACTCTGTCTTTTGGTTTCATTTTTCTTTGTGTTGGCTTCATCCTCAGGCAGTCTTTCCCTATGAGAGTGCAGTATAGCAGCTGAGAGTCCCTAGAATCAAATACATACTCATAATTTAGCAATCCAGGTGGAAAGAAAATCTCTATTTACAAGAGTAGCAAAGTCCTGGAATTGACTCTCATTGAGTCAGTTTGGGTATCACTCCTGTTCCCGAGCCAGTCACTGGCCGGAGGGTGTGGATAAGACGGAATGGAATACTTTTATTGGTCATGCTGGGTTGTGTGGATTTTCACCCATGAATCTAAGATGAGGGCAAGGAACCCATACTACAAGGACCATCAAGGTGCTATTGCTAGAAGAGTGGGAATGCATATGGTCCAGGAAAAAACAGCAGATGTTGACCACACTTAAGATATTAGGCTCTGCTCCCACTATAGAATGCTTCTGCTTGATTCCTATTTTAGCCTTAATATGTCAAATACTTTCACAGAATTATGATGAATTATGACAAATTGAAATCCCGTCTGGGTGAGATTCATGATAGCAAAATGCGTCTAGAACAAGATTTGAAGAAACAAGCTTTGGACAACCGGGAAATAGATAAAAAAATGAACAGTATCAAACCTGACTTGATCCAACTGCGCAAGATCCGAGATCAACACCTTGTGTGAGTAGTGTGGGAGGGGTGGAGGGCAGAGGGTACCTCGAGCACCAGATTTCTGCTGGCACTAGAAACGTTAGATTTAGAAGAACAGATTTGTAATTGAGAAATGGCCAGTAAGAATGTAGGAAAGTATTCCTATTAGTAGTAGGGTTGCCAGAGTTGACCTGCAGTCAATGTGTGGGAGCAATATAGGACTCCAATCTGTACAGATGCCTTGGAAATCTCAGAGGGTGGCTGTGGCATGAGCAAAGTGATGTAGCTTGAAAAGTAGAGAGTAATGTTTGCCTAAAACACAAAAACCAGAATCTTTGGTTACATATTAGAACCACAGAAATGGAAATTGCCCTTCATGGGCATAGGCAAGGACACTAATAGTGCGGGCCAGTAGATAAGTATACAGAACAATCTATTGAAGAGTTTTTATATCTAAGAAATGAAATTCTGTATTTAAGTAATAGAAACGTGTTGATAGCAAGCATGAAAGATAATTTGATCTGAAGAGTGAAACCTAATTTTTTAATATTATGGAAAATGATACGATTTAGCTAGATATAGGAATATTATTTAAATATAGATTGAAAGATATATTATCAGAACAAATTGTGTGGATTAGATTTTTAAGACAAATGACTACTTCAAAGAGAAAAGCTATGAGAAAAGAGAATATATTAAGTTTAGTTTTAGGAAATGAATGGACTGTTATGAAATATGTTTATGGGTTTCATGCATGTAAAACAACTCAATTCAAATTCCTGGCAGAAGGCATCTGTGTGTTTTCCATACGTATCAGGCTTTTTTTGTGTGAGAATGGGAGAAGGGATAAAATACAAGCTTAGAAGCTGGAACAGTACTGTTGAGTTTCAGTAGAGGAAAATTTTATTTATTTATTTATTTATTTAATAAATATATTTTATTGATTTTTTACAGAGAGGAAGGGAGAGAGATAGAGAGTTAGAAACATTGATGAGAGAGAAACATCGATCAGCCGCCTTCTACACATCTCCTCCTGGGGATGTGCCCGCAACCAAGGTACATGCCCTTGACCGGAATCGAACCTGGGACCTTTCAGTCCGCAGGCCGAAGCTCTATCCACTGAGCCAAACCGGTTTCGGCTTATTTATTTATTTTATTTTAAAATCTTTATTGTTGTTTTTTTTTCAATCTTTATTGTTGAAAGTATTACATATGTCTCCCTTTTTCTCCCATTGACCCCTCCTAGTCCACCCCCGCCCCAGGCCTTCACCACCCTGTTGTCTGTGTCCATGGGTTGTGCATATAAGCATACAGGTTTTTTGGTTGATCTCTTCCCACCTACCCATCCACCATGGCCTTCCCTCTGAGGTGCGACAGACTGTTTCATACATCTGTGTATCTGGATTTAGTAGGGAAACATTTAAGGTGATTGTTTTAGGGGCAAACAGTTATGAGTACACTATGCCGCGTAGTTTTTAATAACACTCCTCTCTAGAGACCATTTCAGTTTGCTGTCACATGTACAGAGCGTACAGAAGAGCTTTGGAAACAAGGCAAGGAGATGTCCTTATCTAAAATCACGGTGTGTCTGCTCTTGGAATACTTACATGGTTCTGGTCACATAATGAAGCTGAAAAAATGCTCAGGAAGTTGTTGCCATGAACCAAAGGAATGAGTGGAAGCACTTCTTTGGCCTGGAAAGCAATGAGATACTAAGAAATACACCATCCAAATGGGCACGAATAAGTGAAGCAACTGGACCTTAAAAGTTCCTTTAATGGGATAAATAAACCAAATGTAAAAGAGAGCTTAGACAGCATCATGGATGATAAGCCATGACCTGCTAGTAAAGATAGTTAGGATGTTTAGGGAGACACAGACAACCCTTATCTCTCTTGGAAGGATTGCTTCAGGTAGGATAGTCCAGTGTTCCACAGTCCATACTTTGATGTTTCTAGCAAAGACAATACTAGGTGTGGTGGACTGGATGTGTTCCAGGGCTGAAATTGTGTAGTCAGTGCTGAAGAGGAGACTCGTAAAAGGAATTTGGTTGTTTATTTGTAATTTGTTTTCATGAGGAACTAGTTTTCATGATTACCATTTACTTTTCTTGGTATTCATAAACCTAAATTCATAAATTCAAAATAAAGACTAACTTACGATAACAATACAGGTGTACTAATGATGAGTTTTGAGTAATATGTAGTAAGGGAGTTTACAGCTAAAGAGTTCTGTGGAGGGGTGGTATGTTTTGTTATATTTTAAAACAATTTTATTGAGATATAGTTTACATCCCATACAATTCACCCATTTCAAAATATATAATGCAATATTTCTATCATATTCATAGATAAGTGCAAGCATCACCATAATCAATTTTAGAACATACTCATTATGCCAAAAGAAACCATGTATCCTTAAACTTTCATCCCCCTATCGCCCTATTCCCTCCAGCCCTAAACAACCACTAATCCATTTCCATGGCAGAGAATGTCATCATGAAGTACTGCCAGGAAATGAGTGGAGCAAAAGTCCCTTGTCCCCCATCACTGCCAAATTGGGTGCTTCCTCTGCCCCTAACCATTGGGTCCTGCCATCTGGTTAAATACTGCTGTTCCAGAAAATTCAGAGGTGCTTTTCACAGTGCTCTCCTTATTGGCCACCAACAGACTCTGCATCTTAAAACCTCCTGCCCACCATCCAGGGTGCCTTGTACATGGGGCACCCTTTTCTTTTGCCCATCTCATGATATAGCCAGGCTCTGGGAAGCATGAATTTCCCTCCAGGACTTCTGCTTCAGCTTCCAGGTGTTTTTTGGTATTACCTTCTCTCAGGGACTGCCTGGTTTAGTCCTCTTCCTTGGACTGAAGCACAAGCACTTTTTCTATTAGGGGGTGGTAGTTGGGTTGTAAGGCTGATTAGACCTTTAGAAAGGATACTGTATATACACTAGTGGCCCAGTGCACAGATTTGTGCTCATTGGAAGAAAATTAATTAGAATTCCTGGGGAAGTGCCGCTTGAAAGGGCCTCTGGGGAGTGAATGGAAAAAAAAGAAAAAGAAAGAAAATTCATGCTCGGGTCTTCTGGCTTGCTGCACGGGCTCTGGTGCAGGGACTAATGCAGGCGGTCCTGGGTGGAGGCCAGCAGTGGGGGTGAGGGGGGTTGGTTAAGGTGGGGCGTGTCTGGCCAGACATGCCCTGGAGCCAACCTCCCATAGTCCCTCCCCAGCGGGCTGCACCTGCCACGGCTCAGGGCGGCTGTGGAGTAAGCAGGGATCCTCCGGCAGGATCCTGAGCCTGACCTGCAGGAATTGGGCTGAAACCGGCTCTCGGACATCCCTCGAGGGGTCCTGGAATGCAAGAGGGCACTCTGCAAAGTTGCTGTCGTACATGGTTTGGAACACAAATTGAGTGTGCAGTAAACCAGATTCAGGGCTGACAGTGCCCCAGGAACAACATAACCTATGGCTGAAGGTAGAAGCGCTGAAGGTAGAAGCCTGTGCTGGCCCTGCGAGGAATTGGGCTCCCTCCTCTCTGGTTGCAGGGTGTGGCACCCAAGAACCACCGCTGCCAAGTCACCAGAGCTCAGCAGCTCCTGCGTTGAGCGTCTGCCCCCTGGTGGTCAGTGCACGTCATAGGTGTTGGCTGTTCAAACAGTTGGATGTTCACTTAGCCTTTTATATATATATATATACTAGGGGCCCGGTGCACGAAATTCGTGCACTGGGTGTGTGTGTGTGGGGGGGGAGTGTCCCTCAGCCCAGCCTGCCCCCTCTCACATACTGGGAGCCCTCAGGCATTGACCCCCATCACCCTCCGATCGCCTGATCGGCCCCTTGCCCAGGCCTGATGCCTCCGCCAGAGGTGTCAGGCTTGGACAGGGGACCCCCATCTCCCCCCGATCACTGGCTCTGGCCCTCGCCTAGGCCTGAGGCCTCTGGCCCAGGAATCATGCCTGGGCAGGGGACCCCCATCTCCCTCTGATCGCTTGCTCCACCCCCCGCCCAAGCCTGACGCCTCTGACCCAGGCTTCAGGCCTGGGCAAGGGGACCATCATATCCCCCCAATCCCCGGCTCTGCCCCCCACCCAGGCCTGATGCCTCGGCCAGAGGAGTTGACCCTCATCACCCTCCGATCACCAATCACCGGATTGGCCCCTTGACCAGGCCTGAGGCCTCCGGCAGAGGTGTCAGGCCTGGGCAGGGGACCCCCAGCTCCCCGCGGTTGCAGGCTCTGCCCCTGCCCAGGCCTAACGCCTCTGGCCTAGGCGTCCGGCCCAGGCAGCCGGGACCTGCAGTGGCAGCGGGGGGGGGCCGCGATTGTGGGCTTCGCTTTAGGCCCAGGCAAGGGACCCCTAGCTCCCGGGACTGCCAGCTTCGACCGTGCCCAGCTCCCATCGCTGGCTCCACCCCTACTTCCTGCTATCACTGGCCAGGGCAGCAAAGGCGCCTGATTCTCCGATCATGGCTGGGGGGCAGGGCAAAGGCGGCCCCAGGGCCGCCTTTGCCCTGCCCCCCAGCTCTTAGCTCCCCCCTGGGTTTCAGATCACTGTCAGTGGCAGGGGGCTTCTTCCTGCTTTCCCTTTCGCCTCCCTGCATTGTGCCTACATATGCAAATTAGCCGCCATCTTGTTGGCAGTTAACTGTCAATCTTAGTTGGCAGTTAATTTGCATATAGCCCTGATTAGCCAATGAAAAAGGTATCGCCGTACGCCAATTACCATTTTTCTCTTTTATTAGTGTAGATAGATAGATAGATTTTTCCCCCCTACTTGCTGGGTTAAGGACTAGGTAAGAATAACTAACACCAGCTATTTTTTCTCTTGTTTTTCTTAAGATAAGTGTAAATTGACTACAGAGTAGTTAGTATTTTTCCTGTTTTTAGAAGAGAATACTGAAGCATAAGTAGAGGCTGATTAAAACCACACAATTAGTGGGATGAGAACTGGATGTTGATGTTGGTGGAAATGGGGTCCTGCCACAGAGTTGTGAGGAAAGCATTTTGGGGACCATGCAGGGGAGGGTGAGGTGTGATGGTAAGGTTTTTTGAAGCTGGAGCAAACACAAAGGACTGTCCCCAAGTGCCCGGAGTCTGTGTCTCAGCCATGGGCAGGTGGTTCAGCTTGGTCCTGCTGTGGAAGAAGTGCAGCCTTGTCTTCATTAAGCCCAGAAGAAGGGCCAGGGGCCAGAAATTCTGTCCATTAGTTTAGTCCATGCTAAAGCTTAGTCCGGTTTAGCTTCTGTCCCCCTGTGGCTAGCTTACTCTGCTCTCCTCTGCGCTGGGCTGCTGTATGCAGGCCCGTGCTTTCCGAGCCACACTTGGAGCCTGCACAGCCAGGCGGGCGCTCGGGCTCCCTGTGGCTGCCAGGAATGCATGGCTGCTGGGGAGGGAGAACACAGGTGTACAGTGCAGGACCAAATGGGCGAACAAATGCGTGCTACCTAGTGAGGCCTTTGTTAAGCTTTGATGATAGCACTTTGGGCTTTCAAACTGACCAGTCTCTTTCCCAGTGCTCTGTGGGCTTGTCCTTCCCCTAACCAGTCAGGTCTTTTCCCAGATTAGACACGGTCCCTTTATGGTTGCCATCCTGGCTTCTACTGGGCATTCGCTTAACAGAAGAATTTCCCCTTTATTGTTTATTCTCCCCACCCCCATAGTCCCTGCAAGGGGACCGTGGTGCCCAGGGAGGCTGGAGAGTAGGTCCTTCCTCCCCATGCAGGGAGGGAGGGAGGAGTGTTAATCCTCTTGGCAGAACAACATGGCTATCTCCTGGAGTGTGTGAAGCTGTAGCTTCCGACCTAATTAAGCTTAGCCAGTTTTGCTCCCTTCTCTTTATTAATATCTAGGTACCTATGCTAACAACATTAGGTCTTTTTATTTTTTGGCCTCAGCTTTTTCCTCTAGAATGTACTATTTAGGAGTGATCTAGGCATTACTCAATCATAAGATAAATATGAATTGCCATACTAAAGTCACTTGAGCTTTTTTAAAATCATTTTAAAAAAATATATTTTATTGATTTTTTTTACAGAGAGGAAGGGAGAGAGAGGGATAGAGAGTCAGAAACATCGATGAGAGAGAAACATCGATCAGCTGCCTCCTGCACATCTCCCCACTGGGGATGTGCCCGCAACCAAGGTACATGCCCTTGACTGGAATCGAACCTGGGACTTTTGAGTCCGCAGGCCGGCACTCTATCCACTGAGCCAAATCGGTCAGGGCCAATTTTTATTTTGTTGTTGTTAATCCTCACCCGAGGATATTTTTCCATTGATTTTTAGAGAGAGTGGAAGGGAAGGGGGATAAATAGAAACATCAATGTGAGAGAGACACATTGGTTGGTTGCCTTTTGCACATGGCCAGGGATCGAGCCTGCCACTCAAGGTACATGTCCTTAACCGGAATCGAACCCAAGACCCTTCAGCCTGCAGGCCGACGTTCTATCCACTGAGCCAAAACAACAAGGCAAAGATAAAATTTTTTAAGGATAGAAAGGTTTGGATGATAAGAGTACTTAGAGGAGGGTATCTGGATATTTTGCTAATAAAAGTGGTGGTATAGGAGGGGGTTTGTTACTAAATAAATTCTATCAAGATTATACTAGTTGTTTTCTAGCTTCACTTAAGCATATGAAATGGAACCCAGGTTAACTGAAAGACATGTCTTATTGAGAAAGGCTGTGAAATCTATCTAAAAGAACTTTAAATTGGTGGGATGCCAAGTTATATAGTGTACTTGGGGTTGACCATGAAGATTTATTAAAAACAGCCCACCAGCAAATACTTACTATTTATTGAATTTCTACTATGTACTGGCACTTTTCAGCATTGGGATTAGCCATGAGCAAGACAATACCTTTTTTTAAAGCAGCTTACATTTTATTTTATTTTTTTTTATTAAAAATATGTTTTTATTGATTTCAGAGAGAGGAAGGGAGAGGGAGAGAGTTAGAAACATAAATGGTGAGAGAGAATCATTGATCAGCTGCCTCCTGCATGCCCCCTACTGGAGATAGAGCCCACAACCTGAGCATGTGCCCTGACTGGGAATTGAACCTGGACCTCCTGGTTCATGAGTCAGCACTCCACCAGTGGGCCATACCAGCCAGGCACAGCAGCTTACATTTTAGTGGAGGAGACTGTCAAGAGAAGAAATGCCCAAACCTGTAAGAATTTTTATGAGTTTATTTGAGCCAAACTGATGACAGTTGCCAAAAGACAAAATCTTAAGGGACTGGGAAAACGCTGCAAAGAATGGTGATTCATTGGTGATAGATTAGGAAGGCAGGAGAAAGCAAGGGTGTGGAGCGGGGAATCTCTGGAATTGGATGAAAAGTAAAACAAATAGACACACTTTTACATAGGTGGTATAGGAGGATAGTTATCAGTTAACACGATAACAAAGAGGCGATTTGTGGTCTCTGCTCTGGTGTGGTAGTTGTGCTTTGAGGGGTGGGAGTAGAGGGGGGAGAGAGGAAATTACTTTGATATTCCAAAGGTATGTTATCAGGTATGTTATTATAGATGCACAAAAAAGACAATATGCAGGCTCAGTTAAGGTGAAGATTGACCTTTGTTATGGAAAATTACTGGCCATGAACGGTTTTTAGTTAAAAAGTTTTACTTTCAGACCATCCTATGTAGTTACTTTAGGTCTCTGAGTTTGTAAGACCACCGTGTAGGCCTCCCCTGAACTTGTCAGGTTTAGTATGTGGCCCCTTTTCAGCCACAAGACAAACATTAAGAAGTGAAAATACAAAACAATTTCAGGCAAGGGCTAAGAAGATGATAAAATACGGAGAGTGACTGGGGGCTTGCTTTAGTTGGGACAATGAAGGCAGTCTTCCCTTGAGGGAGGTATTTAGGATGAGATATGAATGAACAGGGGCCTGGTTGGGGGACTGCAGTGAAAGAGTTTTTATATTCCACTGGTTTTAGACCATCAGCTACCTCAGTGGTTTATATCATTTTACATCTAAAATGTTGTATTTTCCTGGCTGGGTGGCTCAGTTGGTTTGAGTGTAATCCTGGTACGCCAAGGTTGTGGGTTCGATCCCTGGTCAGAGGACATAGGAGAATCAATCAGTGAACGCATAAATAAGTGGGACAACAAGTCGATGTTTCTCTCTCCTTTCCTCTCTCCAAAATAATTTTTTCAAATGTTGCTGTATTGTAAAATACTATGATTTGCCTGGTGATGAAATAAATTCTGTGGTTTGCTTATGTGCAAGTATAGACCTTAAAATTTTGTTTTAGAATTTTAAACTCAATATAGAGACCACATAGGAATTGATTCCTCTGGCTGAGTGGAAATCACAGATATGTGACTCCATACTGATCTAACTAATGATTTCAGCAACGCGTGTCTCCAACTGTGTTTGAGTGTAAGTGTGTGTGTGCTTATGGTAGTAAAACCTTCTAGAAAAAGAAAATGCAAAGTGAGAAGCCCCATTTCAAGTTAACTCTTTGTGTTTCTGCCTTTTTGCAGAAAGTTGAAGGGAAAGTAATGGAGAAACTAGTTTAGGGAAATTTCTGGCCACTCTGTGGGATTGGGAAAAGTAAGAGGTTCCTGGACTCTGGAAAGTTGGTTGGCTTGGACGCAGTTTGCACAGATACTGACACTGCTATCTTCCCTCTGGCAGATGGCTCAATCACAAAGGAGTGAGACAGAAACGTCTAAATGCCTGGCTGGGAATCAAGAATGAGGATGCTGATGAGTAAGTTCTCTCTGTACCTTTCTGTCAGAGGGCTTTGTTCCCGATCTAAGACCTGGGCCTTCTTAATACATGTTAAATATTGGTTTTTATTGTCATTTGAGGACACTGAATTAGGAACTTTGCTCCTCTTTTGAATTGAATTTTCTAGAGTACCCTATAGGCTTTTGAGTTCAGAGACTTGCCTAACTATATGAAACAAAAGCATTGGTCTGAAGGTCATTCAGACATCCACCTGTCAGCTTGTTGGATGAGACATGTGAATTCTGTGCTTTCTGTACCATAGCAAGTAATGAAGTTGTTGAAAAGTATCCAACTAATTAGAATTTCATTTTATCATTTTATGGATAAAGATTTAGAAGAGAGTTTTATTTGTGAATTTGCTTTCAGATATAAGTAACCTGATTGATAGAATAATATTTTAACATTTAATTTTTAGGACCTATTTTATCAATGAGGAAGATGAAAACCTGCCCCATTATGATGAGAAAACCTGGTTTGTTGAGGATATCAATCGAGTACAAGCAGAGGACTTGCTTTATGGGAAGCCTGATGGTGCATTCTTAATTCGTGAGAGTAGCAAGAAAGGATGTTATGCTTGCTCTGTGGTGTAAGTCTTCCTGGGAGTACAACCTTTTGAAAACTTCTGCATTGATTAAAAGAAAATCATTCTCTCATAAAATTCAGTAAAATTAGTTCAGGTGCAGTAATGAGGGCTCAGGGCTTATACCATTAATATTTTATTTTTAATTTTATACACACACACACACACACACACACACACTAGAGGCCTGGTGCACGACATTCGTGTACTTGGGGGTCCGGGGGCTCCCTCAGTCCAGCCTGTGCCCTTTAGCAGTCTGGAAGCTCTCAGGGGAGCCCTGGGGAGCAGGCCTAAGCCGTCAGTTGGACATCTTAGCGCTGTCACAGAGCCTCCCGCCACTGCCACTGTGCTCACCAGCTGTCAGCCCAATTTGTGACTGAGTGGTGCACTGACCACCAGGGGGCAACTCCTGTGTTGAGCATCTTCCCCCTAGTGGCCAGTGTGCATCATAGCAACCGGTCGCTCTGCCATTTGGTCGATTTGCATATTACCCTTTTATTATATAGGATTAAATTCTTATTTATTTATTTTAAAAATATGGAACGCTTCACGAATTTGCTTGTCATCCTTGCGCAGGGGCCATGTTAATCTTCTCTGTATCGTTACAATTTTAGTATATGTGCTGCTGAAGCGAGCACTAGGATTAAATTCTTTATTGTTTAAAGTATTACATATGTCTCATTTTCCCCCCACTGATTTCTCCCCAGCCGTTCCCACTCCCCAGCACATGCCCTCACCCCCCTACTGACTATGTCCATGGCTTATGCTTATATGCATACATACAAGTCTTTTGGTTGATCTCTTAGACCAGTGGTCGGCAAACTGCGGCTTGGTAAACCGCGGCTTGCGAGCCACATGCGGCTCTTTGGCCCCTTGAGTGTGGCTCTTCCACAAAATACTGACTTCTGCTCATGGGCCACAAAGTTTCAATCGCACTGTACGTGCGCACCCGCATGTGGTATTTTGTGGAAGAGCCACGCTCAAGGGGCCAAAGAGCCACATGTGGCTCGCGAGCCGCGGTTTGCCGACCACAGTCTTAGACCATTAGTATTTTATAAAGAAATCAGTTTCTTTAGGAGAAATGATATCTGAAATCATTTTAGGGGTTTTAATTTAAATGGTAAGTAGATTAGGCCTTGCAGTATTGCTATTGGATTTTAGGTATTTGTGAAAAGTAATGTGAGATCTTCCATTGAAAAGGTAATTTAATTATTTTTTTAAAATATATTTTTATTGATTTTAGAGGGGAACGGAGAGGGAGAAAGAGAGAAAAACATCAATGATGAGAGAGAATCATGGATGGCTGCCTCCTGCATGCCCCCTACTGCGGGAACCAGGACCTTCTGGTTCATAGGTCCACACTCTACCACCTGCCTTGCATGCTGGGCATCACTTATTCTTTAGTAGTCTTCTGCGTGCCTAACTTGGTCTTCATTATCAGATTTAGGAAGGCTTGATTAAATAGAAATGTTTTTACTTCAGCAGAAAAACTCTATCTAAATTTTGTACTTAAATAGTATTCTGTTGGGTAGTGATAGGTAATGTTGGGTGTTTTCCATAAGATCATCTTATGAATTTGTTTGGAAAAGCCTATGTAACTTTTAATGGAAAGTGAAATTCTGGGGGCAACTAACCATATGTTGGTCAGATTTTTGCCTAAGTGTTATGTATATTCCTTAGAAAGGCAAATTTCTTCATTGACAAAGACCATACTTAGATTAGAGGCTTAGTATGATGATTATGAGAGCAAGCTTTGGTGCCAGATGTACTGGATTCAAATCCTGACTCTGCTCCTTACTAGATGTATGATCTAGGGTAAGTTACTTAACTTTTCTTTGCCCAGTTTCATTATCTATAAAATAAGGATAATACTAATATCTACTTGAAGTTTTTTTCAAGTATTTAGTGACTTAATATATGTAATGTAACGTGTGTTGATCAGTGCTGGCTCACAGTAAGTACCTTACTGTATTATTGTGATAGTGATGCTACTGATGGACATGGCAGCAGGCAAGCGAAGATGACCAAGTGTTTTTCCCCTCAAAGAGGGCAGTGTGGTGAGGATAAACAGAAGGTACTCATTAACAGAGTGCTCAATGCTTTACATGATCATCTTGTCTTTAGTGGTCTACCTCTGTCATTGAGTCAGAGTTTGAGTCCAAGTTTACCTGGTTTCAAAGCCCACATTTTTCTGTTGCAACACACTTCATTTCACAATTAAATATCGGAGATAAATAGAATCACTGTGAAATGGTATAATTAGTTGCCTGTGCACATGAAGAACTGTTAATTCTGGTGGAGAAAAAGAGGATTGGGAGGTTTTGCGGAAGAGGTGGCATTTGAGCTGAACTTTGAAAGGATGAATAATGAGATACCTATGGGCAGGAAATGGGAGGAATTGAAAAGTACATTGGATTACTGTTTTCCAGAGATAGTGCTACTTGGAAAACATTTCATTTCTCTGAAACATGGACTGCTCAAGTTATATGAGTAGAAATGGCAGGAGAGGATGGTTCTTGTAGGATTTGAGATCTTTTAAGAACAATAAAAAGAAGGAAGGTGATAATCCCAGTGCATTGGTTCCTCACCCTCACCCCAGGTCACTGGGTCACAGGCTCACATAAATCCAGGGAGACCAAGGAGCAGCTTGAATATCTTAGGGAGCTGTGTATTTTTTTCTCCTTTTTAAAAATAAATAAATAAATATATAGATTTCAGAGAGGAAGGTAGAGGGGAGATAGAGATAGAAACATCAACGATAAGAGAGAATCATTGATTGGCTGCCGCCTGCATGCCCCCCGCTGGGGATTGAGCCCACAACCCGAGCATGTGCCCTAACCAGGAATCGAACCCTGACCTCCAGGTTCATAGGTTGACATTCAACCACTGAGCCATGCCAGCCGGGCTTTTTCTCCTTTCTTTAGCCACAGACTTGGCCAGACTCAAGTCCACAGCAGTGTGGATTTCCCTTGCCTATTAAATCCAACTACAGTCATATATCAAATTGGAGTTCACATTGAAGATTTTCAGAAGCAAAGAGTCTGGCATCACAGAAACTTCCAGTTGTTTGGTAGCCACTCTGGCTACAGGAAGCCTACTTACAGTGATCTCCAATAATTAAGACATTTGCTAAAGGAGGGACATGAATAAGTTCAGTTTTTTAGGAGACACTCATACCAAAATTAAAATGATCATGTAGTAGGAAGCAAAAGCATGGAACACCTTTGTTTTTCCATTTTGATTTTTGTTAATGACATCATAAAAAAGCTTCAGAATTATCTAACTTTATAGCCTTCTGAGAATAAAGACCTACAGCCAGCAGTGCATATATTCCTCTAGATTAGGGAGTCAGGTAGTGAGCACTTGTGATCTTGTTGTTGCCATTTGGGATACAAAATTTGATTAGGGATAGAACGACTAGATAGATAAAGAAGGAAACAGAAGACTTGAACAGACTATAAAACAGCTCGACCTAACAGACATGTTTAGAATATTCACCTGCCAGTAGAGGACGCGTTCTTCTCAAGTGCACATGAAACGTCATTCAGGATAGACCACAGGTTAGACCACAAGTCTCAATAAATTTAAAAGGATCGAAATAATATAAAATATGTTTTCTAACCACAATGGAAATAAATCAGAAACAAAAACAGAAGGAAATTTGGGAAATTTCACAAATGTGGACAGTAAACACATTTCTAAATAACCGGTAGACCAAAAAAGAAAATAAGAAAAGGGAAATTAGAAAATACTTTGAAATGAGTAAAAACAAAAAAACATATAAAAACATATGGAATGCAGTGAAAGCAGTGCTAAGAGGGAAAGTTATAACTATAAACATTTATATTAAAAAGATCTCAATAGCCTTACCGTCTTCTACCTTAAGAAACTACCCTCCCCCCACAAAAAAAGAAGAGCAAATTAAGCCCACACAAACAGAAGGAAAGGAATAATAAAGATTAGAATGGAAGTAAATGAAATAGAGAATTAAAAACAATTGAAAGTCAGTGAAACCAAAAGTTGGGACCAACAAAATTGACAACCTCTAAATTGACACACACGCATGCACACACACACACACACGACACAAATTACTAAAATCAGGATGAAAGAGGAGACATTACTTGTCCTTATAGAAATTTAAAATGATGATGAGGGAATACTATAAAACAATTATATGCCAGCAAATTAAATAATCTAGATGAAATGTACAAATTCCAAGAATACACAAACTACCAAAACTGACTTAAGAGGAAATAGAAAATCTGAAGAAAACTGTAGCAAGTAAAGAAGTTGAAGTATTAATTAAAAAAATAAAACTACCCACAAAGAAAAGCCCAGGCCCAGTTGACTTTACTGGTGAAGTCTATCAAATATATTTTAAAGAATTAACACAAGTTCCTCACAAACCCATACAAAAAATAGAAGAAGAAAGAACACTTCTCAGCTCATTTTATAAGGGTAATATTACACTGATAGCAAAACCCAAAGTTTTTTTTGGTGTTTTTTTTTTTTTTTTTAAATATCTTTATTGATTTTAGAGAAGGGAGAAGGAGAAAGAGAAACATCAATGATGAGAGAGAATCATTGATCAGCTGCCTCCTGCACTGGGGATCAAGTCTGCAATCCAGGCATGTACCCTGACCGGGAATCAAACCGTGACCTCCTGGTTCAGAGATCGATGCTCAACCACTGAGCCATGCTGGCTGGGCCCATACAAAGTTATCACAAGAAAAGAAAACTATAGATAATTGTAGTAGGAATTATCCCAGCAATGCAAGGGTGGATCAGTATAAATCAATCAACACAATAACCCATGTTAATAAAATCAAGGACAGAAATTACACGATTATTTTAGTAGACACAAAAAGCTTTGATAAAATCCAACAACTCTTTTTTTTGCAAGGCAAATATCTTTACTTCCACCTACATTTTTGTTTTTGTTGTTAATCCTCGACCGAGGATATTTTCCCATTGATTTTTAGGGAGAGTGGAAAAGAGAAGGAAAGATAGAGAAACACTGATGTGAGAGAAACACATTAATCAGCTGCCTCCTGCATGAGCCCCAACCAGGGCCCGGGCCGGGGAAGAGCCTGCAACCGAGGTATGTACCCTTGACCCGAATCAAACGACCCTTTTGGTCTGCAGGCCGACACTCTACCCACTGAGCCAAATCAGCTTGGGCAATCCAACCACTCCTTTATTTTAAAAAACAATGAACAAACTAGGAGTAGGAGGCTACTTCCTCAACCTGATAAAGAGTTATCTATGAAAACCCACAGCTAATGTCATACTTAATGGTTGAAGACCGATTGGTTTTCCCTAAGATAGGAAAAAGACAAGGATGTCCACTCTGACCACTTCTAAATATTGCACAGAAGGTTCTGCTAGGGAAGTTAGGCAAGGAAAAGAAAGAAAAGGCATCCAGATTGGAAAAGAGTAAAATAAAGGAGTTCATCAGGGTTGTAAGTTAAAAGATTAGGATACAAAAATCAGTTGTATTTCTATATACTAGACATGAACAATCTGAAAATGAAATGAAGAAGACGAGCTATTTATAATAACATCAAAAATGATTAAATACCTAGGATTAAAACAAAAGCAGTACAAGAGCTGTGCAATGAAAACTATAAAACAATGGAAGAACTTAAAGAAGATCTAAATAAGTGGAAAGACATCCAGTGTGTTAAGATGGCAGTGCTTCCCAAATTGGTCTACATGTTCAATGTAATCCCTTTCAAAAATTCCAGCTGGATTGTTGCAGAAATTGACAAGATGATCCTAAAATTCATGTGACAATGCAAGGGATCCAGGACAGCTAAAATAATCTTGAAAGAATAGAAAAAAGTTAAAGTACACCTCGTGATTTCAAAATTTACAACAAAGCTATATAATAAAAACTGTGAGGCACTGACAGTCGGATAAACATGTAGATCAGTGAACAGAATTGAGAGTCAAGAAATTCTTACACTTACGGTCAATTGGTGTTCAACAAGGGTCTCAAGACCATTCAGTGAGGAAAAAATAGTCATTTCAACACATGATGCTGTGACAACTGGTGAGCCACATGCAAAAGAAGAGAGTTGGACCCCACCTCACACTATATACAAAAATTAACTAAGAATGAATTATAGATCTAAATGTAAAAGCTACAAGTATAAAATACTTAGGAGAAAACATAGGCATAAATCTTTGTGACTTTGGGTTAGGCAGTGGTTTCTTACATATCCAAAGTACAAACACCAAAAGAAAAAATAGATAATTTGGTCTTCAACATAATTAAAAACTTTTTTTCATCAAAGGAAACTGTCAAAAAAGTGAAAAGACAACCTAAAGAATAGGATAAAATATTTAGAAATCATATATCTGTTAAGCAACTAGTGTCTAATACATAAAGAACTCTTTTTTTTTAAAATATATTTTATTGATTTTTTACAGAGAGGAAGGGAGAGAGAGAGAGAGTTAGAAACATCGATGAGAGAGAAACATCGATCAGCTGCCTCCTGCGCATCTCCCACTGGGGATGTGCCCACAACCCAGGTACATGCCCCTGACCGGAATCGAACCCGGGACCCTTCAGTCTGCAGGCGGACACTCTATCCACTGAGCCAAACCGGTTCTGGCAAGAACTCTTAATAGAAAGACAAATGTCCCAATATAAAAACGGGAAAAATATTTAAATATACATTTTTCTTAAGATATATAAGTGGTCAGTAAGCATATGAAAAGTTGCTCAATATCAGTAGCCGTTAGAAAACTGCAAATCAAAACCACAATGAGACACCACTAGGATGACTATAAAATAGAAAAGATGGACAATAAGAAGTGTTGGAAAGAATGTGGAGAAATTGAATCCTCTTACACTTCTGGCAGGAGTATAGAAAGGCACAACCATTTGGGAAACCAGTTTGGCAGTTCCTCACAAAGCTAAACCATGTGACTCAGCAGTTCCACTCTTAGATATACATCCAAGAGAACTGAAAATATATGTCCATACAAAAACTCATACACCAATGTTCAGAGCATCATTCATAATAGCCAAAAAAGTGGAAACAACCCAAATGTCCATCCATTGATGAATGGATAAACAAAATGTGGAATATCCACACAATAAGATATTTATTCGGCTCTAAGAAAAAATGAGGTACTAGTACATGCTACAACATGGGAGACTTTGAAAATAGTGTTTTAAGTGAAAGCCAGGCACAGAAAGTTGTGTGATATGATTCCATTTATAGGAAATGTCCAGAATAGGCAAATCCATAGAGACAGAAAATAGGTTAGTTGCCAGGCCTGGGGGGAGGGAGGAATACAGAGTAATTGCTATATGTTTTCTTTTTAGGGTGGTGAAAATATTCTAGAATTAGATCGTGGTGATTGTTGCACAACCTTGTGAATATTCTAAAAATACTGATTTATACACTAAAAAAATGTTTTTTGGTTTGTTCTGCCCCTCTTAGTATTCTTGCCTAAGTTGAGTGACTACATGGAGCCATCCCTTTTAGCTTTACCAGGTCTTGGTGGGAGGCGGCAGGTCTGTAAGGGAGTGATGGAGACACACATGGGTGTGACATTTTACAAACTTGGTTGACAAACATTTCTGCTCCTCCTCTACAAAATAGTTGCTTTCAGGCTTCTGGGATCCCTTTATTATTTCCTGCCTTAATTCCGTGGTGTTTGCGTGTTGTATCTTGCAGTGCCGATGGGGAAGTGAAGCACTGTGTGATCTACAGCACTGCCCGGGGCTATGGCTTTGCCGAGCCCTACAACCTGTACAGCTCGCTGAAGGAGTTGGTGCTCCACTACCAGCAGACGTCCCTCGTTCAGCACAACGACTCCCTCAACGTCAGGCTTGCCTACCCTGTCCACGCACAGATGCCCTCGTTCTGCAGATAAAGTGGGAGTGGGAAGAGAGGTGGCTCTCTAGCATTTTTTCTACAGTTTTATTAGACTATGAGGGCATTCTTTCTACGTAGACTGCTTGTTTTGCACAAGAAGTGATTCTGTGAATGTGAAGTGGAGAGGCCGAGCAGCAGCGGTCAGGAGGGAGTGTGAGGGGCCTCTGGATCTTGGGGACCCAGCTGTGCTGCTGCACTAGCATAGGAAGCTGGAAGCAGATGTGGTTTTTGGGAAGTCTGTTTCACTGGGGTTTTTGTTTTTTTTAGACAGGCACCCTCAACAGAACACATTAGGCTTGAGGGGGTCGGGGGTTATATCTGGAAGCTTCTGCAGAGTCCATGTCCTCTTTGGGTCTTCAACTCTGAGAATGCGATGGGTGTGGCTCTGTGGGAAGTTCCGTTTTGATCTGGCAATCTCTCTTACCTTCCTCCCACAGAGAAGGTTGTTTTGGTTCTGTGGTAGAATGGCATTCAGTGAAAAAGACAACCAAAGGAGAATGGGGAGGCTTGGGATTTCATCTACAGACTCTCAGTCAAGGGGGTAAAAACCCTTCAGCTGAAGGTCTTGTGTTTCTTAATCAACATAACGTAGACATCAGCATCTCATAGCTCCTCTCTCTAAAAAACATTGTTTAGAAACCAAATTGATCCTAGAAAAACAATGTTTGTTACAGGGCTAAGGTCTGATGGAAGAAGGCAGCACTCGTGTCTGAATGCACAATTCTGTACCGAAACTTGAAAATAAAAAGAAAGCTAGAATTTGTTAGTTTTAGCAAACACTAAAATTGGTCAGTGTAACCCCTCTGCCCTGCCCTTGTTTCTCTAAGGTGAGGAATAGTGTTTTGTTTTGTTTTTGTAGGCATGGTAAGCTTTGAATCATAAAATGAAGTTGGTGCTTGTGTGGTGTTTCCTTAGCCTAAAGAATGATCTGTTGTTTGAAACCTTTGTAACTTGTTTGTATGAGTAAAGAAAAGGTGCAATCCAGTGCTTTTAGATGGCTTGATATACCAAATAATGATATAGAACAACATTCTTACATGTGCTTCCCCAAGTGTAAAGGCCCTGCAGAAACAGTGATCACGCTAATGACTCACCCCTGTCCTTTGCTGGGTAGGGCTTCAGGGCATTCATGGGTTGCTAAGGCTGCAGCAGGAAGGGACGAGATTGGGGGCAGGAACCTCAGTGTGTCACAGACCCAGGGGCTCCGGTGGCCAGGGCAAGGGTTACACCACATCACCCATGTGCTTCCATACTTCTGTCAGGAAAGGATCAGATGGTTCGGAGTTCAGACTGTTAGTAAAAACCATCTGGAGGCTCTTCTCTGCCTCTTCTGTGATCCTGCCATTAAGATGATGTGCACAGACTGTCCTGATTTTAGGCCAGGATCTTCTGCTCCATGTGGTTTAAGCCTTCCAGCTGAGTGGAGCTAGGCGAATGGAGTTGGCGGCAGGCATCTCCTCCTACCTCCATTATGCCCTCCCCCAGCAGTTGACACTCGTTGGACAAATAGAATTCAGTTGCCTCTGAGCCAGTTCTGGAACCAGAATAGGCTCAGAATGAGTCAGCTGTTTGAGCCCAAAGCTGTGCAGTCAGGCGTCCTGGCTGAGCTATGCAAGAAGCCAATAGCTGGGTCTTGGTACCTAGGCTTACAGCTAGGAAAGCTCTCGTTTTGGGGATGAAAGAAACATTGCTTTTCCTGAGCATTTATCTTGGTTTCAGGGTCTAAAATGAACTATGACATAGAAATTAGACATAGATGAGGATAGGAAGGAAAGGGCATACATATCTTTGGCTTTTCCTTGGTTACGTTGCAGTTTCAAAATTGGATGAGGCAGACAAATGAAGCCCCTTCAGTGTCACTGTTCTAACTTAAGCCCTTAACTGAGTGAACTGCACATCCCTTCCCCAAACTGCCAGATTGAAATCTTGCTGCAAGTTTTAGAGTAATAGCAGGCTGATTGCTGCTAGACACACCTGGGTAGCCTTGCACCTGGTGTTGAACCTGCTTACACGGTTAGTTGCTCAAGATTGGGTGCAAGGAATCCCTCCTTTCTGGTACTAAAATTTAGTGTGCTGAATGTCTTAAATGAAAATGGGGATAAGGATACACAACTGTAATGTTGAACTGTGTGTTGCTCCTTGTCAGGCAGGTGTTCAGGGTGTGCAGGGAGAGAGCTAGCGTCATCTGTTATCTCACTTGGGATGCTGCTTGTGGAGAAGGGCTGCTCTTTTTTAGTCCTCCATTCCTTCACTTTTTGTTTCCTGTTTTTCATTCTCCAATTTGTTGCTTTGTGGGGACTAAGACCTAGGGATCATTTGAGAAATTGAAAGTGTCTTTGCCACGATTTGCTTGATCCTGATGAGTCAGTGGAAGTGGCATAGGGACCATGTGGAGCAGTACTATGCTGCTTCTTTACTCTGTGGTCTAGGCAGCAAGCCTTGGCCTCCATCTGAGTCTAGTTCTGTGTCCTGGGATGCTTTTTTATGGCATCTTAACTGCATCCTCACTGAGGCAGAGGGTAAAGAGACAGAACAAGACCAGAGTGGCCCATTGCTTTCCTGGCTAGAGAAGCCAGCTACCAACATGAAAGCAGCTTGGGGCAGGCTGGACATAGCTCCTAGGCCCATCTATTCCAGATGGAGCTTTCATCACTGAACAATGTTCTGTCACACCAGGCCATAGATGCTAAACCTTGGCCATGGCTCAGGCCTCTCCAGGGTAGCTGTGTCCTTATTGCTGATTTAGTCAAGGTTGAGGAATCCTAATAACACTCCTACCCCATTTCATTTCCAAGCCCTGTTGGCACCTCCCAGTTATTTTGGGCCTCATGTGCTCTGGGAACGCTTTTTTGAGAGCCAGTATGGTGTCTTCCATGGGTTTTTTCTTGCTGCAAGGAACCAGCCTCCTGGGTCCTCTTGGGCCAAGAATTGCATCTGGGCAATTCCTAGTTTTCAAGGTTAAGACTCCAGAGTAGTTCTCTATGAGGCTTTAGTGGCCTCAGAGCAGAGGGTCCAGATGGGGGTCTGTCTGGGCCCTCTGCTGCCAACTGCTCAGCCTTGCTCCAGCTCCAGCCACTTGTGACAACCTTGTTTCCTTACAGATTCCAGCATGTGACTTTGGTGCCCTGTTGTTACTTGTGAAAAACCTATTCTGTTGTCTTTGATGTAGTCAAAAAAATTCATGTAGTTTACGTAAAAATACCTGATTCACAAGGAAGCCAACTATATGTCTTGTGTTGGGACAGTTCATAATGTAGTTCCTAGACCACTTTTGCAAATTGTTCTTGTCACCAGATGTGTTCAGACATTGCTGTGCAGTTGTAGGGGAGGGTGGGGGGAAGATGGGGAAGATACTTTTTGGTCTTTTTGTTTTGGATCTTCCCCAAGAGGGGACAGTTTGGCCAACTTGCTCCAGTAATGCAATAAAGACATTTCAATAAAGTACCTTTTTTGTCCTCGTGCTATAGAGGGAGGTGGTTTGGGGTTAGGAGCAAGGGGAAGACGTCTGGGGTGTTGAAAAGCCCTGAAACTTCCAAACCTTCTCTCCCATGAGCATCAAAAGATTGGTCCTGCAGCTGAACTGGGGCCACCAGAGGCACTTCTATCCCTGAAGAAGAGGACGTCGACCCAAACAGGTATGAAGCCAGAATCCTGTCTGCCTGACACAAAACACATGGAGACTCAGAAACTAACCTGAGAAAGTTAAATCTGCGAGCCATTTCCTGCTCTCCCCATTCCTGACAATTAGAAAGCCCAGTTTATTGATTCTCATCACATCTTTCTGCCTGGAAATAAAGGTGGGCTCAGGCTTACGGTTTGTCCTCTTGTTGCCCCAGGCCCTTGTCACCAATCTGCCAGGCACTTTGTTGAGGTTCCTATGTGTTGGGAACATAGTCAACAAACAAGCGATGACCTCTGCTTGCACAGAACATTGCAGTTCTCATCCGTGTCTCAGGCCCCATGGATGGGCACTGACTTACAGATCAGATCAGGTCAGGGAAGTTTCCTTGTTCTAAGTGGCCTTGCCTATGACCTCCCTCGCTACATTTTAGCTACATGGCACCCCCAAGGCCACTGCTAGGGATTATGGATTATTTCCCCAATTCCAAGAGTTGCTTCCACTCTACATAAGACCTCAAATACCTATCTTCAGTCCAGTCCTCTCTTCTGTACTCCACCTGCTGGCTGGATCTCTCTACTAGGAACTTCAGCATCCCACAGATACTGCTAACTTATTTACAGAGAAAACATGCTTGGTTATGAAGCATGCTTATCTTCTTACCACCAAATTTACAAACCTATCTGTATTCACAAAACTCCTCTCCTGCTCACCTATTAAATTACACGAGGTAGCCCTTGGATCCTGTTTTCTCTCACCTTCTCAGGAACCTCCCATGATCAGTTAGCAATTCTTTCAACATTGTTTCCTCTCAGTTGAATCATCCACTGACATTTGAACATGGCCTTTATTGCCTAATGTAATTGGAAAATCTGATTATGGGCCTCAAATATCCTAAGCATCATGTCTCTCTCCATCTTTGCTATGCCAGCTCATGCGTGTTTTCACTGTGTGTATAGGCTCTCCAGGTGGACACATGGCCTCCAGCAGCCCAGACTCATAGCTTCTGACAACTCCACTGAGGAGAAGTGGTCTTTCCAGGTCCTGACTGCATGCTTGTTTTATATATCCATGGTGACTACGGCACAGTATCCATGAGAAGAGGGCCTTGATAGGCTCAGCCTAAACTATTTTTGAAAAAATGGTCTAAATTTGTCTTTATTGCCTCACTTCCTTAAGCATTTCAGTACAGTTTCCACCATTACCTGAAACTGCTCTCCTTCATGTCTTCCAATAACCATCACTGTTGACTATTCTCCAGGAAAAACTCTACCATTGGCTCCATGACAACTCATTCATCTAGATTTTCTCCTGTATCTGTTCATTTTAATTATCCTGGACCCCTGCTCCTTTCTCAGGTATGCCTTTCCCCTGGCAGTTCTATCCATATCCATGAATTCACCTACCATCTCTAAACTAAGTATGTCCATCTGTTTCTCCTGCTCAGACCTCATATTCAGTTTACTGTCTGCATGTCACCACATTGTCCGCTTTCTCTTCCATTATCTCAGTGAATGGGAACAAGTAACTCATCTGCTTATGTAAGTCTGAAATGTAGATGTTATTGATACCTTCTCTGTTTCATGTCTAAATAAAACCCACCATCAACCCATACACAAATCCAACTTTGTAAGAATCGAAGGTATCACTTCTCAATCCACTGCTTCACTATCATCTCTAACTTCCATACCAGAAGGCCTCCCTTCTTCCATTCTTGACCTCCTCAAATCTATTGTTATAGCAACTGGAGTCGTCTTTTCAAAGTACAAATCTGAAACTGTAAAACCATTAAATAACTTTCAATCGCTGTTAGGGTAAATTATAAAATTCTTAAAATGGTATGACTTCTCCCAAGTTCAGGATCTTATTCCCCACTTCAATTACTCTTCACTGGCTCCCTCCCTTTGGGTTATTCCTAATGTCTTGGGCCTTTTCCCTTTTATACATATTCTCTGTACAGTCCCCATGTACTCCTATGCCTTTAATTACCAGCTATTTGCTGATGGCTGCCAAATCTGTGTCCAACTCCCTATACCTTTCCTCTAAGACAGTGGTTCTCAACCTTCCTAATGCTGCGACCCAAACAGTTCCTCATGTTGTGGTGACCCCCAATTTCATTGTTACAAATTGAACATAATTAAAGCATAGTGATTAGTCACAAAACCAATATGTAATTATATATGTTTTCCGATGGTCTTAGGCGACCCCTGTGAAAGGGTCATTTGACCCCCAAAGGGGTTGTGACCCACAGGTTGAGAACCCCTGCGCTAAGAAAACTCCTGTTGTCCTAGGTTAGACCACCATAATGGGTCACTACATTATTTTCTTTCTGGTCTGCTTATTCTACTTGAGCCTCTCTATACTGCAGCCAGTGATCTTCCTAAAACATAAATCTGCTTATACCACTTCCTGTGGTTACCTCCCAGAAACTCCTCACTGCCCTCAGGCTTATCAGGCAGTTTCTCAACTGCCCCACTAGCACTTACCCCATGCATTACAAGGTGCTTAGCATCTCTGTGCCGACTCCTCCCAGCCCTCCTCTCCTGCCTGCCATTTCCAACCCCTTAAGGGGCAGGCAGTCTCTCTCCCATAAACTACTGTAAGTTGTGCATGCCCCAGCCCCTTCTCCCCATGGTGTGGTCCTTCTAAGCAGATCCTGATGTACTTGGGGGATGGACTCCCTCAGGCAACCAGTTACCTTTATTCCTAGTGTCCAGTGCAGGGGTTGACTATTAATGAATGACTGAAGTAATAAGTGAGTTCAGGAGGGAACTGGAAAGGCTGAGGGGCCAAATGTCCCACTTGTGGGCTTTGCATTGTGGGCAGAGCACGCCCTCTGGCGGCCACAGCCTTCCCCATGCAGGGTGACCAAGAGCTGCAGGGTGCTTGAAACACCCAGCCAGTGACCCAGATACGTTTTCCAGTTTCCAGGCCTCTTGTTGCCTCTCCTTTGGCCCAAGGCATTGGATTATGGGACAGTAGTGCAAAACAGCAGTTTCACAAAGCCCTTCGTCATCTGGAGGCACTCTTCTAGCCGTGGCACTCCCCCTCGGCCCTGTTCCTGCGAGGCCATGACTCCTCCGACAGAATGTCCCAGATGCCCCCCCCCCCCTCCTCGAATACCACCCACCCACCCAGTGCAGTTCTACTCACTGTGGGGGCTGCCCAGGTCTGCAATGTCCATCTCCAGTGCAGAGGCCTATCTGAATAGCCCAGGAAGGGCTCACTGACGACAAACATTCATGACTTGTTACTGAACACGGAAGGTGGTTCTCTATTTTCATCTCACCTGGCCTCCCAGCATTTTACCAAGTAACTCCACCCGTTTTAAAACTCTTCTCTTGGATTTTATCGTGCCCTTCTGGCTGCTGCTTCTAAGTCTGTCTTTGTCTTAAATGCTTATGCCCCTCAGTACATCATTTTTTAAATTTTATCTATTTTTTGCTGTTTTATTTTTTTCAGCTTGATATTCTTTTAAAAATAATTCTTTATTGTTGAAAGAATTATGCCGGAACCGGTTTGGATCAGTGGATAGAGCGTCGGCCTGCGGACTGAAAGGTCCCAGGTTTGATTCCGGTCAAGGGCATGTACCTTGGTTGCGGGCATATCCCCAGTAGGAGATGTGCAGGAGGCAGCTGGTCGATGTTTCTCTCTCATCGATGTTTCTGACTATCTCTCTCCTTTCTGTAAAAAATCAATAAAATATATTAAAAAAAGAAAAAGAATTACACGTCACCTTATTGATACATTAATGGCTCTCAGTTTTCTATCATCAGTCTAGCTCTCTATTGCGTTCAAGACCCATACATCTAGTTACCTTGCGGATGTCCCCCAAGTACCAAGTTCAACTCTTCACCTCCCTCCACCTTTCCGCTTCCATTTTCTGGCTACGAGGCATTCTAACTTGGGGTAGATGTGTGGGTTCTAGAGTGAAGAGATATCTAGGTTCTAGTCCTAGCTCTGCCCAAGCTGTAAGATTCTGTTAATATCTGAAAACCCGAGTTCCTTATCTATAAAGCAGGAATATTAGTCGCTACGTGACCTTCTTGGGTTCTTTATCACCCACCGAAAGTCTAAATTCTTGTAAGACCATCAGTGTGACCCTTGCCTAACTCACTACACCCATTTCCACTTTTGGTTCCTTGAATATACCAGGCATATGGTTAAGTGCTATACTCTCTGCCTAGACAGCCTTACACAAATTCCTACTCTTCTAACCCAGCAAATTACTACCTATTACCTATCCTTCAGGTTTGAGCTCAGATGTCATAATCGCTGGGAAGCCAAGGTGGGTTAGAGCCCCCTCTCCTGACAGTAGAAACTGTTATAGTCACTCTATTATCAGCAATAACATAGGGCTTTTGAGTTACATTTGTGTTGACTGAGGAAAGAAGCAAGCAAAAGACATAAAGATGGTTTCTAAGAGCATGTATTATACAGATCTGAGTTAAGAAATGGCAGACAACTGCTATGTTTGCTTTAAAAGCTCATTGGTTGCCACTGCCAAGTCCTGATGCTTGTGAGGGGCCCCTGGGTCTCGGCCCCTTTGGAGCAGGTTGGGCCCAGGCTCCTGGGTGAGGGGGCAGCTTCTGCATGGAAGGGTCTGCCTCCTGTCACCTGAGGCCTCAGGCACTGTGGTGATGCCCAGGGCTGGCTCCTCCTTCTCTACCTGCGCACACTCAGGCTCCCAGCGCCAGCTTTGGCTGGAAAGCTGACAAGGGTGGGCCAGCCCAGGGGCATTGGGTGGCCATGACTTCCCCTCCTGCCTAGGAGGCAGGTTCTCAGGATGGGCTGGAGTTGTGGCTTCCAAATCCTGGGAGCTGACCAACCCACCTTCCGTTGTTGCCTTTCTGCTTATGGATGCCCCCTCTGGGCCCTCAAGGAGGAATTTCCAGGACCATGGGCCTGGCCCTCCAGTGGTGGAGGAGGCAGGGGACCCACTGGTGGGGATGAGTCCTGGGGAACTGGGACAAAGTGCTGTCGGTGCCTGGGTGCGGAGGAGCTGGGCCTTCAAGCAGCCTTCAGGGGGGATGGGGTCTGTGGGTCCAGCCCCACCCAGGCTGGGAGTTGGTGACAAGGAGCTGGCAGCCTTCTCAAAGACATGCAGGATCCCAAGCTTCCTCTGGGGGTCACCAGGGCCTTCCATTCGGGGGTCCCTGGGCAAGAAGGCTTCTTCTTCCTCCCCCTCTGCTCCTCTGAGGGGCGGATCCTGGCCCACTTCTGGGTTGGGTGCCAAGCGTGGCTCCTGCGCAGCTTGGCTGTTCTCAGGCCCCTCGTCAGCGTCGTCCTCTGAAGAGTCAACCTCACGGATGGCTTCCTGCTTCTGCAGCGACTCTCGCCGCTCGGCCCGGTCCTGCCGGAGGGAGCCTAGAGCTCGTGAGGGCGCAGCCTGCAGCACTCCCTTCCCTGGCAGCACCCCCTTCCCAGACAGCACACTCCTGGTCCCAGCTACCTCCAGAGGACTGACTTCCCTGGGTGGCAGTTCCTTCTTGAGCTCAGGGTGGGGCAGGTCAAGGCTATGCTTTCGAGAAGGGGCTAGCTTCTTCTCAGAAGCAGCAAGTGCAGCCGCCAGTTTCTCAGCGGACTGCACCCTCTTCAGTAGTGGAGAGCGGGGCGGCTCCGCACTCTTGGGCCGGGAGAGTTGCCTGCCTAGGGGAGGCGACACGTGAAGCTTGGTGGGGAGGGCCTGGGTTCCATGGCCAGACAGGGGTGATGGGGAGCGCTGGGGTGAAGCTGCTGGTGGTGGAGAAGGGGTGTGGGCCAGTGGTGACAGTGGGATGCTGCCTGCTGACTTGCGTCGTGGAGAGCGGTACTGCCGTTGGAGCTTGGGTGCCAGACCGTGCAGGGAGCTGGGCCGTGTATGCCCGGAGCCGGCTGGAGAGCTGGGCACGCTGGAGCTGGGGGAGCTGCTCTGTGACGAATTCCCTCCCACTTTGCACAGACAAAAGCAGAGAGAGCAATGTTAGCTGTTAGAAATGACTGAGGGGCAAGGCAATGCTGAGCCCTGGAATGTCCCAGGAGTATCAAGAGCCTTTCCTACCTGAATGCACAGCATCAGGAGTCACCCGGTAGCCCTGAGTGGGAGATCGGGGGGAAAGGCTGTGGCCGTGTGTGGGAGAGCCTGGCCCGCTCTCTCCTGATGACAAGGAGCGGTTAAGGGAAGAGAGGCTGCGGCTGGTGTGGAGCAGGGACGCCTGTTTAGTGATCTTTCGGAACAGGGAGCTCCTTTTTCTGCTGCAGAGACAAGAGTCAAAGCTGTCTGGCTCGGTGCACAGGGCACAGCACACACAAGCACCACATACTGGCCCGGAGCGGACCCCAGGGCCAAGTCCGGCTCACCTTTCTTGCCCATCTTTGCCCCGGCTCCGCTTGCTTCTTCGGGCCATCTTGGCCTTGTAGCTGCCCCTCCGTGCCGGCCCCACCTTAATGGATGTGTTCTCCAGGGGAGTTGTTGAAATAGACAACTTGTTTCCACTCTGGGGACCAGAACATGAACCCAGGCTAAGGTGGTGGCCATATTTTTGATCCAACTCCTACCCCTGGGCATGGCTAGACCACAGCTCTAGCCTCTGTCTGAGCCACAGACCCGTCTTCTCTTCACAGGTTAGCAAATGGCTCTGACTGGAGCCCCAGTAGTTTGGGTTGAGAAGGTAGAGAAGAGGCTTACCCATCCTGCTCTCCAATCCTACCCAAGGCCCAGAGTATCACTGGACCTTGGTCAGTGAGGGTGGTGCCTTCTGGCGAAAACACATCGCTATGGCCGTACCCAAACTGTGTATGTGCATCTGTACTCAGAGCCAGGTGTACGTGTACTCGACTCCTTCTCCCCTATGGCCAGTCACAGCCTCCAAGGCTGGGGTCGACCACAGCAGGCAGTACCCCCAGCACTCACCTTCAGGATCAGCTCCACCACCTCAGTGTGCACCAGCCCATGCACAGGCTCCCCGTTGACATGAGTGATGAGGTCGCCCTGACGAAGCCCCGCCTCACTGGCTGGACCTCCATCCTCCACGTGCTGCCCCGGGGAGAGAACAGTTATCAGTCTGGAGCCGGAGCCGGAGCCGGAGCCTGAGCCTGAGCCTGAGGGTAGTGTGGGCAGGGACAGGCAGGCCCTAGTAAGAGGAGTGACGAAGCTGAGAGAAAGCGGGTCTGGATGCCTGGACATACCCACACCATGTGGTGCACAGTGTAGACATCCAAGTCACCCATGTAGACACGGATCGCCCGCAGGGTGAAGCCATACTTCTTGCCAGCTCGGTGAATGATGATGGGGGTCCTCGAGTTGCTGAGGGCTGGCAAGAAGTCCCTGCTTGGAGAAGAGTCCCTGGATGATGGGTTGGATGACTGGGAATGTGGGGACATGGGGCTGGCCAAGGGAGAGCAGGTGTGGTGTTCTGGAGAATGAGAAACCAGGACTTAGTGGGTCAGGGGACCCTGGCCTGGCAAAGATCCCAGACCAGCCCCCCCGCCTAGGCTGTTGATCACACACAGCCCTAGCCAGAGACAGAGCCTTAGCCCAGGTATGTCCTCCCCACAGCCTCTGAGCAGCAAAGCCCCTCCTGTACCCGAGCCCTCTCAGACCCCAGCAGGTGATGAAATGGCAGCTGGCATTTTCTGAGTGCTTATGTGGATCAGGGACCATATAAACCCTTCATACATATTTAAACGAGAGACTTCTAGTTTCATAACAAAGGGGCAACAGTGACACGGTCTCTCAGGTACCTGCTCCTCAACATACAATGCACAGACACACCTGCCCCGTGCAGACTCCTGCACAGGCCCACGGAGATTCCATGGCCCTTCCTGTGAGTTTTATCCTAGTTCCCCAAGGCCTCACCTGTAGGAATGAGGAGGGACAGGGCTGTGGCTGAGGCGGACTTGATCACTTTGCTGATGGGGCGAGGGGTGCGCTTTTCTATAGAGTCCCCTGAGAGCAGCCGGTGGCGGGCCCTGCGCACTGCCAGGTCACTGATGGCCTTAGCTGTGGCTCCCTCAGCCAGCTGTGGAGTCCCACGGCCTCGAGTCTCCATGGCTGTGGGCCCAAATGAGCAATGAGACCTGCGATGCAGCCGAGCTGCCCCTCCCTGCCTCCCTGCATTATGGTCCAGCCTGGGCCCTTTGGCCACCTGCTGGGCCACACCTGGACTAGAACCACTGCTCTGGCTAGCAGGCTCCTCATCCAGCTTCAGCTGCTGCTCCACTGGCCGTTCAGGGATAGGCTCAGACATCCCTTCTGCAGATGTGGGTGTCAGAAGCCATATGCCCTCCTGCTGCTGCCTCCTGGGGGTGCTGGTGGCCTCCTCAGGGCCCTCTGGGAAGCGAGGTACGTCCAGGAGTCCTGAGCAGTGACGCCGCACGGTCAGTGGAGGGCTTGAGTCACTTTCCGTGTGGGAGGACTCAGACACCGACAGCCGCTTCCGCAATCTGCAAGACACAAGGCCTACGGTGAGATGGCCTGGGGTCTCCCTCCGCCAGCCCAGGCTTCCTTAGGGTCTCACAGACACTTCTCAGACGTTCCGGAGGAGCCACTCTTGTGGACGCCCCCTCACTGCCGCTAGCACTCCTCCCCAGGATCTGAATCCCCCATAATCTGTGACAACTGAAGGATGGCGTGCTCCCACTCTGGGTGAGCTCTGGGTGCTCACATCTCAGGGGAGCCAATCACCCAGCCCCGGTCTCGACCCTTCAGCCCCGCCAGGCCATCAGAACGGTCTTCCTTCTCCTCACTCAGGCTGCGCTTGGTGGGGGGGGGTGTCCGGCGCTCCTCCAGCAGCGACAGCCGCTCCATGCTGCTGTACACCTGTGGGCACAGAAGACGTGCTGGGGACGGGCTCCAACAGACAACCCAAGGAGCAGAAAGCGTCCCTGCACCCGATCCCCAGGAATCTGAATCAGTGCTTCCCTTCCTTCCCCTGTACATACCCTTGAATGTTCAAGGAAACAGCGATTCCGCTGGGCTGACCTGGCCTCACCCCTGGAGTGGTTCTAGAAGTGTCTGTCATATGCAGGCCCTGCCTTTCCTCCTCTTTTTCCTGGGGAAGCCCCTTCACCTCTTCCCCAGCCTGCCCAGGCATGACCCTTGACAGGTCCTCTTCCAATCCTCCAGCCTGCCCTAGCCGGTCTGGGGTGCCTCAGTGGTACCTTGCTGAACCTGGGAGAGCAGGAAGAGAACTGGCGGATCTCAAGACAGCCATCTTCACTCACTTCCTCCTCATCTTCTGAGTCCACGTGGTGATACCGATCTGAGCGGGCTGGGTCAGACAAACAGAGGACAGTCCCCTTCAGAGGCCACTGGTGGTGGCCTCTTTTGACCCTAACAAACCTCGGGAGGGCCTGGAGAAGTTGCTCTCCCCATGCAAGTTCAGAGTGCATGGGTATTTCTGAAAAAGCAGGTAGGAGCCCTAATCCTCCTGACCCATCGTGGCCTTACTGTCAAAGTAGCTGGTATCATCTTCCGATTCCAGTTGAGGAATGAATTCAGCCTTCTGGCGAAGAAGTCCTGTCCAGTCCAGACCAGTGAAGAATGGGTGCTGCTTCACCTCACAAGCACTGCCTATGGACAGGGAGGGCGTGGACCAGGGGGCGGGTGAGCAGGTGGAGCCCAGGTCAGCAAGTCCAGGGAGGACCCAGACCTCGAGAAGCTAGGCCTGGAGCCTCAGCTCCAGCACCTTCCCAGATCTGCCCAGAGGAGCAGGGCGAGTTTCAGGACCCACAGGTACTGCCTGCACTTGAACCTGACCCTCCTGGTGGCATGGACTCAGCCTCCCTCCTCCCTCTCCCATGTGATGAAAAAGTTTCGTGGGGCCTGTCCTACCTGTACCCAGTCTCTCCAGAGGGTTCTGATGGAGCAGTTTGGAGGTGAGGTCCTGGGCATCTGGCGGTAACGCATCATCCCCCTCAGGCCACACAATCTCATCTGAAGGGTCGTGGGGGGTAGGAGAAAGCGAGTGGGTGAGAGAAGGCCTCAGAAGTTGTAGGCAGAGTGGGAGATGGAGAAGATGGTCCTCGGATAGAATAAGGCTAGGGAGGCATAAAGGGCTCGGTCCAGAATCCCTGAAAGCTTGCCTGGGACCCCAATTCCTTAGGTTCCTATCCTCCTAGAATGCATGCCCCAGAGCATGGCTTGCTTTCTGGTCCAGAGTGAGCACTGCAAAGCCATGACTTCCCTGAAGCTCCAACTCCTCCTGCCTTTACAGTCCAGACACACGTAAATGCCCACACAAAACTCACACTCACAGGAGATGCACACAGACAACACGGGTACATAACCAGAACAAGCCCCAGGTGACACACAGTGTGGCTGTGCGCACACACAACTAAGGCAAGCCTACATGACGAGAACCCTAAGCCTCATGGGTGCACGCGTAAATCATCATCTGTGGATCCAGACTCTGCCTCCCGGGGGCCGGGGGATGGTACCTACCACTGATCACTTGCCCAAAGAGCTCCTCCGGAGTGTCTCCAAAGAAAGGGACGCAACCCACCAGGAACTCATACAGGATTATGCCCATGGCCCACCAGTCCACTGGCTTCCCATAGCCCTGACGCAGAATCACCTCAGGCGCAATGTACTCCGGAGTCCCGCATACCTGGGCATAGAGAAATCAGGCTGACTCAGCTTCCTGAGGCAGTTCCCTGGCATGACAGCTGGAGGGGTGGTGATTCCCACCTTCGGGGGAAAAAAGTCTGAGAATAAAGACTCAGCTAACTTTGGTTAATGAGCAAAAGCAACCAGGGTACCAGAGTTGGAACTGTTGGTGGGGTGAGTTTATGTATCTCCTAATTACCCAAGGATAGCAGCTCCAAGGGAGCCTTGCTCTTGACTGAGCCAGGAGGTTCAGAATGGACCTCACACCAGACCCATTTTCTCCAAACTCCGAGGAAGATTTTGGATTTTATAGAGGCCTGGTGCACAGATTTGTACACGGGTGGGGTCTCTCAGCCTGGCCTTTGGGAATTGGGCTGAAACCGGCTCTTCGACATCCCCAAGGGGTCCCGGATAGTGAGAGGGCACAGGCCAGGCTGAGGGGCCCCACTGGTGCACGATCAGGGCCAGGGAAAGAACGTGGGAGGGATCTAGGGCGTGTCCGGCCTGTCTTGTCCAGTCCTGATTGGCCAGACCCCAGCAACAAGCTAACTTACCAGTTGGAGCATCGGCCCCCTGGTGGTCAGTGCACATCATAGTGACTGGTCGAACGGTTGGACACTTAGCATATCAGGCTTTTATTATATAGGACTAGAGGCTGGGTGCATGACATTAGTGCACTGGAGGGGGGAGAGGGGGTAGTCCCTCAGCTGGGCTTGCATCCTCTTGCAGTCTGGGACCCCTCGGCAGACATCCCCTGAGGGGTCCTTAGCGCTGCTGTGGAGGCAGGAAAGGTTCCCGCCACCGCCCTTTCGCCAGCTGTGAGCCCCGCTTCTGGCTGAGCACACTGACCACCAGGGAGCAGCTCCTACATTGAACATCTGCCCCCTGGTGGTCAGTTTGCATCATAGCGACTGGTTGTTCTGCCATTCGGTCGATTTGCATATTAGGGTTTTATTATACAGGACTAGAGGCCCGGTGCATGAAATTCATGCACTCGGGGTGTGGGGGGTGTTCCTCAGCCTGGCCTGCGCCCTCTTGTAGTCCAGGTGCCCTTTGGGGATGTCTGACAGCCTAGGCCCACTCCCCGCCTAGAGTGGGCCTAAGCCATCAGTTGGACATCTAGCATTGCTGCGTAGGTAAGAGAGGCTCCCACCACTGGTGCTGTGCTTGCCATCTGTGAGCCTGGCTCCGGGCTTCTGGCTGAGCGGTGCTCCCCCGTGGGAGTGCACTGACCACCAGGAGGCAGCTCTGGCATTGAGCGTCTGCCCCCTGGTGGTCAGTGTGCGTCATAACGACCGGTCGTTCTATGGTTCAGTTGATTTGCATATTAACCTTTCATTGTATAGGATAATTCTCTGGTCCACCCTATTTTCTAAATGTGTGATCTATCTTAATGCTTCCCTGGAATCAAAAGATGAAAAAGATAGGAGTTCCCAGTCTTAAGCATACCCCATCTTTATTCTGAGGCCTGGAATTCAATCCCCAAAGTCTCAACCATCCTTCCTTACCTGCTTGTCCAGGAACTCCCGGGCATCCTTTTCAATGTGGCCCTCGTACAAGTTTGTTGTCAGACTCATGAGGCCAATTTTAGAAAGGCCAAAATCAGTGAGCTTGATATGCCCCATGGATGTAATCAGGAGGCTGGGAAACCAGAGAGACAGAGGATGGAGTTATTTCCTCGTTTTCTAAAAGTGCTAACCTTACTATGTACCAAATTTCCCCGCTCAGGCTTCTAAGGGGCTCCTGTGGGACTGCAGGGTAGCTTCAGTGAGAAGACAGGGGCTTGGAAGGAATAAGAGCTCTGGCTTTGTGAGCACTGCATTTTGCACAAGCAACCTGCTCTTTGCCCAAACCCACTTCTGTTTGCTGCCTTCACTAGTCTTCCCTGCGGGCAGGTGTCAGCCAGCCGAGGAAAACTTTCTTCCACAGAGCGGTCAGCCTCATCCTTAGGCTGCAGCTATTCCCAGTCCTCTCTCCTCACCTGGTGGCTCTCAACACCCCTGACTCAGAGGCACATACTCTTGTTCTATGTCCAAGGTGGGTCTTAGAAAGAGGGTTGATTGGGAGAAAAAGAAATCAGATCTCACAAAGAACTGTCTTTTTCCTCTCCTTTCACATATTCCACCTGAGCCATCTCATTTTGTTTGAAGGCTGCTCCCGGCCATGCCTTTATTCTGATTCCCAAATCAGTATCTCTGGTCCTGACTTCTGAACTCCATGTCCATCGACTACCCAAATGTTTTACAGGCACCACACACTCAACCTGTCCAAACTAGTCATCTTCCCAACTGGCCCTCTTCTTGGTGAAAAGCATAGTTTCTGTTATCTACTGAGCTCTGTGGTAAGTGCTTTATTGATTATTCATAAAAACACTAGTATTTTGGCTCCTGGAAGGTCTTACAGAATAACACAACAAATGTTGTTATTCCCATTTTAAAGAGGAGGAACAGAGGCTCAGAGAGGTTTAATTCAGAATCGAGTTCATGGCGTTAACGAGTGACCATCTGAACATGGGCCTGTCTCATGTCAAAGCCACTTTCCACTCCGGAGGCTCCTCTCCACGCACAGTGCCGGGCTAGAACTCTGGACGACATCCCAGACTCCTGCTCTCTTGCTTCTTTCTGCACCCCCACCCCAACCTTGTCATTTCCCTTCTCCTCCCCAACATTATGCCTCTTATCCATCCTGACTGTTTAGGTGCAGGCATTGTTGTTTTGGCCTAATCTACTGCAGTGGTCTCACTATCTCTTTCCGCTGGCAGAGTGATTTTCCTAAACTAAACCCAAAGTCTGAATGTGTCATTTTATCACATCTTTGATTCATAGGCCCTTCAAAGACCTCTAGGATCCTTTAAATAAAACCCAAACTTAACAAAAAGGCCCTTGAGGATCTAATTCCTGCCTATCTCTCTGGTCTTATCTCTTACTACTGACCAACCATACTGTACAACAAGCATGTCAAACTCAAAGGCTAACACGGGCCAAGTAAACAAGGTTTAAGTGTATGTGGGCCGCAAAAAAACAAAAGCTTCAATTTTCATAGAAACCTAGGTTTACTTTGATAGAGACATGCTGAATACAAAGGGCTGAAATAATGAGTAATCGTTAACATAAAATAATAGGACATTTTAATAAAAATTAATATTTTTTCTTGAACATTAACTTACCAGACACTGAATAACTGTACATATTAAGCATAACGCAAATCAACCTATTTTTCTTGTTCTCTGAAAGCAAAATATTTCCTGTTGTGCACACCAACCAGGTCAATACAAGACTAATAACGTGGCAAATATTTGCTGCCAGTATTAGTGGAGAAATGGTGCGTCTGCGCATAAGAGAAATGAGTGCAGCGTGATTATAGTAATCAGTCGTGAGCGAACGTTGTAGTTCGTTATTAGTAATTATGTATAACAGGATATTGTAAAAATTAAGTTACGAAATTTTCATTAAAATGTTTCTTACATACCGTATATTGGCTGGGCTGCAAAAATATTCATTACGGTTTGCATGTGGCCCTCGGGCCGCAAGTTTGACATGCTTGCTGTACAACTTGTAGTTCCTGAATGGGTCACACCTCTGTGCTTTTGCAAATCCCACTCCCCAGCTTTAGAGAGCTCTTCCCACCTTGTTCCAGTTGACTAATGCCTTCCGAGAAACAGCCTGTACACGGATATTTCTGTCTTCTACTCTAGACCAGGGACCATTTTATAGCCCATAATATCATGCTGGCACAGAGCAGATGTCAGCAAATGTCAGAACACTTGTGCAGCCATCTATCAGATATGCTGATCCTTTTGTTCCTGCCTGGTTTTTTAGGTGGCACTCCTCAGTAACTCTTACATGTCACCAGAGCCTTACAATGCCCCTGCCAGACCTTGCTGGCGATGGTCTCTTATTGGAGTGGTCAGGGGACAGTGTACTGGGCATAGATGGATACCCACACGAGCAACCGTTCTGGTACAGATTCAAACATGCTCTGTCGACCTCCATTTATCTAGAGACCCAAGATGGGGAACTTGGAACTAGGGACCCAGAGAGTGGGCGTACTTGTCAGGCTTGAGGTCACGGTGCACGATGCCGTAGTTGTGCAAGTACTCCAGGGCCAGCACGGTTTCCGCAAAGTACAGACGCACCATGTCCACGGGCAGGGCCCCGATGTTCTTCAGCAGAGTGGCACAGTCTCCTCCTGCAACAAGGCGGCCGCCGTGAGGGAAGGACCCAGCTCTCTGCCCTCCGTAGTCTCAGGCTTACAGTCTCTAAGGCCCCAGGGCAGACAAACTCATGGGAGACCCTGGTGCTAGAGACTGTGACTCTAGCCTCCCTGCTGCTGGCATGGGTGGGAGACAGTGTGAAGGGAAGCAGGAGGGAAGGTGAATGGCCATTTAGGCCATTGCCAGGCCAGAGAGAGAAGGAACCCAGGCCTCTATGCCTGTAAGTTGATTTGTAGAGATAGGACTACATTATTTTAGGATGAGAATCCTGTATATTGCAAACACATCTGGCCGGGACTTCAGCATTGTTCATTTCCTTCCTGATGGCTGTCCTTTAATTTTTGAGTGAAATAACAGTGTAAACTCCCAGCATGCATCTACTAATTAAAAGGGGAGTTTTGTTCAGCGTCAACTTCAAGACTTAGGCAAAATATCTTTGGAAGCTGCAGACAGCAGTAAAAAGGGGAGAAGGAAGGCCACCGGCCATGAAGTTCTCCTGCTCATCCTGGAAGCAGTTTGTGTGGCCTTAGGTGGTGTCCCTTTCACAAGCCATCAGCCAGGGCAATGGCTTTCCTGTCTTCTGAGGGTCCAGCTTCCAACCCTGGGCTGTTGCCACCTCTTGTTCCTGCCTGGTCTAGCAGGAGAGGCCGTGCAGGCTTTGGGATGCAAGATTCTAGAGCCGCCAGGCTGACACATCCTGTCCCAGAGTGCCTCTCATGCACCTGCCAGGGGCAGCCTCATGGTAGCTACTGCTGCAGAAGCCTCTTCCTGTGAGGGGCAGGGAGCTGTGTGCCCACCGTCGCCAAATGGGCTGAGATCCTAAGGCAGAAACCAATGTCACAGAGGGACTGAGAAGCTGGGCCGTGAAACTTTACCCCCAAGTAATCGATTGGTCCCAGCTCAGGGATGTCTCAGATTGTGCCTTTGGCCTCCATGCCAGGCCACCTTTCCCCAAGTACCTTCAACATACTCCATCACCATGCAGAGGTGGCGCTTGGTCTCAAAGGAGCAGAACATGCTGACCACAAAGGGGTTCTCGGCAAAAGTCAGTATGTCACGCTCCACGAAGGCCTGCTGGATCTGGTTGCGTAGGATCAGGTTCTGCTTATTGATCTTCTTCATGGCGAAGCGCTGCCGGGTGGACTTGTGCCGCACCAGGAATACGGCCCTGGGAAACACAGCCCATTCAGTTCCCTCATGGGCCCTCAGCGCCTGAGCTGTGCTCTCCACCACCCAGAGTTGGGGTGGCCAAACTACCTGCTCTCACCTTATAAATGCCCAGAACGAAGGGCAGGGCTGTGCTTATCCCTGAGAAGGAACTGGGCACCTGTCCATAGAGCTCTTCAATTTCCTAATTTACTAAGTCCTGGGGACACAGCTCAACCCTCCCCCAGAGCGCAGTGAGAGGAGTGGGAATCGCCTGGGAGAGGAACGGTGCTCAGATGTCAGAGGAAATGGAACTCTTGCCCCTCCGGGAGGCTTTCAGGAGAGGGTCCATCCCGAGGTATGTGGGCAGCATATACTTATAGAAGGAAGAGCCCAAAGGCTGACTTAGCTGCAGCCCCCGCCACACCCTGACCCCTGCCTTTACCCATAGGCGCCATTGCTGATGAGCTTAATGGTTTCGAAGTCCTCTTCACAGGGTGCCTTTTTAGATGTCAAAGATGCCCCACGGCCCTGGAAGACAAGGGAAAAGTCAACAGGCAGGCATGCTTCTCAGGGGCTCTATGTTTAGGGAAGCTTGGCTCCAGCACTGGCTCAGCTCTTAGCCCTGCTGTGGCCTCCTGCCCAGTCGCCTCTAGGAGCTGAATGACATCTTGGGCTGTGCACACAACCCTCACCCCCACCTCCAGATGTTCTAGTAATGAGAACTCACGGCCCTTTGCTTCACAGGGCCCGATCCAGGACTGGGGCAGGAGCACAGCATCTTTACCTCAACTGAATCATCGGTCTCCGGAGTATCAGGACTGTCATAGCTGCTCAACTGGGCCATTTCTAGAAACAAAGCAAGTGTGCATGGCACTGTTGCATCTTGGCAGTCCACACATCACATGGCAGGTACACGTAGGGAGGCACTTATGCTTTCAGCATCAGTCTGTGATGCAAACCTGGTCCTGCATCTCTCCTGGGTGCAGTAGCTTTTGAACTGGTTTGCCAGTAATACTGCCACTCCTATTTCTAGACGTCCAGTGCCTTTTATAAGGCCTGGCAAATTCTATAAAGCTTCCCTCAAACTTGGGACAATTGTTGGAAAATAGGACCCAAAGCTGGGCTCAGTTCCCATCCTGCTGACCAAGGCGGCTCTGCCGGGTGGGGCTAGGAAGCAAGGAAGTCAGGACACCAGACCAGGGACATGGCAGCCCAGTTCAGCAGCTCAGTGGGAAGCCCTGAAGAATGGAGATCAGCTTCTGACAACCTGAGCTGGGACCACCCCAAAGATACAGAAGGATTTATAAGGTGGCAGCAAGAGAGGTCAGCATGCAGAGGAGGCGAGCGTTTTAGAAAATGTGACTGTGTTCCTTTTGTTGTTCTCTTTTGACCTCGGGCTCTAAATTCAAGCCAGCTGAGCCCACGGCAGTCCAGGTTGGCTCTATCGGGCAGATGTGAACAATTCTGAAGGAACCCTATGGTAGAGGACACAGGGTTCCTCCTATAGCCCTGAGTCCCCTGGTGCTGTGCCAGGTCCATGTCCAATCTAAGCCTCTTCTCCAGGTGGTTTCCCTGCTCTTATAGCTGGTTGGCTGTGGCCTCTCTGAAGCTATCAGCAGCATGCTTACCCTCCAGGGGATCCCGCGTGAGGCCCAGCTGGCTAACAATGTAGCGGGGAATGTCACATTTAATCCCTTGTCCCTCTTTGGCATGGCCCTCAGCTGCTTCCAACAGGTGGTAGAACTCTTCAGGGTCAAACTCCTGTACCAGGGGAGAGAGGTAGTCAGTGGTGAGAGCCACAAGTGGAGGCTGTTGGCCTCTCGGATTTTACAGCCTACAACCAGCAAGGAATGCACAAGACCTTCCCTTGGTGATGGGGCACCCTGATCCCTGAATCCCAGAAACATCATGACTCAGGGATCAGGAGAATGAGGACAACACAGGCACTTCAAGATTAGATACTCTAAGCATAAGCTGTCTCTCCAGCAATAAGAACCAGAGCTATTGCTTTCAAAAGGGCTCAGCCTATTCACTTGGTCTGAAAGCCTTCTACCAGCCAGATGGCACCATCAGGTGTGTACATGCACCCAGTCTACAGGAGCAGTCCTGGCACACTCTGTTATGGCTCACAGCCCTGGTGGTGCATGCGTGCCTTTAGCTCAAGCATGTCAAACTCGCGGCCGGCGGGCCACAGGCCTCGTTTATTTATTTCTGAGTAATATTCCATAGATTTACTCCTAAGAAAGATTTATTTAAATGAGGCATATGGCCTGCGGGCTGCGAGTTTGACATGCTTGCCTTTAACTATTTACGGAGTACCTCCTATGTGCTAGGAGCTAGAGAGCCATGTGGATCAGAGCGCAGCAGTCCTTGTCTGCATGGAGCATGTAATAAGGGGGGGTCCTATTTACTAAATGCCTAGCTAAACTCTCATAACACTTCTGACCTCGGTGAGGAAATGCAGGCTCACAGAGATGCACTGACTTGTTCATGGTCACAGAGGTGGGAAGGAACACAATACCAGCATTCAAACTCAGGCCTGACTCCGACCCGTTTACCCATGGACTCCATGTTCTCGAGGGAGAGGCCTTCTGCTTCACCACAGCCCCAGCCTCCACTGCTTGTACTTATGGTCTCATTATTTTAGAAAACTATAGCATTATCTATCTAGATATAATGTGAGCCAGACCTGGAAGTCCTTTAAATTTTATATTCTTCCTCAGTCCCTGTAGTCAGAATGTGTCTCTCATAAATCCCCTTCTGTGTTCTCCTGTCACTGTCCTAGTTCAGGCCACTCCTGTCTCTCACATGAATTGCTTTAAGTGATTGCAGTCTCTGGCTCATTCTGCCCTCTCTTCTAATTCACTATCCATGTTGCAGCCAGAGTAATCTTTCTTAGGAGTAAATCTATGGAATAGTACTCAGAAGTAAACAGGAACAAATTATTGACACATGCAACCACATGTATGAATCTCAGAAAAATTATGCTGAGTGAAAGAAGTCAGAACATACTCTATAATTTCATTTATATGAAACTATACAAAAGGCAAACTTATCCATAGTGAAGGAGAGCAGATAAGTGGCTGCCTGGAAGGGGGGGAAGGGACTGGCTGCAAAGGGGCAAGAGGGAACTTGCTGAGGTGAAAGAAATGCTCTTGATCTCACCTGTGGCAGTGACTATCCAGGCTAAGCCTCACTGAACTGTATACTCAAAAGGGATATGTTCTAGTATATATAAACTATACCTCTATTGATGTCGTTTAAAAACTAAATCTGACTGTCACATTCTTACTAAAACTTTCTGATCGTTTCAAGTGGCAAACTCATCACTCCACATGATCTTGTATGGACTCCTTCCAGGTTAATCCCTAACCAATTCTTCAAACACACAGGGTGCTCCATGTCCCTTACCTGGCCAACGCCATCCTATTCAAGTTGCTGAATAAGCGTCATGCTGCCCAGGGAGCTTTCACTGACTGCCCATCCCCAGGACTGGAGCACCTCTTCCCCATGTTCCTGCTGTGCCTCTTGCTCACCTCAGCTGCAACATTTCTTGCAGTATCATCATTATTATTTACATGTCTCCAGGCCTTATACTAAGGCACTAAAAGGCTAAGTCTAAGTGCACTCCAGAGGAAGCCTCTTAGGGTCAGGGACTCTGCTGGCTTTATATCTGTATCTCCAGTTTCTAGCATGAAGGTGCTCAGTAAAGCATCAAATGATTAAACGCAGAATTCAACTTGTGCAAACAAAACTGGTCTGTGCTCCTCAGCCCTCAGGCCCCCACTTACTCAGGGCATGTTCAGTGTGGGGATGGGCCAGACTAGTACCTCTCCCGGCCACACCCCTCAGGACCACCTAGTTTTTCTCACAAGAACTCGTTTGGCCCCCCACTGTTTGCATATCATGTTTAAATAAGGACTTCAGCAGCAGAAATGGCAGTGGGTGCCACTAGTTTTACAGATAGCAGAATATTCCTCCATAGCCTCACTCCCACCTCTCCAACCCCCACGAACCATTCCCAGTCCACTCACCAGGCATTCCAGGAGGCGAGCTGGGCGGGCAATGATAATCATCAGCTTTTTCACCAGCTGCATCACAAAAGCCACTTCTGAACTCTCTGAGCGCTCATGAGCCTGTAGAGAAGACAAAGGTTGCTTAAGCAAGCCACTGGCCCAGTGTGGTTGAGCTAAGCAGGACTGGGCTGGGCAGAGCTATACTACAGGGAGAAACAATATGGTGGTATGGAGAGCTCTGCAAAGTGAAGAACCAGTGAAGGCACGTGGGCTGGGAGAGGGAACAGGCTGCTAATTGGAACCACGTGAGCTTTAGAATCCTACGTGAATCCTATGCCACACAGACACACTGCTTTACCTGCTCCTCTACCAACAAGCTTCACTTACCCTCCAGACGCCAGTTTAGCCCTTTGAGTGCCAACCAATATCCTAGGAACTATGCTAAAATTGCCAAGGCATTTTTGCTGATTTTACAGCAGTTTAGGAAAAAAATTATGAATCGCAAGTAAATGAAGTTACATATTCAAAAACTTAAGGAAACCTTTACTACATTTGTTTTCATTTTTGATATATATTGTTTGCTGATTGTATTATAAAATACTAGTAGAAAAAAAATTTGAACAAAACATATAATGTTAAAATAAAATTAATGTTGACTTCGAATACATGAATGAACTACTAGCATCTAATAGTGACACTGCAGGAGGAGCGCTTGGGCTCCCCGGCACTAGGGGTTAAGGGGCAACTCTCAATGGAGCCTTCACTAATGTTCACTTCCCACCCCGGACTGTCAGGAATAGAGAGACTTCCAAGCAGGAGACTGATGGGACCAGATAGGTGTTTTATTTATTTTTTAATCATTATTTGGATATTTTTCCCCACTGATTTTTAGAGTGGAAGGGAGGGAGGTGGGGGAGAAAGAGAATCACCCATGTGAGAAAAACACATTGATTGGCTGCCTCCCGCATGCACCCTGACCGGGCCAGGGATCGAACCTGGAACCCAGGTATGTGTCCTTGACTAGAAATTGAACCTGTGACTCTTTGATGCATGGGCCAACACTCTAGCCACACCAGCCAGGGCCAGATAGGTGTTTTATTATTTTTAAAAAATATATTTTTTTATTGATTTCAGAGAGGAAGGGAGAGGGAGAGAGACAAAAACATCAATGATGAGAGAGATTCACTGATTAGCTGCCTCCTGCACATCCCACACTGGGGATCGAGCCTGCAACCTGGGCATGTGCCCTGACCGGGAATCAAACTGTGACCTCTGGGTTCAAAGGTCGACGCTCAACCACTGAGCCACACGCCAGATAGATATTTTAGAAAGGCCATTCTGCCTAGATTGTGAATGACGCACTAAAGTGGGAAAACTTGAAAGCAGGAAAATGCATTAACAAACTACTGCAGTAATGCAGATGAGAAAGGCATAAATCCAGGCAGTAAAAATGGAAGGAAATGGACAGATTGGGGCCATTTCATCTATCATTTTAGAGGTAGATGACTGAGTAGACTTGAGAGTGGATGAGCAGGAACAAACAGTAACTGAAATTATAATTTTAGAGAAATTTTAGTGAACTCACAAATGAAATACAAAATATAAGAAGATGAGCAGTTTGGTGAGGATAGGTAGAGAATATATTAATTACATTTGGTTTTAGAGAAACAGCAGGCAGGTGAAAAATTAAGTTCTGTTTTGGACTCGCAGAGTTTGCAGTGCCTATAACAGGTACTTTCTTGGATTTTTGCTCAGCCCAGGAGCCTTTCTTTCTTATGGAAACTGTTCTGCCTTCTAAAAGCCACATTTGTATTATGTGGTTTCACCTCCCCCTCCACATCCAATAGCTGGCCTACGTAGATCAGTTTCCTAGAAATTTAAAAATGGATGAAAGACAACTGTTACTATTGGTGTGGCAGAACTATGCAATCTATTTTTGAGTGAAAAGGGTAGGCCACACCTACCAAAGAGTTAATAGAATAGACACACAGAGAAAACCAGAGATGAGAGAGAAGGAATGCTTCCTGGGCGTTCAGAGGTTCTGGTTTGTAGTTCTGTCCCTTCCTAAGGCCTAGCTGCATTTCAGTCTTCAATTCTCCAAGACCCACCCTTTTTATAATTAGTTTCCCTTTCCTGCTTCAAGTCCTGAATTGGCTTTCTGTTACTTGTAACTGAATACTAACCAACCTGGAAAATCAAAGTGGAGGAATCCCATAGTCAGTGGGGACACTGATCTGGAGCTCAGGAGAAGAGGGAGGGAAGCGGTCTCAGGTGGGAGTCCACGGCATGTGGGTGACAACAGAAGACATGGAGTGGGAGAGTGAGAAGAAGAAAGGAGAAGGAGGAGAATGGATGCTCAGGATAGGCAGAAAAGGAACTTGTGAAGCGGCAGCAAGACTGGAGAGAACAGAGTCATGACAACCAGGGGGAAAAGATTAAGGAGAGGTAGTCACGGCGTAAAGTTCTGTAGAGAGACGAAGAAAGATGAGGCCTGAAGGGGTCATAGGGTTTGGCAATGGGCCAATTAGTTCCTTGGTGACTTTTGCCTGAAACAGTTTTAGCGGAATGGTGGGAAGGGCAAGTAGAAGGTAGAAGATTTAGCAGTGAATGGGTTGTAAGGAAGAAAAATGAGGACCATTTGAAAAAAATTGGCTATGAAATGAAAAGAGAGGCCAGGCACTTGGTAAAAATCTTGTTTATTCTTTTAAGAGTTAGCCCAAATGTCAACTCTATGAAGCTTCTTCCAAGTCCCCTGTCCTGCCAATCCCCTCCCCAGCACAAAAAAACAGAAGTAACTGCTTTCTTTTCTATGTTCTTCCAGATGTTTGCTCTTACCACATGGTACTATCATGTTATCTATAATTAGTTGTGTCTCTACAGCAAGCATGTCAAATTCAAAGGCTAACACAGGCCAAATAAACAAGGTTTAAGTTTACGTGGGCCACAAAAAACCAAAAGCTTCAATTTTCATAGAAATGTAGGTTCAATTTGATAGAGACATGCTGAATAAAAAGGGCTGAAATAAATGAGTAATCGTTAACATAAAATAGAACATTTTAATAAAAATATTTTTTCTTGAACATTAATTTACCAGACACTGAATAACTACACAAATTAATAAGCGTAACGCAAATACACCAATTTTTCTTGTTCTTCAAAAGTGAAATATTTCTTGTTGCGCACATCAAACAAGTTAATACAAGACTAATGATGTGGCGATTGGCTGCTAAAATATCCGCTGCTAGTATTCGTGGATAGAAATGTTGCGCCTGCGCATAAGGGAAACGACTGCAACACAATTATAGTACTCAGTCATGAGCGAACATTGTAGTTCGTTATTAGTAACTAGAGACCCAGAGCACTAAAATTTGTGCACTCAGGGGGGTCCGTCAGCCCGGCCTGTGCCCTCTCACAGTCTGGGACCCCTCGGGGGATGTCCACCTGCTGGCTTAGGCCCGCTCCCTGGGGGATGGGCCTAAGCTGGCAGACATCCCTCTGGCAGCCCGGGAGCCCTCGGGGAATGTCCACTTGCCAGCGGGGAGCAGGCCTAAGCTGCAGTCGGACATCCTTAGCTCTGCTGAGGAGGCAGGAGAGGCTCCTGCCACCACCGCTGTGCTGGCAGCCGTCAGCCTGGCTTGTGGCTGAGCAAAGCTCCCTTTGTGGGAGCACACTAACCACCAGGGGGCAGCTCCTGCATTGAGCATCTGCCCCCTGGTGGTCAGTGTGTGTCATAGTGACCAGTCATTCCCAGTCGTTCTGCTGTTAGGGTCAATTTGCATATTACCCTTTTATTATATAGGATTATGTATAACAGGATATTGTAAAAATTAAGTTATGAAAAAATTTTAAAAACTTTTCTTACATACCGTTATATTGGCTGGGCTGCAAAAATATTTGTTGTGGGCCACATGCGGCCCGCAGGCCTCGAGTTTGACATGCTTGCTCTACAGCTATACTGTAGGGTCTTATGAATAGAGAGGCTGTCTTTTTTTCTTCCCTCAAATGCTAAGCCTAGCATAGTGCTTCTTACATAGCAGGTTTTAGTCAATGTTTGTTAACTAAGTGTATGAAAATCTATGACCTTAAGCTCTGGAATATTATAAACTTGGGTTTGTGGTCTAGCTCTGCTACTTAACCCTTTAAAGCTTTAGTTTCCTCATCTGTAGATTTAGAGAATAATAATAGTCCTCTCCTTGCAGTACTGTTGTGAAGATTAAGTTGAATAGCCGAAACCGGTTTGGCTCAGTGGATAGAGCGTCGGCCTGCGGACTGAAAGGTCCCAGGTTCGATTCCGGTCAAGGGCATGTACCTGGGTTGCGGGCACATCCCCAGTGGGAGATGTGCAGGAGGCAGCTGATCGATGTTTCTCTCTCATCGATGTTTCTAACTTTCTATCTCTCTCCCTTCCTCTCTGTGAAAAATCAATAAAATATATTAAAAAAAAACAAAAAAAACCTCTGTATTTAAAAAAAAAAAAAAAAAAAAGATTAAGTTGAATAATGGAGATAATGTAGTGTCCAGCATGGATTAAGTGTTCTATAAATGACAGTAATTTTTATTATTTTAAATCTAAATCTTATCATGTCATTTTTCAATTTAAAACCAGTGATTCCCCATTGCCTTTATGTTAAACTCTAAGCTCCTCACAAGGCTGCTGCCTCGCTACCCCAGGTATAACTCTTCAAATTCTTCCACAACTCTGCCCTGCAGGTACCCTTCACTTTAGTCATGCCAGACTACTTTATCTGCAGTTCCTGGAATGTACTAAGTTTCTTTACACCTCTGAGAGGTTGTTTATAATGAACTCCTACTTAATCATCAAGATTCAACTCTTTCTGAATTCTCCATGTAGCATCACTACAACCTCCTCTGTGCTCAGAACTGACCTTTATTTAGTGTTCACCAATCACACTTACTACCATAAACACAAGTGAGATAATTCCATGGAGCACTCAATGTAGCGGCTGGCACACAGTACATTCAATAAATTATAGCTGTTATTTTTACTGTAAGTACATGTTGATGGGTCTATAACCCCAGTCACCAGCAAATTCCTTCTAGAACCTGCACAAAACTTTTTCTGCATTCTCGGGGTCCAGCACATTAGGGAACAGATGATGCACTAGCTCTAGTTTTAGGGCTCTTCCTACTGCACATAAAACTGATGCCCCGGGTCAATGAGTCTGAGAAAATGCTGGAAGGTTTTGGGCAGGGCTCTGACTGTAGCATGTCAGATCAACCATAGATGTACAAGCAACCTTGGAAGTCACGCTAAGTTGATCCTTTACCTGATGCCTCAAATCCCTGATTCCTATCTACTACTGGAGAACTGTTAGGAAGTTATTCTTGAACATAAACAAATAGCTGCCAATAGTTTTCTAAGGTCATATTTATACAATCTTAAATTTAAGTATTCTTTTGAAATCAGGAAAAAATATTTTTGTAGAAGGAAGTACTTCCTCATCTATTAAATCAGAACCTTTCTCACTATAACTCTCGCTCACTGGGCTAGTACGTCTTTTTTTTAAAAAATATTTTTATTAATTTTAGAGAGGAAGGGAGAAGGAGAGATAGAAACATCAATGATGAGAGAGAATCATAGATCAGCTGCCTCCTGCACGCCCCCTACTGGGGATCGAGCCCGCAACCTAGGCATGTGCCCTTAGCCAGAATCAAACCTGGGACCCTTCAGTCTGTAGGCCGACACTCTATCCACTGAACCAAACCAGCTAGGGCTGGGCAAGTACGTCTTTAGGGGACACAGAATAATGTGCTACCTCTTATATGTGAGAAATCTTCCAATATTTGACAGCAATAATCATGATCATCTTTAGTCATCCTTTCTCTAGATTCAACTGTTTCCTACATTTAAAAAAAAATTCCCTGCTCCTAATTTCTAGACTAATACACTGAAGTCCTGTTTGATCTTTATTCCTGGGTTCTTAGCTCAGTTGGTACTACACCAGATCAAGGTCATGGGTCTAGACTGGGAAATACTCTACTGACATGAAGAGCCCGGAGGACACAGGCACATCTCCTCTCGCTGAAACTGTACGAATGGTGTAATATGGGGCAACTGTGAACTGGGTGGGAAGGCACCTGCCCACCTTATTGAGAGGCGATAGGAAAGCAAACATGGAGCAGTGGTTAAGAACTCAGTGTCTCCTCTGGTCTTGACCACCTCTGGATTACTTTAGGTGCCCCCCGCTGCCCCACCTCCCGACTTCACACTAGAGAAGATCAGGTCTCTAAACACTTAAGTCTCCACTAAAGAACTTCTCACCAGGCAAGTAGAATGTCAGCAAATAGACACACCCACAGTGTGAGCCGTGGGCCTGCTTTCCCTTGGCTAAGGAGAAACAGTCTGAAGGCTCTACTTACACCAGTATTTCTGCTAGAAGAGAGCTGCCTATAGCCATCTGGGCTGCTTTTTGGCTTTGAGTTACAAAATCTCCTAATCAAATACTTATGAATACTACCAATGTTGGAGTCTCGGGCAGAGTAATGGGAATTAGAAAAAGAAAGGACACTGAGATCTTCTGATACCAAAAGGCTTCCTCAGTAATGCAGGGCACCGAGGAGGAACCTAAGTCCATCAGCACGACACTTGGAGGTGGGGCCTGCCACTTGCAAGGAGGTGGCAAGCAGGCTGAGAAGACTGAGATCTAAGGCTTTAACCTTAGCTTGGGACACCTAATCCACTACCACATGGACGATTCACCAGAGTTCCAGCACAAGGACACTCACATCTTGCAGAAGTTTCTCTAAATTCTCTTGAAGTTCGTAGAAGTACTGTGATGTAATGAGGCCACTCCGAGATTTATCCAGGCAGTCTCGGGCCATCTCAATCACTTGGTGATGAATAAAGCTCAAGGCTCCATCTGCCAAGGGCAACACGCTGTCTGGAGTGTTGGAGGAAATGAACTCTGCTAGGCGCTCTTCCATCTGTGCAGTGGCCTGGGAATAAAAATAGGAAAAGTGACACTTCCCTTCTAATTCTAGCTCAGCTGGAGGTAAGCCTGAAGGACCCGATAATAGTCTATGTGATTCTGGTTTCCTGATGTTGTATTTGGGGCACCTGATGACTGGAGACATGAGAACATCACCTTCAAGACAAGTCAAAACATTATGATCAAGTTCTTCTCTCACCTGACTTTGTCCATCTCCCCCCATTCCTTGGTGGGCACGCTCTTTTGTTCTAAGGACACTGCATTGCTTACTGTCCTCCTCCTTTATTTTGCTGTTTCATGCCTCCTTTATTTATACTGTTCCCTGTGTGTAGCTGTTGCACCCTGCCTGGCAAACTGCTATTACTCCTTCTAATCTCATTGCAAGCATCATCTCTCCTCTGGGAAATTTTTTATTCCTTCAGGCAAACTAAGGTTTCCTTTCCTTTGTGCTTCCACAGGACCTCTCAACTATATAAAATTAGTGATTGGACTTTGATGGTTTCTAAACCTTCTTCTGAATTGGGAACTCCTTCAAGTCAGAGAAAGTTTGATTTATCACTTGATCTTAGGACCCAGCTGAGCCAAGCAGATGTTCAGAGAATTTACTGAAGAGTGAGCCTGCTCACAGACAGATTCCTAGCAGAACAGAATGGGATTCTGGCTCAGAAGCCTCTTGGGGACCTTGAACAGTCATGTCAAAATGACAAATACACATCAGTTAACAAGTTTCTGGCTGCCTATCTAGGACTTGGCCTTTGTTCCTTTGCCACCAGATGGTGATTTCTGATTTCCAGTGTGTGTTTAGGGGTGTGTGTGTGTGTAAACACATATATAAGTATATATACACATATATGTATATGTGTGTGTGTGTGTGTGTGTGTGTATATATATATATATGTATTATGTGTGTGGAGAGAAAGTAAAAGAAGTGGGGAGGGAGGGGAGAGAGGAGGGGAGAAAAAATGGGAATGAATTTTAACACATTTTCTCTAACAAAACAGTTCATCTTACATGACTGACTCGGAGACATGCACATGAAACACAAACATGCAACGCTAGAATGACAACACAACACCAAATATATGAGGAGGAGACATGAGAAGCATTTCTAACACTACACACTCCCAAACTTCTTTAGAAAAGACCAAGCATAGCAGAACGATTTCCTACCTGCTCATTTTGCCCCTCTTCTTTGCTTTTATTCTCCAAAGCTAGACAACATAGACTATAGGGCACAGAGCAGCAGAGAAGCAATAGCTAACACTTACTGAGTGCTCAATATGTCCTGGGCACAGATGGGAAAGAATGTTCATTAATTTTCCTAAACTCCCTATGAGTGCTCCCCGTGTACGTCAGGAGGGAAAGCACAGGAGCGTCGCGCCTTTTCCCTAGGCCACCATGTGTGTCCAGGGGGTCGTACCCGAGTCTAGCAAAGGACACTTTCTAGAGGAGCGGGAACCCACACACTGCAGACCAGGGGTCCTCACACGACGGCCCGCGGCCACATGCAAATACCGATATTGTGTTTGTTCCCGTTTTGTTTTTTTACTCCAAAATAAGATATGTGCAGTGTGCATAGGAATTTGTTCATAGTTTTTTTTTAAACTATAGTCCGGCCCTCCAACGGTCTGAGGGACAGTGAACTGGCCCCCTGTTTAAAAAGTTTGAGGACCCTGCTGCAGACCCTAGATACAGACAGACAGGTAGACCCAGGAAGGTCTAAAAAGAGGATGAAGGAGGCTGAGGACACCCGCTCCCCACCGTCATGGCCCAGGAGCCTACGTCAGTGCCCTGGTCTCATCAGAAGAGGGCCCCTCATTAGAAGGCCAGGTCAGAGTATATAGGCATGTGGTGTTCAAAAAGAAATGCAAATGGGAAGCAAGGTCCTAGTTCCACATACAGGGAGGTTTATGGCCAATGCAGAGTTGTGAAGACCATTTCTCAACTATCTCAGGATAATAACCATCTTTCCTCCCTTAGCATTTTCCTACTTGAAAATACAAGTGCAAATCTGAGTAAGCAACTCTGAGATCTCCCACATTCCTGCTCCCTCTGGCCAACTTCCCCCAACCAGCACACCTGTCTGTGCATTCTCTGGTGCCCGGCAATGAGGGGCTGCTCATGAAATCTGCATGAACAAAGGTGTTTCCTAAGCTCATAGTCCTCTGCGCCTTCCTCTTCCCGAGCAGTCTGGTATCCTACTCCCCCTGGTGCCTTTCTGCTCTTCTCGATACCTCTGGAGACAGCACTCCATCCCTCACCATCATCTTTCCATTGGGGATGGCTGTAGGTAGCCATCCTCAGAGGCATCACCAGTCTCCTTTAAAATGGATCCTTACCTTGGGGAATCTTTCTTTGTATACATGATTCATCATTATTATTTCACTGTCAAAGGAAACTGGGGACCGTCCAGGACTAAATAAGAAAGAAACAATTGTGTTACTTTAGTGTCATAGAACTTTTGAGAAAAAAGATGGTCATCCCAGAACCCTGCCCTCCCACTATCCCCAATACTCACACACTCCCACCTTAATGATTGCCGAGTTCCAGGGCCTTCCTTAATCCTGAAGTTGCTAGTACACCTTGTTCAGCTAAAAATGATACCATCTGGAGCTAGACTACCTTCCTGTAAGAAGACTGGCTTTTACAAGACCTCTGCCAGGGCCTGAAAAGCCCTGCAAAGGAGGAGACCAATCCTGAGTCTACTGGTGGCTTTCCTAGGGTGACCTCCCCCAGAACAGGACTCTCTGGGTCTTCTTCACTTTGGCCAGTGAAATCAGGTATACCCAGCATGTTCTAGGAATCAAATAAAATCACACCACCACCAAAACAACCAGAGGAAGACAGCGTATACCTTTATCTTCTTCCAAACAAGCCGCAGCCAATAGGGCTAACAAAGGCTCTGACCTGGGGGATGAATGAGGCCAATCCAGTCGACAGCGAATTACAGGCCTGGGTCACCTAAATCTTCCCCTTCGGCCCATGTGTGGTTACATCCCCTTAAAGGATTTCAAAGGTAGAGGCACACAATTGAATGGATATTTGGGTAGTGCCCAGTTTGGTGCCCCTGGCATGTGATCCAAGCTGCGCTAGGTTTAACATTGTTCCTTTATGCCTTTTTTCCCTGAAGTGGGCCACGGTCTGCCTGCTGTATTGGTGCACATTACCAAGTATTTTAAGCAGTTACTACCACAATATTTTGAATTTAATTTAAAAAGGTCCGCTGCTTGCATCTATGGACGCTTATGGCATACAAATGGTTAAGAGTAACACAGCAGGTCATTTCCCTGAGACGCTACAGTCCTCTCAATCTCAAATGGCCTAAAAGGTACCCTTTACTCTGTGTGGATTGTGGAGAGCACCAAGTTTCTGGTGTTTCTCTGTGTGAGACAAAGAAAGGCACTGGGATCCACACGCCACATTCACTAATTTGTATTTTTGATCTTTTGCACTACAGTCCTAGCCAACCGCATCCATCCCTGAACTTGAACCAGTCTGTGGTCTGGCTCAGCTCACTCACTAATGCTCAAGTGCCACTATTACCTGCTCGGACTCTTCCTGGGAGGCACTGCTCCTCTGGGCCCCACCCTGAACACGTTAGCCGATCTGTTATTTCCCAGAGACCTTGGGAAGCTGAGCTCAGTCATTAAAGTCATGTTTATTTTCACACAATACAATATACAGATGATGTATTATAGAACTGTACACTTAAAACCTACATAATTTCATTAACTGTCACCGCAATAAATTTAATAGAAATTTTTTAAAAGTCATGCTCATTTTAATTTACACATTTTCCTTAACCTGAAATTTTGAGAAGAGCCAATTAATCTAAGGAATTCACAGAGAAGTCAGCTGTTAAGGTTTAGTTTGATGAGCTTAGGTCATCCAGGGAAATGAGATAGAGTCAGAAGAACATTTAACTCTGCTTCTGAAATTGGCTTCATCCCTGAGTCAGCCACAGTGTCTTCAGCACAGTGTTTTCTCAGCTGGCTTAGCTCATAAACCATGATCTCTGGGATCTACATCCAGGTTACCATCAGAATGGACATCACTCTCCTTTTACTGAATGGACTCTAAAGTATATTTCTACTGCTACCTTTAAAGGGAGTAAAAGGTGGACCACTTGGAAGCATCATCAGGTACCTCCTGGGGTGGTGAACTGAGCTGTAGCCAAAGCCAAAAAAGCTTGAGCTTCACTTCACGTTGGTCTGTGGATGTGCTAAACCAGGGGTTGACAGACTATGGTCCAAAGACCAATTCTGGCCCACTGCCTGTTTTGTAAACGAAGTTTACATAATGTCCGAGGATATGTTCATACGACGAAAGCAGATTTAAATAGCTGCCATACAGAGTGTATGGCCTGCAAAGCCTAAATGATTTACTCTCTTGCCCTTCATAGAATAAGGTTGCTGGCTCCTTATGCTGGGCAAACTAGCTGAGCTCCACAGGTTCTGGGACTCAGTGAGTAGAGCACCCCTCACCTGAGGCTGCGAGAACGGGGCCGCATGGCTGGGGACTGCCTTCCCTCCTCATCTGGCACACTCTCTGTGCTGAAATGCTTCGTCAAAAAGTGAAGCTCATCGGCTGTAGGCTGGAAAGGCAACTGGTGCAGCTTTTCCTGCGAGGAGCATGATGACTAGAGGGGAAGATTAAGAAATTGCATTAAAGACATGTCCAAGGGCAGTCCAGGAACGAAGAAGAACTGAAAAAGGTCAGGACTTCCCAGTCAATGTAAACCCAAAGTCAATCCAAAGTAAGCCTTCTTTCCATTGCTCCCTTCAGCCTCCACTGTTCATGATCCCAATCATCTCAACCCCTTCAGGCTCTCAGTCCTGAGAAAGCTAAGACATTAGGGTGCTTCCCAAGCCTTGCAGATTTGAACCTAGATGATCATGTGACATGCACTGTAACTACCTAGAGGGCCTCTTTAGGTGGAAAAGGCAGATTATTCTGTCCTGGCCAGTGTGGCTTGTTGATTGCACCAAAAGGCTGCTGGTTGGACATAAATTGATGTTTCTCTCTCTGTCTCTCTGTCTCTCCCTTCTTCTCTCTCTAAAAATCAATTTTAAAAATATCTTAGGTAGACGGGAAGAGATTAACCAAAGAACTTATTACATATATGCCTCACCAGTGGACAAAGACAATAGTGTGGTGAAGGCATGGGGTGGGGCAGGGGCTGGGAGGAGAGGGGCTAATGGGGAGAAATTGGGGGACATCTGTAATACTGTCAACAATAAAAAATAAAATTAGAAAAGCAGAAAGAAACTTTTTTTTAAAAAGCAGATTATTCTGCATGGAATCTTTGCCCTCAATAAAGCTTTTGGCTAGTTGGAATGGCAAGTAAAATAATAAATCATGTCTTTCTGGCTTAGGAAATTTGTATGTCCAGGCTAAAAATGATATCATATCCCCTTAAGTCTTCTTCCCACAACCTTGGGGGAGCCCTTGGAATGGTTCAGCAATGTTATCCAGAGGACAACTGGCTTTGCTGAGGCTGTGAAGGCTGTGCCCAGACTCTAGGGCAGTGATGGTGAACCTTTTGAGCTCGGCATGTCAGCATTTTGAAAAAACCTAACTTAACTCTGGTGCCGTGTCACATATAGAAATTTTTTGATATTTGCAACCATAGTAAAACAAAGACTTATATTTTTGATATTTATTTTATATATTTAAATGCCACTTAACAAAGAAAAATCAACCAAAAAAATGAGTTCGCGTGTCACCTCTGACACACATGTCATAGGTTCACCATCACTGCTCTAGGGATACCAGTAGGCAAAAAAAAATCCATCAGGGGAGAAAATGACTTTTAGGTCTAGGTTACTTTTAGATTTCTAAAAGATTAGACTTAACCTGAAAACAAGTAAGAATTCTAAACACTGGCCCTGGTCAGTGTGGCTGGAGCATTGTCCTGTACACCAAAAGGTGGCAGGTTTGATTCCCATCAGGGCGCATTTGGGAGGCAACCAGCCAATCAATGTTTCTCTCTCCTCTCTCTCTCCCTCCCTCCCTCCCTTTCTCTAAAAAAAATAAAAATAAAAAAGAATTCTAAACATTGCCCAATGACTGAGACTGCGAACAAGAGCCCACTGTCAATGACAATAGACCACTGAGAGAGGGAGCTGCTACCCTAAGCATTCTACAGATGGAGCCCTTCTCTGATTCCACCAGGAATAACTGATGCCCAGAGAGCATGCTGGCTAATTCTTTCCAAATGTATTTTTATTTTTAAGTGGATCTGGCTATGGCTATAAAGGGCCAGTGGCCTGCTGCCCCACTCAACCTCATCCCTGAGCAGCTTCTTTGTGTTTGGCTTTGGAGGAAAAGTTGAGAACTGCTTTGCAACGCTGTAGGGACAGACAGCCATAACCAGTAGGGAAGTATTACCTAAGGGTGAAGGAGGTACGGCCACAAATTTGGCTACTTACTGAGACAGTAGAACTAGGAGTGTTGGTTCCATAGCCTGAAGAAGGTAAAGAGGCCAAAGACCAGCGCCGTCCATCAGTCCTATGTAAGAAAATACTATTAGGCAGTTTCTACGGGACCCTACGCTGAGCCTAGGACTTGACTGTCTTTCCATCAGCATTGTCTTCGGCAGTTGGTCCACTTCCCTTGTCTCAAAACAGCACTGCTTAGTCCAGATGTGCTTTCATGTCTCTCTCTTAAGTGGGCCTATTGTGTGTTTTCCGCTGCAAAGACGGACATCTCTACTAAAAAGAGTTAATGTCTTTGATTAATCTGATAACAGATGAGAACATCTGTAATGCAATACTGTCATTTTGGAATAAAAATCCTTAAACTCTCAACTTACTCACTTTTAGAGAAGCAATGACAGGACACCAGCTAAAGGCATCATCACAAGGAGAGAAATGCCACTGAAATGCGGTTATTTTCTCTTTGAAGGTTCCATGTGAAGGCCTCTTTGGTCTTCCCCAGGCCACTGGGTTGACAACCAGAAAGAAGTGGACTACTAGCTGGGTCTCAGTATGAATCAATCAATGGCTAAGTGTCAAAGGCTACCTAGGATCAGTGGGACTCACAAAACCAGTCTTTGAGAATGTTTGCCAAAGAGTGACAGTAACTTATGAATCAGGAGTGAGGTGGCATAGCCTTGGCTATACATGTGGTTTTGGGGGCAGGCTTCCTGCTGCTCTGGGGAGGATGCACCCGTACGCTCTCATCATAGAGAACCAGTTATGTGTTTTGCTGTTAAAAAAAAAAAAAAAGAAAAGAAAAGAAAGAAATGTCAAGCAGGTATCTGGCCTACAGCTTCTATAACAAGAAAAAATGATTCTTTCCTGGACTGTGGATGTGCTATAACACAAGTGTTCTTTCTTATGGAGCTTGGAGTGTACAGTCTGCTCTGGTTGAAGTGGAAGAAAAACTTCTTTGCTGCTATCCACAGAACGTTAGGACGTTAGCAATGGAGGGCCGTTAGAAGTTAAGTTCAATAACCTCAATCTTCAAAGAAAACACTAAGACCCAGATATCTGGGTAATTTGTTCCAGGCCTCACAGTTAAGGGAGAGGTGGGGAGGGAGAGGAAGAAAAAAGGAATCAACATTGCTAGGGCTTCTTTTGCAGCCCTCCTCCCCATCCCCACCAATACCTAGCAGCCTTTTCTATCATGTTCTTTAAGGGAACAGCCCAGGGGTCCATGCCACATGCACATGACTCAAACTTCATGCCACCCAGACAGCAAGCCCTGCTGGAACCTAGTCTCTGAGGCAGGAGGATGCTCAAATATGATGTTCTTTCTGACCTCTTTGTTGGGTCCTGGAAGCTCTCCATAAGAAAGCAAGTCAATTCCAGGAAAACTGAGCTCAGCAAAGATGGGACTAGTCTAACTTAGGGAGGGATTTCCCAAACCCTTGTCAAATATACTTTTTCACAGGTGACTTTTCCTCCTTTAGTTAGAAATAGAAACCAATGGCATGGCAACCATTTTTCTATAAACTGAAGGGACCACCAGAGTCAGAAAGAAATGTCACTAAAGGATGTCTTCATTTCCTCTGCCTGGTCATTTCACTGAATGACTGAGGAAAGTTGTGGGAATGAGGGTGACTTGTCTCCAGGCTCAGAAGTTTTAAACTATTTAGTAATTTCTGACTCCAAGCATATGACCTCTGAGCCTTGGTTCCAGCAGGTAGAAGGGGTTCTCTTAGGGCCCCCTCTGCTAGTTATGGAAGGCCAAATATTTCTACCCAGAGAAGACTCATCACACCAGTTCTCACCAAGCACAAAACCATTTTGTCTGGCCATGCAAAGCAGTTTCCCAGCCCCTTGCCCCATCACGTCCGCTATTACCTGTCTGCTCTGTGGCCATGACTGTAGTGAAAAGACATACATTATAGTGAGAATCAAAGGAAACCAGAAAGACTGATCTGTTAGGTTCCTGGCATTTGGTTGAACTTGGCAAAGGCCAAACTTCTTTTTAGAAACTTGTGTAGTTTGAAGTAAAACTGTAGGACTGACAGGTCTATCCTTACCATGTCATTACTAGTAAATCTGTTTTTGTGTATGTGATATTCCAAACTAATGTGATCCTATAAAACTCAAGCCTGACCTCAGTACTTTGGGAAACATAATTCGTAAGTACTTTGTTTGGCAGGGTTGAAATCCTCCTTTCCACTCCCGCCAATACTATGTTCTATAAGGGGATAGCCCAGGGTTCCATGTTCCATGCATATGACTCAAACTTCATGCCACCCAGCACAGACCTGTTTAAATCTCAGTGTATTGTAATACCATCACTCAAAGCCCAGGGAATGAAACTGATACAGGGCACCAATGGAACATGCTATCTACCTGCCTGGAATGGTCTACACACCTGCGTCATCATTCCCACATGGCTGGCTCTTTCTTACCCTTCAGGTCTTAGCTTAAAAGTCAATCCTCCAGAGAGGCATTACATGGCCACCCCATTTAGATTCTCCAGCCCCATTCCTTCCTATACTTTCATGCAGCATCATATTCTTTAACTTCATGGTACTTGTCACAATCTTTAACTATGTATTTGTCAGCTTGTTTGTTATTTACCACTCACTCAATCAATAAGCACTGAGTGAGTGCTCATTATATACCAGGAGACACAGTTTTCAACATATTAAGGTATCACCATTAAAGGTACTTTGATTCTGACTGAGGGGAAATAGAAACAATCAAATAAGAAAATATCAGGTATTAGAAAGTATTAGCTTGAAAATGGATGATTTGGTGGAGAATGACTGACGATTGGAGCTCCTTCATATTTTATGGTTAGGAAAGGCCTCTGCTGACATTTAAGATGAAAAATGAAAGACAAAAATGAGTTAATTAGGTGAAGATCTGAGGAAACAGCATTCCTTATGAAGGGAAGAACAACTACACAGACTCTACAAAGTCTACTAAGTTTCAAGAAAGTAGGGATTATGTCTATTTTGCTACCACTATATAACTAAGTACCTAACATAGTACCTGGGCATACTAGGTGCTCAGTAAATATTTACTGAATCAATGGGAAATGACTCAATGCCACGTATAGAGATCAGTCACAGGCCTTGTTGTCCCAGCTCATACCTAATCTGAGGCTACAGTTCACACACAGTCAAGGCAGGAAGGTTGGGATAAGTAAGACTTTTCATCTGGGCTGGAAAAGCAAATGCACCAATACAACATATTCCTATACTGTTTAGTGTTCCTACCTGGATCCTTGGTTAACTAATTAGAAGTGACACAGGGTAGGAGAGATGAGTCCTTGAGAAAAACTCAGATATTATTTGTTCAGAATAAGGCAACAGGGTCAGAAGGGACACCCTTATCAGCCATCATACTTCTCCCAACCTTCTATGTCCTTTCAGCTATACAGAAACCTAAAGAGGGAGGGAATGGATTGCTTTTGGGTTGTCATTTGAATACTGAGTTAATACTATTTCAAGTAATCTGCTCTTTTTTTATTATCTCTTTAAAAAGTAGTCTAAGTATAAAATTTTGAGTCAAGCTGTATATTATCATTCTCTATTCATTAAATCTATTTAGCACACATGGCTATTTTTCCAAATCTGGAGCCATGATTTTCTGGAGGTCTTAATGCCAGAGACTGATTCTAACCAAGAATATTTTTAAAATAAAAAATAAAATCAAAGAACATGAATCTTGCCAAGAAATAATTTTAGAAAATGTTCTGGCCCAGCCAGTGTGGCTCAGTGGTTGAGTGTCCACCTATACCCAGGTTTCGGGCTCAATCCCCAGTAGGGGATGCGCAGGAGGCAGCCAATCAGTGATTCTCATCACTGATATTCTCTCTCTCTCTCTCTCTCTCTCTCTCTCTCTCTCTCTCTCTCTTCCTTCCTCTCTGAAATCAATCAATATATATATATTTTTTTTAAAAAAGAAAATGTTCTGAAAAGTAAATTATTTATACATGGAGCCTTGGTATGTGGTGGGGGCGAACTCATTCAGTCAGCTTTGTATTTCTCCAGAGGCCAGGTGGTACTCTGGCAATTGGCTGAGCTGTCAGGATTGCTATCATGTCCCAGAGATAAATTTATATCACTTTCAGAGACTTAAAATGTGAGGAGGAATATAAGGATGGCTCTGCAATGCACCAAATCTTTCTAAATTAATGTGAAGACCTGGTAGTCATCCCCAAGGAAAAAGAGACTGGAACTGGCTGAGTTATAGGAGTAAAAATATACATCTGGGTCCTCCTGGAAAAACAGCCCATTTTCTTTCTCATTGGTCATGGTAGGAATAGCTCTCAATTGAGAGTATAATGTTTTGGAATACAACTTCAGGAAATCAGGGGCTTGTGCTTAGAATTATAAAAATAAATTCATCCCTAATATCTACTTGCCAATTCAAACATTCAAATGCAAATACCTAGAGCATATAGAAAACAAAACATGAACCTGGGTGAGAAAAGCAAGGAAATAATTTTGGTGGTTGGTAGCCAAAGGTAACACACTTGGAAGGAAGAAGCTGACGTTAACCGACATTCGTGCAAGTTCCACACATGCTAAACACACAGGAGGTTTTCTATCAACTTACCTACGGGCAGGAACAAAGGAAAAGTGAGCAGGTGCATTTGGAGAGAAATTCCGGGGACTGTCTAAAGGACTGTTACCTGTAGATGGGGAAGGAAAAGAAATAATCTGTGAAGTTTACTTCTGAGGAGGGCTGAGAAAACCTTTAAGGAAGATATCTTCTCCTCACGTTGGCAATTAGCACATATGGTTATTTTTTCAGGCCCACCATCAGTTTAATGATTCTCTCTTTGTAAAAGTGTGGCAGCCCAGGTTTCTCTCTTGTTCCCAAGTTGCCTTTAAACATCTGTCTCCCAGACATTCATTCAAGATCCAGCAGCAACTTGTCAATTTCCTGCCCTCCTAGAAACACCTCAGGTTCCAATATGCCTAGGTGAATTAACTCAACTTTCCAAAGGCTTGAAGAATTCATTCAATACAGATGGAATGGCCAAATGCTCAAACATTTCTCAAAGAGCAACAGACTCTTGGTCCCAAAGTCTCTTGCACTTATATCCCTGCATACTGCATCTAAGAGGCTAACCCAGAAATAAGTGTGCTTAAGAGATGTGTGTGCTTAAGAACAGAAGTTCTCAGGTAGTGTTCTTTAAAATAGTCCATACAGCCCTAACCGGTTTGGCTCAGAGGATAGAGCGTCGGCCTGAAAGGTCCCAGGTTCGATTCCGGGCAAGGGCATGTATGTTGGTTGCGGGCACATCCCCAGTAGGAGGTGTGCAGGAGGCAGCTGATCAATGTTTCTCTCTCATCGATATTTCTAACTCTCTATCCCTCTCCTTTCCTCTCTGTGAAAAATCAATAAAATACATTTTAAAAAAATAAAATAGTCCATACACAAGGCCCCCAAGTCTATAAAACATGTCCAACCTCCTCATGGTGTAGGAATTAGACCAGCCATGGGCAAACTATGGCCCGCGGGCCGGATCCGGCCCGTTTGAAATCAATAAAACTAAAAAAAAAATAAAAGACCGTACCATTTTATGTAATGATGTTTACTTTGAATTTATATTAGTTCACACAAACACTCCATCCATGCTTTTGTTCCGGCCCTCCGGTCCAGTTTAAGAACCCATTGTGGCCCTCGAGTCAAAAAGTTTGCCCACCCCTGAATTAGCCCCATCTCTTTATTAGTTTTCACATGTCCCCTGTCACTTGCTAACTTACAGCTCAGGAGCTTTGAACAAAACTGTGTGCTTATCTTTGCCTTAGTGACAACAGTTCTCGAACTTAAGCCTGACATACTCCTCAGGTCTAACTTCCAGCTGGGGGCTGGTTATTAGGAGTCCCTAGCTGGCAGAAGCCATCAATGTGTTTCTATCTAAAAGGCCATGTCAAAGTAAGCATCATACTCCATGATGTGCTGGCCACTCAGCCAAACCCTGTCCGCCTTCTCACTGCTATGTTCACCTCTGTGAACCAACATCGGCTATGAGACGCTGCAGCTCCCCGAGGGCCTGGTCGTCCAGCGTGCCTTGGCTTTTTCTGCAACAGTTTGTTTCCTGCATAGCGTATGGATGTTCCCAGGTGCCACAAAGCTGCCCAATTGTTTCCCATTATCTCCATCCAACAGGGTCTGATACTGATCCAGGAAAAGCCAGCCTCTCAAACAATGCCCAACAATCCTATGCAGCAACTCTGTATCAATTATGTAAAGGTGCTCTTTTAGGGAGAACTAATTTGGAAGAGGCACTTTCAGCTTTCACACATCCCCTTGACTGGGATCCTCAGAGCAAAACCTTTGAAGCAGATCTGCTCTCAACCTAGTACCAATTCTGGTTTTCCATGCTATGAATATAGGCCTTTGTCCTATGATCTAGTCCCATGTCCTGGCTAGCACAAGCCACCATGGTGCAAGAGAAGTGATTTAGAGTAGTTGTTTTGTTAGCCAAGACTTAATAAGGATAAGGGCTCCTCAAAATTATCAAGGCCTTTAAAAAAATCTCTACTCTTTTAACCATTTGTATGCCATAAGCATCCATAGACGCAAGCGGCAGAACTTTTTTATTTAAATTCAAAATATCATGGCAGTTAACTGGTTAAATAGAGTCATCTCAAGGATTAACTCATATGCTCAGTTTGATTCTTAACATGTAAAGCTAGATGCCTTTTGTTGGTTCCCAAAACTACCCAGCCAGTGCCTCCAGGAAATCCTGGACATGACTTTCCTACAATGACTGGCTTTCCAAGGACGAGGTGTGGTATTGGTTAGAGGGTAGAATATAAAGAGTCTTCCAGGTGCTCAAATAAAGCTGGTATTCATAGAACATACATATGTAACGTATAATTAACACTAACAAAAAAATAGCTGCAAAAAAAAATACACAGAACATCAATAAGCTGTGAGACAACTTTAAGCAGCCCAATAATCCTTTAAAAGGAAGAGTGGGAAATACAGAAAACATACTTGAAGAAATAAGGGCTGACAATTTTCTAAATTTAACAGATAAACAAACTATAAACCCACATATCCAAGATTATCCAAGAATCCTAAGCATAAGAAAGAGGAAAAAGATGATGCCGAAGCACATTATAGTCACCCGGCTGGTGTGGCTCAGTGGTTAAGTGTCGAACTATGAATCAGAAACTCATGGTTTGATTCCCAGTCAGGGCACATGCCTGGGTTGCAGACTCTATCCCCAGTCAGGGCATGTGTGGGAGGCAACCAATGTATCTCTTTCTCACACTGACATTTCTCTCTCTCTCCCTCTTCTCTCTCTAAAAAAAAAAAATTAATTAAAATTTAAGAAAAAAAAGTGACTAAATGCTCCAAAGAATCATATATATGCTGTCTACAAGAGATCCACCTCTGAACGAAAGATACACCCAGACTAAAAATAAAGGGCTAGAAAAAGATCTCATGCAAGTAGAAATTTTTAAAAAACTGGGGTAGCAATACTTATATCTGACTAAATATTATTTAAAACAAAGGCTATCATAAGAGACAAAGAAGAACACTGCACAATGATAAAGGAAGAAATCCAAGAGGATATACCAGGTGTACCACTTACTAATGCAGATTTTTTCAATAGCTGTAGTTACACATATGTTGATATATATGCGATATGATATGTATGCTATTTTGTTGTATTGACAGCAAGCTTCAAAACTTCATGTCAAATTTGCTGAAGGTGTTAACATCATAGATATTTTTACACTTAAAAATGTTGAATGTCGTGCCAAAAAAAGAGCATTTGCAGGAAGTTTTAATTCATTACTTTATTTTGAAGAAAAGTGCTGCTGAAAGTTATCATAGCCCTGGCTTGTTTGGCTCAGTGGATGGAGCGCTGGCCTGAGGACTGAAGGGTCCCGGGTTCGATTCTGGTCGGGGGTGCGTGCCCAGGTTGTGGGTTTGATCCCCAGTGGGGAACGTGTCGGAGGCAGCCGGTCAATGATTCTCTCTCATCGTTGATGTTTCTGTCTCTCTGTCCCTCTCATCCTCTCTGAAATCAATGGAAGTATATTTTTAAAAAAAAGAAAGTTATCATATACTTTGGGAAGCTTATGGTGAACATGCTCCATCTCAAGATACTTGTGAATGCTGGTTTAAACTCTTTAAAAGTGATGATTTCGATGTGAAAGACAAAGAACATCCAGGTCAACTGAAAAAGTTTGAAGACCAACAATTAAAAGCATTATTGGATGAAGATGTGTGTCAAACTCAAAAACAACTTGCAGAAAGATTAAACATTGCTCAGCAAACAATTTCCGATTATTTACAAGCAATGGGAAAGATTTTAAAGGAAGGAAAATGGGTGCCACATCAAATGAACGAAAGGCAAATGAAAAACCGAAAAGTCATCAGTAAAATGTTGCTTCAAAAGCACAAAAGTCTTTTTTGCATCAAATTGTGACTGGCAATGAAAAGTGGATTTATTTTGAGAATCCCAAATGCACAAAATCATGGGTTGATCCAGGTCAACCATCAACATTGACTGCAGGCCAAATCGCTTTGGAAAGAAGACAATGCATTTGGTGGGATCAGGAAGGTATGGTGTATTATGAGCTTCTAAAACCAGGTGAAACCATTAATATTGATAGCTACCGACAACAAATAATCAATTTGAATCATGCCTTCATCGTGAAATGACCAGAATGTGCCAGAAGACATGGCAAAGTAATTGTGCTTTATGATAATGCACCATCATACACTTCAAAACCAGTTAAAGACACGTTAAAACAGTGGTTCTCAACCTTCCTAATGCCGCGACCCTTTAATACAGTTCCTCCTGTTGTGGTGACCCCCCAACCATAAAATTATTTTCGTTGCTACTTCATAACTGTAATTTTGCTACTGTTATGAATCGTAATGTAAATATCTGATATGCAGGATGTATTTTCATTGTTACAAATTGAACATAATTAAAGCATAGTGATTAATCACAAAAACAATATGTAATTATATATGTGTTTTCCGATGGTCTTAGGCGACCCCTGTGAAAGGGTCATTCGACCCCCAAAGGGGTCGCGACCCACAGGTTGAGAACCGCTGCGTTAAAAGATCTTGCCTGGGAAGTATTAACCCACCCACTGTATTCACCAGACCTTGCTCCTTCAGATTACCACTTGTTCCAATAGATGGCACACGCACTTTCTGCGCAGCACTTCAAAACGTACAAAGTGGAGAATTGGGTCTCTGAATGGTTTGCCTCAAAACAAGAAAAGTTCTATTGGGATGGTATCCAAAAATTACCTAAAGATGGGGGAAATGTGTACCTAGCAATGGACATTACTTTGAATAAAGCACTTATTTATGATGTTTCTCTTGAAATTATCATGTTTTCTTTGATTACAAAATTCACATTATTAACTGGTACACCTAGTAACCTTTTCAAACATTTATGCACCCAACATAGGAATACCTTGATATATAAAGCAAATCTTGATGGACATAAAGGGAGAGATCAACAGTAAAATAGTCACAGTGGGGGATTTTAACACCCCATTGACATCAATGGATAGATCTAGACAGGAAATCAACAAGAAAACCACCACCTGAAATGACACACTAGATCAGAGGGATTTAATTGATATCTTCAGAGCATTTCACACCAAAGCAGCAGAATATATATTCAAGTGCACATGGAACATTTTCTAGGGTAGACCACGTTAAGACACAAAACAAGTCTCAATAAATTTAAGATGATTGAAATCGTATCAAGCAGTTGAGCAGTTTCTTTCAAAACTAAACATACTCTTAACCATATGATCCAGCAATCAAGTTCCTTGGTAAATACCCAAAGTGTATTGAAAACTTAAGTCCACACAAAAATCTGCACAGATGTTTACATCAGCTTTCTTCATAATTTCTAAACCTTGGAAGTAACCAAGATGTCCTTTATTAGGTGAGTGGATAAACTGGTACATCCAGACAATGGAACATTACTCAGTGCTAAAATAAAAAGTGAACCATAAAGCCAAGATAAGACATAAAGGAATCTTTTAAAATATATATATATTTTTATTGATTTTTAGGAAAAGCAAGGGAGAGGGAATAGAGAGATAGAAACATCTATGAGAGAGAAACACTGACTGGCTGCTTCCTGCATGCCCCCCACTGGGGATCAAGCCCAAAACACAAGCATGTGTCCTGACCAGGAATCGAACCATGACTTCTAGTTCATGGGACACTCAACCACTGAGCCACACCAGCCAGGCGACATAGAGGAATCTTCAAAGCATATTACTAAGTGAAATAAACCAACCTGAACGACTATATGACAGTCTGGAAAAGGCAAAACTACGGAGACAGTGAAAAGATTAGTGGATGCCAGGGACTGGGCAAAAGAGGAATGAATAGGTAGAACACAGAGAATATTTGGGCAGTGAAACTATTTGTATGATAATCAATGGTAGATACATATAATTATACCCACCTGGATTTTCTGCAGTGATTTGAGGAGAGATAATAATGATAACTAACATTTATGATGATGATAACTGAGCATGTTACAGATATTAACTCAAAGCTAGAGTCCACAGACCCAGGCAGGCTGAAAAGGCCTGATGATGTTCTCAATCAAACCTCCCTACGGAAGATTTAGTCCTAAACTCTAACTGCCAGGACTCTAAATAGAGAGATAATCATCTGAGAGAGGAGCAGCCAATAGTAATGACTGCCCAGTACTCACATTACAGTTGGAAAACTAGGTCTAGACATGCTAAATTTACTTCTATTTGATGAAAAGGCCAGTCAGATATATGCTGAGTTTTTACAAAGTTCCAGGGTAGAATGTGCTATCTGAGTTAATGTATAACCCAGTCAATTTTGTGGGGGAAAGTATGGAAGCACAATGAGACCTTTGCTTTAAAGGCCAAGTATGTCTTCAATTCCTTGGGTTCCATCCCCCCACCCCATGCTCTTGGTGGTGTCTTCTAATGTAAGAGTTAGTGTTTGAGAGTTTAATTGATTCTTGGAAAAGGGCCATGAGCACAATGAATACCTGGATCTGGGCCCAGTAAAGTGAGACCTTTCTATAAAGGACAAAGATCAATTTCAGAATCAACAGGCTCTTAACGTGCTCAAAGAACTACTCCACATGCCCCCTCCTTTTCTCCCTCCAAAGACACAGTAAACTGTAATCAAAGAGACAAACCCAAGTGGAACATACCTATCTTATTTGGCTTCATGCTGACTGTTTCTCTACTTTGGTACTCTTTTATTGCCCAAAGACAGATAAGCCCATAGCTTACCAAATCCAGGCAGCAAGTTCTGAATGGCTTCCCGTGGTTTCAAGTCTGCTCCATTTCCATTACCCCTAGGTCTGAAACTTTCACTGTAAAGCAGTAACCCTTTCAACAATATCTGGCTCTCCCGGGATATAAGAATACATGTCTAGAGCAAAATACATGACTAACTCAAATTAGGTTGTCTGCCTCATGATTTTTATATATTCCTCAGCCAGAGGCAAGTAAATCAGTCCTTATACTGTCTGGAGGAGCCCAAATAGAGCAGAGTCTGAATGCATGAAATCATTTGCTTAAATTCCAATATGTGAAGTAAATATCAATATGAAACAAATATTTCTCTCACTTTCACTGATTCCCATTCTAACAAAGGAACAGTTATCAGAAGTCCCATGAGGCAGAAAATCATCACTGTTGGCTTTAATCCATGGGCATGGGAGGACAAATGTTAATCGAGCCTTTATCACATGGCCCCAGATAACTGGAGCCATAATGCACTCTTAACACAGCAGAACAGAGGCTATGGCCCCAGGATACATACTGAGCCCCAAGATAAATAAAGCACAAGACCAAAAGAAATGTGGACAGGTCAAAACAACTAAGTCAAAAACTGACGGAACACATAGAAAGCATGCTCATGAGCTCTGTATGCTTCATTCAGCAAAATGAAGTGACAATGTAATGTTTTGAACTACACAAAGTGAGAAGTAGGAAAGAAATTGGGCATCTTTCATTTCATCTTTCTTAACCTTCAAGCACTCACCTGTGTGTCCATGGAGTGGTGAGTGCGGCCGTGGTAGTGTAGGGGATGTGCTAGAGGTCACAATCAAACTCTTGCGGTTACTTGTCCGACAACTGCAATGAAAACACAAATGTTAGTTAAAACAGAGCCACATACTATGGGCCCAAAGACCTTAAATGGCTACTGAGGAACAAAAGAATGACACCATTCTGTGGGCTGAGCAGTATATTGTTTTAAACTGGGTTAGCAATTACTGTTTGCACCAGTGAGATTTCATAATTCACTATGTTCCACCTTGGAATAACCTTTGTCACTGTTTTAACTTTTACTTTGTATTGCCATTGCCATTTTACCTTTTGCTTCCCAAGCAAACAGAAGGCGCTCCCTAAAGGTAATAATCACTTCTTAAATGGTATCTAATGAAGAATAACCACTGCAAATTTATTTAGAAAACAAAAATCATAAGTCATAAATACTCTCATATCTCACAAAAATGAATGTTCTAGTCATAAAAACTAAACTATTAACTTAATTTATGAAATTTCTTTTTTTTAACTGCTTAATCCATTAATTAATATTCTCATCTCACCATAAGCTTCAAAACAGGCCTGGGTTCCTTCTATAAAGTTGGTTTTCCACTACATGTTAATGTTTGAGGCTTTTTCTTGTGGTTGGAGAAAACCAAATCATGATGGAAAGCCATTTCATGCTACATCTGCCTCTGAAATACATTTATTTGAAAGTCAGACCATCTTTTTTGTTCTTAATCCTCACCCGAGGACATTTTTCCACTTATTTTAGAAAGTGGAAGGGAGAGAGACAGAGAGAAGCATTGATGTGAGAGAGACACATCGATTGGTTGCCTCCAACATGCACCCCGACCAGGGCCAGGGATCAAGCTGCAACTCAGGTACGTGCCCTTGACCAGAATCGAACCCGGGCTGGAAAGTCAGCCCATCTTTAAAAGGCATTAGGGAAGCTTGCCATTTATATTCATCCAAACCAATATTTACTGAACATCTACTATGCACCAGGCACTGTTCTAGGCACAGGAGGTAAAAAGTAAGGAAGAACAGAAAGTCTCTATCCTCATACTGGAGTGAATACTGACAAAAGATAGATAGAGAGAGAATATTCAAGAAATAGCAAAAAAGTCAAGTGGGTAACAGGAGAGGAGAATGATAGAAAAAAAGAAACAGGCTATAGAAGCTATGAGGGTAGGCCACAGCCAGACTCTATAGGACTGGTAGACTGTCATAACGAGCTATTGGAAATGTGAGAGAAACCACTAGAAGGACTGAGATCAATCTCAAGAACAAGATTATGATGAGAAATTATAAGTACCTTTCCCTAAGAAACCATCATACCTACTCCAATCATGAGCACCCTTCATTACTTCAGTAGCCGTTAAATGTCTAAGACTTCTAGCCTCTAATTCAGCGGTTCTCAACCGGTGGGTCGCGACCCCTTTGGCAGTCAAACGACCCTTTCACAGGGGTTGCCTAAGACCATCCTGCATATCAGATATTTACATTACGATTCATAACAGTAGCAACATTACAGTTATGAAGTAGCAACGAAAATAATTTTATGGTTGGACACAACATGAGGAACTGTATTTAAAGGGCCAGAAGTTGAGAACCACTGCTCTAATTCAACAGTCTCCCTCTATTCCTTGACCTTAAAAAAAGTTTACACCATTTTCAAGGCCATTATTGACAACAGTTCATTCTCAGTCATTTTATATAATCTCTCAATATCATGAGAGTTTTAACTCTCTTTAAAAAAAAATCGGGATATAATTTACACTCAATAAGATATACAGATCTTAAGTGTTCTGTTCAATGAGCCTTAACAATTATATACATCCACATAACATACCAAACAAAAGACAGAATAATTACACTATCCCAGAAAGTTCCCATGGGCCCCTTTCCTGTCAACTCCCTGTCCCCCAACCATTTTATATAAAAACTGCTGTTTGAAACTTTAATCCTGCAATTTTGGCTTCTGTAAACGCCTGCTTGCTTAAATAATAAGGAAAATAAGATTACTCCCATTCCAGAGAGGCCATAAACTATGACCCAGACAGAGTTGTCAGTGCTGGCACCAGGCCAAGCCTTGAGATATGGTCTCATGGCCCCTTCCCAGCACACAGGCCTTCTTTCTCAGAAGGCCCAGAAGTCTCATCCCAAATTGGGAGACAAAGGACTGGAAAAAGTATAAATAAAGAAAGTTGCCTGGGGGGGGGTGGAGGGGGGGGACTCGGGGGGGCCCAGAATTTGAAAGACACATTTTTCTCTGGGCCTGCGCATAACTAAAATGTAACTCCCTAAGAGTAGCTTGGTTTTTCCTCCAGTCTTCTGTAACATCACCATATATTAATTTTGTATTGCTGAACTTCCTATAAGTAGAGTTATAAGTTATGCATTTTTTGTATATTTGGCTTCTTTTGTTCAATCTAATATCTGTGTAACTCTTCTCGAGATATTTCATTTAATTTCTAGAACATAATACTTTTCCTCCTAACTCACTAGCTGCTCCTTTTTCATTCTCCTTTGCTAGTTCCTTCTCCTCCTGACCTCTAAATCATTTAGTACTCTAAGGCTCTGATCTGAAATGTCTTTTCTTCTCTCCCTATATTCATTACCTAAGTGATTTTTCCAGTTTCATAGCTTTAAATCTATGATGCTGATTGATACCCAGATTATTGCTAATTCTGTGCTCTCTCCGGATTGCAATACTCATATATCCAAATGCCTCTTGACATCTCCAACTGGATGTCTAAAAGGCATCTCAAACTTAACACTTCTAGAACAGAGCTCTTAATTTCCCTCTAAAACCTGCTACTACTCCCCTAAGTTGTATTTATCTCATTACATGGCACCACCATTCATCCAGAAGCTTGGTAAAAACCTACAAGTCATTGCTGATTCTTCTCTTTTCTTCACCCCAAGATCCAAAACAACCAGCAAGTTCTGTGGATTATACCTTTAAAATATATGCTGCCCTGGCTGGTGTTCTCAGTGGTTAGAGCATCAGCCCACGCAGTGAAGGGTTTGCAGGTTCAATTCCCAGTCAAGGGCACATACCTGTGTTGCAGTTAGCTCCCCGCCCCTGGTCGGGGCACATATAGGAGGCAACTATCTATGTTCCTCTCTCACATAGATGTTTCTCTTTCACTCTTACTCTCTCTCTCAAAAAAAAAAACTTAAAAAAATAATCATTCCAAAAGAAGGAAGAAAAATAACAAAGAAAGAACAAGTACAATTGGACCAAACAGAAAACAAATAGCAAGATAATAGACTAAAAACCCAATTACACCAGCCTTGGCTGGGTAGGTCAACTGGTTAGAGCGTAGTTGTGGTCCTGATATGCCAAGGTTGCAGGTTCGATCTCTGGTCATGGCAAATTCAAGAAGCAACCAATGAATGCATAAATAAGTGGAACAATAAATCAATGTGTGTGGGTTTTTTCTCTCAAATCAACAAATAAAAAAATTATGCCAATAATCACATAAAATGTAAATGTTCCAAATGAATATTTAATTAAGGCAGAGATTATCAGATTGGATAAAATAGCATGACACAACAATGTGCTGCTTATTCTTTGTGACAGGAAAAAACTAGAAACCACCTCAAATGTTCACTAACAGGTGAATGACAAACAAATCATAATATATCCATACAATGGAATTCTACTCAGCAATAAAAAGGAATAACTATTCATTCACACAATGGATGAATCTCAAAATAATTATGCCAAAAGCAAGAAGCAAAACAAAAGAACACATTCTGAATAATTCCATTTATATAAAATTCAAGAAAATGCTAACTAATCTATAATGACAGAGAGCAGATTAGTGGTCGCCAGAACAGAGGTAGGGAAGAGATTATAAAGAGGTGTGATGAATCTCTTGGGAGTTACAGATATGTTGATGATCTTGGCTGTGCTAATGTTTTCACATATGTGTGCCTTTGGCAAACACCATCAAATTATGTTTTAAATATGTACATTCTATTAGACATTATATTTCAATCATACCTCAATAAAGACGCAAAAAAATTTATTTATTGATTTCAGAGAGGAAGGGAGGAGAGACAGGAACATCAATGATGAGAGAAAATCATTGATCCGCTGCCTCCTGCATGTCCATACTGGAGATCGAGCCCACAACCCAGGCATGTGCCCTGACCAGGAATGAAACCGTGAACCTCCTGGTTCATGGTTCTACGCTCAACCATTGAGTCACACTGGCTGGCTGCGAAAAATTTTTTAATGCAAGTAATATCAAAGTCACTCTTCTGCTTAAAATTCTCCCTATCTCACTGAGAGTAAAAGTCACAGTTCTTACAACAGCCTACAAGGCTTTTATATGGTCTGGATTTCTACTCTGTCTTTCTCTCTTACCAACTCCATTCCAGCCACATGGGCCTCTATACTTTTCTTAGAACATGTGAAGCATGCCACTGCCTCAGGGCCTTTACAAATGATATTTCCTTTGCCTATTTTTCCCCTAGATTTGTCTCATGGCTTGCTCCTTCACCTCCACCAGGTCTTTGCTCAAGTACAATCTTTTCAACAAATTTCCCCAGATCATTCTATTTAAAATTGTAACCATCCCTCAAACTCTCTTACCCCCCTTTCCTGTCATATTTTTATCCATAGCACTTACTACTATCTAACAGTATATATTTTGCACAGTCATTTTGTTTGGTGTCTCTCTTCCCATGAGAATCTAAGTTCTACGAGGTCAGGAGCTGCTGCATGCTTTGTTTACTGCTGTATTCCTTGATGCCTGGAACACTGCCTGGCACATGGTAAGCTTCCAATAAATATTCATTAAATGAATGAATAAATGGATGAGTATAATTTGTTACAGTATTAAAATAAGAGGATACCTGTACCCCTGGTCCATGTAAGGCATATCAAACCATTATGACTAAAGTCCCTATGTATAGAAATAAAGATTTCTTAAAACTGCAGGGACAGATAATTGATACTAATTTCATTTGCCATATCTTATTTAAAATAAAATTCAAAACACTGAAGATCATATGTCCAGGCCACATGCCTTTTTATGAAGGTACACATAATCTCACTTGGCAAATCAGCAATAGCTGCCAGGGGGAAAAAAGGTCAGGCACCCCAGTAGAGATGCCATGACTCAGCTGAGATCCAAAACTAGGAAATGGCTAATTTTTCCATTTCAACAGACTCTGGCCAATTCTCCAGGATCCTAGAAGATAAAAAGTCTTAATTTTTTCTTTCCAGTAAGATGATAGTACTAGATGTTTACAGAGTCAGGCACACTAACTCTTAGCTGATGGGAGGTAACCTGGAAGCCTCTTGAGTTGATCCTCTACTGCATTTGGTTAAACCAGACTGCTGCCCAATACAGCAGTCTCCCCTCATCTGCCTTCCAGGATCCCCCAAGTGGATGTCTGAAACTGCAAATAGTACCAAACCCTATTTATACCATGCTTTTTCCTATACATACAACATGTGGCAAAGTTTAATTCATAAATTAGGCACAGTAAAAGATTAACAATCCTATATAATAAAGAGCTAATATGCTAATTAGACCAAACAGCTGAACACCTTCTGGATGAAGCTGGGGCTGTGAGGGCCGAGCCCCTTACACGAATTTCGTGCATTGGGACTCTAGTAACTAATATTAAAATAGAACAATTATAATAATACTAGAGGCCTGGTGCATGAAATTCGTGCATGGGTAGGGTCCCTAGGCCTGGGCTGATCGAGGCCTCCAGCTGCCGGCCGGGGCCTTCCTTTGTTCTGCACCGCCCCCCTGGTGGTCAGCGCACGTCATAGTGAGCGATTGAACTCCCGGTCGAACTCACAAGGGGACACTTTGTATATTATCCTTTTATATCTATAGATACTGTAATAAAAGGCACTTTCTTTTACAATATGCTGTAAAGAAAGGGTTGTTACTGAGTATAATAAGGGTTACCTGAACACAAGCACTGTGATATCGTGACAGTCAGTCCTAATAATGAGATGCCTACTAAGTGACTAATACGTAGGTAATGTATACAGTGGAGATATGCTGGACAAAGGGATGATTCATGTCCCAGGCAGGACAGAGCCAGAGAGTGCACGATTTCATCACATTGCTCAAAAAGGGGCACAATTTAAAATTTAGTAATTGTTTCTCTCTAGAATTTTCCATGTAATGTTTTTAACCCATGGTTGACTGCAAGTAACTGAAACTGCAGAAAGCAAAACTGCAGATAAGGGCAGACTACTGTACCACCCCAATCCCTTGGTCACTCAGAGCAAGGCCTGGTATTTCATCTTCTTACATCTTTACCATGGTCATCTCAGTGGATAGTGGGAACAAGGACCAAGGCACACTGTACCATATCTGTGGTACCACTGAATTGTGGCCATATTTAGAGAGTTCCTAGCCTTCAAAATCCCTCCCTTAAGTAACTAGCAGGTACTCAGAAAATCTGAACACCTGAAGGAGCTGCCATAAATTTATCTGAGAAATCTGCTTCTCAGCCTGAAGCAGTATAGGGTAAGGAGTAGGATGCATGGCTGCAAACCCCTGAAGCCTCTCCAATCTCCCAATCCCAGGAGTCCAGCTGCTCTTAGGAACTTGAGCACTTCACAACTGATTAGCACTTGGCTACTTCCTTTCAAAACTTAGAATGAAAACAAAACAAAACACATTTCTGTTTCATTAAGTATCATCAATGAAATAGAGAAGAATCTAGGGCCATTTAAGGTCCAGCACTTCCAGATGTTATTTCAGAGTAGCAACCAAGCTGATGACCCAGTGAAGATGGAGAAGCTACAGAGGGAGAAAATACATATTCTTTCAGTCAATTAAGGGTGCTGTTTGAAGATGATCCATTATTTCTCTCTTGCCTGGATTAATAGCCTCCTAACTAGTCCCTCTAGTTTACTCTTGTCTTCTAGCCCCAGTCTGTTCCCAGAACAAGCAGCAAGAGTGATCCTTTCTAAAGCATAAATCAGAAGATTTCACTTATCTGTCCAAAACCTTCCAAAGGCTGCTAATTTCATAGACATATCTAGCTCTTAGGACCATACATAAATTGTTTTCTATACCTGGAAAGTCCTTCCCCCAACTATGCAATAGCAAAAATCCCCATACCTCCTTCAAGATTTTATTTAAGTGTCACCTTCCCAATTTCCTTATACAAACTGCAACCTGCTCTTCCCCAAATGCCTTTACTCTACCTTTCCTTTTGGATGGCAAGTCCCTTTGGATTGATCAAATAATTCTTTTTTTCTGAAGTGAACATATCAAGATTTTATTGTCATATAATAAAACAAAATATGAAGCTTAGAACTGGACCACTTGACCCTTTCTCTTCTTATCTCCTCCCAGTTAAAATGCTTGCATCTCTTAATAACCACCATTCTCTTAGATCTGCAGTTGGACTCAACACATTCAAGCCTCAGCACAATCTTCTTTGTAGTTTCAGCCTTTTTCCAGAAAATCGGCTTAGTCTGCCCACCACAGCCACTTTGCTTCCTGTCATAACGCCGCTTTCCCTGTGCATACAGAGAATCCTGGCCCTTCTTGTACTGTGTTACTTTGTGGGGTTGATGCTTGCCACACTTATTACAGAAAGTTCAGCGGGTTTTAGGAACGTCCACCATGTTTGCAAGAGGGCTACTGGCAGAGAAAAGCAATCAAGTAATTCTTAACCCTTGGTCCATAGTTTGGAAATTATACAGTTTATTCTCTTTGTTTAAAAAAAAAGTAGTTATTATTTTTGGCCTAGCTGATTTGGCTCAGTGGATAGAGCATCGGCTTGCGGACTGAAGGATCCGGGATTCGATTCTGGTCAAGGGCACATGCCTAGGTTGTGGGCTCAATCCCCAGTAGGGGGCATTCAGGAGGCAGCCAATCAATGACTCTGTCATCATTGATGTTTCTATCTCTCTCTCCCTCTCCCTTCCTCTCTGAAATAAATAAAAAATATATATATTTTAAAAGTAGTTACTATTATTAAAGTTTTAACAGGTACTCTTGTCTTAGATTAACTAGCATCACGACTGTCTGAACAAAATTAAAAGATCTTAACTCCAGCCCTGACCGGTTTGGCTCAGTGGATAGAGCGTCGGCCTGTGGACTGAAAGGTCCCAGGTTCGATTCCAGTCAAGGGCATGTACCTTGGTTGCGGGCACGTCCCCAGTGAGGGGTATGCAGGAGGCAGCTGATTGATGTTTCTCTCTCATCGATGTTTCTAGCTCTCTATCCCTCTCCCTTCCTCTCTGTAAAAAATCAATAAAATATATATTTAAAAAAAAAAAAAGATCTTAACTCCAATTCTTCCCTACCCTCTTCCAAATTTACATTTCATTGTGGTCCAGTATTTCAGGTCTATTTTGCCTTTATATGGCCAAATTATTAATTATTGTTGTACTATACAATAATTGCTTGCTTAGATTTACTCATCTATTTTCCAATTACTTTGCTCAGCATTCCCTCTTGGATCTCATACTTTTCTTCTTTTTTTCTCAAATATACACCTTAGCAATTATTTCTGTGAGAATCTAATAGTGAAAAACCTCCTCAATTTAATATTTGTCTACAAATGTCTTTACTTTGCTCACTGATTTTTAATGATAATTTAGCAGGTCCTCAATGCCATCTATGGGCTCTTGGAACTATGGAAAAACAAAGTATGATGAAACCAATTTTACCAATGGCTAATTGATATAAACAAGAGTTAAGTTCCAAGGCATCTCATCAAAACTGTAACAAAAAGACATTAAAACATCAATCGAGGACCTGCTGTATAAAATTCCACAGCATCATGCCGAGAATAACTTCTTTCTCAATTCCTTAAAAACATTATTCCATTGTCATATTGCTCCTGTTATCACTGTTAAAAAGCTTGTTCTTAGGATTGTTTCTTTGATGTTAATTTTTCTTTTTTCTCTGCTGACTTTTATTTTATTTTTGTACTATTAACTTCTTATATTTTTTAGATATAATTCACATACCAAAGAATTCAACCTTTTGAAGTGTACAATTCAATGTGGCTTTAAAAAAAATCCTCAACTAAGGATATGTTTTTACTGATTTTTTTTTTTATATTTTATTAATTTTTTACAGAGAGGAAGGGAGAGGGAGAGAGAGTTAGAAACATCGATGAGAGAGAAACATTGATCAGCTGCCTCCTGCACTTTCCCCACTGGGGATGTGCCTGCAACCAAGGTACATGCCCTTGACTGGAATCGAACCTGGGACCCTTGAGTCTGCAGGCCAACGCTCTATCCACTGAGCCACACCGGTCAGGGCTTTACTGATTTTTGAGAGAGAGAGAGAGAGAGAGAGAGAGAGAGAGGTGAAAAACATCAACTGGTTGCCTCCTGTATGCACGCTGATCCAAGACTGAACCGGCAATCTTTCAGTATACAGAATGATGCCCCAACCAACTAAACCACGTGGCCAGGGCCAATTCAGTGATTTTTAATACACTCACAAGGCTGTGCAACCATCACTGCTATCTAATTCCAGAACATTTTCACCACCTAAAAAAAACAAAAACAAAAAAACCACCTGTACCTTCCCCCAGACAACCACCAATGTACTTTCTGTTTCTATAGATTCATCTATTTTGAGTATTTCATGGAAACAGACTCATACATTCATTATGTGGCCTTCTCTGCCTGGCTTCTTTTATTTAACATAATGTTTTCAAGACTCATCCATGTTATACTATTTATCAGTATTTCATTTCTTTTTATGGCTAATATTCTATTGTGTGAATATACCGCATTTTATTTATCTAGTTATTGATTGAAGAGTATTTGGATTGTTTCTGTTTTGGAGGTACTATAACTGATGCTGCTATACATATTTGTGCATTTCCATTTTCTTAGGCGAACTCCTTTGCTGAACTCATTTATTAGAACTCTTTCAGCTTTTGTGGATTCTTGAGAGTTTACTTCCTTTTAAAACCTCTGTTTTTATGGTTCTGCAATTTTACTGCAATATATATAGAAGAGGATTTATTTCTACTTGTCATGATTCATATTATTTTGTTTGTAATCAATTCTGGAAGGTGTTAGTCATTATCTCTATGAATATTGCCTCACCCCCAATACTGTATATTCTGTTGGACCATTTTATTGTACCTTTCATTTTTCTTAGCTCTCATTCATATTTTACATCTTTCTATATCTGTGCTGCACTCCAGATACAATGTTACAAACTTTGTCCACATGTTGGGTTTTCAAATTCAATGATGCAATACTACTGAGTCTAATTAGTATACTTTTCTAAATATGCCTGCCTGGTCTTTTAAAATTAAATGTCTTTTCTTTCATTTTTGTTTCCTTCTTTTATATTCAAAACTAGAGGCTCAGTGCATGACATTCATGCACTGGGGTGGGGGGCCCCTCAGCCTGGCCTACGCCCTCTCACAGTCCAAGACATCCCCCAAGGGGTCCTTAGCGCTGCAGTGGAGGTGGGAGAGGCTCCTGCCACCGCCACTGCCACTGTGGCTCACCAGCCATGAGCCCACTGGCGAGCCTGGCTTCTGGATGAGAGGTGCTCACCCTGTGGGAGTGCACTGACCACCAAGGGGCAGCTCCTGCATTGAGCATCTGCCCCCTGGTGATCAGTGCGCATCATAGCGACCAGTCGTTCTGCCATTTGGTTGATTTGCATATTAGCCTTGTATTATATAGGATCATTTTAAATATAATTACTTTATCGATTTTACCCATAATATTATTCTCTGAAGTTCTTAAGAGTCTAATCTTACAGTTTCAACTTTCTATTTATTTTCACTTGTGCTGAAGTGTTCCCTTCTATGGTCTATAATTTTGTACTGTGAACTCACCTTCAGTCCAACTTTATTCAAGAGAATGTTGTGCTACCTGATTTGAGGGTGTGTCATTTAAAATAAATTTTGAATTTGTTATGTGTCAGGGTTATTACCAGCCCAGAACAGTTCCTAGACCACACCAACAGTATAAACTCCAATCCTCAAATTCAGTTAGATAAAGGCCTAGAGCAGCCGTGGGCAAACTATGGCCTGCGGGCCGGATCCGGCCCATTTGAAATCAATAAAACTAAAAAGAAAAAAGACCGTACCCTTTTATGTAATGATGTTTACTTTGAATTTATATTAGTTCACACAAACACTCCATCCATGCTTTTGTTCCGGCCCTCCGGTCCAGTTTAAGAACCCATTGTGGCCCTCAAGTCAAAAAGTTTGCCCACCCCTGGTCTAGAGTTAAAAATTCTCAAGGGAGACTTGCTTCTCTCTTTTTGTATGCAAATATCTTCTTTTTATTTTTATTTTTTCAGTTACAGATGACATAAAATATTATATTAGTTTCTGGTGTACAACATAGTGATTAGACATTTATACAACTTACAAAAGTGATTATCCCAATAGGTAGGCATTTTTCTTTATTACTAAGAGAACTACTTAAAACCCAGAGGAGATTAAAAAACTCCTTTTCAGAACTATTTAAAACCCAGAGGAGATTAAATAACTTCTTTTCATCCAGTAGGTAAACTGTTTCCCTAGTCCATTCCTTCTCTGAGGGTAAAGTCCTTTGAGGGTCATAATTTGATGTGGGTCTCAATTCTACACTAACCTAGAGGATGGTATCCCTACCTGAGACAAGACCAAGGCCTTATACCCTTTTCCCTGTCATGGATATCAAGACTAGTACACATCCCTCCCAGGCCGTCTTCCTTGGAAGTTTTAACACTGATTTCCACAGGTTAGGTGTTTTCTGTCTCTTAGATTTAGGTCCCTTGGGATTTTCCTCACACTCTACTGAATTTAGCTAAGCATTTAAAACCATAATCAAATAGCTAATATTTATTAAGTGCTAACTGGGCACTGTTTAAAGCATTACATATACTATCTCACATCCTGTGAAGTTGGTGTTTTATTATCCCCTTTGTACAGAAAAGGAAGCTGAAGCACAGAGAGGCTAATTAGCTTGCCCTAAGCCACAATGAGGTATGAATATTTTTGTTGAAAGCCTAATGGAACTTACATTCTCTTTGCCCTAGGACTTTAATGTGGAGCTCCATTGTAAAGATGATTCAAAAGGCAAGTATCCAGGAAAACAAGGACATTTTGTATAATCTTACTAAATTCATGGTTAAGAAAAATGGTGGGCAGATAGGATATCAAGAGCTACCTTATCATCAACAAACGACAAGTGCTGGCGAGGGTGTGGAGAAAAAGGAACCCTCGTGCACTGCTGATGGGAATGCAGACAGTTGCAGCCACTGTGGAGGACAGTATGGAGTTTCCTCAAAAAGTTAAAAATGGAACTCCCATTTGACCCAGTAATCCCACTTCTAGGACTATTTCCCAAGAAACCAGAAACACCAATCAGAAAGGACATATGCACCCCTATGTTCATAGCAGCACAATTTACCATAGCTAAGAATTGGAAACAACCTAACTGCCCATCAGCAGATGAGTGGATTAAAAAACTGTGGTACATCTACACAATGGAATACTATGCCGCTATAAAAAAGAAGGAACTTTTACCATTTGCAACAGCATGGATGGAACTGGATAGCATTATGCTAAGCGAAATAAGCCAGTCGGAGAAAGATAAATACCACATGATCTCACTCATATGTGGGATATAATGATCAACATCATTTGATGAACAAGAATAGATTCAGAGACAAATGGCAGGGGGGGGGGGCAATTAGAGAACAACCAAAGGACTTGTATGCATGCATATTAGTATAACCAATGGACACAGACACTGGGGAGGTGGGGGCTTACCCAGGGTGGGAATGGGGGGGGGTGTCAATCGGGGAAAAAGGAGACATATGCACTAGTAAAACTTTAGACAATAAAAGAAAACAACAACATAAACTACCCTAGGCCCAGTCGCTGTGGTTCAATGGTTGAGTGTTGACCTATAAACCAGAAGGTCAGGGTTCAATCTGCAGCCAGAACACATGCCCACGTTGCCTGGGCTCAATCTCCAGTAGGGGGCATGTAGGAGGCAGACGATCAATGATTCTCTCTCATCACTGATGTTTCTATCTCTCTCTTCCTCTCCCCTCCTCTCTAAAATCAATAAAAACATATTATAAAAGAAAAAGAACTATCCTAGGCAGGGATCTAATATATAGCATGGTGACTATAGTTAGCAATACTATGTTGTATATAGTAAGCCCTCACTTAACATCATCAATAGATTCTGTGACTTTAAGCAAAATGACATATAATGAAACCAATTTACCACAGGTTAATTGATATAAACAAGAGTTAAGTTCCTAGAGCATTTCAATAAAACAATGTGACTTGAGGACCTGCAGTAATTGAAAGTTGCTATGAGAGTAGAGGTTTAATGTTCTCACCATAACAAGGACAAGAACAACAACAAAATGGTAATTATGTGAAATGAACAATGTGTTAACTAACCTTATTGTGGTAAACATTTCACAATAAATATGTGTATCAAACCATCACATCAGTACACCATAAAACTTACACAATATTATATGTCAGCTACACCTCAATAAAGCTGGGAAAAAGAAAATAAAAGAAAAGAGCTACTATAGGGATTGGAGCAAAATGTTGACATAGCGACAAATATTTGAGAGGAGACCTGCTATAGCAAAGACTATGTTCTCACCAAATTCTTTAGTCATGACCATCTTGACTACCATTGCCACCACCTACTCTAAATCAAGGTGCAGCAAAGAACTATCTCAATCCAGACAAAAATTAAAGAGGTACAGATTATCTCTACACTGGACAATCCTGAACCCTTTCACTCTGTTAAAGCAAAAAAAGACCACCAACAATGCAAGGAAAGCGTGATTCAGCTCCTAGAAGATTAAAACAGCCAAACCTAAAAGTCTCAGCAACACGCTCCTGCAACAATCACAATTTACAGTGAAAAGAAACAAACATATATATATATGCCCAAAGCTTAAATGCCAATATCCAAGGTACCACCGTGGATTTAATATAACCAGAACGCTTGGAATAAATCAATAGTTTTAAAGGAAAAGATATGAGGAGAGGGGGAAATTGGCCAAATGTAAACCAGTGCAATCTCCTCCTCCCCTGGAATCATATGATATAGTGGGAAATTTCTCTAACAGGGCAGGAGCAGCATGTCCCCATCCTCAATCTAAAGATGAGAAAAGAATTGCCCCCACGCCTTAGTAAATGCACCCACCACCTAGAAAACCAGACAATTCTGCCATTGGTGACTGTAGTTGATGCTCACATTCCCAGAGTTCTATCTAAATAGACTTGGTAATAGAGATGGGAGAGAAATTTAAAAGCCTTAGAGTGAACACTGCTTCAGAATCTGGGTATTCTAAGCATGTCTAAATTTCCAGTGGCCAGGACAGTGCCTGATACACAGTTATTATTATTTAGATAACTAATAAATAAGATAGTCCTATAATGTATTCTTAAAGCAGTACATTTCTTGTAATCAATGGAAAGTGGCCAATGAGACTAAAGATATATATATATAATTTTTTTATTAAGGTATTACATATGTGTCCCCCCCCCCCCCGTTGCCCTCCTATCCCCCCCACCCCCACTCATGCCCTCACTCCCCTACTCCCCTGTTGTCTGTGTCCATTGGTTAGGCTTATATGCATGCATACAAGTCCTTTGGTTGATCTTAAAGATGTATTTTTTTTAATGGAGTACACTTTTACTACAAAGGCCTTCCACAAATATGGGCCTTGATAAAATAAAGTAATGTAAAGTTATTCCTGATTGCATAGTGTTTTGGGAAGCTGTAGTATATTTGGTTTGTCTTCTATAGTTCCCATGATTTCTTTGGAAGTTCCAAATTATAAGCCCAATCCCAGGTTACACTTCCAGACAAGTTTCTTTGAGAGCTACTGGTTAAAGGGAAGTACAAAATGTCTTGTATGTAGTACAGGAGATTTTAAGAATCAGTGTTCCAAGGAACTAAGATGGCGGCATAGGCAAACACCGGGAAATTGCTGCCTCCCACAACAACTTCAAAAATACAACGAAAAGACAAAACGGACATCATCCAGAACTACAGGAAGGCTGGCTGAGTGTAAATTCTACAACTAAAAGAAAAGAGAAAAGCACACTGACTCAGAGGAGCTGCGGAAATGCAAAGGTATGGAGGCTCAAGCGCACACGCGGAAAGGGGCTGGTACCTGAGGATGCAGCTGACTTTTTGAATCAGGAGGGAGTCACAAGATCCCGGCTGCTCTGAACTCAGGTTCCGGGCAGTCTCTGGGGACCCAGGACTCATACGGGGAGAAACTGGACTGTCTGGCAGGAGGCAGAACTCTGAACTTGAGGGCGGCTTTCCCTCAGAGGTGCTTGCAGCAATTATCGGGACACTGAGATGCGTGGACCCTTAGGGCAGGGCTGAGGACCAGCCATAGCTGCTTGCTCTGCCCTTTGATTCCCTGAGACCCCGCCCCACCCAGGCTTCGGCAGAGGCTTTTGCATATGAATGCCCTGGCCCTTTGCAACATGAAAATTACCTAACAAATTGCAGCTGGGCCAGACAGACCCAGAACTTCCAAGAGAAGGCCCAAGGCCCCACAGCAGCTTGCATTGCTTCACAGCGGGGCCTCATCAGGGCACCTCCAAACTCCAAAAAAGGAAGGGGAATCTGCAGTTCTCTTCGTAGCTCCTGCTGGGTAACCTCAGGCAGAGGCTAAATTAGCACCTCCTTAGATCCAAGAGCCAGTGTACCCAGTGGTCAGAAGGGGACCATCCAGTTTACAACTACTCAGAACCATAAGGGACAGACTCAGGGTGCAGACTCAGTGAGCACCAAAGCCCCACTGAAGTAAGTCTTGCCCCAAAGCGGTGTCTTCAGCACAGAAGTTCTCCCACTTGCAGACACAGCTGATTCTCACTGCCAATTGGCCTGGAGGTCAATTCCTCCCAGTGATCCTACAACAATCAAGGCATAAATACAACAAGACTTTGCACAAAGCCCACAAGGGGGTGCACCAAGAGTGTCCACCTCAGGTAACTGGGGAGGCTGAGCCACTGGGCCCTACAGGACACCTAGCACACAAAACCACTCTACCAACACAGGGAAGCATAAAAAATGTGGAGACAAAGAAACAGGTCACAAATGACAGAAATGGAGGAAAGCAAACGACTGGATATAGAGTTCAAAACCACGTTTATAAGGTTTTTCAAGAATTTTATGGAAACCGCCGATAAATTTAGTGAGACCCTGGAGGATATGAAAAAAGACCAACTAGAAATTAAGCATACACTGACTGAAATAAAGAATAATATACAGAGATCCAACAGCAGACAAGAGGATCCCAAGAATCAAGTCAAAGATTTGAAATACGAAGAAACAAAAAATACCCAACCGAAAAAGGAAAAAGAAAAAAGATTCCAAAACTATGAAGATAGTGCAAGGAGCCTCTGGGACAACTTCAAGTGTACCAACATCGAATTATAGGGGTACCAGAAGAAGAGAGAGGGCAAGATATTGAAAACCTATTGGAAGAAATAATGACAGAAAACTTCCCCTACCTGGTCAAAGAAATAGACTTACAAGTCCAGGAAGCACAGAGAACCCCAAACAAAAGGAACCCAAAGAGGACCACATCAAGACACATCATAATTAAAATGCCAAGAGCAAAAGACAAAGAGAGAATCTTAAAAGCAGCAAGAGAAAGACAGTCAGTTACCTACAAGGGAGTATCCATATGACTGTCAGCTGATTTCTCAACAGAAACCATGCAGGCCCAAAGAGAGTGGCAAGAAATATTCAAAGTGATGAATAGCAACAACCTACAACCAAGATTACTTTATCCAGCAAAGCTATCATTCAGAATAAAAGGTCAGATAAAGAGCTTCACAGATAAGAAAACGCTAAAGGAGTTCATCACCACCAAACCAGCATTATATGAAATGCTGAAAGGTATTCTTTAAGAAGAGGAAGAAGAAAAAGGAACTATTTTTTGCCACAGCATGGATGGAACTGGAGAGCGGATAAATACCACATGATCTCACTCTTTTGTGGAATATAATGAACAACATAAACTGATGAACAAGGACTGATCCAGAGACGGAGAGGCATTGATTGGACTATCAGGCCTTGGATGGAAGGTAGGGGAGGGGAGGGGTAAGGGGGAAAGATCAACCAAAGGACTTATATGCAAGCATATAGGCCTAACCAATGGACACGGACAATGGGGGGGGGGTGAGGCGGGGGGAGCATGAGCCCGGGGGGGGGGGGCGGCGGTAGGGGGCAATGTGGGGATAAGGACACATATGTAATATCTTAATCAATAAAAAATATATTAAAAAAAAAAAAGAATCAGTTTTCCACCAAAATGAAAGGTTAAGCTAACAGGAAGGCAGAAGGTCTGGGGAACTCAATGGAGGGAGGAACTCATGATAACAGCTATGCAAAAAGACTAGAGAATAACCAGCCCAAATTGTAGCAGAAGATGAGAGGGCTCTAGAAGTTGTGTGTGTGTGTGTGTGTGTGTGTGTGTGTGTGTGTGTGTGTGAGAGAGAGAGAGAGAGAGAGAGAGAGAGAGAGGGAGGGAGGGAGGGAGAGGAGTGGGGGAGAGATGGTTAAATCTACTGCTATACACTGAGAAGCATTTTGCAACTCTGGTGGAAATTTTGGGGATGAGTAAAATGGTGCCATATAGAATATAAAGCAATGCAAAAGTGAGGCAATTATTACATTCAGGAAAACAAAAACAAGCATAATCATAGCATACAATTATTCAATTAGGAACAATAATTATGAAATCACAATAATTTGATATTAAAGTATACAAAAAGAAATCAAGGTGATTAGTTTTGAGAAGCAAAAATCACGGATGATAGGAGAGGTATTCTCTAATAACTAGTTTTTTATTATAAGCCTTAAATAACTGATTTAGAAATTATGTCCATGTATTACTTTGACAAAATAAAAACTAAATTTAAAAAGTGGGTGGCTTACATATATGTAAAGTGAATAGGAAAGGGATGGCTAGGGTAGAACATTTACTCAGGTGGGAGAAGAAACTTGTAATAAACAATAATGTGATAGCAATAATTATTCTGCATTTTAATTGGCACAACCGTTTTTCAAATCTAAGTTATAAGATTTTTAAAGAAAACTATCAAATGATCACATCAATGGTCTGTTCAAAATCCTCTGATAAATGCAATAACCAAATAAATATCTAAATTAGTTATTAGAATGTCATTCAAGCCGAAACCGGTTTGGCTCAGTGGATAGAGCGTCGGCCTGCGGACTGAAAGGTCCCAGGTTCGATTCCGGTCAAGGGCATGTACCTGGGTTGCGGGCATATCCCCAGTAGGAGATGTGCAGCAGGCGGCTGATCGATGTTTCTCTCTCATCGATGTTTCTGACTCTCTATCTCTCTCCCTTCCTCTCTGTAAAAAATCAATAAAATATATTAAAAAAAAAAAAAAAGAATGTCATTCAAAACCCTTCATGATGTGGCCCCTGCTTAGCTGTCCTACACATCACCATCTCTTCATAAATCCTTTCTCCACACACTTTACACCCAATACAAAACCGTCCATGTCATTAAACACCCACTCACTTGCACATGCTATTTAAATACCCTACCTAACAAAGAGGTGTTACTTCTCTCTCTTTTTTTAAAAAAATATATTTTATTGATTTTTTACAGAGAGGAAGGGAGAAAGATAGTTAGAAACATCGATGAGAGAGAAACATCGTTCAGCTGCCTCCTGCACATCCCCTACTGGGGATGTGCCTGCAACCCAGGTACATGCTCTTGACCGGAATTGAACCTGGGACCCTTCAGTCCGCAGGCCTACGCTCTATCCACTGAGCCAAACCGGTTTCGGCAGAGGTGTTAATTCTCAATTCAAGAGTTTCCTTCTCTCTAGAACACGGGTGGGCAAACTTTTTGACTCGAGGGCCACAATGGGTTCTTAAACTGGATCACAGGGCCGGAACAAAAGCATGGATGGAGTGTTTGTGTGAATTAATATAAATTCAAAGTAAACATCATTACATAAAAGGGTGCGGTCTCTTTTTTTTTTTTTAGTTTTATTCATTTCAAACGGGCCGGATCCAGCCCACGGGCCGTAGTTTGCCCACGGCTGCTCTAGAACCTCCCTTGTGTTCTCCAGGACAGAATTAGAGATTGGTTTCCATACACCTTCACTGAATTGTGTATATCCTTCCATTATGAAATTTACTAGAGGCCTGGTGCACAAAATTCGGGCACTTGGGGGGTCCCTCAGCCTGGATTGCGAGAGGGCACAGGCCAGGCTGAGGGACCCTACCGGTGCACATCATAGCGACTGGTAGACCAGTCGACTGTATGCCCCCTGGTGGTCAGTGCACATCATAGCAAGCAGTTGAGCAGCCTTAGCATATCATTAGCATATTACGCTTTGATTGGTTGAACGGACAACTGGATGACCGGACACTTAGCATGCTAGGCTTTTATTATATAGGATAATGCATCTCCATGCCACTCAAACCACAAGCCAGGTAGCTTTACAGAGGAAAACTAACTAGCTGCAAATAAGCAGGGTGAAAAATACAATAATTACTATTATCAATTATTATTACAACAATAATTCTAGTATTGTTACTGACAAATTTCAAGAAACAAGTAATCTTTGTCTTATAAAGTTGTACTGGAAAATGGAATAAAAGTTGCCTAAGTTATTTTATGACATTAGTATAAATTTGATTCAAAACCAAAGAAAATTATATATATACTAGAGGCCCGGTGCACAAAAATTTGTGCACTGGGGGGGGGGGGGAAGGGGTCCCTCAGGCTGGCCTGTGCCCTCTCACAGTCTGGGACCTCTCGGGAGATAACGACCTGCTGGATTAGGCCTGCTCCCAGGTGGCAGAGGGCAGGCCCAATCCCTAGGTGCAGCCCCTGGTCGGGCTCAGAGCAGGGCCGATTGGGGAGTTGGGGCGCGGCCCCCTGTCATGCACAGAGCAGGGCAGATTGGGAGGTTGCAATGCCACCCTCAGTCACGCTCAGGGTAGGGCCGATTGGGGGGGTTGGGGCACCGGCCCCCTGTCATGCACAGAGCAGGGCAGATTGGGAGGTTGCGACGCCACCCTCAGTCACGCTCAGGGTAGGGCCGATTGGGGGGGTTGGGGCACCGGCCCCCTGTCACACTCAAGGCAGGGTTGATGGGGAGGTTGCGACGCCACCCCGTCATGCACAGAGCAGGGACAATCAGGGGGTTGGGGCACTGCCCTGTGTCACGCGCAGAGCAGGGCCCATCAGGGGGTTTGGGGGCTCCCCCCTGTCACACACAGAGCAGGGCCGATCAGGGGGTTGAGGAGCTCCCCCCTGTCACTCACAGAGTAGGGCCGATAGGGGAGTTGGGGCACCGCCCCGTCACACACAGAGCAGGGCGGATCAGGGGGTTGGGGCGCTGCCATCTATCACCCAAAAAGCAGGGCTGATCAAGGGGTTGGGGCGCCGCCCCCTGTCACACACAGAGCCGCAGGGCGATCATGGGGTTGGGGAGCTCCCCCTATCAGGCACAGAGCAGGGCTGATCAGGGGGTTGGGGCGCCTTCCCCTGTCACGAACAGAGCAGGGCAGATAGGGAGGTTGTGGCCCCGCCCCCGTCACACACAGAGCAGCAGGGTGATCAGGGGGTTTGGGCGCTGCCCGCTGTCACACTGATCCCGGTGCCGTGAGGCCTCTCGGCTCTGCTGATCCTGGTGCTGGGAGGCATATTACCCTTTTACTATATAGGATAGAGGCCTGGTGCACGGGTTGGGGCCGGCTGGTTTGCCCTGAAGGGTGTCCTGGATCAGGGTGGGGGGTCCCCACTGGGGTGCCTGGCCAGCCTGGGTGAGGGGATGATGGCTGTTTGCAGCTGGTCACACACCCTTCAGGGTGGGGGTTCCCACTGGGGTGCCTGGCCAGTCTGGGTGAGGGGCTGAGGGCTGTTTTCAGGCTGGCGAGTGACTGAAGCTCCCAACCACTCCTTTTTTTCTTTTTTCTTTTTTTGTTCTGGGCCAGCTTTAGCTCTGAGGCTCCAGCTCTTAGGCCTCTACTGTTGAAAGCAGGTTTCTGGCCTTTGTTCACCTTCTGTATTTGAAAGAATGTTGCGATCCTGCTGGCTGAAGCCCGACAGACTAAAGCAGGTTTCTGGGGTTTTGTTTAGCTTCTATATTTGTAACATAGTTGCTTAGAGTTGCAGCTCAGAGGCCTGCAGCGGCAGGTGGGGAACGTTGGCTTCCTCCGTCACTGAAGCAAGCAAGCCTCATGTTCACTTTAAGCTGCCTGGCTGCCGGCCGCCATCTTGGCTGGCAGTTAATTTGCATATTTCCCTGATTAGCCAATGGGAAGGGTAGCGGTCATACACTAATTACCATGTTTCTCTTTTATTAGATAGGATATATAACCAGATTTATAAAATAAAGGGAACAAGTACATGATCATCTCAATAAATGCAGAAAACACATTTAACAAAAGTCCAACATACATTCATAACAAAGTCCCCTCAACAAACTAGGAATAGTTAACATCCTCAACCTATGAAAATCCCACACCTAACACTTTAATGGGGAAAGACTGAATGCTTTCCTCCCTAAGAGGAAACAAGGCAAGAATGTCTACTTTTGCAATTCTATTCAACGTTGTACTAGAGCTTCTTGACAGTGAAATAATAATAATAATAACAACAACAACAACAACATCAAGATGGGAAAGGAAGAAGTTATTATTCATAAATAAAATGACCCTATATGTAGGAAATCTCAAGGAACATTATAAAACTATTAATAAACAAGCTTGGCATGATCATAGGATACATGAATATATATATACATAAGTTGTATTTCTATATAGTAGTAACAATCAAAAAATGAAATTAAGAAAATAATTCCATTCACAAGAGCATTAGAAAGAAAAAAATAGGAATAAACTTAACAAAAGAAGTGTAAGACTAGTACATTAAAAACTATAAAATATTGATAAAGATATATATACATATATATATATGGAGAGAGAGAGAGAGAGAGAGAGAGAGAGAGATTGATTCCATGTTCATAGACTGGAAGGCTCAGTATCATCCAGGTGACAATACCTGCCCCAAACTGATCTATAAATTCAAAGCAATCCTTATCAAAATTCCATTGGGCTCCTTCATAAAAACTGAGAAGCTGATAGCCTTTTAAAAAAATTATGGTGGAACAAATGAATAGTCATATTTAAAAAAAACAACAACAATCTTTGACCTTTAACTCATACCATACTCAAAATTTAACTCAGATGGATCACAGATAGAAATTTAAGAGCTAAAAACATACAACTTCTAGAAGAAAACAAAGACAAATTTTATACCCTTGAGAACAAATAGTTCTTAAAAACAATACCAAAAGCATGATCCATAACAAAATTTTTTTACTTCACAAGACTCCCAAGAAAATAAAATACAAAACACAGATGAGGAAAAAATATTCACTAATCATGTATCTGATAAAGGACTTGTATCCAGAATATGTAAAAAACTCAAAACTCAATAAGATAAATGAATCAATTTTTAAATTTGAAGACAGTCTACCAGACATGGTAAGATGCTCTAATCATTGGTTAGTGTTTTCTTCCTCATTAGCATAGTGGTGAGTATCCCCGCCTGTCAAATCGCTGGTTAGTAGGGAAATGCAAATAAAAACTACAATGAGCTACCATTACAAACCCACAAATATGGTTATAATCAAGAAGACAGAATATGTAGTATGTAGGAGGATGTAGAAAAATGATCATGGGAATATAAAATGGTACAGCTAGTACAGAAAAGTAAGCTTTTTAAAATTAAGCACAAACTTACCATACAACATAATTCAATTCCTAGGACTCTGCCCAAAAGAAAGAAAAAACATATGTCCACACAATGACATGTTTTATGTAAATGTTCACAGCAACATCTAATCTAATAATAGACAAACATAGTAATTGACCGTATCCTCACTATGCTTCCCATCGGCTAATCAGCGTGATATGCAAATTAACCGCCAACAAAGATGGTGGCTAATTTGCATATGTAGGCACCAAGCAACAGAGCGAAGCCGGCATGGCGAGTTAAGAGCAAAGAGGCCACGCCCCTGGGGCCCGCGTGGCTGGCGAAGAGCTAAGGCCCTCGAAGGCCGCAGCGGCTTCGGCCATGCCCCCGGGACCGAAGCGGCCAGCGAAGAGCGAAGAGCGAAGCCCACCGCGCCGGCCCCTCCCAGCGAAGAGCGAAGGCCTGGATTCCAGGCGCCAGAGGAAAACTGGTGCCAGCAGCCCGGGGAAGGGACCCCCGTGGGGCCCCAGATTGCGAGAGGGCACAGGCTGGGCTGAGGGACCCACCCGAGTGCACAAATTTTTGTGCTCTGGGCCTCTAGTTTACTCATAATAGACCTAAACGAAAAACAATCCAAATGTCCATTAACTGGTGAATGGACTAACAAAATGTGGTCTATCCAAACAATGAAACATTATTCAACAATAAAAAGGAATGAACTACTGAGGTGTGCTACAACATAGATAAACCTCAAAAACATCATGCTAAATGAAAGAAGTGAGAAACCAAAAGCTAAAAAGTGCATGATCCAATTTATATGAAATGTTCAGAAACGGCAAATTTATACAGCCAAAAAGCAGATCAGTGGTTACCTAAGGCTGAGAGAAAAGGTAGGATTAACTACAAATGGGCACAAGAAAATGTTTTTTTTAGATTATGGAAATGTGCTAAATTTCGATTATGGTGGTGGTTGCATAATTTTATAAATTTAGTAAAAGTCATTGAATAATTAATAATTGGTAAAATTTATAGTATGCAAAGTATCTCTCAGTAAAGTTTTTTTTTTTTAAATACATTTTATTGATTTTTTTACAGAGAGGAAGGGAGAAGGATAGAGAGTTAGAAACATCGATGAGAGAGAAACATCGATCAGCTGCCTCCTGCACATCCTACTGGAAATGTGCCCACAACCAAGGTACATGCCTTTGACCGGAATCAAACATAGGACCTTTCAGTCCGCAGGCCGAAACTCTATCCACTGAGCCAAACCGGTTTCAGCAAGTTATTTATTTATTTATTTTTTTAATTATGCAGGCCCCTGGAATTGCATCTAATGTAGTTAGTGGACTTACAAATCCTCCATCCTCCTCTTCCCTCCTGAATAATTCAGTCTAGAAGCCATTAGATGATGATGACAGTCAAGTGGTTGGGGGAAGAGGGGAAAACACCTGGCATGGGATGTCAAAGACTGATGGGGATATGGAGGTTGTCGGCTTCGAGAGAAGAGTGGTATCAGTTTGGCATGGGGTACTGGAGACCCAGCAAGGTAAGAAGGGCATATACACAGCAGGTCAGTGATTGCAGAGGGAGACTGGCTACATACAGAAAGAAATGATCAAATAAGTCAATTTATCGAGAATAATGGGAATCAGGTTTTTCACTATCAAAGAAATTTACAAATATGGAATGGAAAAAACAAAAATAAATTCCAATTATTGAAAGTGGAGCTATAAAATGTTAGCTTTATAGGCTTCAATATATATAGAAATTTTAAAAAATACATGTTACATGTATATATTTTCTGGGAACAGTGAACCCAAGGATCAGCAATCTTGTCTACCATCTATATCTTGGTACTTAAGTACCACTTTCCATTAAAAGAAACCACGCTCCTTGGAGAAATAGCTAATTTGAGGGCTTGGGCAAGGGAAGGTACAAAATAAGCAATTCAGGAACATTTTATCGGCCCAGAAAGTTAGGAAGTTCTCAAAAATGATGGAGACTGTCAAAAAGATACAGAAGCCAGCATGAAGAGGCTCCCCTTGACAAAGTCTGGTACAATTTGAGCATCAAAATACATAATGATTTTAATGTATCATAACCTATTAAGAAAATAAGGACCCAATGAGTTCATGCTGATGTAATAAGTGAAAAAAACGAACAAAAAGAAGATTTTCCTTGCAGTGCAATGCCAACTGGTGAGTACAGAAAGAATGATGAATTAGCAGAATACCATTTGGCAACCAGCATGGTGTAAAAACAGCCAAGAAACATCAATAATGGGTGAAAATTTGATGATGAGTGGGGTAGTTACATAATTTCAAGAGGTTGTCCTCAAAATACTTATTAATTGCAAAGGGGAAACGATTAACTTTATAGTAGGGAAACCTAACAGACACACCTTAATCAAGTGATCAAGGTTAATTTCACAGAAATGTGATAAAACAAAAGCCTGGATCATCTGACAGAATGCTATGAGAAGAACACACCATCCTTTTTTTGATATTCCTGCCAAAGACATTGAAGGGGATAAGAGTATGCCATCCCAAAATATGCTACTTTGGAAGAAGCATTTATTTTAAACTGAAGGCAACTGAGAATCAACAAATACAGGAAGAGTTCTCTGCCATTCCTTTAACTGCCTAAAACCAGGCAAATTTCTCTTTGAAAAAGGTGTCTTTCTGTATCAGGGAAAGAAAAGTTAAGATACATTTGCATAACCTTTGCAGACCTTCTTAAAATAGCTCTTATATTCCATTGAGTTCCCCCATATATTTCCTGTTACTTCCCCAAAATTTATCATCCCTTTAAGCTCAAACTCTCTTTCCATCATTAAAAGGATATATAAGCTTCCAAGTTGAATCACTTCTTTTGAGTTTCTTTTCTTTTCTGTGAACTCCCATGCTGCTAAATATTAATAATTATTATATGTTTTTTCTCTTGTTAATCTGTACTTTGTTAGTTTAATTCACAGGCCCCCTAAGAGAGTAGAGAGCAAGTTTTCCCTCCCCAACAATGTGAAATCTGAATCTAATCCCGAGGAAATAGCAGACAAACCCAAATTAAAGGACATCCTATCAAAAAACTGTAGGTTTAAAAAGTGTTAAGTCATAGAAACTGAGAAAAGACTACAGAATTGTTCCAAACTGAAGGAGATAAAAAGAAGTAACAATAAAATTGCAACACATGTCCTAGCCGGTTTGGCTCAGTGGATAGAGCGTTGGCCTGGGAACTAAAGGGTCCCAGGTTCGATTCCAGCCCAGGGCACATGACCGGGTTGTGGGCTCCATTCCCCCCAGTACAGGGCATGCAGGAGGCAACCAACCAATGATTCTCTCTCATCATTGAGGTTTCTATCTCTCTATCTATCTCTCTCCCTTCCTCTCTGAAATCAATATATATACTAACACATGATTCTGGATTAGATCGTTTGTTATAAAAGCCATTTCTACTTACCACATTGGCAAAAATTCAAAAGATGGATAATACATTCTGTTGGCAAAACTGAGCAAATAGAAATTCCCTTACACTGCTGGTGGAAATGCAAAATCTATATATATGTAAAAGCCTAAGCGACTGTTTGACCGTTAGCTATGATGTGCACTGACCACCAGGAGGCAGACGCTCAATGCACAGGCATGGAAACATGGAACAGACTGATGAATCTCAGAGGGAAGGGGGGAGAGGGGAGAGGGGATGGCCAGAAGAGATTAACAAATATCTTATATGCATACTAGAGGCCTGGTGCATGGATTCATGCACTGGTGGGGTCCGTTGGCCTGGCCTGCGGGGATCGGGCCGAAACCAGCAGTCCGACATCCTCTAAGGGGTCCCGGATTGTGAGAGGGCGCAGACCAGGCCGAGGGACCCCACTGGTGCATGAATCCATGCACCGGGCCTCTATTGGTATAATAACTATGGAGGAAAACTAGAGAAGGCCCAAAGGAACACCTGTCCTTTGCCATAAAAGTCTATAGAAAGCCTCTCACACAAATGACACAGGAGGGACAAGAGGGCTGAATAAGTACAGGCTGCAAACTTTAGCAGTGAACTAACTTCTCGCTGAAGATGTTCAAGCAAAGGCTGAATAGTTTTCTGCTAGACATTGTATGAAAGGAATTCCTAATCAGTAAGGAATTGGCTAGAGCTAGAACTTTTCCAATATAGACATCACTCTAAAAAGGACTTCTTGCTGCAAACCTTCCTACTTCAGGTCTGACGAATTCTATGGCAAATCAAAACTTATTTAAATCCTAAGCTAGTCTATGTTCCAGAAAGTTGCCAATACCAAACTTCTATTCCCAGGAGGTTTAAAGTTAGGTCAGTGAAAAGCCAGCGACATAATTGCCTCTTCTCTCTTCAGGGACACCAGTTACACCACAGTCCATATCTAGCACTCCCTCAAAGAGGGTTATGTCAACAATGCAATACTCATGTCTGAGTGCCAATTAATAGGCATGAATCATATTCTTAGAAGATGTGTAAGCTAACTAATGGATAGAGGTTAATGCAACCTGAATCACAGTTATATTTACTATGCCTCTTAAGGTTGATCATACTTGCGAGATAATAGAAATATCCTATATAAAAAAAAGCTAATATGCAAATTGACCGAACGGAGGAACGATCGGTAGCTATGACACGCACTGACCACCAGAGGGCAGACGCTCAATTCAGGAGCTGACCCCTGGTGGTCAGTGTGCTCCCACAAGGGGAGCACCGCTCAGCCAGAAGCCAGGCTCATGGCTGGCGAGCACAGCAGTGGTGGCGGGAGCCTCTCCCGCCTCCGCGGCAGTGCTAAAGATGTCCAACTGTCGGACATCCCCCAAGGGCTCCCAGACTACAAGAGGGCGCAGGCTGGGCTGAGGGACCCCCGCAGTGTATGAATTTCATGCACCAGGCCTCTAGGATATATATATATATATATATATATATATATATATATATATATATATATAATTTTTTTTTCATACACACACACACACACACACACACACACACACACAAGTTTCTGACCCAGGGGTCCTGAAACCCTTGTAAATTCCTAATAAGAACACTAGGGTGCAGCAGGTGTGGCTCAATGGTTGAGCATCGACCTATGAACCAGAAGGTCATGGTTCAATTCCTGATCAGAGTACATGCCCGGGCTGCAGGCTTGATCCTCAGTGGAAGGTGTGCAGGAGGCAGCCGATCAATGATTCTCTCTCATCATTGATGTTTCAGTGTCTCTATCCCTCTCCCTTGCTCTCTGAAATAAATTTTTAAAAATCTACACTAACAAAAGAGAAAAATGGTAATTGGCGTACGACGATACCCTTTTCATTGGCTAATCAGGGCTATATGCAAATTAACTGCCAACTATGATTGGCAGTTAACTGCCAACTAAGATTGGCAGTTAACTGCCAACAAGATGGCGGCTAATTTGCATATGTAGGCACAATGCAGGGAGGCGAAAGGGAAAGCAGGAAGAAGCCCCCTGCCACTGACAGTGATCTGAAACCCAGGGGGGAGCTAAGAGCTGGGGGGCAGGGCAAAGGCGGCCCTGGGGCCGCCTTTGCCCTGCCCCCCAGCCATGATTGGAGAATCAGGCACCTTTGCCGCCCTGGCCAGTGATAGCAGGAAGTAGGGGTGGAGCCAGCGATGGGAGCTGGGCACGGTCGAAGCTGGCAGTCCCAGGAACTAGGGGTCCCTTGCCTGGGCCTAAAGCGAAGCCCACGATCACGGGGCCGCTGCAGCTGCGGGTCCCAGCTGCCAGGGCTGGACGCCTAGGCCAGAGGCGTTAGGCCTGGGCAGGGGCGGAGCCTGCAACCGCGGGGAGCTGGGGGTCCCCTGCCCAGGCCTGACACCTCTGCCGGAGGCCTCAGGCCTGGTCAAGGGGCCAATCCGGTGATTGGTGATCGGAGGGTGATGAGGGTCAACTCCTCTGGCCGAGGCATCAGGCCTGGGCGGGAGGCTGAGCCGGGGATTGGGGGGATATGATGGTCCCTTGCCCAGGCCTGAAGCCTGGGTCAGAGGCGTCAGGCTTGGGTGGGGGGTGGAGCAAGCGATCAGAGGGAGATGGGGGTCCCCTGCCCAGGCATGATTCCTGGGCCAGAGGTCTCAGGCCTGGGTTGGGGACAGAACCAGTGATGGGGGGAAATGAGGGTCCCCTGCCCAGGCCTGACACCTCTGTCAGAGGCGTCAGGCCTGGGCAAGGGGCCGATCCTGCGATTGGAGGGTGATGGGGGTCAAGGCCTGAGGGCTCCCAGTATGTGAGAGGGGGCAGGCTGGGCTGAGGGACACTCCCCCCCCCCCCAGTGCACGAATTTCGTGCACCGGGCCCCTAGTATATGTATATAAAAAAGAACACTAGGAGCATCTTTTGTTCTACTAAGGTGACTTGGAGTGGACTCTTTAATGGCTCTTAGATGGAGGCTGGTCACCAGAAAGACCAAGGCATGATCAGAAGCTTAGAATTTTCAGCACCCCTCTCCTACCCTCCAGAAAGAGTTAATAAGTAGTCATACCTACATGAAGAAGCCTCCATAAAGTTCCAAGTATGGGGTTGGTGAACATATCCATAATGGGAGGATGACACACCCCCATTCCATGGGACAGAAGTTCCTGCACTCCAGGTCCTCCCAGACCTTGCCCTATGTACTCCTTCATCTGGCTATTCATTTGTATCCTTTATCATATCTGTTAATAAACTGGTAAACGTAAGCAAGTGTTTCCCTGAGTTCTCTGTGAACTGCTCTAGCGAATTAATCGAAGCTGAAGAGGGGATTGTAGGAATCTCTGATTTGCAACCAAATCGGACAGAAGTTGTAAGTAACCTGGAGATGTAGTGAATGGGATCTGAAGTCTGGTGGCAGCACTTCTGTGGGACTTGGCCCTTAACCTGTGGGATCTGGCACTATCTCCAGGTAGATAGTATCAGAATCAAGCCAAACTGTAGGACACCCAGGTGGTGTCACAGAGAATTAATTGCTTGGTGTAGGGCAGCGGTTCTCAACCTGTGGGTCGCAACCCCTTTGGCGGTCGAACGACCCTTTCACAGGGGTCACCTAAGACCATCCGCCATATCAGATATTTACATTACGATTCATAACAGTAGCAACATTACAGTTATGAAGTAGCAACGAAAATAATTTTATGGTTGGGTCACAACATGAGGAACTGTATTTAAAGGGCCAGAAGGTTGAGAACCACTGGTGTAGGGTAAAACCTCCACACATTTGGTGACCAGAAGTATCAGAAATAAAAGGTTCTGTGTGAGTAGTAAGGAAACACACAGTAGGGAAGAACTAGGTTTTCCCTATACAGAAGGAGGAAAACTGAGTATTTTTAATACCATACCCATCCAAGACCCTTAAGAGCTAGAATCAGGGCCTTCTAGATCAGTGACCGATGTTTTAGATAACAGACCTATTCCTTCTCATCAAGGAACAAACAGAAATATAACACAGCATTAAGTGGGCATCATTTAAAACTTTTTCCTGACTGTCCTACAGATTATTATAGGCAACAATTTGTAAGGTCCTAAGCACATCACTAAGGTGCGGTTAATAAAGAGGGTTAACATTCTGAGCAGGGTTAGTTCAAATTACCATGCAAGCGGACACTGTGTTCTAGCCCGTTTGGGCAATGCAGCCAAAAGCCTCAATAGCTGTATTAGTTTCCTAGGCTGCCATAACAAAGTACCACAGACTAAATGGCTTAAACAACAGATACTTTCCCCTCACAGTTCTGGAGGCTAGCAGGTGTCTGTCCGCAGGGTTAATTTCTTCTGAGACCTCACTCCCCTAGCTTCTCAATGGCTGTCTTCTCTGTGTCTGTGTTTTAAACCCTTCTTAACATGCTTAACCTTAGTTACCTCTGTAAACCAATCAGTAGGGAGTCAGCTAGAGCTAGAACCCTTCCAACACAGACATCACACTAAAAAGGGTTTCTTGCTGCAAACTCTCCCACTTCAGTAGGAGTTATACTCCATGGGGATATAAGAACATCCAAACATGGCCGCTGCATGTGTGTACATCCTATTTTCCTCTCTCCTGAGTCGTCTATTTTCAAATAGAGGTCAAATTCACTACTGCCAATAGCTCTCAATTTTTAGTTCTTCACTATTCACATTATTTACTGAAATCGTTTTTCTTTTCTTGTCATTTGCATTTGCTCAATTGCTTAAAAATTGCAATATTTGATAGGCACATGTACATGGTAAGGATTTTGTAGAATTTAGGTTCATCACTGTGTTCACTAAGCACTAAATCTATCCTAGACTCTGAATGTGAATACTAAACAAAAATTAAGTGCCCTAACTGGTTTGGCTCAGTGGACAGAGCTTTGAACTGCAGACTGAAGGGTCCAAGGTTCGATTCCGGTCAAGGGCATGTACCTTGGTTGCAGGCACATACCCAGTAGGGAGTGTGCAGGAGGCAGCTGATGGATGTTTGTCTCTCATGGATGTTTCTAACTCTCTGTCCCTCTCCCTTCCTCTCTATAAAAAAAAAAAAAAAATCAATAAAATATATTTTTAAAAAAAATTAAGTTAGTGGAGGACAGCAATGAGCCAGGATAAAAGATAAAAGAAGAAAAATTTAAAAAGGAGACATAAAGTTAATGGCCTAGAAGTGACAATGGACTGTGAAATACCAATTCTCATCCCTAGTATAGGGGGAGTTGTTAAAGAATGTTATGAATATGTCACCTTGGGAAAAGATAGGCTTTGTAATTATTTAGGTTCAAAAAATACTATATTACATAAAGGAGTATAGATGGAGCAGCAGAACACTATAGTTGTTAAGAATATGATATCTGGAGCCAGACTGCTTGGGTTTTAGCCCCAGTTCTGCCACTTATCAGCTGTGTTATCTTGAGTAATTTATTTAATCTCTCTGTTCCTCTGTTTTCTCATCTGCAAAACCAACATTACAATAATACCTACCTCATAGAATTGGTGTGGGAATTAAATGACCTACAAATTTTAAGTGCTGAAAATGGTGTCTGAGAGTTAAGTCTTCAGAGATTTTTCATTTATTAACTAATACACAACAGCACGTTTCATCAAAAATATTACAGCAAAGAGGCTAAAACCACAGACATTGGGGTAAGATTCTGTGGGGTTTAACAACAATTTCTACTGCTTATAAAATATTTCCTTAACTTCTCTGTACCACAGTGTCTTCTTTGATAAAACAGATTTACTTGAATTATTCACTTAATCACTAAAATGGACCTGTATTATCACTGTATCAGGGTATTTTAAGGATTAATTTCAACACAAATAAACCAGTTAGAAAATTGCTCAGCAAATGTTGCCTATTCTTCTTTTGTTGTTTCATTTCTTGACGAAGGTGAAACAGAGTCTGTCCTGTTTTTCCTAGGTTTATCTAACATGTGAATCAGTCAACCAAAAATCTCATGAAGCAATCCTCACTTCTGATAGAAGCATGATTTCAAAATATTAGACAGATTGGGTTTCTGCCACCTGCCATGATGGGAAAGAGACCAGGTTTACCCTTGTGCCTTCAAAACTACAAAAACAAAAACAGCCCTGCTAGTGTGGCTCAATGATAGTGTTGGTCCATGCACCGAAGTGTCTCGGGTTTGGTTCCTGGTCAAGGGCACATGCCTGGGTTGCAGATTTGTTCCCTGACCCCAATCAGGGTGCATGCAGGAGGCAACCAATTGTTATGTCTCTCTCACATTGATGTGTTTCTCTTTCTCTCTCTCTCTCTCTCTCTCTCTCTCTCTCTCTCTCTCTCTCTCTCTTTCCCTCCTCCCCTCCCTTCCACACTATCTTAAAAAAAAAAAAAGTCAATAGAAAAAATATCCTAGGGTGAGGATTAACAAAAAACAAAAACACATGTGAAAGTTTTTAGACATGGCACAGATGGTTAACATAGAGAGTAAACCTTAAAACTGATCCAAAGTAAGTCCTAAGTTTGCCCCAGCTTACTACTGGACAACATTTCTAGGAAGCAATACCAGAAGAGGGTACTTCCCAAAAAGTCCAGCAGTTTACATAAGTTGAGGAAACAGAATTAAGAATTTAGGAAAGTTAAGGTGGCTAGAATTTAGAAGGCAGAGTACCAGAGAGAACTATACAGAGAAAGCTCAGCAAAGGGTTCTTCTCAAGTTTTGAGCTGAGTACCAATCTGTGCATGTGGGTAAGGAAACTATTCAAGAAAATTAGCAGGTGGTACACTCCCTAGAGCTCACATAAGGCCAGGAATAGATCATGTTCCCACTAGCCTGAATGGAAAAAACACATATTGCATGGGCATCGGGTAGAGTACTCAGAAAGTACTGCTTCAATATTAAGGAAAAATTAGCCCCGGAGACGACAACCAAGATAGCAGCATAGTAAACACCTGAATTTGCTGCTGCACACAACCACATTAAAACTACAACTAAAAGACAAAACGAATACCATCCAGAACCACGGGAAGGTTGGCTGAGTGGAAATTATACCACTAGAAGGAAAGAGGTGTGGGAATGCGGAGGTACAGAGGCACGTGTGAAAGGGGTTGGCAGCTACGCTGTTGTCTTTTTCAGTTGGGAGGGAGAAACAAGCTCCTGACTGCTCTGAACTCCAGTTCCGGGTGAGAATTTGGAGACCCAGACTCATACAGAGAGAAACTGGACTGTCTGGCATCGGGCCGGAACGTGAGGGCAGCTTTCATGCAGAGGTGCTTGCAGCGGTCATTGTTCCTACACGGAGCCAGGGGACACAGACCCCAGGACAGAGCAGACTGGCAGCCATTGCGGTTTGCTCCACCCTGATGATTCCCTGAGACCCTGCCCCACCCAATTTACAGCCCCACCCAAGCTGTGTGCAGTGGCTTTTGCATATGAATGGCATGGCCTTTCTCCCCCTAAAAACCTGGGCAGACTCAGTGAGCACCAAAGCCCCACTGAGGCAAGTCCTGCCCCATAAGGGTGTCTCCAGCACAGAAGTTCTCCCACTGTAGACACAACTGGTCCTCACAGCCAATTGGTCTGGAGGTCAATTCCACCCAGTGATACCAACAGCAATCAAGGCTTAACTACAAGACTGTGCACACAGCCCACACAGGGGTGCACCAAGAGTGTCCACCTCAGGTAATTAGGGAGGCTGAGCCACTGGGCCCTATAGGACACCTAGCACAAAAAGCTACTCTATCAACACAGGGAAGCAGTCAAAATGTGGAGACAAAGAAACAGGTCACAAATGAAAGAAATGGAGAAAAGCAAACTACTGGATATAGAGTTCAAAACCACGGTTATAAGGTTACTCAAGAATCTTCTAGAAACCTCTGAGAAATATAGCGAGACCCTCAAGGATATGAAAAAGGACCAATTAGAAATTAAGCATACACTGACTGAAATAAAGAATAATATACAGAGATCCAACAGCAGACTAGAGCAGGGGTCCTCAAACTTTTTAAACAGGGGGCCAGTTCACTGTCCCTCAGACCGTTGGAGAGCCAGACTATAGTTTAAAAAAAAAACTATGAACAAATTCCTATGCACACTGCACATATCTTATTTTAAAGTAAAAAAACAAAACGGGAATCCCAGCAACAACACAGCGCCGGTAACTAACTATTACGCAGCCAACTCTGGGCAGTGAACTTCCACTGGACAGAGAGGCCCTATAACCTCAGAGGCCAACCCCAGAACACTGCCACCCAGAGGCTGACCCACAAACTGACTCTTTGCTAAACACAAAATAAGGCAGTCTGGGAAACAAATGCGGCTTGCTTTAAAATAAGGACTGTGGTTTACAACACAGAGGAACAGTGTATCGCAGGGAAACTCAACACTCTCCTGAATACCTGGCAGGTCTAAGGCGAGCCACACTGAAGAATAGAAGAACCGAAGGACCTTCACTACTGCAATTTTTTTTTCTTTTTTCACCTTTTAACTAAGAAACCAATTTTTTTTTCTTTTTCTTTTCTTCTTTTTCTTTTCTTCTTTTTTCCATCACCTGATTTTACCCTTTTAATTACTACCTTCTTATTTTTAACCAGTATTATTACTGCTACCATTTTACCATTTTTTTTAAAGTGCCATTTTATTTTCTCTTTATTTTATTTTGGGATTAGTGTTCTCCATTCTATTTTCATCATTATATTATTGGTTGTTTCTAGTTTGCATTCATCTCCAGGGAGCTGTTGCTGGAATTTGTTGGGATTAATGGCTGTTCTATAGGAGTATTCTCCTCATATAAAAAAGTCTCTTCCCCTCTTCCACTTCATTCTCTCCTTTCGCTCTTTTTTTTTCTTTTCTTTTCTTTTCTCGCTTTTATTTTCCCCCCTCCTTTTTCCCAATTTCATTTTTGCACTCCTTTTTTTGGTCCCTACTTTTCTTTTCTTTTTTCTCTTTTATCTTTTTCTCTTCCTTCTTCCTTATCCCCTAATTCTCTTAATTCAGGTGGTCACCTTTATTTGGGGTTATTAATATCGTGAATATATTAGTATATAGTGCCTGGTACGTGGTGCCTTGTTGTGTTGTATTTTGTGCCTTTAAATCAACGCAGCAGATCCAAGCAACAGCAACCTCCTGAGCACCACACCTTCTGCTGAGGAACAGCAGCTGTATGTGAAACCTCGCCCCACCAGCCAGAAGAGCCACCACAGCTGTGAACAGCACCCACCAGAGGAGCTGCTGCCAACTGAAGAGCAGCTGCTACCGCAACCGCCCGAAGAGCAACCACAGACCAAGGAGTCACTGCCACCAAGGGAGCAACCACTGAACGACTCAACGTCTAGATATGTCAGTGAGATCAATCATGGGCAGACAAAGAAACCCCCAAAGGAAAGAGAAGGAGGACTCTCCAGAAAAGCAGCTAAGTAATACAGAGGCATGCAACATGACAGACAAAGAATTCAGAATAAGGGTCCTAGAGTGCATAAACCGGATGGAGGAAAAAATCGACAACCTCTGCAAGAAGCTAGAAGAAACAGATGAAAAAATCAACAACTTAAGTAAGACCCAAGAAGAAATGAAGAGTGATATAGCTGCAATGAAAAACTCCATTGAAAGTATCAACAGTAGACTAGGAGAAGCGGAGGACCGAATTAGTGAATTAGAAGACAAGGAAGCAAAACACACCCAAAATGTACTGCAATTGGAGAAAAAAATTAAAAGACAGGAGGAGAGCCTAAGGGAGCTTTGGGACAACATGAAACGAAACAACATACGAATAATAGAGGTACCAGAACAACAGAAGGATGAACAAGGATTAGAAAACCTATTAGAAGAAATAATATCAGAAAACTTCCCTGAGGTGGGGAAGATAAAAGTCACACAAGCCCAGAGAGTCCAAAACAAGGTGAACCCGAAAAGACCCACACCAAGACACATCATAATTACCATGGCAAATGTTCAGGACAAAGAGAGAATCTTACAGGCTGCAAGAGAGAGACGGAAAGTTACATACAAGGGATCTCCCATTAGATTGTCAAATGATTTCTCAACAGAAACACATCAGGCCAGAAAAGAATGGACAGAAATTTACAAAGTGATGCAAAGCAAAGGACTGAATCCAAGAATACTCTATCCAGCAAGGCTATCATTCAAACTTGAAGGGGAAATAAGAAGCTTCACAGACAAAAAAAGGCTAAGTGAGTTTATCACCACCAAGCCAGCAATGCAAGGAATGCTAAAGGGACTGGTATAAAAAGAAGAAATAAAAAGCTCAGAAAGAAAACTGCCACACAAAAACAGAAATGGCTACAAACAAGTACCTTTCAATAATAACTTTAAACGTAAATGGACTAAATGCTCCAAACAAAAAACATCGAGTGGCTGAATGGATAAAAAAACATGACCCATACATCTGCTGTCTACAAGAAACCCACCTCATTAGAAGGGACTCACACAGACTGAAAGTGAAAGGATGGAAAAATATCTTTCAGGCAAATGGAAAGGAAAAGAAAGCTGGGGTAGCAATACTTATATCGGACAAAATAGACCTCAAAGTGAAGGCCATAACAAGAGATAAGGAAGGCCACTTCATAATACTAAAGGGATCAATACAACAAGAAGATATAACTCTGGTAAACATATATGCACCCAATGCAGGAGCACCCAAATTCATAAAAAAAACTCCTGGAAGATATCAAAGGAGAGATTGACAACAATACAATCATAGTAGGGGACTTTAATACACCACTGACAACACTGGATAAGCCCTCTAGACAAACAATCAGCAAAGATACAGCAATCCTAAATGACTCACTAGATCAGATGGACTTAATAGACATCTTCAGAACACTTCACCCCAAAGCCAGGGAATATACATTCTACTCAAATGCTCATAAGACATATTCAAAAATAGACCATATATTGGGTCACAAGCAAAGTATCCCCAAATTCAAGAAGATTGAAATCATAAAAAGCGTCTTCGCAGACCACGATGGCATAATATTAGAAATAAACTACAATAAAAACAACCCAAAATATTTAAACACCTGGAAGCTGAATAGCATGCTATTAAATATTGATTGGGTTACCAATGAAATCAAAGAAGAAATTCGAAACATCCTGGAAACTAATGACAATGAAAACACAACAATCCAAAACCTATGGGACACAATGAAAGCAGTCCTGAGAGGGAAGTTTATAGCTCTACAGGCCTATCTCAAAAAACAAGAAAAAATGGTAGTAAATCAGCTAACTCTACAACTCAAAGAATTAGAAAGAGAGCAACAAGAAAACCCCAGAGTGAGCAGAAGGAAGGAGATTATAAAGATTAGAGCAGAAATAAATGACATAGAGACCAAAAAAAAATACAGAAAATCAATGAAACCAAGAGCTGGTTCTTTGAAAGGATAAACAAGATTGACAAACCTCTAGCCAGACTCACCAAGAAGCAAAGAGAGAGGACCCAAATAAACAAAATCAGAAACGATAGAGGCGAAATAACAACAGACCCCACAGAAATACAAATGATTGTTAAAAAATACTATGGACAGCTCTACTCCAACAAACTAGACAACCTGGAGGAAATGGACAAATTCCTAGAAAAATACAACATTCCAAAACTCAATCAGGAAGAATCTAAAAATCTCAACAGGCCAATAACTATGGAAGAAATTGAAGCAGTCATCAAAAAGCTTCCAGCAAACAAAAGCCCAGGACCAGACGGCTTCACAGGGGAGTTTTACCAAACATTCAAGGAAGAACTAAAACCTATCCTCCTCAGACTACTACAAAAAATTCAAGAGGAAGGAACACTTCCAAGCTCATTCTATGAAGCCAGCATCACCCTAATACCAAAACCAGGTAAAGACAACACAATGAAAGAGAATTACAGGCCAATATCCCTCATGAAAATAGATGCCAAAATCCTCAACAAAATCTTAGCAAATCGGATCCAGCAGTAAATCAGAAAGATCATACACCATGACCAAGTAGGATTTATCCCAGGGATGCAAGGATGGTACAATATCCGCAAATCAATAAACGTGATACATCACATAAACAAATTGAAAGAAAAAAACCACATGGTCATATCAATTGATGCAGAAAAAGCATTTGACAAAATTCAAAACCCATTTTTGATAAAAGCTCTCAGCAAGGTGGGAGTAGAAGGATCATACCTCAACATAATAAAAGCCATATATGACAGGCCCACAGCCAACATCATACTCAATGGACAAAAACTAACACCATTTCCCCTAAGAACAGGAACAAGACAGGGATGCCCCCTCTCACCACTCCTGTTCAACACAGTACTGGAAGTGTTAGCCATTGCAATTCGGCAAGAAGAAGAAATAAAAGGCATCCAAATTGGAAAAGAGGAAGTAAAACTGTCCTTATTTGCAGACGACATGATATTATACATACAAAACCCTAGAGACTCCATCAAAAAGCTACTAGACTTAATACATGAATTTGGCAATGTAGCAGGATACAAAATTAACCCCAAGAAATCTGAGGCATTTCTATACACCAATAGTGAACTTTCAGAAAGAGAGATTATAAAAACAATCCCGTTTACCATCGCACCAAAAAAATTAAGCTACCTAGGAATCAACTTAACTAAAGAGGTAAAAGACCTCTACTCAGAAAACTACAGGACGTTGAAAAAGATATAGAGGAAGACATAAACAGATGGAAGAACATACCGTGTTCATGGATTGGTAGAATCAACATCATTAAAATGTCCATACTACCCAAAGCAATCTATAAATTCAATGCACTTCCCATTAAAATACCAACGGCATACTTCAGAGATCTAGAACGAACTCTCCAAAAATTCATCTGGAATAAAAAAAGACCCCAAATAGCTACAGCAATCCTGAAAAAGACCAAAGTAGGTGGGATCTCAATACCAGATATCAAGTTGTATTACAAAGCCACTGTTCTCAAAACTGCCTGGTACTGGCACAAGAATAGGCATATAGATCAATGGAATAGAATAGAGAGCCCAGAAATCGGCCCGAACCAATATGCTCAATTAATATTTGACAAAGGAGGCAAGAACATACAATGGAGCCAAGATAGTCTCTTCAATAAATGGTGTTGGGAAAACTGGACAGATATATGCAAGAAAATGAAACTAGACCACCAACTTACACCATACACAAAAATAAACTCAAAATGGATAAAGGACTTAAATGTACGACAGGAAACCATAAAAATTCTAGAAGAATCCAAAGGCAACAAAATCTCAAGACATATGCCGAAGCAATTTCTTCACTGATACAGCTCCTAGGGCACTTGAAACTAAAGAGAAAATGAACAAATGGGACTATATCAAAATAAAAAGCTTCTGCACAGCAAAAGAAACCATCAACAAAACAACGAGAAAACTCACTGTGTGGGAAAACATATTTGCAAATGTCATATCTGATAAGGGCTTAATCTCCAAAATTTATAGGGAACTCATACAACTCAACAAAAGGAAGATAAACAATCAAAAAATGGGCAAAGGACCTAAATAGACACCTTTCAAAGGAGGACATTCAGAAAGCCAAGAGACATATGAAAACATGCTCAAAGTCACTAATCATCCGAGAGATGCAAATCAAAACAACAATGAGGTACCATCTCACACCTGTCAGACTGGCTATCATCAACAAATCAACAAACGACAAGTGCTGGAGAGGATGTGGAGAAAAAGGAACACTTGTACACTGCTGGTGGGAATGCAGACTGGTGCAGCCACTATGGAAGACAGTATGGAGTTTCCTTAAAAAACTGAAAATGGAACTCCCATTTGACCCTGTGATCCCACTCCTAGGAATATATCCCAAGAAACCAGAAACACCAATCAGAAAGGATATATGCACCCCTATGTTCATAGCAGCACAATTCACCATAGCTAAGATCTGGAAACAGCCTAAGTGCCCATCAGTAGATGAATGGATTAGAAAACTGTGGTACATCTACACGATGGAGTACTATGCTGCTCTAAAAAGGAAGGAACTCTTACCATTTGCAACGTCATGGATGGAACTGGAGAGCATTATGCTAAGTGAAATAAGCCAGTCAATGAAGGAAAAATACCACATGATCTCACTCATTCATGGATAATAGAGACCATTATAAACTTTTTAACAATAATAGATACAGAGGCAGAGCTGCCTCAAACAGATTGTCAAACTGCAGCGGGAAGGCCGGGGAGGGTTGAGGGGCAGGAGGTAGTGGGGTAAGAGATCAACTAAAGGACTTGTATGCATGCATATAAGCATAACCAATGGACATAAGACATTGGGGGATAGGGGAGGCTAGGGGACTGTCTAGGGCGGGGGGATAAAATGGACACATATGTAATACCCTTTCTAATACTTTAAGCAATAAACAAAACCAAACAAAAAAAACAAAAACGGGAACAAATACAATAGTTGTATTTGCATGTGGCCCGCGGGCCGTAGTTTGAGGACCCCTGGCCTAGAGGATCCCAAGAATCAAGTCAAAGATTTGAAATACCAAGAAGCAAAAAACACCCAACTGGAAAAGCAAAAGGAAAAAAGAATACAAAAATATGAAGATAGTGCAAGGGGCCTCTGGGACAACTTCAAGCGTACCAACATCTGAATTATGGGGGTGCCACAAGAAGAGAGAGAGCAAGATATTGAAAACCTATTGGAAGAAATAATGACAGAAAACTTCCCCTACCTGGTGAAAGAAATAGACTTACACGTCCAGGAAGCACAGAGAACCCCAAACAAAAGGAATCCAAAGAGGACCACACCAAGACACATCATAATTAAAATGCCAAGGGCATAAGACAAAGAGAAAATCTTAAAAGCAGCAAGAGAAAACAGTTAGTTACCTACAAGGAAGTACCCATATGACTGGCAGCAGATTTCTCAACAGAAACTATGCAGGCCAGAAGGGAGTGGCAAGAAATATTCAAGAACCTACAACCAAGATTACTCTACCCAGAAAAGCTATCATTTAGAATTGAAGGTCAGATAAAGAGCTTCACAGATAAGAACAAACAAAAGGAGTTCCTCACCGCCAAACCAGTATTATATGAAATGCTGAAGGGTATTCTTTAAGAAGAGGAAGAAGAAAAAGGTGAAGATAAAAATTATGAACAAAGTGACAACAAATATGTATCTATCAACAAGTGAATCTAAAAATCAAGTGAATAAAAAATCTGATGAACAGAATAAACTGGTGAATAGAATAGAATCAGGGGCATAGAAAGGGAGTGGACTGACAATTCTCGGGGGAAAGGGAGTGTGGGGGGTGCGGGAAGAGACTGGACAAAAATCATACACCTAAGGACAAGGACAGTGTGTGTGTGTGTCTGGGGGGGGGGGGGGTAAAAGCAGGGGGTGGGGTGGGAACCGGGTGGAGGGGAGCTATGGGGGGAAAAGAGGAACAACTGTAATAATCTGACCAATAACGTCTAAAAAAAAATTAGCCCCAAATGCTGCTCTGGGCCCACTAACAAAGCCTAACAATGCTCCCTAAAACAGTGGTTGGCAAACTCATTAGTCAACAGAGCCAAATATCAACAGTACAACGATTGAAATTTCTTTTGAGAGCCAAATTTTTTAAACTTAAACTATATAGGTAGGTACATCGTTATTAACTTAATTAGGGTACGCCTAAGGCTTAGGAAGAGCCACACTCAAGGAGCCGCGAGAGGCAGTTTGCTGACCACGGCCCTAAAAGCATCAAACCATTTCCAAATAATTTTTTTAATCCTCACCTGAGAATTTGTTTTTACTGATTTTAGAGGGGAAAGAGAAAAACATCAATTGGTTGCCTCCCATATGAACCCTCACCAGGATTGAACCCACAACTGAGACATGTGCCCTGACCGGGAATTGAACTGGCAACCTTTTGGTGCAAGGACAATACTCTAACCAATTGAGCCATACTGGCCAGGACTACTTCTAAAGAATTTAACTGTATCCCAGAAAAAAATTCAAGGCACTTTAAGGAAATACAAACATCCGACAAACAAGGGAAAATCATCTTGCCATATTATTAAACTGGTACTTTGCATGGGACAGATACAAAAGAAGAATGGAAACACTATTATAGTAACTATTATAGTAACCATGTAAACAAGCCTAGGGGGAGAAAAAACACACATGAAATTGAACAAGTTTTCAAGCCAAAGGTGCAAGACATTGTTTCAGGTTGTCCTAAGATCACAGGTTCAAGAGATAGCACTTGAAACCATGTGCACACATGAGGCTGTGGGTGCCACCCAACTTACAATCTTTTTCAATCTCATACCAAGGTCTTATTCCAATCTCATCAGAAAGGGGTGACTTCAGGGAGAAGTCAGTCTCTAACATTGTCCTATGACAGTCTAATACTGCTTAAATTGTAGAATTTGAGCTCCTATATCAAATAATCTCACCTAAATCTGTATAAATTGTGCTTCTACTTAAACTTTTAGTTTTCCAGGTTACTTTTGTTTTCTACCAAAAAGCTTAACAAATCCCTATTGATCGATCATACTTTCCATCTTGAAAATTCTTTTCAATTGGCTTCCAACATACCTCTGTTGGTTCTTCTCCTTTCTGAAGAGCTATTCCTCAATTCCCCAACCTTTTAAAGTCAGATTGTGCCATGGCCTAAACCTTTGATATTTCTTTATTCTCCATCAATAGTCACTCAGTGGAGGATTTCATAAATGTAATTATTTATTTCCCTTATACAATTCCTAATCACATATCTTTAGCCCAGAGCTCACATGTCTAACTGAATGTCTAATTAGCTATCACAATTTCCAAGTCTTAGTTCATGATAATTCCAACTTTGTAATTGTTCATTCCCAAATCTTCAGTCCTCATCTTTTTCTCAAACTCTGCATCCTATCCATCAACAAATCCTACCAATTCTACCTTCAAAATACATCCCCAAATCTGACCACTTCTTACCATTTGCACCACCATGGGTTCAAACAACCATTGCCTCTTACCTAGATTATACCAGCAGCCTTCTATCTATAGCCAGTGATCCTTCTGATCTAAATCAGATCATGACTTCTTCTGTTTTAAATCCTTCAAAGGCTTCTCATCTCAGCATAAAAACAAAAATCTATATAATGGCTTTGAAGTTCTACTTCATCTGGCTCCACACTATACAACTCAAACCTCATTTCCCACCTCTCACCTCCTAACTTATCCCATACCAGCTTCACTAAACTCTATTGCACAAAAAACACATGAAGCAAGCTCTTAGATCAGGCCTTTGGCACTTCCTCTTGCCTCTGTCTGAACCACTCTTCTTTTATAAACCTCTATTCTGGCTCCATGACTTCCTTTAAGTCTTTACTCATATATCAAATTTGCATTGAGGACCTCCTTGAATATCCTCCTATAGGGTAATATGAAAATAGACCGAATGGCAGAACCGAACAACCAATCAAAGAGTAATATGCTAATGATATGCTAAGGCAGCTCAACCGCTTGCTATGACATGCACTGACCACCAGGGAACAGACAGTTGACTGGTTGACCAGTTGCTATGACATGCACTGACCACGAGGGGGCAGATGCTCGGACTGGTACGTTAGCTTGCTGCTGGGGTCCGGCCAATCGAGACTGAGTGAGATGGGCAGGACATGCCCTGGAGCCCTCCCACGGTTCCTCCCTAGTGGGGTCCCTCAGCCTGGCCTGTGCCCTCTTGCAATCCGGGACCCCTCAGAGGATGTTGGAGAGCCAGTTTCAGCCTGATCCTGCAGGCCACTCCCCTTGGGAGGGCGCCAGGCGCAGGGCTCATGGCTGGCGAGCGCTGTTGCAGCAGCGCGAGCCTCTCCTGATTGGGACTGATTGGGCACGAGCCCATGGCAGGCACAGTGGGGTTGGGATGAGCGGTAGCGGCAGGTGGGAGCTGCAGGCAGCGTTGGACTGCAGGTTTCGGCCCAATCCCTGCAAGCCACCCAGAAGGACCCCACCCATGGACAAATTCGTGCACCGGGCCTCTAGTCTTCTATAAAATGACAACTCCTTCTGCCCTTATCCTACTGTATTTTCTCAGTATCACTTATGTCCATCTGTTATACAGTTACCCATTAACTTGTCTCCCTCCATTAGAATTTAACCTCCCTGAGGGCAGAGACTTTATCTCTTTGTGTTCACTGTTTTGTCCTCCATGCCTAAAACAATGCCCAGAACATAGTCTATACTCAAATAATGTTTAATATTTGAAAAGAGAGGCAGAAAGAAAAGGGGGGAGAGGGTTATTTTCAACAATCTGAGCAAATCACTTAATCCGTTTTGGAATAAAAATTTCCTATTGTATAAAATGTGGTGTTTGAACTATTTAACCTTAGAGAGCTCTAGCATTGTCATGATCACAATCAGTAAGGGCATACATCTAACTACTAATAGATATCCTACCATGTGCTGAAATTTTGAGCAGAGATCTGTGAAATTCCTTTTACTCTTCTTTGTGACCAGGTCATGACTTTTATTCAGTTTCTCCCCATTATTAAAGAGAAAGGTCTGGGTTTTATCTATTAGGCCGGAAGCAATCATCCAGGCTCACATTCACACCACAGCAGGTTTCTTACCTCCACTGCAGTGGGCGACTGGAACAGGGACTGCCAGGGTTGCTATGGGCTTGTGGGTTCAGGAAAAAAGCAAGAGGAGAAGCAGCCAGAGCACAATCGGCACTATATGGAACTTTAATGAGCGATAGGGCTGGAGCCAATGTGGGTGAAAACATGTGATGGTTTACTTCAGATCCTCGGCAAAAAGTAGAGATTCTGACAAGGTTTCATAGTAGAAAAAAACAAGGTCAGTGATCACTTTTAACCAAAAAGAAACATGTTCAAAGTGTGTTAATTTAGGCAAGAGATTTAAGTAAGTAGTCAAAAATCATTCTCAAATATCATACTTCAGTACTAATGTTGGCATAGAATGACCATTAAGACTAAAACTTAATCTACAGAATTTAAACCAAAAATTCAAGCTTTAGATAGTCAAAGTCTTTAGAATTGACTTCTGGGAAAACATTGCAAATTTACTACAATTCATCAATTAGCAAGTAATAGAATATTTTGTGTGTAATGATTAAAACTTCCTAGAGAAATATTACCATAAAAGTAAAACATTCTCAATAGCTTATGAATTGTTAGATTACATCTACAATAACACCAACTTATTTAGCTAACTTTTGCCTGAGTATATCAAATAATGTCACAACTCCGTATAATAAAATTTGCTTCTACTTAAAGTTTAGTTTTCCAGGTTATTTTCCCCCCTAAAAACAATCTAACCATCTTGATGTGTTAAGTGCTAATAAAAACTATTAAGTAAATAAGATCATTAGATTGGAAACAGATAGGTATTAAATACAGATTTCTCTTTTGTTGATCATTGACAGATATGCCACAGATGATGACAAATTATTAACAGATTTGCATTCAATTTGCTATAATAGCAGCATGGCTTTCTACACAAATACCATGTTAAACTACAATATTTTATTCCCAAGATTAAAAACAAACTTAAGTATCACCTAAGCACCTAAACTGTTTAAAATGTTAATTTCCTGTATTGTTATTGTTGACTGTTTGGATATGGATATGTGACATTCTACTTGTGTTTAATTATATATATTCAAAGGAAACCTTTACCTTCCTATCCTTCTAGCTATCTTCAGCATACAGTATGAGGATATAATAGGATAGAAAAGTGGAGAGCAGACAATTATTTAAAGTTACAGGTATGCCCAAATTTCCATAAACAATATATTTTTAAAAATTATAAGAAGTAAAAATATTAATTTCTGACTAAGAATTTCCATTTTTCTAAAGAACTATTTCAAAAATAAGCTCCTTAATACACATATATGTGTGTGTCATATATATATATATATATATATATATATATATATATGTGTGTGTGTGTGTGTGTGTGTATATATATAAAATTAGAATATATAAGACATTTAGTTCTTGTTAAACTGAATAGTTTTGCTTATTCAAAATTTTGGAGACTTAAATCTTGTCACATAAAATAAAGCTTTAGCCATTTTGATGATTATAAAAATGTCTGCCAAAACCAAATCTCCTTCTCTTTTTGCTCCTAATTACCATTCTGCAAAAATGGTTATACATGGGGATAGAGTCTAAAAAGGATTGTTTGAAAAGTTAAAGTGATTTATAAACTATTTACTAGCTCCTCAAGGAGAATTTTCCTAACCTAAATTCAAGTCACTAAAAAAGATACAATGATTACCAATATTTGGAAAACATGGTTTTTGACCACTTATGCTTTATTAAACTACAAACTGAATTTAAGCATTTTTTAATTTTGCTAACAAGCCATCTTTACTGCAAATGACACTTTAGTTGATAAAGCTTCTTTTTCATAGTCTTTAACTTTTTAGTCTTAGTATAGGAATAAACCATTTCTTTAAAAGTACAGTTGACCCTTAAACAATGTGGGATTAAGGGCACCGACCCCTTGTACAGTCAAAAATCTGTGTATGACTTTGGCTCCCCAAAAACTTAACTATAATACCTACTGTTGATTAGAAGGAAGCCTTGCATTTTGTATATGTATTATATACTGTATTCTAACAATAAAGTAAGCTACAGAAAAGAAAATGTTATTAAGGAAGAGAAGTTACATTTACAGTATTTATTGAAAAAAAGCCACATATTAGTGGGCTTGAGCAGTTCAAACCCATGTTGTTCAAGAGTCAACTGTATGACAAACCTTATAATTATATACTTCAAACAAATCTGATTTTCCAAGTTCTGGTAGAATCATTAATTCAATTAATGAGCATCTACTAACACAGAAGGGTAATGACCCAAAGGAAGCCCACAGGAGAAGTCTGTCTATTTGAGTACACCATGCTGTCTCTGTGTAAGCACCAACATTCAAGGGAATACAAGTGCACACCCTCTGCCCTATGAGTTATGCAAAGGCAGTTCAAGAGAGATCACTGAAGTGGAATGGATTCTAGGACACTTCTGTCACCGATTCCCCAATTTCCTGATCGTCACTCAGCACTTCCTCATTTTAAATAAGCCTGAGCAGCTCTTGAAAAAAGATATCCTGGGGGGAAAGGCTTCTTCCATTCTTTAGTTTTTAAATACTCACCTAAATACCTTCTATATCACACAACATAGAAGTAAAATTTAGGTCGTACCCTAAAGGACTCAGGCTTGGTTCTACAAAGGCAGATTTGAGGTCCTGAGCGTCTGACTGGCCAGGGGCAGAAATATAATTAACCTCTCTAGCCAAAGAAGGAGATGCTTTCGTTTCCATTTGTTTCTCACATTCATGGGGCTTGTACTGCAGCTTTGACACTAACTTTAAACACCTGCTTTCAAGGTAGGAAAAAAACACCACACAATCGATCTTCATTGTTAACCCAGTTCCCCAAGTATCTAAAAACCACTAAAATGACATCCAACTCAATTTTCAGAATTAGAAACCCCATATGCCCCTGCCAGGGACCACTGTTTTGACCTTGAATTTATGAAGCCAGCTCAGCTCTCTTCCTGACAGACATCTCCAAAGCAGAGTCTTTACCCAAGTAAATGAAGGACTGTTAGTTGGCATTAGTTCTTTTCCTAACTGCCAGTTTCCACTCAGAGACCCCAGCCTCCTTACTGAATCCGCAGGCATGGTGCTCCCAGTCTCTCTCTCCTCCGTTTCATCATATTCCTGGCTTACTCAAGCTTTTGCCCTCTCACACTGGAGTCTTGGCAGGAAGTTTTCTCAAACAAGGGGTATGCAGTCTATACGCCAAAGGAAACTTACAAAGGCTTCCCAAACTTAACAGAAAAATTAAAGCACTTTTCCTCAAAAACATAATATTCAGGACTTCTCCCCAAAAGACCTAAGAGCCCAGAGAGCAGCAGTGAGAGTGAGGAGTTCCAGATCCCAAATGAATCAGCTGTCCGTCCTCTGATCTGCCTGACATCATTCACACTCAGCCTGTAACAAATCAGAGCTCCAGAGAGCACCCTGTTCTTCCTCAGTAACAAGCACCAAACTCCCTCCCCCACAAATCAGCTGCAACCTCCAAGCCTGAGGCTTGGCAGCAGAGAACACATTGGCAGAAATAGTACATACCAACTTGAAAACTCACCCTGTGACAGAAATACTATTAACTCAGAAGGCGTGGGCCAGGCCAGAACAGCTGTTGCAGTGGGCAAGGGATTGGAAGATAGCATATTAAGGATCCCAAATTGTTAAGTTAATGAGCTAAGGATATGAGGGAATTTCTGCAACATTATTCAATCTCAAACCCAGGCCTATGGAATACTGACAGAGCCTTAAGGTTAGGGCTTAAAGCATAGTCAATATTCAAATCCTGAATTTGATCAATTTAAGTAAACTCTGTATCCCTTTTTTATACAAAGTTCAGAGCCATTTTCTATTCAATTTCTACTACTCTGATCACTTGAATAACCTTGTGGTGAAAAAAGCCATAGGAAAAGTTAAAGAAAATAAGCCCAGAAACTATTTAGTTTAATTTCATTCAATAACTATTAATGAAATCATTTATATGGCAGATATTACAAAAGATATTGAGGTAAGCTGCAAAAGAACTCCCAGGATAAGCTAATTAATTTCTGTATGCTTCAGTTTCCCCATCTGTAGAACGAAAATAATGAAGGTACATAATATATAGGTTATGGTGAAGATTAAATATACATGAAACAGAAAAGTGTCTAGCACAGAGGAAGTGCTAGAGAACTGTTAGCTATTATATGTCTTGCCCTCCAGGAGCTAGCTCTCAATCTAAAGGAGGAGATAAGCCCAAACACATAAGAAACCATCTGACAAAAACAGCCTGGCATGAAGAGAAGAGCCAAATGATCAAGTAAACTGTAGAGCTAAACACTGACAGCGAAAGAAACTAAAGAATAAGCAAAAGTCTTGTCCCCAGCTCCTGAATACGTGACAATTCTGACAGGCTCCTCTCATTCATCAAGGTGACAAAGGACATCAAATTGTTTTTCTAGGGTAACATTCAAAGGATTCATTCATACTCCAACCAGTACTTCTTTAATTGCAGGTCACAACTCTTTAGTGAATCATGAAGTCAATTTAGGAAGTCAGGACCAACATTTTCTTTAAAGAGAGACAGAATGAAATAGAACAGCAAAGAAAATATCAGTTTTTCACACACAGTAAGGGTAAAAATCATTTGTGATCTTTGTGTTTGTGACATTACTGAAACATGTATAAATATACAAGTGCAAACACATATGATGGGTTAAAATGTAAAGTCCATTTGTAAACAAGGACCATAGTCAGTCTAAAAAATTTGAAAGCCACTGCTCTAATTACCCAAGAAACTCACTCTGGCCTAGTAGCTGCAGTCACTCACGTTTCCTCTCCATGTACCAGCCCAATCACTAGCCTCTCACAGCCCCTATTTCAGAATCCCCTGTTCTCTACAAGTCCTAATGAAAATGAAAATGCTCTCTCAGAAATCTAGCACCTCACAAAAAGTAACGAATCCCACTCTGGGAAAGTCTTGTGATGATATCAGGGTTGGTCACCAAAGTCCACACTCCCACACTGGGAGACCAGTCGGTGATGTATCCCCATCCCAAGTTAAGGCCACACAGTTAAGGCACAGCCCTGTTTCTACTCAATATTCTCCAGTTCTCTGATACCCAATCCCAGGCTACCAAATATTAACGACAACAGCAGCAACCAACATTTATAAGTACTTACTAAACACTCTACACGTAATACCCACATAGTTCTCATCACAGGCCTATGACATATGTGCTATTATTATTCCCATTATATCCTTTTAAATCCTGTCTTCAGCTAAGGTGGTGAATTGAAGTAATCTCTAGAATCAATTTTATAAACTGCTTTGTTACATAATACCTTGGAGTAGAAGACCCTGACAACAATAGCACATAGATTTCTCTCTAGCCTGGTTCACAATAATAAAGTGGAAGAGGAAGGAGAGCACGGAGCTCCTTAAATAATGCTAAAGTCAAAAAATATTTGTTTGATTTTTAGAGAATGAAAGTCATGTCTTATGACCTTTATCTGACCCAAGGAAGATATCACTCTTACTCCCCAAGGTTTAACACATCCCCACATAGAGCACTTTCTTCACATTTACTGTCATTAAAATCCATCTGTGCCAATATCCCTGTAGCTTTGTCAGCACTAGGAAAGCTTAACATTTCTCTGGTTACAGCACTCAACAGTTTACAGTATGAAAAATAAAACATCCACCTCTTCTTATTCATTCATGCAACTATTTGCTGACTGTGTTATCACCCTGAAAGCCAGGTAAGAAAGGGCCTCTGCCACGGGCTTCTCACTTTAGAGGTGCTACAAAATAACACAAATACAAAAAAATAGACTAATTAAAAGATATGGGGTGGCCTCTGTCACTTGTGATCTGGCGTTCTGCACTGGCAAAGTGAAACCCTAAACACCCATTCTTGTGACTTACACTGTTCAGACCTGAGGAAAACACTTGTCCACATCTTTCTTTATATGTCCTTTTTAAAAAAGCAATCATGTCAGATTTCTATTTATGAATTGTAAAAGTGCAATGTCAAAGAAAACTATCTAAAATTATAAAGTATTCAAGAAATAGAGAGTCTTAGAAGTAAGCAAAAAGACAAATTAACCTGTCAAATCCTTCCTCTCAGGTTAACATTAATGTAATAGATTTCTTGGCTAATACAAGTATTGTTTCCATGTACAGCTAAATATCCATTTACATTATTTCTGTTCCAATTCATGGTTCTAAAAATATTGTTAATTTAGCTCAGTATCCATAACAGCTGAGAAACATTTTGCAGAATTGCGGAATTTGTATTGCTAATTAAATATACTTATGTGCAGGGTTAGACATAATATATGTAAGGCCAAAGACCAATGTTATGTACTGGTAATTGAACAAGTACTAAAAATTATAATTTGTTTTAAATGAAATATGTGCTTAGATGTATCTAGAAATCACAATTTTTAAATTTAAAAAAAGAACTGTTTGAAAGAAAGAAAGAAATTTTTAAGCTCTCATTTGTCCATCTCATGAGGCAGATTACCAATGAAGAGTTGATGACTGTCAGTTGATGACTGTCAGGGTGTCTCACAATTCTTCGGGGTTTAGCATCACGTTGCTAACTTTGCTTCACGGAGTGGTCTAGATGCCCTCTGGGAAGGAATACTTGTTGTTCTCAAACTCTTTGATCTCTCTGAGGCCTCTGCGGTAGAATCTGAGATTCAGGCTTAGACTCTGAGCAAGTTTGTGAAGCTGGTACTTTAATGTGAGGTGGTATTCCAGTAACTAGGACAGCTCCACAGAACGAAAAGTTCTTACTGGTCACAAATGTCCAGGAAAATGTCCTCAAGTCTTTCTGTACTGTCTGAGCTATGTCTGAAGGGGCTGGAAAAACACTCTTCTGAGTATCCTCAGGAGGCTGCTGGATATGAGTTAGAAGGCACCTTCAGCTTCTACAAGCTATTGCACTTCCTTGCCACATAGCCTTTTCCAACATGGCTGGATACTTCGTCAAGCTGGTACAGTCTCTGTGGTGAGTCTACTTAAATAGACAAAGTCTTATATACCATATCATAATCACAGGAGTGACATTCCATCATCTTTACTATGTTCTACTGGTTAGAAACAAGTCACAGATACTGCCCACACTCAAGGGGACCAGGATTACACAAAAGTATGAACACCTGGAGGAGAAAACTATATGGGGACCACCTTAGAGTATGTTTATCATGCATGACTATGAAGAAGATTCACCAACAAATAATCCCAAACTGATTTCTATAAACTATTTTAGGACCATTACAGGTCACGGTTTAGTTGAATATACTGCTATGTTTGGTTTTCTTGAAAATATCCTAGCACTGAAAAGATTAAAGATTTGAAAATATTGTTATATGGCCCTAGATATTGCAGATAGCAATCCTATATAATAAAAGGCTAATATGCAAATCTACTGAACGGTTCATGGGTCAACATGCAACCATTGAGCCACACTGGCTGGGATGATGTGTGAATTCATGGTTCATTTTTAAATCTATATATTAAATTTTTTTTTTACCAATTCTGATTTCTATTGCTGCAGCAGAACAAATATCCTTTAAGCAGAACTTAATTTTTTTAAATGTAAGAAATAAAACGATTCAAGAAAGTTTAACTTGACATTATTGTTAAAATAACACACTTTTTTACATTTTAAAATATTTTATGTAAGCTAGTATATTCAAAATATCATTTCAATATAAATAGTATAAAATAATTAATATAAATAACAATTTGTAAGATATCTTGATTACAACATAGTGATTTTGCTGAAATTAAGCTGAAAAAAATAATGTACATTTGAGTACCTTGGGAATTATTTCCCTTGTTGCTCAGATGAACATCTACTAGATGGTTACAGTATTAATCCAACTTTCATCTTTGATATTTTGCCAACTTTCAATAATATAAAAATTGATAACAGGAAAAAATGATGACTGGTTATAACATCTGTCTGGTTCCCTTATTAACGATGAGGTTTTTGTTAATCTTTAAATGTTTTTGATTTATATCTGGATGAGAGCCATGATTTTATCTTTTTTGGAAAATTGCCTGGTGTTGGAAGTTCTCCATCAAAATGCCCAATAGATTCACCTCATAGAGCCACAGAGGAAAATGCACCTCATGTGGGCTGCCCAGGCTTCCAAAAGCAAATCTGAAGTGGTGATCTGGACTTGGCTCCCAGAAGTGAATCTGAAGTTTACTCACTCTCTAATTTTTCTAACTTTAACTGTCCTCTAGATAATTTGGTTTGTTTTAGGTTTGTTTACAACTGGTAAGTTTACTCCCATCGGTGGTAGCAATGACTGAGATGCTGTTTTTATGGTCTGAACACTCCCAGGTATGTATCCAAGGGAAATGAAAACATATGTCCATAAAAAGGCCATACACAAATGATCATAGCAGCTTTATTCATAATATCTAAAAACTGGAAACGACCCAAATACCATCAAACAAATAGTGGTATATTCACACAAGGAAATACTAAGCATTAAATGAACAGGAGTACTGAAACATGAAGGAAGCCAAATACAAAAGAGTAGATAGATACTGTATGATTTTCACTATATGAAATTTTTCCACAGGCTAAAGTAATTTATAGGGCCATAAAGCAGATCAATGGTGGCCTGTGGCCAAGAGGTGAAGGAAGAGTTCACTGCAAAACTACACAAGGAATATTTTGGGATAAAATATTCTATATATTGATTGCAGCTGAGGGCCCAAAAAAGTTTATTTCCATGGGTTATAACATCAGTAACAATTGTACTACAAATAGAAACAAACATTTTTATTGGCTTAAACAACGAACATTTATTTCTCACAGTTCTGGAGGCTGGAAAGTCTAATAAGATCATTGTACCAGCACATTTTGTTCCTTGTGAGGGCCCACTTCCTGGGTTGCAGACAGTCACCTTCTTACTATGCCCTCCTGGTAGAGCAAACAGTGACAAGGTTACCGTTTGCAAGACAGGAAGAAAATCCTCTCCAGGAACTGATCATCCTGGCATCTTGTCTTGAACATCTGGCTTCCAGAATTATGAGAAAATGAATTTCTGTTGTTTAAACCACCCTGCCTCTGGCATTTATTTATGGCAACCCAAGCAGACTGATACACCATCCAATGGGAGAAGACAGACAAATAATTCTTTATTTACAATTCTGTAAGAGTTACGAAGGAAAAGTACAGGGTTTAATGAAGGCACATTCTGGGAAACTCAGCTTAGGCTAGGGACAGCAAGGTATGGGTGAGGTCAGAAAATCCTTTTATAAGGAAGACGTAAGCTGAGACTTGATGGATAAGTAGGAGCTAGACAGGTATAGGAGGAAGAAAAACATCCATCTCAGGTACAGGGAACATCAAATATATAGACAAAGACAAGAATCAGACAGTTTTATGGGCCATGTCATGACTTTCAAGTGTAATGTAACAAGTAATAAACTATTCACTAAATAAGTTGAAATGAAAGCTAATCATCAAATATGCCCTTTAAAAAACCTTTTCTGACTATTGTATAATGGATGGGTGAACTGAGGGTAAGCAGTGTCAGTCAAAGAAAGACCAGTTAGAAACTATAGTAGTAGCAGAGGCAAGAGATCACTATGGCTTGGACTATATGAACATACCAGTGGTAGCAGAAAGAAGTAGAGGAAATTGAGAGAGATTTGAGAGGTATAATAGAAAGGAGTGTGGATGTGAAGAGCAAAGTAACAAGAATAACTGTTTTCTACCTTAAGAATAAGCTAGAGAATAAGAGAGGAGTAGGTTTTTGTGAAAGACAATGGCTTCAGTTTTATAAATGCTGAAGGTGAGATGTTTCTGAGATATCCAAGCAGATTATAATGAATTAGGAATTGTGAGGTCCAGACATATAAATGTGAGGATGATTTCATAACAGTAGCTATTCTCAACACAATAGTGACAAAACAGGTTCTGAAAGATATTCAATCTTCAGATCCTGTGTCCACATACTTATGGCTCACTGATAAACCACATACTTTTATTTTTAACAACAAAATGGTTCCTGCTACAAAATTAGTGATGACAATTGCTCTACCACTGCCAATGTCTGCCACTGGAGAACCTATGTGAGATCATTTTCTATATATATATATAAGCCCAATTTTTAAAAGACTATTAAATGTAACACAATGTTATCATTCTGGTCTTCACAGTTCTTAAAGATACCAAAATTTCCTGATTTTCAAAGTCCACAGAGAAACTAAAGCCCTGTATCAGACAGGCACCACTTTTACCACACAAAGGGTTTACTATGTGTAGCAGGTGGTATCTCTTTTTAGCACACTCTCCAGAAGCATTTATCCAGGCAAACACCATCAAATTACATCAGAGCGGGAAAGTACATGACACTGTTTCATGTGTCAGTTTCATAGGAACAAAGTTTGACACATCACATCCTTAAGCCCCAGAAACTCCTCCCTGCTCACTGCCTATCATTGCAGACACCTGGCATTTACTTTCATGTAATATCTGATGTCCAAGTCCATTGCCCAAATTAGTAAGTCTACAATGCAAAAAGGATAACTATCCCTAAGGACTCTAAAAATAAAGGCCACCAATAGCAATATGCAAGCCTGTGCGTGTGTGTGTGTGCAGGTCCATTCTTAACCCCCACTGATGCTCACAGCCTCAAAGAAATAAAGACGTTTCAAGAAATATGAGGACAATCATCTTAAGTTGATTAGAAAACTTTAACTTTCTGGGTAACTAGAAACATAAACACTATTTACATTGAGCTCCTAAGTGTGTTGGGCCTAGGTATTGATGCTGAAATTCACAAACAAACAAACATCCTATTTGGAAGGAATTTCCAAGAGGAGGCCCTTCCACAGAGCTGAGCAAGCGAAGCCAGTCCAAGCTGTTTCAATTGAGAAAAAGCAAAATACAATATTCCTATACCTTGGGTAAACAAATACAAATAGATTTACTACTTCATTTTCTTTCCATTCTTTTCCAGAGTCCAGGCCAGTAGTTCCACACTTTCAACAAGATTATCAACTCTTCTAGGTCTGATATTCTAAGATTTTTAAAGATTTTTTAAATATTCTAAGATTTTTTTAAGGCATTAAAAAATATCCAAATGGGTTTAAACATGATATAGCTTTCTAAAAATGAAGATGATTTAATTTCAGGGAGCTACATCTAAAATAAATGGTATGAAACAAGCCAAAGAAACTTTCATAACCAACTTGCCCCAACAAAGCCCTTATCATTGCACCCTGGATGTTCTCATTCCCCAAGTTGAAATTTAGTTGGTCTCTTCCCTAATGTGATCAAAACCAATCCAATATTGGTGGCTTTTCTAAGGCACACTATTGTTCGTTTAACTTGGTTTAGGGTCTTACTGATTTGTTTTTCTTTAAAATTTACAACTTCAAACAGGTAATTATGACCTGCTAATAATAAAAACAATAAGTAACAACTACATTTTTTGAACGTTTACTAATAACAGGCATTGGGCTAAATTCTAAAACAATAACAAACAGCTATATGTTTAATTGCAGGCACTATGCCATACACTTGATGTGCATAATCTTTTACAGATAAATTGAGACAACTAAGGCTACTGTGAACAAAGTGTTATATTCCTAAGGTAACTCTACATGTAACTACATGTCCTCAATTTTTGCCTATTCAAGAACATTGGAAAAAAAATTCCAGCAATTGTTCCCTCCTCTCCTGCATCAGCTATTCCTTCTCTACAGAATAATTTCTCTGAAAAACAAACATGATGTAATATCTCCTATTTATATTTTTATTTATTTATTTATTTTTTGGTGCCCTTGACTGGAATCGAACCAGGGACTCCCCAGTCCGCAGGCCGACACTCTATCCACTGAGCCAAACCAGCCAGGGCTCCTATTTATATTTTTAAAAGGGGAATTCAACTCTATAACCTTTTCCAGCTATTACCTGATTTCTATGATCCTCTTTTCATCAAAACTCTTTGAAAGAATAGTATATACATACTCCTTAACTCCTCCTTCAAAATATCAGAAAAGGAACAAGAATAATTAAATGAAACTTTATATACCATTCTCTTAGATTTAACAACTGTTAACATTGTGCCACATTTGCTTTTTTCTCTCTACACACACACATACACACACACTTTTGGTTTGTGGACAAAAAGGGGCCACATGCTAACCTAACTAGCTCAGGAAAGGCTTGCGTGGCAGCCTTGCAAAGTGGCAGCCTTGCAAATTCACAGATCTAAGGTAACCACAAAGGAAGATCTGAAATTAAAACATTAAACTAAAAATCAGCTTATGGTGGGTAGTCATGTCCTAGGCCAGTATCTTCCACGACAAAGGTCAATTTTTACCTTAAAAGGGCCTACTGAAGTAATTTTCTTTTTTCCGGACCCCTCAAAACACAGACACCACTCTGGGGAGACCACAAATCCCCTCATTTTTATTGAGTTAATTGATGACTGTTAACTATCTTGTACCCACCTAAATAAAAGAAGTGTGTGTCTATCTTTTTACTTTTCATCCAATCCCAGAGGGTTCCCAACTTGCTTTCTCCCACCTCCCTAAATCTGTCACCAGTGGATTTCATGTAACCCATTTATGTTTTCTCTTTTAATTGTAATGTATAAAACAGGTTGCAAAACTGCCATTCTCTGGAGTATTATCTCAATCCGTTGAGATTCTGCTTCCCAGCATTTGTCAAAAGTTTGGCTCAAATAAACTCTCAAATATTCTTCACAGGTTTGAATGTTCCTTATGTTAACAAATTAATTAGCTGAACCACTTGAAAGTCAGTTATATAACATCTCCTGCAAAAACTTTCACTATTAACCTTGGCTTGAGAACAATGAAGACCCACCACACAACTGTCAAACTAAGGAAGTTTAACACTGACACAGTATCCTATATAATAAAGAGCTAACATGCTAATTAGACCGAACAGCTGAACGACCGTCCGGAGGACATTCCAGGCAATCATCCAGACAACCTTCCGGACAAAGCCAGGGCTGCCAGGGCCAGCCAAGGCTGCGAGGGTCGGCTGGGGCCGAGGGCCGAGTCCCTTGCATGTATTTCGTGCATCGGGCCTCTAGTCTATCTATCCTATATAATAAAAGCCTAGGTGGCGTCATGTGCTACGTCATCACAATATGGCCACCACAAGATGGCCAGCAGGGGAGGGCAGTTGTGGGCAATCAGGCCAGCAGGGGGAGGGCAGTTGGGGGAGAACAGGCCAGCAGGGGAGGGCAGTTGGGGGCGAACAGGCCAGCAAGGGAGGGCAGTTGGGGGGGGGGCGATCAGGCCAGCAGGGGAGGGCTGTTGCGGGGGGTGGAGGGGAATCAGGCCTGCAGGGGAGGGCAGTTGGGGGCAACCACACCTGCAGGGGAGGACAGTTGGGGGTGAGATCAGGCCAGCAGAGGAGGGCAGTTGGGGGTGAGATCAGGCCAGCAGGGGAGGGCAGTTGGGGGTGACCAGGTCTGCAGGGGAGGACAGTTGGGGGCGATCGGGCTGGAAGGGGAGGGCAGTTGGGGGTGATCGGGCAGGCAGGGGAGGACAGGTGGGGGCAATTGGGCTGGCAGGGGAGCAGTTAGGCATCAATCAGGCCAGCAGGGGAGTGGTTAGGGGGCGATCAGGCTGGCAGGCAGAAGCAGTTAGAGGCAAATCAGGCAGGTTAGTGGTTAGGAGCCAGCAGTCCCGGTTTGTGGGATCGGGCCTAAACCGGCAGTCAGACATCCCCCAAGGGGTCCCAGATTGGAGAGGGTGCAGGCTGGGCTGAGGGATACCCTCCCCCCATGCACTGGGCCTCTAGTGTATACTAATAAAAGGATAATATGCTAATTAGACCGGGAGACTTCTGGAAGACCGGCCATGGAGGGCAGCTGGGGGCCATGAGGCCAGCCGGGAAGGGCAGTTGGGGGCCATGAGTCCGGCAGGGGAGGGCTGTTGGGGGCCATGAGGCCGGCAGGGGAGGGCAGTTGGGGGGCAAGAAGGCTGGTGGGGGGGCCGTTGGGGCCGAGCAGGCAAGCAGGCAGAGTGGTTAGAGGCGATCGGGCAGGCAGGCAGGTGAACAGTTAGGAGCCAGCAGTCCCGGATTGTTAGAGGGATGTCCGACTGCCAGTTTAGGCCCAATCCCTGTGCATGCCTCAGTGACCATTACGACCAGTTGACCGAACGACCAGATGCTATGGCACGCACTGACCACCAAAGGGCAGATGCTCAACGCAGGAGCTGCCCCCAGTGGTCAGTGCACTCCCACAGCCAACCTCCCATGGCCAGCCAACCTCCCATGGTCACTCCCCCCGCCCGGCCAGCCCTGATCGGCCCCGATCGGGACTGGGCAAGATGGCCCCGATCACCTGCCAGGCCGAGGGACCCCACCCGTGCACGAATTTGTGCACTGGGCCTCTAGTTATCTAATGAAAGTTTACAATCAAATTTTCTCAATTGTCCAAATAATATCCTTCAACTATTTTTTTTAAAATCCAGGATTCAAACAAGAATCAAGTACAGTGGGGCCTTGACTTCCAAGTTTAATTCGTTCCGTGATGGAGCTCGTAACTCAAATTACTCATATGTGAAATCATTAAAGTGAACGAGTGAGACCCGTGATGCTGGGCTGATGTTGTGGCGTTCACTGTGACGTTCGCTGCGCCAACTAGCGGTGAGGTATCTGAAGCTGGCTCGTAACCCGAATTTTAGCTCGCAACTCAAAGCAAAAAATCAGCCGAAAGACGGCTCGTATCTCGAAAAACTCGTTAGTCGGGACACTCATAAGTCAAAGCCCCAATGTAGTACATTTACTTACTGGGTCTCTTTTTTGTCTCCAATAATCTAGAACCCATCCTTAATTTTTTTTTAATCTTTCATAACGTCAACATTTTTTTTAAAAAGTCCAGGCCAGTATAGTTCCACAGACTGCTTCCACAATTTGGACTTTTCTGATTACTTCTTTCTATACTATATTGAGGTTAAACATTTTTAATGCAAATATTATGTAGGTAATATTGTCTCCCATTCTCTGAGTCCATTCGAATCAAGCTTTGGGCCCTCCTCTCAACAATATGGCTTACCAAAGTTACCAACAGGGACTTCCTTATCACTAAATCCTAAAGTCAATTCTTAGTTGTTCACATGAGATAATCTGTCAGCAATATTTGACACACCTTCTTCTTGTGGGTTTGGAAACACCACTCTGTTCTGGTTTTCCTCTAACTTCACTGGCTTCTCCTTGTCAGTCTTTATTGAAGAATTCTCCTTATATTCTAAACAGTAAATATTAAAGTGCCCCCATAACTTAGTCCTTAGATCTCTTTTCTTTTATTTTTAATTGTTTTCACTTTATTTTTTCCATCTCTTTCTTATAATTTAGACTCACTTACTCACCAGCTTCCAGGGCCAAGACAGGAATCCACAGGAAAAAAAACACTCATGAATGGGATTCCTCTAAGTCAGTGGTCGGCAAACTCATTAGTCAACAGAGCCAAATATCAACAGTACAACGACTGAAATTTCTTTTGAGAGCCAAATTTTTTAAACTTAAACTATATAGGTAGGTACATTGTTATTAACTTAATTAGGGTACTCCTAAAGCTTAGGAAGAGCCACACTCTGCCGACCACGGCTCTAAGTAATACTAAGAACAGTCCCCAGGAGGGATTATAATCATAATCACAACCATCCTATATAATAAAAACCCAGACACCAAATGGCGGAACTACCAGAATGACCAGTCGCTATGATGCGCAATGACCACCATGGGGCAGACTCTCAATGCAGGAGCTGCCCCCTGGTGGTCAGTGCGCCATCACAGTAAGAGCACCGCTCAGCTGACTAGAATGAGTGGCTGCTCCCGCTGTGAACCTGGGCCAACGGGCAGGAACCCAGGCTGCGATCATCGCCTCCTGGCCGCAGGCTCCTCCTCCTTGCTCCCTGCCACCTCCTCTGGATGCCTGCAGGCCGCGCAGAGCTGCCGCCGGGCTCGTAGACCTGACCGCGGAAGCTGGGAGGCGGGTTCATGCCACCACGAGACTGAAGCCTACTCCACCACCTCTCAGTGCTATTGTCCCTGGGCCTGGCCCTGACCGGGTCCCCTGGAGAGGCGAGTGCTCCGGCTCCACGGAAGATACCAGACCAGGGAGCAGCTACTCAGAGGGCGAGTTCACAGCCACTCAGCAGCCCAGGATGAGCAGCACTCTCACAGGGGACCAATGCCTGCAGGCCACTCCCCCCACCAGTGCACAAATCCCATGCACTGGGCCTCTAGTACTATATAATAAAAGCCTAATATGCAGGAGTTTGACCAGGGGGCGGGGCCAGCCACAGCAGGCAGCCAGGGGAAGGGAGGAGCCCCAGCCAGCAGCCTCTAGGGACCCTACCCATGAACAAATTTCATGCACGGGGCCTCCAGTCTATATATTTAATCTAATAAAAGAGAAACATGCAAATTGACCATAACTTTGCTACACCCCAAGCCATGCCCACCAGCCGATAAGAGACACTATATGCAAATTAACCCAACCAAGATGGCGGCCGGCAGCCACGAAGCTGGAGCAAGCAGGAGGCTTGGTTGCCCCGGCGATGGAGGAAGCCAAGCTTCCCACCTGCCCTGGCCGGCTGTGGCCTCCGCTAAAGGCAACAAAGTTTCAATTATAGAAGACAAATCAATTCCAGATACCTGCTTCCAGCCAGCCTCCACTGGAAGCTTGGGTGGCTGGGGGCCGTGGCCAGCCTGCAAACAGCCATCAGCCCCTCACCCAGGCTGGCCAGGCTCCAGGGGGGGACCCCCCACCCTGACGGGGCTGTGGCCAGCCTGCAAACAGCCATCAGCCCCTCACCCAGGCTGGAAACACCCTCAAGGGGTGAGGGTCCCTGCTGGGGAGCTTGACCAGCCTGCAAACAACCCTCGCCTGTGGCCAGCCTGCAAACAGGCATCAGCCACTCACCCAGCTGGCCAGGCATCCCAGCAGGACCCCACTCCCTGAAGGGGGTGTGGCTAACCTGAAAACGGCCCTCAGCCCCTCACCCAGGCTGGCCAGGCACCCCAGCGGGACCCCCACCCTGACCCGGGACACCCTTCAGGGCAAACCAGCCAGCCCCCACCCATGCACCAGGCATATAATAAAAGGGTAATATGCAAACTGAACCTAACAGCAGAAGGACTGGGAATGACTAGTCACTATGACAAACACTGACCACCAGGGGGCAGACGCTCAATGCAGGAGCTGCCCGCTGGTGGTCAGGGCGCTCTCACATGGGAGGAGCTCTGCTCAGCCACAAGCCAGGCTGATGGCTGCCAGTACAGTGGTGGTTGTGGGAGCCTCTCCTGCCTCCTCAGCAGCGCTAAGGATGTCCAACTGCAGTTTAGGCCTGCTCCCCGCTGGCAAGTGGACATCCCCCGAGGGGTACTGGGCTGTCAGAGGGATGTCTGATTGCCATCTTAGGCTCAATCCCCTGAGGAGCGGACCTAAGCCAGCAGGTGGTCATCCCCTGAGGGGTCCCAGACTGCGAGAGGGCACAGGCCAGGCTGAGGGGCCCCCCTCAAGTGCACAAATTTTTGTGCACCAGACCTCTAGTATATATATAAAAGCCCAGCGACTAGAACGGCGGTACGACCAGAAAAACCGGTGGCTATGACATGCACTGTGGCAGCCAACCAGCCTAATCTGGGCCCCGACTGGCCCCCCACCTCAGCCGGCCCGGGCTCCAACACCCCTATCGGGGGCAGGGCCAGCCGCCAACCGCCTGCCACCACTCCCTGGCCAGCCCTGCTCCTGATTGGGGGTGGGGCCGGCAGGCCAACTGCCCACAACTTCCCCTCTACAGCTGGCCCCACCTCTGATTGGCCCCAACACCCTGATCGGGGGTGGGGCTGGCCAGCCAACTGCCCGTGGCCCCTCCCCCCCACCAGCTTAGCCAGCCAGACCCCACCTGTGTACAAATTTGTGCACTGGGCCTCTATTAATGGTAATAATCATCTACTTACAAGCTGCCTCTTCTGGGAAGGCTCAACTCCTTCTGAAAAACAAAACACAAACATGTTAGATAAAAAGGACCCATCTTGGTCCTACAGGTCTATACTAAATGTCCTAGAACAGTAGTTGGCAAACCGCGGCTCGCAAGCCACATGCGGCTCTATGGCCCCGTGGCATGGGCCACAAAGGTTCAATCGCACTGTACGTGCGCGCCCGCATGTGGTATTTTGTGGAAGAGTCACACTCAAGGGGCCAGTTTGCCGACCACTGTCCTAGGAGATTTATAGTATTATCTTAATAATGGCAAAGACTAAATGTTTCTAAATGATAACCTTTTCCTTTGTCTCTTAAATTTTAGTGCAATTTTAAGTATCACCTCTTTATTCTTCCTTCCCCAAAGAAATGTCTCTTAGAATGCTTGCGACACTTTCCCCACTAGATGGAACCATCTCGCCAGTGTAGACTTCCAGGCACTCCTTAGGCCAGCCATTAACTGCTGATGAATTGTAAAGGATTCATGCCATTAGTTTGAGAGATATAAAAGGAATGAACTGATTTATTTTTTAATTAGAAGATATTTTAGATAAATAAATATGTACAGAAAATAATAAAGAGATGAATACACATACCACTGGCATAAGAAAGAATCCTTACAAAAACATTTGGGGTCCCTGTGACTTGCTTTCCAAATCTATCACGGCCGAACTCCCACTAATCATCACTTAACAGCTATTCTTAATTTTTGTTTATCTTTTCTATATGTGTTCCTGTATTTTATTACATATATATTCATTAATTATACATAGTTTTAAAATTATATATACACAGTTTCAAAGTATATGTATTCATCTGTTGATATCAACATTATAATTGGGGAGATTACCCTATGTGGATATACTCTTCACCCTTGAACAAAGTGGAGATTAGGGGAACCAACCATAGTAAAAAATCTGTGTATAACATCTGACTCCAAAAAAAAATTACAGTTGTTCCTCAGTCTCCACAGAAGATTAGTTTCAGGATTCTCTGCTACCAAAATCCACGGATGCTCAAGTCCCTTATATAAAACTAGAGGCCCGGTGCACAAAAATTTGTGCACTCGGGGGGGGAGGAGGGGTCCCTCAGCCCGGCCTGTGCCCTCTCGCAGTCTGGGACCCCTCGGGAGATAACAACCTGCTGGGTTAGGCCTGCTCCCGGGTGGCAGAGGGCAGGCCCAATCCCTAGGTGAAGCCCCTGGTCGGGCTCAGAGCAGGGCCGATTGGGGAGTTGGGGCGCTGCCCCCTGTCATGCACAGAGCAGGGCAGATTGGGAGGTTGCGATGCCACCCTCAGTCATGCTCAGGGTAGGGCCAATTGGGGGGTTGGGGCACCGCCCCCTGTCACACTCAAGGCAGGGTTGATGGGGAGGTTGCGGCTCCACCCCGTCACGCACAGAGCAGGGCCCATCAGGGGGGTTGGGGCTCCGTACCCTGTCACGCAGAGAGCAGGGTCAATCAGGGGGTTGGGGCGCCTTCCCCTGTCATGAACAGAGCAGGGTGGATAGGGAAGTTGTGGCCCCGCCCCCTGTCACACACAGAGCCACAGGGCGATCAGGGGGTTTGGGCACTGCCCCCTGTCACGCTGATCCCGGTGCCAGGAGGCCTCGTGGCCCCGCTGATCCCAGTGCTGGGAGGCATATTACCCTTTTACTATATAGGATAGAAGCCTGGTGCACAGGTGGGGGCCGGATGGTTTGACCTGAAGGGTGTCCTGGATCAGGGTGGGGTCCCCACTGGGGTGCCTGGCCAGCCTGGATGAGGGGATGCTGGCTGTCTGCAGCTGGTCACACATCCTTCAGGGTGGGGATCCCCACTGGGGTGCCTGGCCAGTCTGGGTGAGGGGCTGAGGGCTGTTTTTAGGCTGGCGGGTGACTGAAGCTCCCAACAGCTCCTTTTTTTCTTTTTCTTTTTATTCTGAGCCAGCTTTAGCTCTGGCTCCAGCTCTGAGGCCTCTGTTGCTGAAAGCAGGTATCTGGTTTATTTGGGTTCTATAATCGAAACACTGTTTCAACTCCAGCTCTGAGATCCTGGCTGGCTGAAAGCAGATTTCTGGGGTTTTGTTTAGCTTCTATATTTGTAACAATGTTTCAAACTGCAAGCTTAGAGGCCGGCAGCGGCAGGCGGGGAACCTTGGCTTCCTCCGTCACTGAAGCAAGCAAGCCTCATGTTCGCTTCAAGCTGCCTGGCTGCCGGCTGCTATCTTGGTTGGCAGTTAATTTGCATATCGCCCTGATTAGCCAATGGGAAGGGTAGCGGAGGTATGGCTAATTACCATGTTTCTCTTTTATTAGATAGGATGACATAGAACAATGCATACAGTCGGCCCTCCACATCCATGGATCCCCATGGATGGAAAATACTATTTCCGTAACAATTGGTTGAATCTACAGATGCAAAACCCAGGGATACAGAGAGCCAACTGTCTATTTATTGGAAAAAATCCACATATAAGTGGACACATGCAATTCAAACCCGTGCTGTTCAAGGTTCAACTGTATTTCACTTTAGTTCATTAATTTTTAGTAGTCAAGTCATCCAATCTATAAATACACTAATATTTATTTACCCATTCTCCAGTAAGTAGAAACTTAATTTTCTTTCCATGTTTTTCTTCTCCACCAAAATAATGCTCCTATAAACATGCTTGTATTGTCTCATGCACATGTATTTTGTAAAAAAGGTTTCTTAGAAGTATATACTAGGTGTGGAAATGCTGAGTCATAAAGTGTCAGAAATTGCTCCCCCAAACTGCACCAACATTCTGTAAGAGTTCTTCCCACATCGGTCTCACAAATTCCTGACACTTATAACTAATACTCTACTCAACATTTCAAATCCAACATGCCCCAAACTGAACTTGTTCTTTCCACCAACACTAACTCCATCCACAGCCTTTCCCCATCTCAGATGATGGTGATTCTATTCTTCTGGTTGTTCAGACAAAAACTCTGGATGTCTGGACTCCTTTGTTTTTATTTTTTTGTTTGTTTGTTTTCATAAACCCCACAGACCATTCCTCAGAAATGTCAATGGCTCTAACTTTAAAATACATCCAGAATACAACCATTTGCCACTATCTCCACAGACATACGCTTACACTCTTTTAAACAAAAATCTTAGATTTAGTCATGTTTTAGAAATCAGAACTTGGTTGGGGGGGGGGGGGGGATATTAAATTAATAGCATATACATGTCATATATTGTATAACACCCCAAAAATGTATTAAACACATTAAAATTTCTATAGCAAATGTATGATAGCCACAGTAAATATGATAAAGACTCTAAAGAGTCTCAGTTCAATTTTGTTGAGTTTTTCTACTAAATGAGTTATTAAAAACCCTGTTAGTTTTTGGTACTGCAATCTAAGCCACCATGGTCCCTCCCTCAACCATCTCCCAACTAGTATCCCATTCCTGCTTCTACCCTTATACCTCTATAGTCTATTATCAACATAACAAAGTGATCTTTTATTTATTTTTTTAATTAGTGGAAGGGAGAAGGAGAGAGAGAAACATAAATGATAAGACAGAACCATTGATTGGCTGCCTACTACATGCCTCCCACTGGGGATAGAGCCTGCAACCCCGCATGTACCCTGACTGGAATCGAACTGTCACCTAGTTCATAGGTCCACACTAAATCACTGAGCCATGCCAGCTAGGCGAGCCCTACCAATTCTACTTATAAAATACCTATCTTAAGTCATCAATTTCATTTTATCTCCATTGCAATGTCCCCTATACCCGTGGTCTGCAAACTGCGGCTCGTGAGCCACATGCGGCTCTTTGGCCCCTTGAGTGTGGCTCTTCCTAAGCCTTAGGAGTACCCTAATTAAGTTAATAACAATGTACCTACCTATATAGTTTAAGTTTAAAAAATTTGGCTCTCAAAAGAAATTTCAATCGTTGTACTGTTGGCATTTGGCTCTGTTGACTAATGAGTTTGCCGACCACTGCCCTAGACCAAGCCAGCATCATCTTGTAACATCCATCTAATTGGTCTCCCTTTAAGTTAGTTTTGTTCACCTTAACTTTTAATGTTATGTAATGTGAATGTCATGTAATTAATATCTGCTTTCTAGGTAACATTATGTGAATTTAATAAATCAAACACTGCAGTTCAAAAAGATCTTTTTAAACTGGGTCATTTCTATTCTTAAAACTCCTCAATGAATAAAGTCTAAAATCCTTTCTGCAGCCTACAAGGCATTGGCTGCTAGTGTTTACCTCTTCAGGATCATTTACACAATTGTCATCTTGTAGTCTGATCTCTTACACATGCAATATTCCCACTCACCTACAGGTCTTCACCCCTGTTCTCTCTACCTGAAATTCTTTTTATACATTCTTGGAGCTTAGCTTAAGCCTTATTTCCTCTGGGAAGATTTCCCTACACAGTTTCTCCAGCCTCCCTCTATATAATTCTAACTCTTTACTATAATTAGTTGCTTAACTGTCTATTTTCTGGGATTGTTAGCTCTGAGAAGAGATTAGTCTTGCTCACAATAACATTCCTAGCACCCAGCACAATACCTAGTCTGGTGGGTACCAAATGAATATTTGATTAATAAATCAATGAATCAATCAAGTAAGTAAATGGTATTTACTAATATCAGTATCATCATTATAAGGTTCAAAATAGGATTCTGTTCATTGGGAATTAACACTGATGAAAACTGTCAACTGCAATTAGGTCAGAAAAAGGGGCTTTATGGAGAAAGGACATACTCTTGTTGTCACTATTTATTGACAGTTGTCTGGCTGGTAGCTAGCTATTCCAGTAATTAAAAAAAAAAAATGCTTTCAGGCCCTGGCCAGGTGACTCGGTGGGTTGGAGTGTCGTCCTGTACACCAAAAGATTATGGGCTCAATTCCCAGGCAGGGCACATACCTAGATTTCAGGTTTGATCCCCGGTTGGGGTACGTATAGGAGACAATCCATCTATGTTTCTCTCTCACATCAATGTTTCTCTCTCAGTCTCTCACTTCCTCTCTCTTAAAAAAAAAAAAAATCAATAAAATATATCCTTGAGTGAGGATTTTAAAAAAAAAAAATGCTTTCAGGGAGAGTAAAACATTACCTACCAAAGAAATCTACTTTAAAGCCATATACTAATGGCCTTAAAAGGACCATTATCTCTCTATACAAGTATTGGCTCTGGCAGCAAATAAATCTGCTGGAATGCACAAAAACCTCCCTTTCCCATAAAGCAAATGAACCACTACTACTGCTCTGGGCATTATGGTGTGTTAGCTCCATTTATTCACATTTGAGTGTTAGTCTATCTTGAGGTCAGAAGCCAAGGGGGAAATCAGTGTATATGCAGCTATGGTACTCCCATGAAACTTTAATGTATTTCATTCTTCTTGTTCTATTTGCTTGTTCCATTAAATTCACATCATCACTCTGAGAAAAGGTTCCAAAAATAGAGTATTTATATTATGCAAGAATACTAAGAGACATGGGAAAGCACAGAAAATTTGAAGTTCAGAAAACTAGGTTCATGTTATGGCTCAAAAATATATAATTTGTGTATCCTGGGATTTCACCTACCCATAGGCTTAGCTATAGTGCTTATAAAGGTCAAATAAAATAATGTATAGAAAAGTATTTTATTCTATAAATTGTGGCACAAATGACATGCTCTCATGAATGTGAAGAACAGTAAAGACAGTTTGATGATACTAACAGGATTTTTTTTCCTTTACTTTCCAATTACAGTTGATCTAACAGGATATTTCTACATGATTCAAGAGTCAGAAAAATATTTAAATAGAGTTCTACTACTTACTTTGCTCATAAAACCTTGTTCAGTCATTAAACCTTTCTAAATCTCATTTTTCTTATCTGCACACCTGAAATAAAAATTCCTATTTTGCCTGTCTCATAAAGGTTACCCCAAGAGCTCTGGCCAGGTGGCTCAGTTGACTGGAGCGTCTTCCCATACACCAAAGACTGAGGTTTTAATTCCCTCTCAGGGCACATACCTAGGTTGCAGATTAGATCCCTGTCAGGGCACATATAAGGGCAACTGATCAACGTTTTTCTCCCTCTCTCTCTCTCTCTCTCTCTCTCTTCCTCTTTCTCTGGAATCAATAAATATATCCTCAGATGAGGAATTTAAAAAAAATTATCCCAAAGCTAGAATAAGAAAATATATTTAAAAGCTTAAGGTTCTCATATAAAAAGATGCTCCACATCATATCATCAGGGAAATAGAAATTAAAATAATAACGAGATACAACTACAAACCTATAAGAAAGGCCAAAACCTAGAACACTGAATGCTGGGAGGGTGTGAAGCAAAAGAAACTCTCATATACTGTTGCTAAATAATACAGCCACTTGGAAAGACAGTTTAGCAGTTTCTCCCAAAACTAAACACACTTCTACTTTAGGGTGGGCAAGTGGGCACCTTGGTATTTACCCAAAGGCACTGAAAACTTATGTCCTCACAAAAATCTGCAAATGGTGTTTATAGCAACTTTACTCATAATTGACAAAACTTGGGTGAAACCAAGATGTCCTTCAGTAGGTGAATAGATAAATAAACCGTGGTATAACCAGATAATGGAGTACTATTCAGCACTAAAAAGAAATGAGCTATCAAGCCATGAAAGGCATGGAAGAAAGTTAAATGCATATTACTAAATGATAGAAGTAAATCTGAAAAGGCTACATACCATATAACTTCAACTGTATGACCTTCTGGAAAAGATAAAACTATGAACACAATAACAAGATCAGTGGTTGCCAGGGGTGGGGGCAGGTGGAGATGAATAGGCAGAGCACAGAGGATTTTTAGGGCAATGAAAATACTCTGTATTATGATGATGAAATATATATCATCATACATTTGTCCAAACCCACAAATTACGTAACACCAAGAATGAACCCTAATATAAACTATTAATTTTTGGGGTGATTATAGTGTATTAACGTAGGGTCATTGTTAATAAAAAACATAGCATTCTGGTGAGTGATATTAATAAAGGGGGAGACTATGCATGTAGGGGCAGAGGGCACCTGGGAAATCTCTGTACCTTCCTCTCACTTTTGTTACAAACTTAAAACTACTCTAAAACAATAGTTTTTTTAAAAAAAACTGAGCCCCCAAAATAGCTTAAGACTTGACGGTTTGGATTATCATTAATACTAATGAGTTGCATTTTTCTAATCTGACCTGCCTGTGCAAGCTAATACATGAGGTGCTATTCTCCAAAAACTAACTCTGTCCTTAAAAAACTCAAGAATAGAGATAGATTAAAAATGGCGGCAGAGTAAGTGGATGCTGCAGGGACATGCTCCCAGGAACAAACTGGTATTACAACTAAAATACAAAAAAACGTGCTGAATAATCAACAGGAAACTCGCAGGAGAGAACCCTGATACCCGAGGACCCAAAGTGCAGACCTCATAGAGACTGGTAGGAGGGGTGGAGGCGCGAAAGGGCTGACAGGGTGCCCACAGACAGCAACTGAAGTCCCAGAGAGATGTCTCAGTTGTGGGAGGTTGCCACTGAGAACTGTGGGATCTAATCCCCAAGCTGGGCCGCCCAGCAGAAAGCAACAAAACTGAGGAGGGTACCCACATAACATCTGACTGCAAAAAGCAGTGGGTGCTGTCTGCCAGGGAGTAACAGCTGTAAATTCAGGCACCCTCTTAAAGGGCCAACACACTAAACTCCCTGTGGAGCCACCCATCTTGTGCTCCAGCAGAGGGAGGGTGAAGTGGACTGGAGCTATGAGAGCAGAAGCTAGGACTGGGGACTTGGGGGATAGACCTCAGAAGGCAGACACCCCAAGTTTTATGAGCTGAGTCATTCCTCACACAGTGGAGGACATCTTTCCCACATAGACATTTGCCTTGCCTGGGGGGAAGACAGTTAACACACCCTATTGGAAAACACCTGGCGCTGAGGCCACTTAACCATTTGTACACCATAAGCATCTATAGACACAAGCTGCAGACCTTTTTTAATCAAATTCAAAATATCATGGCAGTTAACTGGTTAAGAGATTAAAAATTAACAATTAGCCTCCAGGCAGAAGGAACTGCCCCACCCTGTTGAAAAAAAACTCCCCACACCTGAAGACGATTACCTGGGGGCAATTCAAGTTGGAATCCTGTGAGTCTGTAGGCAGAGGTGGTTTCTGGAGCCCTTGAGTCTGTGCCTGATCTAATTAGTCAGAAACAGCCTTTAACACTGTCCTGCACTAGAGATTGAGAGCTGTAGAGGATTCACCTAATACATAGTCACAAACCCAAACAGAAACCTAAAATGAGGAGACAAAGAAATAACCCCCAAATGAAAGAACTAGAGAATTCTCCAGAAGATGAGATAAATGAAGCAGAGATAAGAAAATTAACTGAACCAGAGTTCAGAATAATGATGGTAAAAATGCTCAACAGCAAGAAAAAAAGATGTAGTAACTATGAAAAAAGAACAGTCTGAGATAAAGAATGACATAACACAAAGAACACATTGGAAGGAATACACAGCAGAATAGGGGAAGCTGAGGATCAAATCAGTGAATTAGAAGACAGAGTTGAAAATATCACTCAATGTCATCCTAATAAATTTCCAATACACACACAAAAAAACACCTCAAGAATTTATTGCTTAGAGTCTCTAAAATTTTACTATTACTATATTGGATCCCTCCAACTGACAAACCTTTTTAAAAAAATCTTTATTGTTGAAAGTATTACATATGGCCCCATTTTTCCCATTGACCCCTTCTAGCCTGCCACCCCCACCCCTACCCCAGGCTTTCACCACCCCATTGTCTGTGTCTGTGCATTATGCATATAAGTTTTTTGGTTGATCTCTTCCCACCCACCTCCACCTCCCCTCTGAGATTCATCAATCTGTTCTATGCTTGTATCTCTGGATCTATTTTGTTCATCAGTTTATTATGTTCATTAAATTCTACATATGAGTGAGATCATGTGATATTTGTCTTTCTCTGATTGGCTTATTTCACTTAGCATAATACTCCCCACAACTGACAAACTTTGATAGTCCCTGTAGAAGATGATAGTTCCCAAAGAGTTTAATGTCTTAATACAATGAACAAAATAAAAATTCTTGAACTATATTCTGAAGTTGCAAAGAAGCTGTACACACTAAATTCTAGAGAAATAACCACTCACTCCCTTTCACTTATCCACAACTTATAAAGGTATTACATACAAAACAAACGGTGCTGTTCCCATGGGGAATCACTGTCTATATGCATTACTCATTATTCACACAAAGACTATACCCATAAAATATTTCCCAAGACAAAGACCAAGTGTCCAAAGGCAGTAACCACTACGCCCACAAAAAAATATGCAAGCCAAGAGTCACAAGGCTAGTGTTTGTACTTTATATCAATAGTCACCAGCATGGTGATGACTGTGGGTCAAAATTGTCTCTGCCTGAGGCAGCTGCCTCCCTGAGTCTAGCTCACACTTTCTACTTAAATTCTCGATCATATTCATTCATTCATTAACTCACTCATTTATTCATTTCTTTTCCATTGCAGTAGCACCACAATTTCCCAGAGAAGGAAATTAACAAGCTCTTAAAAAAAAAACAAAAAAACTCAACCTTCCACTCCACTATAAGTGAATGAAGAATTGGGTTTTGGAGACAACTTCTCAACTGATATCTAAAATCAAGTGGAGGCGAGAGGCATTCTCTGCCACCGAAAAACTGGATATTTCGTTACAGAATTTGTAAGGAAATCCATAAAGTGTGACTAATATAAGTAACTACTGGGGTGAGAGTAGGAGTGGAGAACAACATTCTGGGGCCCACTCAGACTCCATTGCTAATGACAATATCATCCTGTACGTCAGTGTTCCACTCAATGAAATAAGAAAAATATGTTTAACTATTTATTGAAATCAGTACTAATGACAATACCACCGTGTACTCTGAGTAAAAGATAAAATATGTTTAACCATTTATTAAATTACAATATAAATACAGAAAAGTACACATAGCATACAACTGAACAAACCAGTGTGACCAACAAGCAGATTTTTAAAAAATATATTTTTATTGATTTCAGAAAGAAAGGGAGAAGAGATAGAAAGATCAATGATGAGAGAGAATCACTGATCAGCTGCCTCTTGCGTACACCCCCCACTGGGGATAGAGCCCACAATCTGAGCATATGCCCTGACCAGGAATGGAACCATGACCTCTTGGTTCATAGGTCGACGCTCAACAGCTGAGCCTTGCCAGTTGGGCCAACAGGCAGATTTTTTAAAAATGTATATTACCATCAACCTAGAAGCATTCTCATGCCCCCTCTTGGAGTCACTACCTATGACACTCCTCCCACAAAAAACCGTCATCTTGATTTCTAATTTTATAGATTAGTTTGGGTATTTTAGTATTTTCTTTAAATTGAATATACAGTACATACTCTTTTGTATCTAACACTTGTGCTCAACATGTTTAATTCAAATCCCAGAAAGCAAAAAGTAAATGAAAAAATTACAATATCTGAAGTACTAATGGCTAAGGAATTTCCAAAATTAATAATAGAAATGAATACACATTTACAGGAAGCACAACGTACCCCAAGAAGGAATGATTTTTTTTTTTTTTGGAAGGGATTGATTATTTAAAAATTCAGACTAGGTAATTGATAGTAATACGGAAAAACACAAAAGACAAAAAAATCTTAAAAGAATAAGATCCATAACCTTTGAAGTAACGACAATTAGAGTGGCAATATGTTTCTCTATGATAGAAACCAAAGACAGCTAAACAACATGTACAAAGCATGAAAGAAAATGACTACCAACTAAAACTGTGCACCCATACAAACTATCTTTCAAGGTCAAAGGCAAAATAATAACATTTAAATAAATGTAAGCATTTACTACCAACATTCCTATACTAAAAGAATGTCTAAATGGTGTATGTTAGGGAGAAAAAAACAATCCCAGAAAGAAAGTTTAAGACACAAAATGAAATAATGAGGAAGAAAACTAATAAACTTATGTAAATCTCAGTAAGTACTAACTGTATAAAATAACAATAGCAGAAATACCTAATTTATAGAATTTTTTAAAGGAAAAAGTTAAAATATTGGACAAAAATAGCATTAAGTTTGGAGTGGGTTTTGAGAGGGAAGGATTCCTTATGGTGTTCAGGAGGAGGTTAAAATCTGAATTTGTTCTAACTCACCAGTAAAGTTAGAAAAATCTAGTAAGAAAACAAATCAAAAAAGCTCTATCAGTATTTTTAAATGGCAAAAAAATGAAGAAAAAGAAGCAATAAGGTATAGAAATGTAGGACATGGATGCAAGAAATAATATGGCAGAAACAAGGTCAAATATACCAGTAAGCATCATAAGTATAAATAGAAACATTTACCCGTATATACAGAAAAAACATACAACATACTGCATGCCATTTGCAACAGCTATACCAAAAGCAAAATGACATGGAAAGGTTAAAATAAAAGGATAGTTGGGCTTTAGAAAAATTAACAAGGCAGACAAACTTCTGCTGATATTGATCAATAAACATATCTTAGGTGAGGTTTAAAAAACATTTAAAATCCAAAAATTTTTTGTCAACGATAATGTTTTCCAATATGCATTATGTTGTCATATGTTCTCCAAAATAATTAAGTACCCCTAAACAATGGCACTTTAAGTACTTTCATTTTTGAACATCAAAGCCAATAAAGGGGGTAGGAAACATTGCACAATTCTGAGAGTAATAATTTTATGAACATAACAAATATTCTCAATTCAAAACCTGGAAAACTGGGTTCTCCATACAATGAAAACTGATTACTGTATCTGCCTTATGGTCAGATACTTACTGAACGTGAAAATGATGAAACCAATTTGTTTATTGTGGCTAGTATTTGACCTTTCAAAGTTAAAATAAAATCACCTCCCAGAAAGTTGATTGGGGAAATAAGGCAAATATAAAAGTGCCTTCTTTGAGACTGGACAAAAATTGTACACCTATGGATGAGGACGGGGGGGGGGGGGGGTGGTAAGAGCAGAGGGTGGGGTGGGAACCGGGTAGAGGGGAGCTATGGCGGGGGGGGGGGGGGGGAGAGGAACTGTAATAATCTGAATAATAAAGATTTAGTTTTTTTAAAAAAAAGTGCCTTCTTCTATTTACAAAGAACTTCAACTTCAAAAATCTCTCACTGGAGATGCTCCAAAAGTAGCAGCAGGATGAGAACCAATGTTTACCATAAGGAAGACCCAAATCTGACCTGCTCTTCATGCAAAACAACGTCAATTCCTACACAGAATAGAGGCTCCTCTAGTTTAAAAGAAAGATGCTCACACATTATCTCCCAGATGCTTAGTGTGTGACCATGCAAGCTGAAACCACTACAGCTTTTTTCTAGTAAGTATGAAGCCAGCTTAAGAATGAGGCCAATACACAGAGCAGAGAAGCTGAGCAAAAGACACTAGATTACCCAACTCTGAAACCCATCCAAACTCTTTCCATATTTGTAAGTCAATACATTCCTTTAATATTTATGAACCAGGAGGTCATGATTCAATTCCAGGTAAAGGCACATGCCTGAGTTGCAGGCTCCATCCCAGTATGGGGCCTGCAGAGGCAGCCAATCAATGATTCTCTCTCATCATTAAAGTTTCTCTCTCTCTCCTCCCTTCCTCACTGAAATCAATAAAAATATATATATTAAAATATTCAAAGTCGTTTTCTGTTACTTTCGTTCAGAGTATCCTAACCTATACACCTAGCCCAGCCACTTACAAGTTGTCTGTCCCTGAGGAAGTTGCTGAGCTTCACATATCTGAAAAAAATGACGTATCAGGAAACTCACCACCAACTCCACTGCTATCACCCCTCTCCATCCATTAGACCTTCTTGCCTTTTTGACCACAACAGTCTCATAACTGGTCTTCCTGCTACAGCCCTTGCCTCTATAGTCTATTTTCAATATGACAGTGGAATACAGAAGGGAAGGCATTGAGTTTTTCAAAATCTGACCATGGTTATAAAGCTAGAATATGGCACAACTATAATCTGAACCAATCTCCTGTTCCTTCTTTCAAATTATCTGTACTTGAAAATACAGACAATACCTATTTGTCATCAATGTCATGATAATTAAATGAAAACTATAGCCTAGCAATGTAGGACACAAAACACAATAAATGCATTATATACTAGACTGCCACTTCCCAGGGAACCTGGCAAAGAAAATTGCCTGGGTCAAAGCAGGATGTTTCTTAGCTGACTTTCTGAAAAACTATGAGGAAGTCCACCTCACCAAAAAGCAGTTAGTGAGGCCCAAACATTTATTTGGATTTTCATCTTCTAATCTGAGGTTACCCAGTAGATTACCTGTATCACTGGGTACACTTTAGCTTTTGTGTTTTTATGTACAAAAATCTAAAACTAACTTTTAAAATTTTACATTATAAGTTATCTGTTTAAAACAAATAATCTAAACTGCTGTTTTTCAAGCATTACTTCTATTTCAGAATGTTCTAATGCAGTCTTCTGGAGAATAAACTTTAAAGTAATAAAGACGAAGAAAAAGGAGGCAGTAAAAATACCCTCCAGTTCAATGTAATCTACAATTTGGAACTCCTACAATCCTCCTATATAATAAAAGGGTAATATGCAAATTGTCCCCTCTATCAGGAGTTTGACCAGAATTCAACCAGAGTTCAACAGGGAACAGGGCCAGACTGCGCCAACCACACCCAGCCCCTCTCCCCACCCCCATACCTGCCCGGCCCTATCAGCTCCATGCACGAATTCATGCACCAGGCCTCTAGTATAGAAATAAAGACTCAGAGGAAGGGCATCAGTAAACAGGGTAGCAGATACTGAAGACTGACTCAGTACATAGGAGAAAAATAACTGAACACAAAACAGGCACAATAACTGAAAATATTCCCATTCAACAAATAGGATTCCCTTTCTGAATCCTGGCATCTAAAGAGAAATAAAGATATAAATAGGCAATGTATTAAATGTGCTTACAAAGCCAGCCATTTTTAACAGCTACTTGAATATACATCACTATTTATTAGAGGTCTTCTGAGTACTTTGTAAATATTTCTCAAAATACTTCCAAAAAATCAAGTGACACATCTAACTGAACCAACTGTACTAATGTAAGAAATTTAAAAAGGCATTAATTTTTTTAAAGTCTGGTCATACTGAACAACTGCTGAAATTCAGTGGGTGTTCTCAGTGGGCTTTGAATGGTTACAATGCCATTAATAAGAAGCACAAATAATAACTATAAATATAATAATTTGATCAAATTTTACCAATTCTATACATTTTCTTTTTGAGCACTTTAAAAAAAAACCAAACAATGTTAATTCAGTCATTAAAAAGACCCTAGGTGCTTTGCATACACACAAAAAAAGTACTTTACAAATGTAAAACGAAATTAAAACAAAAGAAATAGCTACATTTCATAATGAGATCTTTACCAGGGGGCCTGTTTTACACTGAAAGCTTTATTATATCAATCCTTAAAACAGTCAATGATGGACTAAATAAAGCTTGCTTATTCCTATTAAGACTAAAATGGGATGATCTACTTTACAAAGTATGAAAAAATTAATGATCAAATTTAAAAGAATTCTGGTATGTATTCTCTTAGTGCTAAGGGCATTCATTAAAACTCACTTGAAACTGTCTATCATCCTCTTTATTTCCCCCTTCATCTTACTTGCCTCTTCCTGTGCCAAATTTCACAAGACTTAAGGAGAAAAAGGTTTCCAAAACAAGTGTCAGATATGGCTATTATTTATGGCTATATTGTATGTATGTATGCAGTGATAATTTAGGAAAGTTCTTAAAACTATGTGTAGAGCCAAACATATATTACACATATATGTCACTTTATTAAGAGGGGCAAAGTGGAGAGATAGGTACAGTGGTCAGGAACAGAATGTTTACTGTAAACAATCTGCCAGTAGTAATGTCTGCTATCCAAAATTAAGGTTGCATTCAGCATAGTCTAATTTAATTGTTCCATTCACTTAATATAATGTCAGTCAGCCCAAACAGCAATTTTTTCTATCAAAGTAGAAACAATTTTTCTAATTATAACTATACATAATGGCATAAAAAAGAACTTAGTGGCATACTACCCTGCTTCAAATAAATTAAATAAAATTGAAGCAATCTGTTCAGTACATTTTTAAAAGACACTCAGAGGAAGGAGATCAGTAAAAAGACTCTGTTACTCACCTGTAACCCTCTCCTTCGTACAATACTGGAATCATCCATAATAGATATCAGACAAAAAAGCCACTCCCCAGATAGTCAACTAGTAGTGCCTACTTGCTTCCTGCTGGGTGACAATCCCGTTCTCCATGCTGTGCCCACTAACCACGGCTCCACTGAACCAGTTCTCTCTCAGTCCAGCATGAGTAGATAATCACTGCCTCACATCAGTGCCACGTCTTTCTTCACAGCAGTACAGATGGATCTCACTGAATCACCACCAAAACTGGGGAAAATATCTCATATTTATTTTCTTTTCCATACATACTCCTTTGGTTGAAAATATCTGAAGTACCAAGAAAATGACAAAGGTTCAAAAGAAATTCCGATCTTTGATATCGTAACTTCACTGATTAAAAAGGTTTAACAAACAACAGTCTCCACCTACAGCTATTAAGCTTATAAAATCCATGTCACGTTTTCCTTTCCAAAAACAAAACCATTCCACATGTTTTAAAAAAGATAACAATTCTTCAGAAATACAAAGAAAAACATTATTATTCTGATGCCTGTATTTTTGGACTTAGGCTGCTGTAAAGCCAGTTAGTTTTGACTCAGTCGGCAAAATTCCTTTCATCCTTTGTACAGACAAAGCAAATGTCAGATTCTTTCGATACTGTCACAGGCTCTTTTGTTTCTTTATCTCTAGATACACTGTTCTTTACTTCTTGGACAGTCACGAAAGCCTCTTTCTTCAGAAGCTTAGATCATTGCTGAAGTCGGTTCCCCTGCTCTTTTATGTCTGGAGGGGGCTAGTACATATGTGGTGAGCTCTGAGCATGGACAAATTCATTCATCTATTCATTGCTGACAGTACTGTCACAGGAAAAGCTCCCCATTCCATCAGACTTCTAAAAGGACACAGCATGAAAAAGTCTAGTTTTACCCAGACTTTAATAATCTCAGAACAATTTATTTGGTCACTGGATGCCATTTTCAAAGCAGGTCTTGAGCCAAATTTAAAGATGTTTCTAGTCTCTTAATTTATAACTTAAAAATCATTTCTTAGAGCTCCAGAGTGAAAGATTACCTCTCATGATTTCGTCATTTAAATGCTCCATAAGCAATGTTTTAAACTTTCCAATTCTATAGTAATCACCAGAATTCTAGGAAACACAGGTGGAAAGTGAGGAAAGTTGTTGATTTTTTCTAAAGAGTCACGATAAAAAAAAATTGTTAGCTAAGGCAACACTATATTTTTAGGAACACGTTATCTACCAATTCACAGTTGCTGTTCTCCAAATTATAGGACATATTATAAATTATGCACTCATCAAAGGATTTCAAGAGATATTAATCCAAATTTCCCCAATTTGAGAAACAAAGGTACACATAAAGCACCCTGAATCAGGCTATTATACACACTCAGGAATAAATATAGTAATAACTACAGAATGGATTCAGACTGCATCCAACAACAAGGAAAAGCTGTCCCTTATATAATTATGGCAGCTGCACTAACAGTCTGGGGCTTAAAAGAAAGTCTATTTACAAAATCTTTTTCTGGTATTCTTACAGCTGACTTAGTCACAAGAGCTGTAGCCACATTGCTGAAAATAGCACAGAAAGCAGGATCCACCTCCCTTTCATTCAGTAAAAAAACTTCTAATCCTTAACACAACCAGTGTGGTCTTTCATTGTTAGAGCTAATAAATCCACATCTCCATGGACTCCTTCCATCTGCTGCTTTAAACAAAAGCTGGATTATGTCCATGGGGAAAACAAACACAAGACCTGAACAGACAGCTTATTTGCATAGGGTGTGCAGTCCACTAGATGAGTGTCTGCAAAGTCTTTTTTTTATATATATATATTTTTTTTTCTTATTGATTTTAGAGAGGAAGGGAGAAGGAGGGCGAGATAGAAACATCAATGATGAGAGAGAATCGGGCCTGCAACCCAGGAATGTGCCCTTGACTGAAATCGAACCTGGGACCCCTCAGTCCACAGGCTGGTGTTCTATCCACTGAGCCAAACCAGCTAGGGCAAGTCACAAGCTTTTAAAGCTATAGAACCTCTCTATCAGAATAGATTGTATTAGCTATATATATATATATATATATATATATATATATATATATATATATATATCAGCAGAGAGGAAGTAGAAGTGAGCCTCTAATCTGTTCCTCCTTGTAGAAATATACATGGTACATTCTCATAAACTATTCAGAACAGTGATTCATAATTCAAACTCTTCATTCATTTACTAATTCAGGAATCATTTATTATGCCAAGCAATAAGATGGGTATGGGGAAAGATTGCCAAGATTAACATTACCCATAAACTAATAATTATATTCTAGAAGAGTTCAAATTCAATGGGAAAGCCGAATGCAAACAAGTAATTATAATACAATGTGAAAAGTATGACAAAGTGCTAAAGGAATGTCAAAGTTGTTCATTACATGGGAAAATTTACAAAAAGGTTTCTAATGGAAGTGTCATCTGGTTGCTGATGATAAAGACAATAAAGATAATGGCAGGAGTTGAGAGGAGTAGGAAAATTTATGCCTGATATTATCTATCTATATATATAAAAAGCTAATATGCAAAGTGTCTCCTTGGGAGTTCAACAGGAAGTTTGCTCACTCGCTATAACATGCGCTGACCACCAGAGGATAGCGCAGAATGAAGGAAGGCCCCAGCCAGCAGCCAGAAGGCCCCGATCGGCCCTGATCACCAGCCAGGCCTAGGGACCCTACTTGTGCATAAATTTTCATCCACCGGGTCCCTAGTCTAATATAAAAGGGGAGGAATAATTAGGTGGTTAGCAAATACAGCAACCAGGAAGGGAAGGGTTTAGACATATGGATTGATAAGAAAAATTACCCTAATGCAGTGGTCAGCAAACTCATTAGTCAATAGAGCCAAATTTTTTAAACTTAAACTATATAGGTAGGTACACTGTTATTAATTTAATTAGGGTACTCCTAAGCTGGCCTTTGCTAAAAACGTCCTCAATCTGAGGTTTCGACCTCAGCGAACATACCCCCACTTCTTCTAATGCCACTTCTTCAAAATAGACTTGCCCAGGCCGAAAACCGACTTCTGCGCATGGGCCACGAAGTTTCAATCGCATTGTATGTGCGCGCCCACACGTGGTATTTTGTGGAAGAGCCACACTCAAGGGGCCAAAGAGCCGCATGTGGCTCACAAGCCGCGGTTTGCCGACCACTGCCCTAATGGTTCATATTGAATAAATTTGATTTATAAATGATGTGATAATTTAGCTGAAATGCCTTATTTTATAACTAGACAAATGATGGCCCTATTATACAATTTCTTAGCAGGGGATATAACCTGTTCAGAAATTATATAGTAGAAACTTGAACTCATGTTTCTGCTAGAACATGCAGCTTTCTAAACAGACAGTAGAGGAGGGTTTCTTGTCCCAGAACGTATTTCATCAACTTCTCTAGTAGACATTAATTTGGTGTTAATTAATAAGACTATCTGGCAATGAACTACCATGAATTGTAGAGGTTCCAAGTTCTGTGCCTTGCTCTGGGTACAGTATTACATGCAGTGACTGTGAAAGGCCTGTGAAAACACCCCCTTCAGGATTTAGGTTTTGTAACAAAAGTTAATTTTCTCATTGTGCTTACCTTGGCTTGTTTACCATGTAAAGGAATAAACTGAGTACAATTGCATTGCTAGTTCCAAATTAAGTTCATGAAATCATCATTACCAGAATAAAAATTCAGTGTTTAAAATAACTAAGTCCTAGCCAGATGAATAGGATAAGAAAAAAATATAAAAGGCATACAGGTTGAAGACAAACTGTCCTATTTGAAAATGACATGATTGACATGTAGAAAATCTCAAAGAATCTACAAAAAACTCCTCAACTAATAAGTGAGTTTGACAAGTTCACAGGATAAAAGCCCAATGCACAAAACCAACAGTATTCTTATATACTAGAAACAAACATGTAGAAACTAAAAGCTAAAATACAATAATACCACTTACAATCAGAAAAAAAGGATTCCAGCTCACTTTTTCCCATGTAACCTCTCTTAATTTTCAGCTCCACTTGAAATAAATTATCAAGGCTAAGAGGCTAAGATTGGTATAATCTGACAAAACATATTCAAAATATGTATGCCGAAAGTTACAAAATGGTGATTAAAGGAAACAAAGAAGATCTAAATAAATGGGAGAGACACACTGTATTAATGGGTTAGAAGACTAAAATAGTAAAAATACCAAATCTCTCCCAAACTTATCTATAGGTCTAATGCAACTCCTATCAAAATCCCAGCAAAACTTTTTGTTGACATAAACAAACTTACTTTGAAGATAGTCCTATAGATTAATGAAACAATATAGAACCCAGAAATAGATGTATACAAATATGCACAATTTATTTTTGACAAAAGTGTAAAAGCAAATCAATAGAAAAAGGACAGACCTTTCAATAAAATGCACTGGACATCCATAAATAAGATCAATCAATCAAGCAAGCAAGCAATCCAACCTACACTTCACAAAAATTAACTCTAAATAAATCATAGATTTAAATGTAAAATTAAAAACTATAAAAAGTTTTTAAGAAAACATAGGAGAGAGAGAGTCCAAGATGGTGTGGGGGAGTAGGTAGAAGTTATACTCATCTCCTCCCAAATTAGAAATACAACTAAATTATAGAACAATCAACCTGAAGACTAGCTGAAGAGAAGTCTTATAAGGACATAGAGAAGAAGCCACATGGAGAATAGTAGAAAGGGCGAAGAAAGGAAAGGGGCTAGCCCAGCCGTGGGCAAACTACGGCCTGCGGGCGGGATCAGCCAGTTTGAAATGAATAAAACTAAAAAAAAAAAAAAAAAAGACCGAACCCTTTTATGTAATGATGTTTACTTTGAATTTATATTAGTTCACACAAACAATCCATCCATGCTTTTGTTCCAGTTCCGGCCCTCTGGTCCAGTTTAAGAACCCATTATGGCCCTGGAGTCAAAAAGTTTGCCCACCCCTGGGCTAGCCTCACACCCATGTGAGGCAGTTGAGAATCCAGAGGGAATATCTCAACGGCAGGGGTCCACCTCCTAAGGAGCAAGAGGTTCCAACCCCAAGCTGGGCTGCCCAGAGCACCCACCAGCACTGGGAAGAGGAGCCCACCAACGTCTGGCTGTGAAGATCAGTGGGGTTTCCAACTGCCAAGTGCCAGGGTTCTTGTTCCAGCATCTAGAAGGGTTCAGCAATCTGGAGAAGGGCTGTGTGTAACTTTGTGTGTAACTTAATAAAGACTCCAGAGACGAAGCATAATTTTGAAAGGCATTTGGGGGAGAGGAGCCTAGCTAAAAATACTAAGATCTCGTCTCAGGACCCCTTGCTTTTTATTAACACAATTTGTCCTAAGGCGAGGTGGAGATACACACTTCAAAGGACAGTCCATTGTCAGAATGGAAGAATTTGCCTACGGCTGTTCAGCTGTTTGGCCAGTAGGAGGCAATAATATGTAGATTAAGATGCCCTGAGCTGTCTGGCAGCAAGCAATCATCCCTTTTCAGGTTTGGGGAAATGCCTTCAGCTATTCCCAACAGGTGACAACATATGTGACTCAGCCCTTGTTGAGTCCCCAAGTTCCATCAACCTTTTGATGAAACTTGCAATTATGACATGCTGGAATTGGCTTCTGGCAGGCAGGGTGAGACAAGAGACTGCAAGAAACCCAGGTGCCCTTTTATAGGACCAGTGCACAAAATCACATTCACAGGCACTCACCCTGACCTCCCGTGGAGGGACAGTAGCTCAGAGCAGACTGGAGTCATACAGGGAGAGATTGGGTTGTGCAGCGTTTGGGAGAGGGCTGGAAGAACTGCCAATGTACCTGTGTTGAGTCCTTTTCCCACACCACCCAAGGACAGTATCGTTCCTGAGTCCAGCATTCCCCTCCAAAGAGCATCAGTTTGGAGAGATGTACTAGCTCTAACTTCCCGACTCCCAAACTTGCACCCTGCAGAGGAATCAGCTAGCTGCAGCCAGCCTGGGCTCACTGCCTACACTTTATTGGAAGGCTCTTAAGGAGATCGGGACAGACTCAGGGGGTGTCAGAGATATACAGGGAGAGACTGAGTGGAGTGGCTCTAGGGCAGGTCCATTCCCTGACCTCCATATGCCCTGACTGGCACCGCTGGTACTGTGCAGAACCCTCCTTCCACACAACCAAATCTTAATCTGTTTTAGCCTGATGAACTCTACTGGCCTCACCCTGATGACTCACCGAGACCCCACCCATTGCAAAGGTCCACAGGCCCCAGGGAAAGGGGGGTGGCTAACCTCACTGTACCCTAATACTTTTGCTGAGTGGCCTCAGACCCAGCACTGGTGTCAAGTTTGAATCTGTATCAACCTGGTGAACACCATCACCCTACCTGGTGACTCACTGAGAACCTGCTTCATGTAACTCATATAACACCAGAAGCTCCTTCCGTGGCTAACAGGCAACCGGCAGGTGGAGGCAAATCTTGGAGTGCCTTGAGCCTTTTGCTGATCTGCCCCAGGCTCAATACTGGTGGAAGCCAGGCTGGATGAGTAACTTGGCCTCTCCCATGCACACCCAGGTTCAGCAGAGGCAGCCACAAACTGTGGATCACTTTATAGCTCCAACTATGTAGCTGGGAGCTGATCACAGGCAGCACCTTACAGTGACCTGCACCGGAATCCCTTCCAAGAGGCCCCACAACCAACATACCAGGTGGTGGGATTCAGGCCACATCAGAGTACCACCTAATTAGCTCCACAAAAAGCACACCCAAAGGGAGATCTCAGCAGGCACCAGACCCTGCTGGGGCGAATTCCACTGCATAGGGTCAGCGCGAACACAGCAGCTCCTACACTGTGGTCAGGGTCAATCTTCATAGTCAACCAGCCCGAGGGTCAACCCCACCCATGGATGGGCCAACAACAATCAAGACTCAACTACAACAGAAGGGTTCACATAACCCACACAAGGGACATTCCTGGAGCACCTAGCTCAGGTGAGCAGGGAGATTACACTGCTGAGCCCCACAAGACACCTACTACATAAGGCCATTATACCAAGACTGCAAGGCACAGCAGATCTACCTAATACACAGAAACAAACACAGAGAAGCAGCCAAAATATCATGCCCCCAAATAAAAGAACAGGAGAAATCCCCAGTTAAAAAAAAAAAAAAAAAAAAAAAAGAACTAAATGAAATGGAGGCAAGCAAGTCCAGATACAGAGTTATAAGAATGCTCAAGGAACTTAGGGGGGAGAACCAAGATGGCGGCATAGGTTAACGCCGGAGTTTGCTGCTTTGAACAACTACTTCAAAAGTGAAACTAAAAGACAGAGGGACATCACCCAGAACCACTGGAACGCTGGCTGAGTGGAAGTCCTACAACTAGGAGGAAAGAGAAACGCATACGGACACTCAGAGGAGGCGCAGTGCTGAAGTCAAATTCTGAGGTGCGGAGTGCGCGCGCGGAGCGGGCTGGCGGCGGAGGGCGCGGTTGGCGTTTTCAATCGGGAGGGAGTCGCAGACTCTGAGCTCCAGATCCGGGCGAGTCTTTAGGGACCCAGACGCAAACGGGAGAAGCGGGACTGCCTGGCTTTGGTCAGAGCGAGTGCAGCTTTCCCTCCGAGCTTTGCAGCCATTGCTGGGACTCAGAGAGGCAGAGCCCCTGGGGACAGGACTGAGAGCGGCCATAACTGCTCTCTCCGGCCCACCCTATTGATCCTGTGCGACCCGCCCCGCCCAAGCCCTGCACTGAGGCATTTGCCGGATAGCCTCAGGCAAAGGCTAGATTAGCACCTCCCTAGAGGACAGAAGTTCTCTCACTGCTGACACAGCTGATTCTCATAGCCACTTGGCCTGGAGGGCAAACCCTCCCTGGAATTAGCTACAAGACTGCACACAAAGGCCACTAGGGGGTGCACCAAGGAAGCATAACAAAATGCAGAGACAAAGAAACAGGACAAAATTGTCAATGGAAGATCTAGAGTTCAGAACCACACTTTTAAGGTCTCTCAAGAACTGTTTAGAAGCCGCCGATAAACTTAATGAGATCTACAAGAAAACTAATGAGACCCTCGATGTTATATTGGGGAACCAACTAGAAATTAAGCATACACTGACTGAAATAAAGAATATTATACAGACTCCCGGCAGCAGAACAGAGGAGCGCAAGAATCAAGTCAATGATTTGAAATGCGAGGAAGCAAAAAACACCCAACCGGAAAAGCAAAATGAAAAAAGAATCCAAAAATGCGAGGATAGTGTAAGGAGCCTCTGGGACAGCTTCAAGCGTACCAACATCAGAATTATAGGGGTGCCAGAAGATGAGAGAGAGCAAGATATTGAAAACCTATTTGAAGAAATAATGACAGAAAACTTCCCTCACCTGGTGAAAGAAATGGACTTACAGGTCCAAGAAGCGCGGAGAACCCCAAACAAAAGGAATCCAAAGAGGACCACACCAAGACACATCATAATTAAAATGCCAAGAGCAAAAGACAAAGAGAGAATCTTAAAAACAGCAAGAGAAAGAAACTCAGTTACCTACAAGGGAATACCCATACGACTGTCAGCTGATTTCTCAACAGAAACTTTGCAGGCCAGAAGGGAGTGGCAAGAAATATTCAAAGTGATGAACACCAAGAACCTACAACCAAGATTACTTTATCCAGCAACGCTATCATTCAGAATTGAAGGTCAGATAAAGAGCTTCACAGATAAGGAAAAGCTAAAGGAGTTCATCACCACCAAACCAGGATTATATGAAATGCTGAAAGGTATCCTTTAAGAAGAGGAAGAGGAAGAAAAAGGTAAAGATACAAATTATGAACAACAAATATGCATCTATCAACAAGTGAATCTAAGAATCAAGTGAATAAATAATCCGATGAACAGAATGAACTGTTGATTATAATAGAATCAGGGACATAGAAAGGGAATGGACTGACTATTCTTGGGGGGGAAAGGGGTGTGGGAGATGCGGGAAGAGACTGGACAAAAATCGTGCACCTATGGATGAGGACAGTGGGTGGGGAGTGAGGGCGGAGGGTGGGGCGGGAACTGGGAGGAGGGGAGTTATGGGGGGGGAAAAAGAGGAACAAATGTAATAATCTGAACAATAAAGATTTAATTAAAAAAAAAAAAAAAAAAAGGAACTTAGGGGAAGAATGGATGAACGCAGTGAGAACTTAAAGCAGTGGTTCTCAACCTTCTGGCCCTTTAAATACAGTTCCTCATGTTGTGACCCAACCATAAAATTATTTTCGTTGCTACTTCATAACTGTAATGTTGCTACTGTTATGAATCGTAATGTAAACATCTGATATGCAGGATGGTCTTAGGCGACCCCTGTGAAAGGGTCGTTCGACTGCCAAAGGGGTCGTGCACAGGTTGAGAACCACTGACTTAAAGAGATAGTAAGCATAAAAAAGGACATAACCATAAAAAAGAACCAGTCAGAAATAAAAAATATAATATCCAAAATTAAAAACTACACTAAAAAAAATTAACAGCAGATTAGATGAAGCAGAGGAACAAGTCAGATATTTGGAAGACAAGATAGCAGAAAACATCCAAGCAACCAAAAAGAAAAAAGAATTTTAAAAAATGAAGGTAGCTTAGACCTCTGGGGCAATATCAACTATAACAACATCTGAATCATAGGGATACCAGAAAGAGAAGAAAGCATGGGATTAAGAACCTATTTGAAGAAATGATAACTGAAAACTTCCCTAACTTGGTGAAGGAGAAAAAAGACACAAGTCCAGGAAGCACAGAGAGTCCCAAAGAGGCACACACCAAGACATATCATAATTAAAATGGCAAAGGTTAAAGACAAAGAATCTTAAAAGCAGCAACAGGGAGAATAATTTTGCAAGAAACAAACCTTGCTACCAAGAAGCCACTTGAAAACAGAATTATTAAACAAAAAGTTTACAAATAACTATTTGCTCACTATCTTATTTTCTAAAAGAACTTTAACTTATAATTTATATATATATATAAATTTTAAATTAAGTTACAGTAAATGCTATATTTACATGTATTTTATTAAGCCAGAAAACTATGGAATAATAGAATTTCTGAATTACAAGAAATGGTTTCTGGGATAAAGACAATTTCAAAATAGATTTATGAAAAAAATTAGCAATGCTTTGACCAAAATTGCAGTATGATTTAACATAAAGTAATTCATAGTCAAAACTATATATAAGTAAGCTCAATATTTTAAAAAGTTTAAGATATACAGGGTATCATCCACTTGCCCCCCAAAGATCATCCCCTGTACCTCAAACTGCAGGATCATTATGAACTATATCCACAGGTTGCCCTGCCCTCTTCTGTCCAGATGGGGTCAACCAGTAAGTAGCACCAGCAGGAGATGACAGAAAGGAAAGAGGGTAAAGGAGAGTGTCAGGAACAATTTATTCTCCTTTGTTGGTCCCTGCTGGGTCATGTTAGGCTGGCTGCATCCCACTACTACAAGTCATATCAATTGTCAGGTTGTCTTCTACACACAGCCACCTCTGTCTCCCAAATTCCAAGCATCACTTCCTCCCCTCATCCTTTCTCCAATGCTAGGTAATAGCAACAGTTTACTATTAAGCAGAAGGTACTATGTGTATATTGTCATTTCACTATACTCTACTCATATCCGTTTATTATAAGCTCACAATTTGTCTGTTCTGTTCCTTCCAGGAACCTGACTAATATGTGGAATAAAATTAAATGTATTTTCATTTTTATTTGCATACTCTACAGAACAGAAATTCCTTTCAACTCGCAGAGAAATTTTTATGTAATAAGAATTACGTAACTTATATACTAGTATGCATAGCCCATGAACATGGACAATAGGGTAGTGAAGAGCTGGGTGGGTGGCTAGGGACTGGGAGGAGGGGGGAACGGGGTGAAAATGGGAGAGATCTGTAACACTATCTACAATAAAAAATGTAGACAGAGCCAAAGCCGGTTTGGCTCAGTGGATAGAGCGTCGGCCTGCGGACTGAAGGGTCCCGGGTTCGATTCTGGTCAAGGGCATGTACCTGGGTTGCGGGCATATCCCCAGTGGGGGATGTGCAGGAGGCAGCTGATCGATGTTTCTCTCTCATCGATGTTTCTAACTCTCTATCTCTCTCCCTTCCTCTCTGTAAAAAATCAATAAAATTAAAAAAAAAAAATGTAGACAGAAAGGAAAGAAAGATAGGACCAAGTAAACCTCTCCCTACATATAATCCCAATAAAAATCTTCAATATCTAAATAGTTGAGAAAATTATCAATAAATCCAACCAAAAATTGCAATTCAAATAATCCAACCTGCCAAAGACTTTTCTCTCCACTTATGTACAACTCTTAAAAGACTTCAGAGTCAGACCTACCTGCGCTAAGCAGGTTTAGCTCAGTGGATAGAGCATCAGCCTACAGATTGAAGGGTCCTGGGTTCGATTCTGGTCAAGAGCACATATCTCGATTGCAGGCTCCTCCCCAGCCCGGGACCCTGGTCAGGGTGTGGGCAGTAGGCAACCAATCGATGTGTTTCTCTCACATCAATACTTCTGTCTTTCTCCCTCGCTTCCACTCTCTCTAAAAATCAATGGAAAAATATCTTCGTGTGAGGATTTAAAAAAAAAACAGACCTGCCTGTTTTTGAATTCCTGCTCTAACATTCACTTACAGCAAAGGATTTAACTTTGCTTTGTTCACTATTGTATTCCAGGCACCAAGTACAATGGTGATATATAGGGGGTACTTCAAAAATATTTGCAAGATGTACAAACAAATGAACAAATTCCTGCAAGCCTGAAATTTCCTCACCTATAAAATAAGATAATTACATCTACCTCAAAAAGTTCCTGAGAAAATAAGGAAGATATGTATGCAAAAGAACTTAGGTGTAGGGTCCAGTAAATATTAGTTTTCTATCCCAACTCAAGTATCTCTAATAATTTGACTGTTTCATGACAGAATCTACCAAAATCAGTACTTTTCAATCTTTCCTCAATATTGTTAAATAAACCTATGTATAGCAATACATGACATTAGTGGTTCAATTAAGACTTTCTGTACAAAATTTAAAAAACAGAACAAAACCTACAGTTATACATTTTAATTAGTGATTTAATAATACCATTTCTATACATATAAAACTTAGTGCAAAGCTTGAGTAAAATTTCTGTCATGTATTCTAACCCTAAATAAATTCAATAAGATGTATGTCAACAGTCCCAGTAAACTGATTTACCTTTTAAAAAATAATTTTAAGTGCCTTTTTAAAATACCAAAGCCACTATTTTTAAGGCAGTACACCTTAGATTCTTTACAAATTATCACAGAATATAAATGTTTAACAATCTAAAATTCAGCTCCAATCTGTTCAGGCAAAATAATTAGTCTGTTCTTTTGCTTCTCTCTCTCCTTTTTTTTTAAAAAAAATATATATTTTATTGCCGAAACCGGTTTGGCTCAGTGGATGGAGCGTCGGCCTGCGGACTGAGGGTCCCGGGTTCGATTCCGGTCGGGGGCATGTGCCTGGGTTGCGGGCATATCCCCGGTGGGAGATGTGCAGGAGGCAGCTGATCGATGTTTCTCTCTCATCGATGTTTCTGGCTCTCTATCTCTCTCCCTTCCTCTCTGTGAAAAATCAATAAAATATATTTAAAAAAAAATATATATATATATATATATATATATATATATATTTATTGATTCTTCACAGAGAGGAAGGGAGAGGGACAGAGAGCTAGAGACATCGATGAGAGAGAAACATCGATCAGCTGCCTCCTGCACGCCCCCCACTAGGGATGTGCCCGCAACCAAGGTACATGCCCCCGACCAGAATCGAACCTGGGACCCTTGAGTCCGCAGGCCGACGCTCTATCCACTGAGCCAAACCAGTTAGGGCTCGCTCTCTCTTTTTTAAAATATATTTTATTGATCTTTTGCAGAGAGGAAGAGAGAGGGATAGAGTGTGAGAAACATCGATGAGAGAAAAACATCGATCAGCCTCCTCCTGCACAGTTCCTACTGGGGATGAACCCACAACCAAGGTACATGCCCTTGAAAGAATCGAACCTGGGACCTTTCAGTCCTCAGGCCGATGCTCTATCCACTGAGCCAAACTGGTTAGGGTTGCTTCTTTCTTTTTTTTTTTTATCATCAATTAGGGTAGCATGCCCTGGTTTAATATTTTTTTTTTTTATCTTTAATTTAATTTAATTTTTTTTTTTTTTGCTTAAAGTATTACAAAGGGTATTACATATGTGTCCATTTTATCCCCCTGCCCTAGACAGTCCCCTAGCCTCCCCTATCCCCCAATGTCTTATGTCCATTGGTTATGCTTATATGCATGCATACAAGTCCTTTAGTTGATCTCTTACCCCACTACCTCCTGCCCCCCAACCCTCCCCGGCCTTCCCGCTGCAGTTTGACAATCTGTTTGAGGCAGCTCTGCCTCTGTATCTATTATTGTTCAAAAGTTTATAGTGGTCTCTATTATCCATGAATGAGTGACATCATGTGGTATTTTTCCTTCATTGACTGGCTTATTTCACTTAGCATAATGCTCTCCAGTTCCATCCATGACGTTGCAAATGGTAAGAGTTCCTTCCTTTTTAGAGCAGCATAGTATTCCATCGTGTAGATGTACCACGGTTTTCTAATCCATTCATCTACTGATGGGCACTTAGGCTGTTTCCAGATCTTAGCTATAGTGAATTGTGCTGCTATGAACATAGGGGTGCATATATCCTTTCTGATTGGTGTTTCTGGTTTCTTGGGATATATTCCTAGAAGTGGGATCACAGGGTCAAATGGGAGTTCCATTTTAAGTTTTTTGAGGAAACTCCATACTGTCTTCCATAGTGGCTGCACCAGTCTGCATTGAGACTAAGCAACTAGGCTACTAATAGTCTGTTCAATCTCATGAAACTCTCCCAACTTTTTATTTTGAAATCTCTTATGAAATATTACTCTCATACCTTTGAAAAGACACTAGGTGGCATTAGAAACATGTTCCTCTTATGAAAAAGAAAATGTAAAGTACAGCAATTCTCAAGTTAATAGGCAGTGAGTGCACTTAATCTAAACTCCTAAAATTCTTACTAAGTTGAATACTTCACTGTCTTATACTATTTTCCCTTTCACATATAAATTGTTCATGTTTCCCTACATTCCTTTTCATTCTCTGCATTTTCTTCCATGATGACTTAATTCACAGCTTCCAAATACCTATCTATAGTTCTAAAACTGATCTCCTTTACTCCAGATGTCCGTTTCTAAGAATATCTAACAAATGGATAACAACATACAAAAGAATTAATTTGGACACCCCCCTACTTCATACTTTATACAAAAGTTCATTTTAAATGGATCAGTGAAGTAAATGAATGAACTAAAACCATAAAACTCATAATAGATAGCATAGGGGTAAATCTTCCTGACCTGTTATTTGGCAATGAATTCTTAGATATGAAACCAAAAGCACAAGCAACAAAAAGAAAAAATAGATAAATTTGACTTCAAAAATTTTCTGAATCAAAGGACATTATAACAAAAGTGAAAAGATATACAGAATGAAAAATAACTGCAAATCATAGATCTGATAAGGGCCTAGTACAGGGGTGGGCAAACTTTTTGACTCGAGGGCCACAATGGGTTCTTAAACTGGACCTGAGGGCCGGAACAAAAGCATGGATGGAGTGTTTGTGTGAACTAATATAAATTCAAAGTAAACATCATTACATAAAAGGGTACATTCTTTTTTTTTAGTTTTATTCATTTCAAACGGGCAGGATCTGGCCCGCGGGCTGTAGTTTGCCCACGGCTGGCCTAGTATCAAGAATAAATAACTCTTACAACTTAACAACAAAAGGACAAACAACATAATTATTTGTTTTACTTTAAATATTTTTTATTTTTCAATTATAGTTGACATACAATATTATATTAGTTTCAGGTGTACAACCCAATGATTAGACATTATATAACTTACTAAGTGATCATCCCAATAAATCTCATAATGATCTGACACCATACATAGTTATTATAATATTGTTGACTATATTCTCTATACTGTACTTCACTATTGTAACTACGATTAGTCTGTAACTACCAATTTGTACTTCTTAGTCCCTTTACCTTTTCACCCATCCCTGCCAACACTCCTCCCATCTGGCAACTGTCAAAGTATTTTCTTTTCCTTTAATATGTTTTCATTAATTTCAGAGAAGGGGGGGCGGGGGGAGATAAAAACATCAATGAGAAAGAATCATCAATCAGCTGCCTCCTGCATGCCCCCTAGTGGGGATCAAGCCCACAACCCAGGCAGGTGCCCTGACCAGAAATTAAACCATGATCTCCTGGTTCATGGGTCAATGTTCAACCACTGACCCACACTGGCCAGGCCAAAATATTTTCTGTATCCATGAATCTGTTTCTGTTTTGCTTGTCAGTTTATTTTGTTCATTCAATTGTTGATAGATATGTATTTATTGCCATTTTATTGATAGTATTTTTTTCTTTTTTTCCTTCTTCTTAAAGAAGACCCTTTAATATTTCATGTAATATTGGTTTGGTGGTAATGTACTCCTTTAGCTTTTTCTTATCTAGGAAGCTCATGTCCTTCAATTCTAAATGATAGCTTTATTGGGTAATCTTGGTTGTAGGTCCTTGCTTTTCATCACTGAATATTTCTTGCCAATCCCTTCTGACCTGCAAAGTTTCTGTTGAGAAATCAGCTGACAGTTTTATGGGAGCTCCCTTCTAGATAACCAACTGCTTTTCTCTTGATGCTTTTAAGATTCTTTGTGTTTAACCTTTGCCATTTTAATTATGATGTGTCTTGGTATGGGCCTCTTTGGGTTCATCTTGCTTAGGACTCTGTGCTTCCTGAACTTGTATGCCTATTTCCTTCCCTAGGTTAAGAAAGTTTTCTGTCATTACTTTCTCAAATAGGTTTTCAATTTCTTCTTTCTCTCTTCTCCCAGCATCCCCATGATGCAAATGTTGGCATACTTGAGGTCCCAGGGCTCCTTATACTATCCTCATTTTTTTTGGATTTTTTTGTTCTGATTGGATATTTTCTGCTTCCTTATCTTCCAAATATCTGATTTGATCCTTTGCTTCACCTACTCCAATGTATTCTTCATTTCTGACTGGTTCTTTTTTATTTTCTAATTCTGTTTTATGTTTCCTATCTCTTGTTGAAGTTCTCACTAAGTTCATCTACTCTTTCCCTAAGTCCATTGAGCATGCTTATAACCAGTGTCTTAAACTTTGCATCTAGTAGATTGTCTCCATTTTGTTTAGTTCTTTTTTTCCAGAGTTTTGTTCACTTCTTTTTTTTTTTGGAGTTTTGTTCTCTTCTTCCATTTGAGAAATGTTTGTTTGTCTCCTCATTTTGGTAGCCTCCTGTGTTTGTTTGTATCTATTAGGTTGAGCTACTACGTCTCCCAGACCTGGTAGAGTGGCCTAATGCATTAAGTATCCTGTAGGTCCAGTGGCATGGCCTCCCAGTTCACCTGAGCTGAGCCCTCCAAGTGTGTGTGTCCCCTACCCCCAATGTGTGGGCTGTGTATGCCCTTCTGTTGTAGTTGGCCCTTGATTGCTGTTGACACATCAATGGGAGGAATTTACCCCCAGGCTGATGGGCTATAAGGACTGACTGCAACCACTGTGGAGGATCAGCTATGCGGGGGCCCAGTCCATGGAGCAGGACTTACTTCAGGGGGCTCCAGAGCCCACCGAGTTTCCCCCTTGAGTGTTGTTTGTGGAGGTGGTTGGGGGTACTTCTATGTGATATGAAGCTGTCCACCTGATGCACTGGTTCTGGGGCCTCCTGGTGGTGCAGGCCAGGTTTCAGCCACCACCTATGTTCTACCTAAGGCCACCTGGCATGAGCTACAAAACGATCTGCATATAGCTGCTATTTGTGCTAGGCTTGGAGGTGCCCAGGAGAGGCCAAACTACAAACCAAGGCGAACTGCAGTTAATGTTGGGCCTGCGGTCACTTAGAGAAAGATATCAGGCACAGTGAAACCATATGCTGCTTGCTAGAGAAATTTAGGTAAGTGTGAAGCATGAGCCAAGGCAGGTTGTTCGTATGGAAAAGCCACTGGAAACAGCTTGGGTGGGTCCAAAAGTGGGATTGGGTGGGGGCTCTGGGAATCACCAGAGTGGGACAAACCATGATAGCCAGGCTAATGGAGAGTCTGATATGGCTCCTGCCTGCTGGCTCTGTCGGGGGAGGTCTCAGAAAAGGAACAATGGTCTCCGCCAGCACTTCTGTCTGGGAGAAAACTGCCCCTCCAGCTCTTGACCTGATGCCAGACAATTCAGTTCCTCCCATATGTCTCCGGTGTCTTTTGAACTACTGCCCCAGCACTGGACCTCAGAGAGAGTGAGTCCAAGTCAGTCCATGTACAAACCCTTTCAGAGGAACACCTGGGACTCCAGGAGCCCTCAGCAGCCATCCCTGCTAGCCTTTACAGCCAGAAGTTATGGAGACTTCTCTTCCTGGCCCTGGAAACCTGGGCTGGGAACCCTAGTGTGGGGCTGGGACCCCTCACTTCATACTGAATTTTTTCGTAACTCTCAGTAGATAATTAGTGTCAGTGACAGGATAAGAGGTCAGAATATATTCAATTAAATTCCATTAATTTTTTATACTTTGAGAAATTAAACTACCCAAATCCTAAAAGGGGAAGTAATAGATGTGGCAATGACAAATGACAATCAATGATTTACTCATAAAGCAAGGGACTAGCTTTATTAACACTCACCAAGCCAGCGGTAAGAGAAGGTGCAGACTGTCCAAGGGACTGATTCCTCATTCGAACCAGGTTTGATGCTTCTCCTGAAGACTGCCAAGTTGCCTGTCCCACACTGCTATGTACACTGCTGGACAAGGGGAGCAGCTGCTTACCTTCAAATAAAAAGTTTAGAAAATATACCTGTAATTATTTTAATTAATTAATGAAAACTACAATGATATCAACTGGATAAAAGTGTATTGATCCAAAACAAAGTCAAGTTCCTCCATATCTATTTCAGAATCAGTTTAGTTAGTATTCCATTTGGAATTCTCACCACCACCAAGACAGTTGGAATTTTTAAATGTAGACATTCCAACTGTCTTGGTGGTGATGAGAATTCCAAATGGAATACTAACTAAACTATTTAAAATTCTCTGTAATATCTACCACCATGCCACCTCCTCCCCTCCACCCTGAGACCTGACCTTGCAGGCTAGGAGTTTTCCAGTCTCTTCCAGTCTATTTAGTTTTTCACCAACTCAATGCAACATGACAGTCTTCTAGTCTGGCCCTTAGGTTTCAGAAGACAAACACTGAATCTATACTGCTCTTTCAAGGTTCCATGTGTCCAGGCAGGACTGACTACCTTAATCCTATTGAAAGACTACAAGAAAGTCACTTAATAAAGACTGAGTATCTAGAACTACGATGATTTTCTAATTGAGATACAAGTCTCATTTCAATCCCTTCCTCCACACCATTCTTCAAATTGCTGGTAGTGATCTAACGAAAACAAATGTGGTCCTATCATTCCCTTCCTTAAAAATGTCTAAAGACTGCCTACTGTTTAAAGAATTAAGCCAAACTTTTAAAATACTAAAAGGGTCCTACATAAATCCAGATTATTTTCCTGGCCTTATCTCCTTCAGGTGTTCCATACCTATTCACTCACTAACCTTCAATTTATGCCCTGCACTTTCACCTGGCTTTATCTTGATCACCCAATTCACCTGAAAATACTTCCTCTTCCTGGCAAAATCCTATTCGTAATGGGAATAACCACTATAATAAAGATATAAGCAAAAGAAGGTTTGATTTTGGTTTTTCTACTACATACTCTTTTACTGCAAACAAAATGTGACAAGTTATTTAGAGAGCAATTTAGCAAAACTTATAAAAATGTTGATTTGAGTATGTTTGGACCCAGCATTCCACTTGTAGAAATGTAGTATAAAGAAAAAAAATGTAGACCAGGATGTTCTTAGCGATTCTCAACAAAATAAAATTAGAAATAAGTGTTCATTACAGGTTAAAGAAATTATAATATTTCCACATATTAATATACTAAACCCAGTAAAAATGAGGCAGCTCAACATTTAATCAAGAGAAAAATGCTCAACAGTTCCTGCTGAATGAAAAATGCAGAAAGTATGTAGCATATGATGCCATTTTTTAAAATAAAAGTTTGTATATATTTTAAATAATTTTTAAATGTATGTTGAAATATAATGGAATATATGTTAAGTGGGTTTGGAGGGAGGGAAACAGAAGTAATGATTAAGGACTTTTCCTTTTTCCTATAGCCTCTCCCTCAAAGGGTGACTTAAAAGGAGGCTCAGTGCCTTGTAATTCACATAAAGGTAAACAACCTGGATATTTATGTAAATTTACTGCAGAACATGCAGCAACATAGACTACTGAGAACAGCCCAACAAGGTACATGCTGTTATTTGCTCAAGGTCACACAGTTAATGGGTCCAGGAACTACTGTAGTGTTCAATGAATCTGTCTTCAAAGCTAGTGGCTAGTTTAGGGCTTTCGTGTATAGTACCCCCAAGTCTTTCCAACTAATTCTCATAAATATCTACTTGTCTTCTTCAGTTATCAACCTCATTCAGACAAACATCACTCAGGGACTAGCAAAATGTCTGTCTTTTTACTTCTAGTGTCTTTTACACCTATTACAAATGCCAAATACTTTATTTCAGGCCATCGGCATCTTAGCCACTCTTGTTGCAGCTCGAGGATTCTTTTTGCTCTTTACATGCACAGAACATATACAGACATACTCTTTAGCCTTTAAAAGGAGTCTCCATCTACTTCATTCTTCCTCTCATACATACTATCCTTGAGCCATATACCCATGAGTGTCAGGTTTTTTTAAATGTTCCTCTGGAGGGCATGAACGAGTCACACATCCCCACACCTAGTCTTACCTTATGATAGGGTTTATCACATCCTATTAAAACTCTTTAATGCCCTACTAAACTGTGGGTTCAATAAGGATCAAAATAAGAATTTCAAGTCATTTAAAAATTCCTTGCAGAAAGACGATATCTGCAGTATAGAAGAGGAACTCAGCACAAGGACCCTGGTGGCTATCCCTTCAGCTCTCTCCCCAGAGCCACAAACCCCAGTCTCTCCTCCCACAACTCTAGTCGACTCTGTCTTCCCTCTGCCGGAACCCAGGTTCCTGAAAGCAGAAATGGCCCAAGACTATCATTAGGCTTAATAATTATGTCAGATGATCCTAGTCTATGTCCCAGAAAATCCTGAAGCCAAGGAGTTTTCCTCACTTATTAAAGAAATGTTGCTGATGGAGAAAGCTCAAAATCTTCAGGAACATGATCAAGGTAGTAAAGAAGACAGCAGCAGAGATAGTGATGGAGAAAGCAGTGAGGAGCTAAGTAAAGAAAGCTCTGATGAATGTGAAGTTGGGGTGATAAAAGGTACTACTATGGTTTAATCTTCATATATTTTCATTACTGTGTAATAGAAATATAAAGAAGAAAACTGCAAATAAATAAATAAATGAATAAATTAATAAATGTTCCTCAAGAACTTAATTTTTTAGAGGATGGTAGTGAAGTTGGGTTCCCTTTTTAGTATCATGTATATACTGCCATATACCTGCTAAATTAGGAGATAAAAACTTTAGTAGATATACATTATAAACAAACCATCCATTATAATAAAGAGGTAATATGCAAATTAACCCTCATGCCCTCACAAGATGGCTGCCTACGACCAGGCCGGCAGGAGGGTTAGTGAGGGACGACCAAACAACTGACCAAGCAGGCTGCATGGGGCAACCAGGCTGGCAGGGGGGCTAGTGAGGAACAACCAAACGACTGAACAAGCAGGCTGCTTGGGGCAACCAGGCCAGCAGGGCGTTTAGTGAAGGACAACCAAACAACTGAACAGCAGTCTGCGTGGGGTAACCAGGCCGGCTGGGGGGTTAGTGAGGAACAACCAAATGACTGAACAGCAGGCTGCTGGTGCAACCAGGCCAGCGGGGGGTGGGGGGAGTGGACCAGGCTGGTGGGGGGTGGGGCAGTTAGGAGCAACCAGGCTGGCAGGGAGGGGGCAGTTGGGGGCGACCAGGCCAGCAAGGGAGGCAGTTGGGGGCAACCAGGCCAGAGGGGGGGGGGCACAGTTAGGGGCGATCAGGCCTGCACACAGAGGCAGTGAGGGGAGATCAGGCCAGTGGAGGGGGGGGCAGTTAGGGGCGACCAGGGAGACAGGCAGGTGAGCGATTAGGAGCCAGCTGTCCAGGATTGTGAGAGGGATGTCCAACTGCCAGTTTGGGCCCGATAGGAATCGGGTCTAAACCAGCAGTCAGACATCCCCTGAGGGGTCTCAGATTGGAGAGGGTGCAGGCTGGGCTAAGGGGACACCCTCGCCATGCACGAATTTCATGCACCGGGCCTCTAGTCGTATATAATAAAAGCCTAGGTGGCGTCACGCCCTCGCGCGATGTAATCACAAGATGGTCACCACAAGATGGCCACACGCACAGTGAAGGCGGGGCCCAGTGGTCGCTCTGTGCACTGAGGCCTGGGGGTCCCATGGCTGTGCGTGACGTGGAGGAGGCCGGTCCCGGTGTCTCCACAGCCTCGCATGGAGGAGGCGGGTCACAGAAGAGAGGGCAGTTGTGGGTGATCAGGCCGGCAGGGGAGGGCAGTTGTGGGTGATCAGGCCGGCAGGGGAGGGCAGTTGTGGGTGATCAGGCCGGCAGGGGAGGGCAGTTGTGGGTGATCAGGCCAGCAGGGGAGGGTAGTTGGGGGCCATCAGGCCAGCTAGGGAAAGCAGTTGTGGATGATCAGGCCAGCAGGGAAGGGCAGTTGGGGGCAATCAGGCCAGCATGGAGTGGTTAGGGGGCCATCAGGCTGGCAGGCAGAAGCGGTGAGAGGCAATCAGGCAGGCAGGCAGGCGAGTAGTTAGGAGCTAGCAGTTCTGGATTGTGAGAGGGATGTCCTACTGCGGGTTTTGGGATCGGGCCTAAACCGGCAGTCAGACATTCCCAGAAGGATCCCAGATTAGAGAGGGTGCAGGCCGGGTTGAGGAACACCCCCACACCCCCATGCACGAACTTCGTACACTGGGCCTCTAGTTGTATAATAATACAACAGAAAAGTAATTCCTACATTATTTAGCACGTTATGTGCCCAGTCAGTCACTGGTGACTGACACTATACTTTCCATCTGGAAGACAAAACAGGCTGGGCGCTTAACATGTAAGAATATACTGAAAATATTTATAATTAATCTTAAAAAATTACATAACATCCCCATAATGCTAAAATGGCACTTGCTAAAATCGCTGAGAGTCAAGATTCCTAACCTGATATAACATGTCTTACTCCAAAAGCCTGTGTGATGTTTAATAAGGAAACTCTAGAAGTGTCCCTATTGAAAAATAAAAAAAGAGCTTTGTTCAAAGGCAATTAGGCAAGAGAAGAAAATAAATGCATAAATGCGGGAGGGGAGCTTTTTCCATAAAGCCCTCCACACACACAAAAATAATAATGGTGATCTACTCAAAACTTGCATAAGCCCAGAGAAGAGCCTGCCTGCCTTCTATCTGCAAATGTTGCCAAGTTCTCCAGATGATCTGCCTACTCCTCATCTATATATTCCAAAGGAAAAACTAGTTTGTTAACTTACCTATCAACATACAAAGGCTAGTATCATATCTCTATCTCTCTTCAAAATAAGGGCCTGCTGGGGAACGAGGCTTACACAACTGCAGAAGATATCCATTTGGACATATATAGTCAGGGCTTGAAGTGTACCAAGAATTGACAATAATTTGAGGAAAACAAACAACATAAAACAGAAGCAACAATATGTTCAAATGAAGCATCTAGCTCTTTAGTAAATAAATAATTCAGGGAAAAAAAATAATTCCAATTAATATTCTTACAATGATTCAAGAGATCATTATACAAAATATTCCCAGTTAAAGATGGATGACTGAGTATATACTTTTATCTTTTGTCCCCCAGGAAACTCCATTAAAATTAGAAATAAAATAAATAAAGGGGAGTAAGATAGAGAAAAGGAGGGAAGGAGGGTATGAGAGAGAGATAAACAAATTATAAGGAATGAACAAATTACTGTTGGGAAAATCTAAAGAGAATAGGTGAATCGTAATCAATAGAACTGGGCAAAAAAAGGCACAGGTATAATAAACATATAGGAGGTTGCAGTTAAATGGGGTATCAAGCTGCCCTGTAAAATCTTAGATAAGTTCAGTGCTCAGAAATGCAAAATACCTAAAAGGACATAAAGTAAGACATAAGGTTGAAATCAGATTAACTGAAAATCTATAGGTAGAACATTCAAACACAATCACAGTCCTACATTGTACCACCCAGTAGCCAGGCCACTATCTCACAGGATAGAAGGGATATAGCATCACAGAGCAAAGCAATGGATTCTAGTAGTTAGGAGTCGAAAGAAAAAGAGGTGAGCCCTAGTCAGTTTGACTCAGTGGATAGAGTATCGGCCTGCAGACCAAAGGGTCCCGGGTTTGATTCCAGTCAAGGGTTCATACCTCGATCAGGACTCATGCAGAAAGCAACCAATCGATGTGTTTCTCTCACATCAATATTTCTGTCTTTCCCTCTCTGTCTTCCACTCTCTCTCTGAAAATCAGTGGATAAATATCCTTGGGTGAGGAGTTTAAAGAAAAGAAAAAAGAAAAAGAAAAGAAAAAGAGTTGATTCATAAACAAAAGAAAACTTTAAAAAAAAAAAAAAAGTTTTAATCCAGCCCTGGCTGGTTTGGCTCAATGGATAGAGTGTCGGTCTGCGGACTGAAAGGTCCAAGGTTCGATTCCCATCAAGGGCATGTACCTTGATTGTGGGCACATACCCAGTAGGAGGTGTGCAGCTGATCGATGTTTCTCTCATCGATGTTTCTAACTCTATTCCTCTCCCTTCCTCTCTGTAAAAAATCAATAAAATATATATAAAAGAAAAAGTTTTAATCCAAAAATAAAAAATCTATTTACTCACAGAGAATTAGAAGATAAACACATCCTTAAAAGAAGAGCAGAATGCCTGGCCAGCATGGCTCAGTGATTGAGTGTTGACCTATGACAGGGGTCCTCAAAATACGGCCCGCGGGCCACATGCAAATACAAATATTGTATTTGTTCCCTTTTTGTGTTTTTACTTCAAAATAAGATATGTGCAGTGTGCATAGGAATTTGTTCATAGTTTTTTTTTAAACTATAGTCCCGCCCTCCAACGGTCTGAAGGACAGTGAACTGGCCCCCCGTTTAAAAAGTTTGAGGACCCCTGACCTATGAGAACCAGAAGGTCACAGTTCAATTCCCACCGAGTTGGGGCACATGCCCAGGTTGCAGACTCAATCCCCAGTGTGGGGCGTGCAGGAGGTAGCCGATCAATGATTCTCTTTCATCATTGATGTTTCTATCTCTCTCTCTCTCTTCCTTCCTCTCTGAAATCAATGAATATATTAAAAAAGAGAGGACAATTTAAAAAAAAGAGAGAATGCTACAAAAAATTAAATAAGAAACAGCTCTTTATGATCAAATAAATGTCTGACAAAATAAAAATGTCAATAGATGAGAAGATAAAACTAAGGGAATAGCCCTAAAAAGGGACAAAAATAAAAAGAAGTTGAAAACTGTTTACTCTTAGGCCAAGGAGTATGGCAGGATTATATTTACTTCTCTAATGATCTAATATTTTAGCAGGAGTCACATGGATTCTCTTTTTATCACACTCTATTGATTGCTTAAAATTATGCCACATTTTAATTGCTTCATATTTGGAACATGACTTCCTTGTATAATTTTTTCCCCTTGAATTTTTTAACTTTTCAATGGAAAAGGTGTGAAGACACTATGGGCACTAAACGGGTTTTCAAAATGGGGGAGGGGGAAGAAAAATCAAAAGAAGCAGAGGATGTGAAGTCCACAGAAGTAAGTAGAGAGCAATAATCAGATTAAAAGGAAATAATCAGTGATAGTGATCAACCAAGAAGTATTAGCAGGTTCAGGAGGTTAGTGTTCAGAGATACCAAGAGGAAGTTAGTAAGGAGAGTTAGCCATAAGTGTTCTATACAAAACTACCACCAGAGTGGGGGAGAAACCAAGATGGCGGCATAGGTTAACGCCGGAGATTGCTGCCTCGAACAACCACTTCAAAAAACAACTAAAGGACGGAACGGACATCATCCAGAACCACAGGAAGGCTGGCTGAGTGGAAATTCTACAACTAGGAGGAAAGAGAATATCATACCCAGACTCAGAGGAGGCACAGTGCTGAAGTGAAATACTAAGGTGCGGAGTGCAGGTGGAGTGGGCTGGAGGCAGAGGGCGCGGTTGTTGTTTGCAATCGGAAGGGAGTTTCAGACTCTGAGCTCCAGATCCAAGCGAGTCTCTAGGGAAGACTGTCTGGCTTCGATCGGAACTCGAAGGCAGCTTTTTCTCAGAGGTTTGCAGCAGTTGCTGGGACTCTGTCCCTAGGGACAGAACTGAGAGCAGCCATAACTGCTCTCTCCGGCCCACCCTGTAGATCCCCGGGGACCTGCCCCGCCCAAGCCCTGAGCAGAACCATTTGCCGGATAGCCTCAGGCTAAGGCTAGATTAGCACCGCCCTAGAGATCCAGCACAGAAGCTCTCCCACTGCAGACACAGCGGACTCTCATAGCCAGTTAGCCTGGAGGTCAAATCACCCCCGGTATTGCCGACAACAATCAAGGCTTAACTACAACAAGACTGCGCACAAAGACCACTAGGGGGTGCACCAAGAAAGCATAAAAAATGCAGAGACAAAGAAACAGGACAAAACTGTCAATGGAGGATATTGAGTTCAGAACCACACTTTTAAGGTCTCTTAAGAACTGTCTAGAAGCCGTCAATAAATGTAGTGAGATCCTCAAGAAATCTAATGAGACCCTCGATGTTATGATAAAGAACCAACTAGAAATTAAGCATACACGGACTGAAATAAAGAATACTATACAGACTCCCAACAGCAGACCAGATGATTGCAAGAATCAAGGCAAAGATTTGAAATGTGAAGAAGCAAAAAACACCCAACCAGAAAAGCAAAATGAAAAAAGAATCCGAAAATACGAAGATAATGTAAGGAGCCTCTGGGACAGCTTCAAGCGTACCAACATCAGAATTATGGGATGCCAGAAGATGAGAGAGAGCAAGATATTGAAAACCTATTTGAAGAAATAATGACAGAAAACTTCCCCCACCTGGTGAAAGAAATAGACTTACAGGTCCAGGAAGCGCAGAGAACCCCAAACAAAAGGAACCCAAAGAGGACCACACCAAGACACATCATAATTAAAATGCCAAGAGCAAAAGACAAAGAGAATCTTAAAAGCAGCAAGAGAAAGACAGTCAGTTACCTACAAGGGAGTACCCATATGACTGTCGGCTGATTTCTCAACAGAAACTTTGCAGGCCAGAAGGGAGTGGCAAGAAATATTCAAAGTGATGAATACCAAGAACCTACAACCAAGATTACTTTATCCAGCAAAGCTATCATTCAGAACTGAAGGTCAGATAAAGAGCTTCACAGATAAGGAAAAGCTAAAGGAGTTCATCACCACCAAACCAGTATTATATGAAATGCTGAAAGGTATCCTTTAAGAACAGGAAGAAGAAGAAAAAGGTAAAGATACAAATTATGAACAACAAACATGCATCTATCAACAAGTGAATCTAAGAATCAAGTGAACAAATAATCTGGTGATCATAATAGAATCAGGGACATAGAAAGGGAATGAATGGACTGACTATTCTTGGGGGGAAAGGGGTGTGGGAAATGCGGGAAGAGACTGGACAAAAATCGTGCACCTATGGATGAGGACAGTGGGTGGGGAGTGAGGGCGGAGGGTGGGGTGGGAACTGGGAGGAGGGGAGTTATGGGGGGGAAAAAGAGGAACAAATGTAATAATCTGAACAATAAAGATTTAATTAAAAACAAAAAAACAAAACTACCACCAGAGAAGAAGCTGTCAAGATGCCAATTCAGTTGGTACACCTTTAAATATTGACAACACAGTCTCACATTTCTTAAAAAAACAAAACAGATACTTACCTGACAAAGAATTGGCCAGGCTTCCTCTCCGTAACTTAGAGTCATCCTGACTAAGCTGTCGCTGAAGTTTAGCTTTTCCAGTGGATGAAAATATGTCAGGATTACTGAGCTTCCTGAAGAGCAAGGGACTAAGTCCAGGTATAACATCCTTCAGAGAAAAAAGTAAAACATAATTCTTTAATGTCTTTTCTGAAAGTATCTAATAACTTTATATTAAACATCTTTACAGTATTCATTATTACAGTTAAAAAGTGCCAACATTTTCTATTTCCTGTTCAATACATAAAGTCAGAAACATATTTTTTACTAAAAGCTATTTGAATATGCTATGAAGGATGTGGGATATTGATCATAAAATGCCAAACAAAAAAGAGGAGGAAATTCACAAGATGATAAGACATTTTGATAAGATGTATTATTTATAATTAGTACACACTATGTTTATTTACTTTTCTCCTTTTTTTTCACATTCTTCCTCTATCCATCCAGTAAAGAAAAGCTTTTTTCAAAAAATCATGAATGCCAAACCTTCCTTTACCTGTTATACAAAGTTAGAAACACCTCTAGCATTCAATTAATGCTAAAATAAAACTTGGAGCTTTCTTTATATGTCCATAATAAGAGCTACATGCTTTCAGTGAAAAAGTATAAAGTACTATGAAGAAAATACAGACAATATGAAACCTTGACAGTGCCTCCTCTTTGCCTTTATTTTAGTTAATCTAGCAGTGGTCGGCAAATTCATTAGTCAACAGAGCCAATATCAACAGTACTTCTTCAAAAGAGACTCGCCCAGGCGGAAAACCGACTTCTGCGCATGGGCCACGAAATTTCAATCGCACTGTACGCACGCCCGCACGTGGTATTTTGTGAAAGAGCCACACTCAAAGGGCCAAAGAGCCACATGTGGCTCGCGAGCCTCAGTTTGCCAACCACGGGTCTAGCCCATCCCACTCCATCCCAATACGTCTTCCTCCTCATTTAGTAGTGTCCAACATATCAAGATTCAACATTTTGGCGCAACCCTACCTAATTAACAGCTTAAATGAGAAACTATTTTGAAACAAAATAAGACAAATGAGGCATATTTTTATATTTCAGTGATGGAAGCTAAAATAAACAAGGTAAGTAGCACATCAAATTGAAAGTACTAAGACAAAATGAGAAGCTTAAGGATAAATAACTGAAATCTATATTAACAGACTTTTGAAACAAGACTCAAGTAACACATACCATGGCAATACTAAAAGTCACAGGCAGCCCTAGCTAGTGTGGGTGTGACTCAGTTGGTTGGAGTGTTATCTGTGCATCGAAGAGTCATGGGTTTAATTCCCAGTCACGGCACATCACATACCCAGGTTGTGGTTTCGATGCCCCTCGAGGTTTCTTCTCTCTCTCTCTCTCTCTCTCTCTCTCTCTCTCTCTCTCTCTCTATCTATCTATCTCTCTCACACGCTCCCTCCCTCTCCCTCTAAAATCAATAAAAACATATCTTCGAGTGAGGATTTTAAAAATAATAAATAAATAAATAAGGGGGAAATGAAAAAATGCCTACCTCCTTGAGAAAAGACTTTTTAAAGGCCCTCTTAGGTCATATACTTTGATGGGTGATTTCACAAACATGGGAAAATACTATACATAATATAATTTACAAATACCCAAGCATAAAGAAAAGGGTGAAGTTGATGAGAAGAAAAAAAAATTTAATTGGTAGCAAAAAGATCAAGTAGGATATTTAGGCACTGTATCACTAAAACAATCAATGTGAGCAGCAAGAAAGGAGAATTGGAAGATGAAGTTAATGCAAAAAGAGAAGGCAGCAAGGGAGCAGCCTATATTCCCACTATTTGGTGTGTCAATGAAGAAATAGAATCTATGCATCAGGGAGAAAGCATGGATGGAAGCAGGGTTCGGACACTAATGTTAGTAACCCACCAAAAATGGCTGGCCACTCACAGAGGCAACACCCCCAGCAAGAAAATTTGGGTAGAGGAAAATGAGAAAGCCTTGGAAGATATCAAACTAAAGTAAAATCCTACATGAAGGCAATACAGAAAGTAAAGGTCCATTCCATGAGAGCGCCAGCACTTGATTGGATGACTGCTACACTGGATGTGCAATTAGTCTTAGCCAGAAAAGGAACAACAATCAATAGGGAACTAGATCAGCACCAATTAAGAGAAAGTCATATCCTTTCCAATATCCCTATTCCATATCATAACATACCAAACAGAAGAAGCCAGGAAATGGAGAGAGAAAAAATAAAAGCAGATCATGCCCCTTCTTGTTCCAAGTCTCCCCTGTCAAAACCTTGCAAGGGGAAGAAAATATAAATTAAACTGGCCATGAAATTTAACTTTTAAATTAGAATGTCTTTTTAACTTTTACTTAAGAAGCCTGCTCATTTCAGAAAAGTCCACATACCTCAGAATATAAGTCAATGCATTTCCACAATTTAGACATATTCATGTAATCAATAACAAGATTTTTTTTTTTAAAGCCCTGACTGGTGTGGCTCAGTTGGTTGGGAGTTGTCCTGTACACTGAAAGGTTGCTGGTTTGATTTCTGGTCAGGGCACATGCCCAGGTTGTGGGCTCAATCCCCAGTAAGGGGCATGCAGACGGCAGCCAATCGATGCTTCACTCTCATATACATGTTTCCCTCTCCCTCTCCTTCTCCTTTCCTCTCTCTCTAAAAATCAATTTTAAAATATTTTTAGCCTGGCCAGTGTGGCTCGGTGGTTGAGTGTCAACCCATGAATCAGGAGGTCACATCTGATTCCCAGTCAAGGCACATGCCTGGGTTGCGGGTTCAATCCCCAGTAGGGGATGTGCAGGAGGCAGCCAATCAATGATTCTCTCTCATCATTGATGTGTGTCTCTCTCTCTCCCTCTCCCTTCCTCTCTGAAATCAATTTTTAAAAATGTTTTTAAAAAATATGGTGTTTTTCAAGACATAACCAAGGTCCTGAGACAGTCCCTGTGTTCCCTCTCAGTCACTCCCCCAGTTCCCTCCAGAGTAACCACTATCCAGGCTTCTAACAGAATAGATTATATAAAGTGAAAATCTTATATGAACCACTCAGTATGAACTGTTCTGTGTCCTTTTTCATTTGCTCAACTAAACTTTTATAGCAGAACACACACACAAAAAATAGCAGAACATTATTGAGTTTATCCAAGAAGTCATTAAGGGAGAGGATAGGAGAACTAAACAAAAAAGACAATACCACATATAGCCCAAGAGAGAAGGAAAAAGGGCATGGGAAACAGAACTTCCTTACTGACTTCCATACTAACCTACTTCTTGCAGTTTTCTAGTTCCCATTTCTAGTTCCTTACAAATAGTCCAGTCAAACTACATGCTTTCAGGTTCAATGGGATAAGACAGTGACCTTATAATAAGCTCTTCCTTTCTGCTTAAACTAGATCAGATTGGTTTCTATCATTATTATGATCAAACCTAGAATGACTTCCGGGTTTCTGACTTGGGTGGAATGCTTATCAACCCTGGGAATACAGAGGGAAAAACAAGTCTACAAATAAAACACTGCTATGGCAATAGTAAATATGAGCCTAACTACAAATTACAGTACTTTTCCAATAACTATTAAGGAAGCTATGAACATTTAACAAGAAGGAAGGGAGGGAGGGAGGAAGGGGGGAAGAAAGAGGAGAGAAGGAAAGGAGGAAAGGAAGAAAAGGAAGGGAGGAAGGAGGGAGGGAGGGAAGGAAGGGAAGAAAGGAGACATTCATAACTCTCTTCAACTACATGAGGGCTATTTCCTACATTGTAAAAGCGTAATCTTCTTACTGCAGAGGCCAGAATTAGAATTACTGGATGAAAATAACAGAAGGGTTAGTTAGAAGGAAGAACTGTCTTACAGTGACTAGACCATCTTAAAAAGGCATGGATTGTGCCAGTAGAAATATGGGGGGGGGGGGGGGGGCGTGTAAAACATCAGGGTACTACAGCAGTAAATTCTCAAAATGTGATTCCCAGGCCAGCAGCAACAACCTCACTTGTGAACTTGTTAGAAACAAATTCTCAGGCCCTACCCTAGATCTATTAAATCAGCAATTCTGGGAGAGAAGACCAGCAATCTATATTTTAACAAGCCCGTCACGGGATTCTGAAGCATACTAACATTTGAGAACTGCCAGACCAGATAAAAAACTTTCAATATGATGCCACCAGCACACAGATATGTTGATCAGTTGTGAGTATTATATCATAAATAATTCAAAATTGATAATAAAGTACTCAGGTTTGCAACTAGTTTAATTTCCTAATTAAATGAAAGCAGGTTCTTGGCAAACACTACTAGTATAATAAAGTCAATTTGTTTGCACTGCAATATTCTTTCTTAAGTGAGATTTTTAAGAGACAGAATTACAGCAAGCATGGCAAAAATTACATATAACCTGTATTTATCTATTGTAGCAATATTGTAACAGTAACATCTAACATATGCCATGTACATTTCAATTGTCAAATAAAATTTTAAAAGGTGAAAAGTTGCCTTACTATACAATCTCTACATGTTCCTTCCAATTCTGAGAGAGTATTGCTTTCTCTTTTAATTCAGAGTGCTAAATTGTGGCTATTTTGCCTCCTGGGAGTTTTCACAGCATTCTCCCTCTCTTGGCTCAGAACCATCTCCCTCCTCCACATTAGCAAAGCAATTCTCAGGCTAACTACCCACAGGCTAGTGCTCTGCTTATACTGTACTATGCTATGAAAAATATGATACAAAGTAAGCACAGGATTCACAGCTGAAAACAGGAGTCTACACACTAAAAATATGTCTATCGGGCTAAAAACCTGGGTTAACTTTAATTAGGAATTGTTTACCCCTATAACTGGTAAGTAAGTGAAAAAATTTTTATACCCTATGGCAATTTCTTCCTGACCTACACTGCCAAGAGTCAAACGCAGGTGCGGTACTGCTCAAAGTCCATTCTCTTAATCCCTATCAAAAAGCCTTTGTTTGATATCCATATGTGAAAAAAAACCTTGACCCCATACCTCAAGCATATCAAACACAACATGTACAAAAATTAACTCTAAATGGATAATGAATCGAACCATAAAACCTAAAACTATAAAACTTCAGAAGAAAATACAAGAGTAAATTTTTGTAACTTTGAGTTAGGCAAACTTCTTAGGACAAAAAGCACAAGTCTAAAGAGAACAAATTTACAAATTGGACTTCATCAAATTTAAAAACTACTATTCTGTCCTGGCCTACATGGCTCAGTTGGTTGAGCATTCTCCCATGCACCAAAAGATCACCAGTTCAATCACATTGGGGTGTGTACAGGAGGCAACTGATCAATGTTTATCTCTCCCACTGATGTTTCTTTCTCTCTCTATCTCTCTCTAAAAGTTAATAAAATGTATTTTTTTAAAAAAAACTACTCTCAAAAGATACTATTAAAAAAAGAAAAATCACACATGAAAAAAATATTTGCAAAACACATCTGAGAAAGGATTGGCATTCAGTTCATAGAGATCTTTCAAAACTCAATAATAAGAAAAGACATAAGCCAACAAAAACTTGAGCAAAAGACTGAACGGACACTTCCACAAGGAAGAGGCAATATGATATGAACACATAAAACTATCACTAGGGGAAAAAAATTTTAAATCAAATGAGGCAACATCAGCAAAATGGTGGAACACTTAGCTCCAAGCTAACATCCCCACTTAAAAACCACCTTTCGCAGAAATCTGGAAAATAGTCAAAGGTTTTTAACAGCTAAGAGAATACGAAATCAGGAAGTCAACTTAAGCCCAGCCAGTGTTGCTCAGTGGTTGAGTGTCGACCTATGAACCAGGAGGTCACAGTAGATTCCTGGTCAAGGTACATGCCAGGGTTTTGGGCTCGATCCCCAGTAGGGGGCATGTAGGAGACAGCCGATAAATAATTATCTCTCATCATTGATGTTTCTGTTTCTCTCTCCCTCTCCCTTCCTCTCTGAACTCAATTAAAAAAAAAAAAAATTTAAGTCTCCTAGCCAGCATGGCTCAGTAGTCGAGCATCAACCTATGAACCAGAAGGTCACAGTTCAATTCCCAGTCAGGGAATATGCCCAGGTTTCAGGCTCAATCCCCAGTGTGGGGCTTGCAGGAGGCAGCCAATCAATGATTCTCTCTCAACATTACTGTTTCTCTCTCTCTTTCCCTCGCCCTTCCTCTTTGAAATCAATAAAAAAAAATTTTTTTAAGTCAACTTAAGCCCTAGCCAGTTTTGCTCAGTGGACAGAGTGACAGCCCTTGGACTGAAGGGTCCCAGGTTTGATTCTGGTCAAGGGCACACACCTGAGTTGCAGACTCAATCCCGGTCCTATGTTTCGTGCAGCAGGCAACCAATCAATGGGTCTCTCTCGCATTGATGTTTCTTCTCTCTCTGTCTCTCCCCCTGCCTACCATTCTCTCTAAAAATCAATGAAAAAATTATCCTCAGGTGAGGATTAACAAAGAAGTCAACTTAAAAATAGAGATAGCTTTCTGAAACATGTGAAGGAAAATGATCGTAAAAATAGGAAGCCAAAGAGAAAGGTACCTAGGTTCAACTGGAAGCATCAGCCCACGCCCAGAGAAGCACACTTTGTGAAAACCAATGGAAAGGAACCTGAGTTCTGGAACCCATTCCCTATGAATTCATGGCATGCTAAGTGTACCAAAAAAAAAGAAAAAGAAAAAGACCTCTGTACAGATAAAAATGTTTCTCTTAACTGAGTAGAAGTGTGGTGTCCCTTCCCCCCTAAAAAATAAAGAAAATTTCTGTCCTAAAAATAAATAAAAAGTAGGAAAGCTTTGTGGCATTTTTACTTGCCCTTACTCCACTCATTCCTTATGTAGAGACAATCTTGAAGACATTAGCTAGTGTCCCTGGTTCTGGAAGGAGAACAGACCTTATTTGCAAATTATTGTTTTATGTCTGTTTTAACTTGCCTGGAGACTACATCAAGGACTAACACTTGACACTCTTCTGTATGTCACCAGAATCTGTTAAAGGTAGGAAAGCAGCAAGCATTTCTCAAAAACACTGTAAAGTGATCTATATACCCATAATACCCTGGGCAAAAGATTACAAATGAAGCATGCAACAGACTGCCTGAGGTTGGGGAACAAAAAAAGAGAGTTACTTTGGGAAATTAGGGCAATCAAAAGCACCCGTGAATATAGCGCAATTTCTAAAGCCCCAGGCAAAATTCATGCTCAAGAAAGACCTAAAAAAACTTTAAACTTTCATCTCAGGCTGATCCCTAAATTCAATACAGTCTCCCTGGCTGAGTGTTGAAAGAGGGCCTGAGCACCGTCAATCTACAAAGGGTGGGAGGTTTATTTATTTGTTTAGCTCTTAGAGATCATGAAAATCTTCATCAAAACACAAGCTAAGGAACAGAGACCAGTACTATACACAGCAAAGAACACAGTTTTTGCAGAAATGGTTGGGGAAACTCACTACACAGTCAACCTACAGTCTTCAACAGTCAAAAAAACAGCAAACCCTAGGAAAAGGGGAAGGCTGATTTCCAGAGTTCGCAATATTCAAATGTTTACTTTTCAACAAAAAAAGCCACAAAACATATAAAGAAATACAAATTTATGGCCCATTCAAAGAATTAAAATAAATTAACAGAACCATTCCCGAGAAAGCACACCATTGAACATAGTAATAAACTTTAAATTTACTCTCTTAAATATGCTCAAATCTTTAATGGAAAATATGGACAAAGAAGGAAAGAAAATCAGGGGGAAATACATGCACAAAATAAGAATATCAACAAAAAGACAGACATTATAAAAAAAGAACCAAACAGAGGTTCTGGAGAAGAAAAGAACAAATAAAATGAAAATTTTAGCAGAGTTGTTCAATAACAGATTTGAGCAAACAAAGACAGAATTAGCAATCTTGAAGACAGGACCACTGAAATTATACAGTCTGAAGAAGAGGAAAAAAATGAAGAGAGTCTAAGGAATTGGGGGGGTGCGGGTGGAGGAGACCTTCAAAAGAAACGATAAATTAAGAGAATCCCAGAAGAAAAAGGGAAGACAGAACATCTGAAGAAATAATGGCCCCAAACTTCCCAGATTTGATGAAAAATATAAATCTACATGTTCAAGAAGCTCAACACAGAACCAAGACGGCGGCATAGGTAAACACAGGAGAATGCTGCCTCGCACAACCACTTCAAAAATACAACTAAAAGACGGAACGGACATCACCCAGAACCACAGGAAAGCTGGCTGAGGTGAAATTCTTCAACTAGAAGGAAAGAGAACAGCATACCGAGACTCAGAGGAGGCGCAGTGCGGAAAATACAAAGGTGCGGAGGTGCGCGAGGAGCGGGCTGGTGGCTGAGGGCGCGGTTGTCGTTTTCAATTGGGAGGGAGTCTCAGATTCTGAGCTCCAGTTCTGGGCGAGTCTCTAGGGACCCAGACTCAAACGGGAGAAGCAGGACTGTCTGGCATCGGTCAGAACGCGAGGGCAGCTTTCTCTCCGAGGTTTGCAGCAGTTGCTGGGACTCTGAGAGGCAGAGCCTCTCGGGACAGGACTGAGAGCAGCCATAAATGCTCCCTCCGCCCGCCCTGTTTGATCCCGTGCGACCCGCCCCGCCCAAGCCCTGCACAGAGCCATTTGCCGGATAGCCTCAGGCAAAGGCTAGATTAGCACCTCCCCAGAGGACAGAAGTTTTCCCACTGCAGACACAGCTGATTCTCACAGCCAGTTGGCCGGGAGGTCAAATCCCCCCTAGTATTACCTACAACAATCAAGGCTTAACTACAACAAGACTGTGCACAAAGACCACTAGGGGGTGCACCAAGAAAGCATAAAAAATGCGGAGACAAAGAAACAGGACAAAATCGTCAATGGAAGATATAGAGTTCAGAACCACACTTTTAAGGTCTCTCAAGAACTGTCTAGAAGCCGTCGATACACTTAATGAGATCTACAAGAAATCTAATGAGACCCTCGATGTTATGATAAAGAACCAACTAGAAATTAAGCATACACGGACTGAAATAAAGAATACTATACAGACTCCCAACAGCAGACCAGATGATTGCAAGAATCAAGTCAAAGATTTGAAATGTGAAGAAGCAAAAAACACCCAACCAGAAAAGCAAAATGAAAAAAGAATCCGAAAATACGAAGATAGTGTAAGGAGCCTCTGGGACAGCTTCAAGCGTACCAACATCAGAATTATGGGATGCCAGAAGATGAGAGAGAGCAAGATATTGAAAACCTATTTGAAGAAATAATGACAGAAAACTTCCCCTACCTGGTGAAAGAAATAGACTTACAACTCCAGGAAGCGCAGAGAACCCCACACAAAAGGAACCCAAAGAGAACCACACCAAGACACATCATAATTAAAATGCCAAGAGCAAAAGACAAAGAGAATCTTAAAAGCAGCAAGAGAAAGAAACTCAGTTACCTACAAGGGAACACCCATACGACTGTCAGCTGATTTCTCAACAGAAACTTTGCAGGCCAGAAGGGAGTGGCAAGAAATACTCAAAGTGATGAATACCAAGAACCTACAACCAAGATTACTTTATCCAGCAAAGCTATCATTCAGAATTGAAGGTCAGATAAAGAGCTTCACAGATAAGGAAAAGCTAAAGGAGTTCATCACCACCAAACCAGGATTATATGAAATGCTGAAAGGTATCCTTTAAGAAGAGGAAGAAGAAGAAAAAGGTAAAGATACAAATTATGAACAACAAATATGCATCTATCAACAAGTGAATCTAAGAATCAAGTGAATAAATAATCTGATGAACAGAATGAACTGGTGATTATAATAGAATCAGGGACATAGAAAGGGAATGGACTGACTATTCTTGGGGGGGAAAGGGGTGTGGGAGATGCGGGAAGAGACTGGACAAAAATCGTGCGCCTATGGATGAGGATAGTGGGTGGGGAGTGAGGGCGGAGGGTGGGGTGGGAACTGGAAGGTGGGGAGTTATGGGGGGGAAAAAGAGAAACAAATGTAATAATCTGAACAATAAAGATTTAGTTAAAAAAATAAATAAAAATAAAAAAAGCTCAACAAACTTCAAGTAGGTTAAATTCAAAGAGATGCACATTGAGACATATTATAATCTAATTGTCAAAGCAACAGCGAAGATAAAAATAGTCCTAGCAGCAAGACAGATGCAACTCATCATGTACAGGGGATCCTCAATCGGATTAGCCAATTTTGCATTCGAACCAGATGCAAAAGGACTCTACAAGGAAGGAGAACATATTTAAAATGCTGATAGAAGACACTTTCAACTAAAGTTTTTAAATTCTTGCCTTACCTGAATAAGCTTCTTCCTAATATTAGATGTATAGCCATTTTCTCAGTGGGCTAATCCATAAGGCAAACTCTCTAAAACTTAGTTTTCACTATGAGACCTTTCAGATAAAAGTTTTCTATCTCATTTTGTAAATCTTCTGAAGACCAGGAATACTAAATTGCAATTTTTTAAAATGTATTTATTTATTTCAAAAAGGAAGGGAGAGGCAGAGCTAGAAACATCAATGATAAGAGACAATCATTGATTGGCTGCCTCCTGCATGCCCCCTTCTGGGGATCAAGCCTACAACCCAGTCATGTGCCCTGACTGGACACTGAACTAGTGACCTCATGGTTCATAGGTCAATACTCAATCACGGAGCCACACGGGTCAGGCAATTAAAATTCATTATGTATTATCTCACATAATGTGAAGAGGCTTTATGTTGTGAAGTTTTGTTATCTTGGTCTCATTTTTTATTCAGTATCTCAATTACAAAACCAATGGTATACTTTAAAGCACTTAAATCTCTTCAACCATATCTTCTTTAGAAATGTTATAAAATTGAGATTTACTTTTAACATTTCACTTGTTGGAAGTGGCCATATTAAATTACAGAACATGAAAACAATTTAGGGAAAAAGTACCTTTAAAGAATAATTCACAAAGTATGCATGAAATCATTACATGACATTGTTTTGAAAATCCTTTGTATGAATAGCTGCTCTAAGCTAAAGTTATTATGGTCAGTATAACTTAAAAGTGTTTAATTGTCTACTTTACTAATAAGCTTTAAAAATAGCACTTGTGAGTTTGTAATACTTCATGTTTGGCGATCATATGTACAAATGATTATGATTGAAAAAAATCTCTTGGTTAAAAAAAAGAAGAAACTGTCAACTTTGAATTCTATATCCAGCAAAACTGTCCTTCCAAAAATATAAGAGAAAAATTAAGACATTCCCAGATAAACAAAAGTTGAGGAGTCCATTACCACTACAACTGCCTGAAAAGCAGTCCTTCAGATTGAAATGAAGACACAAGGAAAAACTTTAAGCCATGTGAAGATATAAAGATCTCCAGTAAAGGTAAATACATAAGCAAATAAAAAACCAGTATTAGTATATTTTTGGTTTGGTAGGGAGTGTAGGAGGCAGCAAATCAATGATTCTCATCTTGATGTTTATATCTGTCTCTCCCTCTCCCTTCCTACTCTCTGAAATCAATTAAAATATTTTTTTTTAATTTTATAAATGAGTGAATGAGCTAAACAGCAGAATGAAGAGGAAAGAAATGGTAAATTAGAAGACAAAAATATAGAAATTATCCAATACAAATAGCAAAGAGAAAACAGACTGAAAACAGAGACTCAAGGACCTATGGAACTATACATAAAAATCTAATGTCTGCTTCATCAGTGTCCAAAAGGAAAGTACAAAAACAAGAAGGCTAAAAAATATATACTAAAATAAATAATAGTTGAAAATGTCCCAAATATGTCAAGAAGAAGTGAACCCCAAACAGAATAAACCCAAAGAAATATGACAGAAAACAATTAAAATTCTGAAAAATTATAAACAGAAAACATGAAAGCAGAGAAAAATGACACCCTACATATCAATAAAAAAAAAAACTTTCTTTTGAATGACAAAAGATTTCTCATCAGAAACCAGAAAGTTCAGAATACAGTGGCACAGTATCATGGGAGTGTTGAAAAAAAAAACCTGTCAACCCAGAAGCAATATCCAACAAAAATAAACCTTAGGAAGAAGTATAGCTATGAGAATTTGTCAGCATAAGATCTATCCTATCCTATATAATAAAAGGGTAATATGCAAATCAACCAAACGGCAGAACGACTGGTCAGCATGACGCGCAATGACCACCAGGGGGCAGATGCTCAACGCAGGAGGTGCCGAGCTGCAGTGACTTGGCAGTGGCGGTTCTCAGGTGATGCACCCGGAACCAGAGAGGAGGGAGCCCAATTCTGGGTTCTGTCACCCAAGAACCACCCTCTCGCAATCTGGGACCCCTCAGGGGATGTTGGAGAGCAAGTTTCGGCCCGATCCCCGCAGACCAGGCCAAAGGATCCCACCTGCCAGAGGGACCCCGCTCACTCTGCAGACGCCCTTCAAGCCCCAGTGCCACCCCAGGTGCGGCAGCCAAGGAGGGACCACAGGAGGTTGCTCCAGGGTGTGTCCAGCCCATCTCACCCAGTCCCACCCCACCAGCCACCTTCTAATTAATTTCCTTTCAATGTGCATGAATCCATGCACTGAGGCATTAGTGTGTGTGTGTGTATGCCTAAGCAACCAAACGACCGGTCGCTATGACACAAACTGACCACCAGGGGGCAGATGCTCAACGCAGGAGCTGCCCCCTGGTGATCAGTGCACTCGCATGACAGGAACGCTGCTCAGGTGACTGATGGGCGCCAGACACTGGGCTCACGGCTAGCAAACACAGCTGCGGTGGCACGAGCATCTCCTACCTCTGAGGCAGTGCTACTGAGCAGTGGTGGCGGCAGGCACAGCAGGGCCGGGATGAGCAGGAGCGGCACCCAGCCCAGGCTCGAGATCCTCCCCAGCTGCCTGCCACTTTGCACACTACTACATCCCTCAGGGGATGTCAGACTATAGGGATTGGGACAAAACCGGCAGTCCTACATCTCCTGAGGGGTCCCGGATTGCAAGAGGGCGCAGGCCAGGCTGAGGGACCCCACTGGTACACGGATCCGTGCACCGGGACTCTAGTGATAATATAAAAGACTATAATCAAGCAATAGAAATATCAAGGAAATGTTGAAGGGATTTTTGGAGTGAGTACTGCCATATACTCTAAGAACTGATTTACTTTATGTTATAAGAATACTAGAGGCCCACTGCAGGAAGATTCCTGCAAGAATAGGGCTTCCTCGGGCCTATTCCTGGAAGAATAGGGCTTCCTGAGACCACAGGAAGCCCTTCTCCGCTGCCTCGCTCCCTCCCTTCGCCGCTTAACCCTTGGCTCCCTCCCTTCTCTGCCACCTGGGCTCTCTCCCTTCTTCGCTGCTTTGCTCCCTCGCCAGGTCACGGATCCAAGGCCCAGATACCCTGAGCAGCCTCGGGCACTGCCAGCCCCACCTCACCAGGTCACAGATCCAAGGCCCAGATCCCCCGGGCAGCGTTGCGCGCTGCCAGCCCCACCTTGCCGGGTCACGGGTCCAGGGCCCAGGTCCCGCGGGCAGCATCGCACGCTGCCGGCCCCGCCTGCAGTATGCAAATTAGCCACCATCTTTGTCGGCAGTTAATTTGCATATCACGCTGATTATCCCATGGGAGGTGTAGCGAAGGTATGGTCAATTACGTTTGTCTATTATTAGATAGGATGGGTTGTATGGATTTTCATCCTCATGCTTAATATGCCTTTCCAAATAGCATACCATTTATTTACAATTTTGTCATATTTCCTCCCATAATCTGTCTGGCAATAGCCCCATTCATCTTTGAAAATCCAGTTCAGATGTTACCTCCTTCCTGAATCTTTTATAGACTTCAACAGAGAGAAGGCTCCTCCTTTGATACTTTTATAAATGATGTACTTCTCTGTTGCTCTTATCACATTGTATTTTGCTCCTCCTATTAAACTATGAGCTTTTTAGTTTAAAAAATTAAGACATTTATGCTACAAACATGAGTCAGAATTAGATAAACTCACTAATGAGATGAGAGATCTCAAGAAGAAATTAGAAAAATGAAAAACGAGAATTACTGGGAAAGAGGTACTGGGTGAAAAAGGTAATAGGATTAAGAAGTACAAATTGGTAATTACAAAATTGTCACAGGGAAGTATAGGGAATACAGTCAATAATCCTATTTAATAAAGAGGGAATATGCTAATTGACCCTCATGCCATCGCAAAGATGGAGGTGCCCACAGCCAATAAGGACAGAATATGCTAATTTACTGCCCCACCCACAAAGATGGCAGCACCCACAGCCACAAGATGGCTGGCAGGGGAGGGTAATTGGGGGCGACCAGGCTGGGGGGTGGGGGAAGTTAGAGGTGACCGGGCAGGCAGGCAGGTGAGCAATTAGGAGCCAGCAGTCCAGGATTGTGAGAGGGATGCCCAACTGCCAGTTTAGGCCTGATACCCGGGACAGGCCTAAACCAGCAGTCGGACATCCCCCAAGGGGTCCAAGATTGGAGAGGATGCAGGCTGGGCTGAGGAACACACATGCCCCACCCCCACCCCCTCCCCAGTGCACAAATTCCATGCACCAGGCCTCTAGTATTGTAATAACTAGATATGGTGCCAGGTGGGTACTGGAAGTATGGGAGGAATACTTTGCAAAGAATGATTGTCTAGCCACTGTGCTGTATACATTTAAAACTAATACAAACTAATATTGAATGTAAACTATAATTGAAAAATAAAATATATATTTTTTAAAGAATAACTGGCCTGAAGAAGTTCCTACTCATCCTCAAAGAGGAGTGAGGCCCTGATTACATTAAGCTCATCTAACTGGGCCACAGTCTCAGGAGTTAAAAGCTAAAGTAAAACTATGACAATGGGATAGTCTTAAGCAAAAGAATAAAGGTAGACCATCACCTCACACCATATGCATATATTACCTCAAAACAGATCAAACACCCAAATATAAGAGCAAAAACCAAGCCCTAACTGGTTTGGCTCAGTGGATAGAGCGTCGGATACGGACTGAAAGAGCAAAAACCATAAAACTTTCCCTGACCGGTTTGGCTCAGTGAATAGAGCGTCGGCCTGCAGACTAAAGGGTCCCAGGTTCAATTCCGGTTAAGGGCACGCTTCATTAAAAGTAGTAACTTTTGCCCAGCCGGTATGGCTCAGTGATTTGAGTGTCAACCTATGAACCAGGAGGTCATGGTCCAATTCCTGATAAGGGCACATGCCTGGGTTTTGGGCTTCATCCCCAGTAGGGGACAGGCAAGAGGCAGCTGATCAAGGAGTCTCATCACTGGTGGGAAACTAAGATGGCGGCATAGATAAACACCAGGAAATTGCTGCCTCCCACAACAACTTCAAAAAAAACAACATAAAGACAAAACGGACAGCATCCAGAACTACAGGAAAGCTGGCTGAGTGGAAATTCTACAACTAGAAGGAAAGAAAAGCACACTGAGAGCCAGAGGAGCTGCGGAAGTAAAGTGCAAAGGTACGGAGGCTCGCGCGCGCGGAAAAGGGCTGGTACCTGAGGACGCGGCTGTCTTTTTGAATCGGGAGGGAGTCACAAGCTCCCGACTGCTCTGAACTCCGGTTCCAGGAAGTCTCTGGGGACCCAGGACTCATACGGGGAGAAACTGGACTGTCTGGCAGCGGGCAGAACTCGGAACTTGAGGTCGGCTTTCCCTCAGAGGTGCTTGCAGCAGTTACCGGGACACTAAGATGCGCGGCCCCTTAGGGCAGGGCTGAGAATCCGCCATAGCTGCTTGCTCCACCCTTTGATTCCCTGAGACCTCGCCCCACCCAGGCTGCGGCAGAGGCTTTTGCATATGAATGCCCCGGCCCTATGCAACCTGAAAATTACCTAACTGCAGCTGGGCCAGACAGACCCAGAACTTCCAAGAGAAGGCCCAAGGCCCCACAGCAGCTTGCATTGCTTCACAGCTGAGCATCATCAGGGTACCTCCAAACTCCAAAAAAGGAAGGGGAATCTGCAGTTCTCTTCGTAGCTCCTGCTGTGTAACCTCAGGCAGAGGCTAGATTAGCACCTCCTTAGATCCAAGAGCCACTGTACCCAGTGGTCAGAGGGGGACCATCCAGATCACAACTCCTCAGAACCATAAGGGACACACTCAGGGTACAGTCTCAGTGAGCACCAAATCCCCACTGAAGCAAGTCTTGCCCCAGAAGGGTGTCTTCAGCACAGAAGTTCTCCCACTGTAGACACAGCTGATTCTCACTGCCAATTGGCCTGGAGGTCAATTCCTCCCAGTGATCCTACAACAATCAAGGCATAACTACAATAAGACTCTGCAAAAAGCCCACAAGGGGGTACACCAAGAGTGTCCACCTCAGGTAACTGGGGAGGCTGAGCCACTGAGCCCTACAGGACACCTAGCACACAAAACCACTCTACCAACACAGGGAAGCATAAAAAATGCGGAGACAAAGAAACAGGTCACAAATGACAGAAATGGAGGAAAGCAAACGACTGGATATAGAGTTCAAGGCCACGTTTATAAGGTTTTTCAAGAATTTTATGGAAACCGCCAATAAATTTAGTGAAGCCCTCGATAAATCTAGTGAGACTCTCGAGGATATGAAAAAGGGCCAACTAGAAATTAAGCATACACTGACTGAAATAAAGAATAATATACAGAGATTCAACAGCAGACAAGAGGATCCCAAGAATCTAGTCAAAGATTTGAAATACGAAGAAGCAAAAAATACCCAACCGAAAAACAAAAAAGAAAAAAGATTCCAAAACTATGAAGATAGTGTAAGGAGCCTCTGGGACAACTTCAGGCGTACCAACATCCAAATTATAGGGGTGCCAGAAGAAGAGAGAGAGCAAGATATTGAAAACCTATTTGAAGAAATAATGACAGAAAACTTTCCCCACCTGGTGAAAAAAATAGACTTACACGTCCAGGAAGCACAGAGAACCCCAAACAAAAGGAATCCAAAGAGGACCACACCAAGACACATCATAATTAAAATGCCAAGAGCAAAAGACAAAGAGAGAATCTTAAAAGCAGCAAGAGAAAGACAGTCAGTTACCTACAAGGGAGTACCCATATGACTGTCAGCTGATTTCTCAACAGAAACCATGCAGGCCAGAAGAGAGTGGCAAGAAATATTCAAAGTGATGAATGCCAAGAACCTACAACCAAGATTACTTTATCCAGCAAAGCTATCATTCAGAATAGAAGGTCAGATAAAGAGCTTCACAGATAAGAAAACGCTAAAGGAGTTCATCACCACCAAACCAGCATTATATGAAATGCTGAAAGGTATTCTTTAAGAAGAGGAAGAAGAAAAAGGAACTATTACCATTTGTCATAGCATGGATGAAACTGGAGAGCGGATAAATACCACACGATCTCACTCATTTGTGGAATATAATGAACAACATAAACTGATAAACAAGGACTGATCCAGAGACGGAGAGGCATTGATTGGACTGTCGGGCCTTGGAGGGAAGGTAGGGGAGGGTGGGGGTAAGGGGGAAAGATCAACCAAAGGACTTATATGCAAGCATATAGGCCTAACCAATGGACACGGACAACGGGGGGGTGAGGGCATGAGCGGGGGGGTGGGGGGTTGAGGGTAACGTGGGGATAAGGACACACATGTAATATCTTAATCAATAAAAAATATATTTAAAAAAAAAAGGAGTCTCATCACTGATGTTTCTATCTCTCTCTCCCTCTCCCTTCCTCCCTTAAATCAATGAAAATATTTTTTTTAATTAATAACTTTTGTGCATCAAAGGATACTAGCAACAAAGTGAAAGACAATCTACCAAACAGGAGAAAGTATCCGCAAATCATATATCTGATAAGAGTATTGTATCAAGAATAAATATAGAACTCTCACAATTCAACAACAAACAACCCAGTTTAATAATAAAGGACTTGCCCTGGCCAGTGAGTATGATCCCATGCACCAAAAGGTTGCTGGTTCAATTTCCAGTCAAAGCATATGCCTGGGTTGCAGCTCAATCTGGGATGGGGGCACATAGGAGGTAGCTGATAGATGTTTCACTCTCACATCAATGTTTCTCCCTCCTTCTCCCTTTCTCTCTAAAAAAATCAATAGAAAATCTTTTTTTTTTAAATATATTTTATTGATTTTTTACAGAGAGGAAGGGAGAGAGATAGAGAGTTAGAAACATCGATGAGAGAGAAACATCGATCAGCCGCCTCCTGCACATCTCCTACTGGGTATGTGCCCGCAACCCAGGTACATGCCCTTGACCGGAATCAAACCTAGGACCTTTCAGTCCGCAGGCCGACGCTCTATCCACTGAGCCAAACCGGTTTCGGCAGAAAATCTTTTTTTTTTTTTAATGGAAAATATCCCAGCCAGTATAGCTCAGCAGTTAGCATCGACCCCGAAACCCAAAGGTTTCTTGCCAGTTCGATTCCTGGTCAAAGCACATGCCTGGGTTTCAGGCTCGATCACCAGTGGGGGAACATGTAGGAGGCTGCCGATGATGTTTCTCTCTCATTGATGTCTCTATCTCTCTATCCCACTCCCTTCCCTTCTCTATAAAAATCAATAAATACATATTTTATTTTAAATTTTAAGTGTGAAGAAAAAAAAAGATCCAGTCACCTTTCTCTCTGGTGCCCATCTGGCTTCCTTCTGGTATTTTTCCTCTTCCACATGGCTAGACTAACAAAGTGCAAAAAGCCTAAGGAGAGATCTCACTAGCCACCAAGACATGAAGGAGTGTGGGGATAGCCAGAGACAAGCCCTGCTGGCAGAAGAAAACAAGCTTTTCCAGATTAGCTTTCTTGGGGAAAGGCCTTTATTTATTTGCATTCAAAATGGTTATTACCCAAAACTCTGTGGGCCTACTAGGAATGAAAAGAAACTATGGTAACAGGCTGTGTATACCCAAAATAAGAGAATTTCCACATAGTTCTAGCTAAGGACTGTATTGGAGTTTGAGCCCTGTGGTAGGTACTAGCTAGATACTGACCAAACATGATTCACCTTCCTCTTGGGCACAATTTAGATGATATTTCCCAGCCCTCTGACCATTAGGCATTGCCCTATGATTGAATTCTGGCAAGGGAATATGGGAAAGTGATTAAGCCATTTCCAGACCTGGCCCATCAAAACCTCCCACGTGGAAACGTGTATAGAAAATATTATAGCCTCCATTAGTCTGGGTTCGTTTTAATGTATCTGTTACAGTAACTATATTATTTAATATAAAAGACTACTAGCATTAGAGATAGTAATAAAATGCCCCTTTCTCTTCCTAGTCAAAAGACAGGACTCAGATGTTCCTGAGTTAATTGGTATCACACCTTTGAAATAACTTAAGGAAATTTTTAACACTATTTCTAAACTCTGCTTTTAGAAAAATATTCCTGAAGGTCTCAAATAGTCATAAAAATTAGAAGATCTAACATTACTATGTTATCTCTGCTTTGCTGAAATATAGGCACAGAAACTATATGGCTTGTTAATCTCCAACAAATTAAGGGTTAAAGCATGTGTGCCTCTGCTACTCAGGTCCACCAGTAGGAAGTATTGCTGCATTAAAGGTGGCAAAACTATGCCAAAGCCAGTTTGGCTCAGCGGATAGAGCGTCGGCCTGCGGACTGAAAGGTCCTGGGTTCGATTCCGGTCGGGGGCATGTGCCTGGGTTGCGGGCACTTCCCCAGTGGGGGATGTGCAAGAGGCAGCTGATCGATGTTTCTCTCTCATCGATGTTTCTAGCTCTCTATCTCTCTCCCTTCCTCTCTGTAAAAAATCAATAAAATATATTTAAAAAAAAAAAAAAGAGGTGGCAAAACTAAAATACCACAGAATTTTAAAATTTTTAAATAAATAAAGTCCTTTGCCCTTGCTCTGTGGTCGGCAAACTGCGGTTCACGAGCCATATGCGGCTCTTTGGCCCCTTGAGTGTGGCTCTTCCTAAGCCTTAGGAGTCCCTAATTAAGTTAATAACAATGTACCTACCTATATAGTTTAAAAAATTTGGCTCTCAAAAGAAATTTCAATCGTTGTACTGTTGATATTGGGCTCTGTTGACTAATGAGTTTGCCAACCACTGCCCTAGCCGGTTTTGCTCAGTGGATAGAGCATCAGCCTGCGGACTGAAAGGACCCAGGTTTGATTCGGTCAAGGGCACATGCTCGGGTTGTGGGCTCGATCCCCAGTAGAGGGCGTGCAGGAGACAGCCAATCAATGATTCTCTCTCATCATTGATGTTTCGATCTCTCCCTCTCCCTTCCTCTCTGAAATCAATAAAAAACATATCTAAAAAATAAAAATAAATAAAGTCCTTGCCCTGTATTTATTCTTAATTACATTCTAAAACCCAGGGAGATTTCTCAAGTGCACATGGGACATTTTCAAAGATAGACCACATATTGGGACATAGCAAAGTCTCTTCAAATTCAAGAAGATTGAAATCATATCAAGAATCTTCTCAGATTACAATGGTATAATATTAGAAATAAACTACAATAAAAACAATCACAAAAATTCAAACATTTGGAGGCTAAATAGCATGTTATTAAACAACTAGAGGCTCGCATGAAATTCATGCATGGGTAGGATCCCTAGGCCTGGCCAGCGATCAGGGCCAATCTGAGGGGCGACTGGCAGGACAACTGGGAGGCCCCCGCTGGCACCCACCTTGGCTGGCCTGGGGCCTGCAGGCTGGGGGCAGCTCCTGCATTGAGTGTCTGCTCCCTGGTGGTGAGTGTGCATCATAGCAACTGGTCGTTACGCCGTTCAGCTGATTTGCATATTAGGCTTTTATTATATAGGATGATTGGGTTACCAAAGAGATCAAAGAAGAAATAAAAAACATCCTGGAAAAAAATTACAAGGAAAACACAACAATCCAAAATCGATGGACACAGTGAAAGCAGCCCTGAGAGGGAAGTTCATAGCATTATAGGCCTACCTCAAAAATCAAGAAACACTGGTAATAAATTATATAACTTACCACTTAAAGAATTAGAAAGAGAGCAACAAGAAAAGCCCAGAGTGAGCAGAAGGAAGGAAATAATAAAGATCAGAGTGGAAATAAATGATATAGAGACAAAAACAAAAAACAAAAAAAAACAATGAAACCAAGAACTGGTTCTTTGAGAGGATGAACAAGATTGATGAACCTTTAGCCAGGCTCACCAAGAAACAAAGAGAGAGGACCCAAATAAGCAAAATCAGATATGGAAGAAGCGAAATAACAATGGACCCCACAGAAATACAAAGGATTATAAAAACAATACTATGAGCAATACTATTTGTTTATTCCAACAAACTGGACAACCTAGAAGACACTGACATATTCCTAGGCAAATACAACCTTCCAAACTCAATCAGAAAGAATCAAAAAATCTGAATAAGCTGATACCTATTGAGGAAATTGAAGAATAATCAAAAAACTTCCAGCAAACACGAGCTCTAGAGTAGATGGACTCACAGGGGAGTTTTACCAAACATTCAAAGAAGAACTAACATCTATCCTCTTCAGACTATTCAAAAAAAATTCAAGAGGAAGGAACACTTCCAAGTTCTTTCTATGAAGTCAGCATTACCCTAATCCCAAACCAGATAAAGACACTACGAAGAAAAAGAATTACAGGCCAGTATCTCTGATGAACATAGATGCTAAAATCCTCAACAAAATCCTAGCAAATCAGATCCAGCATTACATTAGAAAGATCATACACGATGACCAAGTGGGATTTATTCTGGGGATGCAAGGAAATCAATAAAGATGATACATCACATACACAAACTGAGAAATAAATATCACATAATCATATCAATTGATGCAGAAAAAAAGCATCTGACAAAATCCAATACCCTTTCTTCATAAAAACTCTCAGCAAAGTGGAAATAGAGAGATCATACCTCAACATAATAAAAGCGTTACATGACAAACCTACAGCCAACATCAAACTCAATGGGCAAAAACTAAAACCATTTCCCCTCACAACAGGAACAAGACAAGGATGCCCACTCTCACCACTCCTGTTCGACATAGTACTGGAAGTGCTAGCCATAGCAATCAGACAAGAAGAAAGGCATAGAAATTGGAAAAATAGTAAAACTGTCATTATTCACAAATGACATGATATTGAACACAGAAAACCCTAAAGACTCCATCAAAAAATGACTAGATTACCCTAGCTGGTTTGGCTCAGTGGATAGAGCATCGGCCTTCGGAGTGAAGGGCCCCACATTCGATTCCAGTAAAGGGCACATGCCCTGGTTGCAGGCTCAATCCCCAGTATGGGGCATGTAGGAGGCAGCCAATCAATGATAGATGCCTCATTGATGTTTCTATCTCTCTCTGCCTCTCCCTTCCTCTCTGAAATTAATAAAAATACTTTTTAAAAAAATGACTAGATTTAATAAATGAATTTGGTAATGTAGCAGGATAAAAAATTAACACCCAGCCCTAGCTGGTTTGGCTCAGTGGATAGAGCGTCGGCCTGTGGACTGAAGGGTCCCAGGTTCGATTCTGGTCAAGGGCACATGCCTGGGTTGCGGGCGATGCCCAGAAGGGGGCATGCAGGAGGCAGCCGATCAATGATTCTCTCTCGTCATTAATGTTTCTCTCTCTCTCTCTCTCTCTCTCTCCCTCTCCCTTCCTCTCTGAAATCAATAAAAATACTTTTAAAAAAATTAACACCCAGAAATCTATGGCTTTTTATACACCAACTAGTGGCCCGGTGCACAGATTCGTGCACACTGAAAGGAAATTAATTAGAAGAAATATTTCAATATCATTATTCACCCTTTCTCTATAAAGAAGTGTCAACTAAATTCACGATTGACAATGACAGGTAGGAACACACGTGCGTGATTGGAGCCAGTGAGAGCTTTATATGGATCATGCATGAGCGAGTCAACTTAGCCTTTTATATTTATAGAAAAAAACTGCCTAATTAGACCTGCTTTCTGATGTAGCTAAACTTTTTCCAGCCCAGTGAAGTACCCCAACTTCTCTTTCAGGTAATTGTCAGCAACACAGCAGTAAATATCAACAGGAAGCAGATTATTATTGTAGATCATGCAGGGAAAACAAAAGGTAAAACATTTAACTGCAACAGTGTTTGACTATATTCTGCATAGTGAGAAAACCTGAAGTCATTTTCAAGGTCCACCATTTCTTACTTTTCAGTCACGTAGGTTTCTATACTTTCTTAATCTCCATTTTCTGGCTAATGGAAAGAAAATAGGATTCCAGAGAGACAACCAAGATGGTAGCATAGGTAAATACCTAAATTTTCTGCCACGCACAACCACATTAAAACTACAACTAAAAGACAAAACGAATACCATCCAGAAACATGGGAAGGCTGGCTAAGTGGAAATTCTACAACTAGAAGAGGTGAGGAAATGCGGAGGTACGGAGGCGCATGCGAAAGGGGCTGGCAGCTGGCTACGCTATTGTCTTTTTCAATCATGAGGGAGTAACAAGCACCTGACTGCTCTGAACTCCAGTTCCGGGTGAGAACTTGGGGACCCAGACTCATACGGAGAAGAACTGGACTGTCTGGCATCGGGCCGCAACATGAGGGCGGCTTTCTCGCAGAGGTGCTTGCAGCGGTCATTGTTCATGCACGGAGCCGCGGGACACAGACCCCGGGACAGAGCAGACTGGCAGCCATTGGGGTCTGCTCCATCCTGGTGATTCCCTGAGACCCTGCCCCATCCAACTTACAACCCCACCCAAACTGTGTGCAGAGGCTTTTGCATATGAATGGCATGGCCTTTCTCCGCCTAAAAACCTGGGCAGACTCAGTGAGCGCCAAAGCCCCACTGAAGCAAGTCCTGCCCCATAAGGGTGTCTCCAGCACAGAAGTTCTCCCACTGTAGACACACTGGTCCTCACAGCCAATTGGTCTGGAGGTCAATTCCACCCAGTGATACCAACAGCAATCAAGGCTTAACTACAACAAGACTGTGCACACAGCCCACAAAGAGGTGCACCAAGAGTGTTCACCTCAGTCAGGTAATTAGGGAGGCTGAGCCATTGGGCCCGATAGGACACCTAGCACACAAAGCCACTCTATCAACACAGGGAAGCAGCCAAAACACGGAGACAAATAAACAGGTCACAAATGAAATAAATGAAGGAAAGCAAACTACTGGATATAGAGTTCAAAACGACGGTTATAAAGTTACTCAAGAATCTTCTAGAAACCTCCAAGAAATATAGTGAGACCCTCAAGGATATGAAAAAGGACCAATTAGAAATTAAGCATACACTGACTGAAATAAAGAATATTATACAGAGATCCAACAGCAGACAAGAGGATCCCAAGAATCAAGTCAGAGATTTGAAATATGAAGAAGCAAAAAACACCCAACCAGAAAAGCAAAAGGAAAAAAGAATACAAAAATGTGAAGATAGTGCAAGGAGCCTCTGGAACAACTTCAAGCATACCAACATCTGAATTATGGGGGTGCCACAAGAAGAGAGAGAGCAAGATACTGAAAACCTATTTGAAGAAATAATGACAGAAAACTTCCCCCACCTGGTGAAAAAAATAGACTTACACGTCCAGGAAGCACAGAGAACCCCAAACAAAAGGAATCCAAAGAGGACCACACCAAGACACATCATAATTAAAATGCCAAGGGCAAAAAACAAAGAGAGAATCTTAAAAGCAGCATGAGAAAACAGTTAGTTACCTACAAGGGAGTATCCATACAACTGTCAGCTGATTTCTCAACAGAAACTGTGCAGGCCAGAAGGGAGTGGCAAGAAATATTCAAAGTGATGAATGGCAAGAACCTAACCAAGATTGCTCTACCCAGCAAAGCTATCATTTAGAATTGAAAGTCAGATAAAGAGCTTCACAGATAAGAACAAGCTAAAGGAGTTCATCACCGCCAAACCAGTATCATATGAAATGCTGAAGGGTATTCTTTAAGAAGATGAAGAAGAAAAAGGTAAAGACAAAAATTATGAACAACAAAGTGACAACAAATACATATCTATCAACAAGTGAATCTAAAAACCAAGTGAATAAAAAATCTGATGATCAGAATAAACTGATGAATAGAATAGAATCAGGGGCATAGAAAGGGAGTGGTGTGACAATTCTCGGGGGGAAGGGAGTGTCAGGGGTGCAGGAAGAGTCTGGCCAAAAATCATACACCTATGGACAAGGACAGTGGCGGGGGGGAGGTAAGGGCAGAGGGCGGGGTGGGAATTGGATGGAGGGGACCTATGGGGGGAAAAAGAGGAACAACTATAATAATCTGAATAATAAAGATTTATTTTTTTAAAAAATACCAACAGCTGCCGAAACCGGTTTGGCTCAGTGGATAGAGCATCAGCCTGCGGACTGAAGGGTCCCAGGTTTGATTCTGGTCAAGGGCATGTACCTGGGTTGCGGGCACATCCCCAGGTGGAGATGTGCAGGAGGCAGCTGATCGATGTTTCTCTCTCATCGATGTTTCTAACCCTCTATCTCTCTCCCTTCCTCTCTGTAAAAAATCAATTAAAATAATATTTTAAAAAAAAATACCAACAGCATATTTCACAGACCTAGAACAAACTCTCCAAAAATTCATCTGGAATAAAAAAAAGACCCCAAATAGCCACAGCAATCTGGAGAAGGAAGAACAAAGTTGGTGTGATCACAATACCAGATATCAATCTATATTACAAAGCCACTGTTCTCAAAACTGCCTGGTACTGGAACAAGGACATATAGAACAATGGAACAGGACAGATAACCCAGAAATCGACCCAAGCCATTATGCTTAATCAATATTTGACAGCCAAAACCGGTTTGGCTCAGTGGATAGAGCGTCGGCTTGCGGACTGAAAGGTCCCAGGTTCGATTCCGGTCAAGGGCATGTACCTGGGTTGCGGGCACATCCCCAGTGGGAGATGTGCAGGAGGCAGCTGATCGATGTTTCTCTCTCATCGATGTTTCTGGCTCTCTGTCTCTCTCCCTTCCTCTCTGTAAAAAATCAATAAAATATATTTAAAAAAAAAATATTTGACAAAAGAGGCAGGAGCATACAATGGAGTCAAGACAGTCTCTTTAATAAATGGTGCTGGGAAAACTGGAAAAATACATGCAGAAAAATGAAACTAGATCACTACCTTACACCATACACAAAAATAAACTCAAAATGGATAAAGGTCTTAAATGTAAGATGGGAAACCATAAAAATCTTAGAAAAATCCATAGGCAGCAAAATATCAGACTTATGTCGTAGCAATATCTTTACTGATACAGCTATTAGGGCAATGGAAACTAAGGAGGAAATAAACAAATGGGATTACATCAAAATAAAAAATTTCTGCACAGCAAAAGAAACCATCAACAAGAGAGCCCACTGCACAGGAGAACACATTTGCCAATATTATCTACACTAATAAACAAGAAAGAAGCAAACTGACCATACCTTTGCAACGCCTCACAGCCAATCAGGAGTGAGAATGCAAATTAACCAGACAAAGCTGGCAGGTTAATTTGCATACATAGGCACCAAGTGGCCGGGGGCAGGGAAGGAACATCCCCAGGACCTAGGTGCTCCGAGCTGGCATGCACGCAAGTGGCCAGGGGCAGGGCGGGAACATCCCCCACAGCAAGCGACCATACAGCAGGGCCCTGCTTGCCCCTGGCCGTGGCAGCAAGGGGCAAGCAATCCCCCACAGTTAGCGAGCAGACAGCAGGGCCCCCACAGAGAGCAGACACCAGGGCCTGCGGTGGCATCAACAGGCAGGTCCGCAGAGAGTAGAGAACCATGGGGAGCAGGCCTAAGCCGTCAGTAGGACATCCCTGAGGGCTCCCAGATTGAAGAAGGTGAAGGTCAGGCTGAGGGACGCCCGATCCCATGCACGAATTTCATGCATCAGGCCCCTAGTATCCAATAAGGGCCTAATCTCCAAAATTTATAGGGAATCAAACATCATAACAAAAAGAAGATAAACAATCCAATCAAAAAATGGACAAAGGTCCTATAGACACTTTTCTTTTTTTCTTTTTTTTTAATATCTTTTTATTGATTTTAGAGAGGAAGGGAGAGGGAGAGAGATAGAAACATCAATGATGAGAATCATGGATCAGCCGCCTCCTGCATGCCCCCTAGTGAGGATTGAACCTGTGATCCAGGCATGTGCCCCCACCGGAATCAAACCTGGGACCCTTCAGTCCGCAGGCCGATGCTCTATCCACCAAGTAAGTATCTATCTACTATATGATTTCTAATCATTATTTCATTTAACGTCAGAGAACCCAAGATTTTACTTTTGTATCATGGAATTGTGAGAATTGGAATTTCAGAAGATTCACAGATTTACTGAAGCCCAATCAAAGATCCTCTTAGGATCCTACATAAAAATAAAACAATTCAAAATTAAAATTTCAGATAGCTTCTGTGGCACTTGAGTTAGACCTGGAAGTTTGAGTAGAATTTTAATGGACAGAGGCAGAGAAGAAAGAGCTTTTCAGATAGATGATTAATTAAAATAAATACATGAAAGTGCCTAGAAATAAATGAATATTTACTGAATGCCCATTATATACCAGTTAAACACTAAAGGCTGAGGATACAATAATGAATAAGATAGCCTCTCAACAGTTTTTTCTCTGATGAGAGACTGACAACCAATATTTGGTATTAGTTAGCAAATATCTATTTCAAGCACCAGCACATATCTATGTTTTTAATAATTATTCAGACTAATAACTATGTTTCAAATACAATACTAGGCCTTACGTATGCCACAGTAAATGAAACAGTCTGACCTGAAAGCGAAATAGACAATTTGTATTTATGCAACAGTGGACACAAAACTAAATCTTGAGAACCAAGAAGGGGCATCTAACTCTGATTCTTCAAAAAGTGGTAAGTATCAAGTAGACCTTGATTGACAAGGTCTTCAGACTTTATTCTATGGGTATTAAGAAGCTAATGAAGATTACTTAAGATAAAGAAATGATCAATTTAACAAATATCTATCACTGGAACTCGGTCAGGCAATGAGGTCTAATTTTTTTGTAACAGAATGCAGAATAAATTAGAGACTAAAAGCCGAGAAATGCAGTTGAAGTATTACAACAGCCAAGACAAAAGTTTATAAATGCTGAATTAAGTTAATGACAATGAGAATAAAGATTTGAAAGATGTCATGAGTTAGAATCAACAGAGCCTGGATAAGGGGATTAAGGGAAAAGGAAAAGTCAAAGACCACCGATACAATTTCAAGTTTGATGACAAAAACAAAGAAAAGACACAGGTAGAAGCACACTTCAAAGGTGAAATAATAGGTTCTATTTTAATGATACAGTAAGCCACTAGAGATCCACGTCCTGCATTCTGCTCAGAATTGATTCCTAAATGCCAGTATAGTATAAAGCATAACAAGCATTACTCCATGTCATGAGAAATGGAGAACGAAGTCATTGAGAGGTGTATGTTTGTTGATTGGCTAGGCTCCTACTCCCTGAGTGAATGGAGCCCATCTAGCCTCTAACACACACAACTGAAATTTTCACCTTTTCAAAAATCAAATAATTACAAGTTATGGACTTTCAAAGATACTATCAAATTATAAAAATCACAAATGCTGAAAATCTATGCTGGAAACATTAAGCCCAGAAAAGGAAATGTACAGCTAAGGAAAAATGTCAGGCATAGCGTCTCAGATCACTCTACAAAAAGGTTCTGTAGCACATGCCATTAATAAAGAGGGCCAGAGACCCTTGTTCCACATCCTAAGCACCTGCCACAAATAGGAAAGCCTACTAAAAAACAGGGTACAATTACGGAAAGAGCTAAGGACAGAGGACATATCCTCAAAAAACACTTAGGGGATAGTTCAAGAAAACAAACAAAAAAAAAAGACACACAGGAAGCAGTCAGGAAAACAAAAGTGGAATGGATATTATGACCAAAGACAATATCAAGGAACACACAGTCAATAGTGACAAAGAGGATGAGGACTATGGGAAGACTATCAGATTTCATTATTTAAAGGTTTCTGGGACTGCTACATAACTGTGTAATTCTTTCACAATTAAAACTTTTCACAAGTAGTCATGCATTGCTTTTTAATTTCAAAAGACATTTTAGTATCCATCCTGGTACATTCACACAATGGAAAGCTATACAGCAATGAAAAAGAACCAACTACTTCCACAAGCAACACATAGATGGATTTCACAAACATGATTTGAATAAAAGCATCTAATCACAAAAGAGTACAAACTGTATGATTCCATTTATATGAAGCTCAAGAAGAGGCAAAACTAATCCATGGTGATAGAGGTTGGGAAAGTGGTTACCTTTCGAGGATTGCAGGGTATAAAAATGTTCTACATTTTTACCTAAGTAGTGGTCACATGCATATATTCACACCTCAATAAAATAAAACAAAAAATGTACAAAGTTATTGGTGACCTTGAAGACATCAGTTTTGGGAGAGTTAAAGTGCAGAAGCCAAACCATAATATGAGAAATGTATACAAAGTGAGGAAACTGATTCATTTTTCAAGAAGGTTGCTAGTGAAGCAAAGAGATAACAAAGTAGCTTGGGTGGGTTACACAATTCAGGGAAACTGTGTTGTTTTTATTTTATTTGAGATTTAAGGCAAAGAGAAAATAACATACATAACAAGGGCAAATGAGATGGAATGAAACCAAGAGCATTAATAGAGGGATTAGCTTCAGAGAGGAGGATGAATACTTTTCTCTGAGATTGATGCAAAGGATGAGTGAACACAGAAATCCTGACATAAATAAGAGGAGAAAAATCAAGTAACCTTGAACTCTATAGTGAAGCATGCAATGAAGTCAACTGGACCAGGTAAATTGATTAAGGAAAGGATCTGAACTTTAAATACACTTTTAAAGTTCCAAATAGGTACTGCAGAACATATAAAAGGCAAGGATGACTGGAGAAATTACAGCAATAGGACAATGCTCAGTGGCCTGAAAGCAAAGGCAGAGATAGCCCATGGTGCAGTATGCTCAGGGCTGGGTGGAGAACAAAAGGTGAAAGAACAAAAGGGGGGAAATCCAAATGCTAGCATGTGCATCACTGAAACTATATAATAAGGAGTGGTGTATCGGGAAAAGACTTATTTAACTGATGGAAAGAAGCAGGAAACCTAATAGAAGTCTTAAAAGATTCAAAGATGAAGTCACTAGGTCTCGAGTGCAAAAGGAAAGCTGTCACTAGAGTTCATCACAGAACATTTTTCTGCAAATCCCACAAGATCAAAGACCACATAGTCTCCTTTCACTGAACTTCCTACAGCTACAAGTGGTAACTTCTCCCTCCCGGATAAAACCGACCTTTAACCTCTACCTCTAACTACACCTACACTTGATTAATAAATCATACAAACACATCCTGTCCATTCAGAAATTCCATGGATATTTTTTCACTGCTTTCTGTGTTTTCCCATCAAGATGTTTTCAGTGGGAAACTCTTAGAAGGCAGAGCCTATAATCTATGAATTCCCTGTTCAGAGCATCAGGCCTGAGATTGCACACATGCAGGTGTTTTAAAAAGTGCTTTCTCATGAAATAGATGGTTACTGAGAACTTTAGAAACGATTCTGAACACACTCCTACAAGACTATAATGATGGCCAAATCAGAGAATGCTTAGGAATAAGCATTCCGTTTTTATACCTGTCAAGAAAACCTCTAGGAAGTAGGATAACATTTACTACATAATATTGACTTTCCCTATCTTATACTGCTTACCCCTCTAGGTAACTCCTTAATGCCCCTTTAGTGAGCTGTTCTTTGCAGTGCATTTACTCCCAGCCCACATTCCAGCGTCCCTTCTTCCCATCCAGAACCTCTGACTACAAACGCCCGTAGACCATCTTTTCACCCCCTACTCCCCCGTTTCCCATTCAACCCCAGGCCATCACTTCATTTCTCCACTCCCCATTTTTCTGCCTCTCCAGACCTCCCACTCCTCCTGCGGAACTACATACTCAGTCCCCACCCCTCAAAAGCCCGAGCCCGTCTTCCCGCCGGCGATTCCCCTCCCCCACCCCTTCCATTCATGCTCCCCCTCCACCCCTCCCCACCCCACCCCGGACCCCGGCCCTCCCTACCTGCTCCTTGACCTCAGGCCCCGTGGGCCCGGTCCGCTCCTCCAGCCGCTGCCTCCCGGGCGGCGCTCGCCGGCGCGGGGGCAGGAGCTGGGGCAGCTCGGCCGCCCGCTGAGCCCCATCCTCCCCGCGGGCAGCCGGCAGGGGCGGCTGCGGTCGGTCGCGGCAGCGGCTCCGCTTCATATCGGCGGCTGGGCCCCGCGGGCGTCAGCGCCGCGACAGTCCCGGCCCCGCACGACTCCGGGCCGCAGCGCTGCCGCGCCAACCACCGCCCGCAGCCACCATGGCCCGGCGGGCGCCCGAGGCCACCGACCCCAGCTCGCGGCTCCCCTGCGCTTTCTGGGGCCCTTTCGGCGCTCCTCACGAAGAAGGCAGCATCGTCGGCGCCTCGTTTTCTCCCACCCGGCACGCGTTTAGCCGGCCATCCGCAGCCGTCGCCGCCGGCTCTACAGCCAGCTGCCCGCCCGCCTCCAGCCGGTCCCCGCCCCTCCCCTCCCCTCCCCTAGCGCGCGCGCACGGGGAGCCCGCCCGCCACCTCCAGCCGCGCGCGGCCTCCCGCGCACGCGCCAGCGAACGGTCGCGAGAGACCCGCCCGTGGCCCCTCTGTGTGGTGGGGTGAGCGGAAGCGGGTGGGGCTCCCAGCGGGCAACTGCGGCTGCAGACACTCATTGATTCTTTCATTCATCCATTCATAAAAATGTGTGCTCGGCCAAGGTAAGTGGTAAGGATCCAAAAATGAGTTAGAACTGGCCAGTGCCTTCAAAGAACTATGGGGAGAGGGACCAAGCGCAGGAAGGAGTCAAAACATACGACTAATTAATAAAATACTAATGCAATGCCTTTTTATGGAGAGCTTGCCACTGTCACCTAATCTTCACACTTTGGAGGCAGGTCTGCTCATTCTCATGTTACAGATAAGAAGACCGAAGTGAAGTGACATGTGCTCTGCAAATCAGTGAACAAATTAGACAGGACCCAATTCTGGCTTTTATGACCCTTTCCACTGTTTCCCGCTGCTTCCAGAAAGTAAGATGGGGTGTGCAAAGTCCTATAAAAGAGGAAGAAGTGATGGATTCTTTCTTGGGGAAGGAAGGACAAAAAGGCTTCCAGAATGATTCCCATGATTCCCCAGTGACAATGAAGTCATCATGTTATAACCCGTCCAGCCTGGCCACAGCCAGTCCATCTGTGGCCTGAGCAGCCTGGCCTGTCACTTCAGTGACTCATCTGCTTAGCAACGTGGCTATAGATCATCACTGTCTGGCGTCCTGCTCTGGCTTCAGCTAGTCTGCCACAATGTTGTATTCTCCCTTCTTTTGACTTGACCATAGTTCTTTCCCTGAAGGCTGCGCTCATTTTTCCTGGACCTCCTCCCTGAACCCTTTCTGAAAAATAATAGCTACCATTATAGAGTGCCTACTGGACCTATAGATACTGGGCATCAATTCACACATATGCAAACAAGAAGTAAGTTGTACCCTGATACCCCAAGAATGCAGGTTTAAGCCCAGGTCAAAAGTAGCCAATGAATGCATAAATAAGTAGAACAATAAATCGATCTCTCTCTTTCTTCTTCTCTCTTAAACATAATTAATCAATTTTTTTTAAAAGAGGCATGTTGTGTTATTTCTAATTTACAGTTGAGGAAACTGAGATACAAGTTACATAATATGCTAAATATGATACAGCTAATAAGTTCAAGGCCAGGACTCAAAGCAAGGTCTAACAGATACTGGAGCCTACACACACAATAGAATATATAGCAAAGGTGATGTGATATCACTCCATGATTAAATTACATGAGATTCTGTCTTGTTAGCAGACTCACTCTCACTCTACTAATGGTTTTGAAAAAGCAAGATACCATGTTCTGAACTGCCCATGGAGAGGGCCATGTGGCAGAAAATACCAGAGAATCTCTAGGAGCTAGGGGCAGCCTCTGGTCCAAGAGCCAGCAGCAAAGAAAAAAAACCCCAAAGTGCTAAGTCCTACAACCATAAAATCCACAACCTGAGTGAGCTTGGCAACAGATCCTTCTCCAGGTAAGAACATAGCTCAGCCATACCTAAATTCCTGATCCACAGAAACTGTGAGATAAGTGTGTGTTATTTTAAGCTGATAAGTTTGTGGTAACTTATTACACAGAAATAGGAAACGAATGTAACAGCCAGATACTCACCTTCTCAGCCTTTCATCAGCCAGAGAGGGCCATGTGACACAATCTGGCCTGAATCCACTCTTATCCCTCCTTCCTCAGTTTAATAAATGACAAACCTTTTTTTTTTTTTTCCCAGTTACTCAGGCCAAAACCTCAGAATGATCCTGAGTCTTCTTTCTCACGTCATATCCATTCCACTAGTAAATCCTATGCAAATTAAGAGGATAGACAGGCCTGGCTAATGTGGCTCGATAGGATGGAGCTTCGTTCCAGTGCACAGGAAGGGACTTGGGCTCGATTCCCAGTCAGGGCACGTACCCAGGTTGTGGGTTCCATCCTTGATTGGGGTGCGTGCGAGAGGCAACCGATGGATGTTTCTCTCTCACACTGATGTTTCTCTTTCTTCCTTCTACTCTCTCTCTCTCTTTCTCTCTCTCTCTCTCTCAAAAAAAAAGGGGGTATTAATTATCTAGAGAGAAGTGATGATAACAAGTACTATCAAAGTGATAGTAGTGATGGAAGAGAGTAAATGGATTTTAGAGAGACTTAGAAAGTAAAAACAGGACCTGCTATCTGCATCTGGGTACAGAGAAAAAGAAAAGACTTGAGAATGATTTCCAAGTTTCTGTCTTGGGTAACTGAGATAGGGAACAATGAAGAAGAAGTCTGAAGGAGTTATGATTAGATAATTGTTTTAGATGTGTTTACGTTTAAGTGCCAAGTGAAGATGTTCAATGAACTATTGATTAAAGTGATGTAGAGCTCAGAACTGAGAGCTACCAATATTTAGATGTGTAACTAATACACATATAATCTTAATCTTAGAGTATAAATATGATCACATCACTTTTCTTTTTTCTAGTTAGTCACTTGGGCCCCTCATGTCATATTATCAGAAAGTCTAGTATCCCCTTTATTATCTTAAAACTCCAAGGTTCTTATATATTCTAAAAGGTAAGGGTGGCAGTTATCTAGTGTTATATAACAAAACAACCCAAAAATTGTGACTTAAAACAACAATCATTTATTTGGCTTACAATTCTGTGGGCCAACTAGGCAATGATTGCTTGCTAATCTTCCTAATGGAGGATACTTAGTGTTTCTAGGGGGCTGGGGAATGTACACACCCTCTTGGAGAAGGCTGCTTTCAGTGATGCTAACATGCTCTTCTATGAAAGACTCCCGATGTTATTCAAAGGAGCCCACATTACTCTTCTAAGAGTCAGCTTTAAGGATTCCTTATTATAATTATAGCAGAAACAGATACTTGTCTCCCAATACCCATTCTCCCTTTTATCGTTGGACACATAGCCACCTAGAATAAAAACAATTTCCCAGCCTTTTTTATGGCTAAGTAGAGCCATGTGATTAAGCTCTTACCAATGAGATGTGAGCATAAGTGATGAGTGCAACTTTAAGTTATGTCCTTAAAGAGAAAAGGCATGTCTTCCCTTTCTCCTTTTCTCCCTTTATCCATCCTGTTGCTTGAAAAGTGTTCATAATAGAAATTTATCTTGGACCACAGGGATGAGGAAACATTTTAGGGATGGCAATGCAACAATGTAGAAAGTTCCAAGATGAACTCATAGAGCAGAGCTGCCATCCGTGCTCTCTGTACTATTAGATAGTGAGAGATAACTATACTTCTATCTTGTTTAAGTCACTGTATTTTGGGTGTCTGTTACATGTAACCAAACCTCCATTGTTTTCCGTTAAAATGGTGTCACTAGAGAAGCTGATGGATCACAAATGTAATCTTTGGCAGGGCATGGGCTCCAGATGGAAACTGAATCCATGTTAAATACATTAGGATACATTTGGCATCTCAGGAAAATCAGTAATCTAAGGGAAATCCAAGAATAAAAGTAAAGCTGGCCTCAGGGAATTTGGACTGGGAGCATCTTTAGGATCCTCTGCAGTAAAAGTTACAGCAGTTCTCAACCTGTGGGTCGCGAGCCCTTTGGTGGTCGAACGACCCTTTCACAGGGGTCGCCAAAGACCATCCTGCATATCAGATATTTACATTACGATTCATAACAGTAGCAACATTATAGTTATGAAGTGGCAACAAAAATAATTTTATGGTTGGGTCACAACATGAGGAACTGTATTTAAAGGGCCAGAAGGTTGAGAACCACTGGTTTAGGACAATTTATTCCATGCTGTTATTACCATGACTAAGTTTCTCTCTTGATCTCTACTTTAATTCATGTGTCTTTTTTATTTTCTTCGCAGAATTAACCAGCTTATTTACCCCCTGTTATGTATTATTGCTCTATACCATAACTTCTGCCTAACAATATTTTCTACTTAGCCAAAACTTTGTCTTGATCAAAGCCTCTTCTCTACTAATTGTCTCTCTATACAATTTAAAATTTTCATTTCTTACCTCTAATATCTGATGCATTCTCTACTTCCTAATTCACTTACCTAAGGACAAGAAGCTAATTGCCCATAGTTTACCTTTCAAGTTACTTTAGTAGCTGCTGGATAACCTACACATTAGTCAGGGGTACCTTCCAGGTCCAATCAGCAATGTCTAGAAATTTGAAAGATAGTATCAAGTGGTACAAAAGATGACTGCCTAGGACTGTAAGGGAGGGATAATCTATCTATATAAAACCCTAATATGCAAATAGACCGAATGGCAGAACAACTGAACAACTGGTCACTATGACCTGCACTGACCACCAGGGGGCATGCGCAGACCATGCGGGCGTCGGCAGCAGGCGGCAGAGCATGAGAAATGGTGGGCGTTGGCTGCGGTGGGATGGTGGAGCAGGTGAGCAGGAGTGCCAGACCAAGGCGGGGCACCGGTCGCTGTCATCAGGGTGAACCTCTGGTGGTTACTGAAAATTCTTTGCTCCAGTGCACCGTGGTCCCGCCCAGTACTCATACCTGCTGCTGGAACCAGCTCCACTCACACCCATTGCCGGCGCCCAGCACCGGTCCCAATCACTCAGTGCCATCAGCGGATGCAAGCAGTGACTGCTGGCCCGATCACCCTTGAGGGCTTCTCCACCTCCCCCTACTCCTGTGGGGCAATTGGGGCAGCAGTTGCCATTTGCACCCGCTGAGGGCATCGGCCCCAATCACTCCGCACCATCAACGGGTGCAAGCAGGACTGGCACCATCAACTCGTGGGAGCAGTGGCGGCGGGAGCACAGCTGCCGGCAGCCGGCAGACGGGATCTGGGCTGTGGTGGGACTGGCATGGAGGATGGGCCAAGACTCACCCCTGTGCCCACAGCAGCCTCGTGGTCCACAGTTCCTTTCAAGGTGCACAAATTCTTGCACTGGGCCCCTAGTATTCCATAAAGGAGGATGGTAGACTTCTCTGGAACTATGAGTAACATTTCTTGGATAGATACATTGGAGGGGGATAAAAGTGGAAATCAGAAACCACTTAGGAGTGTATTACAAAAGAATAAGTAAAAGTGGTCAGGTACTTATCAGAGTTTTACAGTAATAGGGCTAGACAGGAAGGTACAGATTAAGGAAATATTAAAGATGTGGAATATACAGGACTTGATGATTAGCCAGATAGGGGAAATGAGCATATGGGATGAGTCCAATAATCTTCAGGAGTCTGGTTTAACTAACCAGGAGGATGCTGTTGTCTTTCACTGTTCTAGAGAACACTGAAGGAAGAGCAAGTTTCATAATTTCATTCACTCATTTACCCACAGTCAAGAAGTATGTGTTTAACCTTACATGAAAGAGAAATACTGACAAATGCATTAACTGGACATTACAAAAGAGTCCAATATTGGGATATGTTGATTTCATGCTGCCTATGAGATATATCAGATGAAAGTATGGCTCTAAAATCCAGGGAATGCTCTCAGCCTGATATACTAGTACTAGAGGCCCGGTGCACAAAATTCGTGCACTGGGGGGAGGGGAGGCAGAGGGTGTCCCTCAGCCCAGCCTGCACCCTCTCCAATCTGGGACCCCTCGGGGGATGTCTGACTGCCGCCGGTTTAGGCCCAATGTGGGATCGGGCCTAAACCAGCAGTCGGACATCCCTCTCACAATCCAGGACTGCTGGCTCCTACCCATTCGCCTGCCTGCCTGCCTGATTGCCCCTAACCGCTTCTGCCTGCCAGCCTAATCGCCCCCTAACCGCTCCCCTGCTGGCCTGATTGACACCTAACTGCTCCCCTGCTGGCCTGATCGCCCCCAACTGCCCTCCCCTACTGGCCCGATGGCCCCCAACTGCCCTCTCCTGCTGGACTGATCTCGCCCCCAACTACCCTCCCCTGCTGCCCTGATCTCACTCCCAACTGCCCTCCCCTGCTGGCCATCTTGTGACAACTTAGGGGCAGCCATCTTGTGACAACATGGGGGCGGCCATCTTGTGATGACATGGGGGAGGCCATCTTGTGACAACATGGGGGCAGCCATCTTGTGATGACACAAGAGTGTGAGAGTCAATTATAATAAAGCAGTAATATGCAAATTGACCCTCACTCCATCACACCATCACAGATTGGCTGCACCCACAGCGGAGGCAGGCTTCCCATAACACAAGATGGCTGTGTCCACAGTGGAGGCAGGGTTCTCGTAACGAGTCGTAATGAGTGATCAGCAGGGACCTGAGGCCCTGCCTCCCACCCAGTGGGGCTTGACGGGGGACCTCAGGCCGCAACCCCCACCCCGGTGCCGGGCTGGGGGACCTCAGGCTGCGCCCCCTGCCCTGGCGCCAGGCCCAGGGACCTGAGGGTGCACCAGGGGACCTGAGGCTGTGCCCCCTGCCCAGTGGGGCTTAACAGGGGTGGGACCAGCCGGGTCTGGGTCTCTCATGATTTCGAGGTGCACACGGGTGGGCGGGGACTTGACTGTGGGTCCCATGGCGTGCCCCAGACTGACAGGAGGAAGATTTTCATATACATTTTACTAATTTTCTTTCATCTCTGACACTTCTATTATAGAGAAAGAGCAAATAGCAATATTAAAATATTTCCTTTAATTAATTCCCTTTTAATGTGCATGAATTTTGTGCACCAAGCCACTAGTATAGGATATGTGACAGAGTGAAAATGCTTACAACCTTCTCTCCCATCCTGGAGCATCCTCCTGGGCCAAGAGAATTCTATGGATGCCAGACTGCTTTTTTGGACTTTGAGAATGCAGTATAAGGAGAATGAGAAATAGGAAGAATACAGGCATACCTCAGAGATTTTGTAGGTTCAGTTACAGACCACTGCAATAGAACAAATATCTCAGTTGTTAGATAAAATTTCTCAGGAGCCAAGAAAGGGACTGATAACTCTAGCATTACATTGTGAATTTATTAAGGAAACTTACAAATAGGGTGTGCCTCCGGTGGCAGTGAGAAGACATGGATATCCTCTGTGCCCCATGGCAAAAGCTAAGGGGTTCTATGGGACAGGGCAGGTTGGATAGGGGTACTAGAGCATGACCCTCCCCAGGTAAGAAGAAAACACCTTACTTGCTTGCCCAGATGTGGGCCTGTTCCAGGAACCAGCACAAACCAGCACACTGTGGGGCATAGGGGAAGTTCAATCAGTCTCTGAGGGGATTTTTGGGAAGCAATCTTTGTTCTGGGCAGGAACTAGCAGGCAGTTCAGCAGTGGCAATATCATGAAAATATCTCTCTTCCACAGCAATAAAGCAAGCCCCACTAATTTTTTTGGTTTCCTAGTGTATATAAAAGTTGTGTTTACACTATACTGCAGTCTATTAAGTATGCCATAGCATTGCATCTTTAAAAATGTACATACCTTGGCCTGGCTGGGTGTCTCAGTTGGTTGGAGCATTGTCCCATACACCAAAAGGTTATGGGTTCAATCCCCAGTCAGGGCACCTATGATAGGCAACCGATCCATGTTTTCTCTTTCTCTATATCTCCCTTCCTCTTTCTCTAAAACCAATAAAAACATATCCTTGGGTGACGATTTTTAAAATGTGTATACCTTAATGTTAAAATACTTTATTGCTAAAAATGCTAACCATCGTCTGAGCCTTTGCCAGTCATAATCTTTTTGCTGGTGAAGGGTCTTGCTGCTATGTTGATGGCTACTGACTTATCAGGGTAGTGGTGGCTGTGGTAATTTTTAAAAACAAGACAGCAAGAAGTTTGCTGCATTGATTGACCTTACTTTTCACTGATTTCTCTGTAACATACATTGCTGTTTGATAGCATTTTACTCACAGCAGAATTTTGAAAATGCTGTGGCTGTTTTGATCTTCTATCCAGACCACTAAAACTTTCTCCATATCAGCAATAAGGCTGTTTTGCTTTCTGATCATTTGTGTGTTCACTGGAGTAGCACTTTTCATTTCCTTCAAGAACTTTTCCTTTGCATTCACAACTTAGCTTACTTTTGGTGCAAGAGGCCTAGCTTTTGGCCTTGCTCAGCTTTCAACATGCCTTCCTCACTAAACATAATCATTTCTAGCTTTTGATTTAAAGTGAGAGACATGCAACTCTTCCTTTCACTTAAACACTTAGAAGTAATTATGGGACTATTAATTGGCCTAATTTCAATATTGTTGTGTCTCAGGGAATGGAGAGGCCCAAGGAGGGAAAGAGAGAAAAGCTAATCGGTAGAGCAGTCAGAATATACAGAAAATTAATCAAGTTCACCATCTTATACGAGCATGGTCCATGGCACACCAAAACAATTATAACAGTAACATCAAAGATCACTGATCACACATCACCATAACAAATAAATATTAAAAAGTTTGAAATATTGCAAGAATTACCGAAATGTGACACAAAGACATGAAGTGAGCAAATGCTGTTGGAAAAACACCACCAATAGACTTGCTCAACACAGGTTTGCCACAAGCCTTCAATTTGTAAGAAAACAAACAAACAAACAAAAAAACAGTATCTTCCAAAATCAATCAAGTGAAGTGCAATAAAATGAAGATAGAGGTAGAACTTAGATCAAGAAGCTAAGTTGAGCCCTGGCCAGGTGGTTCAGTTGATTGAAGTGTCATCCCATACACCAAAAGTTTAGGGGTTCGATTCCTAATCAGGTCACATACCTAGGTTTTTGGGTTCTATCCCCAGTCAGAGCATGTATGGGAGGCAACCTACCCATGTTTCCCTCTCACATAAATCTCTCTCTTTTTCCCTTTCTTAGAAACCCTTCAAAATATAGACTTCAGACATTGGGCCATGAGTTGGCAAACTACATACCACAGGCCAAATCTGGCTTGCTATCTATTTTTGTTAGGCCCGGGTCACAGATCAACATTTGCAATAAAATTCCTACTACTTGATCCTTTAAAGTACAATTTGTGACGATAGAAAACACTAATTTTTTTAAACACTAATTTTTTTAAGTAAAATGTTATCTCCCATCCAAAAAGAATTCTATTTTTACCATGAGTTTTTATTTTTTATGCAGAGTTTAATGAGCATCATTATGACTATTACTTTGAACTCTTTATCTAATAGACAGCTTACCTTTGTTTCACTTAGTTCTTTTTCTGGGGTTTTGTCTTGTGTTTTTGTTTGGAATGTATTCTTTTATCTACTCCTTTTGCCTGTTTGTTTCTCTATATTAGGTAGGTCAGCTATGTCTCCTGGTCTTTAAAAAAATGGCCTATTTAGAAGGTGTCCTGTGGGGCTCAGTGGTGGAATCCCGTCTTGTCAGAAAGACACATGCTACACAGATGTTCTCGGGATGGACTAGTGTGGCCTCTTGTTGTGGTTGGGCCAGGACTGCTATGGACACACTGGCAGGAGAGGCTAGTCCCTTTCTGGGCTGGCTGTGAGGCCTGGCTGCAACTGTTGTAGACACACTGCTGCATGCTGGTGCTGACTAAGGCTACCCACCGGGTGTGACAGGGCAGGAGCCACTTTGGAGGGGTGCCAGCTGGGTGGGTCCTCAGGGAAATGCCAGGGCGGGTGAGCAGTGCTAGCAAGGTTAATGGAGAATGTCAGAAATGGCCCTTGCCAGCATCAGACCAGCAAGGAGGAAGGAGAGGGAAGAAAAGTGAGAGAAAGAATGACACCCACCAACACTCTGACTCAGAAGAAAGTTCTAACAGAACCCTGTCCCTCCAGCACACACCCTAAAATTAGTCAATGTATTACTTTGATGTATGACCCAGGTGCTTTTCAAACTGCAGCCTCTGTGCTCGGACTCACAAAGAGCTCAAACTTGGTTTTCTATAGCCCTTTGGCTCTCCCAGATGTAAGCCTTGCTGATTTTCAAAACAAGATGTTATGGGGCTCATTTTCTGGTACAGGTCACCCAGCCTGGGGCTCAGAATCCCTCACTTTTGGGAGTGGAACCTCAGTTTATAACATTCCCACCTGTGGGTCACCACAGGAGAAGTGGCAGGTAGGGTGGGTCCTGGCTAGACTTATCTTTGCCCCTCCTACCTGTCTCAATGTGGCTTTTTCTTTTCTTTTTTTTTTATAAATCTTTATTGTTGAAAGTATTACATATACTTTTTCCCCCATTGACCCTCTTCAGCCTCCCCCTGCTCCCCGCCCCAGGCCTTTACCACCCTATTTTATGTGTCCACAGGTTATGCATATATGCATACAAGGTCTTTGGTTGATTACCTCCCACCTACCCAACCTCCCCCACCTTCCCACCGAGATTCCACACTCTTCCATTTCTCTGGATCCACTCCGTTCATCAGTTTGTTACTTAGATTCCACATATGAGTGAGGTCATGTGATACTTGTCTTTTTCTAACTTCACTTAGCATGATACTCTCCAGATCCCTCCAGGCTGTCTCAAAGGTAAGAGATTCTTCTTTTTTTACTGCTGCATAGTATTCCACGGTATAAATGTACCACAGATCTTTTATTCACTCATTTCCTGATGGGCACTTGGGCTGTTTCCAGATCTTAGCTATTGTAAATTGTGCTGCTATGAACACAGGAGTGCATACATTTTTTCTGATTTGTGTATTGGATTCCCTAGGATATATTCCTTGAAGTGGGTTCACTGGGTCAAATGGCAGTTCCATATTTAATTTTTTGAGGAAACGCCATAATGTGGCTTTTTCTTTATATCCATACTTGTAAAAAATTTGTTCTGCTAGTCTTCAGGTCATTCTCAGAGACAGTTGCTCTATATATAATTGTAGTTTTGGTGTCAATGAGAGCAAGTGAGCCCAGGACCTTCCTACTCTACCACCTTGAGCATGAAGCCAGAAGCCTTGCTCTTGAAATGCCATTTTAGCTTTTCCGTGGAAAATCGTTCCTTGCTTGCGGTTGATGCACTGCCCCAGCAACAAATGTGTCTCCGGATCATTGAATCACTGCCCCACTCATGAGTTTGTTTTTTTAAGTACTCAGTATTATATTTTGAATTTTGTCAATAATAAGTTTGTAGAAATTTGTTTTCCTGTTCTTATAAAAACACCTAGATAATATCCTTAGTTTTCCCTCTTGGCCCACAAAGCCTAAAATATCTACTACCTGATCCTTTAAAGAAAAAGTTCGCTGACCTCTGGTCTGCATTAGGCAGTAAAGTAGCCACGTTCAGCGATGTGCTTTGGGACATCTGGTTGCATTTGGATAATCATTCCAAGGAAAATGGACCCCAATACAGTAATCCAGAAGAGAGACAATGAGGACTGTATTAGTCAAAACTTATCTGGCTGCAAGTGATCCAAATCTAATGTAAACACATAAGCAAAAGTGAACATAGGACACACTGTTAGTTGCCTATCCAATATCCATTTCTCTAACTTCTATTCTAACAGACTTCCAATTTGCTATGGAGCACCAACGTATGTAGTAGCTAAAAATTCTAACCTTTCCAGAGTGCAAATGGGGTCATCTGTATTTAGGGGTGGTCATATGGCTCAGTTCTGGCAAATGAGAAAATTAAAGGAAGTTTCAGAGTTGGGCTTCCAGAGGTATGTGGTTGGTGTGCTTACTCCTTCAGTCCTTTGTCCTTTCCTTCTCTTCTTGATAAGAAAGCAGACTTTGCTTGGGAGGCACAGCCACTATCCTGCCTCATATTAAGGGTGGTGGAACAGGAAGACGGAGGAGCCTGGTCTCTTATGACATTCTGTAACCTGAAACAGTTTCTCTGACCCTGGAATGCCTACCTCCAGGTATCTTTTTATGGTAGGAAAATAAATTTCTATATGGTTAAGCCATGTTAATAATTAGTTGCAACTGAACACATCCCTAGCTGATAAAGAGAATGTATTAGAAGGATCCTAAGAACTCACAGATTATACAAACTGAACTGGAGCTCAACAAACTGTTCTTGAAAGATGCCGAGTACTGTAGAGCTTACCTCTTTATTTCATTGCTTAATAAATAGGAAGGCCGAAACCGGTTTGGCTCAGTGGATGGAGCGTCGGCCTGCGGACTGAAGGGTCCCGGGTTCGATTCCGGTCAAGGGCATGTACCTGGGTTGCGGGCATATCCCCAGTGGGAGATGTGCAGGAGGCGGCTGATCAATGTTTCTCTCTCATTGATGTTTCTAACTCTCTATCTCTCTCCCTTCCTCTCTGTAAAAAATCAATAAAATATATAAAATAAAAATAAAATAAAAAATAAAAATAAATAAATAAATAGGAAGGACTGATTTACTATATCATGATATCCTCTTACAATGCAATATTATATAACCACTATAATGATATAATGATATAAATTAAAAAGTATATACTAGCCGGTTTGGCTTAGTGGATAGAGCATTGTCCTGGGTTCGATTCTGGTCAGGGGCACATGCCTAGGTTGCGGGCTCGATCCCCAGTAGGGGGATGCAGAAGGCAGCCGATCAATGATTCTCTCTCATCATTGATGCTTCTATCTCTCTCTCTCCCTCTCCCTTCCTCTCTAAAGTCAATAAAAATGTATTTTTTAAAAAAGTATATAGCAGCATGAAAAATGCTTCTAACATAACCTTAGTTATATTAGCAATGCTCCATGTATAAATTCAAATCAACAAAAGTGTACGAAGTAGAAAATTAAAGTTTACCCCAGGGTAACTATTGTTAAAAGTTTTGTATGTTTACAAACATTTTTCTATGCACAGAAAATTGTATATTCTAATTTTACTTATCAGTGTATGTTGAGCATTTTACATATCATTAAATAGTCCTCTAAGACATATTTAATGGCAGTTTGATAATCCAACTTTCAAAAAATATACAATTATTTATTCAACCATCTCCTTGTCTGTAAAGCTATGGTAGCTTTTGGATGCAAGTAATTGAAACCCACTCAAATAAGCTAAAGGTGAAAAGATGAGCTGTTATAAGGATACTGGACTGTTCCACAAAATGAAGATAAAGGAATGCCAAAAGTGACTAGAATGTATAATGGAATGCTCTGCTAATACTTTCCTCTCTCTCTTTTGCCTCTGCTTCTCCCCACATCTCTGCCTCATTCTCCTCTTTCTGCCAACTGGAATTCTTTGCCCTTCAGTCCACCTGGAGGATAACAGTCTGACACAGTTCCTGAATTTTTACACTCCTTCCATTCAAGATAGCTTGAACTAAACTGGAATTCCAAAGTAAGAAAGACATATAATTCACCTAGTTAGGACAGGTTGATCTACTCTGGTCCAATCAACAGTGGCCAATGGATGAAGGTTCCACTTGAGGCTAGAGTAAGGAAGGTGATGATATGAATAGGTTCTTCGGTTCTCAGAGAAGGGTGAATCACTGTAAGCTAAGAAGATACCCCCAAAGATGTCTACTAATGCCTTCATGTGTCAATTTACCTTCTTAGAATGGACAGATAAGTTAAATCATCACATCAAATGATATGGGCATTGTAAGGCCAATTTGCTTTCCAAAGAAAGCATCGGGTCTCCGCGCCGCCGCCATGGCCGATGTGGCAGACGCCGAGGAGCCCTGCGCCCTGTCCTCTCACTCCGGGGGCGCGGGCTCCAAGTCGGGAGGCGACAAGATGTTCTCTCTCAAGAAGTGGAACACAGTGGCCATGTGGAGCTGGGACGTGGAGCGCGATACGTGCGCCATCTGCAGGGTCCAGGTGATGGATGCCTGTCTTAGATGTCAAGCTGAAAACAAACAAGAGGATTGTGTTGTGGTCTGGGGAGAATGTAATCATTCCTTCCATAACTGTTGCATGTCCCTGTGGGTGAAACAGAACAATCGCTGCCCTCTCTGCCAGCAAGACTGGGTGGTCCAAAGAATCGGCAAATGAGAGTGGTGAAAGGGCTTCTTAGTGCATTTGTCCAGAGCCCTGGTGGATCACCTTATCAAGTGCCCTACAACGACCAGGATATTCCGGAGGACTAAGTCTTCCAATAGGAGGAGATGGATCTTTGGTCCTTGAGGACTCACCCAAGGCATTGGGTTAGCATTTTGTCAGTTTCATTTTCAGAAATTCTCTACAATTAAGAAGATAATTTATTAAAGATGGTCTTTCCTATCTCTGTGGTATGTGTCACACTGCTTAGAAGTGCTATAAAGGAGGAGAGAACTACAAATTGAATGACCTTTATAATTTACTTATTGATATGTAAGGGGCTGTGGAAGCAGTTCCGTTGGAAGAGAACTTTTGCATGCTTTAAGGTTGATCAGTTAAAAAAAAAAAAGACAATGTTATAATAACAAATAAAATACAGTTTAAAACCCAAAAAGAAAAAAGAAAAAAAGCATCAGCCTACACTTCCACCTGCAGTGTCTGGGAGTTCCTGTTTGCCTACACCCTGCTAACTCAAAAAAACTGGAGGCTCTGACATTCTCTTATTTTGAAAGGGAAAAAGTGGTATCTCAATGTTGTTTTAATTTTTTTTTTTAATCACTAGTGGGCTGAGCATTTTCTTAGGTATTGATGGACACAGCAGAGCTGCTTTGTGAGCCTCTCCATGGTAAGATTGTGAAGATTCTCCCCCACAGGGCTGAGGAGTGAGGCTTTCTGATGGGACAGATGAGTGGATAGGATCTCTGAAGCTGTTATACAAATGTCTGCATTTCTTCCAGGCTGCCTATGCCTGCTGGCCAGCCACTACCATCCCCTGCCTGGATCCCCTCCCTCCCACCAGCAGAAACTCTAGATGTGAGGTCTCCCAGCTCTGTTGGAAAGTAATTACTTGCAAAGCAAGCTCAGAAGCCCCTATTAGCAGAGTCAACACTGTAGCAACCTGTACTACAGCACAGAAGCTGGGTATGTGTGGTACCAGATCCAGCTATCTGGAGAATTTAGCTGTATTATCTTGTGGGTGGAGCATACAACTATGAAGACTGAAGTTTCATTCCCCTGCCCATCTCTCTGCCATGTTTCACCCATCCCACCCACAGCCTCCAGTGCACATTTCTGTTATTGCATTTGGCATACTGTGTTATCAATATCTGTGCTAGTGTCTTTTTCCTCCATAAAGTATCAACTCCTTCAGGACAGGAGTTGAGGTCTGTCTTGTTCATCTCTGTGTCCTCAGTTCTGTGAAATTCCTTTACTAGACTTGCTCTGCCAGTATTTCATCAGAGCTCCCTGGTTGGGAAAGATAAAAACTAGAGACTATAAGTACAGTAGAGGCCCAAGAAGGACCATTTGTTATCCGAAAAGCTAAAGAACAAACATATTTTTTACTGAGGACTGAATGTATAAGACTTATGGTACAGGAAAACTAGCATTTTCTAAGTAACTACTAAGTGCCAGGCATTTGTACTATTCAGTCCTCTCATTCACTTGGTTTCTTGCTTATAGCTGTCAGGCTCCCTGTACTATAAGAAAAACAGTAGTCAGCATCTCCAGGCTTACATTATCATAGATAAGAATCTGCAACCAAAAAAGAGAGGGATTCTCTCCCACAGTCTATAGATTAAGCCAAAAAATTATTCTGATTAGGTCTACTTTGGTCACATGTCCCCTGTGGGACAATCACTGAGCCAGGAGAGGAACAAGTTTTGTTAACCCAAACAACAGAAATGGAAAAGCTTGCTGGACAGCCAAGAGCCTTAGTTACCAGGGCTAAAAAAGTATTGGAGCAACTGTCTGCTTTGGTATCCTTTCCTCTAACACTATAAGGACTGTCTTCTTGTGCCTTGAGGGAATGCCTTTTTAGCCAAGCGTTGAATACTGGGCCTGGTCTGAAATAATATGGAGAACTGAACAGTCAGCACATCTGGGTGAAACTTCTCCCACTACTAGGTCTTCAGATAAGAAATTTCAGGTCCAGGCAGAATCCATATCAGTCCCCAAGCAACTGGGGTTGTTTTGAGACCAAACACAGTCATGCCCCATTTTTTTTAATCCTACTTAATTTCCAGTCTCCTTCACTAAATGACTGACTCTCAAACTCACTCTTCCTCTAGCCATTTTCTTCACTCACTTTTTAAGAGACTTGCTATGGAAATTTATTCATCCATCCCTTCCAAAATAATTTATTAAACACCTGCTATGTACCAGGACTATGTTGGGCATCTTAAAAAACTTAAAAATAGCCCTAGCCGGTTTTGCTCAGTGGATAGAGCACTTGTCTGTGGACTGAAGAGTCCCAGGTTCAATTCCGGTCAAGGGCATGTACCTTGGTTGCAGGCTCCTTCCTGGACTGGGCTCTGATCAGGCGTGTGCAGGAGGCAAGCAATCAATGTTTCTCTCACATCAATGTTTCTTTGTTTTTCCCTCTCTTCCACTCTCTCTAAAAATCAATAGAAAAATATCCTCAGATGAGGATTAAAAAAAAAAAACTTAAAAATAGAAAACCTGCCCAGCCAGCATGGCTCAGTGGTTGAGTGCCAACCTGTGAACCTGGGGGTCATGGTTCAATTCCCACATGCCCGGGTTGCCGGCTTGATCCCCAGTGTGGGGCATGCAGGAGGCAGCCGATCCATGATTCTCTCTCGTCACTGATGTTTCTGTCTCTCTCTCCCTCTCCTTTCCTTTCTGAAATCAATGAAAATACATATTATAAAAAAAAAAAAATAGAAGACCTACAGGGGGTTAAATCAACAGATGTCAGCCTGACCAGATGAATCTTTCCACTGAGTCCTTTCAGACTCTTCCTGAATCCCAGGTCTGCAGAGCACTAAACAAAACAGGTGTGTGGACGAAAGGGACCTCGTGCTAACCTGACAAGCTCAGGAAGGCCTGCATGGCGGTCTTACAAACTCAGAGACCTAAAGTAACCACAAGGGATGGTCTGAAATTAAACTTTAACTAAAAGCAGTTTGGTGGGTAGTTACATCCTAGGCCGGTATCTTCACTGACAAGGTCAACCTTTACCTTGACTGAGCCAATCTGTCTTTTTGCGTCTATGATAACATACCCTTGAAATGTCTGGGTAACTTGTAACTCCCCTTTTTCTGGACCCCTTGTGGCACAACCTAATGAGCCAGACACCAGGACAGATACCACAAATTCCTTCATTATTATCATGTTAATTGTTCCTGCACCCACCTACGTAGGTGTCTATCATTTTACTTTATATACAATCACAGGGGTTCCCCCCCCCCCCCCCCCGCTCTCTTTGCTTTCTCCCGCCTCTCTAGTCTATCACCAATGGATTTCATGTAACCCACCTAGTCCCTTCCTTTGATTGCAATGTATAAACATAGATGTAACCTGCCATTCTCCAGAGCATTATCTCAATTCGTTGAGGTTCTGCTTCTGGCATATGTTGACAGTTTGGCTTAAATAAACTCACAAAAATTCTTTACAGATTTGAATGTTTTTATGTTAACAGATGTGACTACCAGGTGTGGTTTGCAACTGTCCTCTTTATGATTCAGTTACCAAAAAATACAAGACACTTTTTTCAATCAAATTAATAAATACATCTATCTAAACAATTGGGGACTTGAAAAAGATAAGACTGTTTTTTTTTCTGGAAGTAGAGTATAATTGACTTCACACATATGTGCTCAACTTGTACCTTGGCCCAAAGCTGATGGTCTCACCTCACCAGCTATCCCCACAGTTGGTGATTTTCTTTAAAATTTAGTAACAGCAGCAATAGCTGGGTAGTTCTAATAGCAAGGTCAACTGCTCAAGGGTATTTCTGAGAACTATGGTTTCTTAGTAAAACCAAAAAAAAAAAAAAAAAATAGTCCCCCTGGCTTCTTCATCTCTACTCTGTTCTGTTGTCAGGGAAAGTGATACACTCAACTTCCCTAGGCTATAGTAAACCACACTTCAGCCACCATACATTGATCTCAGGTGCTTTTAAATGGAGCATATAGTACTATCTAGTATCTTTCCAGAACTCAGTGTGAACTCTTAAGCCTGACCTTGCTGTGTGTGTGACAGGAGTACAAACAGCACTAGTTGACCAGCCATGTCTTCTAGGGTGAAACCTTCAAACTGTCAAAACCTTATTTTGTCATGTGCTACAAGACAGAAATCTTCCCAAAAGCCTTAGGATGAAAGTGAGGCAAAAATAGGCAGAAATGCTATTTGCTTAGAAAATCCAGGCATTTCATCAGTGATAGTGAGAGGAAACTGATATAAACCTGCAGGCAAGGCAAAGGAAGTAGCCAAAGTAGTCTCTTGCATACTCAGTGTCCATTGTATGCAGAGCTGGCAAAGAGGCTGGACCAAGAAAGAAAAAGCAGACATCTCTCCCCTGGTGGTTCAGTTGGTTGAGCATTGACCTATGACCCAGGAGGCCACAGTTCAATTCCCTGTCAGAGCACATGCCCGGGTTGTGGGCTCAATCCCCAGTGTGGGGCATGCAAGAGGCAGCCGATCAATAATTCTCTCTCATCATTGATGTTTCTATCTCTCTCTCCCTCTCCCTTCCTCTCTGAAAAAAATAAAAATAAATTTAAAGAAAAAAACACAGACACCTGATTGAGATCTCATCTTGTGTTAGTTTCTATTGTTTATAGATAAACTGGAATGATATGCTGTATTAATTAAATAGATAGAGGCAGCAAGTTTGGAAAGTCATAATCAATCTCTCCAATATGCAGAAGATGGAAACTCTGCAGACAAGCCAGCCTTGGGCAGGCCAGGAGGAGACAGATTACCCCAGAGGGACTGATGTATTCTTGGGAGAGTGGGTGCCTTAATTTGAATTCCCCTGGAAACAGACCCTGAAGCAAGGATTCAAGAGCAAGTAGTTTATTAAGCAGTACAGGAAACACCAGCAGGGAAGTGAGGAGTGAGAAAGAGAAGGGAAAGAAGTCAATAAAGAACAAGTTATCAAATCAGCTATCACTATAGGTGACTGGAACTTAATCCCATAGAGGAACTGTAGGAAATTATGTAGAATACAGGTCTCAGAGTTATTCCGTGTCAAGGGTGAGGAATAGATCCCGTCAGTCATTGGTTGAGAACTACTCCAAGGGATACTAATTCCCTCCATCACCATCTCTGTCACTACACACCCAGCCTGCCACATAGGTGAACTGAGTGGCCTTCAAGCAAAGAGATGCAGATGCAAGCAGATGGAAATTTGTTCCTCAGTACTTAAGTGATAAGGCCCAAAGGGTAAAGGCAGGGTAGCAGCATCAAAAGGGCTGGAGCATGGTGTGCATCAAATCTTTGTGAGCCCTGACTGGTTTGGCTCAGTGGATAGAGCGTCGGTTTGCGGACTGAAGGGTCCCAGGTTCAATTCCGGTTAAGGGCATGTACCTTGGTTGCGGGCACATCCCCGGTGGGGGGGTGTGCAGGAGGCAGCTGATCGATGTTTCTCTCTCATCAATGTGTCTAGCTCTCTATCCCTCTCCCTTCCTCTCTGTAAAAAAAAAAAAAAATCAATAAAAATATATTTTTTAAAATTTTTGTGAGACTTTGGGCAGACTTGGAGAAGCTTTGTGACCCTAAGTAACAAAGTTAGGGAGCTGAAATTCCCTTCTTTCCCCTTCTCTACTACAAATTACTGTGCCAAGGCCTACTGGAGAATTCTGGTGGAGAGTGCCAAGCAATTGGAAGGTTCTTTGAAGAGATGGGTGGAGCGTAAGAATATAAGCAATTTTCTCTCAATTCCTGGGAGATGCCTCTGAGTATTCCTTAGAACAGTGGTTTTCAACGTTCCTAATGCCGCAACCCTTTAATACAGTTCCTCATGTTGTGGTGACCCCCCAACCATAAAATTATTTTCGTTGCTATTTCGTAACTGTAATTTTGCTACTGTTATGAATCATAATGTAAATATCTGATATGCAGGATGTATTTTCATTGTTACAAATTGAACATAATTAAAGCATAGTGATTAATCACAAAAACAATATGTAATTATATATGTGTTTTCTGATGGTCTTAGGCGACCCCTGTGAAAGGGTCGTTCGACCCCCAAAGGGGTCGCGACCCACAGGTTGAGAACCGCTGCCTTAGAATGTCTGGGGAGATTTTTGAGGGGCACTGAGGTCCTGCATGGCAAATGGGGGCTAAGCACCACTGTGATTGGACATTAACATTAAGATAGCTTCTTTTTAAAATACCATTGGCATATTTCACAGACCTAGAACGTACTCTCCAAAAATTCATCTGGAATAAAAAACGACCCCAAATAGCTGCAGCGATCCTGAGAAAGAACAAAGTAGGTGGGATCTCAATACCAGATATCAAGTTGTATTACAAAGCCACTGTTCTCAAAACTGCCTGGTACTGGCACAAGAACAGGCATATAGATCAATGGAATAGAATAGAGAGTCCAGAAATCAGCCCCAACCAATACGCTCAATTAATATTTGACAAAGGAGGCAAGAACATACAATGGAGTCAAGATAGTCTCTTCAATAAATGGTGTTGGGAAAATTGGACAGATACATGCAAGAAAATGAAACTAGACCACCAACTTACACCATACACAAAAATAAACTCAAAATGGATAAAGGACTTAAATATACAACAGGAAACCATACAAATACTAGAAGAATCCAAAGGCAACAAAATCTCAGACATATGCCGAAGCAATTTCTTCACCGATACAGCTCCTAGGGCACTTGAAACTAAAGAGAAAATAAACAAATGGGACTACATCAAAATAAAAAGCTTCTGCACAGCAAAAGAAACCATCAACAAAACAACAAGAAAACCCACTGCATGGGAAAACATATTTGCCAATATCATATCTGATAAGGGCCTAATCTCCGAAATTTATAGGGAACTCATACAACTTAACAAAAGGAAGGTAAACAATCCAATCAAAAAATGGGCAAAGGACCTAAATAGACACCTTTCAAAAGAGGACATTCAGAAAGCCAAGAGACATATGAAAACATGCTCAAAGTCACTAATCATCCGAGAGATGCAAATCAAAACAACAATGAGGTACCATCTCACACCTGTTAGACTGGCTATCATCAACAAATCCACAAACGACAAGTGCTGGAGAGGATGTGGAGAAAAAGGAACACTTGTGCACTGCTGGTGGGAATGCAGACTGGTGCAGCCACTATGGAAGACAGTATGGAGTTTCCTCAAAAAACTACAAATGGAATTCCCATTTGACCCTGTGATCCCACTTCTAGGAATATATCCCAGGAAACCAGAAACACCAATCAGAAAGGATATATGCACGCCTATGTTCATAGCAGCACAATTCACCATAGCTAAGATCTGGAAACAGCCTAAGTGCCCATCTGTAGATGAATGGATTAGAAAACTGTGGTACATCTACACGATGGAATACTATGCTGCTATAAAAAAGAAGGAACTCTTACCATTTGCAACAGCATGGATGGAACTGGAGAGCATTATGCTAAGTGAAATAAGCCAGTCAATGAAGGAAAAATACCACATGATGTCACTCATTTCTGGATAATAAAGACCATTATAAACTTATGAACAAAAATAGATACAGAGGCAGAGCTGCCTCGAACAGACTGTCAAACTACAGCAGGAAGGCCGGGGAGGGTGGGAGGGCAGGAGGGGGGCGGGTAAGAGATCAACCAAAGGACTTGTATGCATGCATATAAGCATAACCAATGGACATAAGACACTGGGGGGTAGGGGAGGCCAGGGGATTGTCAAGGGCCGGGGGGAAAAAAGGAGACATATGTAATACTCTTTGTAATACTTTAAGCAATAAAAATAAAATAAAATAAAGTAAAATAAAATAAAATAAAATAAAATAAAATAAAAAATTTAAAAAAAGATAGCTTCTTTTTAACCCATATTTGGTGAGGCCTAGAATATTCTGATCGCACAGAGCTGTGGTACGACTCCATGAGATGCATATACAAAGGGGCTAAGGCAATACTGAATACAGAGGCAAATTCAATACAAGACAACTTTTATTACTATTGGGATCTCAGTCAGTGAAAAGAGTCATCAAAGACAGAAAGGGCACATCTCTAAGAATTCCAAGTCCTTTTTAACATAAAATTTTTACATGTCTGTCTAGACTTTTGGAAGTAAAAGAGAATCAGAGGCAATCACTTTCCCTACCCCATCTAGCCCTTCTGACCTAAGGTTTTTGTGTCAGTGTGTATTTGTGCATGTGTGTGTGTAACCACATTAGTATGCATATCTCTGTGTTTGTTAATAATGTGCATGTAGAATTTGCATGTTAGTGTGTGTACATGTTTGTGGGCATGTGTGTCAGTCTGTGTGGGTTGCGGGGAGGTATCAATATTGCCCTGTTTTCCTCTATAACTTGCATCAAGCCCAGTGGTCTCTCCTTCAAAGCTGCCCTGTGATCCTGAATCTGGGGGAAAATAAAGAGGCAAATTATTCAGACAGCACTTACTCTTGGGGCCAGCTACAGAGACTGGGTGGTGGGCTAAATAGATGATTCATAGTCCAACCAGGCACAGCCCAGACCAGAGCCTAAAGAGCACGTCTATGAGCATGAGCAGGGGGGTAACAGGGACAGGAAACAGAAAGCAGAGAAAGATAGGGACAGGAATGAGATAGGGCAGCTCAAAAACTGGAGTCAAGAGACAAGAACTGAGAAGCCCTTTTCTATGATATACTGAATCCAGATAATGATTTTCCAACCCCTTATCTCAGGAGGCTCAGATTGGCCAGGGAGAACTTCCTGGACAGCCCCTGTTCAATGCCAGCCCAAGCTGAAGCAGGCCAAGTTACAAAATAAACTGGATGAAGGCGGAAATTCAGCTTGGCTTCCCTGGGACCCAACACAGCAGGCAGAGTCAGAGTAGATGCACGCCCCATGTGCAGGAAATCCACTAGCCACTTTGGCCATACAGGAAGCAATCATCCTCACAATAACAATGGCATGTGTTTGCACAGAGACCGATAGTTTATGAGGCCCTTTAACTGTATTATCTCATTTTTGCCTCATATGAGTCCTTTGGGGACATTGTCATATGCATTTTATAGATGACGTGATATAAGTTTAGAGGTTAAGTAATTTTCCTGTGATCATATAACTTGTTAGTGAACACATCTAGCAATTCAGGTTTGCCTGACTCCAAAGACAGAACATTCTCTCTCTTCTTTTTCCTTTCCCAAATTGGTCTCCTCAGTGTTCTATTCCTGGAGACATACGCTGTAGAGGCCCCTGGAAAAAAGAGTCTACTTCATTTGGCCCTATAAAACCCAAGAACCTGCCCTAGCCGGTTTGGCTCAGTGGATAGAGCGTCGGCCTGCGGACTGAAAGGTCCCAGGTTTGATTCCGGTCAAAGGCATGTACCTTGGTTGTGGGCACATCCCCAGTAAGAGGTGTGCAGGAGGCAGCTGATCGATGTTTCTCTCAGTGATGTTTCTAACTCTCTATCCCTCTCCCTTCCTCTCTGTAAAAAATCAATAAAAATATTTTTTAAAAAAACAAAAAACCAAGAACCTGTTTGTCTTCAAGAAAATAATGCCCTCAGCTCAGCCATCTGATGCTTTTCCTGCCAATTCACTCAAGGAACCCTGTATGAACTGGGATAAAGCAAACTTGGGAGCAGAATGTCTCATAGTCTATCTTGGTAAATGTTCTATGTGCGTTTGAAAACAATATCTATTCTGAGTATAGAGTTCTATAAATGTCTTTTAGGTCAAGTTTGTTGATAGTATTGTTCAAAGCTTCTGCAGGATACACATGCCATCGAGGTCAGAGACAATGAGAATTGACATGGGTTTCAGTCCATCCTTGTGAGCTCCAACTTGTGCTCCGGCCATTATTTTTCCAGTCTTTTTTCTCTCTCTATTTCATTTAGCTATGTCTTCTATTGCTATGGCTTCAGGTTAACTGATCTGCAGTATCTAATCTGCTGCTATTCCCATCCAATGTGTTTTTCATTTCATTCTTTTTATTTTTCCTCTAGAAGCTTTATTTGGGACTTTTTCTTATATCTTCCATGTTTCTGTTTAACATGCTCATACATGCTCATCCTTTTACCCTTTTGAACATATGAAATGTAGTTAAAATAATTTTAATGTCTTTGTCTATTAATTATATCATCTGTGTCACTTCTGGATCTGTTGTCTACTGACTGATTTTTTCTCATCATAGTTTATATTCGTTGCTTCTTTGCATGACTGATAATTTTTTATTAGATGCCTTACTTTGTCAATTGTTGGATGCTGGATATATATATATATATTTTTTTTAAATACATTTTATTGACTTTTTACAGAGAGGAAGGGAGAGAGAAAGAGCGTTATGAACATCGATGAGAGAGAAACATCGATCAGCCGCCTCCCGCATATCCCGCACTGAGGATGTGCCCGCAACTCAGGCACACGCCCTTGACCAGAACCGAACCTGGGACCCTTCAGTCCGAAGGCCGACGCTCTATCCACTGAGCCAAACCGGCCCTGGCTATATTTTTTTTAATATATTTCTTTATTGATTTCAGAAAGGAAGAGAGAGGGAGAGAGAGATAGAAACATCAATGATGAGAGAGAATCATTGATCGACTGCCTCCTGCATGCCCCCTACTGGGGATCGAGCCCGAAACCTGGGCATGTGCCCTTGGCCGGAATCGAACCTGGGACCCTTCAGTCCTTAGGCCGATGCTCCATCCACTGAGCCAAACCGGCTAGGGCGGATGCTGGATATTTTTTAATTTCTATAAATATTCTTTTTTTAAAATATATATTTTATTGAGTTTTTACAGAGAGGAAGGGAGAGGGACAGAGAGTTAGAAACATCGATGAGAGAGAAACATTGATCAGCTGCCTCCTGCACATCTCCTAATGGGGATGTGCCCGCAACGAAGGTACATGCCCTTGACCGGAATCGAACCCGGGATCCTTCAGTCCGCAGGCCGATGCTCTATCCACAGAGCCAAACTGGTTAGGGCAAATTTCTATAAATATTCTTGAGCTTTGTTCTCAAAAAGTTTGATTCTTTCAAGGCTTATTTAAAAAATATTTTAAAATATGTTTTTATTGATTTCAGAGAGAGAAAAGAAGAGGGAAAGAGAGATAGAAACATCAATGATGAAAGAGAATCATCGATAGGCTGCCTCCTGCATGCTCTCTATTGGAGATGGAGCCTGCAACCTGGTCATGTGCCCTGACCAGAAATTGAACCATGACCTCCTGGTTCACAGGTCAATGCTCAACCACTGAACCACACCGGCCAGGCTCAAGACTTATTTTTAAGCCTTTTTAGGTGGGACCAGAAAAGCTTTCAATCTAGCGATAATTTTGCTATACAACTGAAGCATTACTCTACCTGGTGACCTACTCTGGCTCTTGGGAACATGAAATGTTTCCAGCCTATGTGAGACCAGGATTTTCCCACCTACCTTCCCAAGACTTGGATAGTTTTCTTACACACGTTCTGATCAGTACCGAGATGAAGATGTGATGGAAATCTAAAAATCTCCAACGTGCTCTCTCTTCTCTATGCTACTCTCTCCTCTCTGATACTTTATCTTGCAAATTCTATCCACCTTGGCCTCCTCAAGCTCTCAACACTGTCTCAACTGAGAGAATGCTGGACTCTGAGTTCTCCCTCCCTGAACTGTGGCAGGAAATTCTCTTCGTGAAGCTGAGGCAATTACAGGGCTCACCTCATTTGTTTCCCTTCTCCCAAGGACCACTCTCTTGTTCTGCCTGTCTTTTAACATCTGAAAGTATTGTTTCAAATACTTTGTTCAAACTTTTAGATGTTTTATGCTGAAGGGTAAATTATGGTTGGAAGTGAAAGTCTATGAGGAGATACTTGAGATTATGTAAATATTCTGTTCTCCAACATATTTTTATCCAATGGTTTTAGTATCCATTGACTATTCTTATTTATATCATCTATTGCCATGATGTTGAAAATAGTGATTTCCTGACTATCATTCCTTCTACATTTTTCAGTTGGCCTATTACCATGAAAAATAGCTTATATGTATTTAGGTATTTAATTAGTGTGATGAACAGACTCTAGGATGGTCTCCATGATCCCTGTCTCATGGTGTTCACTACCTTATGTAGCCCCTTCCCTTTGAATGTGTGAGACTTGTGACTTGATTCTAAACAACAGCATACAGCAAAGGTGACTATATGTATGTGGTTATCTACATGTGATCATACTACATAAGATTTAACTATCTTGCTAGAAACTGTCTCTCCTTTTCTAGCCATGTTGTGAGCTACCATATGAAGAACACTTTGCAGAGCTAAGGTTGGCCTCCTGTCGACGCCTAGGAAGAAAGAGAGCCCTCAATCTAGTAGCTGGCCTGTAAAAAATTGAATACTGCCAACAACCAGGTGAGCTTGGAAGCAAATTCTTTTTTTTTTTTAATATATTTTATTGATTTTTCACAGAGAGGAAGGGAGAGTGATAGAGAGTCAGAAACATCGATGAGAGAGAAACATCAATCAGCCGCCTTCTGCACATCTCCCAGTGGGGATGTGCCCACAACCCAGGTACATGCCCTTGACCGGAATCGAACCTGGGACCTTTCAGTCCGCAGGCCGACGCTCTATCCACTGAGCCAAACCGGTTTCGGCTGGAAGCAAATTCTTACCCAGTCCAGCCCCAAGTGAGATGGCAGCCTTGGTAAACTAGCTGATTAAAACTTTGGAGAACCCTGAACAGAGGATCTAACTAAGCCATGGCCAGATTCCTGATACTCTTGAGACTGTGAGATAATAAACTAAGCCATGGCCAGATTCACAATTTTCTGAGGCTGCAAGATAATAAATGTGTGTTATTTTAAGGCACTGAATTCATTATATCATTGCTATATAGCAATAGATTGCTAATACAGTTAGAAATTCATATCTTTTAGTATCAGGACTAACAGGACTCATGGAACTTTTTCTGAATTATATTTTTAAACTATAATAGACATTAAATTAAGCATGGAAATGAATTAAACCTACAACTAGATCTTCAAATTACTGTTTTACAATATATTTAAGAAGAATAAAGCCAATTCTGTCTCATTGCTCTCAATAGAAAGAAAAGGGTCCTTTATACCATTAAAAGTAAAATTAAAGCTATTTTTAAAATTTTAAATATGTTTATATTGATTTCAGAGAGAGGAAGGGAGAGGGAGAGAGATAGAAATGTCAATGAGAGAGGAACATCAATTGGCTGCCTCCTGCACGCCCCTCACTGGGGATCAAGCCCACAAACCAGGCCTGTGCCCTGACCAGGAACGGAACTGGCGACCTCCCAATGCATGGGACAACACTCAATCGAGCCACATCAGCTGAGCAAAATAATAACTAATTTAGAAGTATTGAGTATGTCATATTTATATAATCATTTATTATTTTTTTAATCCTCATTCAAGGATATTTTTCCATTGATTTTTTTTTTTTTTTTTAGAGAGTGGAAGAGAGAGGGAAAGACAGAGAGAAATCTCAATGTGAGAGAAATACATTGATTGGTCCTGCACGCACCCTGACCAGGGCCCGGGCCGGGGAGGAGCCAGAAACCGAGGTACATGCCCTTGACCGGAATCAAACTTGGGACCCTTCAGTCCGCAGGTCGACGCTCTATCCACTGAGCCAAACCTTTTGATTTTATAGTTTGTGTTACATATAATTTACACAAAAATAAATATACATCTATATGTAGGGTATTTAACATATTTTACTGGTGGTGGATAGAATGAAACACGTTGGAATTTACTGTCCTCTATGTATACCTTTTTTTGTCCTACTATTAAAAGCCACCTTTGTTTTTAGAAAACCCAAAAGCCTTCAGGTTTTTCACTCTATTTAGGACAGTGGTTCTCATCCTTAGTTCATCCTTAGTTGCATATTAGATTCACCTAGGGAATGTTCAGAACATTAGAAGACTATGCCCCACCCCAAGCCAATGTAACCAGCATCTCTGGGGGTTAGGCATAGTATTGTTTTTTAAACTCTTCAGGTGGTTCTAATGAGCAGCCAGGGTTGACAAACTACTGCCTTTGAAATAAGCAATTGTCTTTGAAAAGTACTTTGTGAAAAAAGACTCAGTTGGAAAAACATCCTGTTTGAGGTGTGATTCTCTGGCTAAACCCAACTCCTGGAAGCCCTGAAACTGACCCCTAGAGGAAATTTAATCCAGATCACAAGATGTCCAGCCAGCATTCACCTCACTTCTCTTAACCAAAATAAAGTCATGAGTATTAGATAAAGGTCAAAACCAACACATGTTTTAGATGCAAAGCAGTCCTCAACCAAGATTCAAGAAATTTCAAGTTTTGAGGGAAGCAAGGACAATGGTGAACTGCGAACTTTGAGGTCAGTTCTCTTCTGCTGTGTAAATAAGCTACTTTACTTATCCTTTGATTCTCTGTTGACTTGCTTGCCAAATTAGTAAATACAGTGACTGCAGAACAATCAAGCACTTCTGGGCTGAGCACCAAAAAAGAAGCAGTAGGTACTTCACATAATTTGCAGACACTCCTTTTCTTCCATAACCATTGCTTTGAAGAAACCACTGCATTGTTTTCTATCTCCTCTGCATTTCAAGGTTACATATTTCCTTGGCTAATATGAGAAATCTGTTTTGTCTCTGCCTCTGATAATTCTACAGCAAGTTTTCTGTTCAAACCTAAAAGTTGGCTCTTTTATCAAAATATCTTTCTTTCCTACTCATTCTTTCCAACTCAAACTATTATTTCTCAGGGGAAATGAACAGAAAGAAAGAAAAAACGCAAATAGTGAGCTTCTGGTTAATAAATTTAGTCTATTTTGTTTTATTTTTAAATATATTTTATTGATTTTTTACAGAGAGGAAGGGAGAAGGATAGAGAGTTAGAAACATTGATGAGAGAGAAACATCGATCAGCTGCCTCCTGCACACCTCCTACTGGGGAAGTGCCCACAACCAAGGTACATGCCCTTAACTGGAATTGAACCTGGGACCTTTCAGTCCGCAGGCCGAAGCTCTATCCACTGAGCCAAACCGGTTAGGGCAGTCTATTTCATGGTAAAACAGATTGCTTAATTAGCAAGTCTCCATTCTCTAATCCTTAACATTATCTTCCAAGGAAAATAGTAATTATTATCCAAACTGTATACTAACAACTCAGAATCTTTTTAAAATGAAGTATGGTCTAACTCATTCGCAATCAGCTCCCTCTGGTGTCCAGATTGTGATCTCTAAATACCATTTCCCATTAGAGAGCACCTTTCTGTTTACTACATGGGATGCTGCCTGATTCATGAATTGTTGAATAAAACCAATTAGATCTTTTTTTTTTAAAAAAGTATCTATGTTATAGTTGTAATTAGCTAATTTATTAATATTCATCAAGGAAGAAAGCAAAAGGAGATTCAGATATTATAAGCATTGTTATCTGGGCAGCTTCACCAGGAAGCTACAGTTTCACACACCCCGGGAAACAACCAGTCCATTCCCTGTGGATCACTGGGGGGAGACATCAAACAAATAGGGAAGGTGCTTGTCTGTCAGTGTAGCCTGGGAAAAGGATCATTGGCTAGGAAGGTGGAGCCACTGCAAGCCCAGGAAATCTTGGAAGGGTAAAATCCTCAAAGAGTTCCCTCTCTCATATGCTCTTTTTCGCTCTTGCCTCTTGTGCCCATGCACTCGCCCTGTTCTCTCTCTATAGCCATGTGGCCTTAAGCAGCTGCATGGCCCACACGCAATGGACTGCAACTGAGAACACAAGCCAAGCTAGACAGATGCTGGACTGGACTGGACTTTAACATAGTGCAAAAATTCCGGGCAGTGGCCTTAATTCTAATCCTGCTGAAGACAAGATTGGACTTCTTCCATGGCAAAATGGACAGAGATGGGACCTCGGAGGGAACTCCCTTAATTTTGCATCATCAATAAAGCTTCCCACAAAAACCTCATCCTCCCATAGAGGCCTCAGGAAATTCTTTTCCCCAGGGCACCCCAAGAACTCTTTTTTTTTTTTGGCCAATTTAGTGGGTATGAAATAGTACCTTCTTGTAGTTGTTTGTTTGTTTGTTTGTTTTTAGTATTTTTATTGATTTCAGAGAGGAAGGGAGATAGAAAAATCAATGATGAGAAAGAATCATTGATTGGCTACTTTCTGCACGCCCCCCAATAAGGATGGAGCCTGAAACCTGGGCATGCACCCTGAGGGAATCGAACTGTGACCTCCTAGTTCATAGATGGATATTCAACCACTGAGCCCCGCCAGTTGGGCTCTTCTTGTAGTTGTGATTTCTATTTCCCCAATGACTAATGATGTAGAGCATATTTTTATGTGCTTATTTGTCATTTGTAGATCTTCCTTGGGGAATGTAAATCACATCCTTTGCTCATTAAAAAAAAAAAAAAAGACTATATTTAGAACAGATTTAGAATTACACAAAAGCAATGAGAAGACAAAACAGAGAGTGCCATATACCCGGTACTCAGTTTCCTCTATTATTAAAATTTTGCATTACTATGAAACATTTTTTTTCAATATGTTTTTATTGACTTTAGAGAGAGAGGAAGGAAGGTAGATAGAGAAACATCAATAAGAAAGTATGGTACATTTTTTATAATTAATGAATTAATACTGATATATTATTAACTAAATTCCCTAGTTTTTCAGTTTCTTAATTTTTACCTAATGTTTTTTCTGTTCCAGGATAGCATCCAGAATTCAATATTACATTTAGTTGTCATTTTTCTTAGGCTGTGACAGTTGCTTAGACTTTCCTTGTTTTTGATGATCATAAGAGTTCTGAGGAATGCTGGTTAGGTATTTTGTAGGATACCCCTTTGGAATTTGTCTGATATGTTTTTCATAATTAGACTGGGGTTGTGGGTTTTGGGGAGGAAGATTACAGTGCCATTTTCGTCACCTTATATCAAGAGTACATATTATCAATATGACTTGTGATTGTTGGCCTTTGCCCATTTTTAAATTGGGTTATTTTTTTGAGTTGTAAGCACTCTTCATATATCCTATATAATAAAACCCTAATATGCAAATTGAACGAACAGCGGAACCACCAGTGGAATGACTGATTGCTGTAATGCACACTGACCACCACGGGGCAGACACTCAATACAGAACCTGCCCCCTGGTGGTCAGTGCACTCCCACAGGGGGGAGCACCACTCAACCAGAAGCTGGGCTCACGGCTGGAGAGTGCAGCAGCGGTGGCAGGAGCCTCTCCCACCTCCACTGCAGGCGGGTGGTAAGGAGCGGGAGGTCCAGGACTGCAAGGGGGCGCAGGCCAGGCTAAGGAACCCTCCCCTCCACCTCCAGTGCACTAATTTCATGCACTGGGCCTCTGGTTCTAGTTATAAGTCCCTTACCAGATGTATGATTTGCACAAATTTTCTCTCATTCTTTGGTTGTCTTTTTTTTTTCATAGTATTTTTTATTGATTTCAGAGAGGAAGGGAGAGGGAGAGATAGAAACATCGATGAGAGAGAATCATTGATTGACTGCCTCCTGCATGCCCCCTACTGGGGATCGAGCCCTCAACCCAGGCATGTGCCCTAGATCAGAATCGAACCTGAGACCCTTCAGTCTGTAGGCCGACACTCTATCCACTAAGCCAAACCAGCTAGGGCCTTTGGTTGTCTTTTAACTTTTCTTAATGGTGTCCTTTGAAGCACAAAAGTTTTTAATTTTGTTGAAGTTCAATTTACTTATTTATTTTGTCACTTGCACTTTTGGTGTTGAAGAAGCCATTACTTAACCCAAAGTCATGAAAATGTATGCCTATGTTTTCTTTTAACAAGTTATAGTTTGGGGCACTTATATTTAGTCTTTTGATCTGCCTATATAAGAAATATCCAAACTTGTAGAGAATTTTTATGAGTTCATTTGAGCCAAACTGACAACAATGCCAGGAAACAAGATCTTAAATACTCCCTTGAGGGTAGTTATGCCTCTGAGGGGTCTAAAAAAAGTAATTACTCTGGCATTTCAAAGTAATGTATTACCTTAGATGCACAAGAACAATGGATAGGGCTTGCTTAAGACAAAAATAACCTTTAGTAGGGAAGTTGTAGGCTGAGACATGACTACCCACAATGACCTTCCCAGTTAGGAATTATGATCAGATCACCCTGTGAGGTTACTTTCAGTCAGATTTATTACAGCAACATTTTTTCATCTACAAAATCATGGTTGAAAGAAACTGAAGGAGAGCTAAATAAATGGAAAGATATCCTGTGTTCATGGATCATAAAACTTAAAATATTGTTCAGATGACAATATTCCTTATGTAAGAAATGCAATCTTCCTTACTTTCCCCCCTAATTCCAAATGTATAAAAGAAATGGCAAAACTATCATTATCTGGAACATTTAAGATCTTGCTTCCTGACAATGCTGTCAGTTTGGCTCAAATAAATTCTTATAAACATTATCTACAGGTTTGGACATTCTTACATTGACATTTTGGAGTCTTCAGTTACAACTCTTATACTTCTTTTGTTAAATTTATTCCTAAGTATTTTATTATTTTCATGCTATCACAAATGGAATTGTGTTCTTTCCCTTTTTTCTTTTCTTTTTTGTTAATCCTCACCAGAGGATATTTTTTCCATTGATTTCTAGAAAGAGTAGAAGTGAGGGAAAGAAGGGGAGAGACGAGAGGAGAGAGAGAAACATCGATATTAGAGAGACACATAAATTGGTTGCCTCCTGCATGCACCCCAACAGGGGCAGGGAGGATTAAACATGCAACCCAAGTATGTACCCTTGACCAGGAATCGAACCATCCAGTGCATAGGCCAATGCTCTAACCCACGGAGCAACACCAGCCAGGGCTGTAATTGTTTTATTTTCTAAAATATATTTTTATTGACTTCAGAGAGGAAGGGAGAGGGAGAGAGGAATAGAAACATCAATGATGGAAAAAATCATTGATTGGCTGCCTCTTGCATGCCCCTTACTGGGGATCGAGCATACAACCTGGGCACATGCCCTTGACCGGGAGTAAACCTGGGACCCTTCAGTCTACAGGCTGATGCTTTATCCACTAAGCCAACCCAGCTAGGGCTGTAATTGTTTTCTTAATTTTCTTTTCAGATTGTTTATTTCTAGACTATAGAAATACAATTGATTTTTGTATACTATTTTGTATTTGCAACCTTGCTGAATTCAATTATTAGTTCTAATAGTTGTTTTGTGTGTACATGGATTCTGTAGAATTTTTTATACAAGATCAGGTCATCTGCAAATAGAAATTTTTATTTGTTTATTTTCAATCAGATGCCTTTTCTTTCTTAATTTCTCTGGCTAAACCTCCACTGCAATGTTGAATCGAAACAGTGAGAGCAGACATTTTCATCTTGTTCCTTACCTTAGGGGGGAAAGTATTCAGCCTTTCACAAGCAAGTATGATGTTAGCTGAGGGTTGTTTTGTAGAGTCCCTTTATCAGAATGAAACCTATAGGTGGGGATACATTCTATTCCTGGTTTGTTGTGTATTTTTATCATCAAAGGTCACCTTATGTTTTAAATGGATCATTTTACTTCTCTGTAGAAAATGGATTGGAATGGACAAGGTCTAAACAAGGAGACTGGTTAGGATGCTATTGTGTTAATCTAGGTAAGAGATGATAATGACTTGCAGTTTTCTAGGCAAGAAATTACGAGAGTGGGAACTAACCCAGAGATCACCAGAATAATCAGAGCTATGAAGACAGTAGAACTGATAGAACTTTGAGACAATTGGGCACAGCAGATAAGGTTGCTGTCCTGCCCTGCTGTACTTCACTAGGCTGGTACAAACTTGCCCCAGCTACTATGGGTGTTGGCTGATAACGGCTCACACCTGCACTTCTCTTAACAATTGGCATTAGCTACCTCATCCAGAGAAATCGGAAAGGTTTCCATCCCTTTAGAACAGTGGTTCTCAACCTTGGTTGCACATTAGAATCACCTGGGAATCTTTTTAAAATCATGATTTCTGGGCCCCATCCTTCGGAAATTCTGTTTCTTTGTTACTAATGTTGTGGCCCCACCCTATAACAAAGAAACAGAATTTCCGGAGGATGAGGCCCAGAAATCAGGATTTTAAAAAGATTCCCAGGTGATTTTAATGTGCAGCCAAGGTTGAGAACCATTGCTTTAGAAGATAATAACTTAAAGGCTATCCACCATATCTAACAGGACTATATATTACAAAGATTATGATCCTTGAACTGCCCACTGGGAATGAAAGCCATCTCTTTAGCATGGTGAATTCAGCTAAATGAAAGCCATATATTATGCTGTTGAGATTATCTATGATAATTGGTCCCAGAAGTTTACTAAGCAATTTGCAGGACTTTGGAGATAATTAAAATACTTATGGTTAGACAATAAAGGAAAACAAGTTCTTAAAAGTTAGGTTAGTTTAGTCCAGCTGGCGTGGCTCAGTGGTTGAGCATCGACCTATGAACCAGGAGATCACGGTTCGACTCCAGGTGAGGGCACATGCCTGGGTTGTGGGCTCGATCCCCAGTGTGGGGCTTTCAGGGGGTAGCCGATCGATGATTCTCTCTCATCGTTGATGTTTCGATCTCTCTCTCCCTCTCCCTTCCTCTCTGAAATCAATATATATATATATATACATATATATATATACATATACACATATATATATTTTAAAGTTATGTTAGTTTATGGAGTGATGGAAATAATTTGTTTCTTGACTGTAGTAGGCTATATGACTTTATACTTGTGATGGCCACATGAATGTGCCTCAAGACTTTCAACTACAGGGAGCATAATAACCAAAGGCCCTTGCTGCTGGGCCTAGAAATCTATCACCACATTTGAACCAATGATATGTTTCAATGGATTATTCCCAGACAATGAATGGGCACAACAAGGATACTAAGGCAGGTGCGTTGTGAAAGTTCCTAAGAAGATCAATGTTAGCTCAGACTCCCAAAGACATTGCCTGCTGTTCTTTCCTTAGACTTCCTAGCATTCAAGGACATTCTCAACTTTTTTACATTCTTTTTCATTTGGATCAGGCTTGCACTGTGATCACAGCCTTTCTTGGTTCCCTCCTCATTTCTATTACAAGTGTTGTCCTAAAAAATATTTTTAAATCCCTTGTATGTTTGATTTCATATTGGCATCTGCTTTAAGGATAACCTAGACTAACATAATACATGTCAGAATTCAGAACTGTACATTCAAAAAAGGGTGAATTTTACTGCATGTAAATTATACCTCAATAAACTTGGCTTAAAAATGTTATGTTAGTTTTAAACATTTATCAACAGCAGGTGAGTCAAGTCTGTTTCTTCTCCATTCTACTTCTACCATCTACCTACAAGGTTATATCTTAAAACAGGCACATACCTAGGTTGCAGTTTGATCCCCAGGGATGGGGCTCATACAGGAAGCAACCAATCAATCTCACGTGGATGTTTCTCTCCCTTTCTCTCTCTCCCTTCCATTCTCTCTAAAATCAATTTAAAAAAAGATTTTTTCGTTAAAAATAATTAAGTAAATAGGCTGATAAATTGGTAAAATTATGACCTTCTATTCATCAAAAGAAACGTTAAATAAAATATATAGATGAACCACAAAATTGGAAGAAAGCTTTGGCAATGTGGACGAACAGGGGCACATGCTAACCTGATAAGCTCAGGGAAGGCCTGCACAGCAGTCTTGCAAACTCAAAGACCTAAAGTAACCACAAAGGATGGTCTGAAGTTAAACTTTAACTAAAAGCAGTTATGATGGGTAGTCACCTCCTAGGCCGGTATCTTCACTGACAAGGTCAACCTTTACCTTAACTGAGCCTATCTGTTTTTTTGCATCTATGATAACACTAGAGGCCCTAGGCCTGGCCTGTGATCAGGGCCATCTTCCCTGGCTGCCCGCAGCCGGCCCCACCCCCTGACGCCATCCACCCTTGGATCCCCGTTCACCATCAGGCGATCGGAGCCTGCCGGCTGGGGGAAGGAATCAAGAGGTGGTCAGTGCGCCTCATAGTGACTGGCCATTGAGGCTTGCCTGTGCCTCAGGCCGGCCCTGGGTAGCTGGGGGGCTGAGGGGACTGGGGGATTCCGGAGGCAGGTGTGCGGCCTGGGGCAGGCCCGGCCTTGCCATGTGCCTGCTGCCCAGGCGGGGCGGAGGGGACTGGGCGCCGCCATCTTGTGGCTGTGGGCACCGCCGTCTTTGAGGGAGGGGCAGTCAATTAGCATATTCCCTCCTTATTGGCTGTGGGTGCCACCACATGAGGATCAATTAGCATATTATCCTTTTATTATATAGGATATCCTTGAAATGTCAGGGTAACTTATAACTTCCCTTTTTCCAGACCCCTTCAGGCACAACCTAATGTGCCTGGGAGTCAGGACAGATACCACAAATTCCTTCATTGTTATCATGTTAATTATTCCTACACCCAGCTAACTATGTGTCTATCATTTTACTTTTTATCCAATCCCAGAGGTTCCCCACACCCACCTCTGCTCCCCTGTTTGCTTTCTCCCACTTAGGCTTTTATATATAGGAGATGCGCAAGGTCACTAATCATCCGAAAGATGCAAATCAAAATGACAATGAGGTACCATCTCACACCTATCAGAATGGCTATCATCAACAAATCAACAAACAGTGGATGTGGAGAACAAGGAGCCCTCGTGCACTGCTGGTGGGAATGCAGACTGGCACAGCCACTGTAGAAGACAGTATGAAGTTTCCTCAAAAAATTAAAAATGGAGCCCTAACCGGTTTGGCTCAGTGGATAGAGCGTCAGCCTGCAGACTCAAGGGTTCCAGGTTCGATTCCAGTCAAGGGCATGTACCTTGGTTGCGGGCACATCTCCAGTAGGGAGTGTGCAGGAGGCAGCTGATTGATGTTTCTAACTCTCTATCCCTCTCACTTCCTCTCTGTAAAAAATCAATAAAATATATTTTTAAAAAAATTAAAAATGGAACTCCCATTTGACCCAGTAAACCCACTTCTAGGAATATACCCCAAGAAACCAGAAACACCAATCAGAAAGGACATATGCACTCCAATGTTCATAGCAGCACAATTTACAACAGCTAAGATTTGGAAACAGCCTAAGTGCCCATCAGCAGATGAGTCGATTAAAAAACTGTGGTACAGCCCTAACCGGTTTGGCTCGGTGGATAGAGCATCGGCCTGCGGACTGAAGGGTCCCAGGTTCTATTCCGGTCAAGGGCATGTACCTTGGTTGCAGGCACATCCCCAGTAGGGAGTGTGTAGGAGGCAGCTGATTGATGTTTCTAACTCTCTATCCCTCTCACTTCCTCTCTGTAAAAAATCAATAAAATATATTTTTAAAAAAATTAAAAATGGAACTCCCATTTGACCCAGTAAACCCACTTCTAGGAATATACCCCAAGAAACCAGAAACACCAATCAGAAAGGACATATGCACTCCAATGTTCATAGCAGCACAATTTACAACAGCTACGATTTGGAAACAGCCTAAGTGCCCATCAGCAGATGAGTGGATTAAAAAACTGTGGTACAGCCCTAACCGGTTTGGCTCGGTGGATAGAGCATCGGCCTGCGGACTGAAGGGTCCCAGGTTCTATTCCGGTCAAGGGCATGTACCTTGGTTGCAGGCACATCCCCAGTAGGGAGTGTGTAGGAGGCAGCTGATTGATGTTTCTAACTCTCTATCCCTCTCCCTTCCTCTCTGTAAAAAATCAATAAAATCTTTTTTTAAAAAAATAAATAAATAAACTGTGGTACATCTACACAATGGAATACTACGCTGCTATAAAAAGAAGGAACTTTTACCATTTGCAACAGCATAGGTGGACCTGGAGAGCATTATGCTAAGCGAAATAAGCCAGTCAGGCGGACATCCCTTGAGGGGATGGGACTGTGAGAGGGTGCAAAATACCGGCTCTTCCACAAAATACCGACTTCTGCGCATGGGCCATGAAGTTTCAATCGCACTGTATGCGCGCCCGCACGTGGTATTTTGTGGAAGAGCCACACTGAAGGGGCCAAAGAGCCGCATGTGGCTCATGAGCTGTGGTTTGCCAAGCCGCAGCTTGCCAACCACTGGCTTAGTCAATAGAAAGTCAGAAGTCCTAATGGATTCAAGTCCTTCCAGTTTCTGCTGGACAATGCCCGGCCTTACAGTGAAAGGGCTAACCCAAACCCAACCCTAACCCTTACCCAGCAATCTCTTTCACTCATTTCCAAGTCTTTAACAATTTTTCCTGACACTGGGTCCCCTTTTAGCATATTTCATAATGCAACCAAAAAGAAGAAATAAAAATTTAGTGTATTGCTGATAGTAAGTATGAAGTCTTATGAATACAGTCAACCATATACTGTAGTTAATTACTATGTATGATGCCAGGTGGGTACTTGAAATACCACCCAGGGACCACTGTGTTTAAAGTACATGATTGCCTAACCACTATGCTTCTGTACACCTGAAACTAATACAAAATAATACTGAATGTAAACTGTAATCCTATATAATAAAACCCTCATGCAAATCAACCAAATGGTGGAATGCCCAGTCGCTATGATGCACACTTACCACCAGGGGGCAGATGCTCATTGCAGGAGCTGGCCCCTGGTTGTCAGTGCGCTCCCACAGGGGAAGCACCGCTCAGTCAGAAGAGTGCAGCAGAGGTTCTGACTGCTGGGGATCAGGCCTTAGCCGGCAGGCAGACATCCCTCGAGGGGCCAGGACTGTGAGAGGGTGCAGGCTGGGCTGAGGGACCCCCACCCCCACCCCCGCCTGCACAATTTTTGTACACTGGGCCTCTAGTTGAAAAATAAAATTAAAAAAAACGTTTTGTGAAGGTTTTGTTTCAGGTATATTTATTTATATACACACATATGAGGTATTATTGGGTTTGATGTAGAATGTTTTTGTTCACTGTGGTCTAGGGTCAAAAAGTTTGAAAGCCACTAAAGTGACATATGAGGTTCAACATGGAAAATAACTGGACGTTTTGAGTTCTACCTTCATAGTTGACATCCATTCACATTGCCGAGACCAGTCCAGCCAACTCAGAAAATGAATGGTAAATAATAGAGAGAAGCTACAAATATGACATCATTCCGTTGTGCACCTGAAAAGAGTGTGTTATATGTCCATTATATTTCAATAAAACATAAAGTTTAAAAAAAAAGATTAGAAGCGACTTGCCGTATGTTCCTCTCTGTCTTTCCTTGGCACTGAGGTTCGCTGGCTGCCTCGGATGCCAAAAGAATGGAGAGAGCGTTCGCGGAGCGCCAAGGACGAGCCGGCCAGCCCCACAGGCAGGAATTCGCGCTTGCAGCCTGACGGTTCCCTGACGCGAGCTCTGAGGCACCAGCTCTGAGCCGCAGGAGCGCGACGCCGGGAGGCGTCGCTGCCCGCGAGCGTAAGAGCATTGCGCAGGCGCAGACACGCCCCCGCCCGCTTCGTCACCCGCGCCGGTTTCCCCGCCCACGCCTCCGGCTGCGCGCGCAGCGCTTGAGCCGGCTCCGGCGGGAAGGGGAAGCGGCCGGTAAGAAAGGCTTAGCGGCCCGGATGCTTCTGTGACGGGGTTGGGACTTTCCTCTGGGGGTCTCTCCGGCTCTCGGGACCCCTGAGGAGGAGAGAGAGAGAGAGAGAGAGGAGCCCTTGAAATCGGCTTTGTCCTGCCGCTTAGGCGTGCCTCTGCTAGTCCAAGTGTTTTCGCCCTCACCGGAGCTTCTCTAGTCCGGTCCGCTCCCCGCCTCCGCTGGGGAACCCCAAGGCCCAGCCCCCGGCCAGGCTGCCACCCCCGGACGGCTCTGGGATGCCTTCCCCGCCATGTAGGTAGCGCTGGAATGTGCATCCGCCTTCAGTGGCGCAGCAGCGTCAGGGTAACTCTCCAGGCAGCCCCCACGTCAAGCACAGAGCCTCGTGGTTTGGTTCGTTTTGACACTTGCTTGTCCTGTGATTCTTTCTGACACCTTTTGCGGAAGCAGCTTTGTGCTTCACTTCCTCTGGGCTGGCTGCTCCGCGGTTTCCTAGTAATCGGCCTTTCAAGTTTGAGGCTCTGGATGCTCGTCTCTTACATCCCTGTGCCTTGTCCCGGAATTAGGATTTTTCCCTGCGGAAGTGCAGTCACACCCTGTGTTCCTTTTGGGATGGAATACGCAGCAGTTTCTAAAAGCGTGGTTAATAGATCGGGGTATCTTCTGTCAGCTGCCAGAGTGGGTGGATATTCAGTGAGCTCTTAGCGGCCGGAGGCAACATTTTAGCCCAGTGGCTGTGCTTGATGCCTTGTAGGTACCTTGTGTTTAAACCACCGGGGGAAATCTGCTGACAGGAAGAAATCTTAAAACAGAATAAAGCTTGATAGCCAGGTCATGTTTAATAATATCTGCAGGTCAAATTTCTATGTAGAGACAAATACACTGTTTACTTTTATATGCCAGTTAAACAGCGGCATTCTGTAGATACTGTTGTGAATAGCAGCCGCCTGGCAACGTCTCAAAATTCTCAAGTTAATTCCTAGATAAGTATGATAATCAGCTTCGTTATTTTTATTTTGATGAGCTTTAATGCCATAAACTTAACCACTTTTTTCTAATCAGCCCACACCATTCCTGTCAGCCTCAATTACAAAACCCTGGCCATCTTAGATTTCCCCTGTGCTTCATCTCCTTATATTAGTGAATCTCATGGTTTCTTGATTTAAAAAAAAAAATAACTTGAATTTATATCTTTGATTCTCATTGTTGAAGCTGAACCGGCTGTGTTTTAGGACTTTGCTACCACTTAACTTATCCCCCTGAAGGCTCAAATAACGGTTCTGAAACGTGATGTTTACTCCGGATGAACCTATAAAAGCTCAGGTCCAAATTTCTGTGCTTGGATTTCTCTATAACCTGGCATGTGGGAAGAGCCCAGGATTTAGAGTAAGAAGACCTGGATTCAAATACTGGGACAGTCATTACGTTAACACTGTGTTCTTAGGAAACTTTGAGCTTGTTTCCTTTTCTATCATTTTGAATAACAGTATCTTTTCCTTCCAGTCTCTTAATTATTGTGAGAATTATAGTTGGCATGATGTGTTGAAAAGCTATCAGAGTTGTACAAAAACAACCTAAGTGCCCTAGCTGGTTTGGCTTGCAGTGGTTCTCAACCTTCTGGCCCTTTAAATACAGTTCCTCATGTTGTGGTGACCCCAACCATAAAATTATTTTCGTTGCTACTTCATAACTGTGATGTTGCTACTGTTATGAATCGTAATGTAAATATCTGATATGCAGGATGGTCTTAGGCGACCTCTGTGAAAGGGTCTTTCAACCGCCAAAGGGGTTGCGACCCACAGGTTGAGAACCGCTGGGATAGAGCAACGGCCTGCGGACTAAAGGGTCCCAAGTTCGATTCCGGCCAAGGGGTTGTGGGCTCGATCCCCAGTAGGCGGTGTGCAGGAGGCAGCTGATCAATGATTCTCTCTCGTCATTGATGTTTCTATCTCCCTCTTCCTCTCTGAAATCAATAAAGAAGTATATTTTTAAAAAATACCTAAGCCATTGTTATTTCTCATTGTACTGACTCATTTTACCAACATTTGAAAACCTAATATATGTTCGATTCTTGTGCTATAGCTATGAAAGAGTCCCTGCTTTTGAGGGGCTTCCTTTCAAGGAACTTTCAGAGAGAGAGAGAGTAGGGAGTAGGGTGATAGAGTGTCTGACAAGATGGAGTGTGATATAGATTGTAAAATAGGTAAGCTTAGGGCAAGCACCAAACCCAGAGGAGAGAGGAACAGGGAGGAGTTCCTAAAGGAAATTATATTTGAGCAGTCTTGAATTATAACAAAGATCCAGAGGGAAGAGGTGTGGAAGGACACCATGCGAGTCACTTTTAAAGAACTGCAAATTGTTAGGTTTTGTTGGAGTATTAAGTTCAAAGAGGAGTATGGGAGATAGGACTGGATAGGTAGACAGAGGTAAGATTTGAAGGACTTTTGTGCGCTAAGGGATGTGTACAAATAAGCAAACAGTTACCCTGATCACAATTGTTTTTTGAAAGTTCATTCTGGCTACAATGTTTGCTTCCTTACTGCAGTGTACAAAAGCTTCTTTCTGCCTTTGTGCCTTTCCTTATTTTCTTTACTCCACCCAGAAAGGCTCATGCCCTCTCCTCATACTTAACTATCTTTCAGTATCCAGTTCAGGTTCCAGTTTTCCATGTCCTCCAATTATTTTAGGTCCTATTATTCCTTTCTCTGAAACCCTAGGAATGGTACCACACAGTTTAGTCCTTATTTGTTTCATGTGTGTTTTATTCCCTAAGTATATTGTAGGTTCCTTGAGGATAGGGAATGTTCCATAAGTATATGAATAAAAGACATGTTAAACACAAAAATATGATGTTTGGTCTCTTTCTGTTTTGGTTTTCAGGGTAGGACCAGATTATGGGCAGAAGTCCTTTAAATTAATTTATCATCATCATGGCTAATGAGGGCTGTCCCAAGGCTGGTGATAGTCTTTTTTCATCAGATAAACATGCCCAACTCATCTTGGCCCAGATCAATAAAATGAGGAATGGACAGCATTTCTGTGATGTGCAGCTACAAGTGGGGAAGGAAACTTTTAAAGTTCATCGGCTGGTTCTGGCTGCCAGTAGTCCTTACTTTGCAGCTTTGTTCACTGGAGGAATGAAAGAGTCCTCAAAAGATGTTGTACAGATTCTAGGAATTGAAGCTGCAGTATTTCGAATACTTCTAGATTTTATTTATACAGGTATGTTAAGTAAGCCTAGTTTTAAGTGAAGAATGATGCAGTCACTCATGTTCTGCTATGGAAATATAAATTGATATTACTTATATGGAAAGTAATTTCACAATTTATTATTATGAGTCTTTGAAAAATTCCTATCTTTTGACCTTGTGGTCTTTTTCTAGGAATACTAAGGAACTAATTAGGGATTCAGGCTAACATGTATGTACCAGGATATTTATAACATTATTTATAATAGTTTAATTGAATGCAATCTAATTCTCCCTCAATAGGTTATATGGTTAAATAAATTATGGTACATATAGGTAATAGAATATTTTTTAGATCTTGCAAATGATTTAAATATATACTATCATGGAAGGATGTTTGCAATATATTAAATGAAGATAATCTGTATGTAAATCCCACTTCAATTTTGTTTTTTAAAAATCATTTGTTTGTATTTGTGCACAGGAAAAAGACCACAATGTTGATGTTTACCTCTAGATGATGAAATATGGAAGATTCTTATTTTTCCATTTTTTTCTGTTTTTCCTTCGTAATGTCATAATCAGCATGTATTATTTTACTTATTTTTTTTCTATATATTTATTGATTTTTTACAGAGAGGAAGGGAGAGGGATAGAGAGTTAGAAACATCGATGAGAGAGAAACATAGATCAGCTGCCTCCTGCACACCCCCTACTGGGGATGGATGTGCCTGCAACCAAGGTACATGCCCTTGACCGGAATCGAACTTGGGACCCTGCAGTCCCCAGGCCGATGTGCTATCCAGTGAGCCAAACCAGCCAGGCACCATGTATTATTTTAATCAAATCTTTTACTTCTAAAATTTTTGTGAAGAGTTTTAATGATATTAGAAAATTCATATAAAAACTATATATAAAGTTTTAATCTTATATAACAAATATACATGGGAAAATCTTTCAAGAAATATAATAAAATGGTAATAGTGTATGGATATGGAAAATGTGTGATTTTCATACTTTTCTACCTAAAGTTTTTTCTGTAGTGAATACATAGTACTCTTATAATCAGGAAAAAAAAGTTTAAAACAATGACTGTTGTTTGGTCTAGTTTTGAGAATACACCATACTCTCCGTAAAGGAGATAATTATGTGGCCTGATAAAGTGTTGCTTATTTAATGCATAATATTTACAACTGGAAAATAACAAAAGGTAATTTTTCTTTGTGTAGTTTCATATTCCTTTTTGGAAAATTTCAGAAAATAAGTTAATTGTGAGGATTGTAAAAATGACCTTTTTTATCTACTGAAAGTAATGCAGCTCTGCCTATTGGCTAATGTACAAATTAACATTGAGAGGTTCTTGATCTGTCTTTTGTAAATGCCTTGTGTGAGTTGGAAACTGCTTTATAAATACCCCTGCTTCTCATACTTGAAAAATAGAAATGAACAGATTAATCCAATGGAATTAGTTGAACTACATAAAAACAGAAGAAATGCCACAAACCGTCTACTCCGCCTCTGTTGTCTGATAGTAGCAAGAAGAGATATTTAGTAAAAGAGAATGTTCATGGCATCATTACTATATTGCTGGTGATTAGCACTTCCATCAAAGAATAAGAAGTGGTAAAACCCAGAGAAATAAAAGTTACTGAGCATATGTAGGGAAAAATAACTGTACAACGTTAACATTTAAGGCTAAAACTGATGTAACAGTTAAGAACAATGTTTGTCTGCTAGTAAAAGATACAAAGTGGCTTAACCAGATAGGAATTTATTTATTTTTCCACAAAAATGAATCCATAGTAATTCAAAGGCTGGTATAGTGGCTTCATGATGTCATTAGTGTCCCATTATTCATACATCATTTTGCTCCACCATCTGTAGTATGTAGCCTCTAACATCATCACTGAACTCCAGCCAGTGGAAGGAGGAAGAGGAAAAGGCAAAAGAGCCTGCCCCCTCAGACTATCCTCTTTTTAAGCTTTTCTAGTAACCCTAACCAATAACCGCTACCTATATCCTTTTGGCTAACCTTAGTCAAAAATTCATTTCTATCTGCCAAGGGAAGCTAAGAAATATAATTTTTAGCTGGGCACAATTGCCACTCATAGCAAAATCAAGGTTCTATTAATAAAGATGAAAATAAATTTTGGGCATATATATTGGTCAGGGAACTTTGTAATTTGATACAATTTTTTTAAAAATTTTTTTGTGTGGTTAGAACATACCGTTTTCTTTTTTTAGCATATTAGGCTTTTATTATATAGGATTTTACATATGTCTCCTTTTTCCCCCCGCCCTTAACAATCCCTCGGCCTCCCCTACCCCCCAGTGTCTTATGTCCATTGGTTATGCTTATATGCATGCATACAAGTAGTTTTGTTTTTGTTTTTTAAAAAAGAACATGTTCTTTGATTTTCATTATAGTGGCATTTCCTTTTCGGGGAATGTGGGGACAGCAGTCAGGGTTAAATGAATGTATAAAGCAATTAATGCTGTGTCTACTTCATTGTAAGTGTTCCATAAATGTTCTGTACCTTTATCATTTAAGTTTTGTGCTCTATCAATCCTTTGTTGCCTTTTCACTTAGCTATTGGTGGAATCAAATATAACGCCTCTTTAATATAAGTCAAATGTTTGTTTTTATTTTACTGTACTGGTTATTTGTCTCCCTGTTTCCCTAGGCATAGTGGACATAGGTGTGAATAATGTCCAGGAGTTGCTTGTTGCAGCGGACATGCTACAATTGACTGAAGTTGTTAATCTTTGCTGTGCATTTCTGAAAGGACAAATTGATCCACTGAACTGCATTGGGATCTTTCAGTTCTCTGAGCAAATTGCCTGCCATGATCTTTTGGAATTCACAGAAAACTATATTCATGTCCATTTCTTGGAGGTTCAGAGTGGGGAAGAGTTCCTGGCACTTACAAAAGATCAGTTGATCAAAATTTTGCGAAGTGAAGAGCTTAGCATTGAGGATGAATACCAGGTCTTCTTAGCTGCAATGCAATGGCTTCTCAAAGATCTGGGAAAAAGAAAAAAATATGTGGTGGAAGTGCTAGACCCAATTCGATTTCCTTTACTACCTCCTCAGAGGCTTTTAAAGTATATAGAAGGTAACTTTTTGTTGTATATCAGTCAACTACTTATCCAATGGCTTTTTGCTTCCTGAAATGTGATAGTGTTTTTACTTTCAGTTCAATAGCAGACATTTATTGAATGATTACTATATGCAAGTTACAGATTTGTGTTTTTCTGGGTAGATAGTTGTATTTCCATATTTCTGCCCTTTTTTTTCTTTTTAAATATATTTTATATTTTACAGAGAGGAAGGGAGAGGGATAGAGTGTTAGAAACATCAATGAGAGAGAAACATCGATCATCTGCCTCCTGCACACCCCCTACTGGGCATGTGCCCACAACCAAGGTACATGCCCTTGACTAGAATCGAACCTGGAACCCTTCAATCCACAGATTGACACTCTATCCACTGAGCCACACTGGTTAGGGCTTCATATTTCTGCCTTTATTTTAATAAAATCCTTATGTACCTTTCTTGAAATTAAATACTAATAGAGGTTAGAGCTATAGATAAAATTACTGACTGAACTAAAATACTGTTGTTTTTGGCAGTACTAATTATTTCAAGATAAGATTTCCTCTTGTCGCTTTTAAAAAGTCAGCAAATCCTAACAGTTGAGGAAAATGCATATGCTAAAAACAAAAACAAAAACAAAACTTAATAAATCCTGTAAGTCCTCTCGTTATAAAATAAATTTTGTTAAAAAAATATATATTTTATTGATTTTTTACAGAGAGGAAGGGAGAGAGATAGAGAGTTAGAAACATCAATGAGAGAGAAACATCGATCAGCTGCCTCCTGCACATCTCCTACTGGGGATATGCCCGCAACCCAGGTACATGCCCTTGACCGGAATCGAACCTGGGACCTTTCAGTCCACAGGCCGACGCTCTATCCACTGAGCCAAACCGGCCTCGGCTATAAAATAAATTTTATATTGATATATCATAGCTCCTAAGTGCCTTTGAATCATCTTTAGGTTCTAAACTTTGAAAATACTTTTTACCATAGTATAAAATAGTTTTTATCTTTATATTAGAAAAATGATAATATTTAAATTTATTTTTTTAAACTACTTTAGACTTGATTTCAAGATTTGAAGGTTTTTTTGTTAATCCTCACCCGAGAATATTTTTCCATTGATTTTTCGGGAGAGTAGAATAGAGAGGGAAAGACAGACAGAAATATCAATGTGAAAGAAACACATCGATTGGTTGCCTCCTCCTGCACGTGCCGAGACCAGGGCCAGAGAGGAACCTGCAACCAAGCTATGTGCCCTTGGGCAGAATCGAACCCAAGACCCTTTGGTCCACAGACTGACACTCTATCCACTGAGACAAACCGGCAAGATTTGTCCTACACTGAATGAAACTTGAGGATGTGACTGAATTATAAATAATGTAAGAGCTAATTCTCTGGACATCTTTTCTATTTTAGTTTACTTTGTTTCTCCCATCTAAAATTTGAGATCTAGGTGTTATGTTCTCACCGCTTCTTTCTAGCTTGAGACATGAAAGAAGTGGAAGAATGGAGATTTGCTAAGGCTGAGGTCCTTCCTTAGGGACTTGGTTCTGAGCTTTCTTATGAGATCCTAATATTGATCTTGTGTCAGGACCTACCTACTTAACCCAGCCAAGGATGTATCTCATATAGACTTTGGCTAGCAAGGTGCTCTGTTAGATAGCAAACTGGCGATCCTCTCTACCTTTACTGCTGGTCCTATAGGGATTTTCCTTTTATTGGTTTTGTTCTTTGACTTCTCAACTTGGCTTCTTCACTGCTCATTCTACCTCTCTCCAAATTATTAGTTATTAGTAAGAATTCTCAAGATTTTTTAAATTGACCTTCTTTCCTCAATATTGCATCTGAGATGTAGGGACAAGCCTAGGAGATAGTCCCTTGCTAGCATAAATGGGCCTTTGTGCAAATTTGAAAATAGTGCCCTTTTAGGGGGTCTTAGAGCTTGCCAGATGGGATGGATACAGGTTGACTTTCATCCCCAATTCACCTTCTCATCTAAGTACCGTTGAGCAGGAAAAAACTACCCAATCATGCTCAAAGTCTCTAGGAAATGGATCTCATCCCAGCAGCTCATCCGAACAACTCTTTTGTTTCTTGCTTTGAGTATAATTTTTTTTTAATATATTTTTTATTGATTTTTTTACAGAGAGGAAGGGAGAGGGATAGAGAGTTAGAAACATCGATGAGAGAGAAACATCGATCAGCTGCCTCCTGCACACCTCCCACTGGGGACGTGCCTGCAACCATGGTACATGCCCTTGACTGGAACTGAACCCGGGACCCCTCAGTCCGCAGGCCAACGCTCTAGCCACTGAGCCAAACCTATCAGGGCTGACTATAATTTTTTAAAGTTTATGACATATTTTATACCCTTTTGTTATTAGGTTGTATGTATTGAATTTTGGGCTACTTTTTTTTCATTTTGTTAAATAATTGTGATTCTATTTCACCTTGCCATCTTTATTTAGAAATCCTCATACATGTATTTTAAAATTGTCTAGTATGAAGCATTAAAAATATTTTTTAATTGATTTCAGAGAGGAAGGGTGAAGGAGAGAAAGATAGAAACATCAATGATGAGAGAGAATCAATGATTGGCTGCCTCCTGCACACCCCCTACTGGGGGGTGAGCCCACAACATGTGCCCTGACCAGGAATCCAACTGTGACCTCCTGGTTTATAAGTCAACGCATAACCATTGAGCAACAGGAGTTGGGCTGAAGCATTTTTTTAAAAAATATGTACTTACTGATTTTAGAAAAAGACAGAAACATCAATTTGTGCCCTAGCCATTGTGGCTCAGTTGGTTGAACATCATCCTTACAGGGTTTTGTTTAAAAGGTAGCCGGTTCAATTTCTGTTCAGGGCACATGTCCAGGTTGCAGGTTCGATACCCAGTAAGAATGTTTTCGAGAGGCAACCAACGAATGTTTCTCTCGCACGTTGATGTTTCTCTCCCTTTCCCTTCCTCTCTCTCTCTCTAACAATCAATAAAAAACAAAAAGAAAAAGAAACATTGATTTGTTGTTCTACTTATTTATGCATTCATTGGTTGATTCTTACATGTGCCCTGACCTGGGATAGAACCTGCAACCTTGGCATATCAGGCAACACTCTAACCAACTGAGCTACCCGATCAGGGCCATGAAGCATATTTTTAAAAACAATCTTTGGCCCAACCAGCGTGACTCTGGTTGAGTGTCAACCTATGAGGTCATGGTTTGATTCCCGATTACAGGCTTGATCCCCAGTGGGGGGCATGCAAGAGGCAGCTGATCAGTGTTTCTCTGTCATCATTGATGTTTCTCTCTCTCTCTCCCTCAAACTTCCTTTTTAAAATCAATAAAAATATATTTTAAAAAATAATCTTTGATTTAAGAAAAGTATATTTTTCAGTAGCAATGAGAAAAATAATATTTGGTATTACAGGAAATGGTGTGGTTAAATCACCATTGTTTGATGATGAGTTTTTTATTTTTTGATTGTCAATTCTTTTTATGTAAGCATATCTTTTCAGTATTTAAAAGTTGATTAAACATTATCTTTTTAAACATTACTTTAGGAGTATCTGATTTTAATCTTCGTGTTGCATTGCAAACACTTTTGAAAGAGTACTGTGAGGTGTGCAAATCTCCCAAAGAGAACAAGTTTTGTAGTTTTCTGCAGACATCTAAGGTTCGACCTCGGAAGAAAGCAAGAAAGTATCTGTATGCAGTAGGTGAGAACATTTATTTATTTACTTATTTATGTATTTTTCTTTCTCTTTTTACATTGTATTTATTGGAGTGACATTGGTTAATAAAATTATATAGGTTTTAGATGTACAATTTTATAATATACTGTAGTTGATAGAGGTTATCTTTATTTTCAGGATCAAAATCTTTGAATGTTTTATTGTTATTATACATGTCAGAATATTCAGGTGTGTCAAATAGACATATTTAATTTTACATGCAGACTACAGATTTATAAATTGTAGTTATAGAATACAGTGAACACATCTAAAAATTAAATAGCTACTCATTTGACATTATTCTGTGATCTGAATATTTGGTTCTTAGATTACTCAATTATTGTCAATAACTGACTACAGAAATACTACTTTAAAAGTTGAAAACTTGCTTTAAAAGTATCTGATTTTAATCTTTGTGTTGCATTGCAGGAAGAAAAATGAACCTCAAAAATATTAACTATTCACAGTGTCATAGATGGTAATTAGGGATGATAAGAACCAATGGTCTCCAAAGTGTGGGTGTGCAGGATAATCCATAGGCATATGAGATGAACATATTAAAGCCTCTCTTTCTTTTTATTTTAAAAAACATTAAACCATATCAGTATTTGATATATATATATATATATATATACATATACATATACATATACATATACATATACATACATATTGACAGATCGCCTAGATTTATATAGATAATATAATTTATATATAAATATTTTCTGTATAATTTATATGTATGTAATTATAACTAGAGGCCCAGTGCACGAATTTGTGCACGGGGGCTGGGGGGAAGGAACCTCGGGAAGTTGGCTGGTCAGGGGGAGCGAGCAGAGGGACTGTGGGAGGTTGGCTGTGGGAGTGCACTGACCACCGAGCCACCTGGGGGGAGGGACCGTGGGAGATTGGTTGGCCGCGGGAGGTTGGCTGTGGGAGCGCATTGACCACCAGGGGGCAGCTCCTGCTTTGGGCGTCTGCCCCCTGGTGGTCACATCATAGTGCACATCATAGTGACTGTTCGTTTGGTTGTTTGGTCGTAACTGTCGCTAGGCTTTTATATATATAGATTTTATATATGCTATAATGTATAAGTATGTAATTTTTTAGTGCATACTAAACTTTTTTTTTTTAATATATTTTATTGATTTTTTACAGAGAGGAAGGGAGAGAGAGATAGAGAGTTAGAAACATCGATGAGAGAGAAACATCGATCAGCTGCCTCCTGCACATCTCCCACTGGGGATATGCCCGCAACCCAGGTACATGCCCTTGACCGGAATCGAACCTGGGACCTTTCAGTCCGCAGGCCGACGCTCTATCCACTGAGCTAAACCGGTTTCGGCCCATACTAAACTTTTTTAATGAGATGTGCAATCAAACATGAATTTCAACTTGCTATTTTTTTTTAAAATATGTTTCTATTAATTTTTTTAGACAGAGAGGAAGGGAGAGGGAGAGAGAGAAAGTGATCTGCTGCCTCCTGTACACCCTCTAATGAGGTTTGAGCCCACAACTACAGTGTGTGCCTTGATCAGGAATCGAACCAGCAACCTCTTGCTGCATGGGATGACACTCAATCAACTGAGCCACACCAGCAGGGCTCAATTCACAATTTTTATTTGAAAGAGACACTAATAGAGATCATAATGGAACTTTTTAAAAAATATGTTTTTATTGATTTCTTTTCCTTTTTGTTTTTTCCAAAGCAAGAGAGAGAGAGAGAGATGAGAGGGAGAAGGGAGAGGAAGGGTAAGGGGGGTGGGCGGGGAGAGAGAGAGAGAGAGAGAGAGAGAGAGAGAAACATTGATCCCCTGCTTCCTGCATGCATCCTGACCAGGGATGGAGCAAAACGTGGGCATGTGCCTTGACTGAGAATCAGACCGTGACCTTTTGGTGCACAGAATGAAGCTCAGCCAACTGAGCCCCACTGCCCAGGGCAGAAACTTTTTAACTAGACAAATAACCAGCTCCTAGATTATGTTTTTTGTTTTTTTGGGTTTTGGTTTTTTTTGTTGTTAATTGTCACCCGAGGATATTTTTTCCCTGTTGATTTTTTTAGAGACAGTGGAAGGGAGTCGGGGGGAGAGAGAGAGAGAGCATCAATGTGAGAGAGACAAATGGATTCATTGCCTCCCACACCCCCCCCAACCAGGGCTAGAGATCAAACCTGCAACCTGGGTGCATGCCCTTGACCAGAAATGGAACCCGAGAGTCTTTGGTCTGTGGGCCAACACTCTAACCACTGAGCAGCACCAGCAAGGGCTAGATTTATGTTTTACCTAATGTTCTATATAACTAAGACCAGGTAGTACAACATTGTGGTTAATTCACTTCATTTAAGCCATAATCTTTCAGGACTTGGCACATTTAAGAATAATATATGTATATATGGCAAGCTCTAAAGCATTTATTCTTTGCTATGAAATAGTTACACTGAATGTCTAGATGTAGATGGTTAGATTTTTCTCCTTATTACCATTTCCGTATTTAGCGGTAAGGAATTTGCTATGGTCCTTCTTTCCTTCCTTTGTTCAGGTGGATATACTCGGTTGCAGGGTGGTCGTTGGAGTGATAGCAGAGCCCTCAGCTGTGTAGAACGTTTTGACACCTTTAGCCAGTATTGGACCACTGTATCTTCACTTCATCAAGCTCGATGTGGGCTGGGAGTAGCAGTTCTGGGAGGGATGGTCTATGCTATTGGAGGTAATAATGAGAATGTCTTATTTCCCTCATTAATCTTTAGCTATAAGTTGGCTAAATTCTTATATGCTTTACATATATTGTGAGGCTATGGGGTATACATAGCTACATTGTGCTTACTAAATATTTATTGAATAAATGAGTGAAAGAAATTAAAAGAAAACACAAGCTATTGAATATTTCAGACCAGAGGGATACTATAATTTATCATAAGGCAGAATACTTAAGTTTGATGTTGTCTGGTTTTTTGTTGTTGTTGTTATTGTTGTTGTTTTAAATTATTTGTATTGATTTCAGAGAGGAAGAAAGAGAGATAGAAACATCACTAAGGAGAGAGAATCATTGATTGGCTGCCTCCTGCACAACCCACACTGGGGATCAAGCCCACAACCCCGACATGTGCCTTGACCAGGAATCGAATCATAACCTCCTGGTTCATAGTTCAACACTCAACCACTGAGCCACACTGGCTGAGCACTGTTTTTTAATTGCTTTTTAAAATACTTATTGATTTCAGAGAGAGAGAGAAATAAAAACATCAATGATGAGCCCTAGCCCAGTGATGGGGAACCTATGACACCCGTGTCGGAGATGACACGCGAACTCATTTTTTTGGTTGATTTTTCTTTGTTAAATGGCATTTAAATATATAAAATAAGTATCAAAAGTATAAATCTTTGTTTTACTATGGTTGCAAATATTAAAAAAATTCTATATGTGACACAGCATCAGAGTTAAGTTAGGGTTTTTCAAAATGCTGACATGCCGAGCTCAAAAGGTTCGCCATCACTGCCCTAGCCGGTTTGGCTCAGTGGATAGAGTGTTGGCCTGTGGACTAAAGGGTCCTGGGTTCGATTCTGGTCAAGGGCACATGCCCAGGTTGTGGGCTGAATCCCCAGTGTGGGGCATGCAGGAAGCAGCTGATCAATGATTTTTCTCTCATCATTGATGTTTCTATCTCTCTTTCTTCCTTCTCTGAAATCAATTAAAAAAAATTTTTTTAAAGAAAAGTTGTTCATACAATGTGGCCCCAAAACTTAGGTTGATATTTATCATTAAAAAATTTTTAAATTCTGAAAGCTGCATTACGAGTCATTTTTAATTAATCAAGTTATCCAGATAGTGGGACATACAAAAACCAAGTCAACTAGATATTTGGATATATTTCTTGATTGAAATCATTGTGTTTTCTGAAACTGTTACTGTGAAATATATGCTCCAGCAACTGAACCACACTCAACAAGGTTCTAAATACTGTTTTAAAAAATTAAGATATAATTCACATACCATCAAATTCACCATTTAGAGTATATAGTTCAGTGGTTTTTAGTATATTCACAAAGTAGTGCTACCATCATTACTCATTCCAAAACATTTTCATCTCTGCAAAAAGCTTCTCTTATCAATTAGGGAAATTTATTTTTTTAATTTTATTTATTTTAGAGAGGAAGGAGAGGGAGAGATAGAAACATCAATGATGAGAGAGAATCATTGATCTGATGCCTCCTGCACACCCACTACTACTGGGGATTGAGCCTGCAACCTGGGCATGTGCCCTTAACTGGAATCGAACCCAGGACTCTAGTCCACAGGCCGACGCTCTATCCACTTAGCCAAACTGGGTAGGGCATTTAGGGAAATTTTTATATCAGTGTAGGGAACTGTTTACTAGCCATATTCCCAGACTCCAACCAAGGGTCTACCTTGCAAAGCAAGCCTTTCTAAAGATAGGCAGTCTCAGACCTGCTATGTTAACTTCTGCACAGTAGGAGTTTTGTAAACATTCAGGATTCTAGGCCCTCATACAGTTAAATGTGCTGCAAATATCTTTCCTACTCTGCTGCTTCACCTTTCACTTATATGGTATCTTTTTTTTTTACTCTTCTCCTGAAGGTATGTTTTCACTGACTTTAGAGGGGAAGGGAGAGAAACATCTATGTATGAGAGAAACATCAATTGACTGCCTCCGTTTCTTGCCCCTGCCAACAATCAAACCCACAACCTACGTATGTGCTCTGACCGGAAATCAAACCACCAACCTTTCAGTACCTGGGTTGAGGCTCCAACCAACCTGAGCCACACTAGCCAGGACTTTTTATAGTGTCTTTTGATAAACAAATGTTTTTAATTTTAATGTAGCCAACTCTATTATTTTTCCCCTTTATGGTTAGTGTTTCTTTTACCTTTTTAAAGAAATCCTTCCCTACTCCAAAGTCATGAGGATACATATCTTTACTGCTTTCTAAAATTTTATAGTTTTTCCATTTACATTTATGTCTATAATCTACCTGGAATTGAGTTTTTAAGGATAGTGTGAGTAGGGAACCAGTTTCCTTTATCCCCCCTATATAGATATAACCAATTATCCTAGCATAATAAAACTTTTCTTTCTTCACTGCTCTGCAGTACAAACTGTCTTATGCCTAGTAATCATATATGCATAGATCTGTTTCTAGATTTCTTTTCTGTTCCATTGGTCTATTTGTCTATCTCTATCTTAATTACTATAGCTCTATTTAAATCTAATGAGCTTATCTGATAGGATAGTGTCTCCTTAATTTCTGGGAGTGCTTGCCTATTCTAGATCCTTTGTACTTCCCATATAAATTTTAGAATCATTTTTTTTAATAATACTGTATGATTCCACTTATGTGAGGTACTTAGAATAGTCAAAATCTTAAATCAAAGTATAATGGTGACTGCCAGAGGCTGGGAGAGGTAAACATGAGGAGTTTTTGTTTAATACGTATAGTGTTTCAGTTTGATAAGATGAAAAGGGTTATGGTTGTCATGGCTACACAACATGTGAATGTGTTTAACATCACTGAACTGTAAACTTAAAAATGGTTAAGATAGTAAATTTTATGTTGTGTTAAATGTAACAAAGATTTTTTTAAAAATTGGGATTATATTATATCTATAAACCAGTTTGGGGATAATGGTATATATATATGTAATTTTTTGTTGTTAATCCTCACCTGAGGATATTTTTTCATTCATTTTTAGAGAGAGTGGAAAGGAGAGGGAGAGACAGAGAGAAATATCAATGTGAGAGAGACACATCAATGGTTGCCTCCCACATGAGCCCTGTCTAGGGCCGGGGATCAAGCCTGCAACCAAGGTAGATGCCCTTGACCAGAATGAAACCCAGGACCCTTCAGTCCATGGGCTGACACTCTGTGCACTGAGCCAAACTGGCTAGGGCAATAATCATCTTTACATTGACTCTTCTATGTCATGAAGATGATACATCTCATTTATTTAGATCAGGGGTCCTCAAACTTCTGTCCCTCAGACCGTTGGAGGGCCGGACTATAGTTTAAAAAAAAACTATGAACAAATTCCTATGCACACTGCACATATCTTATTTTGAAGTAAAAAAACAAAACGGGAACAAATACAATATTTGTATTTGCATGTGGCCCGCGGGCCATAGTTTGAGGACCCCTGATTTAGATATTCCTTAATTAAAAATTTTATCTAAAGTTTATAAATTTTAACCATCGAGGTCTTATACAAGCTTTGATTAGATTTACTCCTAGGTATAGTATATTTTTAAATTCTATTTTAAGTAATATCTTTTCTTATGCTCCTAAGATGTATTATATATATATATATATATACATACATATATATATATATATATATATATATATATACACACATATACATATACATATGTGTGTATATATATGTATATGTATATACACACACACACACACACACACAGATGCAAAGATAAAGATATGGACCTGTAGACACATTATATACTTACATTACATATGTATTACACTTATGTGTGTTTGTGTATATATATGTGATTGGTATCTTCTTTTATGTTGTTATTTAATTGTATGTGTGATATGGGACTTCTCTCCACAGCTTAAATCATAGTTAAACTGTAGTTTTACCCATTTTCCAATAAATTCCATTAATTTCCACTTAAATGTTTTCATATTTTTAGACAAAGTGACTACAGGTATCAAATTCACATATACAACTCAGCGTTTTGTGTTGTTTTTTTTTTTAATTTATCTTTATTGTTGAAAGTATTATAGATGGCCCCCTTTTTTCCCCATTGACCCCACACCTGTCCCCACCTCCCCCCAGGCCTTCACCACACTATTTTCTGTTTGTTGCTAGATAAGAATTACATTACTAGTAAAACTCAATTTTACAATTGTCAAAATGCAAATTGTGTGGATTGTTTGGGTCAGTGGTCGGCAAACCACGGCTCGCGAGCCACGTGCGGCTCTTTCACCCCTTGAGTGTGGCTCTTCCCAAAATACCACATGTGGGCGCGCACGTACAGTGTGATTGAAACTTTGTGGCCCATGTGCAGAAGTCGGTTTTCGGCCTGGGTGAGTCTATTTTGAAGAAGTGGCGTTAGAAGAAGTGCGGGTACGTTCGCTGAGGTCAACCCCTCAGATTGAGGACGTTTTTAGCAAAGGCCAGCTTAGGAGTACCCCAATTAAGTTAATAACAATGTATCTACTTATATAGTTTAAGTTTAAAAAATTTGGCTCTCAAAAGAAATTTCAATCGTTGTACTGTTGATATTTGGCTCTGTTGACTAATGAGTTTGCCGACCACTGGTTTGGGTAATAGAATTAGAAATAGATAATAGGAAAATTGTGCCGTTACTACATTAAATGGACTTTACTAAACGATAGTGCTATGATTTCAAAATAACACTTGCTGGGCAAATGAATTTTAATAAATAGTATAAAATCAGACATAATAGTTGAATTTCTGACAACATGAAATGCTACTGAATATTGTGTTATGGTTCTAGACTATTAGCATTACTAAGTCTCCTGATATGTGTCTCTTTTATTTAACATAGGTGAAAAAGATTCAATGATTTTTGATTGTACTGAATGCTATGATCCAGTTACTAAACAGTGGACAACTGTAGCTTCAATGAATCACCCCCGCTGTGGCTTGGGAGTGTGTGTGTGTTATGGGGCTATCTATGCTTTGGGTAATTATGCTGTTCAATTTAAGGATATCTAATGTTACTTAAATTCTTAGATTCTGATTCCTTAGAAATTTTCCCTCTCTCCCATAAGAAACATTTTCCTTTCAGCTTTATAAATTATTCTTCTCAAAATACTATTACTTGGGGGATATTGTAAAAAGTAGAGTTCTTAGAAAGGGATGGAGATAAAATATAGATGAGATATCCAATGAAACTCTTTAGCAGATAGTTAAACTGCATGACTAGTATAAGCAGGCTAAATATGCAGAAGTTGTTTCAAAAGATAGTTTTGCAAAATACCAAATTTCCTATGCAATATGTTGAAGTTTTAGGTTTATTTTATTTATTTTTAAGTACATTTTTATTTTATTTATTTATTTATTTATTTATTTATTTATTTATTTATTTATATTTTATTGATTTTTTACAGAGAGGAAGGGAGAGAGATAGAGAGTTAGAAACATCGATGAGAGAGAAACATCGACCAGCCGCCTCCTGCACATCTCCCACCGGAGATGTGCCCGCAGCCCAGGCACATGCCCTTGACCGGAATCGAACCTGGGACCCCTCAGTCCGCAGGCCGACGCTCTATCCACTGAGCCAAACCGGTTTCGGCTATTTTATTTATTTTTAAAATATATTTTTATTGATTTCAGAGAGGAAGGAAGAGGGAGAGAGATAGAAACAGCAATAATGAGAATCATTGATTGGCTGCTGCTTCCTGCACACCCCACATGGGATCAAGCTTGCAACCCAGGCATATGCCCTGGCTAGAATTGAACCATGACCTGGTTCATAGGTTGGCGCTCAACCCCTGAGCCATGGCAGCTAAGCTATATTTATTGATTTTAGAGAGAGGAAGAGAGCGAGATAGAGAGATAGAAACATCGATGAGAGAGAAGCATCATCAATCTGCTGCCTCCTGCATGCCCCCTACTGGGCATTGAGCCTACAATCTGCACATGTGTCCTGACCTGGAATTGAACCAGGAGGCCTACGCTCAACCACTGAACCACACTGGGCGGACTGTTTTGTTTTATTTTAAATTCCTAGTGAAAATAGAGAGTTAAAAGATCTGAGTTCTACTCACAGTCAAATTCTAACTTTTCATGTGATCTTGGACAAATAACCCCTCTATTCCATGTGATAATCATCCATAATATGAAGTTGTCAGGTTAGATGTTTTCTAAGGTGTTTTTGATAAATAAGATTCCTTCATCCCAGACATAACATTTTTCTGTTTGGTTATAGGTGGATGGGTTGGAGCTGAGATAGGGAACACCATTGAACGATTTGATCCTGATGAAAATAAATGGGAAGTAGTTGGCAACATGGCTATGTCACGCTACTACTTTGGCTGTTGTGAAATGCAAGGTGATTGATTGCTTTATAAAATGTTTTTCTTGAAAATATCTATAATAATAAAAGTGTAATATTCAAATCGACCAAACGACTGAATAGCAGAACAACCGTCTGGATGACCTTCTGGACAACCACGCTATGACACCCACTGGCGCCAGGCCAGCTAAGGCTGGTGCAATACAATTGGTTGGGGGCCTGGTCATGGCCCCATGATTGCCCTGTAGAGGGAGACCCAGGCCACCGGCAGGTGGGGCGATCAATCAATCGGGGGGCTCCACGATCGCCCCAAAGAGGGAGGCCCAGGTCAACAACCGGCAGGTTGCGGTGAGTGGGCGGGGCCTACTTCTTTGGAGCGATTGATTGTGGGGCTCCCAGACTGAGAGGGCACAGGCTGGGCTGAGGGACCCCCCTGCCGAGTGCACGAATTTCATGCATTGGGCCTCTAGTATATTTATAAAAACTGAGCCTGAGGCTTTTATTTACACAAAAGTATATTTATGTCTATTGATGTTTATTAAGTATTTAACATTAACAATATGGAAGTTCTGCTTTTAACCTCATATCTTTTTAACTTCTTATTTCTTTATTTCTGTATTGTCAAATAATATATTTTTCTCCAAAATAAACAGCTAGAATTTAAAATTACAGATAGGCAAAAACACCTGACTAGCAAAATAAGCATTTAAAATACAATTCTTGCCCTAGCCCATTTGGCTCAGTGGATAGAGCATCGGCCTGTGGACTGCCGGGTTCCAGGTTCAATTCCAGTCAAGGGCACATGCTTAGGTTGTGGGCTCGGTCCCCGGGTAGGGAGTGTGCAGGAGGCATCAAATCAATGATTCTTTCTCATCATTGTTTCTATGTCTCTCTCTCTCCTCCTCCCTTCCTCTCTCAAATCAATAAAAATATATTTTTTTAAATAAAAATAAAATATAATTCTTATCCTGGCTGGTTTGGCTCAGTGATTAGAGTGTTGGCCTATGTGCCGAAGGGTCTCAGGTTCGATTTCTGTTTGTGTTATGGTTCTAGACCAGCCGTGGGCAAACTGCGGCCCGCGGGCTGGATCCGGCCTGTTTGAAATGAATAAAACTAAAAAAAAAAAAGACCGTACCCTTTTATGTAATGATGTTTACTTTGAATTTATATTAGTTCACACAAACACTCCATCCATGCTTTTGTTCCGGCCCTCCGGTCCAGTTTAAGAACCCATTGTGGCCTTCGAGTCAAAAAGTTTGCCCACCCCGTTCTAGACCATTAGCATTACTAAATCTCCCAAGGGCACATACTTTGGTTGCAGATTCCCCAGCCCCAATAGGGGTGTATATGGGAGGCAACCAATAAATGTGTCTCTCTCACATCAGTTTCTCTCTCTCTTCCCTTCCACTCTCTAGAAATCAATGGAAAAAATATCCTCGAATGAGGATTAAAAAATAAACTAAATTAAATGTCATTCTTTATTGTTATTTTGTCTCCCATTCAGGCCTTAGCAAGTATTTCTAAGTAAGGAGAGAATATAAAAAACAATCTTCACATTCTCTTCTTATAGGCTTCTTCAGTGTGTTTTTTAATAGGGTACGTTGTGATTCAGGCCACATAGAATATAATGCTACAATAGATTTGAAAAATGTTGCACTGAATATTGAAATGGTGTACGGAAATTATTTTAATTGTCTATTATACCCTGAGAGATAGGTAGTTCTGTCAAATAAAACCTGATTCTCTGTCCAGAGTTAGAGAGCAAATTTATATGTACCTGCAGGGTAGGAAATAGTCTGCCCATTGTCATATGACAACTCAGCCTACTTTGTTCCCAGCTCAAGTTCTTCCTGCTTTGTGAAGATTTCAACTAGCATTTAAATGTACAAATTACATGGTGCAAACTATATTAATATTATAATGTTCTCTAGTTGTTTTGTATTTATTATTTTTACCTTCCCATCTAAAAATCATAGAGTCAGGCATCTTGGAGATTATCTATTTCAACCCCTTTATTTATAAATGAGGAAGCTGAAGATTAGGAAGGCTGTGAGTTATCTCTTTTCATAGCTGGTTACTAGATAGCTGGAGCTAGAACCCCAAGTTTATTAACATTTAGCTCACATTTCTTAAAATACCATTAAAGTGAGGAGTTATAACCTATAGCTCCTCACTTTAGAATGTGGGAAACACACTGGGTACTCAGAAATAACTATAAATTGACAGAACCATTAGTTTCGATCAAATTTAAAAATGAACTCTCTGTGAATTATATTCTATTATACTCTAGTGATTAATCTGGTATTTTAATCTAGCCATATAAATATTATAATTTAAATTCAATTATCTATTTTATGTCCATCTGAACAACAGGTAGGCTTTCACAGTTTAAGTGCATAATATTTTTAAAAATATATATATATTTTTATTGATTTTAGAGATGAAGAGAGAAAGCGACAGAAAAAAAAATGATGAGAGAGAATCATTGATCAGCCTCCTGCACATCCCCTACTGGGGGATTGAGCTAGCAACCCAGGCATGTGCCCTGACTGAGAATCAAATCATGACCTCCTGGTTCTTTTTTTTTTTTTTTTTTAATATATTTTATTAATCTTTTACAGAGAGGAAGGGAGAGGGATAGAGAGTTAGAAACATTGATGAGAGAGAAACATCAATCAGCTGCCTCTTGCACACCCCCTACTGGGGATGTGCCCGCAACCAAGGTACACGCCCTTGACCGGAACTGAACCTGGGACCCTTCAGTGCGCAGACCGACGTTCTATCCACTGAGCTAAACCAGTTAGGGCACCTCCTAGTTCTTAAAGTCATTGTTCAACCACTGAGCCATGCCTGCCAGGTTTAAATGCATAATATTTTTTAGGGGGGGAAAAGTCCCTTTCCCTTTCCTTTGTTACCTATACTTGGTAGCATATGGAACTTGAGACCATTAAGCAGACAATAAGATGGGAAATCTTTGTCTGACATTTATTTTCTTACAGCATCATTAGGCTCGTTGAAAATTTAATTACACTGTAAATTCATGCCCCTAACTTTGTAACATGCTTACATGTGAGCTGTAATAAACTAGACAGATGTCAATTTTCTGTTAAAAAAATTGGTATAGCCCTACATTAAATATAACAAACTGAAATCACAACTTTTGCTAATTATTGTGTCCTATTTTCTATAGCATCTGAGCAAAAATATTCCATTTCCAGGTTTAATTTATGTAATTGGGGGCATCAGCAATGAAGGAATAGAACTTCGTTCTTTTGAAGTTTATGATCCACTTTCCAAGCGTTGGTCTCCACTTCCTCCAATGGCAACCAGGAGAGCATATCTTGGGGTGGCTGCACTCAATGACTGCATATATTCTATTGGAGGGTGGAATGAGACTCAAGATGCTCTTCATACTGTAGAAAAATATTCCTTTGAAGAGGTAGGTTGGATGATTTCAAATATTTAGTATCCTGTTATTCTTTTAATGTCTTTAAAATCTGTAATACTCTAGCCAGTTTGGCTCAGTGGATAGAGCCTGCAGACTGAAGGGCCCCAGGTTCAATTATGGTCAAGGGCACGTACCTCAGTTGCAGGCTCAATCCCTGGCCCTGGTTGGAGCTAGTGTGGAAGGCAGCCAATCGATGTGTCTCTCTCATATCAATGTTTCTCTCTCTCTCTCTGTCTCCCCACCCCCCACCCCCACCCCCAATCAGTGGAAAAGTAGCCTCGGGTGTGGATTAACAACAAAAAAAGATCTGTAGTGGTGTACATTCTATCATTCATGATGTTGATCATTGAGGTTTTCTTCTCTTTTCAAAAGAAGTAAATTTTGGTGTCATTGATTTTTTTTCTACTTATTGTCCACTTTCTATTTCATTTATTTCTGTCCCTATTTTTTTTCCCTCCTTTTTGTTTTGGGTTTAATTTCCTCTTCTTTTTCTAGAATCTTAAAGTGGAGGCTTATCTGATTGACTTTCAGACCTTTCTTTTCCTATAATGTAAACCTTTAAAGCTATAAATGGTTTTCAAGCACTTCTTTAACTACACCCCGCACATTTTGATATGTTTTGTTTTAATTAGCATTTATCTCAAAATATCTTCTAATTTTCCTGATAATTCCTTCTTTGACCAATGAGTTGTTAGAAATCTGTTATTTAATTTCCACATATTTGGGGGGTTTCCAGATATCTTTGTGTCAGTGATTTCTAATTTAGTTTCATTGTGATCGAAGAGCATACTTTGTGGTGGTAAATATTTCATGTGCACCTGAAAATAATTTGTTTTCTGCTGTTGTTGAGTGTATAAATGTCAGTTAAATCAAGTTGATTAGTGTTGTTCAAGTATGTCCAACTTGTCTCATTGTTTTGTAAATTACTAAGAGAGACGTGTCGAAATCTCCACCTATCATTATGGATTTGTCTGTTTTTCCTTTACATTTCTGAATCTTTGTTATTAAGTCTACACACATTGAGATTATTATGTCTTCTTGATTAATTGATCCTTTCATAGTATGAAGTGTTTTTCTTTACCTCTGTAATAACCTTTGTTCTGAAGTCTACTCTGTCTGACATTAATGCAGCCATTAATGTAGCCAAGTTGTGTTTTGATTAGTATTTGCATGGTATATCTTTTTTTCCCTTCTACTTTAAATCCATGTCTTTACAAACTGCATCTCTCTCTTTTTTTTTTTTTTTTTTTTTTTTACAAACTGCATCTCTTGTAGGATAACATATAGTTGTGGTCTATGTGTTTTATGCAGTTTGGCAATGCCTGCCTTTCAAATGGAGTCTTTAGAGTTTTTACTATTTATATGTAACATCATTACAAATATGGATGGTTTTAGACTTTCATTTTGTTGTTTTTTATTTGTATAATCCATTTCTTTATCCTTTCCCCCCTTTTCTATCTTTAAGTTGATTATTTCTTTTATTTTGCAATTAACCATATCTCTTCACCTTTTTTCTAAGAGATTTAGGGCTTACATTATTTATCATATAAATTTACATTATATACATATATATTTAGTGTATCAAATTTAACTTCAAATAATATTATACTACTTCATTTTCAATGTAAAAAACTTATGAAAACTTACTTTCATGCCCAACTCTAATCCTTCGTGCTATTTTATTTCTGTATTTATTGTTACAGTTACTTAAACAATAAATTATATCTAAAATACATTTTTAATGAGAAAGTATTTGATAACTATGGATATATTTACCATTTCTAGTTTTATTTATTCTTTTGTGCAGAGCTAAGTTTGTATCTCATATCATTTTCTCTTAGCCGAAAGAACTTTTAAAAGTATTTCTTTCAGTGTTGCTCTGCTGGCAAGGATTCTCTTAGCTTAGCTTAACTTCCATTTTCTGAAATTTCTTTTTTCCACCTTCACTTCTAAAGATATTTTGCTGAGTATAGAATTATAGGTTGTTGAGGGTTTTTTTCCTTACCTTAAGATGTTTATCTTCTTGCTTTGTTTCTGACGGGAAGTCAGTAGTCATTCTTAGCCTGTTTTCCCTGTATGTAATGTGTCTTTTTTTCTTTGGCAGCTTTTAAGATTTTCTCTTTATCATGGGTTTCCAGTAACTTGATTATGTGTTTCTTATTGGAGTTTTGTGTTTAACATGCTTGGAATTCATTGAAATTCTCGAATCTTTGGGATTATAGCTTCCATCAATGTTGTCAGCCATATTTCTTCAAATATTTTCTTGCTCTCTTTCTGGGACTTCAATAATAGGCAGTAAGATCACTTGATATTGTCCCACAGATCACTGAGGGTCTTAAATTTTTTTCCATCTTCTTTTCTCTTTGTTCTTCAGTTTGTTTTTATTTTCCAGCTTTATTGAGATATAACTGACATATAAAAGTTGCATATATTGCCGTAACCGGTTTGGCTCAGTGGATAGAGCATCGGCCTGCAAACTGAAGGGTCCCGGGTTTGATTCCGGTCAAGGGCATGTACCTGGGTTGCGGGCACATACCCAGTAGGGGGTGTGCAGGAGGCGGCTGATCGATGTTTCTCTCTCATCGATGTTTCTGGCTCTCTCTCTCCCTTCCTCTCTGTAAAAAATTAATAAAATATATTTTTTTAAAAAGTTGCATATATTAAGGTGTACAGTGTGACATTTTGATATACATCCTATATAATAAAAGTGTAATATGCTAAGTGTTGGACTGATCCGTTGACCGCTCAACAAGTCATATGATGCGCACTGACCACCAGGGGACAGACGCTCCGACCGGTAGGTTAGCTTGCATCCCTGATCACAGGCCAGGCCGAGGGACCCCATCTGTGCATGAATTCGTGCACCAGGCCTTTAGTTGACATTATAAAATGATTATCACAATCAGGCTAATTAATATATCCATCACCTCACATAGTTTCCTCTTCCTTTTTGAGTGTGGTGAGAGCACATAAGACCTGCTTTCTTAGCAAATTTCAAGTATAGAGTATAATATTATTAACTATAGTCACCATGCTGAACATTATCTCTCTAGAACTTATTTACCCTGCATAATTGAAACTTTGTTCTCTGTGCTTCAGTTTGGATAGTTTCTATTGCTGTGTCTTTAAGTTCATTAAACTTCTGCATATCTAAACTTCTAATTTGTAGTGTCTAAGCCACTATAGGGAATTTTTCATTTCAGATACTGTATTTTTTAGCTCTAGAAGGTCTTTTTGTTTGCTTATTTGTTTTGTTTTCCACTTCTCCCATCACAATGTTTATGCTTTTCTTTAGAACCTTGGAAATATTTATATCTAGGGCTTTTAAATTTTATTTTTCAATTATAGTTGACACAATATATTACTTTCTGGTATGTACAACATAGTGATTAGCCATTTATATACCTTACGAAGTAATTACCACAATAAGTCTAGTATCCATTTGATACCATACAGAGTTATTATAATATTATTGACTATATTCCCTAATGATAAACATAACCCCAACATCCTAGTTTATATTAATCAGCTATAGATATTTTTGTGAATATGTCTGTCTTTTAAAATATTTTTTTTAGCTATGCCAACTTTGTGATATGTTCTGTAATTTCAGATAACCAAATAACCTTTAAATTTATTCTTCAGTTTCAGAGGACTTGCTGGGTTCATTTAAGTTCAAATCAGCAAACACACATTGACTTTCTATAATGTGCTGCAGCTATACTGGATGCTGGGATGTGACGCTCATTAAGTCCCTGTCCTTAGGGACTAAACTTGGCCTGGTAGCTCAGTTGGTTAGAATGTAGTCCTGATACACCAAGGTTGAGGGGTCAATCCCCGGTCAGGGCACATACAAGAATCAACCAATGAGTGCATAAATAAGTGGAATAATAAATTGATATTTCCTCCTCTCCTTCTCCCTCTATTCCTCCCTTCCTATCTCAAATCAGTCAGTAATTTTTTAATTTCACTTTCTAGCATTGGGGAATAATCATTGTTCACTTTTCATGATTTTATAAACTTTGTTCATCATTTACTTTATTCCCGGGATCCTTTATACCTGGCTACTTGCTCATTTCTCTCTTGATTATTTCCCAGGACCTTTATTAACTTTTCTGTTTTCTGGGTATAGAATTTTCTCTGAAGTAGGGATTTATAACTCATTTTGGCTATAGCAGCTTATTGAAATTTCTTCAGGAAATAACGTATACCAGGAGTTAGCAAACTTTTTGTTTAAGGGCCACAATCTCTTCTTTTGGCATTTTTATATTTATTTATTTACTTATTTTTTTAATCCTCACCGGAGGATATTTTTCTATTGATTTTTAGAGAGAGTGGAAGAGAGGGAAAGACAGAGAGAAATATCATTGTGAGAGAAACACATTAATTGGTTGCGTCCTGCACATGCCCTCACCAGGGCCCAGGCTGGAGAGGAACCTGTAACTGAGGTACATGCCCTTGGCCAGAATCAAACCTGGGACCCTTTGGTCCGCAGGCCGACACTGAGCCAAACTGGATAGGCGTATTTTTGTTTGTTTCTTATATGTTTGTATTGATTTTTATTTTTTTTTTATTTTTCCATTTTCATTTGTCTCTGGCAGGGCCTGATGGCAATTTAATATTCTTTTTTTTTTTTTAATAATTTTTCTTTCTTTCTTTTTTTTTTTTTTAAATATATTTTTATTAATTTTTTACAGAGAGGAAGGGAGAGAGATAGAGAGTCAGAAACATCGATGAGAGAGAAACATCGATCAGCCGCCTCCTGCACATCCCCCACCGGGGATGTGCCCGCAACCCAGGTACATGCCCTTGACCGGAATCAAACCTGGGACCTTTCAGTCCGCAGGCCGACGCTCTATCCACTGAGCCAAACCGGTTTCGGCTAATTTTTATTTCTTAAAGTATTACAAAGAGTATTACATATGACTCCTTTTTCCCACCCTTGACATTCCCCCGGCCTCCCCTACCCCCCAGTGTCTTGTGTCCATTGGTTATTATTTTTTTTTAATATATTTTATTGATTTTTTACAGAGAGGAAGGGAGAAAGATAGTTAGAAACATCGATGAGAGAGAAACATCGATCAGCTGCCTCCTGCACATCTCCCACTGGGGATATGCCCGCAACCAAGGTACATGCCCTTGACCGGAATCGAACCCGGGACCTTTCAGTCCGCAGGCCGACGCTCTATCCACTGAGCCAAACCGGTTTTGGCCATTGGTTATTCTTATATGCATGCATATAAGTCCTTCGGTTGATCTCTTAACCCCCCCCCCCCGCCCCCCAAACCCTCCCCAGGCTTCCCACTGTAGTTTGACAGTCTGTTCAATGCTGCTCTGCCTCTGCATCTATTTTTGTTCATCAGTTTATATTGGCCTTTATTATCCATTTCAACCTCACCAGGGCCATCCCAATGTATTGATTTGTAGACAGAGAGGAAGGAAGAAGGAGAAAGAGATAGAAACATTGATGAGAGAGACACATCGATTGGCTGTCTCCTGCATGCCCCCTGTTAGAGATTGAGCCCACAACCTGGGCATGAGCCCTGACCTGGAATTGAACCTGGGACCTCTTGGTCCATGGGATGACGCTCAATCCACTGAGCCATACCAGCCTGGCTTATTTTTTTTTAATAACTTTTTAATGTGGAAACAATTCTTAGTTTGTATTCTTATACAAATAGGTTTCCCACCCCTAATCTATACTACTTTTCTGAAATATGTTTTGCAGTCACTAACTCCACCAGATGGTCCTTGCAAAAAGGATTACATGGTTAAATAAATTTGGCAAGTGTTTTTTTGCTATGTCACTCGCATAGAGATCTATAAGGCTCATTAGCATTTCAAAGACTTTTTAAAGCCCTCTGTAAACTGTAGATAAGCACTTATCTTCTAGGACAGCCGTTCTCAACCTGTAGGTCGCCCCTTTGGGGGTTGAACGACCCTTTCACAGGGGTCGCCTAAGACCATCGGAAAACACATATATAATTACATATTGTTTTTGTGATTAATCACTATGCTTTAATTATGTTCAATTTGTAACAATGAAATTGGGGGTCACCACAACATGAGGAACTGTATTAAAGGGTCGCGGCATTAGGAAGGTTGAGAACCACTGTTCTAGGAGCTTTGTGGGTTTGTGGTGTGTGTGTGTGTTAGTGCGTGTGTATGCACATTACGTACTTGTATTCCATAGAACTAGTTTTTCAGAATGCCTGCTTATATAGAGTCTCTAGATTTATTTTCTGATAATAATTTATAATTAATCACAGACTTTTCAATTATTTTCCTCTAAAATTACTACTTTGTCTACATCTACTTGAAAGTTTATTTTAAAATGTTCTATATACTGATGTGACTGGATTGTAAGTTCGAAATTTAAACATAAAAAGAACCATAGTATCTGCTTTCTTCACAGTTTTCTCTATTATTATTTTGTGACACTGCTAACTTATTTTTTTCTCTTAACCAGGAAAAGTGGGTTGAAGTTGCCTCAATGAAAGTGCCTAGAGCAGGCATGTGTGTTGTGGCAGTCAATGGGCTTCTGTATGTTTCTGGAGGTCGATCTTCCAGCCATGATTTCTTGGCACCAGGTACCTTGGATTCAGTTGAAGTTTATAACCCTCATTCAGATACGTGGACTGAAATAGGTAATATGATCACCAGTCGTTGTGAAGGAGGTGTTGCTGTACTATGAACTATAAACTCTAAGAGAGCACAAGAAACATTTTGAAAATATAGGTTCTGACTTTTTGCAAATCACACATGTATTTGGTCATAGGACCCTTTGATTCTGTTAAGTTTTCCATGTATTTGATAGATAAATAACTAAAGATTATTTTTCTAAGAATTTAAGTGAAAAGGATATGGATTATGTCCTAAATTAATAAAGAGCTCACAAAAATTTGCCACGCTTACTAATAGAAGTGCTATTTATGTTCAAGAATTGTTCAGTTAGGAGTAGAGTCCTACTTGTAAAAATTATTTACTAGAAACTTTTTGGCAAATAGCCCCTTTAGGAGCTTCTCCAGTGCAATTCAAGCTGTAACATGACCTTGTGTGATATAAAAATATCAGTGGAACAGTTTCAAGATGTCGAAATTCATAATGTAATCCAGAGCACAATTTTTCTTTTTCTTTTTTCTTTTTTTTTTTTTGTTAATCCTCGCCCAAGGATATTTTTCCATTGATTTTTAGGGACAGTGGAAAAGAGAGGGAAAGATGGAGAGAACTATCAATGTGATGGACGTCAATTAGTTGTCTCCTGCATGAGCCCCGACTGGGGCCCAGGCCAGGGAGGAGCTTGCAACCAAGGTAGGTGCCCTTGACCGGAATCGAACCCGGGACCCTTTGGTCCACAGGCCGACGCTCTATCCACTGAGCCAAACTGGTTAGGGCCAGAGCACAATTTTTCTTGGCCATAGTTTAATTTTTAGTGAATAGCCAATGAAACAACATACTACTTTTACTTGATGCTAGGAGTTTCACTAGCCCCAAACTTTTAAAAAATATATATTTGTATTGATTTCAGAGAAGGAAGGAGAGGGAGAGAGAGTTAGAAATATCAATGAGAGAGAATCATTGATTGCTTACTTCCTGCATGCCCCACACTGGGGATTGAGCCTGCAACCCAGGCATATGCCCTGAGTGGGAATCAAACAGTGACTTCCTGGTTCATAGGTCGACGCTCAGCCAGTGAGCCACACCTACCAGGGCTAGCCTCATACTTTTTCTTGGCAGCAAATATATGGGAGGGACATATATAGCCACTGTTAGAAACATCTAGCTACTTATAGAGAGAGATAACAGCATAAAAAAAAGCTTTTGCTCACATCTTTTTTCTTGATGCTGAGAATGCAAATAATTAAGAGGAGGTTCTTAGTGATAGTCCTTTATTGCAATAGGATGATGGAATGGGTGATAGAGCCCAGTAGGTGGTATGCACCTACTATATTTTCCCGTATTTTCTAAACAGGCACCAAAAATATATTTGGCTTTGGGAAGATGGAATTTTATTAGATCATCTAGCTTTGTAAAGTTTACTTGTACTTGGGCAAGCCTAAGTATGAGCTTATTACAAAGCTACTGCCTGGCTTGAAGAAGGTAGAATTTTAGATACCTGTGAAAATTTTTATAGACACTGACTCATAAGATGAAAGGCTTCTGATTCAAAACTACTTCTCAAAACTTATTTTTCCCCTGAGAAGCATTTTAAAGAATTGTTCTCTGTCCAGTTCTGAAAGATTTGTGTACATGATCATTACTTTTAAGTTATTTCTACTAATCAGTTGGAGCCATTTATATGGAAGATCTTGCATACAGTTAGGTTTTTACCTAGCTCATTCCAGGATTTGATTAGTATATTCCCCCTTTTCTTTACTAAAGTCCTTCAGTATATTGTTATAAGTATCAATAGCTTAATTAGAATGAAAGCTTTATGTAAGCATTAAAGACTCAGGTAGCATTAATATCCAAAATATTTGGATTGGCCCACAAGAATACTTCATAACTTAACCATATGCTTGTATTAAGAAAAGCTTATGGCCCTGGCCAGTATGACTCAGTTGGTTGGGCATCATTCCATGCACTAAAAGGTTGCCAGTTCGATTCCCAGTCAAGGCACATGCCCAGGTTTTGGCTCAATCCCCAGTGGGGGATGTGTAGGAAGCAGCTAATCAATGTTTCGCTCTCACATTGTTGTTTCTTTCTCCTTTTCTCTCTTTAAAAGTCAATTTAAAAATATTCCCCCCAAAAAGAAAAGCTTATATAGTGCAGACAGAAAGCTCTGAAAGTCTGAAAGGTCACAAATACCTAATTGGGATCTGTAAAATGTAAAGGAATGAAATGTCAAGTTAATTTGTAGGTTATTTAAGCTCATGTGCCTTTAATATTTCTAGTTACAGAGAATCTGCTTTCAAAAGAGATTTATAAAAATGCTCCTAATTTAATTTTCATTATTGCCTAGCAACCTAAAATGGCAATGTGAAAGGGGGGCATTATGTACTACTGTGGCAGAAATGTAATGTCAAGACAATGTTTAGCCTTAATAGGTCCAAATGATCCCTGAAAAATAGGTAATTGTAAATATGCTTATTGTTTCCTAGGTAATGACAGATTGTTTAAAAAAGAATATACTAATAAAGTATTTTGATTTTTGCTCTTACAAGGTTTTGCTTTTCCTTCTGAGAAAGATCTTCTGAAGAGTATGAGTTTTCTTTTATATGTATATAAAAGAAATGCTCCTGAGCATTAAAGAGAAAAAACCAACATGATATAGAAAAATGTTAGTTACATGCAAACAAGTGGTTAGAATAAGATGCAACTTGGAGACATTGTAGAAAATAGGTCTAGGCAAAGTACCGAAAATTAGGTACAGCGATATAGCGGCAAATTCGGAAATTACCGAAAAATCGGTATAGCGGTCTGGTAGGGTTAATGATCCAAATAAGTTCTAGCTCTGTGGTGTTATATTTGTTTGCTTAGGGCTGCTGTAACAAAGTACTAGAGAAATTTTTAAAAATATGTTTTTATTGATTTTAGAGAGGAAGTGAGATAGAAACATGAATGAGAAACATTGATTAGCTGCCTCCTACATGTCCCCTACTGGGGATCAAACCCACAATGGGCCCTGATCAGAAATTGAACTGATGACCTCTTGGTGTATGGGTTGATGCTCAACCATTGAGCCACACTAGCAGGGCACAGAAATTTAAACAACAGAATTTATTGTCTCATAGTTTCAGAAGCCGGAAGTCTGGACTCAAGGTGTTGGTAGAGTTGGTTCCTTCTGAAGGCTTTGAGGGAAGGATCTGTTCCAGGCTTCACTCCTGGACATACAGATAGCCATCTTCACATTCACATGGCATTCTCCCTGTATACATGTCTCTAAATTTTCCCTTGTTATAAGAATTCCAGTAATATTACATTATAGCCTACTCGCATGACCTCATTTTAATAGTTATTACCTCTGTAAAGACCCTACCTCCAAATAAGGTCACATTTTTAAATATTGGGGATTAAGACTTCAACACACAATTCAATACATAACAGGTGTGTAAGAAAGTAAACAGGCTACCAATCTAGACTCTCATCTCTTCACTGCAAGAATCATCACTAGCACGGAAGTCATATGTATATAATTTACTTATGAAATTTGATATTTGAATACTTATACAAAGATAACATACCAGGTGAAATCATTTCCTTATTTATACTCTTACATAAATTCCTTTTTTATGAGACTAAGAATCTCAAAAGACAAGGTTTTCAAATTAGAATCTTAAGGTGATGTTTTTGCTGTTTTGAAAAAGCTTTCTGGGAGTTAACATGTAACATTAGATAGCCCTGCTCATTAGAATATCAAGATGGCTCCAGCTTGATTTTTCCTAATTTTATGTACTAACAGCTTTATCTTTTAAATAATTTTGACCTGCTGGTGGTCTATTTAGTGATAAGTTGCATCTATACTCTGCCAAATATCCTGATAAAAACTAGAAAAAGTGTCCAGATTCTCTTTAAACATGACTTCCCCTCGTGACACTACTCCCAAGTGACTTTAGAGCCACAGATCCTCTCAGCTCATATAACTAGGTTGTACCAGGTAAAATGAGCTTGGGAATGCAATCCCCGGGGCAACTGCAATGAAAACTCTACCCTGGAACTGCTTATTGTTTTCAGACATTCATGGATTGAAGTTTTCCTCTTGAAATGGGAGAGTATGTGTGTTTTTCAATGATCATAGATTCTAGCAAAAGGGATTTTTCCATCTTTTGCTTTTAATTTTACTTTTTTTCCCCCTTCAAAATAAAACTTTGAAATGAGTGGACCACTATATAATTCCTAACACTGAATGAGAACTCTAACCTAATATGACATAAAAAGGACTTAAGGATTTTCAAGCTGTTGATCATATAATTCCTATGAAATAGATTTTTTAGAAGTGAAAAAATGACTAAATTACCATTGGTGGGAAACAAAGAGCTAAACAGAAGAAAAAGGATATGTAAAACAACCTTACAAGGCTGTAGCCAACGTGCTAACATCATTTATTGAGTAGTTTTATATTTATTCTCCTTGACCAGGTTTCTGGGGTCCTTTCTCTGGATAAATATTTTTAAGTAGTAAAGTGATTACAAATGATAAAAAGGCCACTAAAGTGACTACTATCCTCAGGGCTTTGAACCAATTGGGATAATCTGGCAAAAGAAAAAGTTCATTATGTAATGCTATCCCCAAACCTATTATTACTGTGAGTATAGCTTCACTGAGCCTTTCAGAAACAAGGAAGGCAAACCATGAAAACAGGACAGGAGCTGTACTACTAGCTAAATTTAGGTAGTCTGGTTTGGCTGGACTACCTTCTGGCAGAACAAAACCCCATCTGATCCCTCCCAAGAAAGATAGGAAACTGGCTCCATAAGCCATCTGAGTAAAAGCTAATACGGGGATATAAGTCTTTACCATCACCATGATCAGTGGTGGAGCAAGGAAAGGGATTAGTCCCGCCAGAGATATGTATAATGCTGGCTTTGGGCTGTCAGGCAGGTATGTGATCGTTTTCGGTGGCCTGGCTGGAAGCACTTCTTCCTTCTGCTTCTTCTTAAAGTTGCATGGGGAAGTATGATAGTATTGTGTCTTGCTCATACACACTGGAAATGATGAGGAAGGCCTAGGCCTTAGAAACAAAGGTGAAAAGTTCTGCTGGAGACATGCCTTGAGAGAAAGTGTTTCTATTCTCCTGCTGGCTCCTAGTCCAACTGTGAAAGGGTACTTCAGCATCTACGTAGAGAAAATAAACCAGAAGACAAAAGCGGATTTTTAAAAATGTGTATCACCAAATGTCTTAGTTAATGCCAAACTAGAACAATATAAAAACAAACTAACTGCTTTCTGTTAACACATCGAACTTTACAGAAAGGTTGGACTACAGAGTGATGTGATTGCTGGCCAAGACTATTAACAGCTATACCACATACAAAAGAAACTACTGACTAGAAGTCACTTATGTTTTGGCTTACCACTAATCTTATCCCATGAGAAAATATCTCAAAGAAGAACAGGTAAAGACTGGATATTTAGTATTTGGCATTCTAAACTGCCTCTTGGACTTATAAATCGCAAAAGTAGTTGCACTAATCACTGAGGCAATGCTATTTTATGTAGAGAAAAGCAGTGTACCTTCCAATATAGCTTTATGAACACTGCATACTTTTCATAGTTCCATGCTTTTCTATATGTCTCTACCTAGCATTCTGGCTTACTTTTCTATTTTGGAACTGTTTTTACAAATTCAGCTTAAAACTTTATCCAATCTGCTTGACCAATTTGTCTCAGTGGACAGAGCGTCAGCTTGCTGACTGAAGGGTCCCAGGTTCAATTCTGGCCAAGGGCACATGCCTCGGTTGTGGGCTCGGTCCCCAGTGTGGGGTGTGCAGGAGGCAGCCAATCAATGATTCCCTCTCATTATTGATGTTTCTGTCTCTCTCTTCCGCTCCCTTCCTCTCTAAAATCAATAAAAATATATTAAAAAAACAAAAACTTTCTCCAATCTGATTTAATGCTCCTATAAGTAAGCACCCTATGTGTACTTCCATTGTAATTCTCACCATGAATTAAAATTGTGAGTAGACTTGAGAACCAGGACCATATTTTTTCTTTGCCTTAAAAAAAAATCCTTATGCCTTTCATGTTATATGACCAAATAAACTTCTCTGCTGATTCTATGCTTTAGTAAGCAGATTCCAGACTTCAGTTAGTAAATAGATTACAAGTAACTCAAGAAGCGTTTGATGAGAGCAAAAATGAAAGTTATTTGAGAATTTTGGTGATTCCTCAAAATGCTAGGAATGATTCCATCTTGGGACCTCTTTTTTCCTTTAGTCTAGAATGTTCTCTGAACTACCTGCATGGCCCATTCCCTAATTTCTGACCACCCCATTTATATAAAGTGCAGTCATAAGTCTATTTTTTAATTTATTTTTTAGTCTTTATTGATTAAGGTATTACATATGTGTCCTTATCCCCTCATTGCCCCCCACCACCCAGTTCATACCCTCAGCCCCCTAGTGTCTGTGTCCATTGGATATGCTTATATGCATGCATACAAGTCCTTTGGTTGATCTCCCCCTTCCCCCCACCCTCCCCTTTGTAAGTCTATTTTTGACAAGTCATATTCCCTTCTCCTGCTTTATAGTACTCCATAGCACTTACCACTTGATATATTAAATATTTTACTTATTTGTACTTTACAAACACACACACACACATATCCAAATAAGAGGAAAGGATTTTTTTTTTTTTGTCTTCTTTTTCACTGCTATTGCCCAGCCAAATCATGTCTGGCAAGTAGTGCTCAAATATTTGCTAGATAAACCAACCTTTGAAGATGCTTGAGAAAACTTCCGGATGAAGTGAAGCATACTGGGACCTAATGAAGTCTTGCTCAGGAAGATGCCAGGCAGTTCTGATTAATGTATTTTTATAGCTAAGTGGACACGCTGAATCAGAAGCATGTTGCTGTGTACAAAATAAGATGTCAAAAAAACAACAACAACCAAATAGATGTCACTTAATTTTCTTCATTTTATACATAATTTTCTTAAAGTAACTTGAGAATTGCCTGGCTGGCATGGCTCAGTGATTGAATGTCGACCTATGAACCAGGAGGTCACAGTTCGATTACTGGTCAGGGCACATGCCTTGGTTGCAGGCTCAATCCCCAGTGGGGGGCATGCAGGAGGCAGCCAATTGATGATTCTCTCTCATTGATGTTTCTATCTCTCTCTTCATCTCTGAATTCAATAAAAATATATTTTAAAAAAATAATAAAGTAACGAGAATTTCTTCTATATAAGTTTCCTTTGAAAACAATCATCATTTTCAAAAAATCAAAAACATGTTAATAGATCCTTTCATTCTCTGAAAATATTAATGCACAGAGATCTAGATTTTACAGATAACCATCATTTCCCAGCTGTGTGTCCTTAGATAAATTGCTTCCTTGAAGTGCCAATTTCTCATCGTTAAAACTGAAGGTCAGCCCTAACCGATTTGGCTCAGTGGATAAAGCATCGGCCTGCGGACTGAAGGGTCCCAGGTTCGATTCCGGTCAAGGACATGTACCTTGGTGCAGGCACATCCCCAGTAGGGGGTGTGCAGGAGGCAGCTGATCGATGTTTCTAACTTTCTATCTCTCTCCCTTCCTCTCTGTAAAAAATCGATAAAATATATTTTTAAAAAAATAAAACTGAAGGTCATAGCATCCATGTTCTTTTTTTCCCCTTATTTATTTTGGGACTTAGGAGTTTATAGCTCAAAATAATGATGATAATACAATTCAGCTGTGAACCAGACACTGTGTTTGATATACAAAAACTAATTAATTACAAAAACCTCATCTTAGTGCTGAGAGACTGTATAACCTGGTAAGCTAGAGCACAAACTTTGGAGTCAAACAATCTAGATTGGAATCCTGGCCCCACCACTTACTAGCTATGACTTCAGACAAGCATTTAATCTTGCTATGATGCAGTTCATTCACCTTGAAGATAAGGATTATAATAACTACACAGGATCGCTGTAAAAATTAAATCATTTGATACATGTAAAGAGCTAAGAACTGTCCCTAACACAAAGAAAGCACTCAAAAAATATCTGCTGCCCTAACTAGTTTGGCTCAGTGGCTAGAGTGTCAGCCTGCAGATTGCAGGGTCCCGGGTTCGATTCTGGTCAAGGGCACATACCTAGGTTGCAGGTTCGATCCTCCCGGCCTGGCCTGGTCTGGTCTGGTTGCATGCTGGAGGCAACCAGTCGATGTGTCTCTCTCACATCAATGTTTCTGTCTCTCGCCCTCCCTTCTACTCTCTCTAAAAATCAATGGTAAAATATCCATTGTGAGGATTAACAAAAAAAAATTTTTTTACCCTAGCTGGTTTGGCTCAGTGGCTAGAGCATCAGCCTGCGGACTGAATGAATGATCCCAGGTTCCATTCCAATCAAGGGCACGTGTTTGGGTTGCAGGCTCAATCCCCAGTAGGGGGTGTGCAGGCGACAGCCCATCAATGATTCTCATCATTGATGTTTCTCTCTCTCCCCCTCTCCCTTCCACTCTAAAATCAATAAAAATACATTTAAAAAATAAAAAAATATATTTTAAAATTTTAAATTCTTATTTCCTCATTCTTTTTTAATGCTTTTTTATTATTGATTTATTTTACTTACATAATATAAGTAGCCAGTACAGTGACTGAGAATATGAATCCATGTCTTATGTGAGTCCCATTCTTTGTTCTTTTTCCCCCGTTTTTTTGTTTGCTTGTGTGTGTGTTCCCCACTCTTAACCAGAAAAATGAGGTGTCTAAAAAACTCACAAACCAAAAATTTTTTTAAATCCCAAACCCACAGTTGCCTCTCCATTAACAATTTTAATGAACTAACTTCTTTTATTTGTGCGTTGTTGTTTTTAGTTACTGATTTTGAGAGGGGGGGAGGGAAAGAGACATTGATTTGTTGTTCCACTTACTCATGCTTGTATGTGCCCTGACTTGGGATGGAACCCGCAACCTTGACTATGGGAAAGACGCTCTAATCAAGGCAATGAACTAATTTCTTGATCACAAATCTGGGAATTCCTGTATACTGGTCAATGTCATTCTATACATAGGAAGCAAGTAGTGAGTTAAGTTATCCTGGGCCTCTGAGTAGATCTTAAAATGACACCCACCACATACACCTCGTAACTCCCAGACACACATTTCTCTGCAGGGCTCATACAGTCACTTTTATGCAAAATCACCTGCTTAAGGGCCTTCTGGACCACCCCACTTAAAATCCCAGCGCTCTCTCCAGCTTTGGAACTCTCTATGCACTGTGATATATATGCTTTCCAACTCGTGAGTTCAAGCGAATAAATGATAGCCTAAAACCCGGGGGCGGCCAATTGGTTAGGGAATTAAGAACAGACCCAAGGGTTAATCCGCTTCAATTCAGGCGAAACGCTCAGTATTTCCACTGCCCCAAAAGAAAAAGTTGCAAACTGCAAGCCTCAGAGCCCACACCGGAGAAAAGGAGATGGAGCCTGAACTCTCGGATCCTCGGTGAACTTTCCCCAACAATGCCCGTGTCTCCGGTTTACTGCCAACCCCGATTGCCCCCCTTTCCAACCTGCATTTCTGGCAGCAGCCCTACTACTCACTTGCCAGGGTCGCGCGGAGAGATGAAAACCTGAGCTGCAAAAACAGCCAAGTACTCCCGAAAAGGCACTTCCGGCAAGTGGGGTTATAGTCCTTCACTTCCTGTCAACTGAAAAAAATGAATCCGGGTAGGATCGTGAGCAGCGCTAAGTGGTTCCTACGTTGGGCTTTCCTTTCCGTCTTGGGTCATTCTCTGAATTTAGTGAAATCCGGCTTTTGAAATCTGCAGGGTACCTGACGGGTCTTTGCCTCTCTATTCCAGCTTTCCTAGGCAGTTCGGTAGGAGAGATTTGGAGTCTAGACTAAGTGTGAGTTGGCCAAATTGCTTGTTATCTCTGGAACTCATATTTTAGTGTGCATAACAACAGGGTTTCTCAGATCTACGGGGCATATCTCACTGCGATTTAGGGTCCTAATAAGCAAAAGTAAATATGGAACATAGTGTTAGTTGCCTATCCAATATCCATTTCTCTATCTTCCATATTAACAGAATTCCAGTTTTGTATGGGATGCCAATGTATGAAGAAAAAAATCTTTTTACTTCCATTGTCTTTGCTAGGGCCTGGAACCTTCATTAAGAAATGAGGGGAGCCCTAACCAGTTTGGCTCAGTGGATAGAGCGTCGGCCTGCGGACTGAGGGGTCCCGGGTTAGATTCCAGTCAAAGGCATGTACCTTGGTTTCGGGCACATCCCCAGTCGGGGGTGTGCAGGAGGCAGCTGATTGATGTTTCTCCCTCATCAATGTTTCTAACTCTCTATCCTTCTCCCCTCCTCTCTGTAAAAAATCAATAAAATGTATTTTTTAAAAAGAGAAACACATGAGGGGAGCCCGACTGGTGTGGTTCAGAGGTTGAGCGTGGGACCATGAATCAGGTCACTGCTGTGGGCTCAATCCCCAGTGCGGGGCGTGCAGGAGGCAGCTGATCAATTTTTCTTTCTCATGGATGTTTCTCTCTCAATAAAATCAATAAAGCTTTTTTTTTTTTTTTTTTTAAGGAAAGACGGGGAGGAGACGGAAAAGATTAACCAAAGGACATATATGCATAACCCATGGACGTACAGTGTGGGGAAGGCCTGGGGTGGGGCTGGGACTGGGTGTAGGGGGACAGAAAGGGGGAATGGACATCTGTAATACTGTCAATAATTTTTTTTTTAAGAGCACAAGGGGCAGGATTTTCATGCTCATGAAAGGTGTAATAGTAAGAGCTTTGGGGGTGATTCAAAAAGTTAGATCATTCATCCTGTCACCCTTGGCTTTCATTTTTGTCGGTTATGTGACTTTGGGCGAGTTCGTTCCCTTCTCCATTTTACAATCTATCAAAGAGGAACTTCACCAAGCAATTTGAGTGGCCTTCTTAAGCCAAGTAAAAGGACAGCTCAAGAGGCCCACGCTAGGCAGTTTCTCCATCCCTCCGGATTCTGCGTGGCCCAGCTTCCCGGCTGCGGGTCATCGTGTGGTGTAGCTCCCATTGCTGGATGGGCTCACAGCAAACTCTTCCTAACTGTAACCGCTTCTGGTCGCGATAGGCTTTCGCTTTTATTTCCTCCTCTGTGCGTCTTGGCAGCGCCGCCCCTTCCCGTCCTGCAATACCCGTGAGACTTTAGTTTGGGGAACAGCTTCTCGGCCGAGCAGAGGCCAGAAAGCCGCACTGTGCCGGCCCAGGGCGTGACGCCAGCCGGCAGCGGAACTACCACTCCCGGCGGGTAGCGCGTCGCGCGCCGGAGCGCTGGCCTCCCGAGCCCGGTCGTGTGGCCCGCGGGGGGCTGGAGTCTTAACGACACGCGCTCGCGAAGGAGCGGAAGGTGGGGCAGGGTCGGCAAACGCACGCTCCTACGAAACGGGTTTGCTAGTCCTTGTGGAGGTAATTTGGGGACGGGGTGTGGGAGGGTGAAGAACGGAGGAGCAGGAAAAGGCGGGTACATATAGACACACACCCCCACGCACGCATTGACACGCGTCCTGGCTCTAGGGTTGGGCCGGGGGACGAGGGGGAGCACCAAAGTCCGCGGGCCCCGCCTCTGGTCGAGGCGGAGGGAGCTGGGGGCGGGGCAGGGAATAACCGCCGCTCACGTGCCCCGAACGTTGCCGGCGTGGGGCGCCGGCAGGGTCACCCGAGCAAGGCGCGTGCGCGTGCGTCCTTAGTGGGCGTTGGGAGTGGGCGTGTGTGTGCGGCGGTGTTGAATGGGGGCGGGCTGGGCCGAGCGTCGCTCCTCCCCCTCCACCCGCCGGGCCCCTCCTGGGCAGTGTGGGCCGGGCAGCCATTTTGGGAAGAGCTTTGTTATGGTTGTGGGCTCTCCAGCTCTGCGGGACCAGGAAGCCGAGGACGCGTCCTCAGACACCGCGGTGTCGCGTGCCTAGCTGCAGCCCGGCCGCTGCCCAGTGAGTGGGAGCTCCCGACCGCGGGGCAGTAGGAGATCGAGGGTTTTCCCGGCGCGGGACTCCGCCCGCTGCCTGCCCGGCCGTCTGTTGAAACTAGTTGGAGGCGGCTCGCACACAGGTGGTTGGGTGGAGGTGGGCCCGGGCCAGGGGAGCGGAGCCCGCGGGTCGTGTGGTGGGCACCGGCACCTCCCCCTGCGCGTGGGCTCCGGACGCGGGCGGCGCCGCGGCGTAGGGGTCCCGCTTCAACTCGGGTCTGCGGGTCGCGACGCTCACCTGCGGCTCTCGGGCTCCTCTCCAGGCGTCTCCGCCTGGCGGTGGAGTGACTTGGTTTACGGGTTTCCTTTTCTTCTTAGAGGAGAGCCAAGGGCTTTTTTCCAGTGAAGGAAAATAATAATGAGGAAATGATCGTGTTAGTCAAATGCGGTGTGTGTGAGGGGGAAAACCTTTAACCCCCACCCTTCTGGTTCTCCTTGGCAGCGAGGTGTTTTCCGTGGTTGAGCACCTACCATCACGACCCTCGGAAAAAAGCTAGTAGATCTTGAAGTATGAGGAGATGTTTTGTGGGGGGTTTTTTTGTTTTTGTTTTTTCTGTTTTAAATCTACCTCTAACACACACACACACCCCCAGACTCCCGGTGAAATTCAAAAGAAACGCTGAATCTAAAATGGCTGTAGCTTGGGGAAGTGCCCTGAGCTTCGGTAACTTAAAATACGTTAAATCGTCTTACGTTTTTAGTTGTTTCTCCTACGGGGACAGCTTCATCTTTTGATCTTTCGGTTGTCTTGTAACTGGTGTCTTATCTTGAAAAGGCCTCGGTAGGTGAAAACAAACGTGAGGCCAAAGAAGTTTGCTTACTCCAAAAGTTTACGTAAGAGTGGGTGCGGGGGCTGTGTGTTGTCATTGCTTATAGTTTTGAAATGGTGCTGTGGTGTTCATTTTATCTCCCAGCTTTGTGCTCTGAGGTTGGTTTGTCATATTTGTTGAAATAACTTGCTCTTTGATATGATTTATTGCTCCGGAAAAAAACGGAGTCCGTGGGTGGCTCATGTTTTAGTTCAGTAACGAGTCGCTCTCCGTGTCATCCCTTCCCGAGTACAGTGACGGGTGTCCCCGGGGCGCGGAGCCCTGGGGTCCGGGCCGCGGCTTTTCCGAGGTCTTTTCTGTGAAATAACCCGAAAGGGAACCTGCGTGCCGTTAAGTTTGGGTCGTTCCTTAGAGGAGTGAAGACAAGTGAAAACAAACTTGAGCCGTGGAGCGCCTGGTGGTTGTGTCCTTTTAGACAAAAGCCTGTCTTTTTGTTTGCTCTTTATTTATTTATTTTTTACTATAAGACCCAGAAGTATAACTGAAAACAAAAAGGCAGAGAATGTAAACCAGAAACAGTTAACTTAAGTGTTTGGGAAGGTGCTTGAGTTTCGACTTGTAATCTGTCTAAACGATAATAAAATGCTAATGTGAATGAGAACTTTGGAATTAATAGTTAAATAAGCTGTCATTTCCCCCGCCCCCACGAGAGAGTCAGTGTCAATTTACTCTCCTACATTCTTTCAATACAAACATTTATATTTTAGGATTTTTTGTTCTTATTTTGGTGGTTTTACGAAAAAAGAAAAACATTTAAAGTGCTTTATAGAAATTACAAGTCAGTTTGGTTTTTTTGTCATCGTTTCCTACTGGACCCCGTAAACTTAGATGCGACCTTATTGTAATTATTTTTTCTAGGGTACTCAAATGGTTTGTATATGGTGATATATTCTTTCAATTGATACTGGATAGTATGCTATCAGAGCTCTTGAAATTTGGGGCGGGGGGGGGGTATTATGAAGCCTTTTTTATTTTGAGTGATTTCAACTAGTTTTCTCTATCAGTGGCTGTTTAAAAGCTTGGCTAAGGAGGGGGCACATGCAACAATTTTAATAAGTTTGGAATCTGGGGCACATTTCTGCTTACAAATTCATTTTCAAATGCTCAGTTAAAGATAAAACAATTCTGAATCAGACTTCAGCAGATTGCATATGTTTTATGATTAAAGTGTATACACTTAACAACAGTGATAACTCTAATGTGCCAGGAACTGACTCCTCCTTGAAGTGCTTTACATGTATTAGTTTATTATTCCTATGAGGTAAATATTGTTTTACCCATTCATTTTTTAGTTGAGGAAAAAAAGCCCAGAGACTCATCCAGCTAGTATTTATGCTATTGGAAAGAAGAGAACACACAAAATTGTAAAGGATCAGCTGGAAAAGTAGTCCATAGAAAAGATAAATTTTGGTGTGTGTGTATATATGGTTTTTCAAATGGGTTGTAAAAAATTCTATGTGGTGCATAGATAATACTGCCTCAGAAATGACTATTAATCAAATTCTGAATTTTATTTCCCGCTAAAGTCTGCTCAAAACAAAACTGACTATAATCAAACTTCAATAGTTCAAAAAGCACAGCTAATCATTTATTGTCCAAAAGTATATCTTAACTAAAGAGGTAAAATATTGCTATTGTTATGTAAATTGGATTTTTATAGGTGATTTCAAATAAACTAGGCATATATATTTAAAGGATTCTAATAGTTATTTTCCTTTACTGAAGCAAATAATCAGCCTTTAATTGATCTTTTGGGCAAATTATTTTTTATTTTATTTATTTTTTAATTCTTTTTGTTGCTTTTTTTTTTTTCCCCCAAAGAGGAAGAGGGAGGGGGGTGGGGGGGGGGAGATAGAAAAGTAAAGGGAAACAAACAGCAGTGATGAGAGAAAATCATTGATAGGCTACCTCCTGCATGCCCCTCCCCCCCCCCCACTGGGGATCGAACCCACAACCCTGGCATGTGCCCTTGACCAGAATCAAACCCGGGACCCTTCCGTCTGAAGAATGCTCTATGCACTGAGCCAAAACATCTAGGGCTTTTTTCTTTTATCCTTTTTTTTTTTTTTTTTTTTTTTTTTTATAGAGAGAGAGAGAAAGAAACATCCATTTGTTGTTTCACTTTAGTAATTGTGCATTCATTGGTTGATGCTTGTAAGTGCCCTGACTTGGGATAGAACCCACAACCTTGGTGTATCGGAATGATGCTCTAACCAACTGAGCTAACCAGACAGGGCTATTTTTCATTTTTTAGACAGAACGGGTCAATTATTCTCCTTTTTAAGAAATGCAGAAGCACATGACTTGGGGTGGTGAACACAGTGCAATATGCAGATGATGTATTAGAGAATTGTACACCTTAAACCTATGTAATTAACAAATGGAATCCCAATAAATTAAAAAAAAAGAAGAAGAAGAGGTACTGCAAGAGGGTGAACTATGTATGGTGCCAGTATCAGCATGCTGGGTGCTAGGAATACCTAGATGACCTTAAAACATTTCCTGCCACCAAAGAACTTGGTGGTATAACAAATAAACACAAAAATATTCATAGGTTAACAACATAGCTGTCTTTCAAGTTGATTTTTTTTTTTTATATTTTATTGATTTTTTTCACAGAGAGGAAGGGAGAGGGATAGAGAGTTAGAAACATCTACAAGAGGGAAACATTGATCAGCTGCCTCCTGCACACCCCCTACTGGGTATATGCCCGAAACCAAGGTACATGCCCTTGACTGGAATCGAACCTGGGACCTTTGAGTCCGCAGGCCGATGCTCTATCTACTGAGCCAAACCGGTCAGGGCTCAAGTTGATTTTATAACATATTAATTAAATTTACCTTCCTTTTCTTTCTTTTTTTAAATACATATTTTTTTATTTCAGAGAGGAAGGGAAAGGGAGAGAGAGATAGAAACATCAATGATGAGAGAGAATCATTGATCGGCTACCTCCTGAATGCAGCCTACTGGGGATCGAGCCAGCAACCTGGGCATGTGCCCTTAACTGGAATCAAACCCAGGACTCTTCAGTCCGCAGGCCATTGCTCTATCTGCTGAGCCAAACCAGCTAGGGCTACCTTCCTTTTCTATGATAAAACTATTTTGCCTTATATTAACCAGACATCAGTCTAAAGAATCACCAGCATAAACAAAATTTTAGTGCACTTTTCTGAGCAGTAGGTCTGTTTATGTGGAATAAGTTTTGTTTGTTTTCAAAAAAAATTTAAGTTTGGCTATACTTTAAATTGCAAACTCTTGTTTCTGCTGATTATAAGTTTAAATTTTATGTAAAATATTCCTTTTTGAATTATTGCTATTCTTAAAGTTTATATTTATAACTATCTTGAAAAGTTGGTTTGGGTGCTCTTTAGCTAGTTAATTAAAAGGTAGAGCTATTCCAGTGTTTCTGCTCTGTGTTTATGAATTATTAGCTCGACTTTTTAATTAGTCGCTGCAGGTATGATGGGAAGGGTAGTGAGAACCATTATTGTGGGTTTCATAAGCTAAAGCCTATAATATAGTCCAATATATAATCTCTCTTTTCCTTAACTATGTATGGTGCCCTTCTCTTCTACAAGTGAGTGTACAGAGGTTCTGAGAAGTTAAATAAATAATTGATATGACATAAGGAGAGATGGGTATTCAGGCAGTTTTATCTGATTCCAAAGAGCTGTTTCCACTACATCATGTAGACAGTATGATATAGTAATTAAGGGTACCAACTTTATAGCCTGCGTTTGAATCTCAGCATTGTCACTCGACAGCTTTATGACTTGGGGAGAGTTTTAGGTAAGGTTTCTGTGCCTGTTTCTTCCTCTGTTAAATGGGGAAAGTGGTACCTTCTCATAGGGTTATTGAGGTTAACAAAATATTTGTAGAGTTCTTAAAACAATGCCTGACAATAGCAAGCACTTCATAATTGTTAAATATAAATTGTCTGAAATTATCTTTAATGTACATCCATTTACCAATGGGGTGAAATCCGAACAGATCATTGCACATGGAGTTGTTTGCTCTGTTTTTCTTTCTTAGATTCAATGTTTCTGTTGACTTTCCTAGTTTTTGTTTGTTTGTTTTTTGTTTTTAAGCAGACCCCAGGCCCTACACACTGTAATTGACTGATTTTCTTTCAAGACTCTTAATTTGTATGTTTCTTCTCTCTCTCTTTCTCTGCACTTTGTTGAAGAAATCAGGTCATTTGTCTTGCAGAGTTTCTCATATTCTAGATTTTCCTGATTTCCTGTAAATTGGTAGTTAGATGTAGAAGCTTAGATTGAAATTGATTTTTGGGGAAGGGGAGTCAGGAGGTTAACTTCATAGGTGATTCTGTGCTTTTTGGGAATTCCCTTCCGACCCCGTTGAATATTAACTTTTCAGATAGTTTGTTTCCTGTCCTTTTTTTCTTTCTAGTATATATTTATTGTATTATGAAAATTGAGCTAAGTATGCTGGGTTTGCAGTGGTTTTGTATTCTGGTTTTGGGTACTAGTGAGTAGTTTTCTCAGCCTATTTGGTCTGAAATTTTCTCTTCCCCCTATTGTTTTATTCTTAACACTGATTAAATACACACTTTTGGCAGGTACTTTTCTTTTCTTTCCCCCAGGGGAAAACATCCTGGCAACTATTTTAACATTACATATATTCACTCATTTAATCATGAACTTTCCAACAACTTCAAAATTATAAATAAGGATTTGAAGCAAAAAGAAGTTGAAGTAACTTATTAGCCCAAAGTTGTACAGCTAGTAAATGACAGAGCCAGCTAGATCCAGAGTCTGCTCTTCTAACTTAAAAGTAATGTTTGGGTGGGAAGCAAAGTTTATTATTGAGAAGAGAAAACGCTTGAAGTAAAAATGTATGTCTTCTGATATAGTAGTCACTACTATTAAATCTCAGTTATAAAAACGATAGTTTTTTTAATATGACAAATAGACTATTTACTAACATATATAGGGAATTTGGAGCCTTTCAGGGCCAGTGTAGGTGCAAATATTTGATAAAAGTTACTATTAAATAGCCTGTTTGTAGTGTAGTTGATAACTTTTGGGACAAATGCTAGTAAACAGTTTTGCTGGTTCTAAACTCTTAGTTTCGGATACTTGCATAAATACATAGTTATCTAAATCTTATAGCCAGAATTTAATGTGTCAGATTGCATTAGATAGTAAATTTACATATGTATCATATTACTAGTATTCTTATTTGGAACTGTTGTGATTTCAGTGAATTCCATTTCTATAATAAGTGTTTAATTATGGTTGCAGCAAGTATTTGTGACTTTGAAAGACACAATATTGGAAAGGAGATTAAACACCTGAGAAAGGTTATAAATTTTAGGTTTTAAAATTTTTCTTTGTAAAATTACTTTCAGGAAATGTTTTTTGGAATATGAAGCAGAAGAAAATACACATTAAAGTTTATTACTAATGGGAAGACTGGAATAATTCTTGTGCTGTACATTATACTCATGGGGCTTTAAAGTGATTCTTGGTTGTTCCATTTATCTGTTTATCATTTTAACCCCTTTCCAGTGTTGCATTTTTGTGACTCTTAGAGAGGAAATTGGAAAGGCTGTATAACTTGTATGTATACACACATACACATATCTTATACATACACTTTCTGTCCTGGACCCCTGGTAGCTGTGCCACTCAGATGTACTTGACTGAGGGCTGGATAGGTGCAAAGAAGCAAGGACAGTTTAGAATCCATTCCATTGGCTGGTGGCAGTGGCAATTTTAGTGGAGTTTCCTGAGGCTCTTCCTGTGGTGTGATCTTGGTTGGTGGTCTTGACTAAGCTTTACTTGGTTTCTGCATATTTGCCAAGTTAAGGAGGCTCTCATTCATTCTCTGAACTCTCTATATCTGATAAATTACTTTTCTGGCTTAATCTACCTAAATACGGTTGGTTTCTTTCAACCAAGGACCCTAATTTTTTTAATTGTCAATTTGCTCCTTCCAGAAGATTTTGTTTGTTACTGCCTCTATTTAAATAGGGTCGTTTCCTAACTAAGTAAAAAACTTCCATGAATGTCTTTTTAAAAGATAATCTTTTAAAAAGAATTTTCCCTTTTATCTAATCCCAATTCTTTTTTATCTTATTTTATTTTAATTTTAGAGGAAGGGGGAGAGATAGAAACATCGTGATGAGAGAGAACCACTGATTGGCTGCCTCCTGCAAGCCCCCGGCTGGGAATCGAGCCCGCAACCTGGGCATGTGCCCTTGATCGGAATTGAACCTGGGACCCTTCAGTCCACAGGCTTACTCTCTATCCACTGAGCCAAACTGGCTATGGCATAAACTTTTTGAAAATAGATTTTTCATTGATTTCAGAGAGGGAAAGGGCGAGGGGGTGGGCAGAGAGGAATCAATGATGAAAGAGGAGAATCATTGACTGGCTACCTCCTGCACACCCCCTCCTGGGGATTGAGCCCACAACCCAGGCATGTGCCCTTGACTGGAATCAAACCTGGAACCTTTCAGCCCCCAAGCCGACTGCTCTGTATCTACTCCCAGTTCTTAAAAGCAGTAGTTCTCAACCTTTAAAAATTTGTCTGGAGAAAGGCCTGGGTATTTTGTCTTGTGTTGTGTTCATGTATGATTAAGATTGGTGGATCATAGAGGTTTCACAGCTTCAACTTTATATTTGCCAAACTGTTTTCTAAAATGGTTATACAGGTTTACACTTCCACCCACAATATATGAGAATTCCTTGTTGCTTTACATCTTTATCAATACTTGATCATTGCAGAAGTTTTTGCCAGGTTAATAGGTTTGAAATAGTCTCTCATGATTTGACTGAGGTTTTAAAAGTAGAAATTTGTGAGTGATTCAAAGTAGTGTTTTCTGTAGTGCTTTATATTATTGCAGAGCACTTGCATATCAAATACATATCTCTTGTGGACAGGGTAATACATAAAATTTCCAGTTATATTTTTTGACAAATAGGTTTGTTGTCATCAAGTTTGTACTAGATACAGATTTTTTTTTTTGGTTTATTGGACCCTAAATATATGATAGCAGGTTTCACTTCTCAATATTGATAACTATGATATAAGTATTTTCTTAATGGGAAAATGCTATAGTGAAAACAAATTTTAAAGGTGTCTTATGTGCCCTTTTGGTTCATTCCTGCTCACATTTCATGTCCTTTATGAATTCTTAAATAAGGATTTTTCTCCTCTGAAATTAAAATAAATACTAAAGTAGAAAATGACTTTCTACTTTTTTGTGCTGAACTATCAAATATGAGGATTAAAAAAATTACGTAATGTGCTCTGGCCAGCACACCAGAGGGTTGCAGGTTCCATTTCCGCTCAAGAGCATGTACTTGGGTTGCAGGTCTGATCCATGCCCTCAGTCTGGGCGTGTGCAGGAGTCAACCAATCAATGTGTCTCTCTCACATCACACTCTCTCCCCCATCACTTTTCCCCTCCTTGCTTGTCCGGTGGGGATTTAAAAAAAAATTTTTTTAAATAAAAATTAACAACAGGCTTACCAGTAACCCTGGTGTTTTCCTTATTGAGGACTTAGGAGGGAAGCTGATATACAGACAGTTAGGAAATGAGTATAGAGTCTTGTTGGGTTATTCAGTCTTTTAGAGGAAGTGAAAGTGTTAAAAGACATCCTATCTAATAAAAGACAAAAAGGGTAATTGACCGTACCTTCACTACGCTTCCCATTGGCTAGTCAGGGTGATATGCAAATTAACTGTCAACAAAGATGGCACTTAATTTGCATACATAGGCTCCAAGGAGTGGAGCAAAGCCAAAGGGCCCCGAAGCCGGCTGAGCAGCGAGGTCTCACGGTCCCGGGATCAGCGGAGCCACGAGTCCTCACGGTCCTGGTGCCACGCAGAGCCGCGAGGCTTCACAGCCCCGGGATCGGCGGAGCCGTGAGGCCTGCAGGGGGTGGGGGGTCCTCTGACCGGAGCCCAGCCAGAGTGAAGGCCTGGGTCCTGGGTGCCAGAGGAAAACTGGTGCCAGCATCCAAGGGAAGGGGAAGGCCTATCGCACGAATCTCTTCATGCAACAGGCCTCTAGTTTAAACATAAGTAGAATTCTCAGTTCATGAGATTTGGAAAGGAAATATTAGGACGAGTGAATATCTGAAAATAGGCAGGGGTTACTGTTTTGGGCTCTGCAGTTGAAGGAATGTTCAAAGAGCTCTTAAGAACAGGAAGATAAAGGAGCTACTAATTGATGTAATTGTCAACATCTCTTAAATTATTACGTAACAGTCATCCTGTGTATACTAAGATTATCTCATTTGCTATTAACCCCTACCAAGTGATCCCCATTTGTAGGGGAGATATAATATGTAAACAAGTAAAAGTAATGCATGATGGATGCTTGAGTATAGATACGTGCATGATATAATGCTTCAAGAAGCAGGAATTTAAGTCATCCACTTAGAGGTGAGAACTGATGGCTTGAAAGTGAATGAGAGAGTAAAGAGATTCCAGAGAAACAAGAAAAAATGCTGCATCAGAGCTTTTGAGTAGCTGTTATATTGACAGAGCAAAAGAAAACGTGGGAAAAGAAGTAATCACAGGGTAGGGAGAGGATCAGGATATCATAATGCAGTTCATTCACACTGCTCTCTGACAAAGACTTCTCCAGCCCTTCTTGAATATTATCAATGTAAGGGTGACAGTTTTTCTTTTTTCTTTTTTTTTAATATGATTTGTCCTTTTTCTAACATTCTACTTATCCAAATAAAATCGGCAACCAGTATCACTGAAACATTTTGAAATTTTATAGCTTGGTGCAATCCAAATCTGAAAACTGTAGTCTTAACGATACAGCGTCATAGAAACCAAGAGAAGGGATTTTAAGATGGGATTGGCCCAGGTACATGTAAACAGTATAAGCCATTGAGGATGGTGAGTCACAAGTTTCTGACCTTTGAGTGTATTGGTCAGGGTGTTTTTGTTGTAGATAACCAATGTTTAAAAGCATGGTTTTGTGTTTTTCTTCAACCACTGTCAACTTTCATGGGTGATAGAACAGAGTAACCAAGATTTGGGTTTTACTGGGGTTGGAGTTTGGGAGTTGGATACAGGTTTCGAGAGAAGAGCCAGTGCGTTCAGGGCAGCCGTGGGCAAACTACGGCCCGCGGGCCGAATCCGGCCCGTTTGAAATGAATAAAACTAAAAAAAAAAAAGACCGTACCCTTTTATGTAATAATGTTTACTTTGAATTTATATTAGTTCACACAAACACTCCATCCATGCTTTTGTTCCGGCCCTCCGGTCCAGTTTAAGAACCCATTGTGGCCCTGAGTCAAAAAGTTTGCCCACCCCTGGTTCAGGGAGTACATAATGATGGACTAGGTCAGTGGTCGGCAAACTCTTGCCCCTTGAGTGTGGCTTTTCCACAAAATACCACGAGCAGGGGCGCACATACAGTGCAATTGAAACTCAAGGGGCCAAAGAGCCGCAGTTTGCCAACCACTCAAACTGCGGCTCGTGAGCCACATGCGGAGTACCTTAGGAGTACCCTAATTAAGTTAATAACAGTGTACCTACCTATATAGTTTAAGTTTAAAAAATTGCGCTCTCAAAAGAAATTTCAATCGTTGTACTGTTGATATTTGGCTCTGTTGACTAATGAGTTTGCCAACCACTGGACTAGGTAATTTATACTACAGAACTATGCTAACTGGTCTTACTTTAAATCCATGATAACTTAAAAATGTGGGCCTTACTGTGCTGGGAAACTAGTGTATTTAGTTCATTCACTCTCCAGTTCTCATTTCATACCCTAACTCTTCTCAAACTTGCTCCTTCCCATTCTGAGGACTTTGTTTCTACTTCATTGAGAAGATAGTTGCAATCAGAATAGACAGTCTAAGCCAGTGATGGCAAACCTATGACACGCATGTCAGAGGTGACATGCGAACTCATTTTTTTTTGGTTGATTTTTCTTTGTTAAATGGCATTTAAATATATAAAATAAACATCAAAAATATAAGTCTTTGTTTTACTATGGTTGCAAATATCAAAAAATTTCTATATGTGACACGGTACCAGAGTTAAGTTAGGGTTTTTCAAAATGCTGACACGCCGACACGCCGAGCTCAAAAGGTTCGCCATCACTGGTCTAAGCTCTCATTGTAGTAGTACTCAGGTATTCAGCCTTCCCTCTACTATTACTGTAAATAACAAAGCCATTGAAGGCCAATCTCTGGCATATCAGATCCCACTCTTCACCTACTCAAGGGCATTGTTTTCAGCTTCATCAACTACATCAGGTTTTTCTTCTTTACTAGGTCATTCCCATCAATGTATTAAAAAAAAAACTTCTTTGATCTTCTAGCAGTCTAGCTGCTACCCTATTTCATCGTTCTACAACACTCAAAGGAGTGTTGCAGTCTACAGTCCCTTAGAACCCACTCAAATCAGGCTTTCACGCGGCCCTATGCAGCATAGTCACTGGTAATGTACATGCTGCTAAATCCAGTGGTCAGTTCTCAGTCTTCCATCATTTAATAGCATTTGATACAGTTGATCATTCTTACTTTCTTGAAATACACTTCTGCTGAACTTCTTTGTGGGTCCCCATACTCTTGGTTTTCTCCTCAATGGTCCCAAATTTTAAAGTTTTACTTTGTGGCTATTGTGACTAAAGCTGCTATGAACATTCACTTACAAGATAATTAAAAATTAGACACTGTGTACTTTTTTATTTTCCCATAGGTTATTTTTTTGTACTCTATATTATAGCCAAAGCCCCAGTGGTGTTATAGAGGTAACTTGAATTACTGTGTATATGTGGGAGGGAAGTAATTTGGTATGGATTGAGGAATAAATAGGGGAGTGAGAAAATGAAAACACTAAGTGTACTCTGCTCTCTATAGAAATTTTGTTAAGAAAGACTGAAGGAAAATGAGCATAAATACCTAAAGGGAATACAGACTCGATGAGAGATGGGTGTGGTTTTTGTTAGTTGAATAAAACCAGAGTAGATTGAGGTTGTAGGTAACAGTAGTCGTAGATGTGGACTGTGGAGAAAATGAGAGCGATTGAGATCAAAATACACAGAAGATTGATTGGTAAAGGAAACCTAAGGTAGAGGAGATTGAGATAAGGCACTTGTCAGGGATAGTCTGTACTAGCAGTATAAGTTTAATTATAAGGTGTAAAATTAGGCCATGTTGTGAAGTACCTCATAGATTGCCGGGGTGAATATGAAATGCCCAATAAGTCATAGGTTTTGAAAAGGTTGATCATCACCCTGCCGGTGTGGCTCAGTGGTTGAGCCTTTACCTATGAGAGTCATATAGTAATATTTGTCATTTTGGGTATCTGGCTCTTTCACTTAGCATAATGTTTTCAAGGTTTATCCATGTGGTAGCATGTATCAGAACTTTATTCCTTTTTATAGCTGAACAATATTCTATTGTATGGATGTATGACATTTGTTTATGTATTCATCAGTTGATGGATATATGAATGGGTTGTTTTACTTTGTGGCTATTGTGACTAAAGCTGCTATGAACATTCACTTAAAAAATTTTTGTGTGGACACATGTTTTCATTTCTCTTGGATATATACTTAGGAGTGGAAATGTTAGGTCATATGGTAGCTCTATAACTTTGTGAGGAATCACCAAATATTTTCCACAGCAGCTGCACCATTTTATATTTCTACCAATGATGTAGAGGGTTCCAATTTTTCTGCATCCTTGCTTTATTATAATTTATTAAACCTTTGACTCTTTTCTTCTTGAAAGGCATCATGCTAGATGTCGTGTGAGTTTCAAAGAAGGACATTCATTCTACAAGCAACAAATTTTTGGCCTGCTGCTGGGAGTTAAGATCAACACTTGTAACTCTTTCTGAAGAAGCAAGTGTTAAGTGCATTAGAAGGCACAATTAAAGTACTTAAGCAAAAGCCACTTCATTTAGTCTCCCTTTAAAAATGGTTACAGCCCCAAAAGACATCACCAAAGGAGTTTATAATATATTATAAAAAGTGCCCTGACCAGTGTGGCTCTGTTGGTTGGAGCACATCATCCAGTGCACCAGAAGGTCATGAATTCAATTCTTTCTATCATCTAGATTATTAGGTCAGTTTGTTTTTTTAGTCTTTTTTTAAATATCTATTTCTTTAATATCTATTTTTTTAGTATCTATTGATTTTAGAAAAGAAGAGGGAGGGAGAGAGGGATAGAAACATCAGTGATGGGAGCTAATCATTGATGGGCTGCCTCCTGCATGCACCACACTGGAGACCGAGCCCGAAACCCTGACATATACCCTGACCAGGACTCGGATCCATGACCTTCTAGTTCATAAGTCAATGCTCAACCACTGAGCCATGCCTGCTGGGCTGTTTTTAGTCTTCTTAAAAAGTGTTTTTAAAACTTATTTTCTATTAAGTGCTGCCCTAGCTGTAATATTGCAAATTTATTGTGGTTTTTTTGTCGCTCTATTTATTTTGAAATTTTCTTTACCATTGCCTCCTGTCTCACACAGTAAGCAATCTGACACCCATGCTTCCTAATATTTTTACTTTTTGATTAATTCCCAATATATGACCAACCTTCTGTTATCAAAGTATTCCTTTGATAAAGTATTCATTTCTCACCACACTCAAGTTGGAACACCTGTGAAGGCACCTTGCTGCATGGAAGCCCTTAGTTAGCTTGGCCTTATCCCTGTGCCAGGATGCCCTTCTCATTCCACTCAGGCTCCCACTCTGCATTGGGCTGCCTCCTACTGGGACACTTGCTTGTGATGCCTAATGGGTTCTGACATCCTTCACTGTGCCGCTACTTTACACACACATTTCTCAATTCTCCACCCCACATGGACACCCTTCACATCTGGTTAGGTCCCAACACCCTGCTCTGGGTCTCTGTAGCACCTCCTCTGCCACCAACAGATCCTTAACTTGCTTGACCCCACCTAATGGCTTTGGACAGGATTTCATCAGGAAGAAGAAGGAGAGGGAACTGCAAGAGAAAGTCATTTTCTAATTTTTCTATGTGATTAGAGAACATGGGTGTTTCATTCTTTGGAACTAATTGAAACAACTAGTGTAAGGTCAGTTTTTATGACTTCCATTTTTTAAAAATATATTTTATTGATTTTTTACAGAGAGGAAGGGAGAGGGATAGAGAGTTAGAAACATCGATCAGCTGCCTCCTGCACACATCCTACTGGGGATGTGCCCGCAACCAAGGTACATGCCCTTGACTGGAATCAAACCTGGGACTTTTCAGTCTGCAGGCCGACGCTCTATCCACTGAGCCAGACCGGTTAGGGCTATTCCATTTTTGCTGAAGGACTAGATATACTCTGGATGATTGATATATATGTATGTTTACATGTATATGTGTTTCAACTTATAAAATACATTATTCAAATCATTTACCCAACTTCATATATGCTTATTCTATTACTACTCTTTAAGTATTACAAGTATATAAAAAAGTGTAGAGAACAAGTGGATAGTCATGTACACATCACTCAACTTAAGAAATAATGTATTATAGATAAAATTGAACCCCCCACCCCATGATCTTTTTTATTTCTTTCCCTTTATTTCCCCACGGAGGTATTTACTAGCCTGAATAATTAGATAGATGATGACTGTGGTAATAAATGAGCAAGTTCTATGGCTCTTCGACCATTTATTTATAGCAAGCTGTTCTATGTGTAAATCTAACACTCTTTAATTTGCATTTCCTTTTTTTTTTAATTGACCTAAAGAGAGGAGTAGAGGGAGGGAGAAACAGACATGCAGGCATCAATGAGAAAGAGAAACATCAATCGGTTGCCTCCCTCATACACCTTGACTAGGAATTGGACTGCAACCTGGGTATGTGCCCTGACTGGAAATCAAACCCAGGGCATAATTAGCATTTCTGAATTCCTTTGATAGCTAATTGGATTAATGGTTATATAAAAAAGCGAGCTCTTGCTTTGGCCGGATGATTCATTTGATTGGGACAAGGTTGTGGGTTTGATTCCCAATCAGGGCACATACGGGAGACAACTGATCGATGTTTCTCACATCCATGTTTCTTTCTCTCCTTCCTCTCTCTCTAAAATGATTGAAAACATATCCTCGGGTGAAGATTTCTTAAAAAGCAGACTCTCTTCAGGTGGCTTTTCTAAAATTCTTAGAATTATAACCAGCTTATTATGTTGTTGCTATAGGTGGTGACACATTAATGTCTAAATTAAACTTAAGAGTTTTGACTCCTAAGGACCTTTATTTGAGTGAACATTTGATTGTCTCATTTTAGCAATTATATATAATAATGATTTCGCCTTGTGATAATGTTATTTTGTTTTTGTTTTTTTTTTATAGTGCTAGATTCCTGTGGCCTTTTAAATTATTGAATAATGATGGATATGGATCCAAAATAATAAATGACTTCTCTACTGAAGCAATAGAAGATTCTTCACATCACCTTCCAGTAGCTCAATTTCAGTCTTCAGGAAAGGGCAAAACAAGTGAAATACAGAAAACTGCAGAGAAGAAAACCTCACTTTGGAACTGTCTTTCTCCTTGACTACTCCTTAACCCCCATCTTTCTACTTGTTTTAATTTTGCTGTGAATTTATAAATAGTGAAGACCAAAGAAATAGAAGATACATTTGGGAGCTTTATACCAAGAAATTTGCCTTGAAAGCTGCTATTCTTTGGAGGGAAAAGTATATCAAGTTCCTGTCTGATTTTTTTTTTTTTTAACAAGATTTCTTATATCCTTAGATTTTGAAGAATAAGACAAATATAAATACATATCTGCACACTATTTTTAGCAGCTGTGTAAGAATAATGAGATTTGTAAATTAAGGGCTTTTCATGTGGATGTTTTGCCACTGGAGTTGAATGCTCAGAAGACCTTTTATAGCTCTTTAATATTATATTTTTGATCTGTCACTTAGATGACATTATTTGCCCTTGCAAGTCCACCTGTCTTTCTAGTTATGCCCTTGTTATGAACAGTGTTTGTACTCACTGTGCAAATATCCATGTATTATCTATTTAAACAACATAGAGCCATCACTCAAGGAAGTTGAATGAGGTGAACATAGACATAGGTCTTTCCCCTTCCCCCCATTTTTAAATGTAACAAATACTTTTTTTATCTTCCCCTCCCCCCTCCCCCTCCCCCCTTTTCCCTTTTGGAAACCGTGTCAGGAACTAGGTAGTTTAAGATGAGCAATTGAGGGGACTGAGAGAGTGATCCACACAGAGCCTGGCTTCTTTGTGCTTCATCATAAGGTGTGCTGCTGGTCAGCCTTATTAAGCACCCTTCTAACGAGAACCTCGTGGGAAACCCAGCTGGCAGACTCAAGGAGTTCAGGAAACAGGACCACAGAGGTTATACTCTGGGGTAAATATTCTCCTATGTCTAACTTGGGAAGAAGACTGTATGTATATGTATCGTGGAAGATATACTGCTTTCTGGTGTATTTGATTTTGGAAAATATCAGTGGGGTGATTTGGAGACAATAATGGATCTTTCAGGAAAAACTGATGATAGTTGTGTTTGAGGAAATTAAAATGTGAACTAAATAAAACTCTTGAAAGGTTGTGTCTTCCTTCTCTAGGAAGATTTTTTTACTGCCTTTTTTTCCCCTACTGGTTTTGCCAAAAGTTACCTAAAGGAGATTAATCTCTTTTTATAAGTATCTGTAATTTTGAGTAAATGTTTATTCTTTTTAAAAAAATACATTTTTATTGATTTCAGAGAAGAAGGGAGAGGGAGAGAGAGAGAAACATCAATGATGAGAATCGCTGATTCTTTGCTTCCTGCACGCCCCCAACCTGGGCATGTGCCCCTGACCAGATCAAACCCGGGACCCTTCAGTCCACAGGCCGATGCTCTATCCTCTGAGCCAAACCAGCCAGGGCTAAATGTTTATTCTTAAGGTTCTGCTATAACACAAGAATTCATTAGCTTCTTTCATATAACCTTCCAGGTCTAGGTCACTTTTTGTATGTGTGTTTTTCATGGATATATATTCACAGACCATATCTTTGTTTAAAACTTCTCTGAAGTATGGATTCTAATTAGTAATCTAGACAGACTCAGAGGGCAGGTCTTTCTGTAAAGAGCAGGATCTTAAGTAATCACACACTCCTTTACACATTAGTATCAAGATCTTGCAAGCATAAATGATGAGAGTTCTCTCATTTTCAGATCCTGGCCATGAGGTTGATGCCTCACCTTGCTGAAAAGAGACACTGGACCTAAATGGCGCAGCATGACTTTGTTCCTGCTTGGCTAAATTTTTCAACACCACAGGCAGTTAAGGTACTGGTCCATTCCTATAGTAACTACCCAAATACCAGTGTTTTTTTTCATGCCCAACTTGTCTATGGCTTCGGTTTTACAGTCTAGGTGTTTTTGGATTTTCAGCTTTGCCAGAGGATTTCAAATATGTTTTCACAGACTAATTACCTTTGTTTTATTTTATATTTATGATAGATAGATAGATGATAGATAGATAGATAGATAGATAGATAGATAGATAGGAAGAGGGAGAGAAGATAGAAACATCAATGATTAGAGTATCATTGATTGGCTGCCTCCTGCAGCCCCCCACCCCCACCCCCCTCCTTACTGGGGATAGAGCCTGCAACCCAGGCATGTGCCCTCACCCGGAATCAAACAGTGACCTCCTGGTTCATGGGTAGATGCTCAACCACTGAGCCATACCAGCCAGGCAAATTTCAATATTTTTAATAAAGCTACAGTAAGCAAAGTTGTGTGGTATTGGCATAAGGATGGGCATATTAAAGCAATGGAATCAAATAGAGAATTCAAAAATAGTCCTAAATATGTAGCCAGTTGATTTTTTACTAAAGTGCCAAGGTAATTTAATGCAGAAATTAAAAACCATAAAACTTCTAGAAAAAGAATAGGAGAAAAATTGTTGTAACCCACTATAGTGGTTAAAATAAAAAAGACTGGCAGTACCAAATATTGGTGAAAATATTAATAAATTAGATGTAAAAATGTCTATGCCCCAACCTGTAGTTTTCCTATAAGCCCTTGTCAAATATATCTATACTTCAAATGGCTTTTTAGACTTTGGTCTCTATCCCTTGAGATTAAAGAATGTCATAGGATAAAATTATTTGGAATAGGAAGGGACATTACAGTTCATTTGTAAAATTGTTCCATAAACTGCTTTCTTTTTTGTGTGACTTCAAAGACTAATTCTTCCTGACTTCTTAACGCATATGTGAGTAAAATGAGGATGATGCCAAATTATAGTACTGTTATAAGTATTAAGTAATGTTTGAAAATAAGTCTTTTATAAAACTACTAGAGGCCCGGCGCACAAAATTTGTGCGCGGGTACTGTCCCTAGGCCTGGCCTGCGATCAGGGCCATCTTCACCAGCTGCTGGAAGCCGGCCCCGCCCCCTGCTTGCCACCCAACCCAGTTCCCATTTGCCATTGGGCAATAGGACCCTGACGGTCGGGGGACAGGACCGAGAGGTCAGCCATTCCCATTTGATCGCTGGCCCCGCACCCTCCATGAGTCATCCTCTGTGTGGGGGGAAACTGGCAGGGCGGGGGCCTTGACCTAACACTACCGGCACCCACCACCACCCATCCTCGGTTCCCCGTTTGCCATCAGATGATCAGAGCCTGCCGGCCAGGGAAAGGAACCAAGAGGTGATCAGTGCACCTCATAGTGACTGGTCAAGCGGTCATTCTGGTCCTTCTGCTGTTAGGGTCAATTTGCATAGTACCCTTTTATTATATAGGAGGATAAAAATTTTGTGTAGTTGTTAGTGTCCTACAAAGGTGGGCATTAAACCACTCCTCCAGTCTAAAATAATTTACAAAAATAATCTGTTTAGAATTTTTTTAAGGAAACATCTTAATTTTTCTTTCCTATTGCGAGATTAACTTAATATTTTTTATTTTATTTTATTGCTTAAAGTATTACAAAGGGTATTACATATGTGTCCATTTTATCCCCCCGCCCTAGACAGTCCCCTAGCCTCCCCTATCCCCCAGTGTCTTATGTCCATTGGTTATGCTTATATGCATGCATACAAGTCCTTTAGTTGATCTCTTACCCCCCTACCTCCTGCCCCCCAACCCTCCCCGGCCTTCCCGCTGCAGTTTGACAATCTGTTTGAGGCAGCTCTGCCTCTGTATCTATTATTGTTCAAAAGTTTATAATGGTCTCTATTATCCATGAATGAGTGAGATCATGTGGTATTTTTCCTTCATTGACTGGCTTATTTCACTTAGCATAATGCTCTCCAGTTCCATCCATGACGTTGCAAATGGTAAGAGTTCCTTCCTTTTTAGAGCAGCATAGTATTCCATCATGTAGATGTACCACAGTTTTCTAATCCATTCATCTACTGATGGGCACTTAGGCTGTTTCCAGATCTTAGCTATGGTGAATTGTGCTGCTATGAACATAGGCGTGCATATATCCCTTCTGATTGGTGTTTCTGGTTTCTTGGGATATATTCCTAGAAGTGGGATCACAGGGTCAAATGGGAGTTCCATTTGTAGTTTTTTGAGGAAACTCCATACTGTCTTCCATAGTGGCTGCACCAGTCTGCATTCCCACCAGCAGTGCACAAGTGTTCCTTTTTCTCCACATCCTCTCCAGCACTTGTCGTTTGTGGATTTGTTGATGGTAGCCAGTCTGACAGGTGTGAGATGGTACCTCATTGTTGTTTTGATTTGCATCTCTCGGATGATTAGTGACTTTGAGCATGTTTTCATATGTCTCTTGGCTTTCTGAATGTCCTCTTTTGAAAGGTGTCTATTTAGGTCCTTTGCCCATTTTTTGATTGGATTGTTTACCTTCCTTTTGTTAAGTTGTATGAGTTCCCTATAAATTTTGGAGATTAGGCCCTTATCAGATATGACATTGGCAAATATGTTTTCCCACACAGTGGGTTTTCTCGTTGTTTTGATGATGGTTTCTTTTGCTGTGCAGAAGCTTTTTATTTTGATGTAGTCCCATTTGTTCATTTTTTCTTTAGTTTCAAGTGCCCTAGGAGCTGTATCAGTGAAGAAATTGCTTCAGCATATGTCTGAGATTTTGTTGCCTTTGGATTCTTCTAGAATTTTTATGGTTTCCTGTCATACATTTAAGTCCTTTATCCATTTTGAGTTTATTTTTGTGTATGGTGTAAGTTGGTGGTCTAGTTTCATTTTCTTGCATATATCTGTCCAATTTTCCCAACACCATTTATTGAAGAGACTGTCTTGGCTCCATTGTATGTTCTTGCCTCCTTTGTCAAATATTAATTGAGCATATCGGTTCGGGCTGATTTCTGGGCTCTTTATTCTATTCCATTGATCTATATGCCTATTCTTGTGCCAGTACCAGGCAGTTTTGAGAACAGTGGCTTTGTAATACAACTTGATATCTGGTATTGAGATCCCACCTACTTTGTTCTTCAGGATTGCTGCATAACTTAATATTTTTAAGTGTGAAGTTTTGGGACTTATTCTTTCTGGCAAGGTTGTTTTGTGTTTTGTTTTTAAATAGATCTTTATTAATTTCAGAGAGGAAGGGAGAGAGAGAGTTAAAACAACAATGATGAGAGAGAATCATTGATCGGCTGCCTCCTGCATGCCCCACACTGGGAATAAAGCCCGAAACCTGGGCATGTGCCCTGACTGGGAATCAAACCGGGACCTTCTGGTTCATAGGTTGATACTCAACCACTAAGCTACACTGCCTGTGCCTGCCAGGGTTTTTTGTGATTAATTGAAGTAGCTGCCTTTTCTTTCCTTCTGGGATAGTGTAAGTGAGTTAATGATTGAATATGGAACCTAGGCCCTCTCTTGACTCAGAGGCCTGTGATACCCTTATTATGGCCTATCTATAATGATAAAGCATAATATGCTAATTAGACCAGACATCCTTCCAGAGGAAGCCAGAGCTGCGAGGGAAGTCCAGATCCCAGGTGCCTGCTGGTGGCTGGAGGGAAGCCCGGGTCCCGGGTGCCAGAGGGAAGCTGGTGCAGGCAGCTGGGGGAAGGAAGGCCTACTTTTGCACGAATTTCATGCATCAGGCTTTTAGTCTATATATATAAAAGGCTAATATGCTAAGTGTCCGACTGTCCGACTGGTCACTATGATGCACACTGACCACCAAGGGGCAGACGCTGAACGCAGGCGCTGCTGTGACGCGCGCCGAGAAATGGCACTGTGGACCTGGCGCCCACAAAGCAACACTCGGCTTCCCCCAAGTGGGACACAGGCCCCGCCACCACTCGGAGCAACAGCCCACCAAATTGCAGCCAACGTTGCCGAGACCACATGGCGTAAAATGTGGCCCCCAAGCCTAGCCCAGAAACGGTGGCTATGGACACCGGGTAATGACGTCACGTAGCAACACCCGGCTTCCTCTCCCTAGCAATGACTAGCCTCCTTGCAGTTTCTTCAGTCGAGTAACACAACTTGCTTTATAGCCAGCTGCAAACATTTCACACTTTAACCAAATGTCTATGAAGCCTTTTCCCGTGCTTCATCTCATTTGATTCTCACAGAAGTCCTGGAGTAGGTAGATGGGAGACTCAGTGGAATCCTGTTTTCTTTTCATCAGTCAGAAAACGGAGATTTAGAAAGCTTAGAAACTTGACCCCACTGAAAAGAAGAAGAAATGGTGGACCTGGAAAATGACTTCAGGTTTTCTCACTGTACAGAATATAGTCAAACACAGCTGCAGTTAAATATTTTACCCTTTGTTCTCCCTGCGTGATCTACAATAATAATCTGCTTCCTGTTGATGTTTACTGCTGTGTTGCTGACAATTACCTGAGAGAGAAGTTGGGGTGCTTCACTGGGCTGGAAAAAGTTTAGCTACATCAGAAAGCAGGTCTAATTAAACAAGTTTATTCTATATATATTAAAGACTAAGTTGACTCACGCATGCGTGATACATATAAAGCTCTCGCTGGCGCCAGTCACACACGTGTTTCCATCTGTCATTGTCGATCATGAATTTGGTTGACACTTCTAGTATAGAGAAAGGCAAATAGCGATATTAAAATATTTCTTATTAGCACCAAAGGACTTGTATGCATGCATATTAGCATAACCAATGGACACAGACACTGGGGTGGTGGGGGCTTCCCTGGGGTGGGAATGGCTGGGGCAGGGGGGTCAATCAGGGAAAAAGGAGACATAAGTAAAACTTTAGACAAATATAATACATATACACACACACACACACACATACATATATATATTTCTTATAGTTAATTTCCTTTCAGTGTGCATAAATCCATGCACTGGGACACTAGTATTCTTATAATGGCAGTTTCTGCCGCAGTCATTTCTTGTTTTCTAAAAGCCTGCTACAAAATCTAAGAAAGACATATCTACTTACCTGTTTGTTTCCCTATTCTTTATCATCTTAGTCACCTACAGCCACCTTTGAAAAACACGGAGAGCACCTACCCCGAGGAGATGGTAGATTTGGAGTAAGCCGTCGTCGACATAATTCCTCTGATGGCTTTTTTAACAATGGACCTCTACGAACTACAGGAGGTGAGCCATGGCCAACTTCGATGTTTATATTTAAGTTACTCATTTAGGGCAAGCCCGGCATGAGGGTGCATGTCCATAATCTTGAAATTATGATCTTTTCTAAGCATAGTTCTCAGTTAAATACTCCAACTATGTTGGCTTTCTAACATTGTTATGTTCTCAACTATATTGGGTGTTCTCATGAGTCATTTATTCAGTGGAAGAACTCATATAGAAATACATTAAAAGAAAAATATATATTTTGTGATTTCTTTTCCGTAAACTTTTTTTTTTTTTAATATATTTTACTGATTTTTTACAGAGAGAAAGGGAGAGGGATAGATAGTTAGAAACATCGATGAGAGAGAAACATTGATCAGCTGCCTCCTGCACACTCCCCACTGGGGATGTGCCCACAACCAAGGTACATGCCCTTGACTGGAGTCGGACCTGGGACCCTTGAGTCTGCAGGCCGATGCTCTATCCACTGAGCCAAACCGGTTAGGGCTCTTTTCCGTAAACTTAATCTTTTATTTAAAAGGTCCCCCTGAAGGGCTTTTGGTGATACCATAAACCAGATAAGGAAGCATTTGGCCAAATTATTTCTGAATTTCCAGGAAGCAAATCATCTAATGTATTACTTTTCCTTACTGTTCTAGATTCCTGGCACCAGCCCTCCCTGTTTCGCCATGATTCTGTGGACTCGGGTGTCTCTAAGGGAGCATATGCTGGAATCACAGGAAACCTATCTGGTTGGCATGGCTCTTCCCGTGGTCATGATGGCATGAGCCAGCGTAGTGGGGGTGGCGCAGGAAACCATCGCCACTGGAATGGCAGCTTTCACTCCAGGAAAGGCTGTGCCTTTCAGGAAAAGCCACCTGCAGAGATTAGGGAAGAAAGGAAAGAAGACAAGGTGGAAAAGTTGCAGTTTGAAGAGGAAGACTTCGTAAGTATTATGATGGTTTAGTTGTGCAGTTAAAACCTAACAAATACTGTCTTAATTACAAGACCCCATTAGTAATGAGAACATTTCAGAAATTACTAAAAATTGAGTCCCTATGTTTAGATTTTTATTGTTTTCTGAGAAGAGTTGATTAGCATGAAGATGGTGTCAAAAATCTTGTGTAACTTTGAGCACATCTTTTGTTTTCATCTTTATACCTTTGGAACTTTAAAAAAGATCCTTAATTTCCATTAAGTTTTGTAAGGTTTAGTATTCAAATATATAATAATGTAAAAATGTAGTCCTGCATATTAAATTCTCTTTCTCCAATTATCATAAGAGGGTTTTTTCTCTTAAATTTGCCCTTTTATATAAAAGTTATAATAAGTTATAAACATGCAATTAGTAGTACTCTAGCTGTTGTCTATTTATTCAGTGAAACTTGATGCTATTGTGTGCTGAAGTACATGCCTTTTGGCTCTAAATCAAAAGTACTCTTTTTTTTTTTTTAATATATTTTATTGATTTTTCACAGAGAGGAAGGGAGAGAGATAGAGAGTCAGAAACATCAATGAGAGAGAAACATCGATCAGCTGCCTCCCGCACATCTCCTGGGGATGTGCCCGCAACCCAGGTACATGCCCCCGACCGGAATCGAACCCGGGACCTCTCAGTCCACAGGCCGACGCTCTATCCACTGAGCCAAACCGGTTTCGGCCAAAAGTACTCTTATAAGCAGATGCATGAAAGAATAGGTGGAGTGATGAAGAAACAAAATCTGTTGTTCATCACATTTTGAAAACTTGGTGAAATCATCATATCATCAATCCAAATAAGTTTAATTGCATTCTTATTATAAAATGAGTTTCTTTTTGTACTTCTATTCCTATAATTAAATGAACCCACTGTAATTATAATTTATATCTTACATGAATATTTATCTAATATTTATCTATGACCACAACCAGCTGAGCATCTATAAAACAGGTGTATCTAGGTCTCTTTAATACTTTGGTTTATTATGTGCTTTGATAAAAAAAGAGATTGTAAAAAAACTGAAGTAGTATGGGGTAGAGTTGAAGTTATTTAGAGTACCTTCTAAACTAGGTATTAAACAACTGATTGATAGAGTCCTTGATCAGTTCTGTGGCATTCCAACTGGGAAATGAATTGATGACAGAAAGAAAAAGGTTAAGGTAGCATTATCTTCATCTGCTAAGTGATTTAAATGGAAGTTTGTTGTCAAATCAAATCTGAACAAGGTCAGTAAGGGCAAATTTATTTTGCATTTATGTTTTTTATACAATATTCCAAGTCAGTGGTTCTCAACCTCCTAATGCCGCGACCCTTTAATACAGTTCCTCATGTTGTGGTGACTTCCAACCATAAAATTATTTTCGTTGCTACTTCATAACTGTAATTTTGCTACTGTTATGAATCGTAATGTAAACATCTGATATGCAAGATGGTCTTAGGCGACCCCTGTGAAAGGGTCGTTCGACCCCCAAAGGGGGTGCGACCCACAGGTTGAGAACCGCTGTTCTAAGTGTACATAGAGTATGAAGAAAATGATCAAGTTAGCACATCACCTAACTTTGTGAAATATTAACATTTGCCAAATATGCTCTAGACCAGTGATGGCGAACCTATGCACACTGACCAACCTTTGACACACGAACTCATTTTTTTGGTTGATTTTTCTTTGTTAAATGGCATTTAAATATATAAAATAAATATCAAAAATATAAGTCTTTGTTTTACTATGATTGCAAATGTCAAAAAATTTCTATATGTGGCACGGCACCAGAGTTAAGTTAGGGTTTTTGAAAATGCTGACAAGCCGAGCTCAAAAGGTTCGCCATCACTGCTCTAGAGCATTCTTTTACAAAAGAATTAAAATATTACAACTTTTCTATCTGGCTGCCGGCTTCAGAAATCTTAAAAGGATCAGTTAAATGATTCCCAGAAAACATGGAGCAGACTCACAAAACCTTTTAAGACCTAAGTTCCTTTCAACTAAAAAAATCTTAAACCATTATTTTGTGTGTAGAGGTTGTTCAACTAAAGTAGTAAATGTCTGTTAAATTTTTTTAAAATGGTAAAATATCACAGATATAGGTAAAGCTTCCCTAATCTGTTCTCCTCACTTTCCCCTAGAGCAGTGGTTCTCAACCTTCTGGCCCTTTAAATACAGTTCCTCATGTTGTGACCCAACCATAAAATTATTTTCGTTGCTACTTCATAATTGTAATGTTGCTACTGTTATGAATTGTAATGTAAATATCTGATATGCAGGATGGTCTTAGGCGACTCCTGTGAAAGGGTTGTTCGACCGCCAAAGGGGTCGGAACCCACAGGTTGAGAACCGCTGCCCTAGAGGTAATCACCATCTTTATTTTCAATGTTTCATCATCCTCATACATGTTTTTTATAGACTTTTAATACATGTATATATCCATAAACATTCTATAATATAATTTTTGCCTGATTTTGATCTTTATATGAACAGTGTTATATTGTACTAGAGGCCCAGTGCATGAAATCGTGCACCAGTGGGGTCCCTCGGCCTGGCCTGCGGGATCCGGCCGAAACCAGCTCTCCGACATCTCCCAAGGGGTCCCAGTTTGTGAGAGGGTGCAGGCCAAGCCAAGGGACCCCACCTGTGCATGATCGGGGCCAGGGAGGGACTCGGGAGGTTGGCCAGCTGGGGAGGAACCACGGAGGGCTCCAGGGCATGTCTGGCCCGTCTGGCTCAGTCCCGATTGGCCAGACCCCAGCAGTAAGCTAATCTACTGGTCGGAGCATCTGCCCCCTCAGTGCACGTCATAGCAAGGGGTTGAGCAGCCTTCGCATATCATTTGCATATTATACTTTGGTTGAACAGACAACCGGACACTTAGCATATTAGGCTTTTATTATATAGGATTCTCTTTTATTTGCTTAAAATTATTTTGAGGTTTATCTGTATTAATACATATACCTGTGGATCAGTGGTTTTTAATCAAATGCAAGTCACCCCCTACCCATATCTCCCCCGGGACACATTTGTCAATATCTAGAGTAGTGGTTCTCAACCTGTGGGTCGCGACCCCTTCGGGGGTCGAACAACCCTTTCACAGGGGTCACCTAAGACCATCCTGCATATCAGATATTTACATTACGATTCATAACAGTAGCAACATTACAGTTATGAAGTAGCAACGAAAATAATTTTATGGTTGGGTCACAACATGAGGAACTGTATTTAAAGGGCCAGAAGGTTGAAAACCACTGATCTAGAGAATTTTACATGTCACAACTAAGAATAGTGCTATTGGCATCTAGTATATAGAGATCAGAGGTGTTTCCTAATATCCTACAATGCATAGGACAGCCCCATAAAAAGAATTAGCCAGCCCATAATGTTGGTAGTACCATGTTTGAGAAATCCTGCTCTATGTCTTTTTTACTGCTATATAGTAAATATTCTATTATGTGAATATAGATTTATTTATCCATTTCCCGTTGACAGACTTACAGGTTCTAAAAGATCTTATTTATAGGATAAATCTAAAGAATTGGAACTGAGGTATTGTAACTGGGAAAGAAAGAATAAAAAATAAGATTTCTTTCCAAAGCAACTTGAAGCATAATTAGTAATTAATTTGCCAAGGAATATTGCCGGGAGCCGGTCCATCCTTGCTGTTTCAAAGGACCTGGCATATATGGCATACTGTTATTAATATGTTTGCTCACCTTCTTGGCACTATGTGTTTTAACCAAGGTCTCTGAGAAAGGTTGTTTCCCCAGGTAGGGATTTTCCCCTGAAGTTAGGGAGGGAATAAAACCCCTCAACTAAGTGCCAGGCGGGTAATTAATCACTTTAACTACGAGCAATCATGCTTAAGCTACATAATCTTTACTCCCTGGAATGGAGATAAGAAACGCCCTAACCTTTGTAATAGAGATTGATAGGATTGAATCAACTGGTATAAATACAGATGTAACAAGACAGCAAGAAACAGAGAGAGAGACAGAAATTGGCACAGAACCTACACAGAACGTTCTCTAGAGACAGAAGAACTTCGCTGGAGAGAACATGGCAAAAGATCCTGGACAGAAACTGGCCTCAGAACCTAGAGACAGAACCTAGCGAGAGAACATGGCAAAAGATCCTGGACTGAACCTGACTACAGAAATTGGCAAGAGAACCTGACTAGAGGTGACTGAACCTGGCTGGAGAACCTGGACAGAACCTGGCTGGAGAACCTAGTGAGGGAACATGGCTACAGAACCTGGCTGGAGAACCTGGAGAACCTGGCTGGAGAACCTAGCAAGAGACCATGGACACAGAACCTGGCTGGAGATCCTAAGCAGAACCTCTCTGGAGATCCAGACCAGAACTTGGCTGGAGATCCTGGCTAGGCTGCTGATCAACTGAACGCTGTCTCCGTGTCATTCCTTCTTCTCTGACTCCGTCCACACCTTTGGGGACCCCTGGACCTGCTGGGGTTGGACCCCAGCAGAATATAGGAGCAGAATTGGAAGGAGAAGATAACAGATCCTTGGTACCAAAGGAGAGATCTAAAGACCTGCATTTGGAAATAGAGAATAATAGTTGAGGTTTATAAATGGGTAGAATCACCCATGGAGAATAATATATAAAGAGAGGAGGCCTCACCCTAACCGGTTTGGCTCAATGGATAGAGCATCGGCCTGGGGCCTGAAGAGTCCCAGGTTCGATCCGGTCAAGGACAAGTACCTTGGTTGCAGGCACATCCCCAGTAGGAGGTGTGCAGGAGGCAGCTGATCTGTTTCTACCTCTCTATCCCTCTCCCTTCCTCTCTGTGAAAAATCAATAATATATATTTTTTAAAAAGAGAGAGGTGGCCTAGAGTAGAACCTATGGAATGTAAGGGATTATTGAGAAATAATTGGTTGAAGAAGAGGTATATTAAGAAAAAGTAGGTGGTCAAAAATAACAAATTAAAGATCTTTTATAGAAAGTTATTTTGTTTTAAAACAGTATTAGTTTTTAGCCCTGGTTGGGTAGCTCAGCTGGTTAGAGCGTCATCCTGATATGCCAAAGTTAGGATGAATGCATAAATAAGTGGAACAACAAATCTATCCATCTCTCCCTCTCTCAAATCAACAATTTTCTTTTTAATGGGCAAGATTTGAATGGCTATTCCCAAAGGAAATTATACAAATGACCAATAGCCACGTAGATAAAAACGATCCATGTTTTTGGTCATAAGAGAAATTTGAAAATTCAAATTAGTATCACTATGACATACTGCTAAACACAAAATTTGGTGACATTTTAGAGCACCTGGAACTCTCTCACATTGTTAGTGGGATTGTGAAGGAGTACATCCATTTTGGGGAAAGGCTGTTTCTTATAAAACTAAACATAAATTTACCTTGTGGCCCATTCCACGTCTAACTTTTTGCTAAAGAGAAATGAAAGTATATGTGTATTTATGATAATTTCATTCATAATAGCCCAAAATTAGAAATAATTTAAATGTCTATCAACATAAAAATAAAAAAGTTGTGGTGTAATCATGTAATGGATTATTTATTCAGTAATAAAAAGGAATGACTGATGTAATAACGTGATGAATGTCAATGAAGCCTTACAGTGAAGGGAACGTACTGTATAATTACATTAATATGACATTCTAGAACAGGCAAATAACCTATAGTGAGGGCAAAAACCAGAACAGTGGTTGCCTATGTGGAATGAGGATTGACTTGGGAAAAGCTTGGGTAAACTTGCTGATTGTAGGAAATAGTTGTCTTTATAGAAGTTGGCAAGGTGTGATCATTTTTCAAAACTCCTGGAATAGTATAATTAGTATTGGTGCTCTTCATTGTATGTAAATTTTATTTTATTAAGAAGTAGATTAATGTCACAGTCATGGCATGGTACAAGAGCAGATCATAAGCCTTCTGGTGTGATGCAATGAGGATCCAACATTACTTCTGAATTCCTTCAAAAAATGCATATCCTTGAATCTAACCATGAGAAAACATTACACATACAGTCAACCCTCGATTTTGTGGCCCTCAGTTAGACGGACAAAATTTTGTGTTCATCATTTGAAAATTAATATCCTGTCCATTTTAAAATGCTTTTAACCTTGCCGAAACCGGTTTGGCTCAGTGGATAGAGCGTCGGCCTGCGGACTGAAAGGTCCCAGGTTCGATTCCGGTCAAGGGCATGTACCTGGGTTGCGGGCACATCCCCAGTGGGAGATGTGCAGGAGGCAGCTGATCGATGTTTCTCTCTCATCGATGTTTCTAACTCTCTATCCCTCTCCCTTCCTCTCTGTAAAAAATCAATAAAATATATTTAAAAAAAAAATGCTTTTAACCAAGTTTTGCTTATAATTAATATGTGGTTTTTATTTATTTATTTATAAATATAGTTTTCTTGATGTCAGAGAGGGAAAGAGAGAGCTAGAAACATCAGTGATTAGAGAGAATCATTGAATCAGCTGCCTCTTGCACACCCCACACCAGGGGTAGAGCCCAAAACCCAGTCATATGCCCTGAGTAGGAATTGAACCATGATCTCCTGGTTTATAGGACAATGCAATACACATTCAGAAAACCAACTTTCGGCTTTAACAGACTCTCCCTTGCCTGAATTAGTCCATTATATCAAGACTTTACTGTACTCAAATTGAGGTTTCTACAAAAGAGTTAGAAAAGATTCCACACAAAAACTAGCCTGTACTCAAAAAAAGTTATGGTTATGAAAAAAAGTTCCAGATTAAAGAAAACCAAAGAGAACAACTAAAGGCAACATGTGAACCTACATTGGATTCTGGGTGGGGAGAAAAACAATGTTTTTAAAACTTTGTTTTGCTATAAAAGATATCAGTGTTATGGCTTAAATAATGGTTGTGGATTATAAATAGTATTTATTGTTAACTGCCTGGTTTTTATAATTATACTATGATTATGAGAGTGTTCTTTTAAGGAAATACATAATAAATTTTTGAGGATGAGTGACATCAAGTCCATCAACCTGCAAATGCTGCAGAAAAAAATATATATATCTACAGAGAATGAATGATGAAATAAATGTGGTAAAGTGTTGACATCATTGGTGAGAGCAAAGAGGAGGTTATCAACTCTGCTTTTGTGGAGCAAATGCAGAAGCGGAGCTTCAAGGGTAGTATAATAGATGGAGCCTATTGATGAGTACAGTGCGGCAGCTCAAGGAGTTTGATGAAAAAAGCTTTGTCTCAGTTACCAAGGGGGGGGCCTCGAGCTATTTGAGGATGAAGAGAAGAAGACAATGGAAGAGAGCAAGGCCAAGTGTGAGAATATGCAAACTCATGAAAGAAATCTTGGATAAGAAGGTTGAGAAGGTGACAATCTCCAGTCGGTTTATGTCTTTATCCTGCTGCATGTGACTAGCACCTACCTACAGCTGGACAGACAACATGGAGCAGCATATCATGAAAGCCCGGACACTTTGAGATTACTGTACAATGGGGTACATGATGGCCCAAAAGGACCTGTGCTGCTGTTTGAAACCACGCTGCTCTCTTCTGGCATCTCGTGAGGATCCCCAGACCCACTCCAACTGCATTACTGCATGATCAAGCTAGGCCTAGGCATTGATGAAATTGACGTGACAGCAGAAGAACCCAATGCTCCTGTTCCTGATGAGATGATCCTCATCATCCCATTAAGGGTGATGAAGATGCCTCTTACCTGAAAGAAGTCGATAAGGACTTCCTACCTGCAGAACTTGCTCTCCCAGCAGCCCTGAGTGTGTCCCCAGCCCACCTGGTTTCCTCTGCTGATGTCTAGTTTTTTCTCTGATGTCTTTCTGCCTAAGGCAGAATACAAGAGTCTCAAGTCTTGCCTTCTCTTTCCACATTTGACATCAGGTTTGGATGTTGTTTATTTGGTGGGAGGAGAAGTTGTTTATTTGATTTTGAAATTAAAATATGCAAAAGAAAGAAGATGGCAGTTTTATACAAAAAATAATATAAATAATTATTAGACTGGTGTAATGAGTGATTGGCTAATAAGAAGTAAAGAGAATACTAAAGAAGATTGAAATAGCAGATAAAAGGAGCAGCCACTAACCCTAAGGCTAAGATGAGCACCTAAGGAAGAATTCCCCATTCCCCCATCACCACCCCAGACTGAGATCCAGACTTTGTTGAAAAAGGCTTTGCTGTGGCTCACTGAATGGCTGAGCAATTGCTGAGGTGCTTCTCCAGGGAACATGCTGGAAATCTGCCTTCTAGAGTACTTGATAATACTGTTCATGGAAGATGCCTCCCTGTTACAAAATCACTCAAGTCAGAGCTCACTTGTACTTTAGAACCTGGCTTAGCAGGAACTGGGTGCTACAGGAGTCTGCTGAGTAAGCACACTGGAACAAGAAGCAAAAGTTTCTCCATTGTTCTCTACTGATTAAAAAATTAGCATGCCAGCTGACAAAGGAAAAATTTTAAAGTGCACAGAAACATTTACACAGAGCAGACAGAATGGATGGCTTTGGAATTGAGACAATAAATTGATAACTACCACAGGGTTCTATCATTGTTCATACTAACCAGCAATATTCCCTTTCAAAACAAAGCCCCCAGGGACAAATCTTTTGGAAATAGAATCCAGATTGAACTGCAGAGTCCATCCGGTGTGGCTCATCCACCTATGAACTAGCAGGTCACAGTTTGATTCCTGGTCTGATTACTTGCCCTGATGCAGGTTTGAACCCAGTAGGGGACATGCAGGAGACAGGGGATCAATTATTTCTCTCATCATTGATGTTTCCCTTTCCTTCTCTGAAATCAAAATATTTTTTTATAAAGAACAAATAGAGAAGAAAGACAAGGTTCAGATAAAGGGGGGAAAGTGGGGCAGGGGAACAGCCAGGACATCAAAGAAAGTGAACCATCATTTCTTTTTTGATCCTCTATGAAAATAACAGGAGAGCTCTAAAGTATGATGTTTTTAAAAGGAGCTATCTTGACCCACATTCCCAAAAATGATCACATACAAATGAACAAATTAAGGAGAAACAAATAGATTAAAAGTTAGAATTGAGAAAAAAATGATACAGAAGTTGTGGAGGGAAAGGCTCCAATCATATGTAATAAAAGGCTAATATTCAAATCAATGGAACTGCAGAACGACCGGTTGATATGACGCATACTGACCACCAGGGGGCAGACACTCAACTCAGGAGCTGCCCCTGGTGGTCAGTGCACTCCCACAGGGAGCACTGCTCAGCCAGAAGCCCTGAGCTGGGCTCACCACCCCCACAGCAGAGCTAAGGATATCCAGCTGATGGCTTAGGCCAGTGGTTGGCAAACTGCAGCTCGCGAGCCACATGCAGCTCTTTGGCCCCTTTAGTGTGGCTCTTCCACAAAATACCGACATCTGCGCATGGGCCACGAAGTTTCAATCACACTGTACACGTGTGCCCGCACGTGGTATTTTGTGGAAGAGCCCCACTCAAGGGGCCAAAGGGCCGCATGTGGCTCGCGAGCCGCAGTTTGCTTACCACTGGCTTAGGCCCACTCCCGAGGCCTCCCAGACTGCAAGAGGGCACTGGCTAGGCTGAGGGACCCCCCCCCCCCCGCAAGTGCATGAATTTTGTGTACCGAGCCTCTAGTATATGTATAATAGGATCCTTACCCTCCACTCCACAAAAAATAACTCAAAGGAATGGTTTAAATAATAAAAAGTGTAATTCAGGAATAATTTATATTACAATAAGATTTGTAGCTACAAATTGGAAGGATAACCAGAACAGCCAACATCTAGATAGTGATAAAATACTAGACTCAAACAATAAAAAAAAAAGTCCTTTGGTCATCCAGGCATAAAGACCAAGTGACTCATAAAAGAAAATCAGACACTTTGACAACAAACCTTTATAACAAATCAGTGTAGTAACAGTTGCAGTGTTCAATAAAAGAAAACGTGCCGAAACCGGTTTGGGTCAGTGGATAGAGCGTTGGCCTGCAGACTGAAAGGTCCCAGGTTCGATTCCGGTCAAGGGCATGTGCTTGGGTTGCGGGCATGTCCCCAGTGGGAGATGTGCAGGAGGCAGCTGATCGATGTTTCTCTCTCATCGATGTTTCTAACTCTCTATCTCTCTCCCTTCCTCTCTGTAAAAAATCAATAAAATATATTTTAAAAAAAAAAAAAAAAAACGTGAGCCAAGGGTTTTATGCTATGTCAAACTTCCCTTCAGTTATAAAGGTTAAGTATCAATGTATAGAAATTCAGAATACTGTTCCTAAGGCTTTTCCTGAGGAAAGTACTAGACAACAAGCTTCAGACAACCAAACTGACCAGAAAGACAGCAAGCAAGCCACAAAAGGAATGGTGGTAAATATTAAGTATATGCTTAATTGTAGAACTAAGACTAAGTGAGAGTTAAAATAAAGTCTTGGCATGTAATAGCTATAGCTCTGTCAGTCTATTTACAGCATAACTATTTTAATGAGAGAATGGGGAAAACGTACAAAAAATTAACATTTTAATCATACTGGTGGTATAATATTGATATTGTTTTTCTCAGATTATTGTAATATGGAATAAAGCTATTGAATATGATATTCTATACCTGTATCCTTGAAAGTCAGGATTCTTGGTGTAGAAGAAAGGAAATACAGATAAAAGAAATGTTCAGTAAAACCCCAAGGTACTCAATTTGAATTAGAAATATCAATAAGTATTTTATCTTTGAAAATGTGTCCTATACACACACACCTGCCCCACTGAAAAGATCTGCTCTCTCCACTGAAAAGATCTAAAAACAATGATCAATCCCACAGCAATGAGCATTCCTAATGCTCAGATTGTGATCTTGAAATACCATTACTGGAAAGAGCATGTATTGTAAGATAAGCTTGGGATTTTTTGTCATACTAAGTAGCAAAGAAGAAAAGACTTCTAGAGTTGTAGCAAAAGGATTCAGAAGCCAAATTAGAGGTTCCCACTGGCCAAACATGGGATAGTTCATGTATCAATTAAGGTTATTAACTGCAAGGGTTTAGTCACAACTGTAATTAAATCTGTGAGTTCACAGTAATATTTCATCTTAGAAACTAGCATGCATTTTATCTTTTCCATATGAATCATACCAGTGAGTCACCAAATAGAGTAAGTTCCTTTTAATGGAAGTATAATAGCTAATAAGGAAAGAGTGAAAAAATTAGAAGGTCATTGTTTTGCAGCTTGTAGTGAGTTAATAGTTTTAGGCTATAGGCAATCAATGCATGCCACCATCTCACAAAGAAGCACAACCAGATGTATGTGTCTCTAAAAGAAAAACACAACATCAGTAAGAAGTTGCCTTGCCAAAATAAAGAGGCAGGGAGGAGATTCTGTAACCTCTAGAACCAATTACCAATTTATAGAAAATACAGAGGGCCCTAACCGGTTTGGCTCAGCGGATAGAGCGTCAGCCTGCGGACTGAAGGGTCCCAGGTTCGATTCTGGTCAAGGGCATGTACCTTGGTTGCGGGCACATCCCCAGTGGGGGGCGTGCAGGAGGCAGCTGATCGATGTTTCTCTCTCATCGATGTTTCTGACTCTCTATCCCTCTCCCCTCCTCTCTGTAAAAAATCAATAAAATATATTTAAAAAAAAGAAAAGAAAATACAGAGGTATAAGATTTTTTAAAGTAATCTGTAGATGAAGAGAGTTTGAAGTTTTTTGTAGACAAACTATAGTTTTGAGGGATACACAAAAGCAAAGAGGCGATTGCTGTAAATCAGGAAAGAAGGATTTTCTTTTTTTGTTTTTCAATGAGGCTTATAAAATGTTTACAAGAATTTGGCCTATTTGTTTTATGAAGTTATTTTACATTTTTAAAAATCAGTTAAAAGAGAGCAAAGCTATCACATAAATAGGGGCAGTATTTCTGAAAATTCTAGAAAGAATGTGACTAAAAATGACTGGGCAAAGGTAATGGTCACCTTAACGAGAAAGGTGTCTTAAGACTGGCAAACAAAGCAGGCAACTCCATAGAATTTATTACAGGGTCATTTACATAATAAAGATTGGGTTGAAGACCTAGGAACTCTGCAGATTATTCTCCTCTATGGTATACTTTTTAAAAAAAAATTTTTTTTTTAAATATATTTTATTGACTTTTTTTACAGAGAGGAAGGGAGAGGGATAGAGAGTTAGAAACATCGATGAGAGAGAAACATCCATCAGCTGCCTCCTGCACACCCCTTACTGGGGATGTGCCCGCAACCAAGGTACATGTCCTTGACCGCAATGGAACCTGGGACCCTTAGTCCACAGGCCTACGCTCTATCCACTGAGCCAAACCGGTTAGAGCTGGTATACTTTTTTGATAGTGTAACTTGGGTACTAATAATTGATAAGACAAGGGGACAAAAATGCAGTAGCGCCTGGGGCTGTACTTCCTGGTGGTCTTGTGATAGAGTATTGTTTATCATTACTACTATCAGTAGTTTAATATTTATCTCAGTTGTCATGCCATTTTGGCTATTAACTAACAAAAGTATTTATAGCTTCATTTTAAGGAACACAGATAATTGGAAGGCTTTGATATGCTTGCTAAGAACAGTGAGCTTAAATATCACATGCTCTCACTCATTTGTGGAATATAAACAACATCATAAACTGATGAACAAAAATAGATACAAAGACAAAAAGGCATCGAACATACTGTCAAACTTCAGCAGGAAGGCATGGGGGGCGGGTAAGAGATCAACCAAAGGGCTTGTATGCATGCATATAAGCATAACTAATGGACACTGACACTAGAGGGGTGAGGGCATGTGCCAGGGAGTGGGGGGGTGGGGGCCGGTCAATGAGGGAAAAAGGAGACATATGTACAACTATTTGCAATACTTTAAACAATTAAAAAAAAAGATTCAAAAAAGAACAATTAGGTTGGTCAAACCATGAAACTTAAAAAATCGAATGAAATTGAGACACAGAGATGGAGTTGGTGTTTTTCACACCTACATCTATAAAACTAGGTCTATTAAAACATGCTATTCTAAAAAAAATCATATTCTGTCACTGATTTATCCACTTATATAGTGAGTTGGTGTTTGTATCTGCTTATTCTATAGTAATGATTCTCACCTTGACAGGTAGAAAATACATACCTGCTAGGGCCCTACTCCTAGAGATTTTTATTCAGGAGCTCTGTAGTGGAGTCCGGGCATCTTTCTATTTGTTTTATTATCCATGGTCAATTGTTCCGAAAAGACATTTCTTATTCTATTACCAGATTTTAAAGTTTAGGCTTGGACACCAGTGTCATTCTCAAGTCCAGTCTATTGCTCTTTAACACTTCTCCATCCTTTTCCTCATCTTCCTTTACTTCTGTTGCCTTCATTACTCTCCTGGACTATGAAATCAGTCTTCTAATGGTCTCCTAGTTGATGTTTAAACCCCTCAAATACATCCTTCAAGCTGCTACCAGACCATGTAAACTAATGATTGGATCATGGTTAACTCTGTTTATGAAAAAGGGGTCATTACCTATAGAAATAAAAGTCAGTCTCTGAGAAATACTCCACAATCTGGCTCTTGCCTACTTTGCCAAACATCTCTTTCCTCACAAAAGGGTCCCCTCTTTACCTAGCACTAATTATGTTGAACTATTTGCAGGTTGCTGAATATTCTATTCTTTTTCATGCTTTCCTGTCTTAGCGTTCACTGAGCATTCTGTTCTTTAGAATCGCTCATATTCCAACTTTGGAAATCATCTTTAAGGACTCTTAGTCATCTCCCAATGAAAACTTTCTAAGAGCACTTCTGTTTCACGTGAAATTGGCTATTCTTAGTATTCCTTCTTTAATATGGATATTTTCATATCCCCTATAACCTTTTATTGTACCTATTTATCTTCAAGTTTATCTTTATAGTGAAACTAACCCTTGTGGGGACAAGGACTCTTTTTAATAGGCTTAATTACCTTTGTATTACTATTGCAGTCCCTGGCACATGGTTTGCTTCTGTCCTAAAGCAATCTTAGAAATGCTAGAATTACTACACATCTCACTGACAGATTGTCCTTAAATCTGAGAAAAGTGATTCACATTCTTATTCATTCAGCTTTCTGTGGAAAGAAAACTTGAACATTTAGTCTGTTTTGTTTTGTTTTTTACTCCTCTTTTTAAAGGAAATGAAACCCAAAAGAGCCTAAGATTAATATAAGACCTATCTATTTTGTATTTCAACATCATTTATCTGTTAGTTATTTCTGAATACAGCATTAAGAAATGCTGCTGATATTATTTGATAGGTTCCATGGTGGTACTACTTTGCAAAAGGTGCCAAAATGATTAGCTTTCTGTTATCAACCATTAATATCCCTTTTTTCCTAGCCTTCTTTGAATCCAGAAGCTGGCAAACAGAATCAGCCATGCAGACCTATTGGGACCCCTTCTGGAGTGTGGGGTAGGTAGATTTTGCCATTTTAAAGGCACAACTTTAAATTTTTCATATCAGGGAGAGGAGCAAAAATTCTTTATCTCTCGTTTTGTTTCTTTATCTTGTTTCTCATCTCATCTATTTGCACATAGTAACTAACACCTATTAACTCCTACTCTGCCCCCCAAAATATCATTGAAATGTAATGAGTTAGAATACAGATTGTTGAGCACTTAAGGAGCCCTGAACTTAAAGCATTTTTTTTTCTATTTTTGAAAGCAGATTTTAAGCAAAGGGAGAATAATATATAAAGCTTATAAGAAGTAATTTTTAATTAACATTGCTAATTTGCTTATTACAATTAAATTGAGTTATATGTGTTATCGGTGTCTCCTAAATATTTGGTAGGCATATATAACAATGTATTCTAAGCATTCTTCCACATTACTGAATAGTCTTCCAAAGTGTTATTTGAAAGGCTATGTAATACCACATCTTATAGACCATTTTATTCAAGTTCCAGTTGCTGAGTTTTTTGTTTTGTCTTGGCAATTACAAAGGATGCTTATTATATAGGGAAAGGAGAAAATACATAAATACATACATATATATGGGAATAACTAGCCTTATAAAAAATTAACAGACAAATCAGTGTATTTCAAACCAAACATGATGTGGCATTAGGGTATTTGGCATTTACAAACTGTACTCTCCTAGTCCCTACATTAGACATGTTCAGTAGTCAGGCATCATATTGGGAAGGCCTTATCTAAATACTGGGTTTGGACCTTGAGTTTTAGGATTAAGGATGGTTGCTGTAACATTTCCCCTTGGTCGATGGTATATGGCAGCTTCCCCAGTTTCCTGATCTCCATTCCCAGGCTGATAAGAGCTGCCACCCTTGGACATATTCTTGTTTGCTCTGTGCTTGAGTGATACACCATATACTAGAAATGTTATGCCCCTGAAAGACTACTAACATCTTTGGGCTTTCTGGTTGATTTATCACTTTAGAATCAGGTGCTTAATATACTGTCTTTTTTTCTACAATTCCTAAGTAGTATTGCGTTTGAGGGTATCTGTTAAGTACACATCAGGAATGTTTGTCCCTCAGTCTCAATTGTCAATTCTTTGTTGATTGTGAGATCTTCATATAAACTGTGCTTCCTGTTAACTAATATCTTTACATTCTTTTGTTTCTCCACTATTTTATTTCACAGAAAACCCACCTGGTGCCAAACAAACCTCCAAAATGCTAGTTATCAAAAAAGTTTCCAAAGAAGATCCTGCTGCTGCCTTCTCTGCTGCATTCACCTCACCAGGATCTCACTATGCAAATGGGAACAAATCATCCAACATGGTTCCAAGTGTCTATAAGAACCTGGTTCCTAAGCCTGCACCACCTCCTTCCAAGGTATGATTTGGAATCCATGTAAGAACTTTACAGAGCAGACGTTTGGGGATAAATCGGGGGGGCGGGGGAGGAAATAGTAAATTTATATTTTTCTGTTGACTCATTCACCAAATATTCAGAACTTGTTATATATGTATGTTTTTGTATTCTGTCTCCAAACTCTACTGCTGATGACTGGATTTTAGTAGGCCTCTCATTCTTTACCTTCATCTCATAAACCTTTTTTTGTTTTTTGTTATTTTAAGTCAGTGATTTTTTTTAATCTTTATTAATTGCAGAGAGGAAGGGAGAGGGAGAGAGAGATAGAAATATCAATGATGCCGAAACCGGTTTGGCTCAGTGGATAGAGCGTCGGCCTGCGGACTGAGGGGTCCCAGGTTCGATTCCGGTCAAGGGCATGTACCTGGGTTGCGGGCACATCCCCAGTGGGAGATGTGCAGGAGGCGGCTGATCGATGTTTCTCTCTCATCGATGTTTCTAACTATCTCTCTCCCTTTCTCTCTGTAAAAAATCAATAAAATATATTTAAAAAAAAAAAAAAAAGAAATATCAATGATGAGAGAGAATCATTGATCAGCTGCCTCCTGCACGCCCCACACTGGGGTTTAAGCCCACTACCCAGGCATGTGCCCTGACCGGGAATCAAACTATGACCTTCTGGTTCATAGATCAACACTCAACCACTGAGCCACACTGGCCAGGCAAAACTGCTTTTTCTGATTTGCTCTTTCCATTAATACACTAACATACATCTGATCATTTAGCTGAGTATCTCGACTGCTGCTTTCCTCTTCCTCTTGATTCATTCCCCTATACCAAAAAATTATAAAGTCCCTGTCAGTTACTACTTTTCTAATGTCCTATGCCCTTGTCATCTCATCTTTATTATTGTATATACATCTATTTCCTCATTTTTCTATTCATCTTCCACAGAACTGCCAGAATGATCATCCTTGAATATGTCATGTCCTTTTCCTAAATCCCTTCAGTGGTCCCAAACCATCTATATAGTAGGGGCTGGTAAACTTTTCTGTAGAGGATCATATAATAAATAGTTTAGGCTTTGCTGGTCACATATGATAGATACATGGACTTTGTTTAGCCCATGGGTCATAGCTTGCCAACCCTATCAAAGATATCTGGGTAGGTGAATTTAAGATAGCAATGAGGGTTGTCAGCACTTGTCAATTGTTGATGAGAGATTGAGGAAAATAACTGAAAGAACATTTTTAACCTTAGCAGTTTGAAAGTTTTTGGTAATCTTTGAGTTGAGGTTTTAGGAAAGTAGCATAGGTCTGAAAGAACAATTCAGGAGATTCTGGAATTATGTAGGTTGAGTGGAGATAGTGGCACATTTGAGACTTGACAGTAAAAAGAAATAGAATATAAGTGTAGGTGAAGTTAAGTGATAGGATGAAGAAAATCTTTAGGAAGAAGCCTGTGAAGACACCTGGAAATGTACTTGAAAGAGGTCATTAAAGGATTATGGTCCAACAAGAAATAACAAGAATAAAACTTACAAGTGGAATTATTTTTTAAAAGGGTTTAAGATACTTGTTCCTCTGATGTGGAATGAAAAGAGTGTGAATTCAAGTCAAGAGAGGAACTACTATTAAGAAATAATAGCATAGAAATTAATAGAAGGGCTTTGGAGTAGATTCCACTTCATGCCTTCTTTGTGATATGACCTTGGACAAGTTTCTTAGTTCTAAGTTTCCATTTCATCATCTATAAAGCAGAGGTAATGATACCAGGGACCCCACTGGTGCACGAATTCATGAACTGGACCTCTAGTTTAAAATAAAGTAACATTTATGGAAACTCTTCATAAACTCTTAAGGAAAGGGACATAAGGTGCTGCCATGTTGACAGTAATAGCTAGCATTTATTAGTACTAATATGCTAATTTTAAGTACTTCACAAAATTTTCTCATTATTCCCCCAAAAAACCCTTAAAAGACTGGTATCATTTCTTGTAGGAGTGCTTAGCACACTTTAATGCACAAACGAATAATTTAAGGATCTGTTTAAAATGCAGATAAGGGATGAATGGGGTAGGGTTTGAGCTTCCATATTTCTACAAGTTCCCAGGTGATGACAATGAGAGGGAAACAGAGTTCTGAGTAGCAAAGTCTTTTAGCCTATATTTTTGCTTTATAGGACACAATTGGTACTTATGATTTAATATATACCACCAGGATAGAAGCTCTGTGAGGTTTGTAGAGATTCCACTGATCTTGTCCATCACTGTAAACTCTAAGGTCTGGCAGTATTTTACTCAGAGCAAGAATTGAAGCATTTACTGAATAAATTCAAATTTGGCTTCTTGGCTCTGGCCAGAGTACCAGAGGAAACCCACAGGGCTAACATCACAAGCCCTGTTGTGTAGGACTAAATTGAAGATAGATTGAAAATAGGAAAACTGATGTAAAGGCTGCTGCTGTTGTCCTTGTAAAAGGTAATGAAGCTTGAACAGAGAATGTAAAAGTAGGCAAAGAAAGGAGGTGGTGATGGCACATAATGGGAAGCAGATTAAACAGGAAAAAAACAGAGAACACTTAAGTATTCTTCCCTGAGAAACTGGAATAACTATGGAACTATTTCACTGGAGTTAGATAAGTGAGAAAGATCAGTTTCAGGAAAAGTTGGAAAGAGTGGTTCTGGGTACCTTGAATATAAGATGTTAGAGGAAGGAAGAGGTGAAATGACTAGTAGGCAGAAGGGGATTTATCTATGCATTTTTCTCTAGATGTTCAACAAACCATTAGAGAGAACGAGATTAAAGATACAAGGGAGAAATAATTGACAAATTCTCAAAGGAAAAAGAACAAACACATGCAGAATGGTAGAAAGGATGAAGCTTTCAAAGGAACTTGAGGTGCAAAGGAAGTAATTAGGGAAAGTTTGGATTTAGTGATTTCTATTTTTCAGTCCAGTAGAAAGCACAAAATCATTTGAGGTGGAGAATTGGGCTTGATTTGTAGTTTGGAGGAAAAGACAACACATTTTTTAAAAGAAAACAGTGGTCAGTATGTGGTTAACTTTAGAGTATTTCCATATGTAATTCCTCTAATAAGAAGATGTGGGGCATAATTGTTTTCTCCGGTGAGCACACAGTGTTCGAGTAATGGAAGATGAAGATCAAGTTGGGCAGAGATATAGGTATCCTTTTGCATATAACGCTGCCTGTTAAACCTTCCATACTACTATGACAGAAACCTTCCATGTTTCTATGCTCTGTGTATATTTAGCCTGTCATAAGCAGCCGTCTTTAGATTTTTCAGCAAGAAAAACAATCTTTTCTCTGTCTTTTATCTGCTTGCATGTTCTTTTGGAGTCATTGTGAAAAAAGTTACCACATACTACTTGAGTAACCTTGAACGAATTGTATAACTTTCTTAACCTCAGTGTCATTCTCTGTAAAAAGTGAACATCATAATTATGCCTGATTGAATTAAGAATTAAATAAAACAGCATGATGAGCATCTGATACATGGTAGATAATGAGTTAGTTCCTTTCCTAAAGACTATAGTATCCTCTTTAATACCAAGAAAGAATTCTTTTTACTCAGACCCTTTCTTTGTTGTGAATGTCTCTCGGTTTTCATTGTTTCTTTCTGGAGAAAGGTTGTTTTCACTTGTTTCAGTCTCACTCCATCAGCATGCTTTGTCTTCCCTATTCTCTTCAGATAGTATAATTGACTCTGTATTCCAGCTATGCTGTCATCATAGTTGGGGCCAGGGCCAGAGTGACAGAATATGCCCAGACCCCACAAGGCTGTGCAAAAGGAGGGCCTCTGGACTAAGCAGGAATGTCCAGCCATTTATATTGCCCACCCTGGACTGGAACTAGCCATTGAAGTTTCTGGAAAACAGTATTTTTCTGGTATGCTTTTTTTTTAGGGTATCAGGATTACATTTAGGTTAACACACCATAAAAGAATACATTTTGGTGTCACATAATTTTGGAAAATGTTGTATATTATATCTGCTTCTCAAATTCACATGTACAGTTAGATGCTTTGAGAAATAGCACAGTAAAGAAACCTTTTTTTTTTTAATATATTTTATTGATTTTTTTACGGAGAGGAAGGGAGAGAGATAGAGGGTTAGAAACATCGATGAGAGAGAAACATCGATCAGCTGCCTCCTGCACATCTCCCACTGGGGATGTGCTCGCAACCCAGGCACATGCCCTTGACCGGAATCGAACCTGGGACCCTTCAGTCCGCAGGCTGACCCTCTATCCACTGAGCCAAACCGAAGAAACCTATTGAACTCTATTCACTCCAGCATGTTCCAGGCTTGTTGAACTAGAGTTTTTTGTTGTTGTTGTTTTGAAAAATATTTATTAATATCCATGGATCTTTTGGTTCCCATCTGCCTTTTTATTTCAAGTGCCTAAGAGGTTGCATTCTTCCCAAACATGTTGAAACGGGTTTGCTCTGGAAAGTAATGTTCCCATGTAACATTTCACTCTTTGCCTTGTGATCTTACAGGCTGAGCTGTCTGCATGCTTGTTCTGATTTGTTCTTTCTTCCAATGTAGCCCAGTGCATGGAAAGCTAACAGAATGGAACACAAATCAGGATCCCTTTCCTCTAGCCGGGAGTCTGCTTTTACCAGTCCAATCTCTGTTACCAAACCAGTAGTACTGGCTGGTGGTGCAGTTTTAAGCTCTCCCAAAGAGGTGAGTGAAGATAAAGCAGAGGCCTTTGCTAAAGTTGCCATTTCCCATTTACTTTACTGACGTACTCAGTGTGACACATACAGCTCTAACTCGATTTCCTTTGTATCTCTGCTTAGCTCAAAGTTGTTTGTTTACTAGTGATTCCTGTTAGCATTGCAAAGATGGGCAGTAGCTGAGTGGGGTAGTTGTTTTGGAATAGACAAGGTTCAGCCTGTGTTAAAACTGACATTATGCTGGTGTCTGTAGAAAAATCAAAGAGGTGCTATGTAAGCCATCTAATCTTATTTAATTTTTTAAATTTTTTCATTGATTTTAGAGGAAGGGAGAGAGAAACATCAATGATGAGAATTAGTGATGGGCTGCCTCCTGTATGCCCCTTACTAGAGATCGAGCCAGCAACCCGGGCGTGTGCCCTGACCAGGAATCGAACTATGACCTCTTGGTTCATGGGTCCACACTCAACCACTGAGCCACACTGGCTGGGCAAGTCATCCAGTTTTAACTGTAAAACACAGCAAAGCTAAAGTACGCTTAAATGAAAAGGATAGTTAGTTTGTTAGTTAGCTTGTCTGTTTGTTTGTTTTGGGTGTCAAAGACAGAATGATAGCTAGGCTACCAGATTCTGGAAATCAATCCATGTAGAAGTGACCCGGAGAATCCCAGTAGTTGCTGTTTGCAATCTATTTGTGCAGAGTCCCTCCAGCACCACTCCTCCCATTGAGATCAGCTCCTCTCGACTGACCAAGTTGACCCGCCGAACCACCGACAGGAAAAGCGAGTTTCTGAAGACTCTGAAGGATGACCGGAACGGAGACTTCTCAGAGAACAGAGACTGTGACAAGCTGGAGGATGTAAGAGCATAGATTTTTTCTAGGCAGCACAGGTGTTTTCTTACGCTGTGTGTGTGCTTTTTTTCTTCTTAGGAGAAAGATGTAGCAAGTTTTTAAATGTATAGAAAAGTGTCTGTAGGACTAATAGCCTCTGGTAGAATGAGTTTAATTCTTTGTTCAACAGATTTCAAATTAGGGCTTATTTTAATGATAGTTGCCTTGGGACTCAGTATTCTTCAACTGAGCAGCACTGCTTTAGTCCTGAACTGGTCAGGCCTGTAAGAAGTTGGTAAATAATAGAAGCTTTTGTCAGGGCTATATTGTATTGCAAAATAAGAACAATAGTATCTAGTAGCTTCTCCATTGTTGACATAACCTGTAGATGGTGGCCAGTTGGTATCCTTTGGAAATCTTAGCAAGTCCTCATTTTTTTTTTTTTAAATATATTTTATTGATTTTTTACAGAGAGGAAGGGAGAGAGATAGAGAGTCAGAAACATCGATGAGAGAGAAACATCGATCAGCTGCCTCCTGCACATCTCCCACTGGGGATATGCCCGCAACCCAGGTACATGCCCTTGACCGGAATCGAACCTGGGACCTCTCAGTCCACAGGCCGACGCTCTATCCACTGAGCCAAACCGGTTTCGGCTCCTCATTTTTTTAAAATATATTTCTATTGATTTCGGAGAGGAAGGGAGTGGGAGAGAGAGAGAGATAGAAACATCAGTGATGAGAGAGAATCATTGATCAGCTGCCTCCTGCACACCCCCTGCCTGGGATCGAGCCTGCAACCCGGGCATGTGCCCTTAACTGGAATCGAACTCAGGACACTTCAGTCCACAGGCTGACTGCTCTATCCACTGAGCCAAACCAGGTAGGGCAAGTCCTCATTTTTTTTTTTTATTAATATACTTTTATTGATTTTAGAGAGGAAGGGAGAGAGAGAGAGAAACATCAATGATGACAGAGCATCATTGATAGGCTGCCTCATGCATGTCCCCTACTGGGGATCAAGCCCACAACCCAGGCATATGCCCTTGGCCAGAATTGAACCTGCGACCCTTTAGTCTGCAGGCCAATGCTCCATCCACTGAGCCAAACCGGCTAGGGCGCAAGTCCTCATTTTTAAAAATATATATATATATATTTTTTATTGATTTCAGAGACGAAGGGAGAGGGAGAGACAGAAACATCTATGATGAGAGAGAATCATCGATCAGCTGCCTCCTGCATTCTCCTGAGCCTGAAACCCAGGCATGTGCCTGACCAGGAATCAAACTGTGACCTCCTGGTTCATAGGTCAGTACTCAACCACTGAGCCACAGCAGCCCGCTGCAAGTCCTCATTTTTTTATTTCTTTTTAAAGATCCTTAAGTTAATTTTAAAGAGGGAGAGAGAGGTGACAGTTGACAGCAAAACATCAATCACCTGTCTCCTGCACGTTCCCCACAACCCAGGCATGTGCCCTGACCTGGAATTGAACTGGTAACCCTTTGGTGCATGAGACAGCTCCCAACCAACTGAGCCACAGTGGCCAGGGCTATTCCTCATTTTTAAATGGGGAAAGCCTATGGGTTGAAGTTGTCTTCTGTCAAGCACTTCCCTGGGTTCTGACTCCTTCTTGTAGATCGCTTGTCTTGCCTGAAAGGATTGTTACACAAAGTGAGTTCTTTTCCTTACTGCAGTTGGAGGACAACAGCACACCTGAACCAAAGGAAAATGGAGAGGAAGGGTGTCATCAGAATGGTCTCCCTCTCTCTGTAGAGGAGGAAGGGGAGGTCCTCTCACACTCACTGGAAGCAGAGCACAGGTAAGTGAGGATCAGATCCCAGAGGATGCTGTGTGTGGCTTGCAAGGAGCTGCACCATACTTAAGACATCTCGGGTTGAGTCCAGCATACAAATGGAAGTCCCATGAGCACCCTAACTTGTTCTTTGTATGCCCCAGATTGACCTGTTTCTCAATGGATGTTCCTTAACAGAATCAAACAGCTTTTTGAAACTCCTAAGGCTTTTCTGTAGTTTCAGACTCAGTTTATGGCTCCAGTTGAAAAGAGGAGAGGGAGACCTGTTTCCTGGGACTGTTGTGCTCTCTCCTTGGACCCTCCTGGCCCAACTGAGCAGTTACTATAAGACTCATTGAAGGGGCCTTGGGAGGCATGGGGCCCCAATTCTGGAGCTTGTTCTTTAAGTGAAACCCTTAAACGCAGAGCAGCCAACTGTCTGGGCAGCTGAATGGCACATGGGGCTTACCAAGTGATATAGTACCTTTCTGCAGGAGGCTCCCGTCCAGAGGAACTTTTGGGGTCATAATGTTAAGGAGAACATTAATGTCTTGAAATTGAACAAGAACTTCATTATATGTGGAAATGTGCTAATTTGCTCACGAGACAAAAGTGAGATTTATTCCTCTGTTTTGTCTATGGGACAATGAGGGCCCTTGCAATTTGGCTCCTTTCATTATGCGGTCTTATTTTCTGCTTTTAGTATCTCTTCTCTGTAACTCTTATGATCTGGAAAGAGCAACTGTGGAAATCCCCTATATAATTACAAGCACCTAAATAACAATAATGAAAGCTTATTTCACTGGGGATAAAAGAACCTACGTTTCTTGTCCAACATCGAAATGGGTACCATTGCCCCTGGGGAGAAAAGTTTTCTGTGGAAAGTTGTGGGCTTCCCACTTATGCTTCAAGGTATGTTTTCTTTGCCTGACCTCCTTCCTCCAGGCTATTGAAAGCAATGGGATGGCAGGAGTATCCTGAAAACGATGAGAATTACCTCCCCCTCACAGAGGATGAGCTGAAAGAGTTCCATATGAAGACAGAGCAGGTATGTCATAACCTTTCCTGGAGACCAATTAACGAGTAGGGAAATTGAGATGTCAGGACAGTCGTAGCCCTTAAGGAGCCCAGCTTAGTGTGAGAGAAGGACCTTGAAAAAGAAAATATGTTGCCATTATATATATATATATAAATAAAACCTAAGCGACCGTTCGATCCTTCACCAGTAGCTCTGATGCGCAATAATCACCAGGTGAAAGACGCTCACCACAAGAGCTGCCAAACTGCAGTGACTTTGTACCTTTGGTTCTTGGGTGACACACCCGGAACCAGAGCGGAGGGGAGCCTGATTCTGGGATGCGTCACCTGAGAACCACCCTCTCGTAATCTGGGACCCCTCAGGGGATGTCAGAGAGCCGGTTTCAGCCCGATCCCTGCAGACCAAGCCAAGGGACCCCCCCCCCCACTGGTGCACGAATCCGTGCACCGAGCCTCTAGTCAAAATATAAAAGAACATCTAAATCTGCCTGGGCAATAGCGATCTGCAGTGTTGCATACAAAAACCAGATCAGGGTTAGCAGGTTCCAGGAGGTAGTATGTGCTTTCATCCTGGAAGCTTTCACCCCTTATCAGAACCACAGGACTATATTCCAAAGTTGTGAAATAAGCCCTTGGTCCCTAGGGAAGCAGGCTCACCCTCTTGTGATGTTAGCCCTGTGGGTTTCCTCTGGTACTCTGGCCATAGCCAAGAAGCCAAATTTGAATTTATTCAGTAAATGCTTCAATTCTTGCTCTGAGTAAAATACTGCCAGACCTTAGAGTTTACAGTGATGGACAAGATCAGTGGAATCTCTACAAACCTCACGGAGCTTCTATCCTGGTGGTATATATTAAATCATAAGTACCAATTGTGTCCTATAAAGCAAAAATATAGGCTAAAAGACTTTGCTACCCAGAACTCTGTTTCCCTCTCATTGTTATTACCTGGGAACTTGTAGAAATATGGAAGCTCAAACCTACCCCAGTCATCCTTTATCTGCATTTTAAACAGATCCTTGGATTATTCATTTGTGCATTAAAGTGAGCTAAGCACTCCTACAAGAAATCTTGCATCTCTTAGAAGGTCTCCCTCTACATTCTGCCTAGAATTGAATTGAGACCTGGCCTTTCCAGGTCCCAAGGGCCCTGTGTCAATATTGATGTTTTGTTTTGTTTTTTTCTTTGTTTCCCATGCTTACACAGCTGAGAAGAAATGGCTTTGGGAAGAATGGCTTCTTGCAAAGCCGCACTTCTAGCCTGTTCTCCCCTTGGAGAAGCACGTGCAAAGCAGAGTTTGAGGATTCAGACACAGAAACCAGTAGCAGTGAAACATCAGATGACGATGCCTGGAAGTAGGCACATAAATGTTCACAGTTAAATCTGACCCATAAACTCAGCTTGTGTGCTTATGGAGAATACAAAAAAACCTTTTCCTTTTCTTATGTTGTTGTTGAATATTTCATGCACAAGGGAAATAATCATATCCCAAAGAGAGAGCGATTGGCTTGTTTAGCTTTTGTTGTTTTTCTTTCCTGTTATTCGCTTAGTAGAGAAAATTTGTGTGGTGAGAAATATTTTTAAAATACACACACAGTATATATGGGGCGATGCACAAGTGGGAGCTGACAGTGCAGAGAGGAGGAGACACTGGTCTGCAGCAATAGCTTCCACCAGCCCTTGGGGCACTCACCCCTGTGCTCAAGCAATCATTGTCAATGACAAAGTGACTATTGAAGTTATAATTGTATTAAATTAATGCTAATAATTTGGATATTTTATTTTATTTTTGGCTGCTCGGGTAACGTTAGCCCTTAACCAAGCATATGTGGGGGGGGTTTTTGTTTGTTTGTTTCTTTTTTTTTCTTTTTGGGTACAGCTGTAAAATATTTGGATATAGGAAATGTGTTATTCTTGCAGCCTTGATATTCAGGGTGGATTGTAAAATATAAATTTTTGTGAGATTTCAAAGATTAAGATTATTTTGATAACATTATTTACAGATTTAAAAGATGTGGTTATCACAAGTCTTGAGGGGGAAACTACTGCATAAAATAACTAACTTGGAATAAATATTTTGCATCAGTTTGGATTGTCTTGTGTAAGAAGTATATTTTCTTTAATATTAGATTGAGTGGTTTCTTTTTTAGGGGAACTACTTCTGGCAGTCTGAGGAACATCTAAATTCACACACACCTGTTTCTCCTTTTAGCAGCTACTTTTTTGAAAACCTGTGCAATAAAATTACCAGTAATGAAATCAGAAACCCAAGTTTATTTCCAGAAACTAATTCACTGCCCATGTATTTACCAATGTATGTATATTAAGGAAGGTCTGTGCCTCAACTTTCCTGCCAAATAAGAACATGTGGGAAAGGGTTTGAGCCAATGCTGGCTGGGTGACCAGTGGAGGAGACAGATTTTTTCATTCAACAAATACTCCCCAGGTTCTTGTGTGTCCCAGGTATTGTGCAAGGCTCTGGGTGATACGAGGAGTGCCCGGACCAGTAGAGAAGAAAAGACACAGTTATGTTAAAAATGAAAATTTAACCCTGGCCAGGTAGCTCAGTTGGTTAGAGCCGTGGTCGGCAAACTGCGGTTCGCGAGCCACATGCGGCTCTTTGACCCCTTGAGTGTGGCTCTTCCACAAATACCACATGCGGGCGCACGAACAGTGCAAGTGAAACTTCGTGGCCCATGCGCAGAAGTATGTTTTTGGCCTGGGCGAGTCTATTTTGAAGAAGTACTGTTGATATTTGGCTCTGTTGACTAATGAGTTTGCCTACCACTGGGTTAGAGCATCATCCCCATATGCCAAGGTTACAGATTTTATCCCCAGTCAGGACACACACAAGAATCAACCAGTGAGCCTGATCAGTTGTGGCTCAGTTTGTTGGGCATCGTTCTGTGCACTGAAAGGTTTCTGGTTAGATTCCCAATCAGGGCACATGCCCAGTTTGCAGACTTGATTCCCCAGTAGGGAGTGTGCAGGAGGCCGTCAATTGATGTTTCGCTCTTTCTCTCTAAAAATCAATACAAATATTTTTTTAATCAACCAATGAATGCATAAATAACTAGAACAACAAATCAGTGTTTCTCTCTACCTCCCTTCTCTTTCTAAAATCAGTCAATAAAAAGAATATCCCTGTTGGTGGTGTCGATGGTTATAGTGTTGGCCCACTCACTGACTCAATTCCTGGTCAAGGGCACACACCTGGGTTACAGATTCAATCCCTGCCATGTTTGGGGCCCATGTGGGAGGCAACCAATCAATGCGTCTCTCACATTGGTGTGTGTGTGTGTGTGTGTGTGTGTGTGTGTGTTTCCTGATACCCGCCCTCCCACTGTAAAAAGCAATAGAAAAAATACCCTCAGATGAGCATTAACAAAAGCAATATATCTTCTTTTTAATGTATTTTTATTGGCCCAGCTGGTTTGGCTGAGTGGATAGAGCATCGGCCTGTGGACCAAAGGGTAAAAGGTTCAATTCTGGTCAAGAGTTCGTACCTTGGTTGCAGGCTCCTCCCCTGGCCAGGGCTCCTGCAGGAGGCAACCAATCAATGTATTTCTCTCACATAGATGTTTCTCTGTCTTTCCCTCTCTCTCCCACTCTCCCTAAAAGTCAATGGAAAAAAATCCTCAGTTGAGGATTAACAAAAAATGTATATATTTTTTTATTTTTCAGAGAGGAAGGGAGAGGGAGAGAAGTATAGAAACATAAATAATGAGAGTGAATCATTGATCTTCTGCCTCCTGCATGCTCCCCACTGGGGATCAAGCCCACAATCCAGGCACAGGACTCAAACCATGAACTCCTGGTTCATAGGTCAATGCTCAACCACTGAGCCATGCTGGCTGGGCTCAATTAAAAAAAAAATATTTTAATGAAAGTTTAGGCCAAGATCTGATGGACAAGCAGAAGTTAAACAACAGCCAAAACCGGTTTGGCTCAGTGGATAGAGCGTCGGCCTGCGGACTGAAGGGTTCCAGGTTCGATTCCGGTCAAGGGCATGTACCTGGGTTGTGGGCACATCCCCAGTGGGAGATGTGCTGGAGGCAGCTGATCGATGTTTCTCTCTCATCGATGTTTCTGGCTCTCTATCTCTCTCCCTTCCTCTCTGTAAAAAAATCAATAAAATATATTTTTTTTAAAAAATCATAAAAAAAAAAAAAAGTTAAACAACAGATATTTACTGGCACTCTTTGGCAGTCCCTACAGTAGTACATGGTCCCTAGTGGATATAGAGGTCCAAGATGATACTCTAATGGGTGACAGCACAAGAATAACAACAGGCCTGATTTCATGTTAGAAGGATGACTAACGAAGTGTGAGCTGCAGGTGGGGTTTAGGTTAGAGACAGAGATGAGAATGTCATTTGCTAGATTCTAAGGTTGGGAAGGCAGAGACCCTATCTACCTTTCTGTACTTGTCTCTTCTACTGGTATAAACAGTCCATGTGGAAATAGTGGCTGAGATAGAGCAGTAAGAACTATATTGTATTTCATGGAATTTATATACTTTTAAGACATTTTTTATGCATTAAGATAATGCTTGCCAAATTGTGACACTCCCGTTACTCGTGAATCTGATCTGTGTTTAAAAACATGCATCTTAGAATCAATGAAATATATTCATGCACCACATAATGATGTTCCAGTTAACAGATCAAATATCAACAGTGGTCCCATCTATAATAATACAAGCTTAACATGCTAATTAGACCAGACAGCGGAACAACCCTCTGGATGACCTTCCGGACAAAGCCGGGGCTGTGAGGGCCAAAGCAGCCACTGCAGCTGCAAGGGCCGAGCCCCTTGCACGAATTTTGTGCATCAGGCCTCTAGTCTATATATATATAAAAGGTTAAGTGTCTGTCTGACCAGTAGCTATGATATACAATGACCACCAAGGGGCAGATGCTCAACGCAGGAGCTCCCATGATACACACTGGCCATTTAAAAATAAACAATAGAAACCAAGATGGCCGAAACCGGTTTGGCTCAGTGGATAGAGCGTCGGCCTGCGGACTGAAGGGTCCCAGGATCGATTACCGTCAAGGGCATGTACCTCAGTTGCAGGCACATCCCCAGTGGGTGGTGTGCAGGATACAGCTGATCAATGTTTCTAACTCTCTATCCCTCTCCCTTCCTCTCTGTAAAAAATCAATAAAATATATATTTTTTTAAAAATGGTGGAACTTAGCCCTGGCCGGTTTGGCTAAGTGGATAGAGTGTTGGCCTATGGACTGAAGGGTCCCAGGTTCAATTCCAGCCAAGGGCACATGCCTGGGTTGCGGGCTCAATTCCCAGTAGGGGGTGTGCAGGAGTCCGCTGATCAATGATTCTCATCATTGATGTTTCTATCTCTCTATTCCTCTCCCTTCCTCTCTAAAATCAATTTTTGAAAAATGGTGGAACTTGAAAATGACTTCAGGTTTTCTCACTGCACAGTATATAGTCAAACACTGCTGCAGTCAAATATTTTACCCTTTGTTCTCCCTGTGTGATCTACAATAATAATCTACTTCGTGTTGATATTTACTGCTGTGTTGCTGACAATTACCTGAAAGAGAAGTTAGAGTGCTTCACTGGGCTGGAAAAAGTTTAGCAACATCAGAAAGCAGTTCTAATTAAGCAACTTTATATCTATACAAGGCTAAGTTGACCCACGCATTCGCGATACATATAAAGCTCTCGCTTGTGCCAATCGCACACGTGTTTTGATCTGTCATTGTCAATCATGAATTTGGTTGACACTTCTATTATAGAGAAAGAGTGAATAGTGATATTAAAATATTTCTTATAATTTCCTTTCAATGTGCACAAATCTGTGCACCGGGCCACTAGTAAAATGATAATAGAGCTAAAAAAAAATACCCTGTCACCTAGTGACATAGCCATCATAAGCACATTGCATTACTTAGAAGTTTGTGGTGATGCTGGTGTAAACAAACCTGCCCTGCCAGTTGTATAAAAGTATAGTACAAAAAAATATATATATAGTACATATGGTTATCCTATATAATAAAAGGCTAATAACCAACATAGTGCCCTCTCCAATGCCCTGAACCAAATGGAAACAAAGCATTTGGCAGAAGAAAGAAAGACATGGGTTCCTGGCAGAATGCTCATAAAGGCAGACTACCTACTCTCCAGTGTTTCAAGAATGGAGAATGACACTAACTTGAGTTACATCCACTTAGGCAAACAAAAATGAATAAGATAACACTTCCCTGCCAGAGGCCGTTAGATTAACCAATGATGGAGTGTGTTAGAAGGGCTCAGCAAGCCCTAGCCACTTTGGCTCAGTGGATAGTGTCCCCTGCAGACTAAAGGGTCCCGGGTTTGATTCCAGTCAAGTATACATGCCCTGGTTATGGGCTTGATCCCCAGTGGTGGGGTGGGCAGGATCCCCACTTGGGGGGTGGGCAGGAGGCAGCCAATCAATGATTCTCATTGATGTTTTTATCTCTCTCCCTCTCTCTGAAATCAATGAAAAAACTTATTTTTTATAAAAGGGCTCAGTGAGTCCATGAGGCAGATGTTCATTCCCCTTTGTTTTATTAATACAGGCAGAAAAACCAAGGTATCGTATTAGACACTTGCCCCTCTCATCTCATGCAATGAGGTGGAGCAGACTTTGTGACATTTTTTCAAGCCATCGCCTCCTCCCAAAGATGACCAAGCCTTCCCATCCATACTCCAGACCTGCCCAGGCCTGTCCTTGCTGCCCAGGGAGCTAAGGCTCCTCCCCAAACAAACTTGATACTGTGGACCCAATAAACCTGGCCTTTCCTCTCTGTTCTTTCTGTTCCATCCTCTTCTCCCTTTCCCCTGCTCTCTGTCCTGTCTTCAGCAGGTCTTGGCTTGGTATCAGGGAAGGGGTTCCATCCCATGGCCTCCCACTCTGGGGAGCCGGGGCTCCTGCCCTGTGGATCCTGTGACATGGTTTTCCGCTCCTGGGCCCTGTTGGCCACTCACACTCAGCGCTTCTGCATTGGCCGTTTGACGCGGGAGGTGACACTTGGAGCACAGCCCTCAAAAGCCTCGGAACCACAAGGTCCCACGGTAAGGGCCTCCTCCATGGCCATGGCTGGGTATTCAAGCCACCCTGGCCCTCAGGGTTCCTCATCCCACATGCTGTATCCAGGTTGCGGCGTCCCAAGAACACCAGGGCTTCCCAGAGCAGGAAGCCAGCAAATCAGCTTTAAGGAAGCTAACAGAAGAGGTACACTGGGCACTACCCACTGGCTCAAAACTGAGCATCCTACCCAAAAGATCAAGGGTCAGATGACCCCCACATGGGGGTCGCGGGTTACTGTTATCTCTAGGTGCAGGGTCTGCGGCTGTACTTGGAGGAAATGCAACCCTGGATAACAGCAATTCCCAGGCAGTCCGTGCAGCCCTGGGGGCGTCCAAAGGCTCCCACCCAGGGCCCCAACTCCGCGGCTGCTGGGAGCCCCAGCGAGCGGCTGCGGGCCCTGCAACGGACTCACACAATACGCGCGGCAGAGGCAGAGGCACAGAGCCTGGCCCTGGAGCGACAAGGCGAAGGTGAGGCGGAAGGGATTGCAGGGAGGGGGACGAAGTACTCGCCCCTTGGTCTGAGGTTGCTTGAACCCATTCTCACTCGGTCCCTTAGAACTGAACCGGCGCCTCCAAGGTTTGGCCCGCAACCGGGGAGGTCTATCACGCCTCTTGGGCCTGGAGCGGGAGCTGGTAGAACTCCGGGCGGAGGCCGGGCGGACCAGGGGAGCTCTGGAGGTGCTAGGAACGCGCGTTCAGCAGCTACCGTCTGAGCCCCGGTGAGATCGGCGCGCAGGAGCCCTGAGCGCCGCCTGGGTCAGCCAGCAGGCCCGGGTCTGGGGAGCCGGAAGGGCGGGGGGGGGGGAGGGCGGGGGGGGGGGGAGGGTGGCAACGCGGACAAAATATAGGTTCGGAAGCTGGGGGAAGAAAGCCCGTGTGAGTTAGGGATGGGGCGATCGGCCGCAGGTGAGGATCAATAACTACGTCTCTCCGTGGGTCGCCCCCAACTCCAGGACTGAGCAGAACTCCTTGCAAAGGGCAGAACTCTGTTGGCCGGTGCTACCGTCCAACCCAGGGACTCTGGCTGCTGAGATTGGGTGAGGTCTGGGCCCGGGGACGGGCAATGGGCGAAGCACTGAGCAGTCTTGTAAAGATGTTGTTGCCTTCTCATCCCGTTCTCACTAGGGCCCTGCGGGAGGCCTACATTCGAGGTGGGGGTCGGGACCCCGGCGTTCTGGGCCAGATATGGCAGCTGCAAGTGGAGACACATGCTCTGGAGCTTCGACGGTCACGTACCCACAGGGGTGAACAGGAGGGGCCAGCCAGGAGGGTCTGACGGAAGCGGTGGTCTTAGTCTTGGAAGGAGAAAGGGGCGGTGAGGGAGGGAATGTTTGGCATGGGAACCACCTAAGCAAAAGCTCTGAGATAGAAAACCTGGGTGGCCTTTGAGGCAGTGACTAGGATGTTAGCCAAGAAGTCCACCCTCTCCGGGGAGTCCTAAGGCCTGAGAGCTGCTCAGAACTGGATTAAGATGGTCACCAGCGGTCAAAAGTGACAGGCCAGACTTGTTCATCACAGGAAGGCGGGCAGGTTCCACATCTGGGAAACTTCTAGCAGTGGAGACTGAAAACCAGCGTCTGGAGGCAGAAATTCTGGCTTTGCAGATGCAGAGGGGTGCAGGCCGAGCACCCTGGGGTCAGTGAGCATCCCAGTCCCACCCCAGGCTTAGAGGAAGGTGTTAGGCTATGCATGGGGAATGAAAGTGTGTTTGTGCCCCATCTGTCTGTGTCCATGTGCATCTCCAGGTGTGTGTGTGGGGGGGGGTGGGGGGGGGTGGGAGGGTGTGGGTTCTCAGGCAGCGTGTCTCAGTCCAGTTACTTGTTGCTTCCTGCTCAGGAGCTCCCTGCTCTTCTATATCTAGGGTCCCGAGAGCCACAATTTGTGGCCAATCCCAGCCTGCGCCTGAGAAAGGAAGATCCCCCATGCCTCCCACCACCGGTGGCTCCCCCGCTGCCACCACTTCCACACCCCACAGGCATCCTGTTCTTAGGTGGCACAGAAAGGACTGTGAGGACCCAGGGGTTGGGTGGGGGCAGCTCTGCTCTGGGTAGTGGGGAAGCCTAAGTACCCAGGAAGCTTTCTGGAGTACTCAACTCTTCCCCACAGCCACAGCTTCCTGGAGCCATGAGCAGGAACCTGGGCCTGGCTCCACACTTTGTCCTGCCCCCAGCTGATGTTCTGGGCCCTGCTCCCTACGACCCTGGGTGAGGCCTGCTCCCTCCTTGGGCATCCTCTGGGACTCGGTCAGCACTGCTGGTGACGGACCAGCTGGTGTTGGGGAACGGCGAGGGGTGTGGAGGGGTGGTGAGAGGAGTGTGTGTGGAGGCTCACTGAGACCTGTGTCCCCAGGGCTGGCCTGGTCATCTTCTATGACTTCCTGCGGGGCCTTGAGGCTTCTTGGACTTGGGTGCAACTAATGACTGTCTTGGCCCGAGATGGACGGGATATAGGAGGGACCACAGCTTTGCCCCCAGCCCTTTGTTTGCCCCCTCCTCCAGCTCCTGGGCCCATGGGCAACTGTGCCATCCTTGCCAGCAGGCAGCCTGTACCCAGGTCAGTAGGTGGGAATGATGACTTTGGTATCCCTGCCATAAGTTTTCTCATTTGTATACAGGGCTACTGGCTCTGAAGGCCAAGTTCTAGGAAGGGAGTAGAACCAGTTCTGGCTTCTGACACCTCTTTTTAATTTCATTGTTTTAGACTCCCACCCTCACCATCACTATCCCTGGTCTGTGAGTTACAAGCCTGGCAGGGGCTGGCAGGGGCTAGGGCACCACAACCAAAGGCCTGGGCCTCACTGGTGCTCTTTGACCGGGATCAGAGGGTACTTAGTGGCCGTTGGCGTCTCCTACTTCGGGCCCTTCCTCGGGATCCCAGCCTTAGCCTTGGGCAGCTGAATGGAATTCCCCAGGTGAGTGTGGAAAATGGAGAGTGGGTCAACTCAAAGGTATGGATACAGTATCATTTCACCTCTCCCCAGGTAGGTCAGGCTGAGCTCTTTCTGCGGCTGGTGAATGCAAGAGATGCAGATGTACAAACACTGGCAGAGATCAATCCAGCCAGTGCCCACGAGTACCGGTATCCACCTCTGGTGAGAGCTCAACTAGAGCTAGGGACACCATGGGTATGGTCGGTGTGGTAACAGCCAGCCTTTGTTGACCACTGTGCCAAATGCTTCCTGTGGCTTGTGACCCTCACACATCCAACAGGTTAGTATGTAAACAGATGAGGAAATTGGAGCACAGTGGGGTTAACTTGGTTGAGACGCTAAGGTAGTCCAGTCCAACTCCAGAACCTGTGCTCCTACCCTCTACATAAACCTGTTAAACATCTGTCTTCTCTTCTACAGGTGCCCAGCTCAGCTTCACTGGAAGCCAACTCCCTTGCACCAACAGCTGGCTTTGTTGACCCCCCTCCTCCTGCAGAAGAGCCCCTTGACAGCAGAGTCAAGGGTAGAGATGAAGGCTTGGGCCCCACCAGCTTTGACTCATCCCCACTGGCTTTCTGAATCCAGAATGTGGGTATGAATAGCTCAACATGTACAGGACTAGGTCCTAATTGAGGCCTATTCCCAGACCTTTACTACTGTTCTGACAGAGGGTCTAGAAGCAAAAAGCAGATGCGCACAAAATGTGAGCTCCAACCATAGCTTTACCACCTTAAGGCTAAAAGTATTTGGCCTTTCTTTACCTGTTTTCCCTTTGTAAGAGATTGATGAGAGGATTAAATATTGTCAGGTATTTGCAGTATCATCTGGTATATAGGAAGTTCTTGGAAAGGTGACTAAAGGTGCACTCTTTAATCAAAGCTTGTTTGTTTTTGCTAAAAATCAGTTTTATTGGCACACTTCATTCAAATCCAAGTTTTCTCAACAGGAAGATCTTGTAGCCATATACTAGTGGCCCAGTGCACGAAATTTGTGCACATTAAAAGGGATTAGAGGAGCCGAAACCGGTTTGGCTCAATGGATAGAGCGTTGGCCTGCAGACTGAAAGGTCCCAGGTTCGATTCCAGTCAAGGGCATATACCTGGGTTGCGGGCACATCCCCAGTAGATGTGCAGGAGGCGGCTGATTGATGTTTCTCTCTCATCGATGTTTCTAACTATCTCTCTCCCTTCCTCTCTTTAAAAAATCAATAAAATATATTTAAAAAAAAAAAATGAGGACTTGCTAAGATTTCCAAAGGATACCAACTGGGATTAGAGGAAGTATTTTAATATTGCTATTTGCTATTTGCTCTTTCTCTATAATAGAAGTGTCTAAGATGAAAGAAAATTAGTAAAATGTATATGAAAATCTCCTTCCTGTTAGAATCTGGGGTGCACTGTGGGACCCAGTCAAGTCCCTACCCACCCACGCACGCCTTGAAATCACACGAGACTCATACCCGGCCTGCCCTGAGGCGGTGTAGCCTCAGGTCCCCCAACCCCGATGCAAGGGCGCAAGGGCACAACAACCATTTGCATATTAGCTCTTTATTATAATCTGGAGATAAATAGTGCCCAATGCAAAGCAGGTTTTTAAACTAAGAGTCAGGGTCAGAGTCAAATACAGCTCTGCCAGTCTCACACAGCTCTGTGCCTTGGACATCGCTGAGGACCTAAATGGGATTTTGGTACTAGATCCCTAGTAGAGTTACTGCCTTTCAACCATAATTCCACACAGAAATGCTCCAGAAAGCCCAGGATCCCACTCTAAAATCTTTAAACACAAGTCCAGACCAGGAGTGTTTTGTTTTTTTTCCAGGAGTGTTTATTTGAGAAGTCAAAACTGCAGATGGGTAACAATTCCAAGTGTTGATATAGTTCAACCTTTCTGTACAGAAAATAACATATCTCAACCAGCCAGCCTCCCCAGATTCTTCCAACCACACCCAAAGTGTCCATCATGGTCAGTCCCTTAGCCACTTTCAGTCCAGAAAGCTCAATTCTCTACAAGGAGCATACCAGTTTTCTTCAAAGTTTTTTCCCCAGGACAGGATCATGGCCCTAGTTGTAGTAGGGGAATAATTAAAGACAGGTACCACCCAAGGCCTGGCTTAAGGGCTGTTATCAGCTCACAGAGCCCATCACACAGTATAAGCACCAAAGAGTAAGATTGTCACCAAGTCTTGTTTTTGTAGCCCCCATTCAGGGACAGCACCACCAAAATTTTGCAAGACAGCTGCGTTCTCTCAAGTATTTAAAATGGAAAAAATATAGCACCATTGGCCAGCAGCCACACTTGATTTGATCACATCTACATTAAATAGAAATTTGGATTAGAACATTCAACAGAAAGGGGGGAAAAGTACTTTTAGTCACTATATAAAACCAATGTGCTTCAAGGCACAGATTCAGTAAGTATGTAAGAAAAAAGCCATCAAAGCCTCAACCTTTGCATACAATCTTTATTGAAGTTATACAAAATCCCCCAAAAGTGAAAAAATACATTATATACAAAAACACTTTCCCTTGGGAGGAAGGCTCTGTTCCCTCTTAACATGCAGTGCTTTCAACTGTAGCTGCAGCCTCCACTGTCCCCTCCATTGCTGCCCGGCTGTCAGCCTGATTCTCAGCCTGGAAGATAAACAGGGAGCCTGGGCATAAGTCACCCTTGTTCAAGCCATTCCATCTTATACAACTGAGTAGGCCTCAGTCAAAACAAGTCCCCTAAACGCTACCTTATTCCCATACTAAAAGGGCAATGACCAAAGTATAAATCCAATTTCTTAAACACTCTGTAATAGGGCTGACAGAGCCAATGTTCATACATTACATGGAAAGAAGCAAGCAGAAGTGACCCAAGGTCTTGACAAGTAAGCCTTCTCATACATTCACAGAGCAGGACTCGTGGTGTGTATATAGGTTCCATTGGCCAGTGAGATGTCCTATAGTCCATACCAAACTGTTTCCTGAATAACCTCATTGTTTTTATGAAGGTTACACTCAAGCAATCCAAACAGGCTCAAGGTGGGGAACATGCACTTGGGAGGACTGGTTTCCCCAGGCCCTGAGAACAAGGGGAAATGAGGCAAGAGTCCAAGCCCTGCTTTAACTGCCCACCTCCTCCTCCATGTTTTCAGAAACTTCATTTCCACTGGAGACTGCATCCCCACTGCCTCCATTCACCTCCGGCTCTTGTTTGGCTTTCTTTGCATCATCTTTCCGGGGACTCTCTTCCTCCGGTTTCCGCTAAAGATATAATTGTAAAATCTTCAACAAACATGTTTAATGTTTTTAAAATGACACTTCTTTAACACCCCTCTCCCTGTCGTATGCAAAGAGCCCGAACAGGAGTCATAGCTCTTAGGGTCTTTCTCAACCCACAGGAGGCAAAGCAGAATAAATTGGTCTGTCCCAACATACCAATTCAGCCTCTCTAATGGAAGGGTGGGGTGGGTGTGAGTAGTAGATCTGAACAGTAACCAAATCACAAGTTTAATATACTAAATTTGAGTCAGGAAATAAAGCAGGATTTAGACTCTCTCACAAGAGAAAACTATTGAAACCAAAGTCAAAAGGCAGACTCATAGGAATTTATCAGAAGGTCTGCTACTAAATGACTTGAAAGAAAACCTGACAGCTTACTAACAGGAGCCAATCTGACCAATCCTCCTCAATAGCTTTCTGGATGAGTCCTTGGGCCAGGTGAGTTTTGCTTTAAGAAGTATGCAAGGGAAAAGTACCTTTTTAAAAACTCACTTTATTTAGAGAGAGGAAGAGAGAGAGGGAGAGGAAGAGAGAAACATCTATTTGTATTTACTTATTTATTCATCCCTTGGTTGATTCTTGTAAGTGCCCTGGCTAGGGATTGAACTAGCAACCCTGGCACAGTGGGACAACACTAACCAACTGAGCTACCTGGGTAGGGATGAAAACTATCTTTACTTGCAAATCCTTACCACCTTTGCAAATATCTTTGCACCAAGAAAGGTATTCCTTGTGTATTTGGAAAAAAGAAAAGAAATGATGACATGTAAATTTACCTTCTTTCTGACAAGGTGGGAAATATCAGTCACACAATTTGATGAGGAAGCACCATCTGTTGATTTTCTACTGGCAATCTGACAAAAAGGAAGCCTTTGTTAGCAATGAATAGCTACCACATGAGACAAAGAATGAGGTCTAATATTAAAGAGACAAAACAAAAAACCTGAATACTCACCATGGAGACTGAAGAGCCTCCTACACTCGGAGTGAAACCTGAAGTAGCGCTCTCTACCTGTGAAGATGACAAACTGCAGTGGGTCCCAGGATAGAAGCCATAGGGTCACCCACAGGCTTACAACAGGTACCCACCATCAAAGCAACTGATTAAGACCTCAAATAATAGTGGCCCCATATAGCAGCAACACTGTCTACCCCCTCTACCTATGCCTGTTACCTGCCAGACCCAATCTGGGGTATACAGAGTGTTGAAATTAAACCTAAGCCTTGGACGGTTTGGCACCCTGATTAGAGTATCAGCCTGTGGACCCAAGGGTCTGGGTTTCGATTCCCAGCGAAGGGCATATACCTGGGTTGCAGAGGAGTGTGCAGGAGGCAACAGATCAATGTATCTCTCTCTCTAAAAATGAATGGGGAGCCCAGCTGGCGTGGCTCAGTGATTGAGCGTTGAACTATGAACCAGAAGGTCACAGTTCGATCCCCAGTGTGGGGTGTGCAGCAGATCAAAGATATTCTCTCATCGTTGCTGTTTCTATCTCTCTCCCTTCCTCTATGAAATCAATAAAAAATGTATTTAAAAAAAATGAATGGGGAAAAAATATCCTTGGGTGAGACCTAACTAAAGAAATTAAACCTGCCCTCCCGGTTTGGCTCAGTGGATAGAGTGTTGGCCTGCGGACCGAAGGGTCCCAAGTTCGATTCCAGTCAAGGGCACATGCCTGGGTTGCCTGCTGGGTCCAACGTGTAGCATAGGAGGCAGCTGAGCATTGATTCCTTCTCATCATTGATGTTTCTATCTCTCTCTTCCTCTCCCTTCCTCTCTGAAAAAATAAAAATATATTAAAAAAGAAAAAAAATTAAACCAAATCCTCCATATCCTATCATCCTGACACCCTATCACCAAAAGGCAGAGACAGGCAATCTGGGGTTAAAAGCCTTCAAACACCTCACTAATCTATACAGAGGAATTCTCAGAGATGGACACAACCGTTTATAGTTATTAAACAAATACTATTTGTCTTACACCATTAGAAATGTCTTAACATGCAGGTACTATTTTCATCCCCATTTTACAGATCAGACAACTAAGGCAAAGAAAAGTAAACAAACACGCTCATGGTCATATATAGTAAACAGCAAAGACAGGAGTCAAATTCAATCTGGAGTATATTGTCTTAAGCATTATACTATCTGATAGGAATATCTAGACGAGTTCTCACGTTCCCTCTGACTTCCAACTCCCTGGAAACCATGTTATACCTAAGATTCCTAGCCAACAGAACACTAATACCACAATGCCTTCAACAATATAGAACATGTTATTATCAAAACTTGAAAAGGAAACCAAACCAACCAGAGTTGCTTTCAGAGCCAATTCAGCTACATTCCCACTATGCTGGGACTCCTTTGCATCTTCTATCTTCTCTCTAATTTCAGGTAGCAGTTCCTTCAGCTCCTCAATTTCTTTCTCATATTCAGTACGTGATCCTTCAGCCTCCTTCATCTGCTCATCGAGTACAGCTACAAAGGTTGAAGTGATCAGTAAATTACCACGAAAAGATTCACTTTTACCTCATCAATTACTGGATCCATCAAAATCATTGTGAAAACAGCTGATGCTCACTCACCCATTCTCTTCTCAATGACTTCAATAGATTTGCCAAACTGTGCCACTGCCTCATCATACTGAGAGTTGTACCCATAGGCCAAGCCCAACTGGTAGTGGGTTTCTGCAAGGAGACGGTCATGGGCTTCTAGGTACTGCTCTTGCAGGTTTAGGCAAGCCTGGAATTCCTCCACAGCTTGGACATAATTCTCTAATGAAGAGAAAAACAATAGCAAGCATTTAATACTATAGTACATCTAAATTTTAGACTATTCTGGGGGAATGCTCCCCAATTTACATTTCATGATCCTTGATTATAAAAAAAAACATCAAAATGACTAAGACTTTTAGTTAGAGTGACTTTTAGGAAATACTATTCACTGTTCTAGGGACTATAGGGACCCAAACCTACTGTCCTTTTAAAGCTAACCGCCCATAATTTATGATCAAGCTTGATTTAAAGGAATTTGAGCCCTGACCCATTTGGCTCAGTGGATAGGATATCGGCCTGCGGACTTAAGGGTCCCAAGTTCAGTTCCAGTCAAGGGCATGTACCTTGGTTTCGGGCACATCCCCGGGGGGTGGATAGGGGGGTGCAGGAGGCAGCTGATCGATGTTTCTCTCTCATCAATGTTTCTAATTCTCTATCCCTCTCCCTTCCTCTATGTAAAAAAAAAAAAAAAAAAAAATCAATAAAATATATTTTAAAAAATAAAGGAATTTGAAAAAGACTGGGTGGGAGTACATTAGGGGAAGAGTAAAATGGAAGATGTATTACCAGATTCAACACTAACTTCTCCAAGTTTAAGATGTGCTTGTGCAGCATAAAGCTGAGCTTCTTTTGTTTCTTGCCTAAAACAAGGAAATATGGTCAGAAACCTTAACAGAATTTGTCCAACCATAACTAGGTTCTATTTGCAACCACCAACTTCCCAATCTGAGCCTATAACAGTGGTTCTCAACCTTCCTAATGCCGCGACCCTTTAATACAGTTCCTCATGTTGTGGTGACCCCCAACCATAAAATTATTTTCGTTACTACTTCATAACTAATTTTGCTACTGTTATGAATTGTAATGTAAATATGTGATATGCTATATGTGTTTTCTGATGGTCGCGACCCACAGGTTGAGAACCGCTGGCCTAGACGCACCAAGAGTTTTACCTTTTAAAAATGATCTTTGCTAAATCCAGCATATCCCAGGCAAGCTCTAGGTTCCCAATCTCCTCCTCTTCATTTTCTTGAAGTGACTAAAGTATATCCAAATCATTGGTATTAGGCAGAAGTACAAGACAGGCATCTTTAGATTACAAACCTAAATAGATAATTTAGTATGGCTTAAAAAAACCTGACATAGGATTCAAAATTCAGACTTTTCCCTAAAACCTACAGCGGGTCTTAACAATGAGATCAAATGGATGTCTAGACATGAACAGTCACACATATACTAATTAATAAAACTACAGCCCTAAAATAAGGAGGCAAAATATATCGAGCAAATGATTACCTTGTTTTCAAGAACTAAATCATTTGGTGTTTCTTCAGCCTTGTCATTTTCTTTATCCTCTTCTTCTGAGCCCTCAGTTTCTGCAAGCAAAAATTCCTCAGTATTGAGAATACTAAGGTATCTTTTGACTAGTCAGATTCCAATAAGCATCTGTGAAATAACCTATATTCTGGGGTAGGACAGGCCAGATGCTAAGGCAAACCAACCAACATTTGAACTGGCTGATATAAATAAGGCCAGGGATTAGTCTAATTCAAGTCTTATCTTGTAGTATCTATAATTCAGACCTTCAACAATCAAATGCTAAGTGTTTATTTTCTAAAAGTTAATCTAGATCAGGGGTGAAGAAGGTCCGGCCTGTGGGCCCGTGTAATGTCTCAGAAAGCACTTTGTCTGGCCTTCCCAAGGTAATTGCAGGCAGGACTGGAAACTCAACAAATAAACTTTTTTTCATAGCAACATAAATTTATGTTAAGTGAATTATATTAAGCAAATGATGTTATAATGACCCTTGCCAGGAAAAAAGAGAAAGTTTCCCACCCCTGATTTAGATCATTCAGATGAAGACAGTTTACTGCCTCTTGTTCAATGTCAACAACTTCCCATATACTCAGCCAGAAGCAATTTAGAGGCATCTTTAGCCAGTGTTCCTGGCATCTTTAAGCTCCTTTTTAGAGAATACTACGAAAAAGCTGAGAAAGTACTAAAAGTTAAAATTCTCTACTTCATTCAGAGCAAGAATACTGAACAGACTAGCTTTCCCACAATGGAGCTGTGAGAGAAAAGCATAGCCTTTACCAACTCTCACCAGTGAGCATGTCACAGACTCCAGCCAGCTTTGGCATGTACAGAATTTGAGTGAAAAGTAATATAACCGGTTATTTCACTCCAGCAACATGTTACAATCTGCAGCCATAATGACACCATATTTTACCTAATTGACATACACTCACAAGTCAATAACCTATAAGGACTATTAATAATTAGCTCTACACAGCATGTAAAGTTCAGCATGCCATGTGATTAAAATGGGCTTTTCGGGGTAACGGACAATTCATAAATTGTGTATAATGTGCTACCACCTCTTATATCTTTCATTAATATTGTTAACACCAGTAAAAGAGCTCAAATATTGTCTCCTAACAACCTACTGTGAGAATGTAAATATAGAAATGAATTGATTTTTTTAAAAAATACATTCCATTGATTTTTTACAGAGAAGGGAGAGGGATAGAGTTAGAAACATCTATGAGAGAGATCAATCAGCTGCCTCCTGCACGCCCCCCACTGGGGACGCGCTCGCAACCGAGGTACATGCCCTTGACCGGAATCGAACCTGGGACCCCTCAGTCCGCAGGCTGACGCTTCATCCACTGAGCCACTGAGCCAAACTGGCTAGGGCAGGGGTGGGCAAACTTTTTGAGTCGAGGGCCACAATGGGTTCTTAAACTGGACCGGAGGGCCGGAACAAAAGCATGGATGGAGTGTTTGTGTGAACTAATATAAATTCAAAGTAAACATCATTACATAAAAGGGTACGGTCTTTTTTTTTTTTTTTTTTAAGTTTTATTCATTTCAAACAGGCCGGATCCGGCCCGGGCCATAGTTTGCCCACGGCTGGGCTAGGGCAATGAATTGATTTTAGAGAGAGGAAGGGAAAGACTGATTTGTTGTTTCACTTATTTATCTATTCGTTTGCTGCTTATGTTCCCTAACCAGGAATTGAACCTGCAACCTCGGCATATCAGGATGATACTCTAACTAACTGATCTATCTGGTCAGGGCTAATTTAGTACTTTTGAAATACAAATACCCATCACCATATAGCATATTTTTCCACACCAAATTTCCAAGTGGTTTGTGTATTTAGTTCCCTCATGTTAAACTAGATGAGTGGTTTTATTGACTTGACAATGAAGTCTGTCTTCTAACAGATTATGTAATGACAGGTTGTAAGGATCTATGTAGTCTCTTAACAGACTTTATCTTCTCAATTTGCAGGAAAAATTGACAAAATATTTGTTATTCTATCTGTTCTTAATGATTGGGTATCTGTTCCTACTCAGACTAGAATGTTAGAAAATGACATCTAATTTGGTAAAATATACCTAATTTTTTGAGTTTTATATCAAATTTTTAAATTACAATTCTTACAACAGTGAGAACAATACAGGTTTTTCTCAAGGAATCTGTACTACCCTCATGGAATGATGAAGAGGAAGCTAGGTTAATAAGAAAGCCACTGCTGAAACCGGTTTGGTTCAGTGGATAGAGCGTCGGCCTGTGGACTGAAAGGTCCCAGGTTCAATTCCGGTCAAGGGCATGTACCTGGGTTGCGGGCACATCCTCAATAGGAGATGCGCAGGAGGCAGCTGATCGATGTTTCTATCTCTCTCCCTTCCTCTCTGTAAAAAAATCAATAAAATATATTTAAAAAAAAAAATAAGAAAGCCGCTACTTTAAGACACTTTCCAACCTGGTAACCAATACCCAGGTATTAACAGAAATGCCCTGATGTCCAGAGAGCTGTTTACATATTTTCCAAGATTCTCTAAAAATGGAATCGTGTGGTATGCCTATCATCTTTCTGAGAAAAGGGAGACACTATTTTATACCATTTTTCTGATCTTGTAGCTAAAAGCAAAGTAAAGGCAATATGATTTTCGAGCTATTCTAGCCTTCTTACAGGATAACCACTACAGATTGACTAGTATAGTCCAACTGAGTGTGGCCAAACTTTATGCCTCCAATATTAGAATTCTATTAACTTACCAATCATATCTAGCATGACACTAGAAATAATACCAGACCAATATTCTTTATTAGGGATATGCACAGCTCAAGAGGTGGTAAGAAATGGAGTTTTGCCAAAACCGGTTTGGCTCAGTGGATAGAGCGTCGGCCTGCGGACTGAGGGGTCCCGGGTTTGGTTCCGGTCAAGGGCATGTACCTGGGTTGTGGGCACTTCCCCAGTGGGGAGTGTGCAGGAGGCGGCTGATCGATGTTTCTCTCTCATCGATGTTTCTAACTCTCTATCTCTCTCCCTTCCATTCTGTAAAAAAATCAATAAAATATATTAAAAAAAAAAAAAAAGAAATGGAGTTTTAAGAGAAAACCACAAGATTTCTGCAATTGTGTTGTCACATAAATTTCTGATAGGAGGTGGTTAAGGGAGAAGATAAAAGTTACTTTCCTCAGAGTGAGGCTGCTTAGGAAGAACAATATATTCAAGTTAGATCTAGGGTTGGATTCCAGTACTAGGACTTACTGGTTGACCCTAGTCAATTAATGTAACCCTAAGCCTCAATTTCCTCATCACTACAACTTGAATAATACTACTTATTACATAGCATTATTATAGAATAAGATATACGTATGGCCAAAACCGGTTTGGCTCAGTGGATAGAGCGTCGGCCTGCGGACTGGGGGGTCCCGGGTTCAATTCCGGTCAAGGGCATGTGCCTGGGTTGCGGGCACATCCCCAGTGGGGGATGTGCAGGAGGCGGCTGATCGATGTTTCTCGCTCATCGATGTTTCTAGCTCTCTGTCTCTCTCCCTTCCTCTCTGTAAAAAATCAATAAAATATATTAAAAAAAAAAAAAGATATATGTATGTATGGGAGAGTTCTAACAACACGTTACTGATGATCCAACTGAATAGTTTTTGAACATCTGTGGAGAAATATGACATCTCTACTGTAGCTTATAACTCAAAGTCCAACTGTAAGAGCCAGCAGAGCTTTTACTATTCTTGCTCACTATCGTTAAAGATCAAGACATGGGAGTTTTTAAAAATTGAGAAGTTCAGTTCTGTGCTTTACCTAAACGAATTTCTAAAAGCCCATGAACAGTCCAATGGTGCTACCATTTAGAGCCAAATTCATTTCTGATTACCATGCCTGTGCTGGCTGGAGTGCAAGGACCTGCACATAGGTACAAGTTTATCAGAATGAGCTACAAATATTGATAATGGGTCTTTAAAAATCTTAGTCTGTCAATTATATGATTAATTGGTATACATTTGTGGTTATTAATACCAACGTTAGATGAACCTTATAGACAGCAGAATCCTCAAATCATAGTACAACTTAATTCAGATGTGCCAATTTTTTAATTACTAATTAGAGGCTTATACATGTTGGTTACGTTGAATCAAAAGTAGACTAAATAATACTATAAAGCACCCACTTTATAATGTTTAAGTAACAAAAATTTCAGATTGGCAACCAAAGCAAACATGAGGGGAGAAAGTAGCAAGGTGGCCAATTAAGTTTTTGTTATCTTTTGGAAGGGTCTAATTTTAACTAATGTGAATAGCCTTTAAATGCTTCTGAAGGCTTAAAGAGGGTTACCAGAATTCTTTCACTCTCATAATATAGCCTTCAAGAGTGAACTTGAATTTAAATGGCATGCCTGCTTAAGTGTACCAGGTTCAGTGGATTCTACTGCTCTAATCCTGCTTCCTAAAGCAGAAAAAATGAACCATGTGAACAGCAAGTAAAACAATTCAGGGGCATGCAAGTGAACATCCATTCAGCATTCTCTGCCAGCCTAGCCCACTATTTCCCTACTGACCCCACCCCCATCCAGCTTTACTGGCTAGTATGGTACAAGTTACTAATAGCTAGCCAAGTCTCAGAAATCAAAGAAGGCCTATTTTGCAGTTAGTAAAAGCGTTAGTTTATAAGCCAGCTAAAGAAGTCTTGCTTTTGATTCAACTTGCTCAACTTATCACAACCTTTTTAAACTACCCCCATTTTCATTTTGCCCTTTCCTAATCCAAAGGCAGACGGAAAATCCTGAATGGAAGACTGACTTTTACCCATGATTAGTGAGTCAAATCCAGAATGTACTCCACCCACTGCAGGTCTTGCATATCCCGGTTACCTTCACCCTCTTTCATCTGTTCTTCTCTCTCTTGTGTTTCTTCATTAGCAGTTATCTTAACTTTGTCTTCAGGGGATTTCTCAGTACCCCCCTGGGCTACCTTAGTCTCAAACCCATCTCCAGCTGCCCCAGACTCTTCTAGAGATAGCTTAGTCTCCTCCTGGTTAGGAACCAACTCTGCCCTGCCCTCTTCTAGTCCTGTGCCATCATTTCTTTCTGTTAATCCTTCTGCATTAGTCTCTGGTTCAGGAGTCTCATCTGCAGCTGACAGTCCACTGACTGTGCCATCCTTAGGGAGAATTTTGGCCTCCTGCCCAGGATTCTCAGAGACTTGTGATTCATCTTTTGCAGCCTCTGTTGTCAACTCTGGTGACTCTTCAGCAGGAGGCATTTCTTGCCCTACCAACTGCTCGGGAACAGCTTTTCCTAGATCATTTTTAGAGGCAGCTACCTGCTCCTTTGGCTCATCCCCACCCACATCCACGGGCTCGACTGTTGAATCTATAGGCTCTGCTTCTACCTCCACTGCAGTGGCCTGCTTTTCTAGAGTCACAGTAGACTGCTCTTCTGAAGCTTCTTTTGGCTTCTCCTCTATGTTCACAATTACTTCTTCCTGTTTGTCCTGACCCCCTTTTTCGCTGTACTCTTCTTGGACATCAGTTACAGAAACTGATTTTCCTTCCTCAACATCAGGTGCTTCGTTTTCTGGCTTCCCAGCAATGACCTCCGCTTCAATCAGTCCTGATACTGCTACTCCTTTTGCCTCTTCAGTGGTTTCAGTTAAGTGATCTGGAGTTGATTCAACTTTTTCCTGTAGTAACTCTGCAGGCTCACTTATATCCATATCTTCTCTTTCACCCTTCTCCATTTCAGTCTCCTGTTCTTTATCAATTTCAGGCTTTACCAAAGACTTGTCTTCTGGGTTTTTTGCTTCTTTTTCTCCCATGGCGTCATAAACCTGTTCTCTCAACTCTTCCCTTGCTTCCTCTACATGGTTAAAGAACATGAAGCATAAACATGTCTTCGAGTTTAATGTTAAAGGCATAAATGGAAACTAAAAACACATTCCCTTTAAACCCTTCAAACAGCCTGGCTTAAGTTTTAGCGGATGGCCTACAAATTATCTGCCCCTTTAAGAAAAGCAAAGGTAAAGTCCCATCTAGCAGTGCAACTTATTGCAAAAGAAACCCAAGCTCCCTAAATTAGCTTAAGCATTCTGAATATCAATTAGTGGAGATGCCAAGCTTTACATTCACCTCTAAACATTATAGACCTCCATCTGATTGGCCAAACTAGGCTTAGAAATTAACATTTGAATTTCTTACACACAAAAAATGTAAAAGGGCTCTGAAAGCACTGCTATTAAAATAACTGAGTGGCACAGAGTTTCTAAAAAAATAAGTTATCCTCTTAAAAAACAAAAAACCTAGTCACTTTTTGTAATCAGCTACTTCCACTGAAGTCTCCGCCCGATGCAGGTTATCACCTAGGCATCTTATAGATGATCCTGGATGGGAAGAGCCTATCTCCGTCACTTGTGCACAAGAAATATATGTTGCATCTCTTTAATGCCACATGCAACTCCACATACCATCTATGTTATCATTATTTTCGACCAGCGATTCTTCTTCTGTTTTTTCTCCTTCTTCCTCTTCCACATGAACACCTTCCAGGGCATTTCCTAAAACACCATTCTCCATTCTAGGAAAAAAGGAAAAGGTATTAAAGGCATGATAACTAGAACGTAACAATTTACAACAGAAATTGTAATCCTATACTATAAAAGCAACAGAGGAGTAAGCAAATGCAGAGAATATAAAGTAGGTGTTCCTAAAAAACTTCTATAAATTAAGGCTGGGAGAACAGTGAAAGAATAAGTATAACCTTCAGCTACTGAAAAGTATTGGTGACTCTTATAAAAGAACAAGATCAGTATATATTTCCCTTATAATAGGGCCATATTTCCCAAGCTTCACACCCACTGACATTTCCTTAAACAGGGGGAAAAAACCCATTCTGGCAAGATTATTACGACAAATCACCAGAATGCTCTCTAAAATTAGAAAACTTACTAGAACTGATATTAAATAGAGATCATAGATAATTTGCTAGTTTCATGTGCCCTCAATGTATTTAATCCTGGTGAATGATTTCTGGTGGAAACCAGACAACAACTTTATAATAATTAAGACTACTTATAAGTTTTATTTGTTAGAGATATTCATTTGCTAGTGTTTTCTGACCCCAAAGTCAAAACTTATGTATAATTTTACTCTTTGCATGAAGTGCCTTTCAAAAAACTTCCATGCTCTCCCTAATTTCCTATTTCTTAGTAAAATTAGTCTCAGTTCATGTGAAATCTGAAGTTAGTAAACAATCCTAGCAAACAAAGAAACTAAAGTGTTTAATAGACCATTGTGGTGATACAAAACATTCTACTTATAAATTGTGACTTCAAAGACATACCTTGCCAACTCCAGAAGGGATTTCCCATAGAAAAAGAAAGCTTCTCCACACTCATTAGCTGTCTCTCCATACTTTTTACCTCTATAAAGAGAATAAACATCAAAGATCTGAATTAACACCTACTCTAAAACATTTATTTCTAGTTCTTTAGTTATGACATTCTTCCAGTAACACACTTATAGGAAACCAGTACTTCCCTCTTTTGCTTCCCAGTCAAGGTCAAATGGACCTTGACCTAACAAACAGGGCATAAAATTAATGTTGACTGTTCTTCAGCTATACATATATTATATATTCTAAATGCCATCAATTTACTACAGTTATCACATATAATCTAAGACCTAAACTACATCAATAGGGATTTCTTCTGCTATAAGACCGGTGTCAAAATGGGCCAAAACAGTTAGAGGACTAACTACTAGTTGGCTGGGACCTAAAGGATAAGTAATAAGTAAGGCCCATGGAAAAGCATCATGATATAGTTAAGAGCATTTTTTCTCTGGTAGAATGCCTGGGAAGTTAATTTCACAGTGCCTTCATTTTCTCATCTGTAAAATAGAAATGTGAAGAATGCTCAAAGAGCTACTGCAGGAACTGAGTTAATGTATATAAAAGCACTTAAAATAAGGCTTAGAAATACAAATTTATAGATAAGTTTTAGCTATTATTTACACAGGGAAGCAGGAAGGAAAAAATCACACAAGTATGATAAACGGGAAGGAGGAGTACTTTATGTCAAGAAACCATTTTCATGTAGTAAAGGATTGGCAGAAGCCATGCAAAGTAAGGCCAACTACCAGCATTGAGAGTCTAATGAGAGTAACTAAAGAAACTAATCAGGAAAAACAGAAGGAAAAAAATCTAATTATGAAGTACTGTGAAGAAAGTCAAGTTTAAGGATAGTCTGTTTCATTTCACACTTATATAACCAAATGTATGTGAAACGTTTTCCCGTTCCTCATCTCATTTCATCCCCACAGAAGTCCTGGAGTAGGTAGATGGGAGACTCGGTAGATTCCTATTTTCTATTCATTAGCCAGAAAATGGAGATTTAGAAAGTTTAGAAACTTGACCCAACTGCAAAGAAGAAATGGTGGAACTTGAAAACGACTTCAGGTTTTCTCACTGCGCAGAATACAGTCAAACACTGCTGCAGTTAATATTTTACCTTTGTTCTTCCTGTATGACCTATAATAATAATAATCTGCTTTGTGTTGATATTTACTGCTGTGATGCTGACAATTACCTGAAAGAGTAGTTGGGGTGCTTCACTGGGCTGGAAAAAAGTTTAGCTACATCAGAAAGGAGGTCTAATTGAAGAAGAAGAAAGAGAGAGTAGGAGAATTCTGCACAGACATGCTCCCAGGAGCAAGCTTGAATTACAACTGAAATTCAGAAAGATTTACTGAATAATCAATGGAAAACTCGCAGGAGAGAACCCTGATACCCAAGGACCGAAGGTGGAGACTGGTAGGAGGGGCAGCAGTGAGAAAGGGCTAGCTGGGCACCCACAGATGGCAACTGAAGTCCCGGAGAGAGAGCTCAGCTGCCGGGGCGGGGTGCCACTGAGAACTCAGGGATCCAATCCCCAAGCTGGGCTGTCCAGCAGAGAGCACCAAACTGAGGGGGGTACCCACATAACATCTAGCTATGAAAAGCAGTGGGTTGCTGTCTGCCAGGGAGTGGCAGCTGAAAGTTTGGGCACCCTCTTAAAGGGTCCACACACAAAAATTCCCTGTGGAGCTACCCACCTTGTGCTCCAGCAGAGGGAGGGTGAAGTGGACTGGACCTGTGAGAGCAGAATCCAGGACTGGGGACTTGGGGGATAGAGCTCAGAAAGCAGACACCCCAAGTTTCCTGGGATGAGTCATTCCCTCACAAAGTGGAGGACATCTTTCCCACATAGGCATCTGCCTTGCCTGAGGGGAAGACAGTGGACACACCCTACTGGAAAACATCTTGCCCTGAGGCCACTGAAGAAATTAAAATGAACTATTAGCCTTCAGGCATAAACAACTGCCCCACCCTGTTGAAAAAACTCTTGCCACACCTGAGGACGATTGCCTGGGGGGCAATTCAAGTCTGTAGACAGAGGCGGTCTATGGAGGCTTTGAGTCTTTGCCTGATCTAATTAGTCAGAAACAGCCTTTAAGACTGTCCTGCACTAGAGATTGAGAGGTACAGAGGATCTACCTATAACATAATCACAAACCCAAACAGACAACCAAAATGAGGAAAGAAACAACCCCCAAATGAAAGAACCAGCGAATGAATTCTCCAGAAGAGATAAATGAAGCAGAGATAAGAAATTTATCTGCGCCGAAACCGGTTTGGCTCAGTGGATAGAGCGTCGGCCTGCAGACTGAAAGGTCCCAGGTTCGATTCCGGTCAAGGGCATGTACCTGGGTTGCGGGCACATCCCCAGTTGGGGGTGTGCAGGAGGCAGCTGATCGATGTTTCTAACTCTCTATCTCTCTCCCTTCCTCTCTGTAAAAAAATCAATAAAATATATTTTTTTTTTAAAAAAAGAAATTTATCTGAAACAGTTTAGAGTAATGATGTTAAAAATGCTCAACAGTATGAAAAAAGGTATAGTAACTATGAAAAAAGAACAGTCTGAAATAAAGCATGACATAACACAAATAAAGAACACATTGGAAGGAATACTCAGCAGATTAGGGGAATCTGAGGATTGATCAGTAAATTAGAAGACAGAGTTGAAAATATCACTCAGAGAACCAAAAAGAAAAAACAATTAAAAAAAAAACAGGATGACAGCTTAAGGAAGCTGTGGGACAATGAAACGTAACAATATTAGAATAGAAAGGAATAGAGAAGGTGTTTGAAGAAATAATGGTAGGAAACTTCCCTAACCTGGAAAAGGAAAAAGTCATACAAGCTCAGGAGGCACAGAGAACCCCAAACAAGAAGAACCCAAACAGAACCATGCCCAGACATATCCTAATTAAAATGCCAAAAATTAAAGACAAAGAGAAAAGAAAACTGTCAGCTCCCATAAGGCTGACACCTGATTTCTCATGGGAAACTCTAAAGGCCAGAAGGGAATGGCATATAGTACTTAAGGTAATGGAAAGCAAGGCTCTGAGACCAAGATTACTGTATCCAGCAAGGCTATCTATCATTCAAAATAGATGGTCAAATAAAGAGCTTCCCAGACAAAAAAAATAAAAAGGCTACAGGAGTTCATTACCACCAAGCCGGCATTACAAGAAATGCTTAAGGGATTTGAGAAGAAAAGAGAGAAAAACCTAGCCATACAGAATTAAAATGGGAATAAGTACCTATCAATAATAACCCTAATTGTAAATGGATTAAATGCTCCAATCAAAAGGTGTAGGGTGGGTGAATAGATATAAAAACATGACCCAACTATATGCTGTCTACAAGAGATCCACCTCAAAAGGTACACACAGGATGAAAGTGAAGAGATGGGAAAATATTTTCCATGCTAATGGAAAAGAAATTAAAAAAAAAAAAAAAAAGGCGCCGAAACCGGTTTGGCTCAGTGGATAGAGCGTTGGCCTGCGGACCGAAGGGTCCCGGGTTCGATTCCGGTCAAGGGCATGTACCTGGGTTGCGGGCACATCCCCAGTGGGAGATGTGCAGGAGGCAGCTGACCGATGTTTCTCTCTCATCGATGTTTCTAACTCTCTATCTCTCTCCCTTCCTCTCTGTCAAAAATCAATAAAATATATATTTAAAAAAAAAAAAAAAAAAAAGCAAAGCTGGAGCAGCAATACTCATATTCGACAAAATAGACTTTAAAAGCATCATGCTAAGCCCTGCCAGGTTGAGCAGTTAAGCGTCAACCCAGGAACCAAGAGGTCACGGGCTTGGTTCCTGGTCGGAGCATGTGCCCAGGTTGCAGGCTCAATCCCCAGTGTGGAGCATGCAGGAGGGAGCCTATCAATGATTCTCTCATCATTGATGTTTCTATCTCTCTCTCCCTCTCTTAAATCAATAAAAATGTATTTTAAAAAAAAAAAAAAAGCAACTGGACTTAAAAAATTTTAAGAAAGCATCATGCTAAGCGAAATAAGCCAGTCGGAGAAAGATAAATATCATATCATTCACTCATTTGTGGAATATAATGAACATAAACTGATGAACAAAAATAGAGCGGGGGGGGGGGGATATACTAGAATATAATAGAAGTAATACTATTATTTGCATATTTTTTATATTTCCTACAACTTTTGTGATATGTTATGTCAATACAGTTTTGGTAATATTATTATACTTAAAATCTTTTTATTCTTGAAATATTAATGTTCCTTGCATGTAACATCATATTTAAAATATATAGAAGCAGGTCTAATTAAGCAAGTTTATTCTATATCTATAAAAGGCTAAGTTGAATCACGCGTGCGCAATACATATAAAGCTTTCGCTGGCACCAATCACAAGTGTGTATTTCCATCTGTCATTGTCAATAGTGAATTTGGTTGACACTTCTATTAAAGAGAAAGGGTGAATAGCAATATTAAAATATTTCTTGCCGAAACCGGTTTGGTTCAGTGGATAGAGCGTCGGCCTGCGGACTGAAAGGTCTCAGGTTCGATTCCGGTCAAGGGCATGTACCTGGGTTGCGGGCACATCCCCAGTGGGAGGTGTGCAGGAGGCGGCTGATCGATGTTTCTCGCTCATCGATGTTTCTAACTCTCTATCTCTCTCCCTTCCTCTCTGTAAAAAATCAATAAAATATATATTTTTTAAAAAAAATATTTCTTCTAATTAATTTTCTTTCAATGTGGACGAATCTGTGCACTGGGCTACTAGTGTTAACAATAAGCTAATTAAGAAAGCTGACAGCCCTAACTGGTTTGGCTCAGTGGATGGAGCGTCAGCCTGCGGACTGAAGGGTCCCAGGTTCGATTCCAGTCAAGGGCATGTACCTTGGTTGCAGGCACATGCCCAGTAGGGGGTGTGCAGGAGGCAGCTGATTGATGTTTCTCTCTCATTGATGTTTCTGACTCTCTCTCTATCCTTCTCCCTTCCTCTCTGTAAAAAACCAATAAAATATATATTTAAAAAAAAAAGAAAGCTGACAGACTTCCATTGCTACTGGTAATGATATCTTAGAGGGAACTAGCTCAAATCAAGGCATAGGCTGGCAGGCTAATGCCTGAATGAAGATTTAACTTTCTCAGCGTACAGAGGTGCATTAAAGCCTTTGGTTAATATCAATCAATCTTGAAGGACTAAAGCTAACCTGTTTCCCCAAGATACCTATAGATACACTAGAGGCCTGATGCACGAAAATTCATGCAAGAGTAGGCCTTCCTTCCCCTGGCTGCAGACACCAGCTTCCCTCAGGCACTTGGGGTGGCTTCCTTCCCTGCCCCAGTTTCACCAGGAATGATGTCCAGTCTAATTAGCATATTACCTTTTTATTATTATAGAAGATAGATATGATTACCTGGTGGTAATTACCAACTTGCTAACAGAGCAGATAACAAAGTGTTAAGAGTATGAAAAATACTGTGCTAATAATATTATTAATGGTAGGGTGACCAACCATCATGGTTTACTTGGGATTGAGTTTATCCAGATACAGACTTTCCAATGCTAAAAATGGAAAAGTCTTGCAATTAACCAGGACAAGTTGGGCGCCCTAATTAGCAGTGACTAGAAAACAGATTACCTTACTCAGGAAAATCAAAGGCTACAAATGCTCAGTTATATGTAGATTCTATATTTATAGAACTTATACATGAAAAATAATCTTTTTAAACTCTTACACTTGATTTTTCTCATAAAACAACTTCTTATGACTCAAGTTTATTAGAAACATAGGATTACATTTTAGCAAAACACAGTACTTACAAAAGACTAGCTGCTTCCTGGAAAGCATTGACAGCTGCTGGAATATCCCCCATCACCAGATGCTTCTGTCCTAAGCCCAACAGCTTCTTAGCTTCACTATCCACATCCAAACTGCCAGAAAAAAAAAAATTTTCATGTGTTAAATACTTTTAAAGTCATTATTTCTTGAAAACCTGCTACATTTAAACCATAATAATTTCTTTAAGCCTGTGAACTACTCTGCAAGGCTAAGCTAACTCACATTTATCACTACAAAAGCAAAAGTTATCTTAAAAGTTTTCCTTAAATGGGAAAAAACATTCTGGTAAGATTCTGAGGCAACATTCTCAGAATTCGACTATAATATTTCCTCTTAAAGGTTTATCTACTCACTACCAACAAATAACCTTGGTTTCCATGATTGTGGAGGGAAGCCTCCCCAAAAGATACTGGCATTGCAGAAGCTGCAGGAGGCCCTGGAGTTGGCTTGGCTGCTGTGTTCCAGCTAGCGGTCCAATTTTTGAACTAGCAGGCCCTGCGCCAAAGTGATTGAGGATCCTCCAAGCAGGTAATGACTCCACAGGGAAAAGGTATTGTCACAGCTTTTGCAGCCACTGCCAGCATTGCTGGAACCCCAACTCAGTAGCCACGGGTCCAGGGGACTACCCACACATTTGTGGGCTGGGCAACACCCCCCACTCCAGGCATTATGGCTACTCTACCTGGTATGAGCCCGTCAATTAGGCTAGCCCCATCCCTCCACCCCACCCCTGCTTAAGGGACACCAATAGACATGTCTCCTCCTGGAATGAGATCTCCTCCCCCATGAATGCATCCACCAAGGCCCTAGAATACTATTGGTCCTTGGTCACTCCTTTCCTACAATGTGTTTTCTGAAATTAAAATGTTTGACAGTTTCTGTCCCGTCTTTACTGCATTAATATATGCTAATAAATTCATGGAGCAATAAAAAAAAAAAACGACACATGCAAATATTCTGTAGGAGGATTAAATAAAATTGGAAACAGTGATTCTCAACCTAAGTGAGCTTAAGAATTATCAGGAAGTTTTCCCAACACACAAACCTGAATTCTATCTGAAGCTAAACAAATAAAATCTCTAGGGATGCAACTCAGGCACCTACCTTTTGAATTAGCTTTACACTTATTACCTCTGCTTAAGAATCATGGTCACATCAAGATGGGGAAGTTATATGGAAGTAGATGTGGGCTCAAAATAAAATTTAAAACTTTTAAACTAAAATAACAACAAAATCGAAAATAGTAACCTTACAAAGAAATCTGTATCAGCAGAAATAAAGAAAAGAATAGGTTAACTTTTGTTAGTCATGTTGTATAATGAATAAGGAGCATAACTAAACTTTCAATCCTAGTATTTTATTCAAATGTAAAAAAACACATCATTGTCTAGACACCACAGTCTGATTTACAAATAAGTACCTTAATATTTGGTCTTATTTGTTACCTATTAAACATAATGAAACTGACTCCTCCCCATGGCTGCCTGGACCAGGAAGGGGAAGCCCTTTTAAGCTCGTAGAAATTTTAGATGTCAAGAACATTCCCTGTGTACCTATGCAGTATTATATGGTTCATTAGTATATATTGTGGCTGGCCTTGGACATCTCTTGTTAACTAGGAGAATTAGAATATGCACATATATCCCTCGCTAGTTTGGCTCCGTGGATAGAGCGTCGGCCTGCGAACTGGAAGGTCCTGGGTTCAATTCCATTCAAGGGCACATGCCTAGGTTGCGGGCTCAATCCCCAGTAGGGGGTATGCAGGAGGTAACTGATCAATGATTCTCTTTCATCATTGATGTTTCTATCTCTCTCTCCTCTTCCTTCCTCTCATGTGATTTTGGAGTATTTTGGTGACTTTAGGACAGGTTCCATTGTAGGTATAATTACACAAAGCTAAGAATCCATAAAAGAACAGACAGAGAAGGAATTAAAATAGGATTTTATGTGAGAGTATCCACCCTAGATCCTGAAACAAATAGCAACAGCAGCAACTGAGCAGAGCCTAGAACATAAAAACCCAAACACAACTGACATCAATGTGAACAAAGTTGAGATCAACTATGTAAAATATCATACATACCATTAAGAAGGCTTTCAAACCAGTAAATAAAGTACGTGTAATTTGCAAAAAACCCCACAATAATGAATTTAATTAAATACAAACCTAACTGTACCAAGTAAATAATCTTACCTCCCCACTTTATCTGCAGAGGTAGAAGGAGCAGGAGCATCATCTTCAATTCTGTAATGAAAAAATGAGGGAAAAGTAAATATGCGGATAAGAGCATCAGTCAGCCCGCAGACTGAGGGTCCCAGGTTCGATTCTCGTCATGCCTGGGTTTCAGGATTAAACCCCAGTAGGATGCATGTAGGAGGCAACCTTCCTCTCTGAAAACAATAAAAATATAATTTAAAGAAAAGAAATATGTAGGCCCTGGCCAGGTAGCTCAGTTGGCTAGAGCATCATCCTAATATACTAAGATTGTGGGTTTCATCTTTGGTCAGGGCACACACAAGAAGTAACCAATGGCCTGGCCAGTGTGGCTCAGTTGGTTGAGTGTCATCCTCTACACTAAAAAGTTGCTGGTTGGGTTCCCCAGTCAGGGTACATACCTGAGTTGTAGGTTTGATCCCTGGGTTGGAACACTTTCATAAGGGAACTGATCAATGTTTCTGTCTCTCCCTTCCTCTAAGAATATCCATAGGTGAGGTTTAAAAAATAAAATGTCACAGCTTAAAAAAATAACAATAAAAGGGAAATTGATAAACTAGACTTCCTATAAAAAATAATTAACCAATGACCCATGCACCAGGTTACTGGTTTGATTCTTGGTCAGGGCACATGCCTGAGTTTGGGGCTAGATCACCCCAGCAGGGGAGCATGCAGGAGACAGCTTAATATTTTTCTCCCTTTTTCTCCAAAATAAATAAAAACATTTTTAAAAATATTTTTAATTGATTTTTCACAGAGAAGGGAGAGGGAATAGAGTTAGAAACATTGATGAGAGCCCTAGCCGACTTGGCTCAGTGGATAGAGCGTCAGCCTGCGGACTGAGGGGTCCCGGGTTCGATTCCGGCCAAGGGTACATGCCTGGGTTGCGGGCTTGGTCCCCAGGAGGGGGCGTGCAGGAAGCAGCCAATCAATGATTCTCTCTCATCATTGATGTTTCCATCTCTCTCTCCTACCTTCCTCTCTGAAATCAATAAAGAAATATTTAAAAAAAAAAAAAAAACAACGATGAGAAACATCCATCAGCTGCCTCCTGCTCACCCCCTACTGGGGATGTGCCCGCAACCAAGGTGCATGCCCTTGACTGGAATCGAACCTGGGACCCTTCAGTCCGCAGGCCAATGCTCTATCCACAGAGCCAAAAAACCGGTTTGGCAGGATTTGCATTTCTAACAACTTCCCTACACTCCTTGGTTTTAGACTCACACTCTAAGAATCATTGAATTAGAACAAAAATTATAAACTAACTAGAGGTCCAGGGCACAAAATTCATGCATGTGTAGGGTCCCTAGGCCTGGCTGGCGATCAGGGCCAGCTTGGGCCTTCCTTCATTTCACGCCGCCCCCTGGTGGTAAGCACACATCACAGCGAGTGATTGAACTCCCAGTTGAACCCCGAAGGGGGGGGGAGGGGAGAGAGAGAGAGAGAGAGAGAGAGAGAGGCATATGTGCATGTCCTATCCAGGTCAGAGACAGGCTATCCACTGTTATTTTTTTTATGTTAATTATAATAGGTCTACGTTTAAAACTATGAAGATATCACATAGAAATCTGATTTCTGATTCTCTTGAAAAATCATCACATAAAATATAAATCCAGCAAAGTACTAGAGAAAATTATGGTTGAAATACTTTGTGATGCATCTGGAGGCCTTTTTAAACTCAGAAACCATGAAAGATTAATTCTATTCCACCCAGTTAGTTTTACAAAAGGTCAACTTAGTGCAGGTGTGGCTCAGTGGTTGTGCATCAACCCATGCACCTAGAGGCCACTGGTTCGATTCCTGGTCAGGTACATGCCCTGGGTTTCTGGCTTGACCCCAATAGGCAGCTGATAGTGCAAGCATGAGGCAGCTGACTGATGTTTCTATCTCTCCCTCAAAATAAATAAAAACTTTTTTAAAAGGTCAACTTACTGTATGTATGTGTGTATACACACACACACACACACACACACACACACACACACACACACAAAATCTCAGCAATCAACATAGAAGCCCAAGATTAAAGAATACAAACACATTCACAGAAAACATGAACAGCTCAAACGTTTGAAAACATGTTTGAAACATGTTTGAAAACACCGTTTGAAAACCACAGCCTGGTTGGTCCCCATCCCTCTCTCCCCAGTGTTGAGTGTCTGAGTCTTAGAGGGGTGACAACTATTTGCATATTAGCTCTTTATTATATAGGATTTATTAATTACTATATTATTTTCTATACAAACAATCATAAAGATACTGGTGCCTAATCCTATACCAGTACAGTTCCTTACAATGTTATTCACTATAGCACTGTTTATAATAACTAAATACTGAAACAACTCAATTGTCCAGCCATAGTGAACTTGTTGTGAGAATAGAAAACAATGAAGCCATTAAAAAAATTAAGGAAATGCTCTGGCCAGTGTGGCTCTGGTGGTTAGGGGGTTGTTGTCCATATACCAAAGTGTCAAGTATACAGCAATATAAAATAATTACAATTTACTCATATATATATATACATATATATGCATAAGGTATCATTGAGGAATACGTAATAAATCTCTAACACTGATTGACTCTGTGATTAGGGAGTAAGGGTTGGAGGGAAATTTCACTATATACCTCCATTCTGGATTTTGAATCAGAAAGATTATTTTTTTTAAACGTCAATGGTCCATCAAAAATCAAAATTATCCACCAATATGCCCTACATTCTCATGCAAACAGCTTTAGTTAAACAGCAACCTCTTCTTTAAGGAAGAGTTCACTGTAATCCTGTCCATTTCATTTTTCCCTATCTGGTCCATATGCCTAAGCCCTGCTACAAAATACCAAATTGCTAAATATTGGTGACTACTTACAAATTAGAAAAGAGGAAGTCCAGAATATTTTTATTTCTGAGGTTGGAAACAGTATTATCCAACTAGAATAAGGTATAGAAACAGGATTCATTAGAGAAAACTGGGGGTTTATGCATTAAGACCTGTTGATTTGAGGTGTTTGCGAAGCACAAATAACATTCAAAAGGCAATTCAGAGCAAACATAGGACTAACAGACATAGCATATGCAGTGCCTGTTACATTTTTTAGTGCTCTCACCAAAAAAGAAAAAACACCCATGCCCTGTCAGGTGTTTCTCAGTGGTTAGAGTATCTGTCTTCACGAAGGGTCAGTTTTCATCCCAGCCCCAAGTCTGGCACGTGTGCAACAGATGACTGTGTCTCTCACATGCTCATCTCTCCTCTCCCCTCTCCTTCCCACTCTCTGAAAAAAATCAATGGAAAAAATATCCTCAGGTGAGGATTAACAAAAAACACCCTGTGGCAGGTGGCAATATTCATATTTTACAGAGAAGGCACTTAACCAATTGACTTTGTAACCTATATGATCCTCCCCATCAGAATTCATACTGTATTCCAATTTCCTATTGACTTTCTGTATTCCCCAGAATATAGGACAGGCGTGAGCAACCCCTGGCACGTGTGCCAAACATGGTATGCCAGTAACTTTTGCTGGCACGCGAAACCCTCTTATAATCTTCCATTTACAATTTTTTTAATATCAACTTTTATATTTTTCAGATAAATTCAGTGTAGGTGCATCTTAGATAAATAATTTTACATAATAAGTTATCTTAAAGACCATAGACATGGATTGACGAGAGAGGGGAAGAGCAATTTCAATAGTGTCGAAAACGAACTATTGAGGACTTGGAATGCCATTCCAGAAAATTTTTTGTTTACAAAACTTTGCAACAGCGTTACTCTCCATGTTTTCATCCACACTGTTCTCAGTGATGAATTTTGTTATGTCTCGTCATAGGAGTAGCCTGACAGATGAAAGTAGTAGCTCATGCATATCTCTGAAGGTCACGAAATATAAACCGGATGTAAAATCTGTCATCAGTGATGCAGCAGCAAAAGTTCCACTGATAATATCAGAGTCATAAAGTTTTCTGTCGGACTATCAGTGTACATGTATACATTAAAAAAATAAATGTATTTTTCATCATCGTATACTGTTGTTTTTGTCGCTTGAATGAATTTTATTATTTTTTCAAGGTTCTTCACATACATACACCTTAAGAGGTATCAAGTAGGCGTAACATGTTCTCAAAAAATTAGGGTTGGCAGGCAGAAGAGTTTTGAGTCGGAGATTTTGCTGGTTTTGGCACACACTCACAAAAAGGTTGGCCACCCCTGATATAGGACTTAATTCTAAGGAAAGAAACCATGTGTATTTTATCCTCGCTGTAGCCTAGCACCAAGCACAAGGTCTGGCACCAAATCAGTATTTGTTAAAATAAGGAATGATCCTGGATGGTGTGGCTAAGTTGCTTGAAGTTGATTCCTGGTGAAGCACATACCCAGGTTGTAGGTTTGATGGATATTTCTTTCTCATTCTTCCCTCCTCCCCCGCTCCTCTCTAAAATCAATTGAAAAAACAAAGGAGCAATTCTGAATCACTATGGTAGGATTAGGGCAGGTGATTTTGCCAATTAGCATGTAAATGCCAGAACTTTGTTATTGAGCTAAACTACCTTTTTTTGTCATCTTCTAAAGCAATGGATAAGCAGCTCAGGAATTAGGACAGAGAAGTCAAAATTCAATGACTCCACATAAGACTTCTTTTAACTTTCTCATTCCTTCTCACCACTACAGTACAAACTCTTTTTTTTTATATATATTTTATTGATTTTCTCCAGAGAGGAAGGGAGAGGGACAGAGAGCTAGAAACATCAATGAGAGAGAAACATCGACCAGCTGCCCTCTGCACACCCCCCACTGGGGATGTGCCTGCAACCAAGGTACATGCCCTTGGCCGGAATCGAACCTGGGACCTTTCAGTCCGCAGGCCGACGCTCTATCCACTGAGCCAAACCGGTTATGGCTACAGTACAAACTCTTATATGCTTTGTATTTTATAACAAAGCTGTAAAAACTAATTAAAAAGATAACTATAATGAGGACTGATTTAGCATTTAGACAATTATTGCCATCAGCCATGCTGTTTAAATGGCAAGAGGAAGAGAAGCCAAATTGGAGCTTTTTACAGAAGACAAAATTGTGGCCCAACATCACTGCTTAAGCAATGAAGCTGGTATCCAAAAAAATAAAAATCAACCCTGCATTGAGGTTTATTTCTCATTCCACCTTTCCTCTCTACTGGTTTGGAAGTTATATTCTTATCCTTTCAGTGGTTATGCCGGAATTACAATGTGCATTCTTATTCAAGTCTAAACTCAGAAGCATTTTCTTTACCCTCCCCTTAAAGCGCCTTAGGGGCTTGACCTCTGAATAGTCTCAACCAAGATGTAACTTCTGAATGCTGCCTTTTATTGTTCTTTCAGACTAGCTAATTAGGTTTACATGCAATTTCATTTCCTCTCAGATAAGCTTTTGGGTAGGTAATGACAAAATAAAAACTTGGGTTTATGGGACTCTTTCCCCCTCCGCACTTGGGAGTCTGGACTTGTTCTTCAATAAATCTCCACCTTTGCTATAAAACACACACACACACACACACACACACACAAGAAAAAGAACTTGGGTTTAATGCAGATTCTACCACTTATTAATTTCTGCATTCTGATCTTGACTTTCCTCACCTACAGGAGAACTAATTCATAGTATACTCATGTGGATCAAATATAAACATTCAAAGACCCAAAACGTGATAGGTAGCATAGGTAGAGATAAGTAAACCTCAAAGTGTAAGGCTCCAGAAATTCATAAAAACCTCACAGCAACCTCTCCCAGTACAGTGCACCAAGAAAAGTAAATAAATAAAAAGTGCACCAAGAAAAAAATAACAAAGCCCCTGAGAAAAAAGGAAGATTGCACAGTTGGACATACTAGATGGGAAAGAGCACTTGTTTTCTTTAATGAAATGTTTTCACTATGGAGCGTCGACCTATAAACCAAGAGGTCAGGGTTCGATTCACTGACCAATGGTTCTCTCTCATTATTGATGTTTCCATTATTTCTCTCCCTCTCTGCAATAAATAAATAAAAACCATTAAAAACGCGTTTCTGCTGAAACCGGTTTGGCTCAGTGGATAGAGCGTCGGCCTGCGGACTGAGGGGTCCCAGGTTCGATTCCGGTCAAGGGCATGTACCTGGGCTGCGGCACATCCCCAGTGGGAGATGTTCAGGAGGCGGCTGGTCGATATTTCTCTCCCATCGATGTTTCTAACTCTCTATCTCTCTCCCTTCCTCTCTGTAAAAAATCAATAAAATATATTTTATTAAAAAAATAAATAAATAAATAAATAAATAAAAACGCGTTTCTTCATTATTCAAGAAATATCTCAGGCCTGGGTAGCATGGTGCCACCTTCGGAGCAATCGTGTCTTCTACCATCCCCTCGTCCTTCTGTGCATTCCTACTGCGCATTCACCTACCAACCCAACGCCGCCGCCAGCGAGCAGAGCGCCAGGCAGCTCTCGGTGAAGATACTCAACATCCCCCCGGAAACCCCAGAAACAGTGTCTCTCGCCGACACTCCCACAGTCCAAAGAACCACGATGCTCTCCACCACAGGCCCAGAACCGGCTCGCTGCAGGTAGGAGGGCACGAGGTGAGCGAGGAGACCGAGGTGAGCGAGGAGACCGCGGTGAACCAGCCTCCCGGTGCCTCACAGCGGAAATCCGAGGCTCCGGCCGCGCAACCCCAAACAATGGAAGTTTTCCCGCCTCCTCAGGGCCCCGCCCCCTGCTCCAGCGCCGGCGGAGGCCGGCGAACACGGGCGCCAGATCCCGCCCCTGAGGCCCCGCCCACCGGCCCCACCGGTCCAGCTTCTCCTGCAGGGCTTTTTTTTTTTTTTTTTTTTTTTGGCGCCAAATCTCTATTGGTTATTCTCTCAGGTTGTTTGGGGATCCTACCGGAGACGCGCGCCAGGAGTGCGGGGGCAGTAAGCTGCAGCGCCGTGAAGGCTCAAGGGTGCGCTGGGCCCCGCCTCCCCGCCGATAGCCCCGGGCCGGGGGAGGAAGAAGAGGGGCTGGCGATGCAGACAGACGCCGCTGCCCCCGGCAAGATGGCGGCCGCGAAAAGCGGGGCAGGGGGCGCCAGCCAACCGGCGTAACTGCTAACGCGCGAGACTTCATGCCAGAGGTGGGCTTCTTCAGTGCCCAGGCCTCCCCAAACAGCGACGGTTGTTCACTAGGAGGCAAGCCCTCCGACCCTCTGGTCTCCCCTCCCGGGGAGCCCCAGTCTCCCCCCCGCTCCCCGCGAACTGGCCAATGCCTCAAGCTTTCCGCGGTCCCGCTTACTTGTCGGCAGAAACCAGCTCCGCAGAGATGGCGGCAGTGGCTGTGGACTCTGCGTCCATCGTTCCCCTGAGGTGGCGGTCCAGCGGACGAAATACAGCCTGTGAGAAAACAGCGAATTTGGGACGCCGAAGACTCACACAGGCACAGAAAATGGCAGATTGGAGACCCCGCGCGGCTGGGCCCTCTCATATATCAGGGCCCTTCGCCCCGCCCATCCACTTCCGGATCCTCCCCCTCTAGTTTAAAGGACCAGAATCCAGCCCCGTCTAGCCCAAGGACACCCCCATCCTCGCTTCTGACTCTCGGTGTACCTTTTCTCCCTGACCTGTTTTCGCCCCAAAAAGCAACTTCCAGCTTCTCTAGCAAGTCGCATAAGCACTGGAATCTTGGTACTACAACTCCTGAGTGGGCTGTAGTCAGCGGCTTCCACAGAAAGGGAAGCTGGTGCTGCTCGGCATATTTGGAGTGAAGAGCCGACGGTCTATTTCCGGACCGGATAATGCGGGAGGCCTGAGACCTTATCCTCGCAGTCGTAACGGATGGACACGCAAGAGCCGAGCACGGGTACAGCAGCAACGGCTAAAACTGACCTCGGCGTGAGACGCGTGGCTGGGAGCCTCAGCAACAGCTGAGCGAAGGAAATGCTCGTCTAGGATTGGCTACCGCGGAAACCACCGCGCTCGATTCAAAGCTCAGTTCTGCAGTGGCGCACGGGTGGCCCCACCCTCCGGGCCCGCCCCCTCCGGCTGGCCCAATCGGCTGCCGCCATCAGCTGAGGCCCGACCCAGACTCCAAATCTGACTAGCTTAGTGGTCCCAGCTCTGTCCCCTCCGCTCAGCGCTAAGATTTGTTTGCCTGCTACAAGCGAGGGTACTGTGCTTAGACACTTAAAGCAAGCGATTAGCAGTCATACATACGTAATCTTAACAACACTACTAGTCAGATCGGTGTTATCAACCGCATTTGGTAGAAATGGAAACCACAGTTCAGGAAAGGGGGGACTTGCTCAGAAAGTTGCAAGCCAAGTCGGTTCTGGAAAGCAGTGCGCTTCATTTTCTGCAACTGATTGGAAAGATTGCTGGTAAACTGAAATGGCTGCACTTACCCACACCTGGAGCATCATCCATTGCGTGCCACCTTAGCCTTGCCTACAGTGATCAGAATAGGATTTTATTTACGTCCAGGTTCAGGCACACTGGTAAAGATTCCTGGTGGGTAAAGAGACGTGGGCTCTTAGCTGGGTGAACTGAGCCAAGCCGTGTAACCTTTTAAGATTAAATGTAGCCCAGGCCGGTGTGAGTCAGTTGGTTGGAACATCGTCAGGCACACCAGAAGGTGGTGGGATGATTCCCGGTCAGGGTACAAGGGTACAAACCCGGGCTGTGCGTCCAATCCCTGGTCAGGGCGCATGCCGGGGGCAGCCAGCGGATGGTTTCTCTCTCTCTCTCTCTCTCTCTCTCTCTCTCTCTCTCTCTCTCAAAGCTGGATCACAAGGTTGGAGGCATGTAGGAAGCAGCCATGGATATTTTGCTTTCACATGAATGCTTCTTTAACCCTCTCCCTTCCTCTCTCTCTAAAAATCAATAAAAAGACATTTTTAAAAAGATTAAATGTGCCTGTCTGGTTGTGTGGCTCAGTGGTTGAGCGTGGGCCTATGAAGCAGGAGGTCAAGGTTCGATTCTCGTCAGGGCACATGCCTGGATTGTGGGCTCGATCCCCAGTGCAGGGTTTGCAGGAGGCAGCTGATCGATCATTCTCTCTCATCATTGATGTTTCTGTCTCGCTCTCCCTCTCCCTTCCTCTCTGAAATCAATTTAAAAATTTTTTAAAGATTAAATGTAAATGAGGACATATTAGTATCCACCCCTTAAGCATATTGTAAGAATTATGTGCCTGGCCTGGCAGATATGGCTCAGTGGTTGACAATGGACTCATGAATCAGGAGGTCGAGATTGGATTCCCAGTCAGGGCACATGCCTGGGTTTCAGGTTCAATCCCCAGTAGGGGTGTGCAGGAGGCAGCCAATTAATGACATTACAATCAAAAGAGAATACATAATTGGATTACATCAAATGCATTGGTAGTAGATTTGGGAGGTAGGAGAAAGCAAAGCAGGGAAATCTCTGGGATTGGATGAAAAGTAAAATGATAGACACATCTTTTACATAGGTGGGTACAGGATAGCTAACAGTCAACAATTAATGGGGTAACAATAACAATGAAAGGATTTATGGTCTCTACCCTGGGTGCACTGGTTGTGCCCTGAGGGGTCTAGAAAAAGCGGAGTTACACTGACATTCCAAAGGGCAATAGACAGGTTAAAGAAAAGATTGACTTTTTTCAGGGAATATTCTAGCCTAGGACATGACTACCTTCCATAAACTGCTTTCAGTTAAAAAGTTTAATTTCAGACCATCCTTTAGGTCTCTGAGTTTGCAAGACCACCATGCAGGCCTTACCTCATCAGGTTAGCATTGTGGCCCCTTTTCATCCACAACCATATTCTTTTTTTTTTTTTAATATATTTTATTGATTTTTTACAGAGAGGAAGGGAGAGAGATAGAGAGTTCGAAACATCGATGAGAGAGAAACATCGACCTGCTGCCTCCTGCACACCCCCCACTGGGGATATGCCCGCAACCCAGGCACATGCCCTTGACCGGAATCGAACCTGGAACCTCTCAGTCCGCAGGCCGACGCTCTATCCACTGAGCCAAACCGGTCTCAGCCACAACCATATTCTTACCATGCTGGTCTCCTTTCTGTTCCTCAGAATTCCCAAGCCCTTTTTCATATCCAGGGACCTTTGCACTTGCTGCCTCACTACCTAGAACGGTCTTCTCCCAATATTTTGAGTGATAGCCTCGAATTCATCTGTTAGGCCTCATTTCAAACAAAGGGAAGCTAATTTTGATTGAAATCAGGCCTCCCTACTCACCTAATCAATATTAGCTTCCCTTTGTTTATGTCTTCCATTATACTTATCAAAATCTAAAGTTAATTTACTTGTTATTGTTTTTTTAATCTCTCACCCTTCTAAGTATGTAGGCTCCGTGTGACCTTTTCTGTTTTGTTTACACCTAAATCCCCAATGCATACAATAGTGGTTGACGCATACTACTTGTTCAAAGTAAACTTGTTGAATGAATGATTAAAGCAATAACAGTGTAATCATAATTAGAACTGGAAAATTTTCAAAGTATATCTATATAAAATAAAAGCTAATAGCCCTGGCTAGTGTAGCTCAGTTGATTGGAGCATTGTCCCAAATACCAAAGGTGGTGGGTTCAATTCCTGGTCTGGGAACATACCAGGTTCCATCCCCCATCAGGGCACATGTATGTGAGAGGCAACTGATCTCTCTCTCTCTCTTTCTCTCTCTCTTTCCTTCCCTTCCTCTAAGATCAATTTTAAAGATAAAATAGAAACCAGTATTTCATTGTAAGTAATGAGGGTAAATGGGACTTTATCTTGGGAGGAAAATTAAAGTTATATTTAGCAATATTTAGAGAGGACTTTCTGTTAAATGTATGGGGTGAACAAATACATTTACACCCATTCCCTTTTAAAATATATATATTTTATTGATTTCAGAGAGGAATGGAGAGGGAGAGATGGAAACATCACTGATGGGCTGCCTCCTGCACATCCCCACTAGGCATCAAGCCCACAACCCCGGCATGTGCCCTTGGCTGGAATCGAACCTGGGAACCTTCAGTCTGCAGGCTGACACTCTATCCACTGAGCCAAACTGGCTAGGGTTATACCATTTCCTTTTGAAACCTGTCTACATAAAAATAAAGGAATTTTTTTAAAAGTAAAACTCACAAGATCAAAGAGAAGGAAGAAGCAACAGCAACAAAATTTTAAAAGCTGGAGAAGAGATGGACAACTAGTAACTGACCCAGCAGACTAAGAAAAAAGAGTCCTAATGGGGAAAGCCATGAAGCAACCAGATTGACAATACAAAAACCACAAAAGGCTCAAGAATTGTGTGTGGCCCTAGCCGTTTTGGCTTAGAGAATAGAGCATCAGCCTGCAGACTGAAGGGCCCGGGATTCAATTCTGGTCAAGGACACATACCTCGGTTGCAGGCTTGATCCCCGGCCCCGATCAGTGTGTACGTGGGAGACAACCAATCAATCTCTCTCTCTCTCAAATCAGTACAGACATATCCTCCAGTGAGGATTTAAATAAGTAAATAAGTCATGGGGATGTAATGTATAACATAGGGAATATAGTCAATAATATTGTAATAACTTTGCATAGTAACAAATGGTTATTAGACTTATTGCAGTGATCACTTCATAAGGTACATAAATGTCAAATCACTGTTGTACACCTGTAACTAATATAATATTGTATGTTAACTATACTTTGATGTAAAAAAATATAGAGCATTGTCATTGTTTCAGTGGGAAATAGGAGTCCTTCATAGATCATCTTTTCCCGAACGAATACTGTGACTTCTTTCCAATGTGTGTTATCAGTCCCCCTTCTCAAGTATCCTTTTTAAAATTTGTCAGCCTTTGACTACAGCTCACAATCTCTCTCTTGAAGAATGTCAGAAGGGGAGAGAGTGTAATATGGCGAAGACCTACGATTACCTGTTCAAGCTGCAGCCGATCGGCGACTCGGGGGTGGGGAAGACCTGTGTCCTGTTCCGCTTCTCCGAGGACGCCTTCAACTCCACTTTCATCTCCACCATAGGAATTGACTTTAAAATTAGGACCATAGAGCTCGATGGCAAGAGAATTAAACTACAGATATGGGACACAGCTGGCCAGGAACGGTTTCGGACAATCACAACAGCTTCCTATAGGGGTGCAATGGGCATCATGCTGGTCTACGACATCACCAACGAGAAGTCCTTTGACAACATCCGGAACTGGATTCGGAACATTGAGGAGCATGCCTCTGCAGATGTTGAAAAGATGATACTTGGGAACAAGTGTGACGTGAACGACAAGAGACAAGTCTCCAAGGAACGGGGAGAGAAGCTGGCCCTGGACTATGGAATCAAGTTCATGGAGACAAGTGCAAAGGCCAACATCAATGTGGACAATGCATTTTTCACTCTCGCCAGAGACATCAAAGCAAAAAATGGACAAAAAAGTGGAAGGCAACAGCCCCCAGGGGAGCAACCAGGGAATCAAAATCACACCGGACCAGCAGAAAAAGACCAGCTTTTTTCGATGTGTTCTTCTGTGAGTAACAACGCCTTACTCTGAGCCTTGTTCAGCTGAGCTGACTGTGCCTGTCCTGAGTGAGCCCCTCACTCAGCTGGGGCCCCCCCTCCAATGCCCCTGCCACGGCCACTGGGCCCAGGGCCACCAGGACACAATTGAGAAATTGTTTATTTTAGTAACTCTGATCTTTTTCAACTTTGGAGATGGAGTAAGTTAAGAATTTGCTATTTTCCCTGTGATGTCCACCGAACTGGCCCATGCATCGTGTATCTGGAGAGAAAAATGGACATGACATGACCAGCAACCGTGACCAATATGGTGGGCCTCCATCTCTGGGGCGTGACCACGAAAATTCCACGGCAAAGCCTGTCTACGTCTCCTTGCGCAGAAGCAAGGCTCCCAAAGGCCAGTGATGGTTCCAGGAGTGCTGAGCTTCCCACCCGCAGGGCGGTGACCCCATCAGGCCCAGAAGGCATCGCCGACAAGTCTGACTCCCACTGTCACCTTTTCTCTCAGTTTTGGACAAGTGACAAAAACCGTTATGTTTCTTTTTCTCCCCTCCCTCTTCTTTTTGACTCTCAAACCAAAGGGAAGCACAAATTAAGGAAATTCTGTGTAAAGCGTTCAGAAGGAAGGAGGAGTGTATGCGGCTGCGGGGGGAGGGGGGCAGGGGTACCTTGCCTGTCCACAGCCAGGTTTTGGTCTGTAATCCAGTCAGGCCTCGGGTATGGTCAGTGGGCCTTGGCAGTCCCTGTCTGATGACCGAGGGGACATCATGCATCCTACGGGTGACCCCCAAAAATGCAACCACACACCGATCACCCGCAATTAGGGCATTGGCCTCTCGGCCCCCAGACAGCCCCCACTCCCATAGTCTCTGAATCGGATGTTCTTTCCAGCTGAGATTTTTATTTTTCCAGATCTGTAGTGCCATCAAGTGATTCTGTCTTTGATTTCCAGCGGCAGACCCAGGTGACCAGGGACACGGATGCATCTGTGATTGGATGTGGCCGAGAGCATGCAGCGTCCCAGGCAATAGACTGGCCACAGAGCTTTCAGGGATGGTTTTTAACTGCTGTCGTTGGTTCTGTTTTGACAGCTCTGCCTTCCCATAGAGGGTGCATTTGAGACCAGGTCACCAGGTCCGAGGGGTGTCACGAGGGAGCCTTTATATTTCTTTTTCTTACACTTCACCCCAAACTGCTGTCTACCCAAGCCACTGGCATCGAAATGTCTTTTTTTAATTAAAACCAATGTACCAGCCAAAAAAAAAGAATGTCAGAAGGTCTCCCTTTTCCTACTTGAGTGTGAGACAGCCCCTCCTCCTTCGCAGTCTACAAAACAGTTTCTGAAAGCGGTCTTAGATTGTACTTGTGTATAAAGAATTTTGATGTAATAAACTGGAATGTGGTAGTATTAGCCTCTAGCTGGTGAGTACTCTCTTCATTCTGGAATGTGGTCTTATAAAGACAAGTCTCATTTTAAAATTCTGAGCCTGTGGTCTTTTATTCAAAACAATAATCATATAAAAAATCCTTTTTGCAAAAATACTCATAGTTTTCCCAAAGACCTTCCTTAATACTTGGATATTCCAAACACCTTCCTTTGAAGTCTAGCATTTTTCTCTTCCATTTTCTTAAGTTTAACTTTCAGGTCCTCACTTTGCAATGGTGAGGCTTTGGTGAAGTGAGTGAAGTTCCCCAACATCACATTTTAATTCCTTCATAAAGTATTGCATCTTTTTTTAAGATCTGCAATTTCACTGTATAGTGAATGTGCACTGTACAGTCCAATGATTAGACAAAGATGTCTATAGAGCAATGCTGTTAATGAGGATGAGATATCTGAATCAAGAACCATTTTTAAGCCAAAACCGGTTTGGCTCAGTGGATAGAGTGTCGGCCTGCGGACTGAAGGGCCCCGGGTTTGATTCCGGTCAAGGGCATGTACCTGGGTTGGGGGCACATCCCCAGTGGGGGATGTGCGGGAGGCGGCTGATCGATGTTTCTCTCTCATCGATGTTTCTAACTCTCTCTATCTCTTTCCCTTCCTCTCTGTAAAAAATCAATAAAATATATTTAAAAAAAAAAAAAAAGAACCATTTTTAAGTAGTTTATTAGTGAATTTTTAAAAATCCTCATCCGAGGATATTTTTTCATTTCTTTTTAGAGAGAGTGGAAGGGAGGGAGGAAGGGGGAGAAAGACAGAGAAAAACATTAACATGAGAGAGACACATTGGTTGCATGCTGCACGTGCCCTGACCAGGACTGCAATTGAACCTGCAACTCAGGTGCATGCCCTTGACCAGAATGGAAACCTGAGACCCTTCAGTGAAGGGCAAACAATCTAACCACTGGCAGCACCAGCCAGGGCGAATGAATAATTTCATATTATAACTTTTAAAAAAATATATTTTTAATTGATTTTTAGAGAGAGGAAGGGAGAAGGACAGAGATAGAAACATCATTGAGAGAGAATCATTGATTGGCTGCCTCCTGCACACCCCATACTGGTGATCAAGCCTGCAACCCAGGCATGTGCCCTGACCGGGGAATTGAGCTGGCGACCTCTTGGTTCCTGGGTCGACCCTCAACCATGAGCCACACCAGCTTGGCATCATGTTATAACTTTCTGCTTCCTTACAGGAGCTGAATTTTCCTCCCCCCTCAATTTATATGCTAGCCCTCAGAATGTGATTGTATGTGGACTGGGCCCTTTTCCAATGACTGGTGTTCTTACCAGATGCAAACACAGGGAAGACAATGTAAAGACAGGGAGAAGATGGCTGTCTACAAGCAAAATACCGAGGCCTAGAACATTTCCTTCCCTCATGTCCCTCAGAAGGAACCACGTCAGCTAATACCTTATCTTCCACGTCTAGCTTCCGGAACTGTGTGAAAACAAATTTCTGTTGTTTAAGCCACCCATTCTGTGGCACTGTTCCAGCAGCCCAACACACTAATACACATCATAGTTTACCTCATAACCATGGAAATGTGGATCATGAAAGTGTAACGGAGCCATGGTATCACATAGTAAGCCATCTGGGTAGGGTGAGGTCAGGAAAGATGTCCTAGAGAAGTGACAGCTAAACTGAACATTTAAGTAATAGGTGTTAGCCCGTAGAATGGGCCAAGGGTTACAATATTCTAGGTAGTAAGGGCCAGAGACAAAAGACTAACTCCAAAACGCCTCCCTCCATTTACTTAATCACTGCACCATGGTTGTTTCAAAGACATAAATCACGCCACGTTATTCCCTCAAAACTCTTCCATGGCTTCCTGCAGCATTCAGGATTAAAAAAACCCTCACTCACCAGCCTCTGCCTAATTCCAGCATTACTTTGTGTCATCCTACCTTTGCTCACCTTCAGTTTCTTTCACAAACGCCTTCTTTAAGCTTCCCCACTTCTTCCAGTTTCAAGGCCTTTCCCCCAAGCTACCCAATTTGCACAGAACACTATTCCTACTCTCACATCATTTAACTAATTAATCCCTATTCATCCTTGAGATCTCACATGATAAAAACAGGCTTCTCACTATATTTTTGTACAGCACTTCTCCCAACTGTAATTAAGCTAATTATGCAATTACTTTAACGTCTTTTCTGAAGTAGACTACAGGGACCATGTGTCTTGGTTATACCTATATCCCCAGGGTCTAGCATTGTACCTAACCCACATAAGTACCCAATTATTATTTGTTCAGTGAAGAACAGTGTTTTGACTAGAAACCCAAAGAGTTTTGTGTGACTGGAGTTTATAAGGATTTTCTTTTCTTTTTAATATATATATTTTATAAATATATTTTTATTGATTTCAGAGAGGAAGGGAGAGATAGAAACATCAATGATGAGAGATTGATTGGCTACCTCCTGCACGCCCCCTACTGGGGATCAAGCGCACAAACCAGGCATGTGCCCTTGACCAGAATGGAACCTGGGATCCTTCAGTTTGCAGGCCGATGCTCTATCCACTGAGCAAAACCGGCTAGGGATTTAAATATATTTTTATTTATTTTAGAGAGAGGAAGAGAGATAGGGATACAGATAAAAACATTGACAAGAGCCCTGGCCGGTTTTGCTTAGTGGATAGAGCATTTGCCTGCGGACTCAAGGGTCCCAGGTTTGATTCCGGTTAAGGGCATGAACCTTGGTTGCGGGCACATCCCCAGTAGGAGGTGTGCAGGAGGCAGCTGATCGATGTTTCTCTCTCATCGATGTTTCTAACTCTCTATCCCTCTCTGTGAAAAATCAATAAAATATATTTAAAAAACAAAAACAAAACATCGACAAGAGAAAAACATCAATCAGCTGCCTCCTGCATGCCCCTAACTGGGGATTAAGTCTGCAACTAAGATACATGCCCTTGCCCGGAATCAAACCCGGAACTCTTCAGTCCATAGGCCAAGTCTCTATGCACTGAGCCAAACCAGCTAGGGCTAAAGGGATTTTCATAAAACCCTCCTAAAAATCTCAGTGCCCTTTAATGGGACTATTAAGTATGAAAAATAGGACTTTAGGTGCAGAGTGACAAGCTTTGGGGCTGACTCTGCCCCCTTCGGTAGGCTATGCACACAGATTGTCCTGTGTGACAGAAAAAGCCCGTGTCCCCTTTCCATCATTTTGCAAGCTATTAAGTTGGCTCTTCATATTCCTAAGCCTGGGCACTGAGCAGGTAGGGAATGGGGTGGGAACTCAAGACTCAGGGTCAACAATGCACAGAACTCTTGCTGCCTTGTTACCAATACCAAGGTGACCAATTTTATGGATTCTCAGTAAGAAAGTTGGGGGCCACTGGGTGGTAGCATGCAGTGCTCAGAGCTGCCTGTAGATGGCGGACCAGTTCACTAATGTACCTAATTCAGAAAAGCACAAATTGAATTCAGCTCCTTCTTGATTCCTCCAGAATGAAGAATGATAAGGGAGTGTGGGCTCCTGGCAGGCAGTACTCAGTGTCCCCAAGGGAAGCGGTTCCATCCCAGGTCCTACCTGCCAAATAACACAATAAGCAGTGTAGATGTCTCAATGGCTTTATTAAATCTTTCTGGGGGTGGCAGTACCTCACAGCTGGAGATGGAAAGGAAGCTGTGGTTTCAGTACGGGTCATTAAAGGGGTACAGAGGGTGTCCTGCATCTCTTGGGACCCTCTTCCCATCCACCTGGAAAAAGAGACAGACATATGACCCTATTAGGAGATAATATTTCAAAGACGCAGGGCATCTTTTCCCAAAACTTCCTGACCCTCACTTGTGTACAGCATGATGCCAAATGGCAGTAACAGGGCCCCAGCCTCATAGAATGCCACAGTATCAACAGCATTCCCACTAAACCCATAACCTGGTACATAAAGTTTGCAGTCTCAGCTGGGAAGGAACTACTTATTTCCTTATGTGCAATAGGCTTCAACCCAACTTCAAGCCCTCTAAGAAGGCCGGGCATGCCTGTAGGCTCCCCTCATTTATATCATTTACTAAGATTTTTCTATGTGTCAGGAACTAGAATCATTTTGAAAATAGGAAGCTTAGGCTTGGAGAAGTTAAATAACATCCAGCTTACAAGATATAGAAAAGCAAGACTGGGACTCACTTGTTATATTTCTTATCCCTGAGCCACTATTTCCCCCCAAACTGAACAAAAAGAGCCCACTGTGTCCAGGGCAGTAATCCTACCAACAACCATTCTGCCTCTCTCTGATCAGCAATGTTGAGGCCAGGCTTGGGTCAGAATCCTGCTCCAAATCTAACATTCACCGGCTCTGGGGGTGTGAAACATACTCACTGTAAGCATGGGCACGATGTATCGCCAATTTTTATTCAGGGAATCTAGCTGCTTCATCTCTTCTGGACTAAAGGTGAAGTCAAAAACCTGGGGATGGGTAGTAGAGGTCAGGAAAGCCAGCTTTGTGAGTGAAAGTCGGGGTTCCAGAACACTGCCTTCTTAGCCTGGCAGAGTTGGGGCCAGACTGTGTCCCAAAGGCCTAAAGACAGGACCCATCACCACGTACCTGGATGTTCTCAAGGATACGGGAAGGCGTGATACTCTTAGGGATGGAGATCACTTTTCGCTGGACCTGCCACCTGCGATGGGGGATTGAGGCAGATGAGGAAGAGGAGTCAGTACTCATAAGTATTGTTCTGTCTTTCATGCAGCCTTTTCTTTAAGCTGCTGAGCCCGCTGGAATGGGGAACATGATTCAGGGTGGCCTCTCCCAGATCACATGGCAAGAGCCTCAGCCTCATCTAGGCACTTGGATAAGGAACCCCTAAACCAGTGGCTCTCAACCTTCTGGCCCTTTAAATACAGTTCCTCATGTTGTGACCCAACCATAAAATTTTTTTCGTTGCTACTTCATAACTGTAATGTTGCTACTGTTATGAATCGTAATGTAAATATCTGATACGCAGGATGGTCTTAGGCGACCCCTGTGAAAGGGTCGTTTGACCGCCAAAGGGGTCACGACCCACAGGTTGAGAACCGCTGAAACCCTTACCTCCCAACCCAAGAGCCCTTTCTCTGAACTGACCTTCTTTCCCCAAGATCGCCCTCACCTGAGCAAGATCTGTGCTGGAGACCGGCCATACTTTTCAGCCAGTGCCAGGACCAATGGCTCCTCAAGCAGGACAGGCTCATTAGGATCACGCCAAGCACGATCAGAGGAGCCCAGAGGGCTGTAAGCAGTCACCTCCAGGCCGCGTGCTTGGCAGTGAGCAACCAGCTCGTGCTGAGCCAGATATGGGTGGCATTCCACCTGAGCCAAGAAATAGCCCATCACCATGGGGTGGCGACATCCAGCTTGCCTGGCTGTGCCATCCGGACCAACATGCACTGCTGACCCCCCTACTTCCCTTCAGTCCTCTTTTATCACTGTTTTCCACTGTCCATTTCATTCTTGTCCCACACTTCAATGTCCTTCTTTATGTAGAGGAGTCCTACACCAACATTTCTGACAACTTGCTAGCCATCTCCATGAAGTAGACCCATTATCTGCTCACTCATGCTCTTGCACATACACCTCCTCCCCAAACAACTGACCTGCTACGCTGTGCTCACCTGCAGGACAGCTGGGCGCACAGAGGCCACACTGAGAAGATCATCAATCTGCCGACTGCTGAAGTTGGACAGGCCCAGCGCCCGCACCAGCCCCTTAGCCACCAGTGCCTCCAGAGCCTTCCAGGTCTCCTTGTAGTCAATGAAGTCATAGCGGATAGTCCCATCAGCATTCTTAGGGAAAGGGTCGTCTCCCCGCCTGAGTGAAAGACAGCCTCTCAAGAGTGGGCACAAATGCCAGGCTTCTGCCTCACCTGCCCACCCAGCCACTCTATGTCCCATACTCCAAGCCCAGAAAGGGGAAAGCATGGTTTTACACCCTTCCAGATCATGACCCAGGTGTTTACCCTATATGGAATGGCCATTTCCCCTCTTCTTCCCAGGGGCAGGTTATATCTCTTCTCTAGGAAGGCTTCCTTATTGTCTGCCTCCTCAAAGAGTTGCATGCTCTTGCAGCCTTCTTCTGGCACAGGGCACAGAGCAGATGGCAGTCCCTCTCATACCCTCGGCTAGAACTTACTATTTACTTCAACCTGGGCCTAGTTCAGCAGGAGCCAGTACCTTTTCTGAATGAATACAGGGAGCAGAACCCCTCATGCATACCCTAAGATAGAAGCCATGTGAGGCTGCACTCCTTTTTCTGTAGCTAAATCCCTGGCTGCTGAAGCAGAACGGGCTGAGTTCCCATGCCAAGTTCCTCAGCCTGCCACACAGATAGTGCTCCTATCCTGCTCCGCTACTGTGACTTCCGGTAAGTCACTAACGTGACTGACTCCCCCAGCCCCTAATTCCCGGATAAAGACACTGGCAAAGCTCACTCAAAGGCATACGGCCAGTGTATCAGGTACAGGTCCAAATACTCCAGCTGGAGGTCAGCCAGTGTCTTCCGGAGGGCAGACTCCACATCCTTGGGGTGGTGCTTCGTGTTCCACAGCTTGGAAGTCACAAACAGCTCCTCCCGAGACATCGCCTGGTGCAGGAAGCAGGGCCCATAATGAGAAGAGCCAATGGGCACCCAGTCTTACCCACCCTCACCTCTGGGAGAGGAATTAGATGGGAGCTGATGCCAGTCCCCTCCAGCCAGGCCTCAGTCCACCCCCCACCCCCCACCTCTTAGATCTCTCATCCCATCCCTCTGTAGCCCTAGTCCTCACCTTGCCAGGCCCCACAGTCTCCTTCAAGGCCTCCCCAATCTCAGTCTCATTGCCGTAGATAGCAGCACAATCAATGTGGCGGTAGCCTACGCTCAGGGCATACTTAACAGCTGCTTTTACCTGCCAGGTGAGAGAAGCAGAGGGATTCAGCTGTTAGTCTGGGCCAGAAACTGCCCTCTGAAAGGTCACTGGTGGCGGGAGGGGGCGGGAACATACCACTGCAGTCATCCATGCAGTGGGGGAGAGACGATGGAAGATAGTCCAGGGGAAGGGACCAGACCCTCAAACCCTTTGTCCCCATCCCACTAACCTCCAAAGCTCCTTCCTACCCAACAATCTCAGCAGTGCCCAGCACAAAGCTAACGTGTTCCTAGCTACCTGCTCAGAAGACGAATACATTGACAGAGGGCAGAAGTATAGGTCATGGAAACAGGTCCCCTACCCTGAGGAGCTGGTTAGGGAAACATGATACACAGGTAAATATTCCTAGGCCAAGGCCATTCTGAGAGAGATGCTCAGGGAGCCATATAACCAAGCACACTCTGGGGAATGAGGCAAGCAAAAGAGGTGATGGGGGAGAAAATTAAGGAAATAGACATGAGATGGAAGCTGGGTCCAGAGTCTCCTGCCAGAAGAGGAAAAAGGTGGTATCAAGTAGGAGGCCAGGTCCAGTTAATTTGCTAAAAACTCGATTAGAAACATGGCATCAGAAGCAGAACCAGATGCCAGGTCCTTGGCATCCAAGATCTCCATCTAGGTGCAGCTCTTACTATCCAGACATATTCCCCAACCCCAGGCCCTCCCCCTGCTGCTTCATTCTGCCCGCCTCCTTGTTGGCCCTGGCTCTGACCTCCACCCCTTGCCTTCATCTAGCTGCTGGACTTGTCTTGCCATGTCAGTGCCTGCCTGGAGCACAAAGGCCCCAGTTCCACCGTCCTAGGCAACTGTAGGAAGGAAATCAAAGGCGAAAAAAGGCAGAGTCACTCGACCGCACCACAAACACTAGCCAAAATCTCAGAGAGAAGAAGAGGCTGTTCTTGCTGCCCGAGCCCCTCCCAAACTTAATCCCAAAACTTCTCCAAACTCTGACTCAGATGACCAAGGAACAATGGCATAGGCTGGGGAGATGCCCAACACTAGGTGGATGCTGAATTTCTAGCTGTCGATCCTAGGAAAGTGGGTCTTCATTCCTAAGCCCCCCGTGGCTGGAAGGGTTTACATTTGGGGTCATTAAACTCCAGCTCATAGCGGCCTTTTGTTTGTCAGCCCTGAGCTATGAACAATTTTTATATTTTAAAATGGTTACATAAGTACATAATCACCTCCATTTTGCAATCTGTCCAGCAAAACCTAAATTGTTAACCACCTGGTTCATCAAGAAAAAGTTTGCCCTGGCCAGCATGGCTCAGTGTTTGAGCATCAACCTATGAACCAGGAGGTAACGGTTCAATGCCTGGTCAGGGCACACGCCCAGGTTGCAGGCTCAGTTCCCAGTGTGGGGTGTGCAGGAGGCAGCCAATCAATGATTCCCTCTCATCATTGATGTTTCTATCTCTCTCTCCCTCTCCCTGCCTCTCTGAAATCAATAATAAAAAAATATATATATATTTATTATAAATATATTATATAAATAATATATAATATTAAATATATTTAATATATTAAATTATTATAAATATATTATATATTTTATTTTCATATTTTATTTTTTATCTCACATTTTATAATAAATATATAATATATATATATTTTTTTTTTAAAGAAAAAGTTTGCACCCTAGCAGGTTTGGCTCCCCAGCCTTGGTTGGGTTGCGTGCAGGAGGAAACCAATCGATGTCTCTCTCTCACATTGATGTTTTTCTTTATCTCTTCCCCTCCCTTCCACCCTCTCTCTGAAAATCAATGAAAAAATATCCTCGGGCCCTAGCCGGTTTGTTTCAGTGGGTAGAGCATCAGCCTGCAGACTAAAAGGTCCCAGGTTCGGCCGAAACCGGTTTGGCTCAGTGGATGGAGCGTCGGCCTGTGGACTGGAAGGTCCCAGGTTCGATTCCAGGCAAGGGCATGTACCTGGGTTGCGGGCATATCCCCAGTAGGAGATGTGCAGGAGGCAGCTGATCGATGTTTCTCTCTCATCGATGTTTCTAACTCTCTATCTCTTTCCCTTCCTCTCTGTAAAAAATCAATAAAATATATTTAAAAAAAAAAAAAAAAAAAAAGGTCCCAGGTCGATTCCGGCCAAAAGCGTATGCCTGGGTTGCGGACTCAATCCTCATTGTGGGGTGTGCAGGAGGCAGCCGATTAGTGATTCTCTCTCATAATTGATGTTTCTATCTCTCTCTCTCCCTCGAAATCAATATAAATATATATATTTAAAAAAAAATAATCTCTCTCTCTTTCCCCTTGGGTGAGGATTAACAAAAAAAGCTTGTTAACCCTTGGTCTTGACCTAGTTATTCTTCAAACCCTGACTGATACCTTCTGTGTGACTACCTCTGGAATGAGAGAGGCCCAGCCCTCAAGGAGCCCAATGATGATCAGATCACAGCACAAGGTGATGACATATTAGGGGTCAGCAACGAGCCAGATACAGAGGGGTCCCACATCTGCCAAAGGACTGTGTCGATCCAGTTAGGGAAAGGGTTCTTTCCTATGACCTTTGCCCTGCTGACCCTCTCAGCCCCGCCTCTGAGTTAGCTAGGTAGGCTAAGGCTATGTTACCAGGCTCTTCTTCCCTTGTTTTTCCCACTGCCCTCCAGGCTCATTCCACTTTAAGTGGAGTATAGGCATGGGGCTGCTAGGGAAAATGCAGGGACTCTCTCCCAAATACTGCCTTTTCCCTAGCAGCGGTGCCAGAAGCCCTCCTCCTCTTCCCCCATCCCTCACCTGGCCAGGATTGCTCTTCCAGGTGCCCAGTCCAATCAGGGGCATCTTCTGCCCAGTGTGCAGGAGGACACAGGAAGCCGCCATTGCCTCCTGAAACAGAAATGGGAAGAGGATGATGTGGGGATGAGTGCTGCTTGGGCTTCAAGACTCCTGTAAATCATGGGTGAGAAAGGAGGCACAGAGGTGATGAGAACAAACTTGTGATTGTGTGTATATGCCCAGAAGCAACCAAAGCCAGTAGCTCCTGGACAAAGATTAACCAGACCACCGGCCTGGCTGCCCTTCCTTTCACCAGGCTAAAGGTCTGTGTTAAAGAGCTCCAATACCTAAAAACAAAGGCAGGGTGGCTCTCCAGAAGTGCCCAGCCTTGACTACATAAGGTCTCAAGCCAGTGTAAGACAGGCAAGCCATTATGAGTCAATATGAGATGGGCTGACAGAACAGGCTCAGGAAAGGGTTACTTCTCTGAGGATGACATGAACATTCCCAGGAGTTTGTCAGAACGACAGAGACTCTCTGAGTTCCTCTCACAGGGGTCTGATACGCCATGCTACTAGGCCTGAGTGGGCTCTTACAAGGGAAGTATAATATTTTATAGATGAAAAAACAGGCATAGAGAGATCAAGTTATTTGCCCCAAATCAACAACTAAGTGGCAGAGCCAAGGATCCAGGAACTGATGGGAAAAGGCAGGTAAACACAGACCTATAAAATATATGTGCTGCCCTAACTGGTTTGGCTCAGTGGATAGAGCGTCAGCCTGCGGACTCAAGGGTCCCAGGTTCGATTCCGGTCAAGGGCATGTACCTTGGTTGCAGGCACATCCCCAGTAGGGAGTGTGCAGGAGAAAGCTGATCGATGTTTCTAACTCTCTATCCCTCTCCCTTCCTCTCTGTAAAAAATCAATAAAATATATTTAAAAAAATATACATATGTGCTGATAGTAGACAATGTACATACAACGTGCTACAGAAAGCAAGTGACTTCTGCAGGGCAAGAACCAGGGAATACTGACATGGGCTTTTAAGAATGAGTTAAATTTTCCCTGGAGTCAGGGGGAAGAGTCTTTCCAGGAAGGTGAATTAGACACAGGATTTCAGTGCAGGAGACAGCAAAAAATTTCAGATGCAAGAAAATTTCCAACTGAACAAAAGCAGGTGGGTGATTGGAGCAACCCCTTTGAAGAGCTATGAAAATCAGAAGTTTCCAAATGGTTCTAGAATGAATACTCATTCAGTCAGCAAATGATGAATATTCTAAGCCTTGTGCTAGGCTCAGATATTCAAATAGAGTCCCTGCCCTCTTGGAGCTTATGGCCTGGTGGAGGAGGGGGGAGGGCAGATGATATGGGTGCAATATATAAGAAATATGACCAAAATCTGCACAAGTGCTATAAGAAAAGAGTACGCTGGCTAGGATGGCTTCTTGAAGGTGCTGAGTCAAGTCCTAATGAATAGAAGTCATCCGAGCGAAAGGGGAAGGAGAAAGAATGCTTACCCCCAAAGTAAATAAGGTAGAAAGCTTTTCATTTGATCTCATTAGTACTATAAGTATCACTCTCTCAGGATTGATTTCATTGTTAGCAATACCTTTAAATATAACCTTTGTTTCCAAGTTCTGAAAGGACATCAAGAATATTATTGTTGCCCAGCTGGTGTGGCTTGGAGGTTGAGTGTCAACCCATGAACCAAGAGGTCACTAGTTCAATTCTTGGTCAGGGCACATGCTCAGGTTGCAGGCTCAATCCCCAGTAGGGGGTGTGCAGGAGGCAGCAGATCAATGATCCTCTCTCATCATTATGTTTCTATCTCTCTTTCCCTCTCCCTTCCTCTCTCTGAAATCAATAAAAACATTTTTTAAAAATATAGGCACTTCTGCCATAGCCAGTTTGGCTCAGTGGGAAGAGCGTCGGCCTGCGGACTGAAGGGTCCCAGGTTCGATTCCAGTCAAGGGGCACATGCCTGAGTTGTGGGTTCAATCCCCAGTATAGGGTGAGCAGGAAGCAGCCAATCAATGATTCTTTCTCATCAACCGAAGGATTTGTATGCATGCATATAAGAATAACCAATGGACACGAGACACTGGGGGGTAGGGGAGGCTATGTAATACTCTTTGTAATACTTTAAGAAATAAAACAAAATAAAAAAAAATGATTCTCTCTCATCATTGATGTTTCTCTCTCCCTCACTCTCCCTTCCTCTCTGAAATCAATAAAAATATAGTTTAAAATGACCACTTAAATTGACACATTTCAATTTAAAATATTGTAAACGAGAATCTTAAAAGTTAACTGATATAAGCTTATACAAAGAAAAAAGTTTACCCTCATAGAGAAGTGCCTATATTTATTTTTTTGCTTTCTTTCTTTTTTTAATTTTATTTTTATTGATTTCAGAGAGGAAGGGAGAAAAAGAGAGAGATAGAAACATCAATGATGAGAGAGAATCACTGATTGCCTGCCTCCTGCACATCCCCTACTAGGGATTGAGCCCGCAACCCAGGCATGTGCCCTTGACCGGAATCAAACTTGGGACCCTTCAGTCCACAGGCTGACACTATATACACTGAGCCAAACCAGCAAGGGCAATAAAAATATTTAAAAAAAAAGATTATGGTAAAGCAGGTAATAAGGGATGTTGTGTGTACAACCTACATACCAAAATTGTCTTTCCTAATACTTCTGACTCAGGAAGAATTTTACAGTCCGTCTAGCACAGTATTCCCAACCTTCTGGCCCTTTAAATACAATTCCTCATGTTGTGACCCAACCATAAAATTATTTTCGTTGCTACTTCATAACTGTAATGTTACTACTGTTATGAATCGTAATGTAAATATCTGATATGCAGGATGGTCTTAGGCGACCCCTGTGAAAGGGTCGTTCGACTCCCAAAGGGGTCGCGACCCACAGGTAGAGAACCGATGGTCTAGCACAGTGATGGCGAACCTTTTGAGCTCGGCGTGTCAGCATTTTGAAAACTCTGGTGCCGTGTCACATATAGAAATTTTTTGATCTTTGCAACCATAGTAAAACAAAGATTTATATTTTTTATATTTATTTTATATATTTAAATGCCATTTAACAAAGAAAAATCAACCAAAAAAATGAGTTCGCATGTCACCTCTGACAAGTGTGTCATAGGTTCGCCATCACTGGTCTAGCACAACCAGTTATGGAGACCACTTCTTTCTGCTAAAACAAGAATTGTCAATCTGGGAAGCAAACCAACGATTGCTGAGAGCAATTCTCTGTTACCAGACTTCCCAGGGATCAGGCAAGTATGCCTGGAGTCCACAGGAGGAACTAGCTTTCCATTTAACATCAGAGTCCATGGCTGATTTGCTGGGCTTGATCCCCAAACAAGTGACCGGTTGGCCTCTCTAAGATTTCCCAGCACACAGGGGAGGGCTCTGAAATTACAACTGGGCTGAGAGCTTGAACAAAAACCATACTTAAGGGTAAAAGGAAGAAGAAACTTGATGCTTGCTTCTTTTGTTGGTGAAACAGAAAACCAAAAGCTCTGAGGCTTGGGAGTGGAGTGGGGGGAGATCATGGAGGTAGGAAGACCTAACAAAGACCTGCAAAGAACAAAGAAGTAAATGGAGGGGCCCCAGCAGAAGACAGATGTTTTTCTCTAGGACAGGAAGTCATCCTCTTCCAGTTCTTGACTTCCTCATCTTCTGCCCGAGGCAACAGCTTTCCAGCCTAACCCTGCATGAACAGGCTCTGAGCCTGTCAGGAACTGCCTCACTGGACCTCGGCAGCACTCAGAAACCCTCATGTTATATTGGGAGAGGTTCTAAATGTTCAAGAGAGAGAAGCTGTGTATGTCTGAGGAGATGTGGAAGAGGGTAGCATTGGGAGTCAGGTTTTATTCGAACTTACGTTCTTTCACACTGGGGTTCAGTCTTCCCTTCTCAAAGGAGGGCTCTACAGTTGCTGGCTGGATGTGGGGACCTAGAAAACACAGGAAAAAGAGGAAGCAGTATTTGGATGAGTGTTCCATTTATGGGCCTCTCCTCAGCCTCCCATAAATGTTGGTGTCCCTCGAGATTCTGTCCCCAGTCCTCTTCTCACTCCCTGGTAGAGCTCATGTCTTCAGCTATCAACTTAAGTACTCATTCTTCCCACCCCAGTTCTGTATATTCAACTCCCTCTGTTCATCTCCACAAGTGTGTCCTACCGGTGTCTGAGACGCAACATGTCCAAACTGTACTTGTCAAATCCAGCAGCAGAGCACAGAGAAAACAATTCAAGGTCTGGTGTTCCACAGACCTGGGTTTGAATCTCAGCCCCATCTTGTGAAGAGATACTATATCTAAAGCACTTTGCACAGTGCCTTCCCCATGATCTTTCTGTATATATTTTTCTCAACAGGGACTCGGGCCCTTAGTGAGAAAACAAACCAGGCAACATGCTACTTTTGAGAAGCATGTCTACAATTCCATAGAAAGGTCAGATCTCCTGGAAAAAATCATGTTAGTGAGCAAACAAAATGGAAGATGGCAACTAAAACTTATTGAGCATCTAATATGTGTGCCGAACTCTTTAAAAGCTTTATCTCATTTAATTCACTGGGTCTTTAAAAAGCCACCTAAATAAAGTATTTCAGTTCATTTGAAGCATTTTTGAGTATTATCAGATTATGATTTTGATAGGGAAGAGAGCATATCTTCTCCTGTACTTCTAATAGGCCAGCATATATATGTAACGGTGACCAAGATTTGGTCTATGTGGCCAGGTTAAAAAAAAACACCTGCTAGTACTTGTATATGTAAAGAAAGATATTATTTTCTCTAAACTATAATGTAAAACCTTAAACTACAATAACACTTTACATACTTCTTGATGTAAAAAAAAAACAACTTTAAACAATATATTTCCCAAATCTTTCGCCAGTCTATCCATAGTTACCTCTGCTGCCACTGCTCTAGTTCTGACCACCCCTACCTGCACCAGGGATCTCGCTGCTTCCAGTGTGGCCCCTCTCCCCACAATCCATTCACTTCATCTGACCATGTGACTCCCAGGTTCAAACTCTTCCAGCAGCTCTCTCCTACCCAGGACAAAGTCCAGACTCCTTAGTACTGTACACCCTTCCTAACCTGGCTCCCACAGTCCTCATTTTCCCTCATTTCGGACTCCATGTTTCTGAGTTTGCAGAGTGAGCCACCACTTACCTGACTCCAGGTCTCTGCATACTTTCCTTCCCCAAGTCCCAATCTTACCTGGCTAATTGCTGCTCATCCTTCAGCTAGCACTTTAAACTTCTGGCTCCTTCCATGTACTGACAGCTAGTGCACACAGCTTTCTGTTTATGTAAGTTTCTTCCCTCAAACCTGGGTACTCCTTAAGGTCAGCGTCTGTCATCTGTCTGAACCCCTCACTCCTAGACTGCCCAATATATATATTGGGCACACACACACACACTAAACACATACACACAGAGGCAAAGGGGAGAGATCTTGACAGCTGGGTATTTGAGAAAGTCACTGCCTTCTTCCTTGCCCTTCTTGGGTACCTGGAAAGACTCATCTCTGGAAAATATCAAAGAACTTTACTATCTCTGTCCCCCAACCCCTAATAAAATCCCAAGGGCTCCAGAGAGAATGCTATCAAGATTACTCCTGTACACACACACACACACACACACACACACACACACACAAACAAACTGAGACCGTGGGGAAAATAACAGGCCTGATCAGAACCATAAAGCCTCTGCTAAGGTAGGCCCTGCAGCCGTACGTGCGGTCAAACTGAAGGGAAGAGTTCATACCAGCCCCATCCGGTGAAGGTCCAGATTGGAGTCTCACTGCAGCAGAGCTCCGAGGCAACCAGAAAGCCGGCCCTGGCTTCCCCAAACCCAAGGCAGGTGCCTAAGCAAGCAAACTGTAACCCCTCCTCTGCTACTTTTGAGAAGCATGCGTACAATTTCATAGAAAGGCCAGATCTCCTGGAAAAAATCGTGTTAGTGAGCAAACAAAATGGAAGATGGCAACTAAAACTTACTGAGCACCTAATATGTCCCGAACTCTTTAAAAGCTTTATCTCATTAATTCTCCCTACAGTTCTGATGTAGGAACTCGTTTTACCACTGAGGAAAATGAGGTCCAGAGAAACAGAACGTATTCAAGACCGCACAGCGAATAAGAGGAAGAGTTCAGATCTGAAACCAAGGCTGGCCCCTCCAGAACCTGCGCTCTCCACTCCGTCCGGCGGCGGACACCTCTGCAGTGCAGGATCAAGGCCAACACCTCCGTAAGGAAGATGGGGCCTCAGCTCACCCTCGCACGAGCGCTGAGCGGGAAGAAGGTGGTATAATCTCGGCTCCGTCCTGGGCCCAGCTAGGGATCCAATGAGCCTCGGCTTCCGGGACTGGAGGGCTGCAAGGGAAGTCCGCCTGATGGAGAAGGCAGGGACCCGGTCCCAGTCTGACCGAACTCCTCCCAGAGGAGGGGCGAGGGCTGGGCATTCTGCCTCTCTAACGGCGGTGGACCCCGCCCCAGCCCCAAGGAGGGACTTGGGGGTGGAGAGCTGGGAGCCCGCGCCATCGCCTCCTCGGGGTGCGGAGGGTCGGATTGGCCGAAGCTCAGATACAACTGGCCACCGGGGTTTGGAGAAGGCGCCGGCAGAGGGAAACCTGCGCTGTGGTCACGTGGGAGCTCTGGGCGGGACCACGACACGCCTCTGCTGGCCCACAGTGCACCGCGCGCCGCGGCGACGCCCGGCGCCGCTCGGACTCCTGCCGGAGGAAGGAGGGTCCCGAGTGCCGCTTCCTTCTGGTGTCAGGTCACCTTCCTGGTTCATTAATCTGACTCTCGCTCCTTTCTCCCCTACAGTCAGGCTGGCCGGGTTCCCAGAATGTACTGAAGCTGAGCCCGGTATTTGGTCCGGCAAACGGAGAATTGGGAGCTGCTGGACTTGGATCCTAGCCAGGATTTAGGTGCCAGGCACTGTGCTAGACTTTATTATAAGCATGATTTTATCGAATCTTTATAACAACCCTGGATGGAGAATGTTCTTTATTTTACTTCTGTGAGTCTTTATTGAAGTATGTATTATAGCATACGTACAAAAAATGTACAAATCTTAAATTCGCAGCTCTGATTTTTTGGGTAGTGTAATTACCATCCAGGTGAGGATAACAGATATTACCAGAATACTTGAAGCCTGTGAGAAGTATTCGCTGTCTATTTTACAGATTGGACAGATTCAGGAAGGTAAAATAGCTTGCCCAAAGTCACACCGCTGTTAAGTTACAGATTTGAAATTTGAAATAGAGCCTGCTTTTTAGGCTGAGAGGTGTCTTGCATTTGTATGTGTCAATGTAAGAAACTTTCAAATCTGTAAAGATTTTTTGTGAGTTATATGAGCCAACCTGTGGGAAGCATAACATTGAGATAAAACTCAAGAGGATAGCAGTTTTGCACCTTGTTTTATACATTACAGTCAAAAGAGAAGACATAAGCCGGCTGGCATGGCTCAGTGGTTGAGCCTACACCTGTGATCCAGGAGGTCAGGTTCAATTCCTGGTCAGGGCACGTGCCCGGATTGTGGACTGGATACCCAGTGTAGGGTGTACAGGAGGCAGCCAATCAATGATTCTCTCTCAATTGATATTTCTCTCTCTGTCTTTCTCTACCTTTCCCTCTCTGAAATCAATAAAAAAATATTTTTTAAATGCCTACAAGACATAAAAGAGAGCCAAGTAGGCTGTTAGATACACTAGTATGAGTCTGGAGCACAGTGGTGAGGTCGGGGTTATATAAATGTTTAAGGTCCTGAAACTGGAAGAACTTACCTAGGGAATAAGTGAGACATTAGAGAAATGAGGAGCAAGCATTCTGTTCTGGAGCACCCTTTAACGTTTAGAATTCAGAGGATTCATAGAAGGAGCAACCAATAAAACGAAAGAAAATTCAGGAGAGTGTCAAATCCAGAAGCCAGGTAAAGAAAGCATTTTTTTAAAAAAATACATTTTTTAATGATTTCAGAGAGGAAGGGAGAGGGAGAGAGACAGATAGAAACATCAATGATGAGAGGGAATCATTGATTGGCTGCCTCCTGCACACTCCTTACTGGGATATAGCTTGCAACCTGGGCATGTGCCCTTGACTGGAATCGAACCTGGGACCCTTCAGTCCGCAGACCGACGCTCTATCCACTGAGCCAAACCAGCTAGGGCTAAAGGAAGCATTTTTTTACAAATATATTTTTATTGATTTAAGAGAAGAAGGGAGAGGGAGAGATAGAAACATCAATGATGAGAGGTAGTCATTGACTGGCTGCATCCTGCAAGTCCCCCGGGATTGATCCCACAACCTGGGCATGTGCCCTTGATCGGAATTGAACCTGGGACCTTTCAGTTCGCAGGCCAACGCTCTATCCACTGAGCCAAACCGGCTAGGGCTAAAGGAAGCATTTTAAGGAGAGAATGAGCAACCAAGATAAATGCTGCTGAGAGGTCATTTAAGATGATGACCGAAGTGCTCCCTTCGGCAGCACATAGACTAAAATTGGAACAATACAAAGATTAGCATGGCCCCTGTGCAAGGATGACACACAAATTTGTGAAGCGTTCCATATTTTATTTTTTTTAAAAAAGATGATGACTGAGGCTTGCTATGGATTTGGCATAATGGCAGCCATTAATGATCTTGACAATAGAGACTTCAGTAAAATGGTATAGATAAAAAATGATTAGAGTGAACTGAGAAAAGAATTGGATGTAAGGAAGTAGACAAAGTGCATATAGGCAATCCTTTTAAGAATTCTGCTATAGCAAAATGGGTGATAGTTGGAGGAGTAATTAAGGGATTTTCTGCTCCGTGAATTGGAATATACACGATTACAGTGGGTCATGTGCTGATCCAGCATAGTGAGAACAATGGAAAATTTAGTAGAAAGAGAAATTAATTACAGGAGCAGTATCCTTGAGTAGGCAAGAGAATTCGTGCATTTCAGACCTTAGTTAGGAGAGCAAACTAATAAATACTTTTTAAAGTCATTTGAGTCCTGATCTCAACAGTAACCCAGCACGTTGGTATTTAATCCCCACAGTAACCCAGCACATTGGTATTTTCATCCTTATCTTAAAGTGGGGTAAATCGAGTATCAATGAGGTTTAGTGACTTCCTTAAGATGACATAGTGGTAACCCTAGCCAGTTTGGCTCAGTGGATAGAGTGCTGACCTGTGGACTGAAAGGTCCCAGGTTTGATTCCCTTTAAGGGCACATGCCTGGGATGCGGGCTTGATCCCCAGTAGGGGGCATGCAGGAGGCAACCAATCGGTGATTCTCTCTCATTGATGTTTCATATTTCTCTCTCTTCCTCTCTGAAATCAATAAAAAATATAGATTTTTTAAAAAAATGTTGCCACAGAAGTCCAAAATGGCCCCTTCCAACTTCCTCTTTCCGTCTATAAAAGCAAACCCAGCTTCTTTGTTCTTGGGTCTTGCCTATGGTTCCACCATAGTTTGCCTGCCCTCAGTTGAAATTCCTCCGTTATTTCAGAAAAACACACACATTTTGCTGGTAAAATAACTGGCTCTTTGTCTTTTTTAAGGTCAACAGATTAAATGAAACAATGGGTGTAAAGTGCCTGGCAGTACATAGTAGGACTTGGTGAATGGCAGTGATTATTATCTGTATTCAGAATAAATTGTTGCAAGCTTGGCTGGGGGAGGGAGAACTATCCCCTCCTCACCCAGTGAAGCTGCTGAAACTCTTCCCCAGATTCAGGAGAGATAGCCGGACTTCTGAATGGAGGAGGATTCTGCAGAAGGATTGCCCCTCTCTCTCACACTCGCACATGTGTGTGCACACACATTTATGTAGCACTCCAGGTGTTGGTATAGAAACTAATTATATTAGGGCAGGAATCACAGTCACACAGAACAATGCTGCAGTGAAGTAGAGGAAAGGAGGCTGCAGCCAAATGAAACCATTAGTCTGGGGCTGGAAAGGGGAGGTGAAGAGGATGGAGTGGTACGGGTGGGGTTGGCAAGGCAAGGCAAGGCAGAACCACAGCAGGAAGCTGACAGATTAAGTCATGTGGCAGTGTGGATTTCTCCTGTGTACTTCCCAATTTTACATCTTTCCGTTGCACATCACCCACAGAGGCCACTCTGTGCTAAAAGTGGGTAGAAATGATTCGTTTATTTATTTAATTGACAAACATTTAATCCTACCTACCATATGCCAGGAACTTTCTGGAAGGATAAACAGTTGTTGGATTTAATGGTAGCTGGGAGGGGTGGTGTGGGCAGAGGAACTAAACATGTCCCAAGCTGTGGTGGAATGAAGCCGGCAGGATATTACCTTCCAGGAACTATATGTGGTTTGTGTTAGGTTAGGTGGCTCAGGAGGCGGCGAAGGAAATGAAGAGAGAGTTGATCAGAAAAGGAAGGAAGGAAGGAAGGAAGGGAAGGAAAGTTTATTCTGCGTCCCTGGGAGACCCACGTACCCAAGGACAGGGCACGTGGATTCACACCAACAGGGAAGGGGGTGCTTTTTTTATACTGTGGTTGGGTGAGGGGCGGGGACATGAGCTGAGGTATTCAGTTGAGGAAGTTTCAGCTGCAGGGGGTCAGCCAGATATTCAGGAATGAGTCAGTATCTGTATGGGGGTCGTTGTGGATTCAGGGAGAAGCCTGTATCTGTGTCTGGCACGCTAATCTGTTAGAAATGCCAGGGGGAGTCCATTATTTCGTCACATGTCTGCATGTATCCGATCCTGGGATCTCTCCGACCTAACAGTTTGATAAGAAGGGAGCATAGGATTCCTGGGAGAAAAGTAGGAGATGAAACTGGAGAGGTAGGGTGAGGCCAGTTCATAAAGATCTGAGATGGCACATTAAATGTCTAGATAATTGACTAACCATTTTGGGCGGGGGGAGGGGGCAGGGGATTAAACTATTTCATACTAAACACAAAAGTAAATTTCAGAAAGTTTAAAGGTTTGATTATTAAAATACTAAAAGAAGAAATAGAGACTGTATAATCTTGGGGTGAAGAAGGCCTTTGTAAAATTTTATTTATTGATTTTATTGATTTATTTTTTAATACAAGGAAATAGGACTTTATTAGCAGTGTTAGAGGTGTTGCATTACATAGGAACTGATCCTTAGCATGTACAAAACCAGTTGAGCTTTGAGGAGATAAATCATAGGAGAAATAAAATCAACATCGAATTTCAAATAAAAGTTGCAAGTTCACCTTACAAAAAGATAAAAAGAAAACCCCTTTTTACATCTTAAGCAGCAGAACATTTCAAATATGAAAGTTTGCCCAATCACCTTCCCATCATGCTTGAGTCCTTGAGTACACTAGAGATTACTTGATGGTGTTTTTTTTAAAGCTTTAAGATTTGTGTAAGAAGCTGATATAGGGTCAAGCCTCGGACTGACCTATGACAGGGCCACAAACAAGTCCCAGCTTGGAGGGCAGAGCCCTCCTAGCATAATTAAGCTTGATCTTAGAGTCTTCCCTAGTTCCTTCCTAGGTAGCTAATGGGCTGTGGGAGGTGCAGCAAGTGCTGCCAAAACAAGGTGAAATTCACAAGAACATTGTAAACATGTTGACCACTTCCCTTATTTTACTTTCTCTGCTCTGACTATAAAATAAAGCTTCAGCTTGCAGGCTGGGTCTCTCTGTGTCAGAGATCCACCTAGCCCCAGCTGTATTCTCTTTGTCTTTTTTAATCCTTTACCGCCCCTTCTCTGGCTCACCAAACCTGGCTGTGCTGAGGGTGGCACAATTTGTGTCTATCTTTTGTGGCGCTTTATGTTATAATTTTTTATTCTCTTGAATTTTGAATTTTGTAAAGTGTTAGCAAAATAATTGTAAAAGCTAGTGCCTTGCACACATAGAGATCGAGTGAGGCAGGACCCAGCTTCTATCCCACTGTCCTCTTAGAGCTGGGGATGGACTGTGTGACTGCAGCATTCACTTTGGCCCAGCCCTGTGGGGTCTTTATGAATTGGGCTGGCTCTGGTGAGGCGGGAAGTCTGGTCCAGCCTGGAGCCCCTTCTCACAGACATCCTATAGAAGACACTCCCTGGCTGTTCCTCCCACCCAGAGAGGATGGCAGTAGCTCTGTTTTTTGGCTGTGGTTACAGATAGAATGGACCAGACAAGACTGACATAGGACTGAGGGCACCTCCCAAGTTGTAGACTCATGATGGTCTACCAGCTTAAGAGCCTTTCGAGGAAAGGTGGTGAGTGTGGGAGTGGGAGTGTGCCATGTGGGAGAGCTCTGGAGTCCTGGAGTTGGCCTCTCAGTCCTCGCTCTGCTCCCCCTTTGCTCTTGAGCATAATGAAGGCCAGCGAGGGGGCAGCCTATCTTTGCTGGGACCTGTGGCCAGTTAATGGTAGAGTTGGGACCGAGCCCAGGCCTCATATTCCAACACACTGCTCTTCCTGTTTCAGCAGGGATAGTTGGCCCAGTTCTTCCTGGTGCTGGGAGACCTGGGAGCTGGGGAAACGTGGCTGCCCCAGTCTTCTGGGCAGGTCTCTGACCCCTAGGTCGCACTAGCTGTCGTCACTAAACTGGTCCTTGTGGGCAGACATTTCCTCCCCATTTTCTTCTCATCGCCTTCCACAGGGGTTTGTGATTCTAGGTTTCAGGTGCAGGGTGGGGCTTCCCCCTCAGATGGAAGAGGTAGACCCTGGGGTGTGAGCTCCAGAAGGGCAAGGTCTCACTGTTTTATTCACAGTTCTAGCCCTTGTCCCTAGAATGTGGCCTGGCTACAGGACACTCACTACACTTAAAAAGTATTTTTATTGATTTTTAGAGAGAAAAGAAATGATGGGGAGAGAGAGAGAGATGGATGTTTCCCTCTCACATCTATTGGTTGCCTCCTACATACCCCCCTACTAGGGATTATACCTGAAACCGGGGCTTGTGCCCCAACCAGGAATCACACTAGCAAACCCTTCAGTGAAGGGGGCAGTGAACACCCAACCAACTGAGCCACTCCAGCCAGGACAGACACTCACTACACTTTCAAAAAGTGAGTGAAGAAATGAGTAAATGACCGTCGCATTAGGGGCTGGCTCTGAGCAAAATTGTAAAGTGGACCAAGTTTGCTCTGAGGGGACTTCAAGTCCAATGTTGTTGTGTCTGTCCCTCCCAGGGTCACTTTCCTGCCCTGAGGCACCTGGTCACACAGGCTACATGTGACACCCCCCCCCCCCATCTTAAGTTACTACCTCTGACTTAGATGATGACACTCAGAGAAAGAAAAAGGTATCTCAGGAGGGAGGGTCAGATGATGGTGAAGTCCTGTCAACATTTTTGGGTAGCAAAGAAGTCTGATTTCCCCTGAGTTTTAGGAAAGGGTGGCCTTGGTCTGAATGCATCAAATACTAAAGGTAAGAGAGTCCAGAGGGTGAGCTGTGAGGGGCCCTCAGGAACTTTGAGCTGTGTGGCCTGTGAGGAGGAGGATGGAGCAGCTAGTAGCAGTGGCTGCTTCTTCCTGCTTGGGGAGCAAAGGCCCCCCTTCTGATGGATGCAGGACTCGTTTCTCTCCCTCCCCCGAGTTGGGCCTGGACTCACCTGGCACAGCTTTGACTTCTTATCAGAAGTGGGGCCGAAACCGGTTTGGCTCAGTGGATAGAGCTACGGCCTGCGGACTCAGGGGTCCCGGGTTCGGTTCCGGTCGGGGGCATGTACCTGGGTTGCGGGCACATCCCCAGTGGGAGATGTGCAGGAGGCAGCTGATCGATGTTTCTCTCTCATCAATGTTTCTGACTCCCTGTCTCTCTCCCTTCCTCTCTGTAAAAAATCAATAAAACATTAAAAAAAAAAAAAAAGAAGTGGGGATCCTCGACACGCTGGAGAGGACTGAACCTGGTCACACACACATCCCTTCCCCCAGGGCTTTGCAGACGGTGCCCGCGTCCCAGCCCCTGGACATCAGGCTCTGCAGCTGCACCGAGTGTTTGTTATATTAGAAATCAGCGAGCTGAACAGAAGACACCTTAGTAAGCCAAATTTGGAGTCTTTATTACGCCAGCAGTCTCAGAGGAGTAGCCTCCAGAGTCTGAGGCAAAGCAACATGGAGGAAGCTTTCCCTTTATACCCCTCTCCCCCCTTTCTTTGTCTCCTAAATAGGGGGCTTCCGGACCTTTTGCAGGCTTTACAAAGAGCCCTATGTATTGGGAGATATTTTGCAGGAAGCTTGTAGCCTTGAGCACAGCATAACTCAGTAACCTTGAGCACAACACAATTCAGATAACTAAAAGACACCTGGCATGGGAGTAACCAGGGACGGACCAGACCCTTATGTCAGCAGAGCGGCTTGCAAGGCCAGATAATTGAGCTTATTTTCCCTATTATTCAAGCATGCATGTTTACAGAAGCCAAGAACAGTAGAGTTAATTCACAGAACAAAGGGCCATCTATGTTTAGTGGAAAATTTCAAACAGTTTTTACAACATAGAGGTTACGGGAACAAGATGGAGTGCCTATGCTTCATGTTGTTCCATAAACGGCTCATGCTTTTGCTTGTCCAGCCTGAAGCTGAGGCAGGCCTGGTGCATTGCCTGTGGCACAGCCTGCTCACTGCTGTTCCCTGCCTGGGTGGTCATGAACACACAGACATGGCACATGGGAGTCTTGAGGTAGCCATTCTCCAGGCAGGGACCCCGGAGCCATGAGGCCTAGACTAGAAACAGTTAAGTTCTCCCTGCAGAGGTGTTCAGTTCCTGGCCTCTCTGGACCAGCGCCATCCTCCCGGGGGCACCAAGGACAAGGCTGCAGACCAGCTGGGGCAGCTCTCGTGGGGCAATAACATGTCCAACAGTATGACAGTGTATCACTTGGCCCTATTGATTTGAGGGAGAGAGAGGAAGATCAATTCGTTGTTCCCCTTATTTATGCATTCGTTAATTGATTCTTGTATGTGTCCTGTCTGGGGATCGAATCTGCAACCTTGGTGTATCGGGATGAGACTCTAACCAGTTGAGCTACCCGGTCAGGGCGAGAAAGCCTTTCTTAACTTTACAACCAAAGTTAGAAATTATAAAGGAAGATATTGACAGTTTTCACTAACTAAAAGTGAAAGTTGGTCAGCAAAGGTCAGCATAAGCAAGATTAAAAGACAAATGACAAAGTAGGAAAAGACTGCAATATTTAATGGTTGAAGTGTTCAAATCTTACTTTATAAAGAACTGATACAGCCCTAGCTTGTTTGGCTCTGTGGATAAAGCGTCAGCCTGTGGACTGAAGGGTCCCAGGTTCAATTCAGGTAAAGGGCACATGCTTCGGTTACAGGCTTGATCCCCAGTAGGGGGTGTGCAGGAGGCAGCCAATCAAAGATTCTCTCTCATCATTGATGTTTCTACCTCTCTCTCCCTTCCTATCTGAAATCAATAAAAATATATTTAAAAAAATAAATGATATAAAATCAATAAGAGAGATAAATATTTTGGTAAAAAATAGTTTTTAACAGGTATTTCTCAAGAGAAGAAAAATGGCTATAAAAAGATTCTTGAAACACTAATGATGAAAGAATCATTACAAATCACTTTTCCCATTAGATTGATAAAATTAAAATATCAAACCCCAGTGTTTGGGACAGTATGAAAAAAAGGATCTATACACTGTTGATGGGAGTGCAAATGGTATATATTGTTGCATGTGTGTTTTTTCAAACTATAAGATAAAGTTTAGAAAATCACAGAGGTAGAAGAAATTTGGCTCAGGAAACAAGTTACAGAGGCAAAAGAAGGGCCCTTGGAAAAAAAAAAGAAGGGCCCTTGGAGCTTAGGAGAAAGAGAGAAGCAAGGAAAACATACCTGGGGGAAGGGAATAGAAAAAGGAGATGAGGGAAGGGAATGGGGGAGGGAGTGGAGAAAAGCCAGGGTGTGCTCCATAGAATGAACTGCCTATAGTATATAATCTTTATAGGGTAATTGGGTAACATATATTAAAATTTTAAGTGTGTATTCCTTTTGATTCAGCAATTTAAAGGAATTTAGCCAAAGGAAATAATAAAATTGTGACAAGGATAGTTACTGTATTGTTTATAGGAAAGAAAAATTACCCAAATGCTCATAATAAATTAATTATTGTGCTTCTGTATCATAAAAACTATACAGTCACAAGGATAAAGTAGACATATAAGTGTTAGTGTCCATGATATGTTGTTAAATGGGAAAATTCAAAAAACAAGAAAGGTTACAAAAAGCAGGTTTGGTATTAGCTGTGTTCAGCTAATTCAGTTTCAAAGACCAAAGTCCTAGGGCTTCAGAAGGCCAGGGTGCCAGTTCCTGCCCCTGGACCTAGGTTGTGCAATCTGAGGGAGGAGGCTGGCCATGAGCCCACAGTAGGGGTGGGGATTGCTTCTCCAACGTCTGCAATCATTACAGAGCCCAAGAGCCAGATCACTGCAACTGGAGCCTGGATTTCCTTCTCTGGGCAGAATGTGGGTGAGGGTTAAAGTCCTGTGTAGGTATTGGTGCCCTTCCCATTTCATTAGGGTAAGAAGGTGACATCTCTGAGTTCTGCTAGTGTTGGGCTTTGGGAATCCGATTTCCTTTTACTAGGAAATCTAGCAGATAAGCCTTTGCCATAAAGCTGCTCTTTCAGTCATACACCAACTATAGACAAGCGACTTGTCTTGATCATGTTCTAGTGGAGAAGAGACATTTGTGCCCATTTCTGAAAGGCAAGAGGATCATTAGATTTCAGAAGAAATTTGGCTCAGGAAACAAGTTACAGAGGCAAAAGAAGGGCCCTTGGAGCTTAGGAGAAAGAGAGAAGCAAGGAAAACATACCTGGGGGAAGGGAATAGGAAAGGGAGATGAGGGAAGGGAGTGGGGGGAGGGGGTGGAGAAAAGCCAGGGTGTGCTCCATAGAACTGCCCAGGAATAAAATAGTAGGCTCTTGATAAAGACTGATTAAGCTTCACATAAGCCTGAGCTTCCATGGAGATTCTAGGAAGCAAAATAGTTTCTTCATTATATGAAATATTTAGAAATCTGAACCTTAGAAAGACCAAGCTATTATTACTTAAATGGCCACTTAGTAACAAATTAGAGCTCTGGGACTCCCTGGCCAGGCCCTGTCTGGAAATATTCTTGGGACTGAGGTAGTAAATGCAGTTTATAACACTTACTGATCAAAAACATTCTCCAGCCCTAGCCAGTTTTGCTCAGTGGATAGAACTGTCAGCCTGTGGACTGAAGGGTCCCACGTTCGATTCTGGTCAAGGACATGTACCTCAGTTGCAGGCTCGATTCCCGGCCCTGGGGTGGCCTTGGTAGAGGTGCATGAGGGAGGCAAACAATCAATGTGTCCCTCTCACATCGAAGTTTCTATCTCTCCCTCTGCCTTTCACTTTCTCTAAAAATCAATGGAAAAATATCCTTGGCTGAGGATTAACAACAAAAAATACATTTTCCAGCTGGTTGGAGCAACGTCCCTTACAGCAAAGGTTGCAGGCTCAATTTACAGTTGGGGCGCATATCCAGGTTTTGGGTTTGATCCTGGTGGGGCACACATGGGAGGCAACTGATTGATGTTTCTCTCTCACATCAATGATTCTCTCCCCTTCCCCTCTCTAAAAAATTTAATAAAAAAATAATAATGATTTAAAAAAATATTCTCCAGTGAAAATCCTCATGCTGGTTTTTCCCACCTAAGGTACTAATGGCCCAATTCCTAAACACTGAAATAATGCCTGCAGCCCGCTGGAGTGGCTCAGTTGGTTGGAGCGTCAGCTCATGCTCTGAAAGGTTGCCAGTTAGATTTCAGGTCAAAGCACATACCTGGATTGTGGATTCGATCCTTGCTTGGGGTGTGTTAAGGAAGGCAACCAATCAATGTCTCTCTCTCTCTCTCTCTCTCTCTCTCTCTTTCTCTCCCTCCCTCTCTCTCTAAAAATCAATAAAACATATCTTTCGGTGAGGAATAAAAATATGATCACCAAAAGCGTGGCTAGTCCCCTGAGAGCAATGCCTGACTCATTCATGTATTTATTCCACATTCATTGAGCACCAACTGCTTGCAGGCCAAATGCTGGAGATGTGGAGGTGAAGATGTGGCACTGTCCTCAAGGAATGTACAGTCTAACGCAATTGTTCTCAGTCTTTTTTCTCTTCAATGCTATGAAGTACTTACTACCGCCATAACTTGATCTATCAAGGGTTCTTCTAGGAGACAGAAAAAGAATCAGTAATTACAGAATGAAGTGATAAATGCTATTGGTGATAGAAATAAGCGTAAAGTATAGTGGGAATACAGAGGAAGGATTACTGAAAGTCAGATTGGGAATGGGGAGATTGTCAAGAAAGTTATTCCAGAATGGTGACAATTGAGCCCAGTTTTGAGAGATATGCAAGAGTTAGGCAAAAAAGAGTAAGCAAATAGGATGTGGGAGATCTGTAGTATCATGATACACCCAGGGATAGTATGCAATGCTATATTGTTAGAGCAACATAAGGTATACGTGAGGAAAGAAAGACAAGGCATCAGTTAATGGAAGGCCTGCGTGTCAAGATTATGCTGAACATTATGCTAAGCTAAATGCTATGGAGGTAGATATCAGCAAGGGGTTTGGAAATCATGTCACATAAGGAACAATTGTAGAAATGGAGCTATTTAAACAGTTGAAGAAGAGCCTTGGCCGGGTAGCTCAGTTGGCTAGAGCATTTTCCTATTACACCAAGGTTGCAGGTTTGAACCCCGGTCAGGCCACATACAAGAATCAACCAATGAGTGCACAAATAAGTGGAACAACAAATCAGTGTTTCTCTTTCTTTCCCTCCCTTTCTCTCTCTTTAAAATCAATCAATAAAAAAATTTTAAAAATGTTAAACAGTTGAAGAAAAGACTTAGAGGAGAAAAATCTTCTGGTTTATAACATTGCAGAGTTTTTTATTTTGTGTTCCTTCAGAATTAGAAAGGGCCAATTTTTCTCCTGGCTTGGCAAACCAAATATGATGAGCAGGTTAGGGGCAGGTACCCGACCTCTACTAACCTCTTTGATCAGGTGCCCAAACTGCAATCATATGGGATGGCCCTGGCCCCTATCCCACTCTGGTCAGAGTTCTCAAATGAGGGTCCACCTTTCAGCCGTGATGTTCCTCTGGAGAAGGTGAAAGGAGAGAATGTAGAGAAGCCTCTAGTTGCAGAACTGTGGCTTGCAGAGGGGCAAGGCAATATGACTAAGGGCACCATTTACAGGCATGTTCCCAACTTGTGGTTATAGGTGTGGTTGAGGCTAGGAATGAATCAGTGAGGCCTTCTTGCACAGAGGTAAAACTCTCTTTTCCCATCTGTAAGCTTTCTCAGAGCCTTTTGTCCTTTGTCTCCCATTCTCTCCCATCTGTCAGTGTCAGAAGAACAAGCCAGAGAGTCATTACAATGGGTGTGATTCTTTCTAGTTCCAACATCATCACTCTCCTAATTGCCATGGTTCTGACAAGCAAGGCACTCTTTTCTGGAAGCTTTGGCCAAAATGTCTAGTAATAAAGTATGAATTATGAGAGAATGAAATGAATCAACCCCCCAACCCCACCCCTACTTCCAGGCAGAGAAGACCCTACCAACCAGGACAAATGAAATGGCAAACGGGCCAGAAGGTTAGACAGGCTAGAAGTCCTCAAGTCATTTATTTGACTTTCTCTAACTCAGAGGTTCTTAACCTGGGGCAATTTTGTCCTCCCAGGGGACATTTGGCCCTGTATGTGTGGGGTGCTACTGGCATCTAGAAGGCAGGATATTGCTAAACATCTTATTATGATCAATATAGCCCCCCTCCACACACCACATACACACACACACACACACACACACACACAGAATTATTAGATTCAAGATGTTCATAGCAGTGAGGTTGAGAACTGATAAATTCTTATGTTTATAAGGATTTGGTTGTAGGAAGGGATTTGAGCATTAGTCCCTGAGGCATCAGGTGGCTATAAGTAAAAACCAACTTTAATTCTATAAACATAGACTGCAAGTCCCCTGAGAGTCTGGCTTATACCTTTGCTATGATTGATCCAGTTTGGGCACTTCCCCTTTACTGCTCTGGTCTGGATTGTATATGTGCATTCATTCCAGCTCTCCTAAAATTGGAGGGAAAGGAAGATGAAGTAAAAGAAGAGAAATCAATACTTTTATTATATTTCTAGTTAGGTATGGGAGCATGTAAACTTGAGCCTAAAATCAAGACTTCAGTGTCCTAAATGCATGCCTCATTTAATTATGAACAGCAGCTCAGTATAAAACAGGACAGCTGGGCTGGGTATGGCTCAGCGATTGAACATCCACCCAGGAACCAAGAGGTCACCGGTTCGATTCCCATTTGGGGCATATGCCTGGGTTGTGGGCTCGATCTCCAGTGTGGGGCATGCAGAAGGCGGCTGATCGATGATTCTCTCTCATCATTGATGTTTTTATCTCTTTCTCCTTCACCCTTCCTCTCTGAAATAATTTTTAAAAATTAAAAATCTATACTAATAAAAGGGTAATATGCTAATTAGACAGGACATCTTCCAGATGTCCTTCCAGACAAAGCCATGGTGGCGGGGCCAAGGCTGAGGTGGTTAGGGGCGATCAGGTGATCAGGCTGGCAGGGGAGGGCAGTTAGGGGCAATCAGGTAAGCAGGCAAATGGTTAGGAGCCAGCAATCCCAAATTGCGAGAGGGATGTCCAAGGAGTCCTGAATTGGAGAGGGTGTAGGCCGGGCTGAGGGACCCTTCTCCTCTCCCCGCCACCCCTGTGCACAAATTTTGTGCACCAGTCCTCTAGTAAATAAATAAAACAGAACAATGACAGAGGATAACAGATACCAAATCATACTTGAATTTAAGGTAGAAATTTGATTAAAAATGTAGAAATTGAGATGTTAGATTTGTAAAAATACAAACCATAAATATGAATAGAAATAAGTTCAAGTAATGATTAAAAAGCTATGTTAAATACATTTCTTTTTTCTTTTTATGATTTGAGGGAGAGGGAGAGAAAGATTGAGAAACATCAATTTGTTGTTCCACTTATTTATGTATTCACTGGTTGCTTCTTGCATGTGCCTTGACCAGGGACTGAACCTGCCATCAATTGAGCTACCTGATCAGGACCTAAATACTTTTATCTGTTGATGGACTCAAATGATGGGGTGAAGTCAAACCAAAACAACAAACATTTTTAAAAGAATACTTTATCGATTTTTAGAGAGAGAGGAAGGGAGAGGGAGAGAAAAAAAAATGATGTCAGAGCCCCCTGTACCTTCCCTACCCAGGATAGAGCATTCAACCCAGGCATCTGACCTTGACCAGAAATCGAACTAGCAACCTTTTGGTATATGGGATGATCCCCAACCAACTGAGCCTCACCAGCTAGGGCTCAAACCAACAGATTTTTAACACAGATAATAACCATAAGAATGATGATGAAAATGATCTTGTCTTAAGCACTTACACTGTGCTTAAGATATAACTCTCATATCTCAAGATATGAGATAAGTGCTAGAGATAACTCTCATACTGTTTTTTTTAAATATTATTAGTGTTATTTTTTTCTTACTATTATTACTTTTTAAAAAATATAATTTTGATTTCAGAGAGGAAGTGGGGGGGGGAGAGAGAGAGAGAGAGAGAGAGAGAGAGAGAGAGAGAGACATCAATGATGAGAGAGGATCATTGATTGGCTGCCTTTTGCATGCCCCCTACTGGGGATTGAGCCCACAACCTGGGCATGTACCATTGACTGGAATTGAACCTGGGACCCTTCAGTCCGCAGGCTGAATCTCTATCCACTGAGCCAAACCAGCCAGGGCTGTCATAATGTTTTAATGAGGAGAAAACTGAGGCTGAGGGGAACTACATGGGGTCTCAGTTATTCATGTTTGCGTAACAAATTACTTCGGAACTTGGTGGGCAGATCAAGGCAGGGAGTCAGTTCCACTGTATTCTACATGGGTAGTACCGTAGTCTATTTCTTCCTCCCTCCCTCCCTTCCTTCCTTCCTTCCTTCCTTCTTCTTCCCTCCCTCCCTCCCTCCCTCCCTCCCCTCTCTCTCTCTCCTCTTTCTTTTCTTATTTATTATAAAGAGAGGAAAGGAGAGAAGTATTGATTTGTTTTTCACCATTGGTTGATTCTGTATGTGCCCTGACTAAGAATCAAACTGCAACCTTGGTGCATTGGGGTGACACTCTGACCACCTGAGCTACTTGCCAAGGGCCAACACTGTAATCTTATACAACTGAATTGCTGCCCACTTTTATGAACACTTGGAGGAAGGTGATCCAGACAGAAAGGAGTTATCACTGAAGTGGTCAAGCCAAGGCCCAGGGACTGTTAGGTCTATTAAAGAAGGGATTCTTGTAATGGGTAGAAGGTTGGATGTTAAGCTCTCTGTTCAGTGCAATGCACAAAGGGCAGGAGCTAGGATAGTACATGGCACATAGTGGGAACTTAATTGTTAAATTAGTTAACTGTGATTGCTTCCAACTCTGAGGGTCTAGGTCTTGATTTTTAAAAAACTTTTTTTGGGGGGGGGCTTGATATTTTTTAAAGAGGTAACAGTTCAATAAGAAAATATTGCTGAAACCGGTTTGGCTCAGTGGATAGAGTGTCGGCCTGCGGACTGAAGGGTCCCAGGTTCGATTCCAGGCAAGGGCATGTACCTGGGTTGCGGGCACATCCCCAGTGGGTGATGTTCAGGAGGCAGCTGATCGATGTTTCTTTCTCATCGATGTTTCTAACTCTCTATCCCTCTCCCTTCCTCTCTGTAAAAAATCAATAAAATAGCCGAAACCGGTTTGGCTCAGTGGATAGAGCGTCGGCCTGCGGACTGAGAGGTCCCAGGTTCGATTCCGGTCGGGGGCATGTGCCTGGGTTGCGGGCACATCCCCGGTGGGGGATGTGCAGGAGGCGGCTGGTCGATGTTTCTCTCTCATCGATGTTTCTGACTCTCTATCTCTCTCTCTTCCTCTCTGTAAAAAATCAATAAAATATATTTAAAAAAAAAATCAATAAAATATATTTTTAAAAAAGAAGAAGAAAAAAAGAAACATAGATGAGAAAGAAACATCAATCAGCTGCCTCCTGCACACCCCCTACTGGGCCTGTGCCCACAACCAAGGTATATGCCCTTGACTGGAATCGAACCTGGGACCCTTCAGTCTGCAGGCTGATGCTCTAGCCACTGAGCCAGACTGGTTAGGGCTAAAGCAATCTTAATAAAACAAACTACCACCTAGCAAGTTTAGAAAACACACACACAAAACCATTAGAGTCTTTTAACATGCTTAGATGCTCCCAATCAGAATTCTAAGTTTCTCCTTTCAAATTTCATCAAGGTTAATCACTCTACTTGCCTATCCAATATCCTTCTCCCTTCCTAATGAAATCTTAATTATATTAGGAGTGGACGTATGCTGAACTAATAAAAACAATTCCCAGCCAGCACCGGATAGGCTCAGTGGATAGAGCGTTGGCCTGTGGACTGAAGGGTCCTGGGTTCAATTCCGGTCAAGGGCATGTACCTTGGTTGCGGGCACATCCCCAGTGGGACATGTGCAGGAGGCAGCTGATTGATGTTTCTAACTCTCTATCCCTCTCCCTTCCTCTCTGTAAAAAATCAATAAAATATATTTAAAAAAAAAAATTCCCAGCCTCCCTTACAGCTAGGAGAGGCCATGTGACATGGTTCTGGCATATGGTATGCAATCAGAGGGTTTCTGGGAATGCTTTGCTTCATCATTATAGTACCTAGTCACTTCTGGCTGCCTTTTACTGTCTCCCTTCCTGGAATATAGGTATAAATGGGAAGTAGAACAGACATTACCCTATATAATAAAAGCCCAGTGACCATAACGGTGTAACGACCAGAATGACTGCTTGACCAGTCACTATGAGGTGCATTGACCACCTCTTGGTCCCTCCCCCTGCCAGCCCACAGCTTCGATTGCAGGATGGTGAATGGGGAACTGGGGTGGGTGGCAGTGGGGTGAGACTGGGGACTGGTGAGCGGGAGGAAGATGGCCCTGATCGTAGGCTAGGCCTAGGGACCCTACCCACACATGATTTTGTACGCTGGGCTTCTAGTATAACTGTAAGTTAATTATAAGAATGAAAGTGCATATGGTAGGGTTTTCAGAACAGCCGGCAAAAGAAGTCTGAATCACTGACAGCAGCATGGAATCCCCATTCCAGCCTTGGACTGCCCACTTGTTAAATAGGACAAAATTAATCCCTTATTTGGTTAAGCTTGTTATTTGAGTTTAATCTGTTTTTTGCAGCTGTATTAAACTCTAACAACCATATTATCCTTGATAATAGTATTTCTCAAAATGGTATCTGTTGTGTCCCAAATGTAATTTTATAAATTAAATTATTGTAAATGTAAGGACTCAAGTGTTCTTTGAGAACTGTTAAATGTAATATTTTCTTTCTATAATAATTTAAAAAATTAGCTTGGTCAGTGTGGCTCAGTGGTTGAGCTCGAGCCATGCACCAAGAGGTCACATCGCCCTAGCTGGTTTGGCTCAGTGGATAGAGTGTCAGCCTACTGACTGAAAGGTCCCAGGTTCAATTCCAGTCAAGGGCACATGCCCGGGTTGGGATTGCAGGATCGATCCTCAGCAGGAGGCATACAAGAGGCAGCTGATGGATGTTGATGTTTCTCTCATTGATGCTTCTATCTCTCTTTCCCTCTCCCTTCTTCTCTCTCTAAAAATCAATTAAAAATATATTTTAAAAAATTTTTAAAATATATTTCTTTATTGATTTCAGAGAGAAAGGGAGGAGAGAGAGATAGAAACATCAATGATGAGAGAGAATCATTGATCGGCTGCCTCCTGCATGCCCCGCACTGAGGATCGAGCCCGCAACCCAGGCATGTGCCCTTGGCCGGAATCGAACCCGGGACCCTTCTGGTCTGCAGGCTGACGGTTTATCCACTGAGCCAAGCCGGCTAGGGCTTATTTAAAAAATTTAACATAAACATATTCTGAATCATCTGGATGTTCTCATACTGACTTCTGTCCTGTAATTTTGTTGTTACAATTATAGGAAAGCATTTAGCTTTAATGGTTTATAGGTTTAACTTTAACGGTTTACAGGTTTAACTCTAATGGTTTACAAGTATACACAAGTTGTGGTTAGCAAGTCCTAATGTTAAAATGATTACTGTTTTAGGACTTCTGCTTTAAACTCATATTGAATTGCCTTACCTGTTGTATCTAGTTAGCTATCAAGAGGGGAAATGGCTGTTGATGAGTCAGTTAACTGTCTACTACAGCAACTCAGTGCAGTGATTTAACTACTGCTTTGTTAAGTGAAGGCCAGATTCCAGGTCAGTAAACATGCTGGGGTTGTGGGTACTCTCCCCAGTGGGGGGCTTGTGGGAGGTAGTGGAATGATTTTCATCATTCATATTTCTACCTCTCTCCTCTCTCCCTCCCTCTCCTTCCTTTATCTGAAATTTTAAAAACAATTTAAGAGAAGGGGGTGTTGGGGACAGGTTCAGAGGGTTTGCCTGGGACCAACTGCTGCTGCCCATTGCTGCCCTAGTTGCAAGCCTCATGGGGTCCCTTAGGAGATGCATGCCTGTGAGGGAAGAAGGGGGTGGGGTGGGAGGTGTAGGCATGCCCCCTGGAGGGAGAGAAGTAGGTGGGTCCTTTGTCTTGAAGCTTTTATTTCCCTCTTGCAGGCAGGCGGGAATCTTAGGGGAAGTCTCAGGAAAGGGTTTTAGCAGAATATTAGTCAGTTTTCTAAGTATGGTCCGTCAAGATCCTGGTCTCCACTGATTGGTCAGTGTCAGGGCACGGGGTACTTAGTCATTTCAGCTGGTCCTGGTGCTGCCCACCTGGTTTTGCTGCTTTTCTGGATCTGGAGCTGAAATACAACTGAGGCCTGGATGTTATTTCTAGGGAGGTGACCTGTTTGTGCTGTGAATTGCTTTGTCCGTTTGTTCAGCTATCTGTCTCAGTTTCTCTATTCCACTTGTCCTGGCTTTCTTGTCTGTCTCAATATCATGATGAACAAGGCAGATATCCCAAAAGCTTACCCTCAAGTTTACACATTTCCAACTTCCTCTTAGTCATCTTCCCCTGGAATCCCAAATTCGACATGCCTCAAAGTGGGCTCTTAATAATCTGCTCCAAAATCTGTTTCACTGCATTTCTGTGAATTTCACCACTCTTCATCCAATTCACCCATTTAATGATTATTCAAAACACTCAATAGATGGTGTCTCATTTGTCTTGAATGTCTGGTACCTAGCAGAGTATAGGCCTCCTGGAAATGTAATTACACCTCTGTGCTGCTGATTCTAAATGTACATCTCCAGCAGTGACCTCTGAACATCTCCACCGGGATGTCTTGAGGGTATTTCAATGTTGTTTGCCTCAAACCAGACTGATTATCTTCTCCTTTAAAAGAGAAATCAATAATAGGGTGGACACCAGAGTTATACAACCTGGCCATAACACTGTAAGGCACACAACTCCACTCCATGGGGCACCATTCATAATATAGCCTCTATAATATCACATTACATATTGTGCAACATGATGGCTCTGCTGCCTGGGCTGGCAACAGGCTCCAATACCTGTTAGCTCTGACCTGGGACAACTTATTTAAATTCTTTGGTCATCAGATGCCTCAGCTATAAAATACAAAGTATTCAATAAATGTTTGTTATTATCTTTAACCTCAAACCTGCTTCTCCTCCAGTTTCCTATGCCTCTGGTTAGCGACATCACTCTGTCACCAAGAATAAGACACCAAAAAATTAAACTAAACTTCCTCTTTCTTCTTACCCTAAATCCAATGAATCCCAAGGCCTATAGAAATATTCTTTCTTTCCTTCTTCCCATCCTGCTGTCAATGTCATATGACAGTCCTGAGACTTCTCTTGTCTGGACTATTGAAGTAGCCTTCCAATTGTTTTCTTTAGGTTCTGGTACTATAAAGATAAATAAAAGAGGTAAAATCCTTCCTAGACTACTGCTGAACAAATGAGGATAAAACAATGGCATTTTTGTAAAAATGGAGATAGAGATTTATACCAAGCCCTACAGAAGAATAAAGGAAGAAACCCCTCATTTCTGAAATTGTTACTGCTTTCTTTTTTTTTTTTTTTTAAATATATTTTTTTATTGATTTTTTACAGAGAGGAAGGGAGAAAGATAGAGAGTTAGAAACATCGATGAGAGAGAAACACAGATCAGCTGCCTCCTGCACATCTCCCACTGGGGATATGCCCGCAACCCAGGTACATGCCCTTGACCGGAATCGAACCTGGGACCCTTCAGTCCGCAGGCCGACGCTCTATCCACTGAGCCAAACCGGTTTCGGCTGTTACTGCTTTCTGAGGAAAGACTCCACAATCATTTAATTAAACAAAAAATATTTAACAGATTTCTCTTTTTAGAACTCTCTTCTACTGTTTAATTTTTTTTTTTATATATTCCCATGGGGATAGGTTGTTGCCATTTCCCTGGGCCATGGTAACTCTTTTGGTTCTTCTTTTTTTTTTTTTTTAAATATATTTTATCGATTTTTCACAGAGAGGAAGGGAGAGAGATAGAGAGCCAGAAACATCGATGAGAGAGAAACACCGATCAGCTGCCTCCCACACATCTCCCACCGGGGATATGCCCGCAACCCAGGCACATGCCCCCGACCGGAATCGAACCCGGGACCCCCCAGTCTGCAGACCGACGCCCCATCCACTGAGCCAAACCGGTTTCGGCACTCTTTTGGTTCTTAAATGAAGCAAGCCCAAGTGCCCAGTCCAGGACCTGGCACATGGGAGATACAATAAATGGTAATTTTCTTTTGGTTGAAGTAGGACAGTGTGTTGTTGGCTTAATCTGCTCAGACCATTAATCATCCATAGTTAAGCTCTGAAATCTAGGTCTCTCCTGCCTCCTCAAGAAGGAAATGAATAATGGCCAAATAACTGTTCAACCTCAGGCAGGGAAGGAAAAACATAAAAAAATCACTACTATTGCAAGGTAGGATGATAAATACTAAAAAAGAATTGAGATGCTCAGTCAGCATGACATAGCACTTCTCCATTTCCTACCCTGCTGTAAGGTCCAAAGGAATTGTGTGTGTGTGTGTGGGGGGGGGGGGTGGGTGGGGGGGTGGAGGCAGAGCTGGGGACATAACACTATTTATTAAATGCTCCTATTTTAACATCAGGTGCTCTATTGTCACCTGGGGGCATAGAGATGACAGGAAAATCAGTCTAGCAAGGAGAGGCAGACATGTAAACAAGTAAAACAGCTTAATTTTGTTTGGCTCTACAGGCTATTGTTTGGATACAAAGGCAAGAATGGTCAATACTGGGGATGAGCAAAATTCAGAACAACTTTAGAGGAATTCTGTGGATGAGCCAAGGCCATGAACCGTTTCAAGTAAGCAATGCTTCAGCTGCATCTTTAAAGACTTTAGGCCAACTCGGAGGGAACAGTTTCTGTGATAGCACAGGGACCTGGGCCAGGATCCCAAGGACACCGGGTAAGAAAAACCACAGAGCTGATGCTACTCCTGTCCCTGGCAGGGGATCCCAGAGTCAAAAGGCCAGAAAACACACACCTGGTAAGCCTACCACAAAAATGAAACCACTCCTCTTCCTAGGAAAAAAGTCTTATCTTCCTTCTAAGGACTTGCTCCTCATACACTGACAAGCAAAATTCCACCAGCCAGGTCTCCTGCCCCACCCCCGAAAAAAAGCTCACCTTTCACACAAGTCTGCTTTGCCTCCAGCTTATAAAAACAGCCAAGCAGAGCCAGTCCCCTAGCTAGTTCAGAGGACCTTCTTCTCCTCTGTGCTGCCTTCCTTGTGCTCTAGCTTAAGTTTAATAAAAATCTGTCTGGAAATTTCTCTGGGGGTTCCCCTTGATTTCTATCTTAGGGAACCCAAGAACCCTAACAGTGGTAACATTTCTTCATGCTTGAACAAAAACTTGAAGGCTTGAAACAGCCACACACTGTTCTGGGTGTTACAATCGAGACGCAAAAGTTATAGTAATAATAGATAACATTTCTAATGTGTAGTAAGAACTGGGTACTGTGCTAAAAAAACTACATAGATGATCTCAATAAAGAATAGAGTTCCCATTTTACAAGTAAGAAAAGTAAAGCTAAAGGATTAAGACTCGTGCCTAAAGGCCACACATAAAATGGCAGTGAGATGCTTGAATTCAGGAAATTGCCTCAGTTTTTTAAACCACAAATCAGAGGAGTGATACGGTCAGATTTCAAAAATATTCCCTCCAGCCCTAACCGGTTTGGCTCAGTGGATAGAGCGTCAGCCTGCGGACTCAAGGGTCCCGGGTTCGATTCCGGTCAAGGGCATGTACCTTGGTTGCGGGCACATTCCCAGTGGGGAGTGTGCAGGAGGCAGCTGATTGATGTTTCTAACTTTCTATCCCTCTCCCTTCCTCTCTGTAAAAAAATCAATAAAATATATTTAAAAAAAAATATTCCCTCCAGACGTGGTGGAAGGGATGGATGGAGATGGAAGCAGCAATCTTGTAATTAGAACACGAAGGGGGCTTAAGCACTGAGGGGTACCGAGGATCAACACTAAGGCAGAGGATGTGGGGGCCCGAGGGGAACATTTGGATAGCTCGCAGGGCTCGTAGCGGTTAAATGTGGTGCAGCAGCGAGACCCTCTACCCAGGTTTGGGTTTTGAGCGCAAGGCACGCTCCCCCTTACCTCCCCTCCCCCCACCCCTCACCCCCGTTCCCGAAGAAATCCCGGGTAACGGAGGCGTCTGGAGGCGATCCGGAGTGTGTGTGCCTCACTCCGACCCCAACCACGGGCGGCAGGTATGGGGGATTGGTACTTTGGGCACCGAGCCCGCCCCTAGGGAAAGCGCTGAGTCACTCCGGCTGGGAGCGTTGGATCCGGACTGGGCTCCGGCCAGATCCCCCTCCCCTCTCCCCCTCCCGCACCCCGACCCGCTCTGACTCTCGCGAGAACCATACCGGCTATAAAAGCAGCGCAGCGAGGCCGCGCGCGCTTTTCGTGCGTCTCCTTCCTGCTTGACTGGTTTTGCCATTTTTGCTTCAGTGCTGGTGAGTACGTGGGCCGCGCGGCCTCTGCAGGTGAAGCGCCCCGCATTCCGCAGGTCGCCTTTTATTCCCCTCCCAGCCGCCCCCCCACTCTCCGGGCTCCACTGGGGGTGCTGTGACTGGGGAGGTTTCCGGGCGCGGCCTGCCGCCCGAGAGTGGCCAGGCGGTTTGCGCAGCTTCGCGTGGACACACCTGTGGGTCCTGGGGGTTGGGTGAACCCCGAGGCTAACGCAGGCTCGAGTCCCCCTCCCATCCACCAGGGCACAGGGCACGGATTGGCTCGGAGGGGCGGGCTGGTGGTCCTGGCCCCTCGATTAGGGCGGTTCGAGAAGCTTCTGGAATGGACTCGGAAGCTGACCTGAGGGCACCCCTCTTTCAGGTGGTAGGTGTAAAATAGCTGGCCCCTGGCCTGGGCCGTTACTAGCTGTGAAGCTTCGGATATTACGGTTCCCTTCCCCGCCTTCCTTTTTCCATCTGCATAATGGGGGTGGTGGTGATCCCCGATGCCTCGGTGAAGACTTTTTTCTGCGGGCGCTTCCCGAAGTGCTGGGGTGGGAGTGATGGCGGGAGGGGCGGGGGGGTACCTTCAGTGCGGTTTGAGGGTGTGGTTTTTGGCTGCGAAGTTCTTGGGCTGATCTGACGAGTCCCACCCGGGCTGGAAGTCCAACGGGCTTTTCCCGATTGGTCCGGCTTTAGGGGGCGCCGCCTGGAAAAGCAGGTTCGGACGAGGCCACTTACGTTAGGGTCACACTCTGTATTTGGTCGCCAAGCTGCAACGTCCCTTACCGTTTTTTGTTTTTTGAAATTGTTGTTATTAAAGGTATTAGGCAGTAAAACGTTTGAGATAATCAATGCTCACAACGTTTTTTTCGGCTGGGATAGTATGACCCCAAACCGCTGGTGCTAGAAAATGAGCTTCTTGAGGCTTTCAAACCCATGGCTTACCCGCATCTCATTCTTAACTCCTTGGAGTTGACCTGGGTGAGTCCAGTGCAACATTCCTGTTTAGCAATAGATTGGCTCTTGTACTTATTGCCCCAGGATCTTGACCCTGCGGTCAGAAACCCATTTTGGAAAGGACTTGTAGGGCTTAAACACAAATACCTAAAGTTTTGAGATTGAGCAGATGCCAGAATTCTGGTCTTGCCTCTTAAAAGGCTGGATGGGCTTTAGGGTATGTGTTCTTGGCAAACTACCACGTGTGCTTGAATATCAAGTGTGCTTCCCACGCTATGAATACAGTGGAGGCGCAGCCCAGGGAAAGGGCAGTATTGCCCGCTTTTGGGAGTCAGGCACTCTGGCGTTGTGTGTTTGGGTTCAGGTTTGAGAGTCTCCAATCCCCCACCCCTCTCTGCTTCTGTATGATGAAATTATAGAGGAAAATGCCATTGCACAAATGATGGTTCAGAAAAAGTTAATGGAGGTTACTTCAATTATTAAAGAAATTGCTGTTTTTAAATGAAAACAAAAGTTGATATTCAGAGATGTGTAATATCTGGTTTTCTTTCAAAAACTGGAAAGCTTCTTACTAATCTATGGACGTTAACGTAGGTGACAGGGGAAGGTTTAACTTGTGGGCACACGGTGCAATATATAAAGATTTTGTAACAGAAACCCACACCTGAAACCTATGTGACCATGCTGACCAATGTCACCCCAGTAAAATTAATTTTTAAAAAAGTTAATGTAGCCCTAGCTCAGTGATGGCGAACCTTTTGAGCTCGCGTGTCAGCATTTTGAAAAACCCTAACTTAACTCTGGTGCCATGTCACATATAGAAATTTTTTGATATTGGCAACCATAGTAAAACAAAGACTTATATTTTTGATATTTATTTTATATATTTAAATGCCATTTAACAAGGAAAAATCAATCAAAAAAAGAGTTCACATGTCACCTCTGACACGCGTGTCATAGGTTCACCATCACTGCCCTAGCTGGTTTGGCTCAGTGGATAGAGCGTAGGCCTGCGGACTGAAGAGTCCCGGATTCGATTCCGGTCAAAGGCATGTATCTTGGTTGCAGGCACATCCCCAGTAGGGAGTATGCAGGAGGCAGCTGATTGATGTTTCTAAATCTCTATCCCTCTCCCTTCCTCTCTGTAAAAAATCAATAAAGTACGTTTTAAAAAAAAGTTAATGTAAAAACAAAACAAGAAATACAATAAAAAACTTAATGTATATATTCAGGGCCACCAGGTAAATGCTTTATTGTACTACAGTTAAGTCTACAGTTAAGTTGATGGAGGGTACTGGTTATCTAGAAAAAGAAGACTTGTTTCAAGTTCATTTCCTCTTTTATCCTTTCCAGCTGATAGCAGGATGTCTTCAGGAAATGCTAAAATCGGCCACCCTGCCCCCAACTTCAAAGCCACAGCTGTTATGCCTGATGGTCAGTTCAAAGATATCAGCCTATCTGACTACAGAGGTAAGCCTATTACATTAGGTTCATTGAAATGCAATTATTCTGCTATCTAGAGATGGCTTGTTTGATTTTTGTATTTCTGTATTTTTGATTGTAAAATAATTTATGTCTCCTAGATCAAGGTGTTCAGGGTGGTAGGCTGTTGCCTTTAGGTTGAAATGACATGGTGATTATCGATATTTTGGAGAAAGCACATGCTTCATTTTGCCTAAACTAATATATTAGCTCATTTATCTTCTCAGCACTCCTCAATTGTATTATTGGAGACAATCTGATTATCTCAGTCTTACTATTTCATTATAAGAAGTCTTCAACAATTTAAAATCTCAGAGCTCATATTTGGAGCTGTGACACTGCTTGTTCAGTTTATGAAATATGTGTCATAGCTACTGTATTAGTAGAGGGTTTAGGCACATTCACTTGACTGTTTTGCCCCCAAGGGAGAGTTGATGTCATGGTTGGAATAGCTCTTTTCTGTTAGAGGTTCATGCAGACACTTGTCAAGTTCTAATAAGGTTCTCTTTTACCTCACAGTTGGGAGCAGCTGGGACAATTGAACGCAAACCTCAAACTCCTCTGGGAAGTATAGGTGTGAGAGGCTACCTGGCCTTTGAAGAGCTATTCAGTTGGTAATCTGAGTGACTTCAGTAAAAGTCCAACTGGAAGTCCTGTTAACTACCAGGATTTTTGGAATGTTTGCCATATAAAATTTTTCTTATCAGGCTGATTAGGAACATATTTGTGGTGATTCAGGCGATCACTTAAACCTTACCCACTCCATTACTGTGGTTCATTGTCAAAGAAGTGCAAAGGCTCTGACTTCTTGTTGGTCTCTTACTACCCTGCAGCAGAGAATTCAGCATTTCAGCTTCTTACTGGGCACTGAGTGTAAGCATTGGCATTGGACTATCCAGTAGTAACTGCATTCTTGTTTTTGCTTTTCTTCATTGGAGAACTTGTTATCTGTGCTAATTTTTTTAAAAATATATTTTGTTGATTTTTTACAGAGAGGAAGGGAGAGGGATAGAGAGTTAGAAACACCAATGAGAGAGAAACATCGATCAGCTGCCTCCTGTACACCTCCTACTGGGGATGTGCCCGCAACCAAGGTACATGCCCTTGACCGGAATTGAACCTGGGACCTTTCAGTCTGCAGGCTGACGCTCTATCCACCGAGCCAAACCGGTTAGGGCCTGTGCTAATTTTAACTAACCAGAGAAGAAAAAAATTAGACTGAACAGCCTGGCCGGTATTGCTCAGTGGTTGAGTGTCCACCTAAGAAAAGGTTCGATTCCTGGTCAGGGCACATGCCCAGTTTGTGAACTTGATCCCCAGAAGGGTACGTGCAGGAGGTAACCAATCAGTGATTCTCTCTCTCCATCATTGATGCTTTTGTCTCTCTCTTCCTCTCCCTTCCTCTCTGAAATCAATAAAAATATATTTTAAAAAAATTTAGTTCTGTATTTGGCAGCTAATATGGAGACAGAAAAATAAAGCATGGACTGGGAAGGAACTTTTCCATGCAAGTCCTCCTGCAAGAGGTTCTGAAAGTGGCTGCCAGGAGACATTTATTTTGAGCATCTTGACATCTAGCAATTGTGTCTGGCATCAACTTAAAAAGGCCTCTTTTTCTGTTGGAATATGTGTTTTCTTGTCTGTTCTCTATAAAGCATGGATGTCTGTTTCAAAGGCTAACTTGGGGTTCTTTTTTTCTTTTTTCCAGGAAAATATGTGGTGTTCTTTTTTTACCCTCTTGACTTTACCTTTGTGTGCCCCACGGAGATCATTGCTTTCAGTGATAGGGCAGAAGAATTTAAGAAAATCAACTGCCAAGTGATTGGTGCTTCTGTGGATTCTCACTTCTGTCACCTGGCATGGTAAATCCGTTGGTCCATTTGACATATGGACTTTTTAACTAAGCAGGAACTGAGATTAGGAGGCTTTGGCAATAGACTTTCTCAAGTATTGGCTTCTGGCTCCTCATGGAAGGAGTGCAAAGGCCCTGGCTTCCTCTTGTTGCTTTCTTATTACTTGGCAGCAGAGGAGAAGCAACTTGGGTTGCAGCTGAGTATACCCTGGTGACCTTAACTATCCTTAGCCATTCAGTTTACTGCTGGAAAAGTTTGAAGTTTCTGGGAAGTAGGTTAGAAATGTTGGAAAGGGGGGGTGTGTAGATACAGTTAATGTATTTGCTACACAAGAGTTTGCGTGAATGTGATTTATATGTGTGCCCTTTGCTGTAGGATCAACACACCCAAGAAACAAGGAGGACTGGGTCCCATGAACATTCCTTTGGTGTCAGACCCCAAGCGCACCATTGCTCAGGACTACGGAGTCTTAAAGGCTGATGAAGGCATCTCATTCAGGTATATACTTGGGGGCGGGGAGGGTGTTGCTGACATTTATTGTAATAGATATGATTGACTGAGGCCCTTTTATTTGGAGAAAGCTAGAGCCCTGATCTGTACAGACTCCTTTCTCATTTCATTTTTTAAATCAGTTTTATTAAGAAATAATTGATATATCACCCTAGCTAGTTTGGCTCAGTGGATAGAATGTCAGTCTGCAGACTTAAGGGTCTCAGATTTGATTTCCAGTCAAGGGCACCTACCTTGGTTGCAGGCTCAATCCCTGGCCCTGGTCGGGGCATATATGTTAGGCAACCAACCCATGTCACTTCGATGTTTCTCTTTGTCTTTTCCTCTCCCTTCCACTCTAAAATCAGTGGAAAGATATCCTCAGATGAGGATCAACAAAAAAATAAAATGAAATAATTGATATACATCACTGTATTAAATTTAAGGTGTACAGTGTGATGGTCTCATTTAAAAAATATATTTATTTTTATTGATTTCAGAGAGGAAGAGAGAGATTGAAACATCAATGATGAGAATCACTGATGGGCTGCCTTCTGCATGCCCCCCATGGGGGATTGAGCCCAAACCCGGGCATGTGCCCTAACTGGGAATTGAACTGTGACCTCCTGGTTCATAGGTCGGCACTCAACCACTGAGCCATGCTGGCCAGGGATTGGTCTCATTCTTTATGCAAGGGCATCCTCAATAAGGGCAAGGCCTGTGCATGTCTGGGAGACCAGCCCATTTCCATTGCTTCTCTATTCTTTTTTTTTTTTAAATATATTTTATTGATTTTTTTCAGAGAGAAAGGGAGAGAGATAGAGAGTTAAGAAACATCAATCAGCTGCCTCCTGCACATCTCCCACTAGGGATGTGCCCGCAACCCAGGTACATGCCCTTGAACGGAATTGAACCTGGGACCTTTCAGTCCGCAGGCTGACGCTCTATCCACTGAGCCAAACCGGTTTCGGCCTGCTTGTCTATTCTAATAAACCAGTTTTTAATTCTTTTTTAAAATATATTTTATTGATTTTTTTTTACAGAGAGGAAGGGAGAGGAATAGAGAGTTAGAAACATCGATGAGAGAGAAACATCGATGAGCTGCCTCCTGCACACCCCCTACTGGGGGTGTGCCCGCAACCAAGGTACATGCCCTTGACAGGAATCGAACCTGGGACCTTTAAGTTGGCAGGCCAACGTTCTATCCACTGAGCCAAACTGGTTAGGGCAAACCAGTTTTTTTTATTTTTTTATTTTATTGATTTTTTACAGAGAGGAAGAGAGAGAGATAGAGAGTTAGAAACATCGATGAGAGAGAAACATCAATCAGCTGCCTCCTGCACATCCCCCACTGGGGAAGTGCCCACAACCCAGGTACATGCCCTTGACCGGAATTGAACCCGGGACCTTTCAGTCCGCAGGCGGACGCTCTATCCACTGAGCCAAACCGGTTTCGGCCAGTTTTTAATTTTTAGAAATTTATTGATTAATTTTAGAGAGAGAGGAAGGAGAGAGAAACATCAATTTATTGTTCCACTTATTTATGCATTTATTGGTTGCTTTTTGTATGTGCCCTGACTAGGAATCAAACCCGTAATTTTGGCGTATCAGGACAACACTAAGCTACTGAGTTACCCAGCCAGGGATGCCTAACAAACCAGTTGTTAAATCTGTACTGCCTCTTTCTCAAACCTTCAATCTTTTCTTCCCAGGGGCCTCTTTATCATTGATGACAAAGGTATCCTTCGCCAGATCACTGTGAATGACCTTCCTGTTGGCCGGTCTGTGGATGAGACTCTGAGACTAGTTCAGGCTTTCCAGTTCACTGACAAACATGGGGAAGGTAATTCAGTCTGTTTGGTGACAAGACAACAAAATGGTGGATGGATGGGAAAGATGTGGTAGGAACAAAGTCTACCAAACAAGGAGAGTGATTATGTTTCTTTAGGAAATTGAAGTTTCTGGATTATAGTGCGTTGTGGGGGTGGGGCAATAGAAAAGCTTGGGGAGAAGACTATAAAGCAGCGGTTCTCAACCTGTGGGTTGCGACCTCTTTGGGGATCGAATGACCCTTTCACAGGGGTCACCTAAGACCATCGGCAAACACATATAATTACATGTTGTTTTTGTGATTAATCACTATGCTTTAATTATGTTCAATTTGTAACAATGAAAATATATCCTGCATATCAGATATTTATATTACAATTCATAACAGTAGCAAAATTACAGTTATGAAGTAGCAATGAAAATAATTTTATGGTTGGGGGTCACCACAACATGAGGAACTGTATTAAAGGGTCGCAGCATTAGGAAGGTTGAGAACCACTGCTATAAAAAATTTTTTTTCTTATTGATTTCAGAGAGGAATGGAGAGGGAGACAGACATAGAAACATCAATGATGAGAGAATCATTGATTGGCTGCCTTCTGCACGCCCCCTACTGTGGCTTGAGCCTGCAACCCAGGCATGTGCCCTTGACCCTTCACAGCCCATAGTCTGATGCTCTATCCATTGAGCTAAACTGGCTAGGGCTATATAGGCTTTTTTTAAAAAAAAAAAATATATATATATATGTATATATCTATATACATTTTATTGATTTTTATTTTATTTTATTTTTTTTTATAGAGAGGAAGGGTGAGGGATAGAAAGTCAGAAACATCGATGAGAGAGAAACATCGATCAGCTGGCTCCTGCACACTCCCTACTGGGGATGTGCCCGCAACCAAGGTACATGCCCTTGACTGGAATTGAACCTGGGACCCTTCAGTCTGCAGGCTGACCCTCTATCCACTGAGCCAACGCGGTTAGGGCTATAAAGGGTTTTTATTCCAACTGTATAGGAATAACCAGCTAAGGCTTATTGTTATTATTTTAAAAATATATTATTATTGATTTTAGAGAGAGGAAGGGGAAGAGAGAAACATCAGTGAAGGAGACACATCTGTTGGCTGCCTCCTGCACAACCCCTACTGGGGATAGAGCCTGCAATGTGGGCATGTGCCCTGACGGAACCCAACCAGCATCCTCTTGGTGCATGGGATAATGCTCAACCAGTTGAGCCACACCGGTTAGGGCTGTTTTATTTGGGTTTTAAAAATAAAGGTAATAGCTCAGCTGGTGTGGTTCAGTGGTTGAGCATGGACCTATGAACCAGGGGCTCAAGTTTGATTCCCGGTCAGGCATATGCCTGGGGTTGAGGGCTCAATTCCCAGTGTGGGGCATGCAGGAGGCAGCCGGTCAATGATTCCCTCTCATCACTGATGTTTCTATCTCTCCCCCTCTCCTTTCCTCTCTGAAATCAATTAAAAATAAATAAATAAAAGTACTATGTGAACAGTTTTGACATTTGGAAAATAAAATAGGACTAAGACAACTTAACCAAAAACAATAGGCAGATAGAACTAATACATTTTTATGATTTAAGAATATATTTGAGCCCAACTGGTATGGCTCAGTGGTTGAGTGTTGACCTTTGAGCCAGGAGGTCACAGTTTGATTTCTGGTCAGGGCAAGTTCCCAAGTTGCAATCCCAACTTGCTGTTCCATCCCCAGTGGAGGGCATGCAGAATGCAGTCAGTCAATGTTTCTCTTTTATCATTGAAATTTCTGTCTCTCTCCCTGTCCAGTCTTCTCTGAAATCAATAAAAATATATTCTAAAATATATATTTTTTCAAACTTCCTTGTTTTATTTTTAGCATTTAAAAAATATGTGGTAAAATATACATAGCAAATTTTTTTTAAAGTATATATATTTTATTGATTTTTTACAGACAGGAAGGGAGAGGGATAGAGAGTTAGAAACATCGATCAGCTGCCTACTGCACACCTCCTACTAGGAATGTGCCCGCAATCAAGGTACATGCCCTTGACCAGAATCGAACCTGGGACCTTTCAGTCTGCAGGCTGACGCTCTAGCCACTGAGCCAAACCGGTTAGGGCAGTGATGGCGAACCTATGACACGCATGTCAGACGTGACACGCGAACTCATTTTTTTGGTTGATTTTTCTTTGTTAAATAGCATTTAAATATATAAAATATCAAAAATATAAGTGTTTTACTATGGTTGCAAATACCAAAAATTTCTATATGTGACACGGCACCAGAGTTAAGCTAGGGTTTTTCAAAATGCTGACACGCCGAGCTCAAAAGGTTTGCCATCACTGGGTTAGGGCATACATAGCAAATTTACCATCTTAGCCATTTTCAAGTGTACAATCCAGTGACATTTAAAAAAAAAATTTTTTTTAAGGAGAGGTTAGGCCTAGAGGGTTTCAAGTGAAATATCAAGGTTCTTAATTTAGAAGTTTCAGGATCAAAGATAATGTGTTTGTGAGTGTAACTTTGTAAAGTCTAAGCATAACTGAGCAGATTCAACATAAGGTTTTTAATCCAGCATTTGCCAAGAGTGTAGGCCTTTTTTTATGGCTCCAGCACTAGTACTTCTTTCCTTAAATATTCTCATTGCAAGTACTGAACTATTTGATCCCATCTTTTGAGTTTGTAAGGCTATAGCTTTTTTTACTCCCAACCCAACTCTTCCTCCCCTCCCCCATGCAATTGTTGCTGGAATGAAACAACCATATCCCAACTAAGAGTTAATTAGTTTTGCCCTGAGTACTTTGGCTCAGTGGATAGAGCGTCGGCCTGTGGACTTAAGGGTCCCAGGTTCGATTCCAGTCAAGGACACCAAAAAAAAAAAAAGAGTTAGTTAGTTTTAAGGACTCAGTTCCTGAGGCTGCAGATAGAAGAGGATCTTTTTTTTTTTTTTTTAATATATTTTATTGATTTTTTACAGAGAGGAAGGGAGAGAGATAGAGAGTTAGAAACATCGATGAGAGAGAAACATCGATCAGCTGCCTCCTGCACATCCCCCACTGGGGATATGCCTGCAACCCAGGTACATGCCCTTGACCGGAATCGAACCCGGGACCCTTCAGTCCGCAGGCCGACGCTCTATCCACTGAGCCAAACTGGTTTCGGCGGTAGAAGAGGATCTTGACCGGCCACCCCCCCCCCCCCCCCCAAACTTAATGTAATTGAGAACAAAATAGTTGTGATTAAGTGCTACTGATAGATCAAGTGCACAGGTGGGCTTGGACAAAGTTCTTGTCTTATTTCATTTTCTCTAGAAGTTAAGTATTTCAAACTAGCTTTCTAAGGCCAATTCAACTCTGATATTGTGACTTAAAGAAGATGGAAGTTGTTAGTCTGGATTAATGTCCTCATTTTGGGGGACCCAAAAATGAAACTTGGCTGTAGTGGAAGGCTAATAGGGATCAGTGAACACTGATACCAGAAGGCACCATTTACAGAAGCTCCCTTGGGAGTTGATTGAAAGAGCAGACAGCTCCTGATACTGCCTCCTGGTGTGGGGTATGAGGTTCAGCACAAAGACTAGAGTGGCAAAATTAGCTGCAGAGAACAAAGCAGTATGAAAGCAAAGACCAGGCTATAGGCAGACAAAAGTTTGGCAGTAGGTGCTAATAAGCAGCCAAAAAGATTGTTTTGTATAGAAGAAAACATAAAGCTTTAGAACAACCCAATTATAACACAGAGAGGAAGAATAATGAACCAGGATAAAGAGACCTTGCCAACTTAATCTCCTTGGCCCTAATGTCATGGCACTTAAGACCACACCAGTATTTAGAAAGATCCACACTTAGATGTTTCACTCAAATTCAAGTGTTGGTTTTTAAAAAATATATTTTTATTGATTTCAGAGAGGAAGGGAGGAGTGTGATAGAAACATCAAGGATGAGAGAGAATCATTGATCGGCTGTCTTTTGCACGCCCCCTACTGGGGACCAAGCCTGCAACCTGGGCATGTGCCCTTGACTGGAATCGAACCTGGGACTCTTCAGTCCGTAGGCTGACACTCTATCCACTGAGCCAAACCAGCTGGGGCTGTTTTTACAATATTATTAACTATACTAGAGGCCCGGTGCACGGATTTGTGCACTGGTGGGGTCCCTCAGCCTGGCCTGCGGGGATCAGGCCTGAAGTTGGTTGATTCTTATATGTGCCCTGACGGGGGTTGGAAAACAGGGGCTTGAACCCACAACCGTGGCATATCAGGGGGATATGCCTCTCATGCTCTCACAAGTGGCAAGATTTCATTCTTTTTTATGGCCAATATTCCATTGTAGATATGTACCTCAACTTTTTTTGTCCACTCATGTATTGATGTTTTGCTCATTTTTGAATTTTTTTTTGTGTGTGGTTGAATTGCAGGAATTCTTTTTGCATTTTGGATATTAATCCCTTATCAGATATATAATTCATAAATATTTTCTCCCATTCTGTGGGTTGCCTTCACTCTCTTTATAATGTTCTAAAAGTTGTTAATTTGGATCAAGTCCAACTTACCTGTTTTTTTATTGTTGCTTGTGCTTTTAGCATCATATCTAAGAATACATTTCCAAATCCAAGGTCATGAAGTTTATGCAGAAAGCATAGCCTTCAACATTTCCCTGCCATCCTGAACTAGCAGTGCTCCTTACGCTAACCTGTGGAAAGTGAGGCAAGGGATTAATCCTGATTTTCCACTTTGAAGAGTTTATGATTTTAGCCCTTATATTTACTTCATTAATCCATTTTTTAAAAATTGATTTCTAGACAGGGGAGAGAGAGAAATGTTGATCTGTAGTCCCACTTATTTATGAATTCATTGGTTGGTTCTTTAAAAAAAGTTTTTACTTTTTTATATATATACTAGAGGCCCGGTGCACAAAAATTCATGCACTCGGGGGAGGGGGGGTCCCTCAGCCCGGCCTATGCCCTCTTGCAGTCTGGGACCCCTCAGAGGATGTCCACTTGCTGGCTTAGGCCCGCTCCCTGGGGGATTGGGCCCAAGCTGGCAGTCAGACATCCCTCTGGCAGCCCGACAGCCCTCGGGGGATGTCCATTTACCAGCAGGGAGCAGACCTAAGCTGCAGTCGGACATCGTTAGCACTGCTGAGGAGGCGGGAGAGGCTCCCACCACCACCACTGTGCTGGCAGCCATCAGCCTGGCTTGTGGCTGAGCAGAGCTCCCCCTGTGGGAGTACACTGACCACCAGGGGACAGCTCCTGCATTGAGCGTCTGCCCCCTGGTGGTCAGTGCATGTCATAGTGACCAGTCATTCCCAGTCGTTCTGCTGTTAGGGTCAATTTGCATATTACCCTTTTATTATATAGGATTTAAATATATATATTTCAGAGGGGAAGGAAGTAATATGTTTTTATTTCAAGGGAGGAAGGGATAGGAAGATAGAAACATCAATGAAAATCATCCATTGGCTGTCTCCTGCACGTCCCCTACTGGGGATAAAGCCCACAACCTGCACATGTACTCTGGCAGTGGAACTGTGACCTGGTTCATAGGTTGACACTGAACCACTGAGCCACACCGGCCGGGCCATTGATCCATTTTTGAGTTATTTTTTTTAAAATTTGGAGTCTACTGTTACTCTTTTGCACGTGGAAATCAGCTGTCCCAGCACCTTTTTGTTTTTTTAAAATATATCTTTATTGATTTTAGAGAGGAAGGGAGAGGGAAAGAGTGATAGAAACATCAATGATGAGAGAGAATCACTGATTGGCTGCCTCCTGCACATTCCCCACTGGGGATCAAGCCTGAAACCCAGGTATGTGCCCTTGACCAGAATCGAACCTGCAACCCTTCAGTCTGCAGGCTGATGCTCTTTCCACTTAGCCAAACCAGTTAGGGCAGCACCACTTTTTTTTTTTTTTTTAATATATTTTATTGATTTTTTACAGAGGAAGGGAGAGAGAGAGTTAGAAACATCGATGAGAGAGAAACATCGATCAGCTGCCTCCTGCACATCTACTGGGGATGTGCCTGCAACCCAGGTACATGCCCTTGACCGGAATCGAACCCGGGACCCTTCAGTCCGCAGGCCGACGCTCTATCCACTGAGCCAAACCAGTTCGGCCAGCACCACTTTTTTTAAGAGCAGCATTTAAGCTTATTTTTTAAAAGATGCATTTGAAGCATACATAAAATGACAGAGAACATGAGTACCCCTTTATCTACTATCTACTGTTAACAAATCTTGCCTCATATGTTTTAGGTTTTTTTGAACAAAGCCTACAGCTGAAACTATTGCTTTTTAAAAAATGAATGTCAGGTGCTGAATGAATAAACTAGGTATAATAGTAATGGGGCTATAGAGAGGATTAAATTGCATGTTTGTTGTTAGCCTTGCACTAAAAGGCTTTTATACTTATGATCTTAGACCAGCCGTGGGCAAACTACGGCCCGCGGCCGGATCCGGCCAGTTTGAAATGAATAAAACTATTGAAAAAAAAGACAGTACCCTTTTATGTAATGGTGTTTACTTTGAATTTATATTAGTTCACACGAACACTCCATCCATGCTTTTGTTCCGGCCCTCTGGTCCAGTTTAAGAACCCATTGTGGCCCTCGAGTCAAAAAGTTTGCCCACCCCTGTTTTAGACTGTAGGTTAGGCTTCCTGGTGCTTATTACAGGCTCTTTAGGGCTCAGATTTAGTTTTGAGGAATCCATTTGTTCATGAGAGCTCACCACTGAGCAAATTACTAATTAGTGGTAACTTTCTCTTGCAGTGTGCCCAGCTGGCTGGAAACCTGGCAGTGATACCATCAAGCCTGATGTCCAGAAGAGCAAAGAATATTTCTCTAAGCAGAAGTGAGCACTGGGTCATTATAGGGTCATGCGGCAATGTACAGCCATGAGAACAGAACCTCTCTTTTACTATTGTCATACTTAAAACAAGATCTTAGACTTAGCCCAGATGTGGCCTTTCCTGTAGGTTTTGTGGAGGGTCAGCCATAGTTCCTCTGGAGGAAATTTTCTAATGTAAACAGTAGTGGGACATCACCTTTGATCTTTTGTGGTTTCTATTAAACTTGAACTGAGACCTGTTGTTTCTTCATTTTATTTTATTATTTTTTAAAATTTTGTTTTATTGCTTAAAGTATTACAAAGAGTGGTACATATGTCTCCTTTTTTCTTTTTTTCCCACTTGACCTTCCCCTGGCCTCCCCTACCCCCGTTTCTCCATTGTAGGGGCATTAGCCTTAGATTTATTCTTTGCTTTCCTTACGGGAAAATAAGTGAGAGCTGCTTCAGAAACAGGAAATTATAGAGGGGAAATGCAAGACACAGGGAATGGAATTGAACCAAGGTGTTAACTTTATTTATTTTATTTTAATATATTTAATTGATTTTTTACAGAGAGGAAGGGAGAGGGATAGAGAGTTAAAAACACCGACCAGCTGACCCCTGCACACCTCCCACTGGGGATGTGCCCGCAACCAAGGCACATGCCCTGACCGGAATCGAACCTGGGACCCCTCAGTCCGCAGGCCGACACTCCATCCACTGAACTAAACCGGTCAGGGCAACTTTATATTTTTTTAAATTTTTTTATTTATTTCAGAGAGAGGTATAGAAACATCAATGATGAGAGAATCATTGATTGGCTGCTTCCTGCATGCTCCCTCTGGGGATTGCACTGGCAACCTGGGCTTGTGCTCACTGGGAATGGAACTGTGACCTTTTGCTTCATGGGTAAATGCTCAATCACTGAGCCATACCCACAGCAGCTGGGGAAGGTGTTAACTTGTTTTTGGTTATATCTGGGAAGAAGAGCAAGACCTGCTCTGGTGTTATCCAAGGTACTTACGTTTATATTATAGGCTGCATTGTAAGTTAAGGCACCAATGATATTACTCGGGCATTTGTTCTTTATAGTATAGGGAGGGCTGCATGAGAACCTGAAGATTGACTTCCTTTTTTTTGTAAGTGTTTTTGTTTTTAAACCTTTACTCGAGGATATGATTTCATTGGTTTTTAGAGAGGAGGGGAATGGAGAGAGAGAATCGTCAATGTGAGAAACATTGATCAGTTGTCTTCCACGTGTTCCCTGAATGGGCATTGAACCTGCAATCTCTATGTGCCCTGACCGGGAATGAAACCTGCAACCTTTTGGTGTACAGGACAGTTCAACCAACTGAACCACCCGGCCCATGGAAGATTAGCTTCTGATGAAAATCTGCTACTGGCTTTGTAAAAGATTAGAATTAGAGGCTCTGTAACTTTATAACTAAAAGGGGGAGAAGATAAGCACAGTGTTGGTATTTGTAGGATAGAACCTTGCAAATCAAAAGCATAAGGTTGAACACCTTTCACCTTCCCTGGGTTCTAACCTTGATTTGCAGTAGTCCTTTTTTTTTGCCCTCATTCATATCATTGTCCTGAGGGAGGTATTGGTGGGGGTTGGGGTACCTCCTGGGCCCTTAAAGCTAGGGCAGATTCAGAACTGAGGATATATTATATGGTGACCTTCCATACACTTGTTTTTATCAGCTACCCCAGCCTACCAGACATCAAGACATAAGAACAGCTGATAATACTGCAGTAAGCTAGGCTGTTTCAGAAATGCTTTACATGTATTCAGTCCACACAACAACACTATGATACATTATTTATTTATATTATTGCTTAGAGGATTAGTTGTCCCTTAGGCCCTATATCAAGTAACATCTTGGAGCACTGCAGATAAATGGTAACAGGCAATAAATACCCCTTTGTCCTTGTAACATGTAGCACTGCAGACTAATGGTAACAGGCAATAATTCCATATGACAAGGCAGGTGGGAATTCAGAGTCTGCCTTCGTCTTTTTCCCTATTGAAATATTAACTAATATTGATTAGTCTTTGATTTCTGTCTTGACCAGACTTCTGAGCCTCATTATCTTCATTGAAGATTTCTACTATAATTCTTTTATCAAAAGTAATCATCTTTTAGCCAAAATAAAACCTTTGCCTTGCCAAAGCCAGGTTAAGTCTTAGCAAGTACCATTGGTATAAATAGGGATCCCACAGGGGAGGAGGGTATCAAGGGCCAGGGGATGCAGGTGGTGAGACCCTGGGGCTGAGCCACCCCCTGGCTCTGCTGAGATTCTGAGATTTGGGTATCAGTGTGGTAAAGAGAAGCTCGGGGGATGCAGAACTAGGTTCCTCTGAGGGTTGGGCCAAGCCCAGCAAGGCCAAGCGCTGGGCAGGTGGTGTGGAAAAGTAGGCCTTCTGCTCTTCTGAGTAGCGCTCCTGGGGTGTCACAGCATCCCGGTAAGCCCAGTCACGCCAATGAAAATTGAAGCTTTCAAGCAGGGCGATTCGGTCGGTTCTTGTTGGTACACAGTCGAGGGGTTTAGTGGGTGGCAGATCAGGCACTTCTATTCCTGGCAGCAGCAATACCCCTCGGATGGCAAACCAGCCCCCAAATCGGGGATGTATGCACACACCTGATATATGCTGGGGAGAGGGTCAAGAAAAGCAAGGTCATGGACATCCCCTTAATACAAAGTTCAACTACTATCACTGCAACTAGGCGTTTTCACTTATTCACACTCAATGGACACTGATTCCACATGTGAGCCTCATCTACTCTTGTAGATGAGCTCACTCTGGCCATGAGGAAGGGTTTCTTAAGCTGAGCCTCAATTTCAAAGTCTCACCACTGACCCAATCACTGCTCTTCCCCCTCTATTTTGTAACAGTTTTATGAATAGACTAGGTCCATGGTCGCCAAACTGTGGCTCTTGAGCCACATGCGGCTTTTTGGCCCCTTGAGTATGGCTTTTCCACAAAATACCACGTGCGGGCGCACACATAGTGCGATTGAAACTTTGTGGCCCATGCGCAGAAGTCAGTTTTCAGCCTGGGCGAGTCTATTTTGAAGTACTGTTGATATTTGGCTCTGTTGACGAATGAGTTTGCCGACCTGGGTAGGGAATATCTTTATCCTGGATTGTGTCTACAAACTCCTTTACCCACGGGAAGTGGAAGAATGTGAGACCTGATATCTTGATGGCCTTCACCATTTTTTCAGTCCCTAGTCTAGTGGTTCTCAACCTTCCCTAGTGCTGCGACCCTTTAATACAGTTCCTCATGTTGTGGTGACCCCCAACCATAAAATTATTTTCGTTGCTACTTCATAACTGTAATTTTGCTACTGTTATGAATCGTAATGTAAACATCTGGTATGCTATATGTGTTTTCCGATGGTCGCGACCCACAGGTTGAGAACCGCTGCCTAGTCATTCATACTTGCCCTCTGACCTGGGTTCCCCAGGGGTCAGCCTCTACATCCTGTCGTTGGTAGTAGTAAGCAGCCCCTGCCACATGGGCTGCTGTCTGGGCCAGAATCTTGGGACGCCGGTTGGGGTGTACCTCGTAGTCAGCGATAACTTCAATCTGCAGCTCTGGGAGGCTCTGGGATGGAGGACAAGATGGAGGCTTCTTTCAGCATGACAGGAATCATGACCTTGTCCTAGAGAGCCCTAATTTGTGTTAAGGTCCTGTCCTCAGAAGTCATATTTGAAAGGAAAACCACCTCAAACGGGGTAAGGGGGGTCCAGGGTGAAGAAAATGATATTCTGTCCAGGAGGGCCCACGTCTGAAGGTCTTGCTCAGAAACCTCCATTATGAGAGGTAAGCTGGCTCTGCCCTCCAGAGTCCCAGTGTGGAGGAAGACACGGGAGACCCAGTGCATGCATATATATGTAAATATGTACATGTGAGTGTGTGGTGGGGAAATACTGTTTTGTCCTTAAAAGGCCCCAAAGACAGCATAAAACTTCCAGGTCTAGGGCAAAGACAGGTGAGAGATGCCTGGGAAATGTTACTCCTATTTCACTTGGAGGTCAAGGGAAATCCGGTCTGAGGTTCATTTAGTTGCCCATCAGTGTAGGGTGAGTGAGACTGATTTCAGGCCTGGGGGCTGCTAGAGGAAGGTGGCCCGACTCGGACTGAGAATGGAGAATGGGGAGAGATCACAATGTCAAGGCGGTATTTCGTCCTATGGAAGTGGCTCCTAACCTCAGGTCTAGTCCTGCATTGAGCTTGGAGTAGTTAGAAGCAGTTGTAGGTTTGAAGCTGGGAGAGGATATGAATGTTGCTCACCTTTCTAACACGGCCTAGGTGGTAGGCCACACATTGGTCCACAGGGTCAGTCAGTGGTTGGAGGTGGCCACTCTGCAGGAAGGGCTTGAGGGCTCGGTCAAACATGGCAGGTGTGCTGAGTACCAGGAAGGCCAGGGTAGGTCCTGGCAGGGGCAGGTGGAAGGCTGAAGGCAGGACTGCATTGTACCATGCCACCTGGAACAGAAAATACATATACATACCTTAATCTGGCATTCAAGGTCTCATATATCATGCCCCAGCCTCCATCTCATTCATTCAATCATTGAATTTCTAATGATGCTCTGTGATGAGTGTTTATGGGGGATTTGTCTGAATTTGACAGGAAGTTTAGAGTAGAGAGGGAATTAATGAACAACTGAGAACAAAAAAGTTGCCCTAACCGTTTTGGCTCAGTGGATAGAGCGTCGGCCTGTAGACTGAAGGGTCCTGGGTTTGATTCCGATCAAGGGCATGTACCTTGGTTGCGGGCACACCCCCAGTAGGGGGTGTGCAGGAGGCAGCTGATCGATGTTTCTCTCTCATTGATATTTCTTTTTTTTATAAATTTTATTGATTTTTTACAGAGAGGAAGGGAGAGGGATAGAGAGTTAGAAACATCGATGAGAGAGAAACATCGATCAGCTGCCTCCTGCACGCCCCCCACTGGGGATGTGCCCGCAACCAGGGTACATGCCCTTGACCGGAATCGAATCCAGGACCCCTCAGTCCGCAGGCTGACGCTCTATCCACTGAGCCAAACTGGTCAGGCAATATTTCTAACACTCTATCCCTCTCCCTTCCTCTCTGTAAAAAATCAATAAAATATATTTTTTTAAAAAGTTGACTGGTGCAACGAGAGGGCCAGGTAGGTGACAGTCCTCTGAAATCAGAAAAGGCTTGTTGGAAACTGAGTCTTTAAGGCTGGGAGGGAAGGTAACAGGCTGATGTGGGGAGGGAGAAAGAATCTGGTATATATTCTAAAAGATGACAGCATAAACAATGTCAGGCAAAAAGTACAGGGCACATTTGGAGAATTGCAAATTGTTTAGTTTGATAGAAGTGGAGTTGAAGGGTCTGCAGAAGGGAGCAGAGGGAGAGAAGGCTGGAGATCAGTAGGAGTGAGATTGTGACTGGCCTTGGATACCAATTTAGGAATATGGATCTAATCTGGTAATAATGCAGGTCATTAAAGATTTAAGGAGTAAACTGACATGATCAGTTTTGGGAAAGATTAACGTAGCTGCAGTGTGCAGGATGGGTTAGACTCGAACTGTTAGAGGCAAAATGACAGCAAGGTTATTGCAGTAAATCCCAATGTGAAATGGCTTGGACTAGAGCATATATTGGATGGAAGAGAATGGATTTGGGAGATTCAGGAGACAGATTCCTAAAGGTCCTGGTGGCTGATTGGATGTGGGGTGGGGAAGTGAGGGTCGGAGCCTAGAATGACTGGCAGAGCTTCAGTGCAATAGCTCCAACTATCCAAGTCCACTTGACCCACCAGATAGGCATCCTTACTGTCCCCCCATGTCTGCTACCCACCAACTCCTTTACTCAAGCTGTTCCTGATATTTGGCATGTGCATAACCCTCCTTCCTTCCAATCTATCTTTTAAAAATGTTTTTATTAACTTTTAGAGAAAGAGAGAGAGAAACATCGATCAGCCGCCTTTGGGGTTTGAGCCTGCAACCTGGGCATGTGCCTTGACTGGGAATTGAACTGATGACTTCTTGGTGCATGGGACGATGCTCAACCAACTCACCCACACTGGCTGGGACCAATCTATCTTTTCATTAAAGCTCAACTCCATTTTTTTTTTCTGGAAAGTCCTCTCTTTCAAACTAGACCCAACCTATCCCCTCTCTCTATCCCCTCTCCCAGCACTGCTGTGGGCCACTCAGCGGACGGGGTGAGAGTGGGCTGTGTCGTAAGTGTTGTAAAAGGTTTCCCTTCCACGTCCCGCGTGGTTCAGGGTTCAGGATCTGAAAGAGGAGCCGCACACAAATGAAAGAGAAAAGACACAAGACATGAGATAATTTGGAAATATTGGGGAGCCAGGCGGGCAAAGTCCAACTCAAGGAGAAGGACTTCCACTGGTGCTCAGGCCGCACCAACCTTTTATTTGGTTTGGGATCCACCTATAGGATAGCCCTTAGGCAGGGAGGTTCCAGTGACACACAGACTATTCTCATCAATAAGGATTTACATGATTAAAGGTGGGGAGGTTGCTTCAGCTACCATTGTCTGGACTGACTGGGTGCACAGCTCTGACCTTTGCTAGGGCTTCAAGGGTACCCAGCCTGTTTCTCTGTCTACGCTTATCAGCTAGTGAAGACAATAGGTGGTCTTCCACATTTAAGCAACAAGCAAAGGGTTCAAGCTGAGCTGATTTAGCTTTCTGTCCAAGTATATAGGTCAATGGAGGGGGCACCGGATAAGGAGAAAATGAACTTATATAAACAAGGGAAGGTGGTGGTGCAAGACTTGTGTGTCAGTCGGGTGCAGTTGCCATACCCAACCCAGTGGCTGGTGATTGGCAGCACTGTGACTTATTCTTCTGTTGGAAGGAACAAACCAGCCAGTTTGCTTGTTCAACAGCAGGAATGCCCTTTCCTTTTCAAATGACCTAAATCCTAGCCATGCAAACCTTCCAAGACTTGCCCTCTTCTAATTCCTTCAGAAAGCTTCCAAAATGGGCCCTGACCGGTTTGGCTCAGTGGATAGGGCGTCGGCCTGCGGACTTGAAGAGTCCCGGGTTCGATCCCGGTCAAGGGCATGCACCTTGGTTGCGGCAGGAGGCAGCTGATCGATGTTTTTCTGTAAAAAATCAATAGAACATTTTTTTTTTTTAAAGAAAGCTTCCCAATGACTCTGGCCCTAAGAATGCCTTTCTTCCCGTCGATAATGTTAAGTGACAGCCACAAGGTTACTGGATCAGCGACAGCTCCTACCTACCCAAGTCCCCTTGCCGTTCTGTCCCGGGAGATCAGATGTACATGGGACCAGAGGAGCTCCGGAAAGACCAGGAGGCTTAAGGGCCTCACGCCAGTGGCACCGAGGCCAAACATATACCTCACCCTAGCACCGCAGGAGAGAGAAACGAACCTGGAAGGGGTAAACCTCGAAGCCAAAAGGGCACAACGTGTCCTCAATCTTCTGCTTCAGCTCAGCGACTTGCGGCTCCATGCTGTATGCTACACGCTGAGCTTGCTGGGGAATGGAGTCTCAGAATAACCGGGACCGTTAATTTTCAGGGCAGCTTGGACTCCATTTCCCAAGAACGTGTGGGACCCGTAGCGGGACACAGTTGACTTTGCGCGATGCATCCTGGGATACGTAGTTCATTTGTTCCTTGGAAACGACCACTATAGAATCAGAAAGACTCAGTTTCCCGACAAGCTTCACGGTGGGGAATGTACGTGCACGTATTGCCTCCAGGGAAACGTAGTGCGGTTGCCTCCATAGTGGGTTGTTTCCGCGAGACGAGAACTCAGTTTCCCAAATGGCGCTGCGGCAGCCAGCCCAAAGTCGGACTTTCTTGGCCTACTAGCTGTTTTGAACGCTGCGGCGGCAGTAGTAACTGGCCTAGGATCGGTGTGATGGCGCCAGTATCCTGCGTCTGGGAAGGTCTTAACCAAGATTCGGCGCCTTAAACTCCCTCCTAATATGTGCATATGAGGGTATCCTGCTTTCCCCCCTAGTTTCCCAAGTACGCCTCTCCCCTGACTAGTCCCAGAGGCGTAGTTTTGGTCTGATACTGCATCCCTACCCCTAGTATTCCCTCTTTCAATTTGACGTTGTGGCCTTTCCTGGGTTGTGCGTCGGTTGTTCGGTGCTGGGAGAGCAAGGGCACAAGACGCCAGGGAGACAGACCCCTTGCCGTAGGCTGTGAGTATGAACCTGAGCTGGTCTGAGCAGCTCGATGTGCTTCTCAATGCTACGGACGGAAATGTGGCCAGGACTAAGGTAAGGGGAAGTGAGGCTCCCCCCCCCTCCCCCCCGTTTGGGAGTGTGGGTTAAGGGACTCAGACAAATCTCATTGAACATGCACGTGTTTCTATTGTAGCAGCGGTTGTATCCCCTTGGCGTCTCTGCTGCAGGTAAGTATGGTCTCCTTTCCTACCCACTTTACGATCTCTTCCTTTCAGGAAGATCTCTTTCAGGATCTTCCTTTTCCAGTGCCTGTACCATCCAGTATTCCTTCCGGTGTCCAACTATTTCCTTGAACAAACATCTGTCCCCTCTTATCCCACTCAACACCTCCCTCCGCCCCCCCCCACCCCCCCGCCCCCGTGCTAAGTCTTGCATTTGTTCTTTATTTCCTCAGCAGGAGATCTGACTGGGACCTGGATTCCCCCTAATCACCTGCTTCCCCAACCAGGAGCCCAAGCTCAACAGCCTTGGGCTCTAGAGACTCCTATTGTTCCAGAGAGACTAAATTGGGCTGAGGTCCATAGGACATCTTCTCTCCAGGATGAAGTTACTATTCTTAGATCCCAGCTACGATCCCAGGGTCAGGTGAGGCTTGGAATCCTAGGTGTGTATATGTGGTGTTTGTGTGAAACAAGGATACCAGGAGTTGGGGTATCACAGTAGCTCATGTGGTTTTCTGCCTGGGTAGGTGACTGAGGCACTAAGACAAGCTGTGCAGGGCCTGCTGAAAGAGCAAGAGCAACAGAAGTACCAAATCTGTGCCCTGGAAGGTATCTGGCCAGTTCTTTTCTTCATACACAAAGCCTCATACATATGCAAACAATTTTTTTGCACACCTGTTGTGTGTGCATTTGTATCTTGATTCCCAGTGGAGTCTCTAGGCTCATGTGTGAAGTTCTTAGAGGGGTTGACACCCCAACTTGTCCTATTATAGCATCACTAAAGTTGCTGCAGGGGGGCCCAGAGCGGAAGACTCTTCTCCTGGAGCAATGCCTGGACCGGCTGAGAAGGGAACTGAGGGGCCTTCGAAGCCAGGTGCAGGAACAGGCCCAAGCCCAAATACAAGCAGGTCCACAAAAGTGCAGTGTTACCAGTGGCCTTCACCAGGAGGTGCAGAATGAGTAAGTGATGGCAAGACCTCTTATCAGGCCTTTGAACTCCAGGTCCTCTGGTAGCCTCCTCTGGGTTTCTTGATTGGCTTTTTAGAATGAACCTGCTGTCATCCCTGTAGGAGGCAACTGCTATGGGAGGAGTCAGAGGTCCTGAGGGAGGAACTGAAGTTGCTGCGGGATCAGCTGAGTGAGTCAAAGACGGAGGGAGGTTCACTTGTCCTCTTTTCTGGAAAGCCTTATTCTCCCAGTAAATGGCCATAGCTCTAAATGCTTGAGCTACTCAGAAGTCTGGCCGAGTATTTGTCTTGCCTCCAAATGTGTGATCCTACTCTCCCCAGTCAGCTTGGAAACTTGCTATCAGCTGGACCAGAATGCTTCTATCTCAGTTTTCAGCACCAGACTGGGAACAAGGCAGGGAGGAAGAAGTAAAGAAGTTGGGGAACAGCCTTCTTCTTAAGAAAAAGAAATTCTTTATTGATTTCAGAGAGGAAGGGAGAGGGAGATAGAAATATCACTGATGAGAGAGAATTATTGATCGGCTGCCTCCTGCATGCCCCACACGGGATTGAGCCCACAAGCTGGACATTAGAGAACAGCCTTCTTACATGTTCCTTCATCTGCAGCCCAGCATCAGGAGCTGATGCTGAAACAGATGGCTGACGGGCAGCAAGTTCAGGTCCGCAGCTGGAAGGTAGGACCAGGATTGAACTTATCCCTTCATAACTTCCTGTTGTGGCCCCTCCCTTCTCTGTATATCCTGTTCTGCAGGCAGGCCAGGATACTCTTTCCCATCCTTATCTCTTCCTCTTCCTGTGATGACTTCACCTCCCTTCAAAGCTCTTCTTCCTAAGCCCTCTCCTCCAATTATGGGGAGGGGGGTTTCTCCTGGAGAGGGAGAGGTTTGGTTCTACCTGGGACCATAATCTGGCAGATGTTGGAGCAGCAGCAGAGTGGCCAGGAGGGCAAGGAGGCTGCCAGGACAGAGGCTGAGGATGCCCGGCGGGAGCATGACCTCCTCAGGTCAGGGGGTATGGGTACCTGTGTCAGTGGAAGGGATTTGTCTTACAGAGGCCAGGAATTGGGAACCAAAATTCAGCTATCCTATATTTGACATGGGCCAATAGGGTCAGCATAAGGATCTGGGTTACAGCCCAAAAGGGCAGTACTGGGTATTGTTTATTTGATATGGAGTCAGTGAGGTATCTATATGTTTGGAAGATAAATTATGAGTTCTGGCCTCAGGAAGGAGGACACTTCCATGCTGGAAGGGCCCCTTTGACCCACCATCACCATTTCTTTCCCTTTCCAGGACCTCTGTTCATGTCCTTGAGTCGAAGCTACCCCTGGCTGGCACCTTTGCCATGTCTCTTTCTTCATCTAGCTCTGAAGTCAGTCATCAGGACAACAACAGTAGCTGGGAACTTTTAAAGAAGCTGGGTGAGGATAAGGGAAGGGATCCCAGCTGTGGGGAAGGCTGAATCTAAATGATGCCTGAATGCCACCTGCCTAATTGTTTGGTACTAGGTAGTATGGAGTTTCTGCCTTTTTATTATTATTTTATTTTTAAAAAATATATTTTATTGATTTTTTACAGAGAGGAAGGGAGAGAGATAGAGAGTTAGAAACATCGATGAGAGAGAAACATTGATCAGCTGCTTCCTGCACATCCCCCACTGGGGATATGCCCGCAACCCAGGTACATGCCCTTGACCGGAATCGAACCCGGGACCCTTCAGTCCGCAGGCCGACGCTCTATCCACTGAGCCAAACCGGTTTCGGCTGCCTTTTTATTTGTGAATCCATCGACCTCTGTTGCTACTTCTCCCAAGTCAGGCCTATATGTACTTCTCCAACAGACAAGCCCAGTGCTTGCTGATGGTTTGTTCCGTCTTTCCTTTCTCTCCTCTTAGATCTCCAGAAGAGTACCCTTTCTAACCTGGAACCCAGCAACTTTCAGCTCCAGGTCCAGAGCCTTGAGCAGGAGGACCTATCCTTTAATGGCTCCAAGATACTCCTGAGTGACCTGTAAGGACATGTAAGAGTAGTAGGATAAAGTCCTTGCTCACCTTCCCCTCCAAGGCCCGGTTTCTGGGCTCCCTGCCCCTACCCTCTTGATCTAGCTGGTTTCTGCCCTTCCTACTGAGGCTTGTCACTGCCTGCTCACCTGCCCACCAACTGCAGTAAAATGGCTTAACCCACCCTGATGTGTTTTCTGTGAATCAGCACCCACATGGGATAGACTCAGCTGTACCTTTTCTTCCTCCTGTAACATGACTACTTCCTACCACCTCTCCCTCGGAAATCCAAGTTCATAGACATTTATATCTGTACCTTCTGAATTCAAACCCTGTGGTCAGTAGAACTTGGAAGGAGGTGGGAGCTCTCGTTTTGGTGGGAGAGGTCGGACAATGCTCTGGGGCGGTACTGCTGTGGGGATGCAGAGGAGGAGGAGCATTCTAGTGGGCCCTGGACCGTAATAGGAGGCTTTCTCTCCTTGTCTCCACTTCTGCTCTTGAGGCTTACTCCAGCCCTTCCACACCTCTTCATCCTTAAGCAGTCCAGGCTACACTTCTGTAGCAGTCTACTTCCTGCTCTCCTTTCAGTCTCTCTGCCTCTAATGCAATGGTTTTACAATTTTTTTGACTGTGACCTCCAGTAAGAAATAGCTTACATTATAGCTTAGTAAATATAGATGTACACTGAGTGGCCAGATTATTATGACCGGCCAGATTATTATGACCACCTCATCAGTACTTCATTGACACTTCCAAAAATACTGAATATTGAAAACTTCCTAAGCAAATACACTCAAGGTTTTATTATTGTTATTATTTGCATAACTAATTCACTTCATTGTACTGATGGTGTGGTCATAATAATCTGGCCGATCATAATAATCCGGCCACTCAGTCTATATATTTATTAACTGAGACAAATCTAATGATTCAATACTTATGATTACTAGGAGTGATGCCCTCTGATATTTCCTATTATATTAAAAAATGTTTTGTGGCTATTGGTTCTGATCCTTCCACCATTGGTTGCTCTCTGGAAAATATATTTTCCTAGGTAGACTATGGGTACATTACTTTCTCTTTACTTGGGCTTTGTATTTTAGACCATGCAGTTCAGGATTTCCTTAGTAGCAATAGCATCTCACTGAGGTCTCATAAGATCTCTTCCACTGCTAAATATAGCCAAACGATAGTGCCATTCATCCAAGTTGATGTTTATTGAGCATAATACATACCAGTTCTAGTGTGTATTTAGCCTGAGCTGAGATATACGGTGGGCTCATGTAAAAGTACCACTTCTTAGCTCAGTCCAGCTGGGAAGAGGAAACAGTTATCTGAAATAAAAGCATCATAAAAGACTGATGGCAGGAACTATTTCCTTTATGGGGTGCATTCAAGTTCCTGAAATAAGTAGCAGATAGGTCATGAAGAGTGGCCTTTGATATCCAAATAAGGCATTCCTTGGTTTTTACCCCACAGCATTAGGGAGATTGCTGAGAGTGGGATGGTAGAGATCAGGCCTGGGTCAAACAGAATCTGTTTAAAAAAACAAAACCAGCCGAAACCGGTTTGGCTCAGTGGATAGAGCGTCGTCCTGCGGACTGAAAGGTCCCAGGTTCGGTTCCGGTCAAGGGCATGTACCTGGGTTGCGGGCATATCCCCAGTAGGAGATGTGCAGGAGGCAGCTGATCGATGTTTCTCTCTCATCGATGTTTCTGACTCTCTATCTCTCTCCCTTTCTCTCTGTAAAAAATCAATAAAAATATATTTAAAAAAACAAACAAACAAAAACAAAACAAAACCAAAAAACTTCCATCAAGACTCACCTTCCTGCTAAACCAGGTATAAGGAATTCCTTGTTGTTAAATCTTTTACTGGTCAGGTGATACATCTGGCATGGTGGCATTATTCAATTAGTTCTATTTACTACCAGTGCTCTACTTATTTATTAGCTACTTTACATTGGGCTCTGTGGAAGATACGTTTGCAAGGGTGCCAGAGCTCTTAACAGCAGAAACATTTAATAGCTATGTGGATCAATGGTATTTGAACCGTCACCAGGTGGCAGCATATGACTTGTTTCCAGAAGAATAATACAGAAAAGGTTTCTGGCCAAGAGGACTAGGCTACAGCGCTCTTTCTTCAGAGATCCTGTGAGCTAACAATTAATCTTCCTAAAACAGTGTCCTATTAAGGCTTCTCTCCTGCTCAGGAATCTTTTATACACAGCATAAAAAAAAAAGAAAGGACAAATTTGGTATTGAAGTCCAACCCACATTTAAACCTCTTACTTTTCCATTCTTATCCTCTACCAAAAACTTTTATTGCTACAAGAATGCACATCACCTATACTCCAACTATAGTAATCTCTTCATACCCATGGGGAATATGTTCCAAGACCTTGAGTGGATGCCTGAAACCACAGAGTACCAAACCCTGTGTATACTATGTTTTTTTCCTGTACATAAATACCTATAACAAAGTTTAATTTATAAATTAGGCACAGTAAGAGACTAATAACTAATAACATAGAACAATTATGACAATATACTGTCATTAAAGTTATGTGAATGTGGTCTCTTAAATATTGTACTGTACTCACCCTTTTTGTGATGTAAGATTATAAAATGCATATGTGAAGAGATGAAATGAGGTGAATGAGACATTATTAAGGGTTACTTTAACGCAAGCACTGATCAGTCGACCTGATAACCTAGATGGCTGTTAAGTGGCTAGCCAGTAAGTGTGTAGCATATGCAGCATGGATATGCTGGACAAAGGGATGATTCACATTCCAGCAGGATGTAACAGAACTACATGAGATTTCATAACACTATTCAAAATGGCTATAATTTAAAATTATGAATTGTTTATTTCTGGAATTTTCCATTTAATTTTTTCAGACCACAGTTGACCATGGGTAACTGAAACCACGGAAAGTGAAACAGGATTCTGCTGCATTCAAATTCCATTCATCTGTCAAGACTCTTGACAGCGGGTCTAGGAGACAAGTATAAATATGTAGGAAAGAAAGGTGATTTCTAAACCCCAGGCATGCTGATCAATGATTCTCTCTCATCATGGACGTTTCTGTCTCTCCCTCGAACTTCCTCTCTGAAATAAAAATCATTGATTGGCTACCTCCTCCACGCCCCCCCCCCCCCCCCCCCCAGGATTGAGCCCACAACCTAGGCACCTGGCCTGTCTGGGAATCAAACTGTGACCTCCTGGTTCATAGGTCCACACTCAACCACTGAGCCATGCCAGCGGGCTCAATAAAAAAAGGTTATAAGTGCCCAAGGTCCAGGCATATGGAAAGCATGAAGAAATGTGTGCCTGATGAACAGCTGAATAGAATTTTAGTCTCTACCCAGCTCTTTCAAAATCCTCGGTTTTCAGGCCAACTCAAGTGTTACCTCTAAGTAGTCTTCACCAGAATCAATCTCAACCTAGATGAATTGCTCCCTCAGCATTTTGTTTAACCCTATCCATTGCTGTTACTATCTCTAGTCGTTATCACAGTAATTGTTTATGTAACAGTTTCCCCCCCTGCCGGCCCCTCCCACCCCCCTCCACTATGCTGAGATGCAGGAGGCTGTGTTCACAAGACTTTTCCTTAAACAGTCTCACTCAACTATACTTTCACCAACCCAAAAGCTGCGCCAATCGAATACATTTTCTTTGGGTTTGTTAATTAACACTCGTTGATGTGTTTGGAATTTCGATTGGTCTATTTTGTGTTTACTGTCCCGCCTTCAGCGAGGCTCTCGGCCTGGGGTTTCCCCCAGGTGCATTCCCTCCGCCCCGTTCCTCCTTTCTAGCACACTGCCTCTTCTGTTTTCACCTCCACTTCCTTCTTATTGGTTCCCTTCCTCCTCAGAGTTGGCGCCTAGGGCTGTTGATTGGCTTTTCTCGACGCCTATTGTGCCCACCCTCAGACCACGTGGCATTCCGGACACTAATTGGTCAGTTTCACCACCTCGTTGATTAAGGATTGACTACTGATTGGCTGCTATGAGGGAGGGCTTGAGGGGAGGGGCGTGGCCTACTGAAGCCACGCCCCCGACTCTGACCGGCTGGGCAGGCGTTTCAGTCGCTGGCGGCTGGGGAGCCCTGCGGGTCTTCCATCTGCCCTCTCTGGCTCCCCGGACGGATCATCCTGGTCCCGCCAAACCGGCGGGGGGAGCGGCCCTGACTGTGGGGCCATGGCAGTAGACTCCTCGGCCGCCGCCGCCGCCAGCCCCGCGGAGTCGCCGGCTTCTGCGCGAGGGACCCCCACCGCCTCGGCAGGCTAAGAGCCGCCGCCGCCTCCGAGCTGCGAGGGCTACTATGCTCCCTCTTGGCCGCCGCTTCCCCCTCCCGCTCGCGCAGGCACCCCTCTGGCTGCTCAGTCCCGCCTCAGGTAACGCCAGCGGAGCACGTGAGGCTCCAATCCGGGGCCCGGGCCCGCGCGCGCGGCCGCTACGTCGCCTCGGCTCCGGAGCACAGGCGCTCGGGTGGCTTGACCCGGACAGGACCTCTTGGTTTCCCGGAGGTGTGCCTCTCAGCTCTCGGGGACAGTCCTCTCCTTCCCCTTCCCTTTTCACTTCCCTGAAGGTCCCGGGACCACCCCCGCCCCAGCCCCTCACCCTCACCCTCGCAGCCTCGGAGGCCTGGAACCCATTACAAGTTCCTTCGTATCACGACCTAGTCCTCGACTCCTCTCAGGGACTTTCCTCACTTCAGAGACTCAAGAAATTTCATTTCTTCAGAGAACTGTTTCTGAGACCTCCAACTGCACACGGAGAGCCTCTTCCCCTCAGTGTACCCTCCTCCCTCACATCTGGTCTCCCGCACTTCGCTTCCCGCAGACAGACTTCCCTCGCCAACACCCACTTCCACCTCGGGACGTTCTTCCCCCTCAGACACCACTGCCTCTCTCTTCTCCCCTGTCATCCCCCTTCGCCGCCGCCGCCGCCGCCTCTGCCTTTTACACTCACTTTGAAGACTCTGGGCTACGTCAGTGTTGTTTTATAAACCTTTCAATTTATACCTCCAAGTAAACCTTGCTGACGAACTTGGACTTTATTCTGCAGGCATGGGGAGCCATTGCAGGGCTTGTAAGGAGGAGTTCGGTATGATTGGTTATCTGATGAAAACGTGGAGGAAGAACAAAGTGAAGACAGTGTGGAGGCAGAAAGCCTAGGTAGGCAGGAAAACGAGTGTGCTAACTGGAGTAATGTAGGAAAACGAAGAGAAGGGCATGCCGTTGTATGAAGTTTCAAAACAGAGTTGGCCGAATTCCCGGGAGGTTTCTGGCTTGGCTGATGGGGTGGATTGGTCGTGTTCATTGAAGTGGGGAACATAAGCAATCTTGAGGAAAGGTAATGAATTTGGTTTTGGACAAGTTCAGTTTGAGGTGTTTTTCAGATATTACTGTGGGTAGCTGGAAATTTTGGTCTGAAAATTGGGAAAAAGGTTAGAACTGAATATATACATTTGAAGGATCAGCAGAGAATATATGGGTGATATTTGAAGCCTTAGTGTGGATGGTAATACTGTAAGAAGAGAAGAAAAGGGCTTCGGACCACAAGGAAGATTATTGTTGGAAGGGTAATAGACACTGAGAAGGACAGGAATGGGACAGGAGCTGGAATAGAATGGCGTTATAATAGAAGCCGCAGGAGGAAAGAGTTCACGAGGGAGGGGGTAACCATCGGCGTAAGGTGCTCCGGAGGTCAAGCAGAATGAGGATTAGGAAGAAGCCGCTGAACTTTGCAATTAGGAAAGCACTTGTTTCCTTTGAAAGACACTTTAGAGACCACGATGATGGCAATAATAGCAGTAGTCCGATCATGGTGGATTGAGGAGTAAATGGGAGGCAGTGAGTAAAATTACTCTTTCAACAAGTGTGGTTGTGAAGGAGAGTTGATGGTAGTGAAATTTTATTTCGAATATGTTATATTCTAGGCACCATGAAGATGCTTTGTGACTTAGGAATCAGTATCCCTCTTATAGTTGGGAAGACTATAGGCAAGAATTTGAACCAGGTCTGCCTAGCTTTGAAACCTGTGTTCTTTCCACTATGGCACATGTGTAGTTTTCTTTTTAGTATGGGTGAAACAGTATTGTAAGTTGAGGGGAAATTTACCTGGGAAATATGTTGGACATTTCATTCTTTGACACCAAAAGGATAGAAGTCAAGGTGGATAATGATATGAAGGTAATGATAGATGGGAAAGAAAGTGAGTGGATTTGACAGATGGCCTTATTTTCTTGGTGTGATCAATTATCTGTGAAGTCAGTTTTCTCTGGAGATGGAATGAACTATGGTGAGTTTATGATTTGAGTGTTACAGTTATGACCATGGAAATCTTTTGTGGAAAATGAAAGAGGAATGGATTAAGGAGTTTAAAAACAAAGATTGCTGACCACATTGAGGGCCCAGTTAAAATTAGAAATAATAACCCTAGCCGGTTTGGCTCAGTGGACAGAGTGTCAGCCTGCGGACCAAAGGGTCCCGGGTTCTATTCGGGTCAAGGGCACATGCCTGAGTTGTGGACTTGGTCCCCAGTAGGGGGCCTGCAGGAGGCAGCCGATCAATGATTCTCTCATCATTGGTGTTTCTATCTCTCCCTCTCCCTTCCTCTCTGAAATCAATAAAAAAATATTTTTAAAAAATAAAATAAAATAAAATTAGAAATAATATATTTGTAATAGAGCACAGTAGCATGGATTTTACACTTGCTCCAGTAGCCTAAGAGTAGGAGGGCAAAAAAGATGGTTGGGTTAATCCAGAATTGGAATTTATAAGAAAAAAAAAAAAAGAGTAACTTTACACTACTAGTGATAGCACAGGAGATATGATGGGCCTTGAGTGTCCGCGCTGGGATTATAAGAAGTAAAACCTTCAGAGGGGCTGGCGTTCTTAGAGAATAAGGACACAAACAAATGTGTTGAAGACGAGGTTTTCTATGAAATACAGAATGGGAAAGCTGAGAGTTCAGTATTTCAAGGTAAAAACAAAAAAAGGTGTACTTGTCTTAGCGCTGTTGAAGGGGAATGGAGGTATAGTTTATTGAAGTAGTGGGAGGTTAAGGTGCTAAGTATGTTGAACACGTCATCAGGGTGAATGTCAATAGTGACCCAATATGATAGAGCAAATGGATCAGAGTAGATACTGGGTCCTATAGGTGGGGCTGCTCAGAATGAGGCACGCAGAATTGCATTGGAGTTCCTTGGCACTTGTTAGAAAGTAGTTCTAGGTGGTACAGATGTTTGTATGTGAATTAATGTTGAGATCCTCAGATAGTTGGTGCCCTGGATGTATGATGTATTATTCTCTTATACAGATGATCTCAAACACAAATCCTTTGCAAGTTGGCATATGATGGGCCTGTTTAATACTGTTTAGAAGTATATGTTTTGGAAGGCTAGGTTAGGGATTCACCACACAAGGATCCCGAATAACATTTTGTACTTACCTTAATTGTAAACAGAAAATTATGTATTTACATATAGACTCGTTCATTGTCTCATTTAGAGTAGAAAGCTGACTTACTTTAATGCTTTTTCCCTATATTAGAGTGTTTATAGATATGTTCTTAGTGTCATACACTTTATTGTTTGCCAGATGAATGTTGTGTTGGAATTTGAAACCTATGATAAGGGCTTTTATGAGAGTTTCGTCTCCTGTCAATGAATGAAGCCCAATCATCACATTGTATAGTGTAGGTGATAGTCAATGTTTTGGACCAACAATGAGTATTATACTTTTTTCCAAGTCATCTTATGGAGATGACTTCAGTGTGAACATACTAGTGTTATTTTTTGCTGAGCATTCAGTGGGAGTAGTTGTTTCAGAAAAAAAGGCTTGTGATAATTTTTAAGTCTTCCATTCCTGAAAATTTCAGAAAGGAAAAGCAATGGAAATCCTAACTATAATCAACCCTTGTTAGCTATATGGTTGTAGGCAAATTTCTTATCCTCTGTGAGCTTTAGTTGTTTTTTAAAAAATTAATCTTTGACTAGATAACACATTCAATTGGTTAATTAAATATTGGCATATTTATGTTTTATGTAAACAGTGAAAGTGTCACTCCTCTGCCTATTCCCCCATCTACCTAGTTCCATGCCCATTCCCAACCACTTTAACTAGTTTCTTTATATTCTTTAAAAGTATATATTTTATTAATTTTTTACAGAGAGGAAGGGAGAGGGATAGGGACTTAGAAACATCGATGAGAGAGAAACATCAATCAGCTGCCTCCTGCACACCCCCTACTGGGGATGTGCCCGCAACCAAGGTACATGCCGTTGACCGGGAATCGAACCCGGGACCTTTGAGTACGCAGGCTGATGCTCTATCCACTGAGCAACACCGGTCAGGGCCTCTTTATATTCTTTTAGACTTTCTTTAGGCAAATGCTTATTATTTTCATATTTTTTCCATTTTCATGCAAAAATTAACCTATGGTTCCCCACTGTTCTGTACCTTCTCTCTCCCTAACCCCCAAACTGCTTTTTTCACTTAATATATCTTAGAAACCTTTCAGATCAGTATATAGAGAGCTTCTGCTTTAAATAAACAAAAAAACCCCTGCATAGTATTCCATTGAGTGAATGTATCATAATTTAACTATTTCTTTATTGTTGGACATTTGTGTTGCTTTTAGCCTTTTGATATTCTAAGCAACTTTATAACGAAGACCCTTGAACAAATGTCATTTTACACATGTGCAGAAGTATTTGTGGGATACATTTGCAAAAAGTGGGACTTCTAAGTAAAAGGACATATATAATTATGAAAAATATTGCCAAGTTGCTTTTCTAGTGATTGTTCTAATATACATTGCCTGTTCACTCAACATTAGCTATATCACAGCTAATACTTATATGGTACTTACTATGGGCCATATACTATTCTAAGTGCTTGCTATACATAACCTCATTTAAACTTAGTAACATCCTTTTAGATAGGTACTATTATTATCTCCACTTTCAGATGAATAATTGAGGGGTATAGAGAATTTAAGTGACTTGCCCAAATTACACAGCTAATGTGGCAGAAATTCAAATTAAGCACTCTGGCTCCAGGATCAGTGTTGTTAATATTATGCTTTGCTATTATCAAACTTGAAGTTTTGCCAATCTGACAGAGAAAAATGATACCTCAGAGAAATTTTTTAAAATTACATTAACCCATTGTATGCGGGAAATGTATTTATACGTTTTACATATTTATACGTTCTATAAACGTATAAATAGTGTAGTAGAGCGCGGGACACGTATTAATATGTTTTTTATAGACTAGCGGTAGAATGCGGGTAACGTATAAATATGTAAACTAAAGTTATCGTAATTTTACTGAACGTTGCCATTTGCGCAAAAAATTAGCAAAAATGGCCCGCGCCACCTGTTAGCGCGCGATAAAAACTACCTGCAAACAATGTTTAAGGTTAACCATCTTTTTATATTGTTTGAGTTACTCAATTTCCTTTTCTATAAACTGTTTAACTCTTTACCTATTTTTCTGTGGGGTTTAGGTCTCTTTCCTATTGATTTATATGCCTCTCTTTATGATATATAAATATCATACATATAAGATAATATTTTGTCTGTGGGATTGCAAATATTTTTTCATATTTCATTTGAAATTTTTCAAATTTCATTTGATATTGTCTTCTGATTTCTTTTATTTTATTCCCATGCAGAACTTTTAGATTTTTTTTTTTAAATATATTTTACTGATTTTTTACAGAGAGGAAGGGAGAGAGATAGAGAGCCAGAAACATCGATGAGAGAGAAACATCGACCAGCTGCCTCCTGCACATCCCCCACTGGGGATGTGCCCGCAACCCAGGTACATGCCCTTGACCGGAATCGAACCCGGGACCCTTCAGTCCGCAGGCCAACGCTCCATCCACTGAGCCAAACCGGTTTCGGCAGAACTTTTAGATTTTTACGTAGGCAAACTTCTCAATCTTTTTCTTTATACCTTTTGGATTTTGAGTCATAGTTAGAAAGGCCTTCTCCATTTGAAGCCTTAGTTTTTTTTATCTACCCAACAGGAGTGAGAAAATTGAATTATTGTGAAGGTCAAGGTGCTTTGTCAACTGTAAATCATGATACAGATATAATATGGTGTTATTTATTTATTTGTCTTCTGAACAAGCTATATAGAGACTGTCATATCTTCTTCTACATTAAATGTAATAGAATGACATATATTTTTTCCTCCACAATGTGGGAAACTAGGGTGGTATTGATCTTTTGGTCAGTGTTTTCATTGGATAATTTGCATGGGATCTTTTTCAAAAGTAGGGACTGTGGAAATCTTGAAGTATTTTTGCATACTTTAGTCTTGTTCTTTGTGTTAGGTATAATTAGAATCTGACTAAAAGTTCTGAAAAATTGTTTTGCTCTTACATTAGCCATGGTTCACTAGTTTTCACATCATTTACAATGTGCATCTCCAAATAAGTCTTATACAATCTTAATATTATCACACTTAACAAAATTAATACTTTTCTGCTATCCTCTAATAGTAATCCTTGTTAAGATTTCCCCAGTTGTCTTTTCTTTTTATTGATTTTTTTTTAAGGAAGAGAGAGAGAAAAACATCGACTTGTTATTTCACTTATTTATGCATTCATTAATTGATTCTTGTATGTACCCTGACCAGGGATCAAATCTCCAATCTTGGCTTATCAGGACAATGCTCCAACCAACTGAGCTACCTCCCAGAGCTTCCCACTTGTCCTTTATAATAATTTGTTCAAATTAGTATCCAATAAAATATCCTTATTGTATTTAATTGTTATAACTCTTAGTTTTCCTTTAGAGTCAGACGTTAAACATAATATTGTGTTTTTCCTATGCTTTTCTTTCCTTGGAAAGAAGCAGCTTTGGCCAGGCCAGCATGGCTCAGTGGTTGAGCGTTGATCTATGAACCAGGAGGTCACATTTCGATTCCCTGTCAGGGCACATGTCCAGGTGGTGGGCTCGATCCTCAGTGTGGGGTGTGCAGGAGGCAGCCAATCAATGATTCTCATCATTGATGTTTCTATTATTCTCTCCCTCTTCCTTCCTCTCTGAAATAAATAAAAATGTATTAAAAAAAGAAAAAGAAAAAAGAAGCTTTGTAACATTCAAAACTTTCCAATAATAGAATGGCTGCTGCCCTGGCCATATGGCTTAGTTGGTTCAATGTTGAAAGGTTAGATTCCTGATTTGATTCCTGGTCAGGTGACATGCCCAGGTTGTGGGCTTCATCCCTGGTAGGGGGCATGCAGGAGGCAGCCAGTCGATTGATGTTCTGCTCTCACACTGATGTTTCTGTCTCTCTCTTGCTCTCCCTCTCTCTCTAAAAATCATAAAAAAATCTTAAAAAAACACAAGCTGCTACAGGAATTACTGTGCTCTTTGTAGTGTGGTAAGTGTAATGGTATAGTAGGCTGAACTCTCTCTTACTTCCATAGTGTCCAATCCAGTGATACTTTTCTTCACATTATTTGACTGCTTTGTGGCTTTTGATATAATTGTTGTTTTCATCTTTACTTTGTGTGACATACTTTTTCTTGGTTTATTCTTACCTCTGTTAATTTCTTTTTTTGTCCTATGTATGTTGATATATTTCATTGGCCTCTTATCTGATTTCACCTAAGGACATCATGAAGGAGACTAGGTTTTGGCATATAGTAGCAACTCAGTAAATATTACTTATTACTCATATTTTCTACTTTGGGGAACTCTAGAATATGTGTAAATTCTATTGACTTTCAAGTCTGCATCTCCAGTCTAGTCCTTTCTCCTGAGTTTTAGTGTGGTGTCTCCCAACTTCTTACATGTTGTTACTTGGTTTTTCTTCAGGCACCTCAAACTCAGAAGATCAGCAAAGAATTTACATCTCTTCACAAATCTTTTCCTTTTGGTCAATGCCTAGTCATTTCTCCAATCAAACCAGAAACATGGGAAGGATTCTAAGTAAACTAGGAGTCATCCTAGATACTTCTTGCACCTACTACATCCATTTGCTCACCTCTTAAAAAAATATTTTTTTTATTGATTTCAGAGGAGGGGAGAGAATCTTTGATCAGCTGCCTCCTGCACATAGGGATCGAGCCTGCAATCCAGTCATATGCTCTAACCTGGACTCCAACTGTAGCCTCCTGGTTTATAGGTCCACGCTCAAGCACTGAGCCACACCGGCCAGGCCATTTGCTCACCTTTTTAAAGTCACTTATCCTGGTCAGTGTTGTGAAGTGGTTAGAATGTTGGCCTGCACAGCGAAGGTTCATGGGTTCCCCATGAATCTGGGTTGCTGTTTGCTCCCCACCTCCTGTAGGAGGCAACCAATTGATGTGTCTCACATCAGTGTATCTTTCTCCCCTCCCTACCCTCCGACCCCCTTCCACTCTCTCTCTAAAAAGCAATGAAAAAAATATCCTCGGGTGAGAAGTAACAAAAATAAAAAAATAAAGTCACTTATCATCTTTCCCACTTCTCTGTCCTTACTGCCAGGGCCTTAATTAAGCTCTCCTTACTTTTAATGTGTCATTAGCAGTTATCACACAGAATTGTAGTCATAGAGGTACATGTTCTTCCTGTGAGACTAAGCTCCTGGGGGTGGAGTCATTTTTCATTCTGTTTTCTCTATCCTCCTCCCAGAGAGGCAGTACTGTATTAGTATAGTGATTAAGAGCACAGTGTTGGGCTGTAGATGTTTTTCTTTCATTGATGTTTCTATTTTTCTCTCCCTCTCCCTTTCTCTCTCTTAAAAAAAAAAAAAATCATTAAAAACATTAAAAAAAGCCCTAGCTGGTTTGGCTCAGTGAATAGAGCGTCATTCTGCAGACTGAAGGGTCCTGGGTTCGATTCTGATCAAGGGCACATACCTTGGTTGCAGACTTCTCCCTGGCCTGGGCCCTGGTCAGGCTCATGCAGGAAGCAACTAATTGATGTGTTTCTCTCACATCGGTATTTCTCTCTGTCCTTCCCTCTCTCTTCCACTCTCTCTAAAAGTTAATGGAAAAATATCCTTGCGTGAGGATTAAAAATAATAATAAAAAAAATCAAATAGAAAGTACAGTATCTAGATTTGAATTCTGGCTCTATCACTTCTTGACTGAGAGAGCTTGGACAAGTTAACTAATTCCTTCATATTTTTTTCTCACATTGGTAAAATTTTTAGTAATAGTATTATTTTATAGGGCTATTATGAATATTAAATATAAAGCACTTAGAAAAGTGTATGGATTATAGTAAATGCTCAGTATATATAGCACCTACCATAATGCTTTGCACCTAGGGGGAACCCAGTTAACATTTGACTCCATTAATAGTAGGGATTTCTGAATTGGCCAAAAGATTGGACTAGTTAACCTCCAAATGCCTTTACAGCTTTCAACATAAGTTTATGTCATGATCTAGGGCCTCATGGATTGTAATTATAACAACAAATAAGATATTTATCTAAAAGAGATAACACGGTTTTAAGAACTGACTTTTGATCTGTCACTAATATATGCCATTATATATATTCGTGGCTAATTAAATAAATAGGGATGTCAGTTTTTATGTTAGATTGCCTTTGGTTTGAATGGAAACTGCAACTCATGATTTCACAGCAGGATGGTAAAAATTCAGCAGTATTGCTTTTATTTTTAATTAGGCAGTCATCCTGAAGCGTGCCTGTATTTGCTATATTGGTCCATAGAAAGGATAGCAGCTGAGCAAACCTGTCATGTAGATTTGCCATGTGGTTGGTCTTGATACACACAGCTAATGCACTTGTTAGTATTCCTATTGTGGGAAATGACCAGTTTTCTGGGCTATATCTTATTCATAACAAGCCTGTCAAATTGTTTAGTTAATTTAGCAGGCAACTATGTTTCATATATTGTTTTAACTTCAATATCTGTATTTTATTTTCCTAAAATTAAGTTTCTTTTCCCTCCTGTTCTATCTCTGTCCAAATTACAATTAGTTTGGCCTTCCTCTGCACTAAGTCCTGGCCCTCCTTTCTACCCAGATGACTAACTTAACTCCTTACAACTCTCATAGTGGAAAAACACTGAACTAAGTAATAATGATGTGGGGAAAGCGTGAGCTTTTTTGGTGCTGGATGGACCTTGCTTCCAATTCTGGTTCTACCAGCTATGTATCCTTAGGCAAGTTAACCTCCTGAGCCTACATTTCTTTTTTTGTAAAATGGGGATCATACTTTGGGGGTATGTTTTGAGGAATAAATGAGAAAATGCTTGTAAAATTTCTATTTTAAAAAAGCTATTAACATTTCCCCTTCCTAAGAATCACTGGGGAGCTTGGTAAAATTCCCAGGTCTCACTCCAAGAGATTCTGATTTAGGAGATCAAGGTTGAAACCCAAGAATCTGGGTTTTAAGATCCTTGGCTAATTTTGAAGCAGATAGATGATCAATTGGCTTTTTCATCCTTATAGGCTGCATGGCAGGAAATGGTCATGGCCAACACTCCTGAGTTGACAAGGCTTTCTTTTTAGAAAACAGTCAGACTGAGGCTGAAATATCTGAATTACAATTCCAATTGCTAGGAAAGGAACTGTAATTGGTTCATATTTTGTAGAGTGGCACCAACTTCTGACTATTGGTAGAGAGTCAGGGTCATATTGTAAGGATTGCCCTGGGAGCCCTGTCATTATTCTCCCTGGTTGGAGGTGGTAAAGGTAACCTGGGCTATATATTCATCACATTTTCACTAATTGAAAGCATTTCACTAATTGAAGAGTCACTTTGTTATACTTTGCATAAGACCCTTAATATCAATTCTCCTGGAAAAAAATAGATGTAGGGGGAGATAGGCTAAAAGAAACTGTAGGCTTTTGTTTTATTCTTTTATGTACCAGCTAGGGTTGAGCCTTCTACAGTCACTTCTGCTGGACTGTGCTGTTTAATCAACACTGAATTTTTAAGTTGCTTTTGGATATAGTTTTCTTCTTTTAAAATTATATAGTTTTATAGTATAAAATCTTTGTCATCTTTGTTTTGTATATTTGGGCTTAATTTTTCAAATAAAGAGAAAATTATGTGAGGCTATGCAAGGCATTAGTAGGAGCACAGGCTTTTTAAAAAGACAGTCTTGCATTTTAATGTTATCTCTGCCATTTAGTGAGCTGTATGATTACTTGATTGCTCTGTGAAATGAACATAATAATCCTTATATCATAAATTATTTGAGAATCAAATGACATGACATATTTTGGGCTTTTATACTTGTTTCCTAGGTAGTGTGTGTTCATTGAATGAGAGATATTACCATTGTTACTTTGTTTTTTAGAATGTAATTGGTGATCTTCATTATATTCTACTCATGTTAAACACTGATTATATCGGAGCTTTAAATATATCAGTGTTTTTTGAAGGTAAAGGCATAAAGTATTTTTTAGGTCTGAAAATCAGGAACTAGAATGTGAAAGAAGAAATATTTTTATATTGCTAGTTCATTGGTTTGTATGTGTTTATTAATAGTTTTAATGAAGTATCTTTTTGATCTCTTATTTAGTGTCAAACCGGAAGAGAAGTAAAACTCAACAAAAATATATTATGTGTGGAGTTCCTTCTTAAAAGAAGAAAAAGTGATTATTACAACTATGGATCGGAGCAAACGGAATTCAATTGCAGGATTTCCTCCACGTGTGGAGCGTCTTGAAGATTTTGAAGGAGGTGTTGGAAACGATGGGAACATGACCCAGGTGGGAAGAGTTGGGACATCTTCATATCGAGCTCTTATAAGTGCCTTTTCCAGACTGACACGTTTAGATGACTTCACCTGTGAAAAAATAGGATCTGGCTTCTTTTCTGAAGTGTTCAAGGTGAGTGATGCCTCATCTTTCCTCATATTGTCTTGATGGTCAGCTTCACTGAAGAATTGATAGTTGTGTTTAATTAATTAGGACATAGGCTTTGCCTAGTCAGTATACTGTGGATCTTGAACAGTGTTCTAAACCAGCGGTTGCCAACCGGTGGTCTGTGGACCACTGGTGGTCCGTGAGGTCTGAAAGGTTGGTAACCACTGTCCTAAACTGTCCCCTCAGGTTATTTATTAACTTGTGAGATATCTTATTATTTTAATTATAAATAATACATGCTGATAAAAAAAACACACACAAATAATATAGGAGACTCTTTCACTTTTCCCTCCATCTATCTCTCTATATCTATATCTATATCTATATCTATATCTATATCTATATCTATATCTCCAATTATAAGCACTGTTAAAATTTGGTGTATATACTCTGGATCCTTTTCTAAGCTTATGCATATATTATACAAGCATCTTATATACACATATAAAATTTTATATGTACATAAAAAAACCACACACACATATATTTATACCTGCACATATAGTTTTTGTTTGCTTCAAAAAATATATATATATAGTATACATTATACTTCATTTAAAGATTTTTTCATTGATTTTTTAGAGAGAGAGGAAGAGAAAGGGAGAGAGAGAAGCATCAATGTGAGAGCAAAATACTGATTGGCATGCACCCTTACCAGGGGTTGAACCTACAACCAAGGCATGTGCCCTGACGGGGAATCAAACTGGTAATTTTTTGGTGCATGGGCTGACACCCAACCAACTTAGCCACACAGGCAAGGGCTTGTTTGCTTCCTTTTATTTATTTATTCACTAGAGGCCCGGCGCACAAAATTCGTGTACTTGCGGGGGGTAGGAGGAAAGGGGGTCCCTCAGCCTGGCCTGCACCCTCTCACAGTCCGGGAGCCCTCAGGGGATGTCCGACTGACGGCTTAGGTCCACGCCCTCTGGCGGGCCTAAGCCATCAGTCAGATATCCTTAGCGCTGCCGCAGAAGCAGGAGAAGCTCCCACCACCGCCACTGCGCTCTCCAGCCATGAGCTGGCTTCTGGCTGAGCGATGCTCCCCCTGTGGGAGTGCACTGACCACCAGGGGGCAGCTCCTGCGTTGAGTGTCTGCCCCCTGGTGGTCAGTGTGCGTCATAGTGACTGGTAGTACTGCTGTTTGGTCGATTTGCATATTAGTCTTTTATTATATAGGATATAGGACTAGAGACCCAGTGCATGAAATTTGTGCACTCAGGGGCCTGGAGGGGGGGTCCCCTCAGCCCGGCCTGTGCCCTCTCACAGTCCGGGAGCCCCGAAGTTGATTGCCCTAAAGAGGTAGGCCCCACCCACCCGGCCAGGGCTCTGTGATGGATCGCCCTTGCAGAGGGATGCCCTGCCCACTCGGCCAGGGCTCTGCGATGGATCGTCCCCGCAGAGGGATGCCCCATCCACCCGCCACAGCCTGCTGGTCGGTGACCTGGGCCTCCCTCTTTGGGCCAATTGTGGAGCCCCCCAATTGATTGCCCTGCGGCCGGTGGCCTGGGCCTCCCTCTGCTGGGCGATCATGGGGCATTGGCCAGACCCCCGACCAATCGCATTGCACCTGCCTTGGCTGGCCTGGTGCCAGTGGGTGTCATAGCATGGTTGTCCGGATGGATGGTCGTTCTACTGTTTGGCTGTTCGGTTGATTTGCATATTACACTTTTACTATTATAGATTCTTTTTTTCTCACCCAAGGATATGATTTTATTTTATTTTATTTTATTTTATTTTATTTTATTTATTTTATTCATTAATTGTTGTTGTTAATCCTCACCTGAGGATATTTTTCCATTGATTTTTAGAGAGAGAGAGAGAGAGAGGGAAACATTGATGTGAGAGAGACACATCGATTGGTTGCCTCCCACCAGAGCCTGGGGATCCAGTCTGCAACTGAGGTACATGCCCTTGACTGGAATCGAACCTGGGACCCTTCAGTTGCATAGGCTAATGCTCTATCCACTGAGCCAAATCAGCTAGGGTTGTTTTTATTGATTTTAGTGAGAGAGGTAAGGGAGAGGGAGAGTGGAGTGGGAGAGAGAGAGAGAAACAAACATCAATGTTAGAGAGAAACATCAGTTGGTTGCCTACCAGGGCCTCAACCAGGGTTGAACCTGAAACCTAGGTATGTGCCCTAATGGAAATCAAACCTGATACCTTTTAGTATATGGAACAACATTCAACCAAGCCATGCTGGCCATGGTGTTTGCACACTTTTAATGAAACTGAGCCTTTAATTCTCCTAAGAATCATATTTCCCTACTTCATTTACACTCCCAGATTATTTCATACCTTTATTTCTCTGATCAGACTTCCAGAACTTCTCTAGTTCTCACTCTCAGTGATGATCTTGCTTCCTAATTCACTGAGAAAACTGAAGCAAGCTGAAGAGAACTTCTATGGCCTCCCATACCACATATGGCTACTAACCCACATGTCTATCCACTTATTTGGCCTTTATATCTGTCACGATGGATGAACTATCATGCTCCAATGTAAGCCATATTTCCATTTGTACGGTATATCTTATTTCCATTTGCCTACTCAAAGACATTACCTAGGAAATTTTCCCCTTTCCTACATCATATTTCACTCCCTATTAAATTATTTCCATCAGCATGTAAACATTGTTATTTCTCTCAACTTAAAAATACAACTTTAGCCCTGACTGGTTTGGCTCAGTGGATAGAGTGTCGGCCTGAGGACTGAAGGGTCCCAGGTTCGATTCCAGTCAAGGGCATGTGCCTTGGTTGCGGGCACATCCCCAGTAGGAGGTGTACAGGAGGCAGCTGATCGATGTTTCTCTCTCATCAATGTTTCTAACTCTCTATCCCTCTCCCTTCCTCTCTGTAAAAAATCAATAAAATATATTAAAAAAAACACACAACAACAACTTTAAAGGGAGAAAATCTTCTCTTGTTGCTACACTCCCTCATGTCTTATTCTCTTTTGGACCAAAACACTTCCACAAAGTTATCTCCAATTCACTGTTTCACTGTTTCCTATTCCTTACCTTCTCTCTCTCTCTCTCTCTCTCTCTCTCTCTCTCTCTCTCTCTCTCTCTCTCTCCTTTTGTTAATCCTCACCAGAGGGTATTTTCTCCATTGATTTTCAGAGAGAGAATGAAAGGAAGGGGAAGAGACAGACAGAGAGAGAAACATCGATTTGACAGAGTCACATTGATTGATTGCCTCCTGCACTTGCCCTGATGGGGCCAGTGATTGAGCCTGCAACTGAGGTACGTGCCCTTGACTGAATCGAAACCTAGACCCTTCAGTCCTTGGGCCGATGCTGTGTCCATTGAGCCAAACCAGCTAGGGCTCTCTCTCTCTTTTTAACTTAAATTTATTATTTTAACCATGTGTATAGTTCAGTGGCATTAAGTACATTTACAGTGCTGTGTATTATCTGTTTCCAGAACTTTTTCATCATCCCAAACAGAAACTTTGTATCCATTAAACAATAACTCCCTATTTGTCCCTACCCCGAACCCCTGTTAACTCTATTCTACATTCACAGAATTTGCCTATTCTAGGTACCTCATATTAATGAAATCATACAATATCTGTCCTTTTGTGTCTGGCTTATTTCACTTAGCTGAATGTCAAGTTTCATTCCTATTGTAGCATATGTCAGAACTTCATTCATTTTTTTTTTTTAATATATTTTATTGATTCTTCACAGAGAGGAAGGGAGAGAGATAGAGAGCTAGAAACATCGATGAGAGAGAAACATCGATCAGCTGCCTCCTGCACATCTCCCACTGGGGATACGCCCGCAACCCAGGCACATGCTCCCGACCGGAATCGAACCTGGGACCCCTCAGTCCGCAGACCGACGCTCCATCCACTGAGCCAAACCGGTTTCGGCAGAACTTCATTCATTTTTAAAAAATATATATTTTATTGATTTTTTTTTACAGAGAGGAAGGGAGAGGGATAGAAAGTTAGAAACATCGGTGAGAGAGAAGCATCGATCAGCTGCCTCTGCACACTCTCTACTGGAGAAGTGCCTGAAACCAAGGTACATGCCCTTGACTGGAATCAAACCTGGGACCTTTCAGTCCGCAGGCTGGTGCTCTGTCCACTCAGCCAAACCAGTTAGGGCAGAACTTAATTCCTTTTTATGGCTGAATATATCCCATTGTATGTACATATCTTATTTTGGGTTTCCATTCATCGGCCCATCTTTTGATTATTGTGAATAATGCTGCTATGAACTTGTTGTACAAGTATCTGTTTGAATCCCTGTTTTCAGTTCTTTTGGGTATTTACCTATAAGTGGAATTTTTGGTCATATAGTAATTCTTTAACTTTTTTAAAAAATGTACTTTTATTGATTTCAGAGAAGAAGGGAGAGGGAGAGAGAGAAACATCAATGATGAAAGAGAATCATTGATGGGCTGCCTCCTGCACGCCCCCTACTGGAGATTGAGCCTGAAACCCGGGCATGTGCCCTGACTGGCAATCAAACCATGACCTCCTGGTTCATAGGTCAACGCTCAACCACTGAGTCACACTGCCCAGGTCTGTGTTTAATTATAAAAAAAGAAGGTAAAATACACACAACATAAAATTATTATTTTAATTATTTTTAAGTGTACAGTTAAGTAATGTTAAATATATTCACATTGTTGTGTAACCAATCTCTAGAACTTTTTCATCTTGTGAAACTGAAACTCTATACCCATTAAACAACAACTCCCCCCACTTTTTCCTTACCCCCCACATCCTGGCAACAACTATTCTACTTTCTGTTTCTCTGAGTTTGTCTACTCGAGATACCTTATTTAAATGAAATCATGTAGTATTTGTCTTTCTATGACTGCCTTATTTCACTTAGTCTATGCTTAACTTTTTAAGGCACCCCCACACTATTTTTCACTGTGGCTGTACCATTTTACATTCCCACCAGCAATGCAAAAGGGTTCCAATGTCTCCACATTCTCACCAACACTTGTTATTTTTCTTTTTAAGAGTAGCAGTCCTGGAGGGTATGAAGTGATATCTCCTTGTGGCTTTGATTTATATTTCTTTAATGATTAGTGATGGTGAACTAATTTTTATGTGCTTATAGCCTTTTGGTTATTTTATTTGAGAAATGTCTATTCAAGTCCTTTGCTCATTTTTTAATTAGGTTCTATGTAAGGGATATGTATATCTTATCTGATATAAGATTTAAAAATATTCTATAGGTTGTCTTCACTTTCTTGATTGTGTCCTTTGATGCACACAAGTTTTTAACTCTGATTAAGTTCAATATATCTATTTTTTCTTATGTTACTTATACTTTTGGTGTCATATCTAAGAAATATGCCAAATTCAACATCATGAAGATTTTTCTTGTGTTTGTCCTAAGAATTTTATAGTTTTAGCTCTTACATTTAGGACTTTGATCCATGTAAGTTAATTCTTTTGTATATGGTATAAAGTAAGGGTCTAACTTCATTCTTTTGCATGTGGATATACAATTTTCCCAGCAACATTTGTTGAAAAGACACTTCTTTCCCCATTGAATGGTCCTGGCACCCTGTCAAAAATCAATTAACCATATGTTCCAGGCTTATTAACTTATTTTAATTTGTATGCTCTGATTAATGAAATCCTTTTCTGTTGGTTATTTATATAATTTGCTTATATTTTTATTGTGTTGATTTTTTGGTAGTTCTTTATAAATCCTGATAATAATTCTTCATTACAAGTATTTTCTCTCTGCCTGTCTTTTGTCTTTCTAATTTTTATGTAGTTAGATCTATCAATCTTTTCATTTATAACTTGTGGATTTTATATTTTGCCAAAGAGAGCCTTCCCACTGCAAGGTTTTGAAAATATTATGCTAGCCCTAGCTGTTTTGGCTCAGTGGATAGAGCATTGGCCTACAGACTGAAGGGTCTCAGGTTTGATTCTGGCCAAGGGCATATGCCTGGGTTGCGGGCTTGATCCCCAGTAGGGAGCATGCAGGAGGCAGACAATCAATGATTCTCTCTCATCATTGATGTTTTTATCTCTCTCTCCCTCTCCCTTCCTCTTTGAAATCAATAAAAATGTTAAAAAAAAGAAAATATTATGCTGTTTCATCTAATGTTTTTATGGCATATTTCATTTAATTTAATATACTGTTGATTATAAGATGTACATGATGCTAATTAAATTGTAACAGTTCTTATTACTTAGATATACAATTTTTATTTAAAGGGGGACTCTTATAGACTTGATTAGGTAGGTATAGCTTATTTTCATGTTACTAGAGGCCTGATGCATGAAATTCATGCGGGGGGGGTGTGTGTCCCCCTCAGCCCAGTCTGTGCCCTCTCACAGTCCGGGACCCCTCACTCCTTACAGCCTGCCTTCAGCAGAGGCAGGAGAGGCTCCTGCCACCGCTGCTGCGCTTGCCAGCCGTGAGCCTGGCTTCTGGCTGAATGGTGCTCCCCCTATGGTCAGTGCATGTCATAGTGACCTGTCATTCCACTCGTCATTCTGCTTTTTGGTCGATTTGCACATTAGGTTTTTATTATATAGGATACTTTTGAAAAAGGGACGGTGTATTGGAAATAAATTGGTTAAAGCTTTTTTTTCTTTGATTCCTTCCCCTAGTTAAGACATTTTAAAATCCTATTTATATTCAGAGTATAACTGTCTAGAATCTTTTTTCAACTCAGAGGGTTTAATGTCAGTTTCTAGACTTTTTTCTGTTGTATTGATTTGTCTATTCATATATCAGTACACACTGTTAATAATTTAATCATTGTGACTTTATTTTAATATCTAGTTAGACTAGTTACCCATCGTTATTCTTCCTTTTCAGAATTTTCTTGGTGTTTCTTCCTTATTTTTTTACGGGAGTTTTAGAATCAGTTTTGCCAGTTTCCAAAAACATAACTGTTGCTATTTTTTATTGAGATTAGAGTAAACTTATAGATTAATTTAGGGAGAATTGATATGATATTGAGTCTTTATATAATCACATGGCATGCCTTTATATCTGTTCAAGTATTTTGTGCTCCTTGGTAGACATTAAAAATTTAAAAAATATGTGTTTCTTGCAATGTTTATTCTTAGTTTGTTCTCCTGTTGCAGTTGTAAATGGGAACTCTCCTTCCATTTTATCTTTTGTTTGTTACTTGCATATGAAGGCTATTAATTTTTACATATTGATCTTTGATGCAGCTGGCATAATGAATTTTTAAAATATTTGCAATAGTTTTTCAGTCGATTTGTTTTTATGGTGTAAAATCATATCAACTGTGAATGATGATAAATTTATTTCCCATTTTTATACCTCACATTCCTCTCAACAAACTGCTTGACTAATACTTCCTAAAATGTTAAATAATAGAGCTATTAGACATCTTTGTCATGTTCCTGACTGGAATACTTGGGGTATTTCCTAATTAAACATTATATGATTTGTGGCTGAAATATATATCTTTTATTCTATTGGATATTCAAAATTTTAACAAAAAACCCCTGCTATTTTGTTAAGAATTGTTGTTATGAAGAATAGATGTTGCTTGGCCAGTGTGGTTGTCGTTGATCTATGAAATGGGAGGTCACAGTTCCATCCTGGTCAGGGCAAATGCCAAGTCGTGGACTCGATCCCCAGTAGGAGGCGAGCAGGAAGTGGCCGATCAATGATTCTCTCTCATCATTAATGTTTCTGTCTGTCTTTCCCTCTCCCTTTTCTCTAAAATCAATAAAATGTATATATCTATATTTTAAAAAAAAGTGGGTGTTGAATTTTAACAAAAGTCTTTTCAGAATCTGTAGTATGATGGTTAATTTTATGTCATCATGACTGGGCCACAGAGTGCCTACATATTTGGTCAAACATTATTTTGAGATTAACATTTTTTTTTTAAAATATATTTTATTGATTTTTTACAGAGAGGAAGGGAGAGAGATAGAGAGTTAGAAACATCGATGAGAGAGAAACATCGATAAGCTGCCTCCTGCACATCTCCTACTGGGGATATATCCGCAACCCAGGTACATGCCCTTGACCGGAATCGAACCCGGGACCTTTCAGTCCGCAGGCCGACGCTCTATCCACTGAGCCAAACCGGTTTTGGCTTAACATTTTTTAAAATATATTCTTGTTGATTTCAGAGAGGGAGAGAGAGAGAGATAGAAACATCAGTGATGAAAGAGAATCATTGATTGGCTGCCTGCTGCATGCCCCCTACTGGGGATCAAGCCCGAACCCAGGCATGTGCCCTTGATCGAAATCGAACCTGGGACCCTTCAGTCCGAAGGCCGACACTCTGTCCCCTGAGCCAAACCGGCTAGGGCGAGATTAACATTTGAATCAGTAGACTGAGTAAAGCAGATTGCCCTCCCTAATGTGGGTTGTCCTCATCCAATTATTTGAAGGCCTGAGTAGAACAAAAAGGCTGACCCTCCTGTGATTAAGAGGGAACTTCTGCCTAATAGCTTGAGATGGGACACCAGTCTTCTGCCTTTTGCTTGGAATTGAAATATTGGCTCTTCTTCGGCCTTGAGCCTGTCAACTTTTGGACTAGAACTTACACCATTGGCTCTCCTGGTTCTCAGGCCTTTGGACTCAGATTGGAACTTCACCTTTGGCTTCCTGGGTCTCCAGCTTGCTAACTGCAGATCTTGGGACTTCTCAGCATCCATAATCGTGTGAGCCATTTTCTAATAATAAATCTTTTTCTATCTGTATATATATCCTCTTGGTTCTTTTTCTCTGGGAACTCTTAATACATATTGTGATAAAAGTATTTTTCTTTTTTGATATTTTATTAAAGTGAATTATATTAGTAGGTATTCTAATAATGAGCTATCCTTGCATTCCTGGTGTATTATTCTTTTTTGTTTTTTTAAATATATTTTTATTGATTTTTTACAGAGAGGAAGGGAGAGGGATAGAGAGTTAGAAACATCAATGAGAAAGAAACATCGATCAGCTGCCTCCTGCACACCCCCCACTGGGGATGTGCCTGCAACCAAGGTACATGCCCCTGACTGGAATCGAACCTGGGACCCGTCAGGCCACACGCCGATGCTCTATCTACTGATCCAAACCAGTTAGGGCAGTGTGTATTATTCTTTAATGTGCTGCTAACTTCATTTTGCTGGGGTGTTTTTGCCTTGATATTTGTGAGATTGGTGTGTGGTTTTCTTTTACTATTTTTTCTTTTTAACTTTATTTTTAAATTATTATTATTATTATTTTTTTGTTAATCCTCACCCGAGGATATTTTTCCATTAATTTTTAGGAAGAGTGGAAGAGAGAGGGAAAGACAGAGAGAAACATCAATGTAAGAGAAGCACATCGATTGGTTGCCACCTGTATGAGCCCCAACCAGGGCCCCGGGGGGGGGGGGGGAGGGGGAAGGGAGGAGCCTGCAACCAAGGTACGTGCCCTTGACTAGAATTGAACCCAGGACCCTCTCGTCCACAGGCTGATGCTCTATCCACTGGACCATACCGGCTAGGGTTATTTTTTTTATTAAAAAAATGTTTTTATTGATTTCAGAGAGGAAGGGAGAGGGAGAGGGAATCAATCAGCTATCTCCTGCACCCCCCCCTAAATGGGGATCAAGCCCACAACCCAGAATCAAACTGTGACCTACTGGTTCATGAGTCAATGTTCAACCACCAAGCCACATTGGCTGGGATTAACTTTATTTTTATTGTTGACATTATTATGGATTCCTCCACCACCGCCACCCTGCTTTGGCCACCCCCACCTAGCCCCTGCCCTCTCCTTCCCTCTGGCCATCACCACACTGTTGACTGTGTCTATAGGGAATGCATATATTTTCTTTGTTTAATTCCCTTCACCTTCTTTCATTCAGTCCCCCCTCAACCCTCCCCTCTGTCACTTGTCAGTCTGTTCCATGTATTCATACCTCTGGTTCTATTTTGTTGGCCAGTTTATTTTGTTCATCAGATTTCACATATAAGTGAGATCATATGGTATTTGTCTTTCTCTGACTAGCTTATTTCACTTAACATAATACTCTCCAGGTCCATCTATGCTGTGGTGTGTGGTTTTCTCTTTCATGCTTTTGTTGGTAAGCATGTTAGGTTTTGGTAACAATGTTACCTCATAAAAATAAGAGGTAACAATGTTGCCTCATAAAAATAATTTGGAAGATTTTTACCTCCCTGTGTCATGGAAAAGTTTAAATAATATTGGAATAATTTATTCTTTAAATATTTGATAGAATTCCCCTGTGAAATGCTTGGCCAATTTCTTGAAAACTTTTCCTATTCTTCTAGGGTAATTGGCTTATTTAGATTTTTGTTTCTTCTGAGTCAATTTTGGTAAATTATTTTTACTAGAAAAATATTTCTTATAGGTTTCTAATATGCTTGTATAGAGATGAGTAAGTTTTGGCCATTAAAATTTTTTGTTTAAGTCCCTTTCAAATTAGTTGTAACTCTTAGAGTTTGGATCCTGCTGCTGTTTGTTCTGCTGGTTCTTTTTCATGGTTTTTCATTTCTCCTGTGATTTATAATTTTTTATTGAAAGCCTGTCATCAGTGGGAAATGTTTTCCTTGGAGTTCTTACGTTCTAGATTGTGGATGATATGTGATATGTCCCAATACAATGGTCTCAGAGTTGCCTCTGCTGGGATCATATAGATTCTGGATCTGAACTTAAAGCCTTTATTTTTATTTTTTGGCTCAGGTTTCTGAACAGTGTTTATAGTACAAAATCTTTTTTTTTAAACTTACATTTAGATTTATTTTATGCCAAATTTACTCCTGGGCCATAAGTTTTTGTTTCTTCAGTTTCTTCTAAGGTAATCTTTTTCTTCTGTGCAACCTCCCCTTCTGGTTTAGGAACAACCTGCTCCTTTTCAGTAAGGATCATTTCAATGTGGCAGGGAGAGCTCATGTATGGGTTAATCCGCCCAGGAGCTCTGTAGGTTCTATGCCGCATCTTGGGAGTTTTGTTCACCTGAATGTGCTCAATGACCAGACAGTCTACATCTAAACCCTTAAGTTCAGCATTGCTCTCTGCATTTTTAAGCATGTGCAACAAAAATTCAGGACTCTTTTTGGGCCACCAACCTTGTGTCCAGCCCCACTGTTTTGCCTGGGCACACTTACCAATTCCACCATTGTAACAATGGAATGACACACATTGCTTCTTTAAACTGACGTTCTTCAGATACTTGGTGGCTTTTCGAATATGCATACCCTTGATGGCCTGGGCAGTTTCACGAGTGTTCTTAAAGTGAACACGAAGATTTGAGCCTCTTGATATGCATGATTTTGTGGGGTTTTCTGTGTCTAGTGAATAGCGAACCATTTTCAGAGGTCACACAACTTCACAAGGGCTATAGTACAAATCTTAATCCTGAACTTGATTCTCATAGTTGGTTCTTATTCCTCATTTAAGGCAATAGAGTCTAGCATTATTCCACTGTGAATGTCCATTACAAAATAGGAGAAAGCTAGTTAATTGTATTTTGTAGTATTTTAGGAAGTAATTAGTATTATGGTCAGAACATTATCATTGGGAAAGAGAGGAATAGGTCTATTTATTTCTTCTCACATGTAATAGGTTGATTCAAGGTTTGGCAAACCATAGCCCTCGTACCAAATCCAGTCTGCCGCTTTTTTTGGTAAGGTTTTATTGGAACACGTCCACACCCATTTGTTAGTATATGTTCTGTGGCTGAATCTGTGTTACAATGACATAATTGAGTAGTTGCAACAGTGACTATAGGCTCTCATAGCCTAAGATATTTACTATCTAGCCCCTTTACAGAAAAAGTTAAACAACCTCTGGTCTAATAACTAACTATAGTGCATAGCTAGGTGATGGTTAGTTTTTATCTTTGATTACAAAGTACAGATGATTACAGAGCTTTAAAGGTCAGGTTAAATAAAAAGTATATTCGTGGCAATAAAAGGAAATAGTTGACTTCTCATGTGGGAGATTATGCAGATATCTTAGGGCCTTTTGGTTGCCTTAGATAGCAAAAGAAAGACTGCTTGATTGATGACTTCACAATGAGAAATGTGGATTTATGCTGCTGCTTATTTGTATTTCTTCAAAATAATTCACGTTAGAAATTAGGACCTTCTGGTCATTTATCTGTTCAATTTACACTATTCTTTATTTAGTTCTGAAGCCTGGCTTTACATAATTAACAAAGACTATTAGGCTGTACTTTATGAAGGATGAAAAACTACAACTTGAAAAATCCTCATGATCTTTGCTTTACACTGTGTGGGCCAGTAGCCCCGTGAATTACAATTAGGATAATTTGTTGTTTTCTTTACCAAAAATTATTTTTAAAAATTATTTTGTCTTAGTCTTTTTTTTATATATATATATATATTTTACTGATTTTTTACAGAGAGGAAGGGAGAGAGATAGAGAGCTAGAAACATCGATGAGAGAGAAACATCGATCAGCTGCCTCCTGCACATCTCCTAGTGGGGATGTGCCCGCAACCAGGGTACATGCCCTTGACCGGAATCGAACCTGGGACCCTTGAGTCCGCAGGCCGACGCTCTATCCACTGAGCCAAACCGGTTTCGGCTAAAAATTATTTCGTCTTAAGTAACCTTAGTTAGTTGTATAGCTGTAAAAATATCTGTTTGAGCAGTTGGTTTGGAAGGAACTTGGGCTCCTTCAGATTGTGACTGTCAGAGGTAGCGCACATTTTTATTTTATTTATTATTTTTTGAAATATTTAAAAAATATGTTTTACTGACTTTTTACAGAGAGGAAGAGAGAGGGATAGAGAGAAACATCGATCAGCTGCCTCCTGCACACCTCCTACTGGGGATGTGCCCACAACCAAGGTACATGCCCATGACCAGAATCGAACCTGGGACCTTTCAGTCCGCAGGCCAACACTCTATCCACTGAGCCAAACCAGTTAGGGCAGTAGCACACATTTTTAAATTAATCAACCTGGTAATTTTGTTGGTTAAACTTGGGCTATGTTTATGGATTGTAAATGTCTTAGAACCTCAAAAACAATTAAATTGTTATTGGGTAACATGTATTTTAGGTTGCAATTAATTTATCATTGTTCTACAGATTAGCATGGTAGAAGTAGAAAGTTTTGAACATAAAGTTCTCTTTCAATGCCTGCATAATTATTGTGAGTAGAGATTATTATTATTTTTTAAAAAAATATTTTTTAATTGATTTCAGAGAGGAAGGGAGAGGGAGAGAAAGCTAGAAACATCAATGATGAGAGAGAATCATTGATCGTCTGTCTCCTGCATGCCCCACACTGGGGATTGACCCTGCAACCCAGGCACGTGCCCTGACTGGGAATGGAACCCTGACCTCCTGGTTCATAGATTGATGCTCAACCACTGAACCACCTTGGCCGGACAATGAGTAGAGATTATTAATACTGATTATAAGAAGAGAAAAAGAGAGAGAGACAGAGATAGATAAGCTGGTACTTTTTTGTATTCTGGGAAAGGTATGTGTAGAAGAAAACCTAAATTCATTAGTTTTGAAGCATAGTTCTGTTTTTCCACACTGTATATTTGGGAATATACATTAATATTTTAAAAATGTATTTAAAAGATTGGTTTTATAGTCATTCCAGGTATTGATTTATTTAAAAACAACAACACAAAGAGATCTCCTCTTTTAGGTATATTCAGCTACTGTATTTCACAAAAATATGTTTAGCTAATTTGCTCTGTCAGTAAATAATTAAGACTGATGAACTAGGGCAGTGGTTCTCAACCATGGGCAGTTTTCCCTGCAAGGGATATTTGGCAATGTCTGGAGATATTTTTGGATGTCACAATTGGGTAGTGGGTGTTACTGGCATCTAGTGCGTAGAGGCCAGAGTTGTTGCTAAATATTCTACGATGCACAGGAGAGTTCACAACAAAATATTATCTGGCCCAAACTATCAATAGTGCTAAGGTTATAAACTTCTGGAATATAAGCATTAGAGAAGTTGAAAGTATTTTATGACCTCTATTACTGAATTTGGGAAAATTTACTTTTATAAACAAAATGAGTTGGATTTATATACATCTAAAACTGTGAGCTTCATATATTTTCTTTTGATTATTAATTGTTTTCATTTTTTAAAAAACCATAAAACAGATTAATTTCATTGTTTCTAAGAAAATAACTTGGAATATTTTGGATGTTAGTGAAATCTACTTAGGGAAAAACCGAGTTGCGTGTAAATGGAAGTGGCGTGAGTGTCCATTTGCAGAGTAAGGGAAAAAACCTTACAACCAAATGGCCCTAGTCTTTCATCCTCCGGTAAGTGGCAGATCTGTTCAGCACCAGGGTAGCAGTGGCCGACAAACAAACATTTGTTTAATGTTTCAAATTAAGAGTGCTTCTGTTGGAATATAGTAAAAAGCTCTTACTTTCTTTTTACATTAGTGCTTGTTATATTTGGTAGTATACTTGGAAGGAGACTTTCTAGGAAGATGATTGTTCCAGTCTGTTGAGATAACTTAACTACCCTTTATTACCCCATAAGATAACTCTGTATTTTAGTATGTAATGTGAAAACTATAAAACCTGGAATTGCATTCCAGAACAAAGTATCATTATATTTTTCTGAGAAATAATTCACATGTCATAAAAAATATAATCCATGATTTTTAGTATACAAGGTTCTGTATCACCCTCTAATTTAAAAATATTTTTATCATCTTAGAAAGAAATCCAGTGCTTATTAATTTCTCTATAACCTCTCTAACACTTGTTACTTTCTTTCTCTCTTTTTCTTTATTAAGTCATTATAACCATACTAGTGGTGAAATAGTATCTCACTGTGGATTTGATTTACATTTCCCTAATGACTAGTGATGTTGAGCATTTTTTCAGTTGCTTATTGGCCATTTGTATATCTTCTTTTGAGAAATGTCTATTCAAGTTCTTTGCCTATTTTTGAATTGGATTGTTTGTTTTTATTTTTAACTAGAGGCCCAGTGCACGACATTCATGCTCTGGGGGGAGTCCCTCAGCCCGACCTGCACCCCCTCGCAGTTGGACATCTCCCGAGGGGTCCTTAGTGCTGCTGTGGAGGCGGGAGAGGCTCCCGCCACTGCCACCATCGCTGTGCTCCTTAGCTGTGAGCCTGGCTTCTGGCTGACAGCCAGGGGGCAGCTTCTGCGTTGAGCGTCTGCCCCCTGGTGGTCAGTGTGCATCATAGCAACTGGTCGTTCCACCGTTTGGTCAATTTGCATATTAGGGTTGTATTGTATAGGATTGTAGAAATTCTTTATGTAGTATCCTTTGATGCATAGAAGTTCTTAATTTTGATCAAGTCCAATTTATTTTTTTTCTGTTGTTGTTTGTGTTTTTGGTGTCATATCCATGAAATCGTGGGCAAATTCATTGTTATGAAGATTTTTACCAACGTTTTCTTCTAAGAGTTCTATAGATTAGCTGTTAAGTTTTGATGCTATTGTAAATTGGATTTTTTTTCTTTGTTCTCTTTTGTAGATGTTAAAAAAGGAAATTTTTATTAAAATGAAGGTGACTATAATTAAAGGGGTTGTACAAAAAAACTAAGAGAGTGATCTTTGGTTTGGGAGGATTCTTATATGTACTCGTACATATAAGGATTTTGGAATGAGGTCCTCAAGAATGAGGATTTTGGAATTTATCTTAAGAGATTTGCTTTTAAACAAGGATTTAATATGTTCTGTTATGCATTATAATAAAAAGTTTACCTTGACTACAGTTATCAAATGAATTGGAGAAGGTAAGAATAGATTCAGTTTGGCAATGTGATTTGTGGTGGAAGCGAGTGTGGTGGCAATGGGGATGGAGAAGAGTGAAATGATTTGAAGTGCTAAACATGCTTTTTATTTTAAAAATAAATAAATAAATGTTTATTTTTGAATATATTTTTTGTTGATTTCAGAGAGGAAGGGAGAGGGAGAGAGAGATAGAAACATCAATGATGAGAGAGAATCATGCCTCCTGCATGCCCCACACTGGGGATTGAGCCTGCAACCCAGGCATATGCCCTGACCAGGAATCGAGCCATGACCTCCTGGTTCATAGGTTGATGCTCAACCACTGAGCCTTGCCGGCTGGGCAAAATATTTCATTTTTTTAAACCAGTGATTTATTGTACTTGACAGTATCTGGGACATTTTTTATTTTTTTGTTTTATTTGTTAATCCTCACCCGAGGATATTTTCCCATTGATTTTTAGAGAGAGTGGAGGGGAAAGGGAGAGACAGAGAGAGAAACATTGATGTGAGAGAGACAAGTTGATTGGTTGCCTCCCAAATGAGCCCCGACCAGGACCAGTGATTGAGCTTGCAACCTAGGCATGTGCCCTTGACCAGAATCGAACCCAGGACCCTTCAATCCGCAGGCTGACGCTCTATCCACTGAGCCAAACTGGATACAGTTCAATTGATGTTTCTTTCATTTCAGAGTTAACCTGTTGGAATTAATAATTATTCAAAGTGTGTATATATTTTTTGGGACTGCCTATATGTTCCAAAAATACTTTCTTATAGAGTTTAACCTGATTCGGTTTGTGTGATAAGTATATAACTAATTATATAAGATAGAGGCTTAAGTTCCTACTTTTTCCCCCTGAAATATTTTCCTAAATTGACAGCACTATGTCTGGAAATGCCAAGCTATAAGAAAATAGTAAACTTACAAAACAAAGAACCACATATCTGCCATCTGCTTGGTCCTGAAAAATTGATTTATTTGCATTCATGGTTATACATTTATTATTTAGTGTCATGGAGTTTGTCATGCAAACTCTAAATCTGTAGCATTATTAACAGTTGTGGTATAAAAGGAAAGTAAGGGGCACATTTCAGTATGAATGTTATTTTGTTCTGGGATGTTTTATTTTTGTGCTTGGGACGGTAAAGGCTTTGTGTTCTTCGGTAGCCTTGTCTGCTTTGAGAAGTAAGATCCTGGGTCTCAAAATGCTAGTGTTACTACAGTGATCTGTGTCCCAACTGACCATAATTTTTTAGCCTGTCAAACTGTAACTTGTGAAATTTGCAAGAGAGTGAATCTTTTCTCTTTTAAATGTGATCATGTTGCAGCCTGAGTATACAGATAGCTCATAGATTTTTCTCAAATTGTCTGTTTTTACTTGATGGTTGGGTTTGTCCATCTTTATATGCTTCTTTGAGACCTTACTGTAAGAAGTGTTTTCATCAACACCAGGTGGTCCTCTTCTAACAAGATGTAATTAATGCCTACATTTTTAAAATAACTACTGTGTCAGAAAAGAGTTAAGCTCTATGTCTTGAGATGTATAAGGAAGCTTTTGTAAGATGACTAAGAATTGGACAGTGAGGATGATGTGAGGTAGTACATATTTTATTTGAGGATGAGGGTTACAGAAAGCCTATTAGACATTTCTGACATACAGTTTTCAGTTGTTGCTCTGACTAGAAGTCAGTTTATACCAAGGCCATTTGGGAAACAAAATAGTGAATTCTGGGAGTGATCTCAACCACCCCCAACTCTAAAACATCATGAGCAAGATGGGTGGTATATGTGTGCCTGTCTGCTTGCCTTTCTCCTCACATCAAATCAACCATTTCAGAATTAAACTACCCCAGGTAGTCAGAGAATAAAGGTAACCTTCAAAATCAAGAATGCCATTAAGGAAAAATAAGTATAGAGAAAATCCTTAATTGTACAGAATTACTCTGGCATGAAAGCAGTGTTATGTAGGAACTGAGCATATTTTTAACCATCAGGGAAATGTTTTCAGTGTCAGAAACAGTCAAGGAAAGAGCATGGGTAGAGAAGACTAGGGCAGCATGGATTGAGCCTTGAGAAGTAAGTACCTTTATTTGGGTAGAGAAGAAGAAAAAGAGAGACAAGCAGCAGAGATAGATAGGTTCCTAACGATCAGAGAAGCTGCCACATCTACCAAACACAAATTCCAAGGGGCTGACACCGTATTAGATTTACAAAAGAAAGAATAAAGAGGAAAAAGAACTTCCTTCCTCACTTCCCACCCCCTTTTTCAAGGAGTTTAGCATTGGAAAGGCTGGCAGAAAGAGAGTGGTAGCAGTCCAATGCTTAGAACTCTGCTTCTTGGAAATGGTCTTGGTTGTATATCCTTATTGTCTGTCAAAACAGTTTGTTGCTAAATTTCCTATTGGCTTTCTTGTTGCATTTATCTGGTTTTGCAAACTCTTTGAGTTACAGGGGGTTTCAGAGAAAAAACTCTCATGGAAGGTTCAATGTTTTGGGGTGAAAAATGTGTTTTAAAGGAGACTCTGTTTTATATGTCTACTTAAGGTTCACACACAACAGTGCATGATTGTAGCTTTTGGCCATGTTCAGGACATTTAATATTTCCTCTAGAGCTGATGTGGAAAGTTGGGCTGCTAATTAGTAAAATATTTTGCAGATGTCTCTGTGGGCTGAGCTCAGCCCTAGGTGACATCAAGGGATAATTTATCAGGTAGCAATTGTTACTGTGTGTATATTGCTATGCAGAAATATCTCCCAAGATCCTTTACTTGAATTGATAATCCAGCTGGAAAAAAAAATAACTGAAAGCACACAAGTTGTATGGACAACTTGGATTCACTCAGTATGTAGAAGTATTTCTGTAAATATGATACATGTGAAGGCATGTGAAAGATATTACAAATAGCTGATTCTAGAGTGTATTATTTTGCAGTGAGGAGAGTAAGAGGGTTGGTTGCTTCCCCTTTGTGATCTCATAGCTCTCTGCTTTTATTCCAGCATGTAATAAACATTGGGACTACTTGCTATCTTATTCATTTATTTAATTACTCAACTGATATTTATTTAGTGAATGCTCATTAGGTGTAGGACTTTGAGCTAGATGCGAGGGATAGAGAAATAAATAAAATCCTGCCCTAAAAGAGCTTTTTGCTTAGGGCGGAAGATAGGAAATGTATTTAAAACACAGCATTTGCTAAAGTTGAGCCTTTTGCAAGAGCCTAAAATTGCTTAATACATAGCTACTAAATGTGTGAAAGTAAGCATAAAGTGCTAAAGAATATAATACTGGGTTCACTGTGGTAGTCTCCCTTCCTAGCCATGGAAGAGCATTTTCTTGTTTATTGGCAAAGCTGTCACCATGGGGAGTGCGGGGTTACTGCGCAAAGATGTATTTTTCAAATGTGTCTGCGAAGTTGAACTAATTGCTGCAATGGGTGATGGAAAACATACGATACGGTACGTTCCTTTTCGTCCGTATTTCAGAGCTAGTCTTACCTGCGAAGGAACTGGGAGGCCAGAACTAGCCCGTTTGGCTGGCATTTTGTAATTCAGAAGAATAATTAGCCAGCTGAGTGAGGAGTAACTGAACGCCCTGCTGTGGTCTCTGCCCTGTGAGTTAGCTACACAGACGGGTTTTTATTTAAAAAAAGAAAAAAATAGAAAAAAAAATAATACTGGGCACTAGTACAAACCTGTCAACGTAAGAAACATCCAAACCTGTAAGGATTTTTATGAGTTTATTTGAGCCAAACTGACTAAAATTGCTGGGAAGCCAAATCTCACTGTGTTATTGGTGGAAGTGAGGGATTGATCCCTTTCCCCACTAGGTGTTAGGGCTCAGATTCTTATGATACTTTGAAAAAAAGATTTTTCTAAGACTTGCGTGGAAGGATGATTTTTTTTTTTTTAACGTGGAATTACATCCAGTTCTGAAGATGTGCAGCTGAGGATTCAGCAGGATCAAAAACAAAGCCAGCGTCCAAAGTTCCCATTACATGTGGAGTTGTGTCCTGGACAACATTAGACCAGTTGCAGTCCATTAGTCCATTGTGTGTGGAGTCTACATGGCATGAGCCGTGTGGGCAACTGCTGGGGAGTCAGGATTCCAGTGTGCAAGACAGAGGGAACTCTTTTGTTTAGGAGCTTATGTATCTCAAATTTTCCCATGCTTGCAGTGGACACACCTATTCTGTCCAATGACCTATTCCCAGGTGTGACTGATGGACAAGTACCTTCCCTATTTCATCCATACTTTACTGGGCATGTATCTATTTGGCCTTCCCTTTACTCCTTTCTAGTTATTTATAACTAGTTAATTACAACAGTACCAAATGGATTGAGAAAATGCTCCAGAGAATGGCAGGTTTGCACCTTATTAATATACATTACAATCATAAAGGGGTTACATGAAATTCATTGGTGATAGATTAGGGAGGGAGGAGAAAGCAAGCAAGGAAATTTCTGAGATTGGATACAAAGTAAAAAAGGAATAGACACACACTTCCTTTACACCTGTGGGTATGGGATCGTTAACAGTCAATAACATGATAATAACAATAAGAGGATTTGTGGTCTGCCCTAGCTGGTTTGGCTCAGTGGATAGAGCGTTGGCCTGTGAACTGAAGGGTCCAGGGTTTGATTCTGGTCAAGGGCACATGCCTGGGTTGCAGGCTCGATCCCCAGTAGGGGGTGTGCAGGAGGCGGCCAATCAGTGTTTCTCTCTCATCATTGATGTTTCTCTCTCTCTCCCTCTCCCTTCCTTTCTGAAATCAATAAAAATATATTTTGTAAAAAAAGAGGATTTCTGATCTATGTCCTGGTGGTTGTGCCTGGAAGAGTGTGGAAAAAGGGAAGTTACCTTGACATTCCAAAGGTATGCTATTTTAGATGCAAAAAGACAATAGACCAGCTCAGTTAAGGTAAACACTGACCTTTTGTCATGGGAGATACCAGTTTAGGACATGACTAACCACCATGACTCAATTTTAGTTTAAAAGTTTTAGTTTCAGACCATCCTATGTGCTTACTTACAGTCTAGTCCAGGGGTCCTCAAACTTTTTAAACGGGGGGCCAGTTCACTGTCCCTCAGACCGTTGGAGGGCCGGACTATAGTTTAAAAAAAAAGTATGAACAAATTCCTATGCACACTGCACATATCTTATTTTGAAGTAAAAAAACAAAACGGGAACAAATACAATATTTATATTTGCATGTGGCCTGCAGGCCATAGTTTGCGGACCCCTGGTCTAGTCTCTAAGTTTGTAAGGCTGCTATGCAGGCCTCCCCTGAGCTTCTCGGGTTTAGTATGTGACCCCTTCTTTGTCCACAAACCTTATTTGAAGAGGTCATAGAAGAAGGTCACTCTTGAGTTTTCTTGAAGGAGAGGAGAGCTTGTCTGGTGAACAAGCAGGGAAGGCATTTCAAGCAGGAGAAGCAGCATTTGTGGAGGCACAGAGGAATGTCAGCATGGAATATTATAGGAATGGTGAGAAATGGGGTTTGTTTCAAGTCTAGTGGGTACAGGTAAAGGAAAGGCAAGCCTGTGAAGACTAGAACGGTCGGCAGAGACCAGAAAATTAAACATTTTTTCTTGATCCAGAGTCACTGGAGCTTTGTTTCTTCATTTTATTAGGTTTTATTTTCCGCCTCCAAATCAGCTTTTGGTTTGTTGAACCTCTCTGTTGTTTCCTTGTTTTCCATTTCATTAATTTTTGTTTTTATCTTTATTACACTTTCTTGTTTTTTAGCATTTTTGGTTGAATTCTAGCTCATTTATGTTTTAATCTTTTGCAAATCAGATAGGATTGTCTTGGGCAGTATGTTACAGAAACCTGAAGACAGTGGCTTATTCAAATAAGAGATTAATTTTTCTCAAGAAATTTTGATAAATTTCTCTGCTATGCATCTGCTTGAGGATGTCATCAACAATCCAATCTTCTAGCTTCTTATATGTAGTGTGTAACTTTTGTTTTTTTGGTTACATGATAGCTGTTTTTGATGCAAGCACCACACATCTTTGCTCCAGTCTATAACAAGGGAGAAGGATAAAGGACAGTTTCACTAAGAAAACAGTAGCATTCTCAGATGCCACCTAGCAATACTTAATCTCCTTACTAGGGCTCTGGCACCTGGCCCAACCCAGCTGCAAGGAAGATTGCCAGATTGAATGTGTCAACTGAGAACATTGTCATCTAAGATGTTGGGTAAATAATTAGTATTGTCCATTATTATTTTTTTTAACTATCTTTTTATTGTTGATTTCTAATTTTATTTTATTATTATTTTTTTTAAAGGGAATTCCACTCTTTTTTTTTTTAAATATATTTTATTGATTTTTTACAGAGAGGAAGGGAGAGAGATAGAGAGTTAGAAACATCGATGAGAGAGAAACATCGATCAGCTGCCTCCTGCACATCTCCTACTGGGGATATGCCCGCAACCCAGGTACATGCCCTTGACCGGAATCGAACCTGGGACCTTTCAGTCTGCAGGCCGACGCTCTATCCACTGAGCCAAACCGGTTTCGGCTCTAATTTTATTTTATCATGGTCTAGGAATGTGGTTTTTAAGAATTGAAATTTTTGGAGAATTCATTTATGTGCATTTTGGTAAATGTTTTATGTATACTTGAAAAAACCCCCACTCCTGTCTTGTTGGGACAGGATTAGATCAAGTATGTCAAATTTATTAATATGTATGTTATATCCATACTCATTTCTTGTCTGAGCTGTTACTGTCTAAGAAGTAGGTTAAAATATGCCATGAAGATTGTGGATTTGCCATTTTCCTTGTTTTTTTTTTTGTCAGTTTTTATGTTGTATACTAGGGGCCCGGTGCACGAAATTCGTGCACTGGGTGTGGGGGGTGGGGGTGGGGGGAGAGTGTCCCTCAGCCCAGCCTGCCCCCTCTCACATACTGGGAGCCCTCAGGCGTTGACCCCCATCACCCTCCGATCGCCTGATCGGCCCTTTGCCCAGGCCTGACGCCTCCGCCAGAGGTGTCAGGCCTGGGCAGGGGACCCCCAGCTCCCCGCGGTTGCAGGCTCCACCCCTGCCCAGGCCTAATGCCTCTGGCCTAGGCGTCCGGCCCAGGCAGCGGGGACCTGCAGTGGCAGCGGGGGGCGCCGCGATCGTGGGCTTCGCTTTAGGCCCAGGCAAGGGACCCCTAGCTCCTGGGACTGCCAGCTTCAACCTTGCCCAGCTCTCATCGCTGGCTCCACCCCTACTTCCTGCTATCACTGGCCAGGGCAGCAAAGGCGCCTGATTCTCTGATCATGGCTGGGGGGCAGGGCAAAGGTGGCCCCAGGGCCGCCTTTGCCCTGCCCCCCAGCTCTTAGCTCCCCCCTGGGTTTCAGATCACTGTCAGTGGCAGGGGGCTTCTTCCTGCTTTCCCTTTCGCCTCCCTGCATTGTGCCTACATATGCAAATTAGCCGCCATCTTGTTGGCAGTTAATTTGCATATAGCCCTGATTAGCCAATGAAAAAGGTATCGCCGTACGCCAATTACCATTTTTCTCTTTTATTAGTGTAGATTACTGTTACTGGACAGGAGACCTAGCCCTGAGCCTAGCACCGGCCGCCGGTAGTGTGTGGATTCTTGAATTCATGCAGGAAAGATTTCACATTATGGGTCCAAGTGAGTTTTAGAGGACAGCTATTAAATCTGGGGACAGTGAAACAAGGAAGGGCCTAGGATAGAAAAAGCACAGGAGGGAGATTAGCTAAGAAGTCAGAGAAGCCCTGGCATGTGTGGCTCAGTTGGTTGGGCATCATCCCATGCACCAAAGGGTCACTGGTTTGAGGTGTACAGGAGGCAACCGATCTTTCACTCTCACATCGATGGTCTCTCTCTCTCTGTCTCTCTCTCCCTCCCTTCCTCTTTCTCTAAAATCAATAAACTATTCTTAAAAAACACACAAAACAAAACAGAAAAAAGGAGGCCTTAGGGACAGGGTTAGGGGTTAGCCCAGGATGAGCTGCTGCTGCCCATTGCTCCCAGGTTCCAAGTCTTATGAGGGGTCCCTTAGATGGAGCTTTCATTTTGAGGGTTTTTTAAGGCTGGGGGGTGGGAGGGGTTAGGGGAGTTCTTAGGGGAGGACCTGAATAGAATATTCATCAGCTTTATGCTGATGTGCCAAAATGAGATTTATTCCCTCCTTGGGTGTGGTTGGCAAATGGCATTAATTGGATTTCTGCTATCTGTCTCCCTGAGCAGGGGATTTAAGCTGTAAAATAGGGGATGTTAATAATACCTACCTCATAGAATTATTTTGAGGATTCAATGAGTTAATATATATAAAGGAATTATATAGCAGAACCTAGTATGTAGCTAGTGCTATAAATGTTACCTATATTATTGCTATTATAACAATTTTTTTTTATGGTGAAAACATCTTTATAGTTAGAATTAGCCAGCTGGACTCAGTTTAGGTGACCCCAGTTTTGTTGACAACATCGAAAGTGTCATAGTCACAAGTCAGTTGAATATGTGCCTTCTTTTCTCCCTCAGGCCTGATCAGGTTTTGACCTTGGCAACGTCATTTTCTTAGTGCTTCGTCACAGCTTGTTTGATCTTGTGCTTGTTGGCCTTGACATCCACAAATGAACAGAACAAATGTGTTGTTGTTTTCTATCTTCTTCATGGCTGACTCAGTAGTTAGGAGTCATAGCGTTCAAGCTTACTTCACCTGGGGACACTCTTCCAAGGATATTTGGGCTGCTTTCAGAGCTGCTGTGTCTTGGGCTGTGGGAAGGTGGGTGATATGAATATCTTTTTTGTTGTGGCTGTGGACTCCTTTCAGCCCTGCTTTCTTGACCTTGAAAGCCTTTACTTTGGCTTCTGCTTTGGGAGGGGCAGGGACTTCTGTTGCTTTTGATGCCATCTTCATGAAAAGCAATGACAATTTTTTAAAAAAATAACTCTTAACTACTCTGGAATGAAATTAATAGGTAATTAAGGTTACTATTGCTGGTAAGTATAAAACATCACCATGATACCCTAAGTTTATGATAAAAGTAAAAGAAAATTAAATTAGTAAAAATAAAGATTTCAGTATGCAAATTTTGGGACCTGACCATTCTAGAAGAAATATTGAAGTAGTCAGATACTAGTTTTAGATTTTTTTGTTTTTAAATATATTTTATTGATTTTTTACAGAGAGGAAGGGAGAGAGATAGAGAGTTAGAAACATCGATGAGAGAGAAACATCGATCAGCTGCCTCCTGCACATCTCCTACTGGGGATGTGCCCACAACCAAGGTACATGCCCCGGACCGGAATTGAACCTGGGACCCTTCAGTCCGCAGGTGGATGCTCTATCCAATGAGCCAAGCTAGCGTGGATTCAATGTTTATTTTTAAATTGCCAGTGTGCATCATATATACCGGCTGGTTGGTTGGCCAGATGGTTGGTTAGACGGACAGTTGGTCACTTAGCCTTTTATATATAGAGATTTATTTATTTATTTATTTATTTATTTATTTATTTATTTATTTTAGAGCAGGAGATAGAAACATTAATGATGATCGACGGGAGATAGAAACATTAATGATGATCGGCCTCGCCCTACCGGGGATGGAGCCTGAAACCCAGGCATGTGCCCTGGCTGGGAATCGAACCATGACTTCCTGGTTCATAGGTCGATGCTCAACTACTGAGCACACCAGCCAGACACTCTATTCTATTCTTTTTTTTTTTTTTTTAATATATTTTATTGATTTTTTACAGAGAGGAAGGGAGAGAGATGGAGAGTTAGAACCATCGATGAGAGAGAAACATCGATCAGCTGCCTCCTGCACATCTCCTACTGGGGATATGCCCGCAACCCAGGTACATGCCCTTGACCGGAATCGAACCCGGGACCTCTCAGTCCGCAGGCCGACGCTCTATCCACTGAGCCAAACCGGTTTCGGCACTCTATTCTATTCTTAAAAAAAAAAAAAATTTATCCAAATCTATGAATCCTTTGAGATTTCACTGAAGCCCCATGAAGTTTTTCCCTGAGTGCTCATTTCATCAACATCTATATAAATACCTCTGTGCTATATCCAAGGATATGTTTTTATTAAATTTAGAGAGAGAGGAAGGGGAGAAGAGAGAGACAGAGAGAGAAAGAAAGAGAAACATCAATCAGTTGCCTCCCATACATGCCCTGACCTGGGATTGAACCTGCAACCTTTTTGGTGTATTGGATGGATGATGCTCCAACCAGCTGATTCTTTATTCTCGTTCTTATCTGACTAGCCATATAGCTTATTGCTTGTCATTTTCTAGATGGTAAAATTGAGAAAAATTTGACCAAAACATATACTACTTTTCTATTTCCATTCTCCCCCCAACCTGTGCCACCAAAAAAGAAAAAGAAAGAAAAGCACTCTCTGCCTCACCACCCACCCCAAATAAATAAATAAATGGATAAATAAATGGTTTATTGGCCCTTAGAAATGATATTAAAAGTATAATTTAACTGTTGTTACTATTGTTTTCACTGTGCCCTTATGACGTGACAAGGCCTTCTAGGCACTGTAAGACAAGAATGAATATAATATACGTCCCAGTCTCAAGATGCTTTATAGCCTAGTGAGGAGATATGTAAATTTATAGACAGAACTGTATGATGAATGGAATACTGGTGTTATGAATGTTGTCCTGAGGTAGTATAAATAATTTCCAGAGAGAGTAAAGGAAGACTTCAGCAAGGATGGGATATTTGAGTATAGCTTGAAAGATAAATAAAATTTGAGGAGCTAGAAGAAAGGAGAATAATATTTGATGCAGATGAAAGACAAAATACAGTGGGTTATGAACATGTTCATCATCTTGTCCACTTGTTTAAGGAAGTAGGGTTCTTTCTGATTAGTTTGAAACACAAGTTGTTTATCCCTGAATTTCACACATTGTTTTAATATCAGACTTTCTTAAAAGCAGACATTTTGTTAACAACTCAGTGTTAGTTTTCAGATGATGGAGGGGAAAAAAGAAGAGTGACTTTCAGAATGGAGAGCTCTTATCAAAACACAGATGTCTTCTGTAAATAGAGTTGGAAAAATACTGTCAGTGTGTTCTTTGTATATAAATGTCTCATTTAACTTATCCATGCAGGATCTGAAAAGGAAAGCTAGTTCTCTTTTATCAATCACGAGGTACATGACAACAGAATCATTGATGCACTAGGAAGAGAGTTGAATTCCAAATCTTACTAAGTGATCTAGAAGAGAGGAGAGATAGCCAGTGTTCTAAGTTTTTCTGATTAGGGTTCTTGTGGTTCTGAGTGTTTTCCTTCCTCCTCCCCCTTCTTCTGTCTGGCCACATTGTTCCTTTGAATTCTACCATAAGCTGTGGTGTCTGTCCTATATTAATCGATATGCTAAACTTCTGGGCTATTGTCATTTCAATGAATTTCTGTGAAATAATTTTGGTCTTGGATGGAATAAATTCATCTTCATCAATGGACATGAGACCCTAATGTAATCACAGAGTTTACAGGAAAACATCCCCAACCGAGTCTATTTTATCTAAACTGGCACTAAAACACATTGGCATGTTCTACATGTGGAGATTTTGACGTCATATATTCCTGTTGTCCTTGAGCCTCTTTCTTGTCCTATTTTATTTTCCAGGTGCGCCACCGAGCTTCTGGTCAGGTGATGGCTCTTAAGATGAACACATTGAGTAGTAACCGGGCAAACATGCTGAAGGAAATCCAGCTTATGAATAGACTCTCCCACCCCAACATCCTTAGGTAATGGCTTTTTTTTCCCTTCCTAGGGGTCAGTGAAAAAGTTGAAACATTATTGGAAGCTTGTTAAATAGCATTAACAGCTAAAAAGAAGGATTCAAGATTTCTTGCTGAATCTGTCTTTCTGGGGTTTAGCTGTTGTGTAGGTCTTTTTCTACCTATTGAGACTTAATTTTTCTGGTAGTTAACTGCATTTACTAAAGCAACTTCATCTGTCTCTCAGATTGCTTTACTCTTAGTAGAAGCTCATTAGAACAGTTGTTTCTTACTGCTGAATTAGTAATTTATCAAAGAAAAAAATATTTTTTTATTATTATTATTTTTAAAATATATATTTTATTGATTTTTTACAGAGAGGAAGGGAGAGGGATAGTTTGAAACATCGATGAGAGAGAAACATCGATCAGCTGCCTCCTGCACACTTCTCCTGGGGATATGCCCACAACCAAGGTACATGCCCTTGACGGGAATAGAACCTGGGACCCTTCGGTCCACAGGCCGACTCTATCCACTGAGCCAAACTGGTTAGGGCTATTATTATTTTTAAATATATTTTTATTGATTTCAGAGAGTAAGGGAGAGGGAGAGCGATAGAAACATCAATGATGAGAGAGAATCATTGATTGGCTGCTTCCTGCACGCCTCCTACTAGGGTTGGAGCCTGCAACCCAGGCATATGCCCTTGACCGGAATCAAACCCAGGACCCTTCAGTCCACAGGCCGACACTCTATCCACTGAGCCAAACCAGCTAAGACATCACAGAAAAAAAGATTTTAGTCTTCATACAGTTATTTAATTTTCTTAATTGCTTTATGAGGAATTGTAATTAAGTCAATAAACGAAAATAAAAATTGTTATGCCCCAGACTATATTTTAGCATTCACTTGAGGTGACAGAGTTTACCTTTTTAAAGGAGAATTTTTTAAATAATAGGGTTATGTAATTATTACTTTCTGGTAACTACTATCTGAATCTTCCTTACTCTAATTATCTTGATTTTTTTGTGTGTGTGTGTGTGAGGTGAGTATATTTCCAAATGAAACTATGGGGGCAGCCCTAACCAGTTTGGCTCAGTGGGTAGAGTATTGGCCTGAGGACTGAGGAGTCACGGGTTCGATTCCAGTCAAGGGCACATGCCTGAGTTGTAGGCTTGATCCTGCCAATCAGTGATTCTCTCTCATCATTGATGTTTCTATCTCTCTCTCCCTCTCCCTTCCTTTCTGAAATCAATAAAGATATGTGTGTGTGTGTGTGTGTATAAACATGGGGAAGGAAGAAACTTTTCTTGCCCGGCCAGTGTGGTTTAGCGGTTGAGTGTCGACCTATGAACCAGGTCAAGGTTTGATTCCTGGTCAGGGCACATGCCGGGGTTGCAGGCTCGGTCCCCAGTGTGGGGCGTGCAGGAGGGAGCCGATCAATGATTCAATTTTCTCTCATCATTTGATCATTTGTTTCTCTCTCTTCCTCTTCCGCCCTCTCTGAAATCAATAAAAATATTTTTTTTAAAAAGAAGAGAAACTTGCCCCAGCCAGTTTGGCTCAGGGGATGGAGCGTCGGCCTGCGGAATCAGGGATCCTGGGTTTGATTCCGGTCAGGGGCATGTACCTTGGTTGTGGGCACGTCCCCGGTAGGGGGTGTGCAGGAGGCAGCTGATCGATGTTTCTCTCTCATCGATGTTTCTGGCTCTCTGTCCCTTTCCCTTCCTCTCTGTAAGGAATCAATAAAATATATATTTAAAGGAAAAAAAAAAAGAGAAACTTTTCTTTACCTTCCCAGATTCTTTTGGCTGGTTTAATAATTAAATCCACATGAAACAGATTAATAAGAGAAAATAATTAAATTTAATTACATACATACTCATGGGAACTCCACATACCTGAGAGAGTCAAAGGTCCTCACATATACGAGAGCTTTAAAGACAGACAAGGAAAATGACATACATATATGACATTTTGAGTTAAGGATGAGATAAGGCACCTTGGGGCTTCAGAAATTCATTGCAGGGGCATAAGAAGAACAGATATTCAGTAATTAGTAGTTTGCCCTGCCATATAGATGGGTCAAAAAAAGTTATCTCTGATAATCTCTTACTATGAGCAAGGCCCCTGATTCAAATTCTTTTAGTTAATTAAAGGAGTGGGGGCGGGGCGGGGGAGCAGCAGAAGTTTCTCCTGAGCCTACAGGGTCTAAATTGCCTTTAGCTCAAAATAATCTGCGTACCAAGAGATTATGTGTTAGCTAAGGGCTGTGACTCTGAGGACTGGACTCTTATCATGCTTCTCTTAGAAGTATTGAGGATTTGGTAGGATAGTATTGGTAGATAAAGGTGGAAAGGTAGAATTAGGCCAAATTATTCAGAAGTATTTTGCATAAAGCCAAGATTATATTTTATGCTCTGTGTATTGGAGTCGGAGCAAGGACTAGCATGGCAGAGGGTGACTGATGGCAAACTCAAAATGGTTGTTTAGTGTTGAGGAGACTAGTGGCCAAGAGATCAATTAGGGGGCCTCTTCAATATTTGAGAGTGAGATTTGATATTCTGCTTAGGAATTTTTAAACTGACCATATTTTCATCTTAAAAATAATATTTTTATGGTTTTTGCTCCTGTTATAGAAGTGATACATCATCACTATGGAATATTTAAAAAATAAAGTTAGCAAAAACAAGAAAAAAGTTGCCCTTAATCTCAACATCTAGGGATCAAACTAGTATTAACATTTTGTATATTTCCTACCAATATTTTTTTTTCACCACTTCTCTTTTTATTGTCTTCACTGTGAACTTGACTTGGGAATGTATGAGAAGACTAACTTTAAATAAATTTTATTACATCACAGCAAAACTTAAAAAGACATAATTATTATGCCCTGGCCAGTGAACTCAATGGTTAGCACTTTGGCCTGCCCACCGAAGGATTGAGGGTTTGATTCCTGGGGGCACATACCTGGGCTGCAGGTTCAATCCTTGGTCTGGTTGGGGTGGCTGGTGGGAGGCAACCAATCGATGTGTCTTTCTCACATCAATGTTTCTCTCTCTCTCTCTCTCTCTCTCTCTCTCTCTCTCCCTCTCCCTCTCCCTCTCCCTCTCCCTCTCCCTCTCCCTCTCCCTCTCCCTCTCCCTCTCCCTCTCCCTCTCCCCCGCACACCCCTCCCTTCCTTCATTTCTTTCCTATATAATAAAAGGGTAATATACAAATCGACCCAATGGTAGAATGACCAGTTGCTATGACACGCACTGACCACCAGGGGGCAGACACTTAGGAGCTGCCCTTGGTGGTCAGTGCGCTCCCACAGGGGGAGCTCTGCTCAGCCAGAAGCCAGGCTCACAGCTGGTGAGCGCAGCAGTGGTGGCGGCAGAGGTGGCAGCACTAAGGATGTCCGACTGTGTAGGGAGCAGGCCTAAGCTGTCAGTCGGACATCCCCTGAGGGCTCCCTGACTGCGAGATGGCCCAGGCCTGGCTGAGGGGGGGACCCCCCCCGCCCGCAGTGCACGAATCTTGTGCACCAAGCCTCTTAGTATATATATAAATATGTTTGTTATACAATGGAAGTAGTATAGTATAATGATTAGAAATAAAGCCTCTAGCCCTAGCTGGTATGGCTCGGTTGGAGCATGATCCCGTGCACCCAAAGGGTCTTGGGTTCAATTCCTTGTTAGGGCATATGCCTAGGTTGTGAGTTCCATCCCTCTTCCTCTCCCTCTCCCTCCCCGTCCCCCTCAAAACAAACAAACAAAAAAATATATATATATATATCCATCCTCGGGTGGCGAATAAAAAAAAGTTATAAAAGAAATGAAGGCTTTAGATTCTAGATCAGGGGTGGGCAACCTTTTTTGAGTGTGTGCCAAAACCAGCAAAATCTCTGACTCAAAATTCTTCTGCGTGCCAACCCTAATTTTTTGAGAACATGTTACGCCTACTTGATATCTCTTAAGGTGTACGTATGTGAAGAACCTTGAAGAAATAATAAAATTTATTCGAGCGACAAAAACACAGTATATAATGATGAAAAATACATTTATTTTTTAATGTATACATGTACACTGATAGTCTGACAGAAAACTTTATGACTCCGTTTGATATTATCAGTGGGACTTTTGCTTCTGCATCACTGATGACAGAGATTTTACATCTGGTTTATATTTCGTGACCTTCAGAGATATGCACGAGCTACTGCTTTCATCCGTCAGGCTATTCCTATGATGAGACTTAACAAAATTCATCACTGAGAACAAAGATTCACAAGTGTATGTGGATGAAACCAAAACACTGGTGGGATCTAGGAAGGCAGGGAGAGTTAAGGCAGAGGCATAGAAATTGCTCTTCCCCTCTCTCATAAATCCATGTCTATTGGTCTTTAAGATAACTTGTTATGTAAAATTATTTATTTATCTAAGATGCACCTACACTGAATTTATCTGAAAAATAAAAAAGTCAATATTAAGAAAAAAATTGTAAATGGAAGATTATAAGAGAGGGTTTTGCGTGCTAGCAAAAGTTACTGGCGTGCCATGTTTGGCACGCATGCCAGGGGTTGCCCACCCCTGTTCTAGATCAAGCTGCCTGGATTCAAATCCTGGATTTGGGAAAAATTACTCAACCTCTTGGATTCTTAGTTTTCCTATCTATAAAATGAGGGTAATGACAGTAAATATCTCATAGAGTTATCAAGCATTCATTAAATTAGCACATGTAAAGCACATGGAATAGTACCTGGCATGTGTTAAGTGCCTACTAAGTGTTAGTTATTATAATTAGCTTATTTTCCTGTGGCTAGTTCTTTAAGGCCTAATGAAGCCTGTCTGTCTTTTATCATTCATTCACTCACCAAACATTTGTTGTGTATCTACTGCTGTTTTGAATACATTCAAGGGTTTTCTGCTAAGTGATGCTGTTGAATAGAACTTTCTGCTGTGATGGAAATATTTTTTATCATGTTGTCCAAAAAGCCACATATAGCTAATGAGCATTGAAATGTGGCTGGAGTGAACAGGCACTAAATTTTTTATTTTATTTAAATTACCACATGAAGCTTTGCGCAGTGGCAGTATGGTAGCCAATGAGGTTTATCCGAGACATGATTGTTGCTAATTGGAAAAAAAAACTACCACATGAATCTAGTGGCTACTGTACTGGACAATACTGGGTTAGAGTCCATCTACATCTTTGCTATTGTTTTGCTAAATGTATATATGTTCTAGTCTAGAACCATAGTGGTGTGATGAGACCAACGATACTATTACTATTCTAATGTCTCCTTGATCTACTTTCTTAGCCTATCCATTTTTGGTTCCATTGCTCAAAAATGACACACCCTCTCTTTTAACTTACAGGAAGTTATATTCTTGTTCTCAGCTAAATTCTCTAATATAAAAACTAGTTGCCCTAACCGGTGTGGCTCAGTGTATAGTGCGCTGGCCTGCGGACTGAAGGGTTTCAGGTTCGATTCCGGTCAAGGGCATGTACATTGGTTGCGGGCACATCTCCAGGGGCGGGGGGCATGCAGGAGGCAGCTGATCGATGTTTCTCTCTCATCGATGTTTCTAACTCCCTCTCCCTCTCCCTTCCTCTCTGTAAAAAAATCAGTAAAATATATTTAAAAAACCCCCCCAAAAAAACTAGTGTTAACTCTGTCTTGATCTTCACAATAAGTCAACAAATGAGGTAATGTATATAAAGCCTATAGATCTGTGGTACAGTGAGTATATTATACATGAAAATTATTAAAATTAATAATTTATGTTTTTGAGTCTCCACTTTCTTTTTTTTTTTTTTAAATATATTTTATTGATTTTTTACAGAGAGGAAGGGAGAGAGATAGAGAGTCAGAAACATTGATGAGAAACATCGATCAGCCGCCTCCTGCACATCCCCCACTGGGGATGTGCCTGCAACCCAGGTACATGCCCTTGACCAGAATCGAACCTGGGACCTTTCAGTCTGCAGGCCGACGCTCTATCCACTGAGCCAAACCGGTTTTGGCGAGTCTCCACTTTCATAGAGTATTTTGAACACAATGAAAGGAGATTCTCCTACCAATGGCCTAAAGCAAGCAGAGACCTCTTGGCTTTTGTTACCAAGAGGAATACTATTTTAGTATATGTGCTGCCGAAGCAAGCACCAGAGGAATACTATAGCAGTGGAAACATCCTATATAATAAAAGAGAAACATGTAAATTTACCATCCCTCTGCTATATCCACCAGCCAATCAGGAGTGAGTATGCAAATTAACCCAACAAAGATGGCAGGTTAATTTGCATACACAGGCGCCAGGTGGAGAGCAGAGCGGGAGAGCTGGTGGAGTGTGGAGCGGCTTGGGGAAACTGGCTCCCCAAAGCCGCCAGATGGAGAGCAGAGAGGGAGAGCTGGCGGCTTGGAGGACTTGGCAGAAGGGGAGGCCATGGGACAGGGACAGAGCAGGAAGGGAAAACCAAGATCGTGGGGAGCACCAGGAATTCTGGGAATAAAGTTTTGGTGGCAGCCCCAGGGCCGGAAGCAGAAGCCCAGAGCGCGGGGAGCACCAAGAATGCTGGGAATCGTAGTTCTGGTGGCAGATGGACCAGGGGTGGGCAAACTTTTTGACTCAAGGGCCACAATGGGTTCTTAAACTGGACTCAGAAGACGGAGCTGCGGCCGTGTTTCTCGACGTTGCCATGTTAACACTGCTGCTGGTGAAGGAGCGGAGGGGAGAGCAAGAGAACCCTCCGCTCTTTCAGCTCCGCCGGCCTGATAGAACAGCCGAACGGGCCGGATCCGGCCCGTGGGCCGTAGTTTGGCCATGGCTGTCCTAGACACTAGAGCAAAGTGAGCCTGGAACAAGTTACTATTGTGGTGGGGGATGGAGGGAAAGCAAAGGTGAGAGATGTAAGTAAAATCAGAATGTCTAGCCGAAACTGGTTTGGCTCAGTGGATAGAGCGTTGGCCTGCGGACTGAAAGGTCCCAGGTTTGATTCCGGGCAAGGGCATGTACCTGGGTTGCGGGCACATCCCCAGTAGGAGATGTGCGGAGGCAGCTGATCGATGTTTCTCTTTCATTGATGTTTCTAACTCTCTCTCTCCCTTCCTCTCTGTAAAAAATCAATAAAATATATTTAAAAAAAAATCAGAATGTCTAGGAAAAATTAAAGGGAAGATATCCTAAAACTTCCAGGAAATCTCCACCAATGAAGCAAAGAAAAAAAAAGGCCCCTATTATTCTGTGAGCAACAAACCAAACTGAGTTGGGGGTCTCAGACAATTTGCTCATATGATTGCAAAGACAGACAGAAACTTCCGGATTGGAGAGGGCTCCCCTGAGGGCACCCAGATCTGAGAGGGTCGGGCTGAGGGACTCCCACACCTCCCAGTGCATGAATGTTGTGCACCGGGCCTCTAGTTTATTATACTTCCCTAGGATGTTTTTTAAATTTATTTTTAAATTATTTATTGTTTAAAGTATCACATATAGTATTACACATGTCTCCATTTCCTCGCTTTTTCCCCAGCCACCCCCACCCCCCAGCACAAGCCCTCACTCCCCTAGTGTCTGTGTCCATTGGTTATGCTTATATGCATGCATACAAGTCCTTTGGTTGATCTCTTACCCCCAGCCTTCCCACTGAAGTTGGCAATCTGTTCGATGCTTCTCTGTCTCTATATCTATTTTTGTTCATCAATTTATGTTGTTCATTATATTTCACAAATTAGTGAGATCATGTGATACTTATCTTTCTCTGATTGGCTTATTTTGCTTAGCATAATGTTCTCTAGGCCCATCCATGCTGTTGCAAATGGTAAGAGTTCTTTCTTTTTTCACAGCAGCGTAATATCCCATTGTGTAGATACACCACAGTTTTTTAATCCATTCATCTGCTGATAGGCACTTAGGCTGTTTCCAAATCTTAGCTATGGTGAATTGTGCTGCTGTGAACATAGGGGTGCATATGTCCTTTCTGTTTGGTGTTTCTGGTTTCTTGGGATACATTCCTAGAAGTGGGATTACTGGGTGAAATGAGAGTTCCATTTTTAATTTTTTGAGGAAACTCCATACTGTTCTCCACAGTGGCTTCATTCCCACCAGCAGTGTACGAGAGTTCCTTTTTCTCCACATCCTCGCCAGCACTTGTCGTTTGTTGGCTTATTGATAATAGTCATCATTTTTTTAATACATATTTTATTGATTTATTACAGAGAGGAAGGGAGAGAGATAAATCGATGAGAGAGAAACATCGATCAGCTGCCTCCTGCCCACCTGCCACTGGGGATGTGCCCACAACCAAGGCACATGCCCTTGACCGGAATCGAACCTGGGACCTTTCAGTCCGAAGGCCGATGCTCTATCCACTAAACCAAACCGGTTACGGTGATAATAGCCATCTTGACAGGTGTGAGATGGTACCTCATTGTTGTTTTGATTTGCATCTCTTGGATGATTAGTGACTTTGAGCATGTTTTCATATATCTCTTGGCCTTCAGTATGTCACTTTTGAAAAGTGTCTGTTTCAGTCCTTTGCCCAATCTAAGCATGACTGTGTTCCATTCTCAAAATTCTGAGAATTTGCCTAGTGGGGATGTGCCCGCAACCAAGATACATGCCCTTGACCGGAATCGAACCTGGGACCTTTCAGTCCGCAGGCCGACGCTCTATCCACTGAGCCAAACCGGTTCGGCCATAAGTTCTCTTTTATATGCGCAGAAACTGAGGCAGAAGTATAAAACAAAGTTTTCCCTCAAATTGAGATTATTAGATTTAAATTGGGAAGAATCCATCTCATGGAACTCTAGGATTTTCACAGACATGTCTCCTCCTCAGGGACAACCTCAGAAGGGAGGTTGCTGAGAAGCTGAGGCTTTCAGTGCCCTTCTCTGTTTCCAGCTAGAGCAGCTCTACTTTTTATCTGTTTTGTATTGAACTTCTGTATAAGAGTTTTGAAGGTAGCGTTTCCTGCTTAAAAACAGAACATATTGAAAATAACTGCATTAGTGATTTGGAAAATTCTGCTTGGGAAAGGAGGCTACCTGCATGATCTGCCAGATGCTAGGCATCTAATCTTCTGGGCATGTCTTGGTCCTCTGCTGAAACAGCTATTTTGTGCCCAGTAGGAGTGAGTGAGCTGAACTTTCACAGTTTTATTTTTCTATTTTTCTTGACCCCCAACCTCACTACTTCCTCTTTTCCTTTCATCTTTCTCCCTCCTAAGATTTCTAGTTGGAAGTAGAAGAGTGGGCCTGGTAAGTCATAAAAGCAGTAAGTTTACATATTTTGTTTGTGTGTGTGTGTGTGTGTGTGTGTGTATATATATATATATATGTATATATATATATATATATATTTTTTTTTTTTTTTAATACATGGATACAGTTAAGATTGGTTGTTTTATCATCAGTTGCTCTAAGTTATCAGTTAAAAAAACGGAACAATAAAGTACTTTGTTGAATGCAGAGACTGATTGTTTGGTCCTCTTGTGAATAAGGTTGTTTATGCCAGGAAGTCTTGTGCTCAAGATCTGTAACCCAATGCTATGCCCTACTCACTTCCGCTCCCCAATGGCCTTTCTGAGGACCTGTACCAAGATTTGTTCTTATACCTCTTTGTTATTCTTCATGCCATGAGAAATTTAATATTACTTTTAGACTCCTCATTCACATTCTCATGCTTACTTTTTTTAAGGCCACGTTGTAAATTTATTTTTCTGTTTATTAATTTTTGTTCAGAATTGTTTTATCTCAAAATTCATTTGTAACAATATGACTATCATTTTGTTAAAATGGAGAATATGCTTTCAATTTTCCAAATATTTATTTGGAACTACTTATACTCAGCCTAGCTCCATGCTAGGTAATAATATCATGGATAACACAAGAGAAGTAGAGAGCTGTTGTCTCCCAGTCTCCTTAGGAAACAAACTATACATCTAATGCTATGAAGATATGGCAGGATATTTTCCTAATCTCAGTTATTAAGATTGCTATCTTTCCAGTTACCTATTCTGAAAATCTCCAAATCATTAGTTATTCCTTTTATTTCTTCTAATCAGGAACTAAGCTCTTGATTCTAAATCTTCAAAGCTTTCTGCATCTTTTTCTTCCCTTATATTAATCTGTCAGTTTAGCCTTCTTCACTTTTGCCTGAAGTGAATTATTTTCCCTATCTCTTCCCCTCACCTCCTTCACTCAGAGAGGAAGGGAGAGGGAGAGAGAAAGAAACATCAATGGCCCTAGCTGGTTTGGCTCAGTGGACAGAGCGTCGGCCTGTGGACTGAAGGGTCCCGGGTTCGATTCCAGTCAAGGGCATGTACCTTGGTTGTGGGCACATCCTCAGTAGGGGGCGTGCAGGAGGCAGCTGATCGATGTTTCTTTCTCATCGATGTTTCTAACTCTCTATCTCTCTCCCTTCCTCTGTGTAAAATCAATAAAATATTTTAAAACAAAAAGAAACATCAATGATGAGAGAGAATCATTGATTGGCTGCCTCCCGCAAACTCCCTATTGGGGGTTAAGCCCACAACCTGGGCACGTGCCTGACTGGGAATCTAACCGCGACCTGGTTCATAGGTTGACACTCAACCACTGAGCCACACCAGTCAGACTATTTATTTTTTAATTTAGATATTTTATTTCTGACATGGAGAGGATCTAGAAAACATCCCATTACATATTTTAGGGAATATAGGAATTGAGTGAAATATGCTCAACCTCGGCCACTTTTCAGTCTGGGAGTATGTGGTGCACATTTTATGGTGCCCACACCTCAGAGCTGGGAGAGAATAGTTGTGCTCAGGTGGTAGTATTTTAAGTCTATAGAGATATTCATCTGAATTCTGCCTCTGTTTTATTTTTTGGTAATATATTTGATTTATTTTAATTATTTTATTGAATTTATTGGGGTGGCATCCTATATAATAAAAGGCTAATATGCAGATTGTTCCCTCGACCGGGAGTTCCGCTGGGAATTTGACCAGGAGTGGGGCCAGCTGGACCCCACTTGTGCACGAATTTCTGCACTGGGCCTCTCATTGGTTAATAAAACCATACATGTTTCAAGTGTACAACTTAATAAAACACCTTCTGCATACTTCATCATGTGCTCACCATCCAAAGTCAGTCTCTTTCCGTCCCCATTTATCCCCACTTTGCCCTCTGGTGCTCACCATCCAAAGTCAGTCCCTTTCCATCCCCATTTATCCGCCCTTTGCCCTCTGGCTATCACTGTACTGTTGTCTATGTCTATGTGTCAGGTATTATGTATAAATTTTTTTGCTTAATACCTTCACCTTTTTCACCCCATCTCCCAACCCCGCTCCCCTCTAACAGCTGTCTGTTCTATATATATGTGCTTCTGTTTCTATTTTGTTTATAAAACTTATTTCTTAAAGAACTCACAGTTAAAGTCTGATCTGGTTTTCCAGCCCTATCTTCCACTATTCCTCTTATGGGCTTAACACAGGTCCATGATTTACTAATTGTGTTCTCTTGGATAAGTTATTTGACCTCTGGGCTTTGGTTTCTTCTTTTTAACTAGGGAAATGGAGCAGATCAGTGGTTGGAAATCACACTGAATTAATGCTGAATAATTTTTAAGTATCAGGTTAGAAAATATATTATCTCAGAGGTTTATGTGTGTTCCAGAATAAGTAGGAAGTGTTTAAAAATGATGGATTGCCCAGCCGGAGTGGCTCAGTGGTTGAGCGTTGACCTATGAACCAAGAGGTCACAGTTCGATTCCCAGTCAGGGCAAATGTCCTGGTTGCAGGCTCAGTTCCTGGTGAGGGGCAGGCAGGAGGCAGCCTACCAATGATTCTCTCTCATCATGGATGTTTCCATCTCTCCCTCTCCCTTTCTTTCTGAAATCAATAAAAATATTTTTAACATGATGGATTAAAGTGGATCTTTCTGATTTTATCTTTGTAATCCTAGTGAGTAACTAGGTGAAAGTCTCATATAGCCCTCAATACAAGTTTTATAACACTAGTATAATTGGTAAGAGGTCTTAACATTTATTTCTCTTCTCTCTATGTACCAAGGTAGAAGGTCTAATGACTTAGGACTTGAGTCTAAGTTCCAATTTCATGTAACCAGAAAAATTATGTAAAGTAAAATATGGAATAAGCTTCGGTAATATTTATGTCATTGTCTGTGGGTAGTGAAGGTAGTACAACCTTAGGAGGTGATTTTCTAAAAAATTATTTTTAATTAAATATAATTGACATGTAATAGAAAATGATTTTTAATATAAACATTGGCAACCATTTGTTGAGTACCTGTTATGGACCACTGATAATCATTTTTCTTTCTCCCATCTCAGCAAATGGAATCATCGTTTATCTATTACTTAGATTAAAAACCTAAGAGTTGTCCTTAATGTCTTTTCTTCACTCTATTTCAAACCATCATGTGGTTCAACATTATGACCTGAGTCTGACTAGTACTTATCACCTTCATAGCCATGGTATAGGCCCATCCTCCTAATTGATCTCCTAGATTCCCCTCTTGCCCCATAATAGACAGATTGAACTTTAAGAAGGTAAATCAGATCATACTATCCCCCCTGCTGAGTTTTCCTTCTTTGACTTTTTGTCTCCTTTCAAATAAAATACAAACTCTGGGCTTTGACAAATACAATGCTTTGACCTACCTGCCTCTCTGACTTAATTTCTGGTTACTCTTCCTTTATAGTATTATACCATTCTAACTTCCCTTACTGGCCTTTTTGTTTCTCAGACACACCAATCTCTTTTCCACTTTAAGATCTTTGTACTTACTTTTCTCAAAATGTCTTTATCCAGAATCATATGGTGTGCTTCTGCTGAGATATCCCCTCTTCAAAGAGACCTTTGTTGACTAGGCTGCCTAAAATAGCCATTCATATCACTATCCCTCCCCTCTGTTTTGTCTTCATAGCTCATATCATTTCTGAAAATATCTTGTTCATTTATTATCTTATTTATTGTTTGTAGCCTTCAGTATAGGTTGAGCTCCCTGAGGATAGAACTTGATCTTGTTCACTATTGTATTTCCAGTAACTATAAAACAGTATCTTATAGAAATGGATACTAATTAGAAGCAAGTCAGTTTGCATTACAGAAACCTACAAAAGCTCAGGAGTTGAAGGTGAGTATCAGGCTTAGGGTGAAAACAAGAGGACTATTGAAAGTCTCCCCCCAACCCAAGGATATACTTTTAAAGAAAAAATTTGATTTTAGGGAGAGGAAGAGAGCAATATTGATGTGAGAGAGAAACATCGATTGGTTGCCTCCTGTATGTGCCCCAACTGGGGATCGAACCCACAACCCAGGTATGTTCCCTGACTAGGAATCAAACCTGCCACCTTTCAGTATACGAAATGATGCTTCAAGCAACTAAGCCACACCGGGCAGGGCTATTGAAAGTCTTTTAAGGGAGAAACTGGGCCTGCAAGTCACCATCCCCATTCACTGCAATTAATAAGTTAACTCTCATCCATACTGATACGATGAGTTACAATGAGTTTTAATTTTGGAGAAAAATTGAACCAGAAGGGCTTCATACTAGGTAAGCATCCAGCATGACAGAGATAGGGAAGAAGTGCTATTCTGAGAAGAGGGAAAGAAAGAGAGTCTGCATACTGAATAGTGAAGCTTTTGCTATTTCTAGCCCTCATCTATCACTTAGCTCTCATGAAGGCAGGGATCATCTCCATCCCTCACTCCCGCCTGCCAGGAAATTGGTGGATTTATTTATTTTTTTTAAAATATATTTTATTGATTTTTTACAGAGAGGAAGGGAGAGAGATAGAGAGTTAGAAACATCAATGAGAGAGAAACATCGATCAGCTGCCTCCTGCACACTCCCTACTGGGTATGTGCCCGCAACCAAGGTATATGCCCTTGACCGGAATTGAACCTGGGACCCTTGAGTCCTCAGGCCGACGCTCTATCCATTGAGTCAAACAGGTTAGGGTGGAAATTGGTGGATTTAGAGGAGGCAGCCCATCTCTAAAAATTAATGGAAAAAATATCCTTGGGTGAGAATTAACAAAACAAAAGAAAGAAAGAAAAAAGAAAAAGAATTCTATATTCAGCCAAACTATCCAGTCCAGCATGAGGGTAAAGACATTTTCAAATATGCAAAGTTTTGAAAATTTTGTTCTCATGTGCCTTTTTTGTTGTTAATCCTCATTGGAGGATACTTTTTCCATTGTTTTTTTTTTGTTTTTTTTTTTGTTTTTTTTGTTTTTTTTTTTTTTTAGAGAGAGAGAGAGTGGAAGGGAGGAGGAGGAGGAGAAGAGATACAAAGAGAGAAACATCAATGTGAGACACATCGGTTGGTTACCTCCCACACACTCCCTGATGGAGGCCAGGGATTGAGCCTGTAACTGAGGTACATACCCTTGAATAGAATTGTACCCGAGACCCTTCAGTTCATGGGCTGATGCTCTAATTAGCTAGGGCTCATGTGCATTTTTTAATGAAGCTACTGGAGGAGGGGTTGCATCAAAACAAAGGGATAAATTAAACAACAAAATAAAAAGGAAGTCATAGGATCTAGAAAGAAGGGGGTAGAAAGATGGAAGCAAGTCCCAGGGCAACTGTTGGGCAACAGTCTATAAAATAAGCAGTCCAGATTGGAGCAGAAGGATCAAGAACTCCAGGAGAGATGTTAGAAAGGATGGTTTTGAGGAAAGAATGTGTAGATGTACAGATGTGTTTGGGAGGGCCAAAATTCATATACAATAGAATTTTACAATTCTGTTGGAGGCTTTGGAAAGAGTTAGTGGTAGGCGTATAATAACTAAGCAAATGAAAAATTAGAGAAAATAAAAACTCGTGCAAGAAATAAAAATATAATCATAATACATTACTTGGGCTAATCTTATATAATAAAGAGCTAATATGCAAATGGTCATCACACCCTTGAGCCCTCACACCGGGGCAGGGGGACCGGAGGCTGGGCCAGGGGACCTGAGGCCATGCCCCCTGCCCTGGCACTGGGGCCGGGGGACCTGAGGCTGTACCCCCCCGCCCTGTGGGGCTGGCCAAGTCTGGGTCTCGCGCAATTTCAAGGAGCATGCAGGTGGGCAGGGACTTGACTCTGGGTCCCGTGGTGCACCCCAGACTCTGACAGGAGATTTTCATATACATTTTACTAATTTTCTTTCATCTCTGACATTTCTATTATAGAGAAAGGGCAAATAGCAATATTAAAATATTTCTTCTAATTCATTCCCTTTTAATGTGCACGAATTTCATGCACTGGGCCACTAGTCTATATATATACATATACATAAAGCCTAAGCGACCGAACGACCGGTCAGCCAGTAACTATGATGTGCACTGACCACCAAGGGGCAGATGCTCAATACAGAAGCTGCCCCCTGGTGGTCAGTGTGCTCCCACAGCGGGAGCGCTGCTCAGCTGACAGTTGGGTGCCGACGCCGCCAGGCTCACGGCTGGCAAGTGCAGCTGTGGCATCGGGTTCATGGCTGGCAAGCGCAGCTGTGGCAGTGGCAGCGCAAGCCTCTGCTGCCTCCACAGCAGTGCTACTGAGCAGGCACAGTGGGATGAGCGGGAGCTGCGTGGCGGCTGGCCCTGCCTCCTCCCTGGCCGCAGGCTCCTCCCCATCCGCTGCTTCTCGCACTACTACATCCCTCAATGCATAGGATCAAGCTCCCTCCTGTCTGGATTGGGCCTGCAGGAATTGGGCTCCCTCCTGTCCCTACCTAATCTTAACCCTTTAAGTGTTCTGTTTATTTATGGAGAGCACAAACCTTGCACATAGTAATTTCTTGATACATGTTTGTTAGATTGAATTGTTCTTTTTCCTCAGTACATTTCTCCCACTTGGGTAGAGGGGGAAGAAATAAATCATTGTGAGAGTGTTGTTTCAGAAGTGTGCTCACATAAATTGAAGTTTGTGTTTACATTTTGCTATTTTGGTATGAGTTTATGAGTAACTTATAATACAAGGTAAATGGTAAGGAGGAGGAAGCTTTTTCAGTGCTTGGGGACAATCTAGAGGTTTCTGGATAATAGTTCTCTTCTAAGCTTCCTGGATATTTTCTTTAAAAAGCATTTTGGAAACATTTAAAGTCACTGCATATCTGTATTAATAGCTCTGCCTTTATCTGGAGACTTAGTATTTTGCTGCTTGTGTGTCAGTTTTGAGCAATGAGATTTAAAATTTTCTGTGAAATAAATAAAATACAGAATTAACTCATTCTCAGTTTACTTTCAGTTGTTATTCAAGAGAGAGAATATTTTTCTCTCAGAAATCTGTTTTTGTATTTATTAATAAACTGGTTTAATATTTATAAGCAAGCAGATCTACTTTTAACCTTTTAAAAATATTTTTTATTGATTTTAGAAAGGAAGAGGGAGAGAGAGAGAGAGAGATAGTGACATCAGTGATAAGAGAGAATTATTGATTGACTGCCCCCTGCACGTCCCCCACTGGTGATAAAACCTATGACCTCCTGGTTCATAGGTCAATGCTCAACCACTAAGCCATTTCAACTTTTTAGATTTTTGTATTGTTTCATTTAAAAAAAAATATTTTATTGATATTTTTACAGAGAGGAAGGGAGAGGGATAGAGAGTTAGAAACATCGATGAGAGAGAAACATCGATCAGCTGCCTCCTACATGCCCCCAACTGGGGATGTGCCCGCAACCAAGGTACATGCCCTTGACTGGAATCGAACCTGCGACCCTTAAGTCCACAGGCTGACGCTCTATCCACTGAGCCAAACTGGTCAGGGCAATTGTTTCATTTTTTAAAAAAAATATTCTTATTGATTTCAGAGAAGAAGGGAAAGGAAGAGAGAGATAGAAACATCAATGATGAGAGGGAATCATTGATCAGCTGCCTCCTGCACTCCCCCTACCAGGGACCGAGCCTGCAACCCAGGCATGTGCCCTTGACTGGAATTGACCACAGGACCCTTGAGTCCCCAGGTCGATGCTTTATCTACTGAGCCAAACAGGCCAGGGTGTACTGTTTCATTTTTAAAAAAGTAAAATTAGACCATGAGTTTGATTGGTCCTCTTTTTATTATATGTAGTGCTATTCATATGATCAGGTGATTGCTGAGCAATGTTTATTCTGCCTTTAGCTGTCTTAATTGGACCATAAAAACCAGGGACAGAAAAGAGAAAGCCAGACTGAACCAGTTCTGTTTAATGTCACCTGATGTGAGGCTCAGGTGGATAATGTCTGTTCAGCAGAGTTTTCCTTATAAGTCATCATATCTAGGACCTAGCACAACCAGTTTTCCATGATGTAATATCTCTAAAACATGTTTAATTGCACCAAACCTTACCCAAGGATATTATTTTTTTTCTTATGGGTCTAGATTTATAGCTCTTTGGGGGCTTGAGATCTGAGCCATTGCCTTCTCTTCTGCTTTTTAGTTATTGGTGATTTTTTTCTTGTCTAAGAGAGTGATGGTATCTTTGCTTTATTTGGAACTAAAATGCAAAGCACTTTCTTTTATTGCTGTATGTTAAAACTTAGTGGAATCTGGTAGAGTATGTTACTTGACGTACCCTTCCAAAATTATGGGAGGAAATCAGATAAAAATATACCATAACTTCTGGAAATACTTTTTAAAAGAAAAGTAAACCATTCTTAGTAGGTCTCAGATATAGGCCATTTAGAAAGCATATTAATATAAACATCATTCCGATATTTTAATATTTCGTTGTGGGTTTATTTCAGGCCTCTTAATTGTTTTTATCAGAACTTTGGAGTCAGACATTTTTTTTCCTGGAAAGACCAGTACAAGTCAAAAGAACTCTTACAATATGTATAGTGCTTATTGCTCAAAGTTGGCAGTAGGAAGGCTTATAAAGCAAACCAGTTAGATTTTCATTGGTTTGCAGATCAGATAGGCAGTTCTTTTTTTTTTTTTTTTAAATATATTTTCATTGATTTTTTACAGAGAGGAAGGGAGAGAGATAGAGAGTTAGAAACATCGATGAGAGAGAAACATCGATCAGCTGCCTCCTGCGCATCTCCTACTGGGGATATGCCCACAACCCTGGTACATGCCCTTGACCGGAATCGAACCTGGGACCTTTCAGTCCGCAGGCCGACGCTCTATCCACTGAGCCAAACCGGTTTCGGCCTTTTTTTTTTTTTTAATAAATAAAATGAAGGTATTTTTGAACCACTGGCCTTTTTTCTTCCATATCCATTGTCACAGAACAAAACATGGTCTCTGGAGCCAAACAGATCCAGATTCTAGTACTCTGTCCAAGTTGCTTAAATGCTCTGAACCTCATTTTCAATAATAAAATAGGGGTAATTTCATCTCAGGTAAACACTCAGCACAGTTTCCAGGTATATTATAGGTGAGCAATAAGTAGTAATTTTCTTGACAGCTTTGATATAATGACCACAGAACTCTTATTCGGTCCTGTTATACAGTATTGAGGAAGTCCAAGTCTAATAGTAGTGTCAGTGTGTATGTTTTCCAGAATGAAATAGCTAGGTGTGTTTTAAACCGCTGTCATACCTCTCCCTCACTTTTCTGTTTAGGTAATAAACTTTTGAGGAGGGACAGCATTTAAACCCTTATGTTTAGCTCTGAGCTTTATACAGAACTGTGAGCTCAATAAATATTTGACTGATGACACCAAGAAACATAATACTATTTTCCTTGTGCTTATTTAGAAAGTGTCAAAGCTCAAAGTCTATCCTAGATTTGTGAACATTATGATATAAAACAGTGACCCACACATTTTTGATCATGTATCTATTATTAGTTTTCTGTGGCTGCCATATCAAATTACCACAAACCTACTGGCTTAAAACAACACAAAATTATTATTTTACAATCCTGTAGGTCAGAAGTCTGACATGGGTCTTATTGGGCTAAAATCAAGGTTTAGGAGGGCTGTATTCCTTTCTGGAGGCTCTAGGAGAGAATCTGTTTACTTTTTTTCAGCTTCTGGTGCTGCTTGCATTCCTTGGCTTGTAACCCTCTTCCATCTTCTTCAAAGCTAATAATGACTAATTCAGTCTTTTTTGCATTGTATCTCTCTGACATTAACTCTCCTGCCTCCCTCTTCCACCTTGAGGACCATGTGATTACATTGTATCCACCTTGATAATCCAGGATAATCTCCCTATTTAAAGTCAGCCGAACACCAAAACACACACACACACACACACACACACACACACACACACACACACCAAAACCTCCCCCAAACAATCCAATTAAAAAATGGCAAAGGACCTGAATATCCACCTCTCCAAAAAAGACATACAGATGGCCAATAAACATATGAAAAGATACTCAATATCACTAATCATTAGAGAATGCAAATTAAAATCACAATGAGATATCACCTCACACCTGTCAGAATGGTTATCATCAATAAATCATGTTGGTGAGGAAGTTGAGAAAAGGGAACCCTCATGCTCTGTTGATGAGAATGCAGACTGGTACATCCACTGTGGAAGGCAGTATAGAGTTACCTCAAAAAATTAAAGATGGGCCCTGGCTGGTTTGGCTCAGTGGATAGAGTGTTAGCCTGTGGACTAAAGGATCCCGGGTTTGATTCCAGTCAGGGGCATGTACCTCGGTTGCAGGCTCTATTAGGGGCATGCAGGAAGCAGCCGATTGATGATTCTCTCTCATCATTGATGTTTCTCTCTCTCTCCTCTCTGAAATCAATAAAAATAATAAAAAAATATTAAAGATGGAACTGTCTATGATCTAGTGATTCTACTGGGAATTTATCAGAAAAAACCTGAAGCATTAATTTGAAAGAATATATGCACCCTATGTTCATTGCAGCATTATTTACAGCTAGAGGCCCGGTGCATGAATTGTGCACAGGTGGGGGCCCTCAGCCTGGCCAGCAATCGAGGCTGATGGGGTGGGGAGGGGCGGCCTGCTGTGGGGAGGGACTGTGGGAGGTTGGCCAGCCAGGGGAGGGACCGCAGGAGGTTGGCTGGCTAGGGGGAGGGACCGAGGGAGGTTGGCCAGCTGCAGCTGCGGGAGGTTGGCTGTGGGAATGCACTGACCACCAGGAGGCAGCTCCTGCATTGAGCATCTGCCCCCTGGTGGTCAGTGTGCGTCATAGCAACCCATCAACCTGTCATTCGGTTGCTTAGGCTTTTATATATATAGACCAGAGGTCCAGTGCACTAAATTCGTGCACTAGGTGGTGGGGGGCTCCCTCAGCCCGGCCTGCACCCTTTCACAGTCCAGGAGCCCCACAATCAGTCGCCTCGCAGAGGGAGGCCCTGCCCACCTGCTGCAGCCTGCTGGTTGGTGGCCAGGGCCTCCCTCTTCGGGTGATCGCGGAGCCCCACTGATTGATCGCCCCACCGGCTGGTGGCCTGGGCCTCCCTCTGCAGGGCGATTGTGGGGTGATGGCAGGGCCCTCTGATCATTCGCATCGCACCTGCTTTGGCTGGCCTGGTGCCAGTGTGGTCGTCTGGACAGTCGTTCTGCTATCCGGCTGTTCAGTCGATTTGCATATTATGCTTTTATTATTATAGATAGCCAAGATGTAGAAGCAGACCAAGTGTCCATCAGTAGATGATTGGATAAAAAAGCTGTGGTACATTTACACAATGGAATACTATTTGGCCATAAAAAGGGAAATCTTACCTTTTGTGATAGCATAGTGGACCTGGAGAGCATTATGCTAAGTAAAATATGCCAGTGAGACAAAGACAAGTACCATATGATTTCACTCATATGTGGAATCTAATGAACAAATGAACTAACAAGCAAAATAGAGACAGACTTATAGCTAGTGAGCAGGCTGACAGCTGTCAGAGGTAGGGACTATGGAGGAGGGGGAAGGGATTGAGCAAAAAAAGAAAAAAATTCATGAGCATGGACAACAGTGTGGGGATTATGGGGATAAGGGGGACCGGTAAGAGGGTATGGGGGGATAAATGGTGATGGATGGAGACTGGACTTAGGGTGGTGAACATACAATACAGTGTATATAGATGATGTGTTGTAGAATTGTGCACCTGAAATCTATAATTTTGTTAACCAGTGTCACCCCAATAAATTCAATAAAAAAGAAAAAAAATAAAGTCAGGTGATTAGCAGCCTTAATTCCATCTGCAATTTTAATTCATTCCCCTTGCAATAGAACATAACATACTCACAAATTCTGGGGATTAGGACACGGACATCTTTGGACATCTTCTGCCTACCATAGTGTCCCATTAGGAAAACATTTTTTAGCACATCCCCATGTTGCTACTATTTTTAAAAAATATATATTTTATTGATTTTTTTACAGAGAGGAAGGGAGAGGGATAGAGAGTTAGAAACATTGATGAGAGAAACATCGATCAGCTGCCTCCTGCACACCCACTACTGGGGATGTGCCCGCAACCAAGGTACATGCCCTTGACTGGAATCGAACCTGCGACCCTTCAGTCCGCAGGCTGATGCTCTATCCACTGAGCCAAACTGGTTAGGGCCCCATGTGCTACTATTAATCCATATTAAATATTAGTAATACTATTTTTTATATATAAGTAATATAAGTAAAAATTCTAATTTTGTCCCATACTTTAATGGATAACCTGGCTCATTTCCCATTTTGGAGACTACTGGCTAGCAATAAGGCCTAGAAAAGATCCTGCCCTGGAGTAAGAATTTTAACTTTTAATTGAATTCAATAAATATTTACTAGGCACTAACTATGAACAAGGCAGTGTTTTAGGTATAAATAGAGACACAAAACTACAGGGTGTATTTAATCCAGGTGGGCTAACTACTGTAGTAAACAACTTAAAATCTTGTTGGCTTAAAAGCTTTTTTCTTATTCATGTTCCAGTCCAACCCATGTTGGATGGTGGGGAAAGAGGAGCTCTTTCTTTTTTTACCAAGGACAGGGCCTTAGATTTCTCCTCTGGATCTTCTGCATCTGTTGGCGGATAAAAAAATAAACTGTGGAGAATAGTGTTGAGGGTTTTTACGGTACAGGCCTAGGAATGACATAATCATCTCTGCCCCTATACTACTGGCCAGAGCTCAGTGTTATGGTCTTAACCAATTGTTAATAGACATATAGTATAGTTCAAGGAAATGTAGTATACTTTGGAAGAAAAAGAGGAGCAGTTTAGTAAAAAAAACATAAAAAATTAGACATTTCCTTCCATATGTAATAACATCTTTGTCCTCAAGAACCCTTTAATTTAGTGGAAGAAACAAATATAGATAAAACTTGATGTAGAAGGCAGGCCTTATAAGTGTTACAGCAGAGGTTTGTATGGAGTGATATGTGTGCAGAGGGAAGAGAAAGACTAATTTTAGTTAGGAAGATTAAGGAAATATTTGAAATTACTAGTATGTCTCTGAGATAGGAATTATTCTAATTATCCTCAAAGGGCCATTTTAAGATTTAAATGACTTAATATAAGGTGGTGCCTGGCTACTGAATGATATATAAGTGGTTGGTGCTATTGTTGTTGTTATTATTTGGAGATATTCTTGAACTGAATTTTTAAGGATTGGTATAACTTTGAAAAAAAGGAATTCCAAACAGACTTATTCTAGCAACAATATGGAATTCAGAACATATTTAGGAGTGGCAGATTATATAACCAAACCATAGAGAATGCAGGTGGATGTAATAGAAGATAAGGAAGAGAGGCTTGAGTTAGATCATTCAGACTCTTGAATAATATGCTAAGGAATTTGGACTTTGATCAGGAGCTGTGAGGTGCCACGAAAAGTTTTTGAATAACCAATAGCTTCTTAAGGAAAGGGATTGTGTCTTGTTCATTTTTATATCCCTTATATAACTATGATTAAGAGCACAGACACTAGAACCCACAGTTTAGGTTTGAGAAGGGAAGGAAGAGAAAGATAAACATCGATTTGTTGTTTCACTCATTTATGCATTCATTGGTTGATTCTTTTTTTTTTTTTAATATATTTTATTGATTTTTCACAGAGAGGAAGGGAGAGAGATAGAGAGCCAGAAACATCGATGAGAGAGAAACATTGATCAGCTGCCTCCTGCACATCTCCCACCGGGGATATGCCCGCAACCCAGGCACATGCCCTTGACCGGAATCGAACCTGGGACCTTTCAGTCCGCAGGCCGACGCTCTATCCACTGAGCCAAACCAGTTTCAGCTCATTGGTTGATTCTTATATGTGTCCTGAGTGGGGATTGAACCCGGAACCTTGGTTTATCAGGATGATGTTCCAACCAGCTGAGCTACCCAGCCGGGGCTAAGCCTCAGTTTCTTTATCAATATGATTGTGATAATAAAAGTATTATTCACTGGGGCTATTGTGAGGATTAAATGAATATAATGTAAACTGCTTAGAATAATGCTTGAATAGGAAGTGCTCTTTAAAAGATTGTTGTTACCATAATCATTATAATCATTAACATAATCAAAGGTAGGAAATGATGATACTATTGTAGAATGGTGTACATGGAGTGCCTTAATGGTTCAGAAGCATGTTAGTTCAGAAGGGAACTAAATTTGTTCTGTGGGAAAGGATGTATTTGAACCTGGTTTTGAGGATGGGTAGATTCTGTGTATGAATGAGGGGGTAGGGGCATTCTAACCAGTGGGAATTGCCTGAGAAAAGGCGAAGGTGTGGGAAAGCATGGTAATGACACTATGGGAAATGGTAAATCATGCTATAGGAAAGACTGAGACAAATTAAGTTTCAGGTCAAAGTTGAATTTACTAATAGTATCAGAGTTGGGAGTTTCCTGTCGTGGTCTTACTAACTTTAGAGATCAGCTGTCTTTTGTACAGACTGAGCCTTGCTACTCAATGGATGGTGCATGTACCAAACAACATTGAATCACCTAGGAGCTTGTTAGGAATTCAGACTCTCAGACACCCCCCCCCCCCCGCCCCCCCCTGCAATAGAATTAGAGTCTGCAATTGACATGATTCCTAGGTAATTCATTCCACATTAAAATTTATGAAACATTGATCTAAAAAACAAAAGCAATTCTCCTACTTCTCAGTATGAATGTGTGTGTGATATAAAACTAAAACTTACAAAGTTGAATAATCACTCTTTCTTAATGCAAACACATGCATTAAGAAAGTGCTTCCTTCTTGTGCTAAGTAATTCTAGCTGACATGATTTGAGCGGGTGGGGGGGAGGTGGAGGGCGGTAGTAGGGAATAAAAATCACTCAGGATATAATTTTTTTTAGGTCTTGTCTCATACCAAAATGATTTGAGGTTTTATTCACAACTTAAGAGTTTGATATAATTAGGCAATAACAATTTTAGTGAAAACTTATTGTTAATATGAAGTGCTTTTCTAGGCATATATCACTTCCCTGTTAAGGTTGAGTAATATTTCCCTTTTAAAATATATTCTGTTTATAGCAACTGGAATGATTAAGCTCCTCTTCCAATATAAAGCTAATGCCTGCTGCAGCTTGCCAGCTCTGTGACACCTTTTTGCATGTGGTGGTGGTGGAAAAGAAATGAAGTTGAGGAGGTCAGGCAGAAAAGCTTCACATAGAAGTAGAGTTGTGCGACTCCACTGTGATGTGGTGATGTGAGTAGGGGGAGTGGAAGAAAGCAGACAGAAAACTGTCACATGAAGCCAGTGCCTCTCTGAATGTGCTGTCTGTGATGCCTCTGTGGGTGATGTGGTCATAGTGATTGTGGGTCTGGGGGGAAGGGAAGCAGGTATATCACACTGAAGCCAGGTCTTTTCAGCTTCTAGGAGTCCCATTACTTTAGAGTGTAGCCATTGTTTTGCTATTAGAATCCTAGTGCCTAGCTTCTATATAAATAATTTACTTAATAAAATAAATACCTCTTGGCTTTCCAGCCTTGTACCTGCCTCTAAGTGTTTTTTCTTATAAAATGAGTTTACACCATGAAGCTAACTTGATGGTTATTGTTTTTTTTTTTTCCATTCAAGAAATGGTTTTTTAGCCTCTTAGGTGCAAAGCATTGTGTTTCAGGCAAAACATATATAAACAGATGAGATGAGATCTGTACTCTTAAAAATCTTTCCTATATTACAGTTTGGAGGAGTCAGAAATGTTAAAAGAGGAAGAATAGCTAACATTTTCTAGTGCTTATTATGTTCCAGGAGCCCAAGTTACCTCATTTCATCTTCACAGTAACCATATAGGTTAGTTAACATTAATATTTCCACTTTGCATGTGAAGAAACGGAAATATATAGAAGTCGTCAGTAAGTAGCAAAGCCAAGATTCAAATCCAAGCAGTCTGATTCCAGACCCTGGACCACTTTGCTTATGTTAATGAGCAATCTTTCAGAGGAGGGTGAAAGTGCTAGCAGTACTGTGAGGAGGGGGAGAGTGGAGAGAAAAGGAGAGAGAGAGAGAGAGAGAGAGAGAGAGAGAGAGAGAGAGAGAGAGAGAAGAGAGAAGAGAGAAGAGAGAAGAGAGAAGAGAGAAGAGAGAAGAGAGAAGAGAGAAGAGAGAAGAGAGAAGAGAGAAGAGAGAAGAGAGAAGAGAGAAGAGAGAAGAGAGAAGAGAGAAGAGAGAAGAGAGAAGAGAGAAGAGAGAAGAGAGAAGAGAGAAGAGAGAAGAGAGAAGAGAGAAGAGAGAAGAGAGAAGAGAGAAGAGAGAAGAGAGAAGAGAGAAGAGAGAAGAGAGAAGAGAGAAGAGAGAAGAGAGAAGAGAGAAGAGAGAAAGAAGAGAGAAGATTAATGCTGAGGACATCCAGGAGATAGTTTAGCTGATTCTGGAAGTCTGATCTATAGTAAGTAAGTAAAATCTTCCAGCTCAGGGAGAAGCTTGAACTAAAGTTTCCAGGTCATAAAAATCATTCATGCCATTCAACAAATCTTTACTGAGAGTTTGCTTACTGTGTGCCAGATGCTATACTAGGTACTGGAAATGCAGAGATAAATAAAACTGAATCTTCTGCAATAAGGAAAGGTACAAAAAAGTGATGTGGGTTATTATCCTACTAGTGGCCTGGTGCACGAATTCATGCACATCGAAAGGAAATTAATTAGAAGAAATATTTTAATATCGCTGTTCACTCTTAGAGGTGTCAACCAAATTCATAATCAACAATGAGAGATAAAAACACACGTGTGCAATTGGCGCCAGCTAGAGCTTTATATGTATCAAGCATGCACAAATCAATTTAGCCTTTTATATATATAAACTTGCTTAATTAGATCTGTTTTCTGATTTAGCTAAACTTTTTCCAGCCCAGTGAAGCACCCCAACTTCTCTTTCAGGTAATTGTCAACAACACAGTGGTAAATATCAACATGAAGCAGATTATTATTGTAGATCATACTGGGAAAACATAGGGTAAAATATTTAACTGCAGCAGTGTTTGACTATATTCTGTGCAGTGAGAAAACCTGAAGTCATTTTCAAGATCCACCATTTCTTCTTTTCAGTTGGGTCAAGCTTCTAAGCTTTGTAAATCTTCATTTTCTGGCTAATGAAAGGAAAATAGAATTCCACCGAGTGTCCTATCTAACTATTCCAGGACTTCTGTGAGGATCAAATGAGATGAGGCATGGGAAAGATGCTTCATAGACATTTGGTTAAAGTGTAAAATGTTTCTACCTGGCTATAAAGCAAGTTGTGTTCCTGGGCTGAAGAAACTGCAAGGAAACTAGTCATGAGGGAGAGGAAGCCCGGTGTTGCTACCTGACGTCATTACCTGGACAGATACTTAGCATATTAGCCTTTTATATATATAGATTTTACAGAGAGGGAAACTAATGCTTGCCAAGTAAAGGGTGGAGGTGATATTTGAAACCATACCCTCTAATTTCAGAGCCCTTTTAACCATTCTACTATTTTGCTTTCCATTTCTTACCAAGCCAGAGGTAAACTTCAGCTAGTTATTGGAGTCTACATTCTATTTTCAGTACTGCCTAAATCTTTCCTCAGGCTCTTCTTTTCTCAAATCCCACCAAGTCTCTGGATGCACTTAGAAAAAACCAGTGGTCACCTTTGGCTGGATGGCTCAGTTGGTTGGAGCACCATCCCATAAAACAGGAGGTTGCAGGTTCGATTCCCTATTGGGGCACATACCTAGGTTGCAGGTTCAATCCTTGGTTGGGACGCCTGCGGGAGGCCACAATTGATGTTTCTCTCTCACATTGATGTTTCTCTCTCTCTTTCTCCCTTCATCACTCTTTATAATCAATAAAAAACTTATCAATAGGTGAGGATTTTAAAAGAAAGTAAAGAAAGAAAACATAAACACAGTGGTCCAGAAATCACATCCTAGAGAAACTCTGAAATTTCCACATATGTTAATTTTTAAAAAAAAAATATTTTATTGATTTTTTTACAGAGAGGAAAGGAGAGGGATAGAGAGTTAGAAACATCAATGAGAGAGAAACATCGATCAGCTGCCTCCTGCACACCTCCCACTGGGGATGTGCCTGCAACCAAGGTACATGCCCTTGACTGGAATCGGACCTGAGACCCTTGAGTCCACAGGCTGACACTCTATCCACTGAGCCAAACCAGTCAGGGCCACATACGTTAATTTTGGTTGAAGCAGCATGTCTGGTGCCCAAGCTGGTTTGGTCCATAGATAGAATGTCAGCCTGAGGACTGAAGGGTCTCAGGCTCTATTCCGGTCAAGGGCACATGCCTGGGTTGTGGCCTTGATCCCCAGTAGGAGGCATGCAGGAAGCAGCCAATCAATGATTCTCTCTCATCATTGATGTTTCTATCTCTCTCCCTTTCCCTTCCTCTCTGAAATCAATAAAAATATATTAAAAAACAAACAAACAATAAAAACTCTGCTGTTATATCCAACCAGGCATTATTTCTCATTCAGTCCTTTCACTCAACGGTTGTTTACTGAATGTGCATACTATTTGGTAGGTGCTTTTAGGTGCTGTGATCACAGAGAAGAATATGACCTGGACTCTGCCTTCATGAAACTTTTATGGTTCTTTCCAGCACTGTCACTGCTGTGCCAACATTTTCACTTATAGGTAGTCCTCTTCCCTTTTCTTTGTTCTTCTAAACTAGAACTTATTTGAGGCTTGTGTGTATTATTAGTGAGACTTCCTTCTTGGCATCCCAAACCCCGATTGTCACAGGCTTTATGACATTTGACTTCTCCCACTTTATTTTTTATTTATTTTTTACTTCCCCCATTTTATGATCATCAGTCATAATCATTGGTTTATATTTTTTATTTAAAAATTAAGTTACGCCATAACGGGTTTGGCTCAGTGGATAGAGCGTCAGCCTGCAGACTGAAAGGTCCTAGGTTCGATTCCGGTCAAGGGCATGTACCTTGGTTGAGGGCACATCCCCAGTGGGGAGTGTGCAGGAGGCAGCTAATCGATGTTTCTCTCTCATCGATGTTTATAACTTTCTATCCCTCTCCCTTCCTCTCTGTAAAAAATCAATAAAATATATATATATTAAAAATAAAAAAAAATAAAAATTAAGTTAGGCTCTGGCTGGGTAGCTCAGTTGGTTAGAGCGTCATCCCAATATGCCAAGGTTGCAGGTTCAGTCCCTGGTCAGAGCACATAAATAAGTGGAACAACAAATTGATGTTTCTCTCTCTCTCTCTCCCAAATCAATAAATTTTTAAAAATTAAAAAAAGGAGACAAATGTACTACTCTTTGTAATATTTTAAGCAATAAAAAAAGCAAAAAAATTTTTTATATGTAAGTATAACTTGCTGGCTGAAAAAAACTTCAAATATAATATGTGTGTACACTAAAAAATAAAGTCACTTTTTACCCCCTCACTTTTGTACCACTTATTACTGTTTCTAGACATTTTAAATTAATATGCAAACGTTTAAAAATGTGTTTTTATTGATTTCAGAGAGAGGGAGAGAGATAGAAACATTGATGAGAGAGAAGCATCCATCGGCTGCCTATATGCCTCCTATTGGGGATCGAGCCCACAACCCTAGCATGTTCCCTGACTGGGAATTGAACTGTTACCTCCTGGTTCATGAGTTGACACTCAACCACTAAGCCACACTGGCCAGACAATATACAAACATTTTTACACAAATGGGATTTATAGCTCAGTGTTTTCATTTAACAGTATATTTTAGATATCTTCCCATATCAGTGCATAAAGGTCTATTTCATTTTTTTAAATGGCTGTATAATTTTCCAATCTAGGGATATACCACAAATATTTAACCAGTTTCTTATTGGAGGGTGTTAGATTCATATATACTGATGAAGTAGATATCTGTTTACATGTATTTTTGCTCACTCAAGCAGTATAATTGTAAGATAAATTACTAGAAATGAGATAGTTGCAGCAATTAAAATTTTTGCTAGATATGATCAATTACCATTTGAAAAATTATGCCAAGTACTCAACAGTGTTATCTGTTCATGTTTTCTCACCTTCTTTACATTATGAATTTTAATCTTTGTTCATTTGATAGATTTCAAAAGCAGTATATTGAGAAAAGCAATATCTCCTTGTTTTAATGTACTTTTCTTTAATTATGAGTAAATTTGAGCATGTTTTGATATTTTTATTAGTCATTTAAACTTATTTTTCTGTGAATTATGTACATACCATTTGCTTTTTAAAAAAAATTAGGTTCTTTTTTATTACATATTTGGAAGAGTTTTTTATGTTAAGGAAGTTAGTTCTTTGTCATTCAGCAAATGTGGGCTACCCCTTGTCCCCCCACCCCCGTTTGTAGAATATAGACCTTCAGATTGGGTAGTCTATCCTGCTTACTTTCTAGATGAGGAAACCAAGTCCAAAATAGGATTAGGGTTAGTGACTTTTTTTGGTGGTGGTGGGGTGAACGTGTAGTTAGATAGTGGTAGAGCTGAAATCAGCATTCAAGTTTTTTTACTTCCAGTTTGGTACTTTTTTCATTATACCATGCTATTTTTAAGGCTTACCCCTCTCTCTTGCACCATTGCATTTTACCATGAGGTCTTAACCCAACTAGAAGTTTCATGTAACTTTTTTATAGCCTGGTATCAAAATTTGAGAAGCTATAGCAGCCCAGGAGACTTCACAGGTATTAGCTTATTTCTAAAGCATAAATAACTAAACTAGTTTCTTTATGTGGCAGTTATGTTTATGTCCTTTTTGTTTGTTTAAAAAAACACTTTTGTTTTATAGGTTCATGGGTGTATGTGTACATCAAGGACAATTGCATGCACTTACAGAGGTAAGACAGACTTCAATAAACATGTTGAAGATGACTTCTTTGCCTTAGTTTCAGCAACTTATGGTTCCATAGTGATTGTTACTTGCATAAGTAAGCAAAATGTGTGTGCATTTATGTTCATGCAAGGTTAACAATGGCAGGGTTAACAATGCTTTCTTAACAATGGCAGGGTTAACAATGCTTTCTTCTGTTGCCTGGGGACCATGTCCATATTTCTTAATACTCTTGGATTTCCTCAAAATACTTGATAAATACTCTAATGCTATGAGGGCTCAAATATTAAATTGGTTCTTGCTGCCTGCAACAAATTCCCAGACTACCCAGAAATGTTTGGTGTCCTGATCTAGAATACCACTGTCACTGCTGTAGTTTCCTGGTTGGTCATATTACTCCTTGGAATCAGTTTACACCTCCATTCTCATTTCATTTTCTGCCTCTTCAAGGCAGATAAATGTGTAATAGTGATTATTGAGCCTTTGAGGACAAGAGAATCCTCTCTAAAACAAAGGCTTCCCCAATTCAGGTACTGAGTTATCAGCTTCAGAATTTGCTTGGGTGCTTCTTAGAAACACAGATTCCTAGAATCTTCTAGGTTTAAAGGTCTGCATAAGACCCTTATGTATTAAAAACTCCCCAGGTTATGAGCATCTAGATTTTAGAATCTGTTCTAGAATATTTTCACATTTCTTCTTGAGGAGTTAAGTACCAAAATACAAAGTGAAGAAACTTAGGAAAGAAAATTGTTTAATAGAATTTGCAAGAGTACTCGTATCCTGCTGGCTTGGTGCCTGGTGTTGGTCTTATGAAGGAGGGTCCCATGTGCCTCTCTCTATGTCTCTTTTCTTACTGAGGGCACCAGAATGTGGAATGTGTGTAGCTATGTGCTACCTTTTATATAGAAGGCTGAATAAGGTGGAATAGTGACGTGGTTAAGAGCATGGGCTCTGGCCTGGCCAGTGTGGCTCAGTGGTTAAGCGTCGACCTATGAACCAGGAGGTCATGGTTCGATTCCTGGTCAGGGCACATGCTTGGGTTGTGGGCTCGATCCTCAGTGTGGGGTGTGCAGGAGGCAGCTGGTCAGTGATTCTCTCTCATCACTGATGTTTCTATCTCTCTTTCCCTCTCCCTTTCTCTCTGAAGTCAATAGAGATATATTAAAAAAAAAAAAAAAGAGCATGGAATGGACTCTGAAGTCTTTGATTATCTAGGTTTGAATTTCACTGTGCCTCAATGTTTTCATCTGTAAAATGGAAATAATAATAATACCTGCCTCAGGGAGTCTAGATAGAAAACAGGACCAGTAGCTAAGCCCTAGAGCAGGGGTGGGCAACCTTTTTGTGAGTGCGTGCCAAAACCAGCAAAATCTCTGACTCAAAATTCTTCTGCGTGCCAACCCTAATTTTTTGAGAACGTGTTACGCCTACTTGATGTCTCTTAAGTTGTATGTATGTGAAGAACCTTGAAGAAATAATAAAATTCATTTGAGCGACAAAAACACAGTATATGATGATGAAAAATACATTTTTTAAATTAATAAATCTTTATTGTTCAGATTATTACAGATGTCCCTCTTTTTTCCCCCCCATAGCTCCCCTCCACCTGGTTCCCACCCCATGCCATGCCCTTACCCCTGCCACTGTCCTCATCCATAGGTGTAAGATTTTTGTCCAGTCTTTTCCCGCACCCCCTACACCTCCTTCCCCCCACGAATTGTCAGTCCACTCCCTTTCTATGCCCCTGCTTCTATTATATTCACTAGTTTATTCTGACTTAATTTTTAGGTTCACTTGTTGATAGATATTTATTTGTTGTCACTTTGTTGTTCATAATTTTTATCTTTACCTTTTTCTTCTTCTTCCTCTTCTTAAAGAATATCCTTCAGTATTTCATATAATCCTGGTTTGGTGGTGATGAACTCCTTTAGCTTTTTCTTGTCTGTGAAGCTCTTTATCTGACCTTCAATTCTACATGATAGCTTTGCTGGGTAAAGTAATCTTGGTTGTAGGTTCTTGCTATTCATCACTTTGAATATTTCTTGCCACTCCCTTCTGGCCTGCATGGTTTCTGTTGAGAAATCAGCTGACAGTCGTATGGGTACACCCTTGTAGGTAACTGACTGTTTTTCTCTTGCTGCTTTTAAGATTCTCTCTTTGTCTTTACCCCATGGCATTTTAATTATGATGTGTCTTGGGGTGGTCCTCTTTGGATTACTCTTATTTGGGGTTCTCTTCGCTTCCTGGACTTGTAAGTCTATTTCTTTCATCAGGTAGGGGAAGTTTTCTGTCATGATTTCTTCTAATAGGCTTTCAGTATCTTGCTCTCTCTCTCCCTCTGGCACCCCGATAATTCGGATGTTGGTATGTTTGAAGTTGTCCCAGAGGCTCCTTACACTATCTTCATATTTTTGGATTCTTTTTTCATTTGCTTTTCTGGATGGGTATTTTGCTTCTTCGTATTTCAAATCTTTGACTTGATTCTTGGGATCCTCTAGTCTGCTGTTGGATCTCTGTATATTATTTTTAATTTCAGTCAGTGTATGTTTAATTTCTGACTGGTCCTTTTCCATTTTTTTGGCATTCTCATTAAGATCCTTGAAGGTCTCACTAAGTTCCTCGGAGGTTCGTAGAAGATTCTTGAGTAGCCTTATAACTGTGGTTTTGAACTCTGTATGTCCTCCATTAGTTTGTTTTCCTCTATTTCTTTCATTTGTGACATGTTTCTTTGTCTCTGCATTTTTGGCTGACTGTGAGGACCCGCTGTGTCTACAGTGGAAGAACTGCTGTGCTGGAGACACCCTTATTGGGTAGGACTTGCTTCAGTGGGGCTTTGGTGCTCACTGAGTCTGCTTCTTGAGTGTGTCCCTTATGGATGTGAGGAGTTGAAATCTGTTATCTGACCAGAGGTACCCTGGCTCCTGGATCCCCAAGTCAACCACTGTGTGAGTCCACCCAGCAGGAGCTACAGCAATATCAGCAGATTTCTCCTCTTTGTTTGGGGTTTGGAAGTTTTGGAGCTCTCTGACCCAGCTGCAGTTTGTTAGATTAGGCTGCAAAAGCGCAGGTGATTCCTTTGTGCCGCTGTGCACAGCTTGGGTGGGGATGTAAATTGAGTTGGCTGGGGTCTCGGAGAATCACCAGGGCGGAGCAAACAGCAATGACTGTCGTCAGCCTCTCCATGATTCCGCGCGACTCTGCATCTCTGCGTTCCGAGTCCTTCTGTATTTCAATTTTAAAAGTCTGGGAGAAGGGCAGATTAAGGAGTGGCTAGTGAGGTAGAAAAAAAACCTGGAATGGAAAGGAAGAAGGAGTTTCAAGGAAGATAGAATATTAATTGTGGCAAATGCTGCCGCTGATATGATGATGACGATCTCACAGGGATGTTGTGGGAAGGAAATGTAAAATGTTTATTTAGCACAGTGCCTGGCATATAGTAATTGCTAAATACATTTAACTATTAGAGCTTTTATTAATAACAGTGACTAGTCCCTCTTGAACTCCTTGAAATGTCAGTATTTTTCATTTGATACTTAGATCTATGCTGTTGATAATGTCTTAAAATTTTTTAAATCTTTTATTGAAATAAAGCATAACAGATAAAACACACATATGAAAAGTGTACAGCTTACTAAACTTTTATAAATGAATACACCCATAACCAGCATCCCAGATCAAGAAACATTTTCTGTGTATTTCTTTTCTCAGAAGTGAGTCTATAAATTCTTCAAAGACAACTCTCTCCTTTCAAGCCTTCTATCCGGCCAGAGCTCTGACAGTAATAATTGTAAAAGTATTTATTATTCCCTGCTTATATCATTGTTCTCTGAAATGTGAGTTCATTGGAAGGAATTGTGTATTGGTTTTGCTGACATGCTTTAATATTTGTGATCATGTCGCAAATTTAGAAGTGGACTCTAATGGGAATGGTAGAAATTAATGACTTTAATACAACATTCCCTTGGCCATATTGCACTTAAATAATGTTTTCTGTTGCTTTTTAGCTTGTTTATAGATATAAACAACATGTAATGAGTATTTTGTGAAAGAGTGTGTTTTTCTAGTATCACTAATGAGATACTGACATAGCTTATGATATTAATACTTTTTATTATGATATTAATAGGCTGATGGTCATAAAGTCCAAATATCCAAATGGCCTTGGATATTTTTGGAAAGGGATCAACAAAGGTCATCATGGCATAGTTCTCTGGACTCTTACATTAAATTGCCTTATAATTTTGGCTTGGCAGCACAGCTATTGGTTTCACTAGAATCATAAATATAAATTACTAATAACATCTATCACAGCACTTAGAACTTGGATGACGTTTAGTAAATATTTCCTGATTGGTACTATGTCTGCTGTCCACAGTAATGTGAGTACCATTCCTTATTTCTCTTGGAATAGTTTGTCAATAATTACAGTAGACAAGCATACCTTTTATTAATGCCTGTGAAGTGATATTAGGAAGAATATTTCCCACATCCAGTAGTAATCTGGACTCTTCTGGGCTTGAATCATTTCCACAAGTCTTTTTTAAATATGTTTTTAAAATTGATTTTAGAGAGAGACAGGAAATGAGAGAGAGAGAGAGAATCATTGATGTGAGAAACACCTATTGGGTGCTTCCTGCACACCAATTGAATTAAGAATTCATTCCCTAGCCGGTTTGCTCAGTGGATAAAGCATCTGCCCGCAGATTGAAGGGTTGTGGGTTCATTTCCAGTCACAGGCACGTACCTTAGTTGCAGGCTCTGGTTGGGGAGCATGCAGAAGGCTACCAATCGATGTGTCTCTCTCACATCGATGTTTCTCTCTCTCTGTCTCCCCCACTTCCTTCCACTCTCTCTAAAAATCAATGGAAAAATATCCTTGGGTGAAGATTAATAAAAGGATGCTGAGAAAATTGGTTACCCATATGAAAAAAAAAAAGAATTCATATTGTGTTGGGTAGGAATGCTCCTTAAGTATGTCTTTACCTCAGAAGAACTTGTCTTTTATGCATATCAAGGGAGTGGAAGTCTTTGGTTTTTATTTTTTTTTAATTTATTTTGTTGCTTATGATTTAACCACTACCTGAAACCTATTTTACTTACTGATTTTTTTTTTTTTGAGAGAGCAAAATATCGATTTGTTGTTCCACTTATTTATGCATTTATTGGTTGCTTCTTGTGTGTGCCTTGACCAGAGATCGAACCTTGGCATATTGGGATGACACTTTAACCAACTTAGCTACCCTGTATATCAGTTAGCTATTGCTATATAATATCCAACCACAAAAATCAAAAGCATACAGCAATAAACTTTTATTTCTCTTTAGTCTGCAGGATTTAGCTGATTTGAGCTGGGCCCAGTTGGGCAGTCTGCTGGTCTCACTTGGACTCACTCATGCATCAGTGGGTCAGTGGTGGTCTTCTCTAGGCTGGGCTTTACTGGGGCAACTTTGCTCCAGCTGCTTCTCATATTTCCTTCTGGGACTAGTAGGCTAGCCTGGGTATGTTCTTTTTAAGATGATACCAGAATAGCAAAAGTATGCCAGCCCATTTGCACAAGTGCTCTTCATGATTCTGCTCATGTTCAAATTTGCTTGGCCAACATCCCATTGGACAAAGCAAGTCACATGCCTGAGTCCACATTGGGGGCAAAGATACATGTCAGAGGGCATGGATTTAGTAAGGGGTGAAGAATTGGAATAATTATTGCAATCTTCCATACCCTATAAATATCCCAATTATTAAATCATAATTATTTGTCCTTTTACACTACTTGAGGGGAAAAGCTTTCTCTCTCTTTTTAAAATGAACTTTCTTTTTTAAAAAAAAATCATAACTACCAGTTATTAAACACCACTATGGGTTAAGTGTTATATTTGGTGCTTTTGTATATTAGCATAAGTATCAAAATTCTGTAGTCCAATTGCCTCCATTTTATAGGTGAGAAAACTAAGGCTTAGAGCAGTGGCTCTCCACGTTCCTAATGCCGCGACCCTTTAATACAGTTCCTCCTGTTGTGGTGACCCCCAACCATAAAATTATTTTCGTTGCTACTTCATCACTGTAATTTTGCTACTGTTACGAATCGTCATGTAAATATCTGATATGCAGGATGTCTTTTCATTGTTACAAACTGAACATAATTAAAGCATAGTGATTAATCACAAAAACAATATGTAATTATATATGTGTTTTCCGATGGTCTTAGGCGACCCCTGTGAAAGGGTCGTTCAACCCCCAAAGGGGACGCGACCCATAGGTTGGCGACTGACAGGTTGAGAACCGCTGGCTTAGAGAAATTAAGTAAGTTCCTCTAAGTAGGCTTTGGATCCAGGTTCATCTGACTTCAAAGGCTATACTCTTTCCATTGCAACATGCTGTCCTTCATTCATTTATGTATTCCCCACATTGCTAACTGAGCATGGGTTCTTGTATGTGTAGAATGTGTATATGATTCTTACTAATTTGATAAACATGTTGTGTTATTTGGAAAAGATATTCCCTGGCTATTGGGTATATTATAATGTATTTGGGTGCAAGTAACAGAAAATAGTTAAAAGGATGTAAAAAAGAAGGCTCATATAATTGGAATTTCAGCAGTTTATTAGGTTAAGGATTGGTTTGATTCAGCAGCTAAGTAGATGCTATCCAGAGACCCCACTTCTTTTTGTCTCTGCTCCGTCTTTACATTGTTAGCTTCATCCTAAGGTTGACTGTCATTCATAATAAAAAAAGTAGCTGCCACCAATTTATATGCTGTATGTTTTCTCTTCCATATACAAGATGGAGGGTGTGGGTCAAAGAAGGAAAGAAGAGAAAGGTACTTCTGGTCAGATTATGTGTCATTTCATAATGCTGTTCTTTTTTAATCTTAAAGACACAGAGAGGGAAATATCTTTGTAATCAGTTTGGGAAACTTCTTTGTGTAGAACCTCTCAGTGCCTAGAAGACAGGGAATTTGGAGAATGAGTAGGATATAAGGTTGTGGGGTAGGAGTCCCAAGTAACAATACTTAAGTGAAAGGAGTCGGCAAAAATTGCTTGGCAGGTAGGATTTTGGAGGTCTCTCTTGCTTTTTCTGCCATGGATAAACTATTGTTTTCCCTCACTGTGGCACTGAGAACCACGAAGGTATAAACAAGTGAGGTGATGTAGTCTCTTTACAGCAATGTCTCCTCAGTCTGGCAGATATTTGGTACAGAAAGAACTGCTTTTAGCTCATGAGGGAATGGATCAGCCCTGCAAGGTGACTAAAGATAATTTTTTATTCACATAGCCCTCATCCTCTTCTTACTCACTATTTCCACCCCCATTATACGCCTTCTTTCTTTATTAAAGAATAGTTGATACATACTGTTTCTGAGTTGTTTTTTGTCAGACCTGTAAGAAGCCTTATATAATTAGAGAGCTTCCAATGAAAGGAAACTCTGTGGGTTCAGTGACCAAACTTATCCATTATTTATAAAACTGAGCAGCCAGACCCCGATTCCAGTTTCTTGATGTGCTGTGATATTGCCATTACTTGTGCCTGCTTCTTTTCTTGATTCTGTGTGACCCAGTACAGAGTATTCTTCTGGCCTTATTTACCTTGAAGCAGATGTGAAATCGTCTGGTGCTTGCCTTGGGTTAATTTTGGCAGCATAGCCATACTTATCTTTTAAGCAAGGGGTGGATTTGGGGAGGCCACACCAAAGGTACTAACAATGATTGCCTCTGTGATTTAGGACTTCCTAACAGAATGGTGAGCGTAGGGGAAATGACAAAGATGTGAATTAGCCTCTGCGAGAGAAGAAAGATTCACTTTATATATATCATGCCGCCTTAAGTGAATCTGCTGTAGGCTAGGCACTCTGCTAGGCTCTGGGCTTACCAGGATAAAAAAGAAGGCTGCTCCCCAATCTACTGCTGCATAACAAACTACCCTGAAACAGTGGCTTAAAGCAACCATTTTATTTTGCTTGTGATTTTGTAGGTCAGGAATTTGGAAGGGCTTTGCTGAATCTCTGATGCTCATGTGTCAGCCGGGAAGGGGTGCGGGGGAGGCGGGGGCAGGGAGGCAGGCAGAAGGGTGGGCAGGGGATGGAGGCAGGGGGTGGGGGTGGGGGGGCAGCGCTGAGCTGGTGGACCCATTTCTACTTCATTTACATGTCCGGTGCCATGGTACTCCTGGGCCCCTCTCTTCCTTTCTTTCTTTCTTTTTTAAAAATATATTTTATTGATTTTTTACAGAGAGGAAGGGAGAGGGATAGAGAGTTAGAAACATCGATGAGAGAGAAACATTGATCAGCTGCTTCCTGCACACTCCCTACTGGGGATGTGCCTGCAACCAAGGTACGTGCCCTTGCCCGGAATCGAACCTGGGACCTTTCAGTCCGCAGGCCGACGCTCTATCCACTGAGCCAAACTAGTTAGGGCCCTTTCTTTCCTTTTAGTTGAATTTATTGAGTTACAGATTTCAAGTGTACAATTCAATAAAAGAAGACCACCTGCACACTGCATTGCACGCCCATTGCCCCAAGCAAAGCCTGTTCCCATTTTGCCTCTCTTTGCCCACCTCCACCTATCCCCCAATCCTCTTTCCTTCTGTCACCACACCGTTGTGTCTATGTGATGTGTGTGTGTGTGTGTATGTGTGTGTGTGTGTGTTCTTTTGCTTAATCCCTTCATCTTCTTTCATCCAGTTCTCCAACCCCCTCCCCTCTGACAGCTGTCCATGCCTCTGTTTCTATTTTGTTCATCTGTTTATTTTGTTCATTAGATTCCACATAAAAATGAGATCATATGGTATTTGTCTTTCTCTCTCTGTGGGCCTCTTTTTTACTACATGGTATCTCATTCTTTAGGTCATCTCCTCATGGCTTCAGCTCCCCACAGCTTAGTGATCTCAGGATAGTGTTAGACTTCTTATGGTGACTAACGAGAGGTACAAGTCACCCAAATGGAAGCAGCAAGAGCAAGACTTCTTATGACCTAACTTTGGAAGTTCCATAATGTCACTTAAGCTGCATTTTATTGGTAAGCTTTGATTCAAAGGAAGGTGAATTATTAGACTGTACATCTTAAAGACCATTTTTATCCCACTGTAGTGTCTTTCATGAACTCAGTGTTTAGTGACAGGGATAATAAAAAATTTCTTACTATGCCCTTCCTTAGAAACGGTTTTTCTTTAAATACATTTTTATTGATTTCAGAGAGGAAGGGAGAGGGAGAGATAGAAACATCAATGATGATGTTCCTGCATGCCCCCTACTGGGGATTGAGCCTGCAACCCGGGCATGTGCCCTTGACTGGAATCAACTGCAGGACCCTTTAGTCTGCAGGCCAATGCTCTATCCACTGAGCCAAACTGGCTAGAGCTGTTTTCCACTATTTTAAATACAACTTAGCTCAGGTCACCCTTTCAGTCTTACCATTTGCTATTGTTAGGACCCTTGTCCAGCCAAATAAAAAGATATGATGTTAGTTTTGACTTTTTCCTCATCTCTTGAATTGAATCAGTTCCCAACCCTACCCTAATATTTTCTCTTTAATGTCTTTCTGGTTATTTTCTCTCTCCATTCTTGTCACAGTCTTATTCCATGGCTGAATTCCTGCAAATACTTTGTGGCTCGTTTTCCCGTTCTCTAGTCTTTCTTTGCTTCAATTTGATATGCTACTACTTAGATAATCTTCATTAGACATACTTTGATAGTGTATGCTTCTGTTTAAAAACTTCTGTTTAGCATTCTAGACTCTCTCTAATCTGATTTCAGAATATGAATCCCTCCCTTTAGTTAGATGTGTCTTTTTGCTGTCTTCTATACATGCTGGCCATAGATATACCTTCCAGGGCCTAGAATGCTCTTACTTCTCTTCACTCTCCCACTTTCCAAGTTATGTCAAATCCCAGGTTTTCTAATGGAGTTCAGTCTTCTGAATTCCTGACCTACAAAATCACACAGGGCTGTAATAATGCACTGTATGGTTGTGCTGATAGTACAGTTGACCCTTGAACAACATGACTTGAACTGTGAGTCCACTTATACACATAATTTTTTCCTTTTTTACCCCCAGAATTTTTTCAATAAAATCTGTAAAATGTATTTTATTTCCCTTTAACATTTTACTTTCTTTAGCTTATCTTATATAATAAAAACCTAATATGCTAAGTGTCCGGTCATCCGGTCAGCCGTTCAAACAATCAAAGTGTAATATGCTAAGGCCTCTCAACCACTTGCTATGACGTGCACTGACCACCAGGGGGCAGATGCTCCAACCGGTAGGTTAGCTTGCTGCTGGGGTCTGGCTGATCAGGACTGAGTGACACAGGCCGGACATGCCCTGGAACCCTCCCGAGGTCCTTCCCCAGCCGGCCAACCTCCTGCATCCCTCCCAGCCCCGATCGTGCACCAGTGGGGTCCCTCGGCCTGGCCTGCACCCTCTCACAATCCAGGACCCCTCGGGGGATGTCGGAAAGCCGGTTTCAGCCTGATCCCACAGATCAGATCAAAGGACTCCACTGGTGCACGAATCTGTGCAGTGGGCCTCTAGTTTTATTATAAGAATACAGTATGCAATATATGTTACATACAAAATATATGTTAATCAACAGTGTGTTATCTGTAAGACTTCTCATCAACAGTAGGCTACTAGTAGTTAAGTTTTTGGGGAGTCAAAAGTTATATATGGATTTTCGACTGCACAGAGGGGTCGACTCCCATAACCTTACCTTGTTCAAGCGTCAACTGTATAAGTGTAAGATGCTTATAGTTGATTGTTTAGTGTAGACCTAGTTTTAAGAAAACTGAATTAGCCCCAGTGGAAAGAGCCAGAAGTCAAAAGTAGTGTGAAATGTCACATCAAGTCCCTTCATAAATTAGAAGTTTGCTTATTTCATTTATACTTGTAAAAATAGCTAAAAGTATTCCTATAAATACATGTTGGCATCTTATTTACTTTTGAAAAAACTTTAATTTTTTGATTTGGTCATTTAGCAATAAAAAACCTAAATAAATGATACATGTTTTAGGCTCTTATTTTTAGTAACTCCTTATGACATTTAAGCAACAAGAATTTAAAGTTGGCAGTCTAACCCACAAGTAATAAAAGAGTTCATTTAGTTTACTTTATTCTTAAAGCAGTTTTTCCCTGACTTGCTAGTTTGCTTCTGGCTCATTTATTTATTAAAAAAAAAAGATGTATTGGGCTCCTACAATGTGTCCAGCACTATTCCAGGTGCTGGGAATATAATAATGAACAAATAATAATGTCTGCCCTTTGGGAATTTACATTGTAATCAGCAGTGCGTGGGCAGAAGAGTTAGACTAACTAAGAAAACAAACAGTAATATATATGGTGTCAAGTGTTGTGGAGTTTGCAATTTCAATTATATGGACAGGGAAGGTCTTATAGAAAAGGCAAAAGTTAAGAAGCTAGCAGTGGTTGGCAAACTCATTAGTCAATAGAGCCAAATATCAACAGTACAACGATTGAAATTTCTTTTTTTTTTTTTTCTTTTTAAATATATTTTATTGATTTTTTACAGAGAGGAAGAGAGAGAGATAGAGAGTCAGAAACATCGATGAGAGAGAAACATCGATCAGCTGCCTCCTGCACATCCCCCACCGGGGATGTGCCCGCAACCCAGGTACATGCCCCTGACCGGAATCGAACCTGGGACCCTTCAGTCCGCAGGCCGACGCTCTATCCACTGAGCCAAACCGGTTTCGGCTGAAATTTCTTTTGAGAGCCAGTTTTTTTTAAACTTAAACTATATAGGTAGGTACATTGTTAATAACTTAATTAGGGTACTCCTAAGGCTTAGGAAGAGCCACACTCAAGGGGCCAAAGAGCCGCATGTGGCTCGCGAGCTGCAGTTTGCCGACCACGGAAAGGGAACTAGCTGTGTGAATATCTGGAGAAAGAGTGTTCTAGGCTGTGGGAACAGCAAGTACAAAGACTTAGTGGCAGATATGTGCCTGGTGTGGTCAAGGAACTCCAACGAAGGTGATGTGGCAGCAGTGGTGAGAATAAAAAGAATAGTCATACATGGCGGTCAGAGAGGAAACACAGGCCAGGTCACATAGAGTCTTATAGATCATTGTAAGAGCTTCAGGCTTTACTCAGGATGAATTATGAAATCTTTGGAGGTTTTTGAGTAGAGGTATGACATGATGTGACTTAACTTTTAAGAGGATCACCCTGGCTACTGTACAGTGAATTAGAACGAAAAGGAGGCAAGGGTGAAAGTAGGAAGATTAGTTAAGAGACTATTGCGATAGAGTCTGTGCAATAAATAACAACAGTGCAAAAAAGATGAGAGATATGCAAAGGTAACTTGGACCAGAGTGATCGCAGTGGAGTTGGTGGTTCTGCATCTACTTAGAAAGTAGAGAAAACAGGTTTTCCTGATGTATTCAGTTTGGGATGTAAGAAGATGAAAGAAGTCAAGGATAACTCTGAGATTTGAGGCCTGAACACCTGAAGGATAGAGTTGTTGATGGAGATGGATAAGACGATAAGAAATACATGATGGGAGATGATCAAGAGGTCAATTTTGAAATGAGCCAAAAGCAAACTAGCAAGGTTTAGTTTGAAATATTTATTGGACATCCAAGAGGAGATAACTTCATAGAGGATCAGCATTCTAAGAAATACTGAGTGATACCTTCGTTGTTCAGATCCTGTTTATTAGTTTTTTCACTAGGAAACATTTCACTGATTTGGAAGGAGCTGTTTTAAACTGCTGTATTACTTCCTGAGTAATAATAATGAAAAATAAGTTATTTTTCACCAAGCTGGCGTAGCTCAGTGGTTGAGCGTCAACCTATGAACCAGGAAGTCACAGTTTGATTCCCCGTCAGGGCACATGCCTGGATTGCAGGCTTGATCCCCAGTGAGAGGCGAGCAGGAGGCAACCCATCAATGATTCTCTCTAATCATTGAGGTTTCTATCTCTTTCTTCCTCTCTGAAATCAATAAAAATATATTTTTAAAATAATAAGTTATTTTTCTTTCTAATGCTTTCTATATGCCAGAGCCTGCTAAACTTCACCTACCCCCATATGTTGTTTAATTATCACTCAATCCCATGAAATAGGTGGTATTTTTTCTGTTTTACAGATGAGAAATCTGAGGGCTGTGAAAGAAATTATCTAAAATCTCTTAGCTAAGTAGTGGAGCTGGGATTTGAATCAAGTTCTGGCTGGTTATAATTCTGTTTACTAGATTTGAAGCTCTTTAGGCTTGGCTATTTTGTTACTGCCGAGGCTTCATAACTGGCACATAAAAGCATACAATAAATATTATGGATATAAGTTGCATGGATGAATAAATGAATACTGCTTCCTAATATTTGAACTTCCGGCAGTTAAACTGTTAGCCACAAAGACATCTGATATACATATGGAGCTACCTTAAAATGGAGCCAGAAATGCAATTTGGAGCTGCCATCCCAAAGGAGCTGCCTTGTGCCTCTTAGGCCTCAAACTTTTGGTATGATGTGTGCATATATGCATAACCCATGGACATAGTAGGGTGGTGAAGGCCTGGGGTGGGGAGGAGGTGGGCTAGAATTGGTCAATGGGAGGAAAAGGGGACATATGTAATACTTTCAACAATAAAGATTTTAAAAAACAAACCTTTGGTATGTTAAAAGAGGGCAAAATAACCTTTGGACTAGGCCTAAAGCAACATTGTGTCCTGAAGAACTATTTGCAAAGATAACAGGAAAGCAGATATTATGACTACCAACTGATGGCTACCAGACTGAAAATTAGCATTGTTTAGAATTTGCATCACAGTGCTAGCTTGTGTATATCAGTAGAATACTTTTTTAGCCCTAGCTGGTTTGGCTCAGTGCATAGAGCTTTGGCCTATGGTCTGAAGGGTCCCGGATTTGATTCCAGTCAAAGGCACATACCTTGGTTGCAGGCACCCGGCCCTCGTCAGGGACATGCGGTAGGCAACCAATTGATGTGGTCTCTCTCACATCAGTGTTTCTCTCTGTCTCTTCCTCGCCCGTCTACCCTCTCTAAAAATCAATGGAAAAAATACCTTGGGAGGTGGCAGTTGAATTTACAGAACTCTTTTTAAGTTTAGGCTGATCCTGTTTCTAATACAAGTTTTGACAACTGACTTGAAAAGTGGTATATCATTCACAGGAATTGGGTTTGTGCTGACTCTTTTTTTAAAAAACTGTATTTTATTGATTTTAGACAGGAAGGGAGAAGGAGAGATAGAAAGATCACCTTGCTAGTTTGCTTCTGGCAAGTTAATAACTTGCAAAAGTATTTGTATAGTGCTTACTTTTTCTACAAATGACAATTAACTATTTTTTTTTTTTAACTTTAGAGAGGAAACGAGAGGAAGAGAGAGATAGCAACATCAATAGAGAGAAACATTATTGATTGGCTGCTTCCTGCATGCTCCCTTCTGGGGATCAAGCCTGCAACCTGGGCATGTGCCTTGACCAGGAATCAACTGGTGAACTCTTGGTTTTTAGGTCGATACTCAACCAATGAGCCACACCAGCCAGGCAGATAGTTCTCTTTTCCTTCATCCCTGACCTCTCCTTTTTAAAATCTCATCACTGTTACTGGGAAGGGAACCTGGCCCTGAGTGGGTCTACCTAGAGCTGGCTGGAAGCGTGTGGGTTCTTGACTTCATGAAGGAAAGGTTTCACAAAGCGAGTCCAGGCGATTTTGAGGGTACGTTTATTAAAGCTGGGATCTCTAACACAAAGAAGGGCTTAGGATAGAAAAAGCAACAGGAGAGCTTAGGCTGGGTTACTTTTCGGGGATAGCACCGTTTATTAAGAAAGATCAAGACGAAGACCACAGGAGGGTCCCTTCTGGACACAGAGGCCAGGCATCCTGACCCAACATCTGGGGAGCTACTGGTGGGGCGGGCGCTTGTCCCCAGTTGGGCCCTCAGGTTCCCGCAGATGGGGCAGGGCTGTCATAGCCCCTTCCTGTCCCTCCTTCATGAGTCCTGGCTTCTCCCACCCAAGGCACTCGCTCTTTCCAACCAGCACCCTCCTCCCTCCATATCCTTTGGGCCTTCACTTCCAGAACAGTGGGGGTATGTGGCGGAGACCCTCTCAGTGCTGGGCTCTGCCTGCACCGGAATAATATTATACACATTTTACTTATCCAGTCATCTGTTGATGGGCATTTGGGTTGAACACGGGTATGCATAGATCTCTTCGAGACCCTGCTTGCAATTCTTTTTATTTTATCTTATTTTTTAATTCTTTTTAGATATAAACCCAGAAGTGGGATTGCTGGATGATATAGTAGTTCTATTTTTAATTTTTTGAGGAACTGCCATACTGTTTTCTGTAGTAGTTTTACCATTTTACAATCCCACCAATAGTGTACAAGGGTTCCAGTTTCTCCACATCCTCATCAACTCTAGTTACTTTCTGTTTTGTTTTTTTCTATAGTAGTCAACCTAATGGGTGTGAGCTGATATCTCACTGTGGTTTTTATTTGCATTTCTCATTTGTTACAGAGACTGTCCTTTCCCCATTGATACATGAGGGTTTGTTTCTGGGCTTTCTATTCTATTCCATTGGCCTGTTTGTCTGTCTTGTACCAACACCACAGTGTTTAATACAAATATAATTTTGTTTTACTCTGCAAAACCCTTTTATGACTCCTCATTGCCCTCAGGATAAAGTAAAAACATCTGATCCTGCTGCTTTTGATCTGTGTGGCTTCACTGCTTACCTCTCTGACCTCTTTGCTCCTGTCTCTGCTGTAGCACTATAGCTGTATTAAACCTTTTTCAGTTCCACAAATAGGACATGACTCTTCCTACCTTTGAGCCTCTACACCAACTCTTCCCTCTGTCTAAAACACAACCTCTCCATCTCGCATTGGCTTAACCATTAGGACCCAGCTTAGTTATATGTCACTCTGGGGAGCCTTTTATGGTCTCCCAAGATTAGTTAGGTAAGTCTTCTGTATGCTCCCATAATACAATAGTATTTGTCATAATGTTTATTACTAGAGGCCCAGTGCACGAAATTTGTGCATGGGTAGGGTTCTTAGGCCTGGCCGGCGATCAGGGCCAATCTGTGGGGTGACCAGTGGAGCAATCGGGGGGGGGGGTGAGGGGGGGGCCACTGGCATCTGCCTTGGCTGGCCTGGGGCCTAGGGCTGGAGGCAGCTCCTGCGTTGAGCATCTGCCTCCTGGTGGTCAGTGTGCGTCATAGTGACCAGTCATCCCGCTGGTCATTCCGCCATTTGGTTGATTTGCATATTAGGCTTTTATTATATAGGATTGATTTTAATTCATTCTTTGTGTCTCTTATGCAGATTATAAATTCCTTGACTATTTTATTTATATTGATATCCATTGATTCCTAGTGCAGTGCCTGACAAATAATAGCTGCTTATTACATTTGTTGATTGAATAAACAGTGGCATTTTCTGGCTGAAAACCTTTAGTGATTTCCTCATTGATTACAGTGTAGTTTATAACCTTAATTGCATACCTTGGTTGCAGGTTCATCCTGGCCCCTTTTATGGCATATCCAGGGAGGTAACCAATCGATGTGTCTCTTTCATGTCGATGTTTCTCTCACTTCCTTTCTCTCCCTCCCTTCCCCTCTCTCTAAAAAATTAATGGCGCCGAAACCGGTTTGGCTCAGTGGATAGAGCGTCGGCCTGCGGACTGAAAGGTCCCAGGTTCGATTCCGGTCAAGGGCATGTACCTGGGTTGCGGGCACATCCCCAGTAGGAGATGTGCAGGAGGCGGCTGATCGATGTTTCTCTCCCATCGATGTTTCTAACTCTCTGTCTCTCCCCCTTCTTCTCTGTAAAAAATCAATAAAATATATTAAAAAAAATTAATGGGAAAAATATCCTCGGTTGAGGATTAAAAAAAAAATGGATGACAAGAATGTCTCAAGATACTACAAGGTTCAAAGAGGTTACTATGAAAGTGCTTTGTAAAACCAATTAGTTTCTGGTTATTATATACTAGAGGCCTGATGCACGAAGATTCGTGCAAGAATGGGCCTTCCTTCCCCTGGCTGCCAGCACTGCCTTCACTCTGACTGGAACCGCCTTTCCGCCTTCCCATGCTGCCCAGAGTCCCAGAGCGGCTGGGGTGGTGCATCCTGCCGGCGTCATCGCCATGGCAAAGGTGCAAGTGTCCCGCCCCACCCACTCGGTCCCTGTGCATGCAAATTAACCCATCATCTTTGTTGGGTTAATTTGCATACTCACTCCTGATTGGCTGGTGTGTGTCACAAAGATATGGTCAATTTGCATCTTTCTCTTAGTGTAGATGACAGCAGGGATAGTATCTTACTCATTTGTATACTTCTAATCTTTCAATAGTGCCCTGTGTTTGGAAGATACTTTATGGATATTGGCTGATGATTAAATAGGGAGGAAAGGAAGCAAACATTTTATGCCATCTAAAAAGTGAAGTCAAGGTGCTTCATTAGTGCAGTAGGTAGCGCATCAGTCTCATAAAAAGTGAAGTCAAGGTAAATTTTCTAACACATTTTAGCACCTGTAAATGGCTGGAACACTTGCCTCATGAATGGAATAATTTCTGAATGGCCTAATGGCCTTTTGCACTATTCAATTGTAAGACCTCTTGTGTAGTCATACTTTGTCTCTGTAACTAACTTGCTCAACTACTTATTTTCTATCCAGCTAGCCAGTCAAACATGTATTTCTGGTATACCCAGAAGGAACAGAACTGAGCACTAGACTTCTTTTTTAAAAAAATATATTTGTATTGATTTCAGAGAGGAAGGAAGTGGGAGAGAGAGGTAGAAACATCAATAATGAGAGAGAATAATTGATTGGCTGCCTCCTGCATGCTCCACACTGGGGATCCAGCCCGCAACCTCGGCATGTGCCTTGACCAAGAATTGAACCATGACCTCCTGGTTTATAGCTTGATACTCAACCATTGAGCCATGCCGGCTGGGCAAAATATTTCTTTTTTTTAAAACCAATAATTTATTGTACTTGGCAGTATCAGGGACACTTTATTTAATTTTTATTTTTTGTTTTATTTATTAATCCTTACCTGAGGCTATTTTTTCCATTGATTTTAGAGAGAGTGGAAGGGGGGGGGGTAGAGAGAGAGAGTGAGAGAGAAACATTGATGTGCGAGAGACATATCGATTGGTTACCTCACGCACGTGCCCTGACCAGGGCTGGGTATTGAACCTGCAACCCAGGTATGTGCCCTTGATGGTGAATTGAACCCATTACCCTTTGGTATGTGGGCTGACACTCTAACCACTGAGCAACACTGACCAGGGCAGGGACACTTTCTAAAAAAACTTTTCTGATGATCAAATCATTACATACTCATTAAAGAAGTAGCTCATATTTTTAGAATGTTAATTGCATTTTCTTTTTTCATCCTTATGACAACCCTCTGAGATATAGCGATTATTATTGCTATTTTAGGTAAGAAGAAACAGAGACTTAGAGAGATTAAATAATACTTGAAAAGCTGGCCTTCCACTTTTTACCTACTTAGTTCTTCAATTTTCAAATCTGAGTTTAAATTTTTACTTCATTGTGGTGGCTTTTCCTCATAACCTCCCCCCAACTAGGTCATGACTTCACTTATTATTCTCTTGGAAACCACCCTTTCCTTTTTCATTGTAGCACATTTCATAACATCTCAGAATTCTTCATTTATTTGAAGGTTTGTTTGTTTATGTCTCTTTCCATATATCAGTTCAATGAGGACTGGGACCATTTTCTGTTTTGTTTGCCACTAGCACCAAATTGGTAGAGGTCACTGAAGAGGTAGGGGTGGGTAGAGGAAGTAGTCAGGCTTCTTCACACACTGTTTTTCCATCATGCTAGAGAAGCTAAAGACCAAGTTCTTAAATGTTGGAAGGCTGGAGTGTTGACACAATTGAGGGCACCACAATTAAGGATAGTTATGGTGAGTGTGCTTCTTATTCTATTTACTAACTTGTTAACCTGATAAAGCTAAAATATGAATTGCTTTAACTGCTTGGCAAGGATGTTATAGAAGGAAAGTGTATGATATGGGCCTTATAATGGCTTGCCTTTCAGTTCTGCTCTTTCATATTATATTGTTATTTCATGCCCTTGGGCATTGTTTTCCCTATGAACATGTACTCTTGAAAAAAATTTTTATCTATCCATGGCAAGTGAGATAAATAAGGGTAATGTAATGTATGTTGATATCAACTAACTTATCCTATACATAAGATCATAGAAATACTTTTCTGAGAATACCTAGAAGATAAGGAAACATTCATGGAGATAGAAGATTAAAATTTTGAAAGATGTCTTGATAAGCCCATCATAAGTTAAAAATATCAAGTTGAGCCGAACCGGTTTGGCTCAGTGGATAGAGCGTCAGCCTGTAGACTGAAGGGTCCCAGGTTCGATTCCAGTCAAGGGCATGTGCCTTGATTGCAAGCACATCCCCAGTGGGGGGTGTGCAGGAGGCAGCTGATTGATCTCTCTCATCGATGTTTCTGACTCTCTATCCCTCTCCCTTCTCTGTAAAAAAAAAAAAAAAAAAAAAAAAAAAAATCAATAAAATATATATTTAAAAAAATATATATCAAGTTGAAAATGCATTTAATACACCTAACCTGCTGAACATCATAGTTTAGCCTAGCCTGCCTTAAACTTGCTCAGAACACACTATTCAAAAACACTGGTGACACAGTATACTGTAGAGTACCAGTTGTTTGCCCTCATGACTGCATGCCTGACTGGGAGCTGTGGCTCACTGCTGCTGCCCAGCATCATGAGAGAGTATCGTACTGCATATCGATAGCCCGGGAAAATATCAAAATTCAAAGTGTGATTTCTACTGAATGCATATTGCTTTGACCCATCATTATGTCAAAAAATTGTTAAGTCAAACCATTCTAAGTTGGGGATCATCTGTAGTCTCTTCACTATAGAAGACCAGACAGTCTTTGTCTGAGCCTTCCAAGAACAGCACACCACTGCATCTTTAAGGCCCTTCCTTGGACAAGACCTTAAGCTCTAAAGACTGAGTGAGTTATCTGATAAGAGCTGATTATGGCCGAAACCGGTTTGGCTCAGTGGATAGAGCGTCGGCCTGCGGACTGAGAGGTCCCAGGTTCGATTCCGGTCAAGGGCATGTACCTGGGTTGCGGGCATATCCCCAATAGGAGATGTGCAGGAGGCAGCTGATCGATGATTCTCTCTCATCGATGTTTCTAACTCTCTATCTCTCTCCCTTTCTCTCTGTAAAAAATCAATAAAATATATTTAAAAAAAAAAAAAAAGAGCTGATTATGGAGAGTGGAGAAGGGATCCCTATATCTAAGTTAGGGACATACAATGATTAGGGACACTTTACTTAATTTATGTAACAACTATTTATTGAGGCCTATTTTGCCAGTCACTGATCTAAGCATGGCATCACACCTGTTCTCAATGAACTTATGAAATGAAATTGTGTGTCAGGACCATCTGAATTTGTTTGGAAAAGGGTTCAGAATTCTGTGCTATGGTTATTTTCTGCTTCTAGTCATTTAGAACTTTTTTTTTTTTTTTTACCATTTAGAATCCCCAAAACCCTTCTGAGTGACATTATATCCAGATCTGCTGCTTTGCTTGAATTGGGAGTTGGCCATAGATCAGCATTAATTGCTTCCCAGAGTCCCAGTGGCTGACAGAGGAAAGGTACTTTGAACAAGTTGGTAAAATAAATCTAGACTACTTCACTCAAGATTAACCATCTGAATTTTCTCGTTTACTCTCTCATTTAAGAGGGCACATCATTCTGACACTTGAGATGGTCTGAAACTAAGGAAAAGAAAAGGCTCTCTTTTTCCTTGAAGATGTAGTAGATACTTAATGTATACACCAGACCTCAAATCTGTTTTCTCTGCAATAGAAGCAGAACTGACTGGTTCCTCTTTCCCCACCCCTTCCTTTGATAGTGCCAAGAAATCTGTGAATTTCTAGGTATTTAGTTACCTATCTGACCCTTAGCCTTCAGAGGAGATTTTTGCCAGCAATTGGAGTGACTGTTGTGCCGGGAAGCTGTATTCTACATAGCAAATTGGAAAGCTCTAAAGCCTTTTCTCCCTTTCTACCCCCTGCCAACCTTCTGCCACTAGAAGATACCATTTGAGCTTTTAGTTTGCCTTCTTTAACTTTTGCTTGACTTCTTCCTTATCCAGAGGTCAAGCCATGTTCTGATATTGGCAGAAGAGGTAAAAGAAATGATTGCTTCATTTGAGGACAGAGTTTCCTTTAATATAAATCACCCTAATTAGAAATCTAACCTCTTTTGGTTTCCACTTTTATTTTGTTACTGTGAAGGCCCTGCTCCTCAAATCTGGTGGGCAAGCAGGGTGCTTTGTCTTCCTTAACAGATTTCTCTGTGCTCCTTTCACTGAGCTCAATCACCAGGTGAATGTCAGAGATTCCTGTCTGGGTGTGGAGAGTGCCGGGTTGTAGCAGATGTAGGTAGCAAGTCAGAAGGAAGAATGCTTTTAAAACATGGCTCCAATAGCCATGTATTGGTAGAGTTATTATGAATTTTGGATAGGAAAGCAGGCTGGATGAATGGTCAGGAGCCCTGGCTTGATCTTAAATCACGTCTGAGACCATTGATTGCTAGCAGAGCTTCATGGGGTAAAGGGAACAGTTTTCTTTCTTTTCTTTTTTTTAATATATTTTATTGATTTTTTACAGAGAGGAAGGGAGAGAGATAGAGAGTTAGAAACATCGATGAGAGAGAAACATCAATCAGCTGCCTCCTGCACACCCCCTACTGGGGATGTGCCCGCAACCAAGGTACATGCCCTTGACCGGAATCGAACCTGGGACCTTTCAGTCCGCAGGCTGATGCTCTATCCACTGAGCCAAACCGGTTTCAGCGGGAACAGTTTTCTTATCTTAGTTTATTTCTTTGAGACAATTTGTTCTACAGATTTATCTTTTTAACATTTATTTAAACAAATTTGAGTTTGATTATGAGTTGTTTGATTAAAAGTTAAAAATCTATGGGGAACGCTTAATCATACTTTTTTGAATCTGTGGGTAAACAATCATTTTAATGTTTATAGTAGTTTACATGCATAGAAAAACACTTGTACTACTTCAGGTATGTTAAACCTATGTTCTTTAAAGTGGTGAGTGGGTTTATAGTAAGTGTCTCTCTGTGGGAAACATGGAGGAAGTGAGGGAAGATATCTTTATGGCCTCTTCTACTTGGCTTTCAGGGGCTGATAAAAGAACTATCTTCTGTAATTTCCAAAAAAAGATATCAGTTCTATTTTTTTAAGTTCATGTGATTCTGACCACTTTAAGGAGTCTGCTGATTAGAGTGGTAAAAGGTTTCTCAGAATTTCATATCACTGAGTGGCCAAACACACTGTTTTGTATTACTCTTTATATTCAGTGCTACCATAGTATCTGCCATGTAATAGGCATTATTAATATTTGTTTTGCATGGTATTTATCAGAAAATTGCTCTAAAAGCATATTTCTCTTTTTGATCTTAAATTACCATAATGACTAAATTGGGAGGGTTTCCAGTAAAAGAGGGAAGTTAAAACCTACCTCCATTTATTTAACTGTACTTATTCATTTGTTCATTCAACAATTTATTGTTCACTTTACTGGCCCCTGGGCTGACAAAGTTGAGAAACACCTGGTCTCTGCCATCAAGGTTTTAGTACAATGTAATAAACAATAGTAGAAATACATACAGGACGCTAAAATGGTACAAAGTATGGGATGGGGTATCAGGAAATGCTTTCTAAAATAAGAGACTCAGACTGGGTTTAGAAGGATGAATAAAAATTAGCAAAGCTATGAAGGGGAAGAAGAGTATTCTGGGCAGTAGATGAGCATATCTGAAAGCAGAAAGTGAAACATTAAATATTCTGAAACACATTTTGGGTTCCCTTTCTCTTTGAGTCAGTTTAGTACTACTGATTAAGTCAGACAGGCCCTGGTGCACTTCCTGGAGTGGAGGCTGAACCAGCACACACTTGGGCCTTGGCAGATGTACGGATGTGTACTTGCAGTGGCTTGGAACCTTGAGCTGAGAACAGGAGGCTCCTTTGGAGCACAACCCTCCCACAGGGTACTCTTGGGATGCCTGTCCTGGAATTACCCAGGGCAGTAACAAAGCTCTCTTTTCTTCTTTAAACCAAGCCAGCAGGATGGGATGTCTGCTAGCCTTTGTGTTTGGAGCCGACCAACAAACATACAGTGGCCAGCACAATGGCATTGTTGGACTTCAGTGAAAAGTAGGTCGAGGCCCAGTCCTTCCTCTGTCGAGGGCCCATCCAAAGAACAGAGGTTCAACAAGCCACTGATTGGCTGTTTGACAGTGATGCTGGTTTCTGACTTACTGATAGCACATAAGATTACAGGATCTCTTCCCACTGCTTCTCTGAACACCTCAATTTGGAATCGCTGAATTGCCTTTAACTCTTTTTTTCCTTAGTTTCATATCTACCACTCACTTGCTAAATTCTTTCTGCATATTCTAATTCTAGCCCACTTTTTCATGCCTAAAATAGCACTCTAAATCAGGCATTTGGTCATCTCTCATGTGGTCTGTTGCAGTACCCTCCCTTCAGCCCTTCTCCTATACTTATACTTTATGCAGGGAAAAAAAGAATAACTACTAATCTCTGTACTTTATATTTGTCTTTCACGAAATGGAAATGAATCCTCAACAGTGAGTGATTAGCCAGGCCTCAGTGGGGGGAGGGTAATCCAGGTAGAGGGATCAGGAATGTGTACAAATGTGCTGGTAGGCAGGGACTGAAATCTTTATAAGCAGGAGTGAAAGGCTTTGTTTGCCATGCTGATTGTGGGTTTTATTCTAAGAGTAATAGGGCATCATTGAATAATTTTAAGAGGAGAGTGAATTCAGGTTGACATTTCAGAAGGTTTTGGCAGTATTATGTAAAATGGATGGGAATAAGGACTAAGCATGTTCAAGATATACGAAGGAAACCAGAAGACTAGTTAGAGAGCTAAACCCAGGGGAGGGATAATGATGATGAGATATTGATTGTGGGGGGAATGCGTTGTGTAGTATGAGGTAAGCATTGTGTTAGACATACTCTGTACACATGATATCTTTTAATTATTACCTGCCTTTGATTAAACATCGCATCCTGTTGATTCTACCTCAGAGATGTCTTCAGAAATTAACCTTCTTTTCATTCTTTCTGCCATTGTCTTATTCAGGCCTTTATTGCCTCCCACCTGGATGATTCTAGAAACCTCATAACTATTCTCCAGGCCCTAATTCCTGACCTTTCCATACAGTTTTTTTGTTTTGTTTTTGGTCTTTAATCCTCACCCGAGGATATTTTTCCATTGACTTTTAGAGAGAGTGGAAGAGCCCTAGCTGGTTTGGCTCAGTGGATCGAGCATCAGTCTGCAGACTGAAAGGTCCTGGCTTCAATTCCGGTGAAGGGCACATGTCTGGGTTGTGGGCTCGATCCCCAGTGGGGGTGTGCAGGAGGCAGCCGATCAATGATTCTCTCTCGTTATTGATGTTTCTCTCTCTCTCCCTCTCCCTTCCTCTCTGAAGTAAATAAAAATATATTTAAGAGAGAGAGAAAGAGAGAGAAAGAGAGAGAAATTGATGTGAGAGAGACACATCGATTGGTTGCCTCCTACATGAACCCTGACTAGGGCCGGGGCCAGGGAGGAGCCTGCAACCGAGGTATGTGCTTTTGACTGGAATTGAACCTGGAACCCTTTCGTCTGCAGGCTGACGTTCTGTTCACTGAGCCAAACTGGCTAGGGTTCTGTAAGTTTTTATATTACTTTTTAAAAAATATATATTTTATTGATTTTTTTACAGAGAGGAAGGGAGAAGGATAGAGAGTTAGAAACATCGATGAGAGAGAAACATCGATTAGCTGCCTCCTGCACACCTTCTACTGGGGATGTGCCAGCAACCAAGGTACATGCCCTTGACCAGAATCGAACTGGGACCCTTCAGTCCACAGGCCGATGCTCTATTCAGTGAGCCAAACCGGTTAGGGCTATATTACTTTTAAAATGATATTTCTAGGTAGCATATCTGATCATATTATTGTCCTGTGTGAAAAAACTTTTTAGTTGATTGTCCTCTTCTACTAGACTGTGAACTATGGGCAGAAACTGGCCCCACTGATCTTTGTTTCCATATAGTAGGTTTTTAATGTTTGGTGGATGGATCTTCCTCAGGACAATCCTGCTAATTAGGTGGCAGCAAATGATCTCTGCTAGTTGGATAGCAGCACATTTATCTGCCTTGGGTAAATGCTCCAGCTTTAGTCCAGTCAGGTAGATTTTTCAAAAAGGAATATTACAGTTGAGATTTTCTTCAGAGCCTCTCAGAATATGGGTTTGAACCACTGTACAGAGGTAAGCTTGTTTGGTTGCAGATCAATACATTGATAATTCAAAGTAAACTAAAATAAAAGCAAGCATTGTGTATTCTTCTTACTGTTATGATCAGGTGAGGCTACTGTAGCTCACTAGAATCAGCAAGAATTGGGAACAGGAGCTCTGGGTGGAGTGAGTGGTAGGTATTGCCTAGTGCTGCTCCAGAATATGCTCTGTGTGGACACGTTTATGTGTATCTGTGCCTGAGTTGGTATCATCAGAGCCAATAGGGGATATATGGAAAGAACCATACTTTCAGCCTAGACAACTCCTAACTTTTAGGATCCAACTGAGATGTTACTTCCTCTCTGAAATTTTCCAAACTCCTCAGGCAGAGTCAGTTTCTACTTTCATACCCTTAGTATTTATTTCTGTTAAAGGCCTATTGGTATTATTTTCTTGCCTGTGTGTCTTTCACTGAACTTCTTTAAAGTATAATCTGAATGTTATTTTTATATGTTTACTATGTGCTAAGCATTCTTCAGTCACTGGGGGATATAATGTTGATGTAAATGAACTGGTTCTTATTCTCATACTAGAGGCGCGGTGCACGAATTCGTGCACAGATGGGGTCCTGCTCCCAATCGGAGTGGGGGAGGCCAATTGGGGCCAGGCCAGCCGCAGAAGGTTGGCCAGCCACAGTGGGTGTCATAGCGATCAGTCGTTCTGGTTGCTTGGCTTTTTTTGTTTGTTTGTTTTGCTTTTCTTTTTGGACTTTTAATTTCTTTATTGATTAGGTATTACATATGTATCCTTATTTCCCCATTAGCCCCCCACTCATGCCCTCACCCCTCTGTTGTCTGTGTCCCTTGGTTAGGCTTATATGCATGCATACAAGTCCTTTGGTTGATCTCTTCCCCTTACCCCCACCTTCCCCTACCTCCCCTCTGAGGTTTGATGTTCTGATTGATGATTCTCTGTCTCTGGATCTGCTTTTGTTCATCAGTTTATGTTGTTCATTATATTCTATAAATGAGTAAGATCATGTGATATTTATCTTTCTCTGACTGGCTTATTTCACTTAGCATAATGCCCTCCCGTTCCATCCATCTTGTTGCAAATGGTAAGAACTTTTTTACCGCAGCGTAGTATTCCATTGTGTAGATGTACCACAGTTTTTTAATCCACTCATGTGCTGATGGGCACTTAGGCTGTTTCCAAATCTTAGGTATGGTGAATTGTGCTGCTATGAACATAGGGGTGCATATATCCTTTCTGATTGGTGTTTCTAATTTCTTGGGATATATTCCTAGAAGTGGGATCACTGGGTCAAATGGGAGTTCCATTTTTAGTTTTTTGAGGAAACTTTTCAAGTCTTTTCAAACATTTTTAATCTTAATATTTTTGTTCAGCTGCTTTGGAGAACTACGAAGAAATACAAAATCACCTTACCCAAGAGTTTTGAGTGGGTAATTTTGTTATTTCTTGTTGGCTGAAATCTCCCTTATGTTGACATTGCAAAGACACTGTGCACTGACAGAGGACAGGAAAAGTGTTGTCTTCACAGCCCTCTAAAAACTTAGGAAGGCAAATGACCATTTCCTGTAAAGTACAGAATAGTATAATAAATAACAGCAACAGAGGACCATAAAGCCCCACATGTGCCGAAAAAAAGCAACTTTGCAAATATTTAAGTGAGAGTAACATCCTATATAATAAAGAGGGAATATGCAAATTGACCGTCACTCCACCATGAAAGATGGCTGCGCCCACCGTGGAGACGGGGGAGGGCGTGTTTCCGTAACACAAGATGGCTGCTCGTTTCCGTAACGAGCCTTAACGAGCAATCAGCAGGGACCTGAGGCTGTGCCCCCCCAAAACCTCCCCCTGCTTGGGGTTTGATGGGACCTCAGGCTGTGCCCCCCGCCCTGGCACCAGGCCAGGGGACCTGAGGCCGCGCCCCCTGCCCAGTGGGGAGTGATGGGGGCCTCAAGCTGCTCCCCCGCCCCAGTGCCGGGCCAGGGGACCTCAGGCCGCACCCCCTGCCCAGCAGGACGTGATGAGGACCTCAAGGCGTGCCCCCTGCCCCAGTGCCAGGCTGGGGGCCCTGAGGATGCGCTTGGGGACCTGAGGCTGCACCCGCCACCCGATGGGGCTGATGGGGGACCTGACACTGCACCCCCGCACCTTGCGGGGCTTGATGAGGGCCCTGAGGCTGCACCTCCTACCCGGTGGGGCTTGATGGGGGACCTGAGGCTGTGCCCCCAGCCTGGCGCCGGGCCAGGAGACCTGAGGCTGCTCCCCCTACCCGGTGGGGCTTGACAAGGGTTGGGTCGGCCGGGTCTGGATCTCGCCCAATGGGGGTGGGGCCAGCTGGGTCTGGGTCTCTCGCGATTTTGAGGCACTGTGGGTGTGTGGGGACTTGACTCTGGGTCCTGCAGCGTGCCCCAGACTCTGACAGGAGGAAGATTTTCATATACATTTTACTAATTTTCTTTCATCTCTGACACTTCTATTATAGAGAAAGGGCAAATAGTAATATTAAAATATTTTCTCTAATTAATCCCCCTTTAATGTGCATGAATTTCGTGCACCGGGCCACTAGTCATATAATAAAGAAAAAGTAAACTGCCTAAATGTCCAGAATTCAGCCTCCACAGCATACATCCATTTTCAAGCCATTTCAATGAAGACTTTTCTTACAATAAACAAAAATGATGAAAGTTCTATTTACTATGTTGGAAATGCAAAATAAAGAAATAAAACTGCTAATTCCATAAAATATTTGGAACTAATTTTGTTTTCATAAATACATAAAATGGTGTTTATCTCTTTTTAAAGTTTCAATCGTCATTCATTCTTACTGTTTAAAAAAAAACACACATTCAAACTAATGTCAACCTTTAAGAATAAACTTTGGAATATTTAAAAAAACATGTTTGGAAAAATGAGCCACATTTTTCATTGCCAGAATTATGCTTTGTCCTTGGTAGAATCATCTTTGTTCCTTCTTTTTA